>NC_060081.1:39397075-40647075 GCF_922984935.1 Meles meles | reverse complement strand
ATGTATGTGCAAGTATACCTTTAGGATAAATTCTTCTAAGGGGGACAGCTGGGTCAAAGAGTCTGTGTGTCTTTTATTTGGATAGATAATGCCAAATTTCTCTTCTGAGAAATTGTACCGACCACCAAATGTTTTAAATCCATAAAACAAAATATATGAGATAATTAAAGAAAACAACTATATTGAAAGGCAGTTTTCAGTGTATAAAAATACACCTGTGCCAAATGGTGATGTGTATCATTCTTTCTTAATGCATTAACCAACAGCATTTAGTGGCAGGAAGGAATGAGTAGAAAAGCTATTTCAGTCCATCAGCAAGCACTATAATGCGATATGACAGTACATATTGGTGACAAGCTCACAGGTCCCGCTAATAATATGGTGGCTTGGAGCCTACCGCCAGAATTGAAGGAAATGCTAAATCTGGGTTGGCAGCTAGTGAAAATAAAGACATAAATTCTTTCTGAACAAGTATGGGACCCTGTCATAGAGGCAGCTCTCGGAGCCTAATTACAGCGAATGGCAGTTTCTCCTCAAAAGCGTCAGGTCAGCCTGGATTTCACACTTTCAGAATAGCTCTTTAAAAATTCATGGGTGGGAATCAGCCTCATCCAGCCTAATACAAGCTTCATAGGATTTTTTAAATAACCAGACAAGTCAAGGTGTGGACAGACAGAGATAACTCTACGGCAACCATCCAGAGGTATGGCTTTGACTATTTCTTGGAGATATAAACTCACTCCTTCCTTCGGTACTTCAATACATCTGCTCTCCTACCCCACAGGGTTCGGGAGACTATTAAATAAAATGAGAGAAAGGCTCTGCATTAACCATTGGGAATTAATACCATTTCCTCCTGTTATGTGTAGTGTTTAGAACCTCTCTCAGATCTGCCTAGAAGAGCGACCTGATGGTCAAAGGAAGAGGCTGCTCAGCTTTGGAAAATAGAGGAAGCCCAGTGGTCCAGGACATAGATTGGGGGCATATGATCCTTGCCCAGCCCAGCTATGATGTTATTTTCTCACCCCAAGAGTACTCCGGGGACTACAGAAGTTACCAGAATTTACAGGAGCAAGAAGGAAGTGGTGGTAGGAGTTGTCAAATCCACCATCAGAGGACACACCATCACTGGAAAAATGCACAACTCTGGCCATCTCAGGGGTATAAAAGAGAGATTTCAAACACTTCTGAAGATGTATCTTTTTTTTTTTTAATTTCTGAGTACTGGAGTAATGTTAAATTTCATTAAGTTTTACAGCCAGACTTAATATAGACATAAATCCCTTTAATGTTGGTTTCAGTCAAAAGTGAGCTGAACATTATCATTAAAGCAGTGCATGTGGGAGAATTATTTGAGGAAAATCAAAATAGGCACAGTTGGGAACATTCAGCCATGACCATATTTGACGCAAGTAGGCACAATAGCAAAATTCTCTAGACTCTAATAGCCTGGGCTATTTTGCTGCTCAGTTTCCATACAGATGAGCTTTGTTCTGGGGCAATATGGTTGCAGTTTGCAAGTCTATCTGGGGAAGCTCATTTCTCTTTCATTAGTCCATGAGCACAGTGCAATTTCAGCTAATACGGTTACATAGCTCCTGGCTGGGTTATATGGTTAAATGCCTTCAGGGAAAGGAGAAGTCAGAATAAAGGGACAAATGGGATGGATGTACTCTCTTGTTCTGAGTGCCTATAGCTGTTGGAATCTCATTGGTGTTTAATCAAATGCCATGCTGTACTCATAATACTCTAATTGTTTGAGATATTAGAAAGTCTGGTATTACCTGACATTTCACAGGGGACATCTTGTCTCCCTGGTACAATTTCTTTGACATCTGAGCTTATATATGACACTAACGAGGGGGATCTACTTCTTGCCATGGTTCATAGATGTGGTCGTACTTACATGCATTTGTGTGAAATTGCTAAAAGCACTCCCTCCTGGTGGGTGAGTTTCACAACAGCACCCTCCTTCTGGGCAAACAAATGAGAAAAGGGTGCCCACTCCCCAAGGGCTGACCAATTATTTTTTAAAGTCCCATTCCAGGACACACGGCTCGTGGAGTCCAGTGCAGCCTTTAGTTGCTCCCTTTGGGTATGCACCCTTATGCAAGGCACAACCTGGACAACTGTCCTTGGCAGCCCTGATTAAAGATACCACTTTCTTAATTTTATAGTCAGACCACAGAGTTTGTTCCTCAGTGCTCTAAAAATATCTGTTCACTCATAGAGCAGTGGCCCCCCATGTTAACTGTATTGATCTATAATGAAAGTTTGTATTGTAAGAATGTCAACACAGCACCACAAAAATGAAAGATGGGTAAGGCCTTGTAAGGCACACACCATATGTACACATGTCACCTGGCGATCCCCTCTGCATGCTGGAGGGCTATTCACTACCAGCACCTGCTACTCTCTGCCAAGAGTGATGTTCTGACTTCGGGAACAGATAGAACACTTGTAGATGGAAAGACAAAGATCTAGAGGGCTATTGCCCCAAGCTGCCCTCAACCAGTGATGATGGGGATGGTGGAAACAATGTTGGGGCTTCCTGCCATCCCAGCCAGATGCTCTCTTCTGCTTCCATGAGTGTCCCTTTCAGTTTCTGACCAAAGTCACACCTGAGGACCCACCTTGGATTGGCGTGAGAGCCAGGGGCGGGAAACATCAAACTCTTAGCAGTGTAGTGAGGCTGGCTGATATCAGATTCCTTTTCAGCAACTACAATCCTCCTAGAAGGAATGGGGCATGGGACACGTATGTCTCAGAACAAAGGAGGTTCCTCAGGATGACAAGGATTGGGTGAAATAGTGTAGGCCTCCGGTTCTCAGAGGGCTGCCTGGGGACCTGAGAGGCCTAAGATGACAGCGAAGGGCTGGCAAACTCTTTCTCTAAAAGGTAGTAAATATTTTAAGATTTGCGAGCTTCTGTCACAAATTTGCTGTGATGGTGTGGAAGCAGCCGTTGGCAATAACACAAATACACATGGTCGTGTGTCAATAAAACTTTATTTACAAAAACAGGTAGAGAGTCAGATTTGGCACGTACCATATTTTGTGACTCTTTCTGTAGGTGATCAAAGAAAGTGAAGGACCTGGAAGAAGAAGAGAGGTGAGAGAATGCCCATACTGTTAGGGAATGCACTTGATGGCTTACAGTGATTCATTTTATCCTCACAGCAACCAAGTACTTACAGGTTTATCATCTGAATTTTAAAGATGAGGAAACTCTGGTTTCCAGAAAATAAGAAAATTGCCAAGACCAAACAGCCCAGGTTTGAAACCAGATCTATTTGATTTGGAGGCATCTCTCTCCAAGCTGACGCCTACAGACACCTTCATTGTGTACAACCCAGCAGGCAAAGTCCACAGATCCCAGAGGCATTAAATTCTAAATCTGGAGGGGCGGGGGTGGGGGGGAGAGTGTCAGTGCCAGAGACAGGTTCAGTCTCAGGGGCCTTAGAAGCTTCTCTGAGAGTGTTAAAACAAGGCGCATAGTTGCCACTGTGTTCACCATCAGTTCTCATGGTGAGACCAGTCCCAGCATCTGACCCATGCCATTTGTCAGTCTGTGACTTTGGAGGCTGCACAACGGCAACACCTCAAACATAAGAAGTCAGAAGATTTCTTGAAAATAAGTTCCTGTCCTCTCCTAGCTTAATGTGCAGGTAGGGCCTCTGATGGAAACAAGTACATGGTACAAATAATCGTTGGAGGGCTTGGATAAGAGTAAGTGTCATAATCATTAAAGTTCCTTTCTATGGGCTAATCTAGTCTTGATTTCTGACTATGCATTCAAATACTCAGAAATTAAGCCTTAGAATTATTAAATACCAGAGGGTTTTTTTTTTTCCTCCTGCACTCAACTCTTATAAGAGAAATGAACCAATATCTGAAGTTTCTTCCAGAAATAACTTCCAGGGAAGCCCTGAGGTCAGTTTGGATTCAGTCCAGTCTTCTCACTTTCAGGATGATGGTACAATGATAATTCAAGTACTTCGTGATGACTCTGAATCATACTGATCCTGAATCATCAATGATTAAATTATGTTCACTAAACAACTAGTATTTTCTAAAGCAAGAAAGTAGACTGATGCATTTGCAAAAGAAGTTATGGAAGAATTCAAACCAAAACAAGCCAATGGCTTAGCCTGGGATGACCAAAGCATTAAATTTACAGAGACACCACTGCCCCCTCAATGTCCACCTTAATCGCTATTTTAGAAAATTCTGGCATAACTCAAGGCTGGTTTAATTTATTCCCTTACACAAATAATTTTATGGATGACAACTTTGTGATTCAAATCCATAAGTGACTCGATTTTGGCTATAAAAGTATAAACAGAATGCTTACCAAAAGTTGCTCACTGTTCTTTCTTGCTATAAACCATTTGATTTTTAGCCAAAAGACCTACAGCCAAACAAGCGCTACTGTTTGCCTTCATTAACACTCAGTGTAAACTGTTACACAAGGAATTAAACATTAGTCATCAAATTAATTAAAAGACAACAAAACAGTGCAACCATCTCAACACTCAAACGTGAATTTAACCCCAGAAAATATGGGGTCTTTCCCTTCTTAGAAAAGTGGTCCCAGAGTTCTGGGAATTCTTGGCTGCAAGTTTGGCTGTGAGATCTGTGTAGTCCCCTCTCCAGGCCCTGCCCACCTCAGGGCAAGCAATTTTCTCCAGAGCCAGGTTGGAGACCAAAGACCTCAGCCTAGACCACGGGTAATTATTATCAACCAGAAAAGTGAGTCAGGGTGAAAAGCTTGTGAACCAGGCAATCAGACAGCAAACACAGAGGTGCAGAAATTCCAATTTTTCTTTTCTCTAATGGAATTTAGCTTCTGTCTGCCAGCCTAATTGCCCTCACTCAAGGCAGAAATTTGACATTGGTCAACTCAGGTGTTGCCCCCACCATCCTGTATCCAGGATTGACCTTGAGCTTCAAAGGACTAGCACAGCCTTAGGAGAGTGTGCGAGAGTGCTGATGTTTTCATCTCTTCATCTGTGCCCCTAGATTCCACTCTTGCATCCCCATTCCCACTGGCCTTGGTTGTAAGTCCATGCAGATCCTGCCCGAAACCTGGATCCTCAGTGCCCTGACCCCTGAAATTTCTAGGCCAGCTGGTTCTCACTGACATGTCCTCACCACCCCACCCTCCCACAGGATATTCCTGCTGCCAGCTGCTCACACTGATGGTCAGAGGAATGCAGAGTGGGGCCACCCCAAGTCCCTGAGCTAAGACAATCCTGAGAGCCACTGCTGATCTGCAGCAACCGACCCCTGTTCTAAGAGGAGTCCCAGGCCTTTCCAAGGTTGGACGTTCCAACATACCTCCATCCTACTCCAGAACACAGCTCAGAAGAAAGGTAGCACTCTGCACCCTGTCTGGGAGTCCCACAATGGCTACTCATTGAATTTTCCATTCAATTTGCCTTAGACCAGGGGATTTTTCTCCCTTCTATGGAGAAAAGAACTAGGCTTAGCAAAAGGTCTTCCAAATCTATTACTTAGGTTTCAACCTCAGCTTTAAAACCCAAAAGAAAAGTACTAACTTGAATTTCTCTCAATTGCCCATCCCCCAACTGTACCTAAGAATGCTCCTGTCTCAAAAATTCAGAGAACGTTAGGGGTAGCTGAACGTAGTTATTATTTCAAAATAGTACCTCTCAAAAGAACTGAAAGCCAAACAGTTCAAGAAAAGTTAAAACAAAACAAAACAAAAAACATGCGAAATATGTCTCCCAGAGACAGATAATATAGACCAGATCGAGAATTAAACTTTGTAAAAAAGTAAATGAGAGTAGTTTGGGATCTAAAGGAAAAAGGAGGAGCAGATCATTTGAAACCAATAATTATGGCCAGAGGAGACAGAATGATGTCCTCTCTGATGATCACTTATTAAAGGAAGACCTAGATTCTAGAATAAAGAATAGGCTAGTTCAACACCACAGATAAAAAGGACTGGTCCAAATTTTGAATGGGGTTGGGGAAGGTGGAAAAGAGGAATTGGTTTTTGATGGGAATGAAGTTTCTGTTATGCTGAGTAATCTCTAGAGCTGTGTTGTGCAACACAGCCAGCAATACAGTATTATGTACTTTAAACTGTGGTAAGAGGATAGATCTCATGTCAAAGGTTCTCACCAAGGCAAAATAAAAAATAACACACAGACACAAACGAACACACAGAAATCTAGGGAGGTGATGAACATGGT
The DNA here is from genome assembly GCF_922984935.1 of Meles meles. Taxonomy (NCBI): domain Eukaryota; kingdom Metazoa; phylum Chordata; class Mammalia; order Carnivora; family Mustelidae; genus Meles; species Meles meles. The sequence continues at coordinate 40,640,855 of NC_060081.1, read as the reverse complement.
TTAGCACCTTGGTTGTGGCAATGTGATCACAGGTGTATGCATATGCGCAAGCTCATTACATGTGAAATAGACCAAGTATATTTCAATAAGGCCCCAAATTCTTATATTAAAAAAATTAGGGGTGCCTGGGTGGCTCTGTCGTTTAAGCGTCTGCCTTCGGCTCAGGTCATGATCCCAGAGTCGGGGGCTGAGTCCAACATCCGGCTCCCTGCTCAGCAGAGAGTCTGCTTCTCCCTCTGCCCTTCTTCCTATTTGTGAACTCTCCTCTCTCTCTCTCTCTCTCAAATAAATAAGTAAAATCTTTTAAAAAAATTATAACACCACACACAGAAATAAATTCAATATGGATGCAAGACCTAAAAGTGAGACAGGAAACCACCAAAATCCTGGAGGAGAATACAGGCAGCAATCTCTTTGCCATTAGTTGTAGCAACTTCTTACTAGGTGTGTCTCCTGAGGCAAGGGAAGCAAAAGCAAATATGAACTATTGGGACTTCGTCAAGATAAAAAGCTTCTGTGCAGTAAAGGAAACAATCAATAAAACTAAAAGACAACCTTCAGAATGAGAGAAGATATTTGCAAATAACATATCTGTTAAAGGGTTAGTATCCAAAATCTATAAAGAACTTATAAAACTCACCACCGCAAAAATGAATAATCCAATTAAAAAATGGGCAGAAGACATGAATAGACATTTTTCCATAGGAGACATACAGATGGCCCACAGACACAAAAAGATGTTCAACATAACACATCATCAGGGAAATACAAATCAAAACCACAATGAGACATCACCTCACACTGATCAGAATGGCTAAAATTAACAAGTCAGGAAACAACAGATGTTGGCAAAGATCTAGAAAAAGGGAAACCCTCTAACACTGTTGGTGGGAATGCAAACCGGTGCAGCCACTCTGGAAAACAGTATGGACGTTCCTCAAAAAGTTAAACATAGAACTAACCTATGAACCCGCAATTGCACTACTAAGTATTTACCCAAAGAATACAAAAATACTATTCAAAGGGATAAATGCACTCCAATGTTTATAGCAGCATTATTTACAATAACCAAATTATGAAAAAAGCCCAAGTGTCCATCAACAGATGGATGAATAAAGAAGGTGTGGTGTGTATATATATATATATATATACACATATATATACACATATATATATATATATATAATTCAGCCATATAAAAAGAACGAAATCTTGCCATATGCAACACCGTGGATGGCGCTAGAGAGTATTATGCTAAATGAAATAAGTTAGTCAGAGAAAGACAAATATCATATGATTTCATTCATATGTGGAATTTAAGAAACAAAACAGATTAACAAAGGGGCAAAGAAAAGAGAGGCAAACCAGAAAACAGACTCGTAACTATAGGTGGGTTAAATGGGTAATGGGCATTAAGGAGGGCACCTGTTATGATGAGCACTGGGTATGTAAATCACTAAAGTCTATACCTGAAACTTACAATACACTATATGTTAATTAACTGGAATTTAAATAAAATTTTGGGAGAAAAAATTTTTTTTTAAATTTCAGGGTGACGTCTACCCCAAACACCACATTTATTTAAATAAATTAGTATTATAATTCTACCTACTAAACTACTGGGGACAAATCATCTTTTGTCATCCAAGAAGTGGAAACACAAGCTAATGGAATTCATCAATGTGCTCCTAAAAACATTATACCACTAATGCATCAGGTTCAGAAACTGAAGCGTTTTACATGACAATAGGGCACAATTCTTGGAAATGTCTCAGGACCCATGAATCAAGAAATGCCCACACTGAAATATACATCGAACCCAGTGCTCCCCAGCCCCCTGTCTGCTGTGGACCAGGAAACCCTCCAGAGCTTTACTGCAGAACCCAAAAACAAAGCAGAGAAAAAGGGGATTCTCATTTTCAGTGTCCCAGGCAAGCAGAGAAGGCAGTGAGAAGGGATGGATTAGTCTCCAAAACGTGGTGGATCATCTCCCATCGTGGACCAAAATAAAAGGCTCATCAACTAAAGACCAAAATGAAAAATAATTTAAGTGGATATGGAATTAACTTCTGTGGGGAAAGGACTCTCCGTGGGAAAGGCATAGAATTTAAGCTTCGAACTGAATACTGTAGAGTATAAGAGTACTCCACATTTGTAAATGTCTACTTACTTATTTCATCATTTGTTGCTCTGTGCCCACCCCACCCCCCACTGGGCTATAAGTTACATGAGGGCAGGGATATCACCAACTGCATTCCCATATTTGGAAAAGTGTCTGGCATAGGTTAGACTCTTACTGACATGTGTTGAGTGAGTAAATGAAGTTGATATCGTGTTGATGTTAGGGGCTTGGGTGGGTGTTTTACACCCATGAGTATAAAGGAAACAAGCCTATGTCAGTCTGAAGCTGGGAGCTGAAAGTGAGCCTTCTGCATAAAGCAAGAAAACTCCAGAGGTTGCCTCACTTGTGACATAAGATCTCGAAACTTCTGACCATCAATCCAAGGAAATACAAGTCCTAGATTCCAAGTGAACCACATTTACCCACAGGTGGTAACTCAGCTTAAAATGGAGGCAGTCCTGGAGAGCATAAGACTCCAATTTGCCAGTTCTTGGAAGGTCTGAATTAGAATGGGGTGAGGAACCCTGGAAAGCATAAAGGGAGAACAGAGAGATCCAAGGACCCACCAGCTCCAGAGCACCATTTGGTGAGGGCTGGTCCAGAGCGGAACATTAACAAAGCACTCCACAGAGGGCCTGTAACCATAAAACAGTCATGTCTTGCAGCTTTTTCTCTTGCCTCAACGTCTGGCTTGATTGAACTAATGAGACACCTTGTGTTTTTCAGAACGCCGAGGCAAGCTATGACTTCAGCGGCAATGACCCCTATCCTTACCCTCGATACACAGATGACTGGTTCAACAGGTAAACTGGGCCTCGTGAGCTGTCTTTGACTTTAGATTTGGGGGCTTTATTTGACTCTGCTTTGTTTTTAAAGCTTGAGCATCACCAACAAAATTAATCTCCCTGCTTCACTAAATTATATTGTGATTTTTCTCCTCCGTAGCTGCATTTTCTAAATTCTTAGATTTTGTTAATACGGCAGCATAGCTCTAAAATCGAGTTTTGATTCTTTTTTTTTCTTGAATTGGGAGTTATTTACCACTTTATTAAAGATAGCAGAAAGTAAAAATAATGAGAAATCCTTTTTTCAACCTACTGCAAGGTGATTTAAAACACACTCATTTCACTTGATCCATTGAAGAGAACTATTGTGCCTCTCTGCTCTGTGTCCAAGTGTTTTTTGAAAAGTGTTTCTGCTGTAACTTCGTAAAAGCTCAAATAGTTCTCTTCAACTAAACAGTAAGCATTATTGGCAAAGGTTTGAAGTATTTTTTTAATTGAGGTACAATTGATACATAACATTATGTTAATTTTGGGTATACAACATAGTGATTTGATATTTGCATATATTACAAAATGATCACTACATTAAGTCTATTTTTCTAAGATTTTTTATTTATTTATTTGACAGACAGAGATCACAAGTAGGCAGAGAGGCAGGCAGAGAGAGGAGGAAGCAGGCTGCCCGCTGAGCAGGGAGCCCGATGCGGGGCTCGATCCCAGGACCCTGGGATCATGACCTAGTGGAAGGCAGAGGCTTAAACCACTGAGCCACCCAGGCACCCCCACTACATTAAGTCTAGTTGGTGGGTACCTAACACCATGCCTAGTAACACAAAATATTTTTTGTAGTGATGAGGACTTTTAAGATCTGGTCTCTTAGTCACTTTCAAATATATAAGGCAATATTATCAACTCAGAGGGTTGAAGTATTGCTTGGCACCTTGTCAGTTGAACTACTCCATGGTCCATCCAAAGTTGTGCTTTTTCTTCAGCCTCTCCTGCTTCCAAACATGTAAATATGTAGTCTCTTTTCTCTAAGTAAAATTCTTGCCTAGATGGTTGATTGTTTATAAGAAACATCAAGAAATAGAGATGAGTGACTGGCCCCCTCAGAATCAATACAGTTTCAAACCTAGTGCTTGTTTTTTATTGATGTTCTTGGGTGAAATTCATGAAAACGTATGAACTTCAATTAATGGTTTAACAATATGTGAACATCACTTTTACTTCCAATGGCAAACTCATGTAGATAAAACAAACGTTGTCATTCTCTGTTCAGTGATTTTTTTAAAAGTGGGGGGGGGGGTTGGTTGGTAAGGTTGCATGACTTCCTGGTCAAACAACTAGTATGTATCAGAGCCAATGCTTGAATCCAAGCTTCAGACATGTTTCTAAATCCAAATTGTACCATTCTTTAATAAGCCTCACTTTTATTATAAAAGACAGAAAGCATGACAGCCAGAGGGTGGCCAGGGATGGGTCTCCAGTGGCCCAGGCAGCTCAGACTCTGTCCTTACAGTTAACAAGTTGACCAGTGTATGTCTGGGATGCAGTAAGTGCACATGAGTGGGGGGCTTGGCGATTATAGAAAATACAGAAAAGAATAAAGAAGAAAAAAAACAATTAAATTTGCAACATTTTATTTATTTTTTTTAAGATTTTTATTTATTTATTTGACAGAGATCACAAGCAGCTAGAGAGGCAGGCAGAGACAGAGGGGGAAGCAGACTCCCTGCCAAGCAGAGAGCCCGATGCAGGGCTGGATCCCAGGACACTGAGATCATGACCTGAGCTGAAGGCAGAGGCTTTTAACCCACTGAGCCACCCAGGTGCCCCCAAATTTGCAACATCTTAAAAACATCATCGCTGATGTCCAATAGCACAGTTTACTCTTTATCAACTTCCAAAGCTGCTTTAAAATGATCCTGCAGTGTTTGGAAGTGTGTTTAGGGAATGAGGATGTATCAAAAAGGTCTGAGAACTTCTGACACAAAGCATTTCGTACCTTCCGTGACTTACAACCATAGATCCTGACATACCCTGAGCAAATAAACCATTTCCAGACACAGGGATGTGAAATTACCAAATAGATGTCACTAATTCAGAGGTGAGACATAATTTGGGATGGTGGTTTGGAACATTGCGCTGAGAAGGACCAAGAAGGAGCGCCTGACTTCAGCATGGCTGATTATCAATCATCCACACGATAACAGCCAGTAGATAACAGCCGAAATTAATCTTTGACTGATTGATTCAGGTACAAAAATACAACCAACACAATGGTTTTCATCCCCACCCCGCTATATCCCATTTTCTGAACCCAAACACAACCTCCCCAAGCAAGTCTTCTTGTGGAATGTGTTGTAAGAATATACTTTAAATACACAAATAAGGAAAAAACAGAGATGGCTTCTATTTGAAAGGTTTCCGTCGGCAAACTTACTTTTGAAAGTTCAATTTGAAACTGACGAAAATCCTCTAACAAGGACTGATCAGGGCTTACTGCAATACAATTCTTCACTGTCAGTGGTGAATATTCCCGAGTGTCCAAGTGCCTGAGTCAGGCACGTATGATCCTGGCCTGTTAGGAAGCCACTGATGCAAGACCCAGGACCCACTCTGACCTATAAATGAGGCTTTTCCCAATTATCAAGTCGTGCTTGAAGATCCTTGTCCACCATAATTTGTTATTACAAAGACCAGATGGTGCCCACTCAAACCGTGACCTCTCAAAACATAATTACTATTGGCAATGCTTCTGGAAAGAAGGTGGGTCAAAGTTCAAGCCCACAGCACTGGGAGGATCTGTGGTCCAAAACGCTGGGTCTGTCCTGGAGATAATTCCTTCTTGGCACAAGGAGACGTTGAATATAGTATCCTTTCCATGAGTGTAGGGTACGTTTATTAAAAATTCCCTCTGAGTGAAATATTTGCCTGGCATTTTCTTCAGTATAATGTAGGGCTTGAGGCAGGAGGAAGGAGAATGAGTGGGCAAATACAGAAAAAAAAAAAAAAACATTGGGTTGGGGACATGAGATTCCACTCTACTCTTGTAGATCTCGGACTTTTTCCATAATACGAAGTACATTTAAAAAGCATAGGGCAGGGCACCTTGGTGGCTCAGTGGGTTAAGCCTCTGCCTTCAGTTCAGGTCATAATCTCAGGATCCTGGGACTGAGGCCCGCATTGGGCTCTCTGCTCGACAGGGAGCCTGCTTCCCCCTCTCGCTCTGCCTCTCTGCCTATTTGTGATCTCTCTCTTTCTGTCAAATAAATAAATAAAATCTTTTGAAAATTAATTTATTAGTTAATTAAATTTTTAAAAAACCACAGGGCATAATTTAGTTGGGTATTTATGAAACTATTAGTGTTGGTGTATAAGCTTCTGAGGAGCTTGCAAATATCCTATGAACAGAGACAGAGACAAATGCCCAAATCCCCATAGTGCTAAGACCACAGCCAGGGCTAAAATAACACAAGGAAGCTAATGCCTATTGGGCAGTTGCTTTGCTCAAGGTGCTTTTTTAAGTACTTTGCATGTAGCCTTTCAATTAATCCTTATAATAGCCCTTGGAAATAGCTATTAACCAGGATTATCTCCATTTCAAAAATGGAGGCACAGAAAGGCTTAGTAACTTGTGCAAGGTCACACTGCCAATAAGTGGTGGAGACAGGATTTGACACCAGTAAGGAGGTCATGAGATGTACTGCCTCGTAAGAGAGATGCCTTGGAGAGCACAGAGAAGTGCAGAATTATCTCTGGCTGGAGAAGCTAAGAGAGGCTTCCGTGAATAGGTGACATTTGGTTTAGGGTTTGAATGAAGGTAACTGATGGAGTTAAGGGGCATATTTAGGTGAAGGAAGGGAGGCAGGAGGTGCAGACATGTTCAGGAGGTAGCCTGGACACGTGAACTGGGAGTTAGAGACTGGGACAGGGGCAGCATTCCAGGAAGGCTTCATGGCAGAGGTGTGCATGAAGGTTGACGCAGGCTGCTAGGAGAAAGGAAGAGAGATTTTGTGATTGGGTCACAAACTGGGCCCGAGGCATAGATGAGGACCCTTCTCCCATTGCACCCAGGGAGTGTGTTTCCCTGTGGGCTCTGGGAGTCTTGAGCCCAGCACCTGCCTTTAGCTAGAGCTGTGCTTACCGCCAGGCCAGTATGAGCCTTGACCAGCTGTGCAGCCACCAAGGCATGCCAATTTCTTCAGATGTTCTCCTCTGGGCATGGACACCAAATCCAGCACCATCTCTGCTCAGCAGATGGGGGACTCTTAAGAAATGCTAGTTTCAGATGCTCTGAAACTCCGATAAACGGCTGGTGGATGTTGACCAGCAATGAGCTTGCTCCTGTTGCTGTTCCAGCCGCACTGGTGGCCTCAAAGGCAGCTTAGAACTTAGAAGAAATGGCTGGGCAGGAAAATACAGCATCTCTCCATCATGGGCTTTGCATTGCTATGGGAAATAGAAAATAAAATGCCCTACAAGGGCCACTCTCCAGCAAGCAAGCACTGTTCTTGTGGTTGGGAAACCGAATTTAATAGCAGAGTGTCTCTCCTGGGCTCTCCTCACACTTTAAACTAGCTTATCATCCCCTCTGCAATTCTTTGGTAACTGGTTTTCCTCCAAGTGCACATTTCTTCAAGAACATATTCAAAACTCCCAGCCAAGGACTGTTTATGAAAGCAAACTTCATGCATATGCAGAACTGCTTTTAGGGGATATGTATATTAGAATTTCTTGCCCTGTGCTTAATTTGATTTTATAGAAGTATTCCTTTTTAAGCAGAGCAAGTGTATTTATTCTACTGTGAACCGTTTAATAATTACCTGCAGTATCCAAGCTCCAGGGAGATAGCTCACAGTTGAGAAATTTGTAAAGGGAGTATAATTTCCTTCTAGCTTGTAATCAGAGAAATACAGACCGCCAAGCAAAATAATAATATAGTCATAGTAGGGGTAACCCAGTTTGCAAAAAGGTAGAAAACAATCCATGTTTAATGAACATCAATAATATGCAAAACAGATATAACTTATTTCTTGTGTAGTATCGACATCTAGCTTGACATGTTTTTCCTTGCTGCCACTCAATGCATATCGATGGGCTGGTTGATGGATGAGTGGCAGACCTTCTCGGCCATGCCTACATGTTGAGGGCCCTTGACACCTGTCCGTTTTAGAATGGCTTGCTTCTTCCAAGGTTTGCAGCCCACGCTTTGTCAATAATCTCCCAGCCTTGCTCGCTTTTAGGTCAATGTTTGGCGATGCATCACAGATCTGTATTCCATTACTGTGCTGCTGTCCATAAAACTCCCTCTTGCATAGCATTTCTTTGACAGGCATTCACCACTGAAATGTCATCCCTGCCATTGGCAGAATTTATGGGGCATCACAACAGTGTTGCACGCTCTCTCGTGAGCCCTAACAAGTAAGAGATTCTGGATTAGAGGCAATTCCTGGCCACCAAGAGTTTACTATAAATTCAGAAAGGGAGAAGACATTTATTACTCAGGCAACCAAACTGGGGGTGAGCGGAGGAAGAAGTGTAAACAGATGCTGAGGGACATAGATCTCTACGTGAGCTCAATTGATCGATAGCATTAGTTAAACCTTCAAATAAGCAAGATTCTCAGTGGTTAACCTTTTTTCTTATTAGAAGTCATATTTCATTTTGAAGAACGTTGTGCAACAGGCCAAAAAAGAACCTGTGAGGAAAACAGCCATTTCTGGTTGGATATTTACACATTGATAAAAACTGATGCTTTACCCGGGAGACAGTTAATGGTGGAGAAATAGACGAACACCTTTCCCTCCTGTCTTTGTGAACTAATTCTGATATCAGCTCCTCGCTAATCAAATTCAAACTGGTTTCAAAAACCTAACCTAACTTCTTCTCTCATGTGAGCTTTGAGACAACCTCATAAGCCAATGCGAGCGCAAATGCTGCCCCTTGCCATTAACTATCTCTCTACCCAAAACGGAGCCTAGTGAAATCCTACATAGTTTAATTTTGTGAGCTGTTAGGAGCCATTGGTGAAATACCACACTGTTGCTTTTTTAAAAAATTTCCGGTTCCCTATCTGCATTAGACAGATCTTCATTATTTAGATTTTTCCCCTCAGTTCAAAGAAATAGATATAACACAGAGGAGGGGGTTATGGAGAGAATTATATAGACTGTAAAAGAAATCTCTGTATGTTGGTGTAGTCATTTCTACCTTGGAAACTAATATTATACATGCCATATGGGGGACTTTTGTGGCCCTCAGGTAGCAATAATTCTTTCCTTAAGGGAGAAAAATATAGCAGATTATGATGGACAAATGTAGTGTTTTAACTGGTTGGAATAGATAAAGTGATCCCTAAATACTTTTCCCCATCTGTAAAATGGGCCTGAACTCTACCTAGAAGGTTTGTATGCGGGACTATATACACGCATATATGATACTTGGTTCAGAGCATGACACACGGTAGACATTCCCTAAATGGCAACAAATCTAATTGTGAAATTCAGCAAAGGGATGTCTAGAGGAGCTAAGACAGAGGTTCTCCAACTAGCTAGAAAATGAGGAGGGTTTATGCCAAAGGAGTCAATGGATGACCCAGCTATGGACGACCTCACCCACCTTTCTCAGCCATTCAATCTCTCATCTGAGCCTTTGACAAAAACTAGAAAACAGTAGCTCAAGGTTAAACTTTCTGGCCAGAGTCTGGTGCCTATGTTTCTGCACTTCTGATTGAAAGAAGAGTTATATCCAAAGATGGCTTAAATGCATGAAACAAGGTTGATTTGTGGGGAAGATTGAAGGGCTTAGCATCTAGGGTCAGAAGATGGAAAGCCTCTTCACTTCTCCAGAAAGTACTGAGTGCTTGCCAGATGACTTGGGGTTTTCCCCAGAAGCAGTTGTACATGCTGTCCTATCCACCGTTTGGGCTTACCCTTGGAGAGAGCATTCGATATAACCCAGGAAACATGAATGACTGAGCCCTGCACTTCAACTCCAATATATCTAACATGAAAGTATCTTTCTCCAAAGACATGGCTGAAAAGACTGTACCTAGCTGCTATACAGTTCTGGTTGTGTAGGGATCTGTAGACCTAGGGAGACTGGAGGCTAGAGCCTCATGTCTATGAACCTGGCCAAGTTGCCCACTGGCTTGCTTATCTCCAATATCTCTGTGAATCAAGAGCCCTAAGACCTCATTATAAGCCTTGTGCTGTGGGATATAGAACTAAGGAGTCCATTAAAACAACTGTGGAACCAACAACTAGGAAAGAAGCCCAAAGGAAGAGAGAGAAGGAAAAGGAAACAAAACAAAAACCTCCAACTTAATAGCCTACAAACTAAAACATTCCACAATATCTGGGGTAAAAAAAACCCACATCAAACACAATTTAAAGGTCAAGATATGAGTTTATATCAAGTGCAATTTATTTTATGAAGAGTTTTTTTATTAGTTTCAGAGATAGAATTTAGTGACTCGTGGGTTGCATATAACATCCAGTGTTCATTACATCAAATGTCCTCCTTAATGCCCATCACTGAATTATCCCTCCCACCTCACCTCACCTCCAGCCAACCTGTTTGTTTCCTAAAGTCATGGTTTTAGAGTCTTGAAAAAGACATTAAAGTAAGTTATGTTTAGTTTGCTTAGAGGAATAAGTTTATGGATAACATCCATTTTAAAAGAAAAATAAATGATGGAGAAAGAAGCAAAAATAAACATGAATATGAGAAGGAACCAATTGCAGTTGGAAAATGTAGCCTCTGGAATGAAATCCCAATGAATGTGATAAAATCTAGCCTGGGTGCGGTTGAAGAGATAATTATTGAACTGAAGATAACTTTGTTTATTAAAAACCTACAGCAAACATTCTTCTTTTTTGTGGGGAGGGGAAGTGTAGTTGACATACAGTGCTGCATTAATTTCAGGTACACAACATAGTGATTTGACAACTCTATACATTAAGCTGTGCTCACCACGATAAGTATAGTCACCATCCATTACCACGAAACACCATTACAATATTATTGACTATATTCCCCATGCTGCACCCTTCACCCCCATGATTCATCCATTCTATAACTGTAAGTATGAACCTCTTAATGTCCTTCACCTATTTTTTCCACCCCCTCCCCTCTGGCAATCTGCAGTTTACAAACATTATTCCTAATCCTGAAACTTTGATGGCATTCTCTTTAATTTTGGGTGAAAAAAGAATGCTTCTTATCATCTCTTTTATTTGACACCATGCCATATCTCATACTCAATGAAATGATTATAAATCTAAGAAAAGATACATGAGAACATTAAGGAGAAAATTTAAAGATTTAGAAAGCATTCAAGAAGTCCTGAATGAATGGAGCTGCCTACTAAGTTCATGGATGGAAGAAGGAAAAATAAAAAGATATCAAGTTAATCTGTTAATTCAATGCAATTTCAGCTAAAGTCTCAAGACTATTTTTCTGTGAAACTAGCCCAAATCATCCCAAGATTGATAGGGAATAGCAAAGGGCCAAGAATACAGTAAGACAAAGGAGGAGGAGAATGACTATAAAGAAGAAATAAAAGAGAAGGGGAAAATGAACCACAACAGCAAGATAGGAAAATTGTCTGCCAAATAACAAAGCATTATAAAACCATAATAATCATGAGAGAGAAGGGTTAGCAGGGAGAGGAAAAAACAAAGAAACAGAAGAGAAAACCCAGGAGCAGACTGCCGTACAAAAGAATCTTTTTTTTTTTAAAGATTTTATTTATTTATTTGACAGAGAGAGACACAGTGAGAGAGGGAACACAAGCAGGGGAAGTGGGAGAGAGAGAAATAGGCTTCCCACTGAGCAGGGAGCCAGATGCGGGTTTGATCTCAGGACCCTGGGATCATGATCTGAGCCAAAGGCAGAAGCTTAACAACTGAGCCACCCAGGCACTCCAGGACAAAAGAATCTTAATAAATGACCAAGATGGCAATAAAAACAATGAAAAATGATGGCAAAATGATACTCAATAAATGCTGCTAGTTATTCATATGGGGAAAATAGGTGTTCACCCCATACACTGAGCATAAATGAATTCTAGGGGAATTTTTAATTAAAATATAAGAAAACATCTTTATGATTCTGGGCTAGGGATGGATTTCTTAAACAAGACACTAGACCACAAGGAAAAGGATAAGATTAAGAAAACAAAGTTAAAATTATACACTTCAGTTCACAAATCACAATAAACAAAGTTAAAAGACAAGCCACAGACTAGAAGATAGGTATAAGTTCTATGAGCCAAAAGGGTTAGTAGCCAACATATATAAAGAACAGCTACAAATCAATGAAAAAAATAGAAAAAAAAGGGCCCAAAGTTATGCAAAGATGATTAACAGAACACCTGAGCTAAGTCACATGTAAAAAGATGCTCAACATTCCTAGCAATGAGGAAATTGCAAAATAAAAAATGAGATACCATTTCACAGCATTTGGATATGCACAAATGGTCAAGTTTGATGATACTAGGTATTGGCTCTCTCCCACTCTGCAGGAGGTAATATATATCCAAGAAACCTATTTTTACCCTTATATACATAGCCCAGAGGAATTACCACACATGTGCACAAGGTAATAATGTACAAGAAGGTTTCTTCTCAAATTATTTGTAAATAGGAAGCCAATTGCAAACAACCTAAATGCCTAAGACTAGGAGTATGAATAAGTAAATCTCAACCTATTTATAAAGGGACTACTACACAGCATCACTACACAGCAGTAAAAATAGATGCACCAGGGGTGCCTGGGTGGCTAGGCTATTAAGTGGCTGCCTTCTGCTCGGGTCATGATCCCAGGGTCCTGGGATCAAGCACTGCATTGGGCTCTCTGCTCTAGAAACCTGCCTCTCTCTCTCCCACTCCCCCTGCTTGTGTTCCTTCTCTTGCTGTGTCTCAGTCAAATAAATAAATAAAATCTTTTTTAAAAAAATAAAAATAAATAAATGCACCAGAATTTATGAATAAACCTCAGAAATTCAAGTGAAAATGCAAATTTTAGAGATTATATAATATATAATGTGTATATTATATATTATATATCATATATATATATGAAACATTTATATAGAGTTCGAAAACAAGCAAGTAGTGGCTTATATGCTTATGTATAGCTGATTATAAACTAATTGCATGAAAACATGCACATGCATTCCAAGAATCAACTTAGTACAGTGGTCACTTCTGAGGATGTAAAGAGAAGTATGGCCTTGGGGAGGGCTTTGATTTTATCGGTGAAGATTTATTTCCTTAAAAAAAAATGTATGCCAATATAAAATACATGGAATGTACCCTTGTAATTACAGACTCCTTTGGTCATGTGAATATCCAGAATATCTTGACTAGTAATGCACAGAAATATGCACTTTGCTTTGCTCAGGAAGGTGGGGATCAGGCCAGAGTCCATAACTGTACTACGTATTTGTTCTGCCATTTTGTTTTCTGTGTGACCAAAGTTTCCATGACAAATAGGGTACATGTTCTTCATTCTACCTGTCTTTCTGTTCCTTCAAGGGTTAACTTTCCTCAAGACATACACTTTAAAATTTAAAACTATATAGTCTCTAATAGAAGGAAGATAGGTATATGGTCAAAAGAGATTTAATTTACCCTCATGGGTAAATTGAAAGTAACTTAAGAGAATAACATTAAAAGTCCTCATTGTATCACCAAATCTTGCTGAATAACACCCATTCCCTAAATGTCTCTTGAATCAATTTCCTATTTTCCCTGCACACCATTGCTGCCTTAGTTTTCACTCTTTCCATCACAGCAATGGTTTTGTCTTCCTGCTCTCCCTGAAAACCAACTACCATTTTGTTAATTATATTATGTGTGATAATGACATTGTAGTTATTTAGGATTCTATCATTTTTTAGAGATGTATTAAGCAGTTTGAGCAAAAAAAGTATCTATTTTTTAAGTTGAGTCACAAAAAGTTTAATCAAATATGGTATAATATTAACTGTACATGTATGCACAAGAGTAAAGAATAAAAATAACCAAATGTCTATCAATAGATGAACAATTGAATAAAAGATAGTATACCCACAAAACAACCTAAAGTTGGGAAAACATTTGGCTTTGATAAAGTTGGGTGGTATGAGATTGGTTTTGTTATGCACTGAATTTGTTGGTATTTTTAAAATAATAATAATAAGCCGAGCCAAAATAGAAGCACTAATATGTCAGTCAGAGCCAGTGCTGTTAACAGAACCACTTCAACCCACCAGCCTCAGAGTGTGTATTAATTTTGCCAATGCCCAGATGCCCTCCCACATACCACACAAACCTGAGAGGAGGGTAGGGAATAAGAGATCAGACAAGACAGACTTTTTCTCCTATTCTTCCAAGGATGGCCTTGTTCTGCTCCTTGTCACCCAACATACTTGTGGTCACCCAAACATCTCCTTAGTATTTATGACACCCTTCAAATTCATTTATTTCACTTGCTTACCATTTGAATTTCTCCTTCCAGAAAAGATATCGAGCAGGAGCTACTAATATGGTAGAACCATTCAATAAGAATAAAATTAACATTCACCATTTCGGGTTATTCCAGCAGCTATAATAAATGCATCCCCAAATCTTAGAGGCTTAACACAAAAAAAGTTATTTATCATTCACCTACCAGTTCCTCCATGTATTCTTAGCAATTCAAGGACATGAGCTTCTTCCATCCGTGACACTCATTTCCAGAGTTACCATGCTTGTCCACATTAAACTGCAGGAGTGAGAAGAGCACAGATAAGCACTCATGGGCAGTTTTTATGCCCTGAGGCAGTAGGCCTCTCGTGTGCCCACATCACATTAGCAAAATGCAGTCACATGACTGCATGGCAGTGCAAGAGAGACTGGGAAATGGACCCTAACTGGATCCCAGGAAGAAAAGAAAATGAGCTTGGTGATCAGTTAGCATCTTCTGCCATCCCAGAAATCATGTTGCAAAGTAACAGACGATGCTGTACCAGAAAACTTGAGCCAAAGGTATTAACAAACGAGTTAGCTAAATAACCAGTAAAAACCAGGTCAGTTACTCAGTTACTTTTTGTATTAGTCAGGATCCTCCAGAGAAACAGGACCAATAGGATATGGATATAGAGAGAAAGAGATGATTATAAAGAATTGGCTCACACAATGATGGAGGCTGGCAAGTCCAATGCAGGGTGGACTGGCAAGCTGGACACCCAGAAGAGCCAGCATTCCAGTTCAAGTCCAAAGGCGGTCTGCTAGAGAATTCTCTCTTGCTCAGGAAGGTCACTCTTTTTGTTCTATTTAGACCTTCAACCTATTGGGTGAGGCCCACCCACAGTATAGGAGACAATCTGCTTTACCCGAGTCCATTAATTTTCTTACCCAAATTTCCCACACAGAAACTCCCAGAATAATGTTTGACCAAATATCTGAGCACCCCTTGGCCCCACCAGGTTAACACATAAAATTAACCACCATATTTTTTATCCGCACTTTTCTGTTAGGAATAGATGGTAGTCAAGGATCATCAGTAAGAGCAAGGGTTTGGAAGCAGCAGACCTGAGTTTGAATTCTGAATCTGCCTCCTAAGTGAAAAAGTGGCTCCTTATCCTAATGCCTCAGATTCCTTTTCTTTAAAATAGGAACAATAAGAACATCTTGGTGGCTCAGTCAGTTAAGCATCTCATGATCTCAGGTCCTGGGATTGAGCCCTGCACTGGGCATCTTGCTCAGCAGGGAACCTGTTTTTTCTTCTGTCTGCCGTTCCCCATATGTGTGTGCTCACGCTCACTCCTTCTCTCTTTGACAAATATACAAAATCTTGAAAAATAAATAAGTAAGTAAAATGGGGACAATAACAGCTTATTGTGAGGAGTGAATATAATAATGCTTGTACCTCTCTCAGCACAGTGCCCAGCCCATGTGTATCAATAAATGAGAGTCATTGTATTCAGACTACTCAATATATCCTACAGTCTGACTTAATAACGTACATAAAGAAGTTCATGCTTTTGGCTAGAAAGGACCAGAGGGATGATTAAATCACTCTAGTGAAAGGCCAGCAATGTGGAAAGAAGGGATGTGCCTGGGCTGTCTCTCTGGAGATTCCCAGGGTCTGGGCAGCGTCTCAGGTGTTCAGTTGGACACCTCCATGGCCACTGCAGCTGTTTGAGGAAGTCCCAATGCAATCATCATGGCAACCCAGGTTTGAACCTGCATGACAGGTGGGCATTTCCCTACGTCCTTCTTCCCCCTAGAACAGAGTCCTACTCAGTGTGGTCTCCATCAGTGTATCCGTGTGCTTCGTGAATGCTGGCCAAGGTCCTGACCTTCCAGGCCGGCCCTACTTGGACCTTGCAGGTTTGAGAGAAGAGATCTTGACAGGACTGATAATTAAATAATAAGGAAATGAGTGCTTGGCCAAATTAGACATGGCAATGACTTTTTAAGCTCTTATTTAAATATTTATTTGTTGCATTTTTCTCAGTTAAGCTTATTAATCATTAACATAGTAGTAGATCAGCGATTTCTTTAATTTACTATTTGTATTTGAGTTATTTTAAAAATTGAGCACTCTCCCATTAAAATCCTATAGGTATTTAAAAAACATAAAATAAAATAAAAATAAATATTTATTTGTTCGGCATCAATCATACAGCAAGAAAGCAAGCCAAATTTAATCAGTATCCATTACAGTTCGATTTTAAAATATGTATGTACCTACACATAAAGGAACATGTACTTTATATGTGGTGTGTACATTATGTAAGCATATATTTAAATATATAATATATGGATTATATAGAATGCATAAGTATATGTTACATAAAAGTATTTAAGTATATAATTATGTACTTAAATATGTACATTTAAAGTATATCTATGACTCAACATAAAGAGTGTACATATTTCAGTATATATACATATCCAAACATACATGTGTATACACACACATACGTGTGAGTGTGTGTGTGCTTCCATGCTGGTTTTCACAGCTTTCTTTAGCATTTCGTACAGCATTTGGAATATGATAGCCATGAAAGCCACGTCCATAGTAGCCTCTCCCATCACGTTAAACCATAACTGGGCCCCTTCTCAAAAATCTCAAAAATCTCCTATGCGGTCCATTAGAAGACTTAGAGACCAGTACATAGTAGTTGGCACAGCACAGTGGTTTTCACAGATTTTTTTTTTTACCACAAGGGCCATCCCCTGCAGGAACTACGAGGTTTACTTAGACCCAATATACAGATTGCATTCTTGCTCCAAAGGGAATTTGGAGCCCATGAGATGTGTAGCCCTTTGTGGAAGCAGCATCTACTTTTGCTCATATCAAGGGAAAGAAAATAAGAATACATATATATTTTTTCTTCCCTTCCCCATCCTTGGGTACGATGTTTTTAAGAACTGGTGTGTTAGCTTTGCTTGTCCCAAGAGGATATTGCAAAGAACACACCAGATGATGCAGAACTCTGAATTCCTAGGGCCACAGAGCCAGTAAGCCCCCTTCAACCACGTTTTCCTTATATACGCCATGGCTGGGACAGTGAGTGGAGAAGTTCACTGCAGGAACCCTGTCCCTTCAGCGGGTTGCACAGACGCTATTCCAGCAGCCTGGATCACGTGACCCATTTACTTCTTTAGCTGCTTCCTTGACCATCAGAACAGACTTTTGGGGACTGGAGCCGGTAATCTCAGATGCCTGTACCAGTGGAAACTCCCACATTTTGAATGCTGGTTTGGGTTAAGATACAGCATCTTGATGGACTCAGAGTTTATGTTTGTTTTGGTTCTCTATTGGGACTTCACAAACTACCCCAAAACATAGCGGCCTCAGAAAGAACGAACATGTATCTGTTCACAGACCTGTAAGCTGGGCAGGGACAACCTGTCTCTCTCCACCTGCCGCTGACTGAGGTGATCTAGCTAGGTCTGGAGGAGGACGGTGTCACCCCTCACATGTCTGGAGCCTCATCAGAGGTGTTGGAACAGCAGAAATTGCTGGGTTTCTCTCTCCCCACATGCCCTTGTCCATTCATAGGCTAGCCCAAACTCCCCTATGTGCCCAGCAGAGGCAAGCAGAAGCTGCCTACCCTCTTATGAAGGGATACACTTGTCCTTCCACTGCATTCTAGGGATCAAAGCAAGCCGTCAATTCAAGGGGAGGGGAAATGCACACAGTAGGACTAGAGCTATTTAGAACCCTTCGGTAAAAGGCAAGAGAGAGCAAACAAACGGGAGAAAATGGATGGTGTCTGTTGCAGATAATATTCTAGAACATAAGCCACGGAAAGACCTTGCTCAGAATCCTGGCTAGCAAACCTTGGAAAGATTTTCAAATGAATGCCGAGGGTTCTTAATCTGGTCAGCCTCAAAGGTTCTGTGAACCCTTCGAAATTGCATGCAGAATGTTGGGAGTATATGCTTTCTTATTCCCGGAGGAAGGTGGGAAACTACAACATTCTATATGCCCTCAAAGAAGGCTATATTCCAAAAAAGGTAAGTCACCGTGATTCCGTAACTGACAGGCAGCATTACACACCTGTGTAGAGAACCAGCCTTGAAAATAACCAGTAACCCATGATATAGGAAAGACATCAGGGTTGGAAGCCGATGGCCAAGAAAGAATTCTTGAGATGTCTTTGGTACAAAAATGTGGTTTTATTAAAGCATGGGGACAGGACCTGTGGGCGAAAGAGCTGCACTGGGGATCATGAGGAATGGCCCTTTATATACTTTCAAGTTGGGAGGGAGTTAGGGATAGTGTAAGCCTCCCAGGATGCTGAGGGGGCTAGCTATTATTAAGAAAAGGTCATTTATTACTGTTTAGAAAAAAACTCAGTCATGAGACCCTTCAGATGTATTTTGGTGGGTCATATGCTTGGAGGATGATTGCCGACCTATATCTTGGATAGTGAGGGTTAAAGATAAAGGAAGTTTCCAAAGGAATTTTTAGATGTTAAAGTCGACTTACAGGAGCCTGAGGGTTGGGCTGGGATTGCCGTTTATCTTTAGCAAAGTTTTAAGATCCAGGCAGTGAAGTCTCTAAAGGAAGGTCACTCTTCCTGTTTCAGGATTTGTCAATGGGCTGTAGGGAGTAAGGACATTTGATAATTTTCCTTCTGCCTTTGTTTCCCACATCAGCCCATAATTCTAGTGCTTCAAACAAAACGACCAGCACAAAACTGTCACAGAGTCCTTGGTTTTCACTGGAAACCTGTAAGTGTATTTTCTGCTGGAAGATACTTCAAATGTTAAAGTAAAGATCAAATCTCAAGGTTGGAAATGCTCAGAGAAGCCTCTTTATGGTAGAGACAAGTCAAGGTGAAGGTTAGAGGAGGGGAGAGAAGGGGAGAGAAGGGGGAAGAAAGGAGCTACACAGATGGAAAAGTGGGTGCGCCATGTGCTTGATACCATTTTGGAATGTTAGTGAGGTCCAGAGCCAATGGCCAAGAAGGAATTCTTGAGACATCTTGGGTGCAAAACTGTGATTTTATTAAAGCATGGGGACGGGACCTGAGGGCAGAAAGAGGTGCACTACAAGCATGAGGGGTGACTGATTCTAAACTTGGGATTTGGGGGAAGTAAAGGAGAAGGGAGTTTTTCAAAAGGACTTTCCTATGCAAAAGAGGACCTAAAAGACACTTTAGGACTCGCCATTGACAAGCTAAGGTGGTTTTTTTCCCTCTAGCAAAGCCTTAACCTTAAGACAGTAGAGAGTTTCCTGGAGGAATGTTCTATTTTGCCTGCCTCAAGTACTTGTCAGTGGGCTGTAGGTCATTAAGAAATTTAATTTTACTTTCCCTTCTGCCTTTGTTTCCAACAAAGGCAGGGGAGGGGAGGGTGACGTTAGTGCTCTAGGAAATTGCATCTATGGGTCTCCGGAAGTTAGGCCATTGATAAGAATGCTTTTTCCCTTGGGGCGCCTGGGTGGCTCAGTCGTTAAGCGTCTGCCTTCAGCTCAGGTCATGATCTCAAGATCCTGGAATTGAGCTCAGCTCATTGAGCCCCGCATTGGGCGCCCTGCTCAGCAGGAAGCCTGCTTCTCCCTCTACCACTCCCTCAGTTTGTGTTCCCTCTCTCGCAGTCTCTCTCTCTCTGTCAAATAAATAAATAAAAATCTAAAAAAAAAAAGAATGCTTTTTCCTTGTAAATCACTAAGATGTTGGTACACCGAGGAGACTCCCATCCTGCAAAACTGTGATTTCTCTAAGGTAACCATTGTTGTTGTTGTTTTCTTCTTTTCCTTAGCCTTCCAGCAGCCTGGAAGTCCTGAGGAATGTCGCACAGATCCCACCTGGGGTGGGAGGTGAGGGAGGCCGTGAGCTTGCACTTTGCCCTCAGCTTGCCTTCTGCTCCCTCATCCGGCTGACTCCTGCTAACCGGACCATTGAAAAGAACAAAACTGCTTCCAGTTCACAGAATTTAAGGAGCCTTCCGGAAAGTTCCGACTTGCCTTTGTTTTTCTCCACAGCCACGGGACCCGATGTGCAGGTGAGGTTTCTGCCGCAGCCAACAACAATATCTGTGGGGTCGGAGTGGCGTACAACTCCAAGGTCGCAGGTAAGCTTTCCCTGCCAAACAGCAGGTGTGGTGGGCCAGAAAGCCTCACACTCTGGTCTCCAGCCTTGAGGGGGCGAGGGGGAGCGCTGGCAAAAATTCCCACTGGAGCAGCAGACCTGGGACTAGTAGTTTTTTTTCAAGTTTTTTTTTATTTATTTGATAGAGAGACAGAGGGAACACAAACGGGGACAGAGGGAAAGGGAGAAGCAGGCTTCTCGCTGAGCACAGAACCTGATGTGGGCCTTGATCCCAGGAGACTGAGATCATGACCTGAGCCAAATGCAGATGCCTAACGACTGAGCCACCCAGTTGCCCCTGGGACTAATAGATTTAGCAAGTGGTGGGTGGTGGGGAGAACCAGTTTTTTTCATCTATCTGACAATATCAATACACTGAGTTTTTTTATTCGACTGTGCTATGGATACAGAAAAGTGCATAGGTCAGGAGCACACAGTTCAGTGAATTTTCACAAACTGACCACATCCACATAACCCATCAAGACACAAAACATCACCAGTATCCCAAAAGCCTCCTCACGTCCCCTCCCTGCTACTACCCATATACACAAGAATAAGCATGAGCCTGATTTCTCACAACAAACAGTGGTCATTGCCAGCTTTTCAACTGGAATATGAACGGAATTGTACTGACTGTACTCTTTTGTGTCATTATCAATTACATTCTAATGAGACTCCAATAAAGCCTATAGAATATAAAAAGATGTGTACAAATTATTGTAAGCAGACTCAAACTTCACTTTAAAAAAAAAAAAAGATTTTACACAGTGCATCTCCTCTCTAAGGAAATATATTCTACCTAAAACCTGTGTATCAAGTTCCACGGGAAGGACATTCAACAATCTCACCTTTCCTGGGGACTTTAGAAATGAGGATGGCAGAATCACTACACATTTAGAAACCAGCGTCTCCCTCTCCAAAAAAGAGCGGGAGAGAGAACGAAAGGGGTCCATACGCTCTCAACATCCCGCTGGAGAATAGAGTGGCTCTTGGCACGGTCCACATTTTGCATCAAATTGGTTCTTAATTTATTCAAAGCTGAGTCACTCAAACTTGTTTTTCTTTTTTTACAACTCTCTTGATATTTTTTTCCTAGCAATTGAATGAAACCATAAACATACTTTGTGCTGACACTTGCATTTCCAGGGACCAAAATAAAGCCAGAAGAACCTTTACAAACCCATCATTAACCTCTTCCAGAGCTGTTTGCTAAGACGCTTGCTTGCCGAAGCGGGGTGCTGAATTTCACAAAAGAATACATCTGGAGGGTCTGAAATGCAAACGGGGGAAGCTTGCCTCTCCGGTTTCTGCTCTTTACTTGTGTGCATTCAAAATGCAAGCATTAAAATGTCAGAAGCCATTATGAGCTCAGGAGAAAGAATAAGACCCAGTTAATAATTTATAATGCAGGCTGGGACCTTGGGTATCTGAGGCGAACGATGTTCCCTATCCACAGGATAGAACTGGAGGCAACTGAAAAATTCACACCTGGATTTCCCATTCACTATGAATGCCTTCGAAATAACTCGGATCCCAAAGTGTCGTTTCAAAATAGCTTTGAAGCCCGAAGTAACTGGGTTTCTTTTGAACAAGGGATTCTTAGAACTATTGCCTGCAAAACTGAGTTAGGAGCAGCTCAAGGCATTAGGAGAGTTTACAGGGTCCCTTTCTCCATCTGCCTTCCAGCCTTTTCTCTCTTGTTATTTGCGCTCTGAAAATATCTGAGCAGTTCATCAAATAGTCCTATTTTCCCCGTTCTTTTTGTATGAATTCCCTAAAAGAGAAACATGAGACAAGGATTTGAGTGTGTTAACCCAAGAAATAAGAGGGCCGACAAAATGGGTTTATTCAGGATGACACAGAATTGCAATTCAGGACTTTGCAAGATATGGCAAAACCACAGACAAATCCCACAAAGCAGTGGAATGGAGAAGGAGGAAGCTGGGAGGAGTTGTTTTGAAGGAAAGTCCCCCGGAGAAAAGCAGGAATTCAGGGTGATGGTCACTACTCCTTGGCTGATTTGCAGGGGTAGTGGATTTCTTAAAGGAGAAACAATGTACATCTCTTCCAGCTGGTGCTAGAAATTATTGATTCTTTCCTGTTGACAACTCTGCTGGGATCTGTTATTGACATTTCTTCCTGTAATTGATATTGAGTGATACGGCTCCCCCTTCTGGACTCCCGATTCCATTTTAGCGAACTTTCCCTTTATTAATTTTCACTGACGCAAGGAGTTTCTTTGGGAGGTGATCCTGGGAAGCCAGTGGAGGAAAGACAGGTAAGGGAGGAGAGCCAGCAAAGGGTGTATAGATGAATCGGCTGCTCCTGTGGGCAAGTGGGGCTCTGAGGGACTGTGGGGACACCCCACAGAATTGCCCCCCACCAAGGTGAAGAGGCTGAGGAGTTTATTCGCCACCTCCTATCTCTCATTGATGGGGGGTGACTCCTGCGCCCTCAGCACCCTATCCAGCTGCCAGGTCACATGGGTGGAGCATAAATCCTGAGGCAGAGAACACACCCTCGTAAAGACACCTGGAGAGGACAGCAGATGCAGGCAGGTGCAACCCCTGAACTCTGCCTCATCTGCTGACTGGCTCCCAGCCCCAAAGGTGAGTGAATGCAGCCTCCTACCTTAAAGACATGACCTGACCTGTGCTTTGTGGAACCCCAGTCTGCTCAGGTCTCACGGCAATGCGAATACCAGAAATAGACCAGAACTGGTAGGAGGCGTGCCCAGCCACACAAAGGGTGTGAGCACAGGAGCCTCCTCTTCCACTCCCTTAACCCCAGTTTTGCTCCTCTGGAACTACTCACGCTGATGCTAACTGTTCGAGGGGCCCAGAAGTCTAGTCCCCATCCTCCTGTGCCTGTTACGACATCCAGTGTCCTCTGGGCTTCCCCGGAACAGCACAGGAAATTCTTCATCAGGAAGCCCTAGACTGTTACTCAGGAACTACAAAAAACGTGGAATTTCAGCCTCCTAGACCTTACACGTTTAGGGGAAACGTTTTGCTCCTTCTGGGTGGCAATCCCAAAAGTTGTCTGGTTGTTATTATTCTAAAGGAACCATGCCTTTCCAGACTGTCCTCGCAGGTTGCTGAGCTAGGAGTGTCTAGAGCGCCACCTGGTGGCCAGACCAGATCATTGCTAGTCTCTGGTGGTCTCCAGGTGTTCGGTACAAATAAGGAGATGCCAGAGGTGGGGTGGTTCAAGCCCTTCCTGCCTCTTGGCTCTCTCTTCAACCTGTCCTCAAATAAAAAGAGGCTTAAGTTAAGGTGATGAAGAATCTTAGCCCAGGAAGAGAAAAGTGGAGATAAGATGGTAAAAGGGTCCCCTGAAGGGAAAGAAGGAAGAAAACCACACAGCATCTCTTCGTCTGCCTGCTAGCTTGTTGGGTTTCTCTCTTATTCACAAACTTTGCTCACCTTTCCACTAGGGTTCCTGTCTTCTTCTTGCTGATTTGCATGTCTTCTTGGTATGTCCTCGATCTTAGCTCCTGCTTAGATAGGCCGTGCAAACATCTTCCCCCGGTCTTTACAGGAGGTCATTAGTCCACATGGATTTCACCTTGGTATGTCATGGTGGCCAGGGACCCAGTTTTATTTTTCTCCAAATGTGTACCAACCATTTGATAATCCTTCCTGTCCCTCTGATTTGTGGTGCCACCTTCATCGTATATTAAGTTCCTATGCACACATGCTTAGTCCCTGGGTAAATATAACTTAGATAAAACCGCCTAGCAGGTATGAATTAGGAAGTATAGCCACACTCCTACTGATGAGCCTTTGTATCTGCTCTTCCCTCTGCCCAGAACACTGTCCCCATAGCTTTGCCTGGTCACACCTCTTCATCCTCTTCTCCGGTTTCCCATTGCTTCCTCCAGCATCGCCTCCCACCTACCTCCTCATCTGCACGTGATAAAGCATGAGGAGATTTTTTTTCATCCCAGCACTAACCGCTGTCAGCTACTGGACATATTTATGTGCGTGGTGATTTGATCAGTATCTTTCTCCCCGTGAGGACAGGGGCCGTGTCTGTTTTCCCTCACCTCTGCCCCTAGAACAAGATCTGGGGCTCAGTGGATGCTCAAAGCCTATTTGCTGAGCACCAGAAAGCAAGAAAGGAGTAAAAAGACAAGGTAGGGTCAGTGATAAGCAGTAGAGACTAATCATCCGATTGAGAGAATGGATGGATGAATGGAGTCATGGGATGAAGGGCTTAAGGACGGAAGGACCTGAAGCTGCCAGAACTTCTACCAGGAAGCAAATGTTACCTCCTCTTCTACCAGAACCAACTCACCTTTGCAGCTTCATCCCAATCAAATTAGTTCCAAGGAGACCTGGGCCTTCTTACACCCTCTCCCCACTTCCCTCCCTTCCAAGGGCACCACCTAACTGCCCCAGGGCCCATCACTGAAAAGAGACAAAGGACCCCTCCACACCCACGCCCTAGCTCCAGGCTATCAAGCTGCAGGACCCTCCATCAATCATGTATCATTCAGGGTCGCAAATAGAGTGTGTAAATTTCCAGGAGCTCATCTTTTCTACTTATTCATCAGAACCTCAAAATCTTGTGCCGCAAAGATCCTTTAGTCCAAACACCCACTGATCTTGCATAAGGACAGCAACAAAATAGTACTACTACTAATAATAATAATAATAATAACACAGTTATTCTTTCCACTGTGTCAAACACAATACAAAACTCCTTACCCAACCCTTTATACAATCTTATCATACATTATTATATATAATACACATATTATATATTATATATTTATATTATATACTACCATATCAATATATTATATATTAACATTATACATTATAGTTATACATTAATATTAACATATTATATATTAATATATTATACGTTAACATCCCTTTTTTACAGAGAACAAAACTGGGGCCCCACAGCTTATAAGCTATAGAATAATTCTGCAGCCCACACAGCCTGCACCAGAAGTTCTGACCTTGGCCCCTACACTAAAATGCTTGAATAACTTCCCTTTTCCTGCCCTTCTGGGATAGCTTGGATCCAGCCTGGAGCCACATACCTGCAGTGACAAGAAACTCATTCCCTTCAAACGTCATCTGTTCTGCCTTCGGATATGTGTGACTTTGAGAAACTTCCTCTAACATGAGCTCTCTCTTTGATTTCTGTTGTCTGTTGTTGTGGACACAATTGTTACCACCTCTTTTAGATGACACAGGGCAGGGATGGAGGAAAGCTCCCATTAGTCTGACTCCTAAAGAGTAAATGTTCTAAAACATGTGAACACATCCATTTGGCATGTCCAAAAATCTTAGTGCCATCTTGAAGCTTTAATAACCTCAAAAATATGTATATTTGAGGTTTAATTATTTACATTCCCTTATCCACTTACTTACTTTCATGACTTTTGAAGAAAAAGACAAATTTTAAGTTTTTGACTTTGAAAATGCCTTTATTCAGTAATGCTTTAGGAAAATAATCTAATTCTTTTCTTCCTTTTGATTTTTAAAGATTATTTATTTGAGAGAGAGAGCACATAAGGGGGAGGGACAGAGAGAGAAGGAGAAGCAGACTCTCCACTGAGCAGGGAGCCCAATGAAGGAGGGGCTCAATCCCAGGACCCTGGGATCATGAACTGAGCTGAAGGCAGATGCTTAACTGACTGAGCCATCAAGGCGCCTCTCTTCCTTTTGATTTTTAAATCAGTGTTTGACATCATCAATCAAAGGGAATAAGGCAAAAAATTAAAATTAAAAATTTACTGTCCAAAATTTGCAACCACCCCCCCGAAAAATTGTACAGCAAATATAAATAACAATGCCTTCAAAAGATGTTTCTTGAAATTTGTCAGGTTTGTACTTCTGAGATTATTAAAGCTCAAAACTGCACGAAGGTTTGGGAGATGCTGTCTCTTGCTGCCAATCCCTTCCAGCACTCAAGTATGTGCCTACCACATACTTGGTTCTGCTATGGGTGGTGGGATACAGCTGTGAGGCCCCCTACGGGACCCCTGTCCTCACACAGCTTAGAGTCTAAGAGAAGACACAGACAATCAGTGAAATCAGCACAATAATATCAGATACTAATCACTGCTGAAACCAAACCAAAGCACGGTGGAAGAGAATAATCAGACTGAGGGGATGGGTAGAAATTTGAGGGTGGGAGCACCACCCTGGACTTCTGCAGAGTTCTGCAGAGCAACCCCAGGGTGAGGCCAGGCCAGGTGGCATTGTTAAGTCAAAGCATCTAGATTTTTGCCTTGAGCTTTGTGATGGGATCTCCTTTGTTCCACGATTCTGGAAAAGAGTTTGAAAACTATACTGTTGACTGTTATCGAAATACCCCGAAATTTCGCAGCCACCAATGAATTGCCTCCACATATTTGGCCGACAGAACTCAAAACCTTTCCTGGGAGTTCCCATAATTTTATCTAAGTTTTAAAACAAACCAATAAAAATCGCATAGTAACACAATGATGAACGTGTTTTCAGATCCTTATGTCAGCATGAATTCGCTCCTCAGCCTGCAGATTTATATTCATGAGCATAAAAGGGGGTGATTAGCAACACTGAGGTTCGTGCAGATGCGGCATTTGCTGGTGTGGACTACAAGTTCCCCTTTTATAATAAGGGCAGAGGTAGAAAGGATTTAACTCAAATCCCTGGGCCTTGCAGCTCTTAGAGAAGGAAGTCTCAGAGTCCCCACTGGTCAGTAGTGCGGTGATCAGACCCGCATGGTGGGGGGATAGATATGTTTGATGTCCGTACTGTGTTTCCTGATGCCATTGAATCACACCAGCCAGGAGAGCACTTTCCAACTGTGAACACACTGAGTCCTAGCCCCCGGGGCTTCCCTTTCTCCCTTTGCCTCTCACCTTTACTCTTGTCTTCCCTTGTTCTCTCTTTCTTATCTGTCTCTGTCTTTGTCTCTCTCTCTATGCCCTCTGTAGCTCCTACAGCATCCAGGGGCAAAGGAGAGAGAAAATCCTTGGGTCACCCTGAGCTTCTGTCTTGGCTACAAATGGTGCAGTCGCTTGCAAAAATGAATACTGTATCTCATTCAATTAATGCATGCCTCATTCCTCCCGAGCTTAACAAGATTAAAGGAATGTCGGGCGCCTGGCCCCAGAATATGAATGAGAGCCTCGCTCCCAGTCTGTGGCTGCCCCTGCATCCCTGGACGCTGAAACAGTCAGAAGATTAATACACACTAGCTCTGCTGTTCTGTGCAGCACAAAGGGAGCCAGGGAGGGCAAGAAGAGGAAAAGAAGCAGGGAGACAAAAGCTGCAAAGAGAGGGGGTAAAGGGCAGGGCTGGATGCACCGTACTGGCTGGATGATGAAATGCAGTGTTGTCTTTGTTTGGCACGCGGGACAGCTCAGGTCTACTTCTGCAGGGTTGAATTTTTCTCACCTTCTGGTTGAAGCGAGCTGTTCAGTTCTGCTCATCTAGACAAGTTCAAGACCATTTGGGTTTTCTTCTAGTGGGCAAGTGAAAACCAGCCTCCCTGCGATGTTTCTGTACCCAGAAAGTGGGCACAACTTCTGGCCAAAAGAAGCTGCACAATTTGGTTTACTCTGTGATCAGCTGATCACTATTGCTGAAAACATTTTTAAAATAAATAAAATACAGGGAGGCCAAAATCAAAATGGGAGGTTTTAGACTTCCTATCTCTTATAAAATGAACCATAAAACTTAGCTTCGAGGGGTGCCTGGGTGGCTCAGTCGGTTAAGCGTCTGCCTTCAGCTCAGGTTATGACCCCGGGGTCCTGGGATGGAACTCTGAGTCAGACTCTCTGCTCCTTGGGGAGCCTGCTTCTCCCTCTCCCTCTGCTTGCTGCTCTCTCTGCTCTCACTCTCTCTCCTCTCTCTCTTTGCCAAATAAATAAATAAAATCTGTTTTAAAAACACAAACCTTAGCTTCCAGAAAGTTCAAACCAAAAACTATGCTCATTCTGTATGAGCTTCTCCCCCCGGGAAAGGCTGTAAGCTGATTATTGGACATTTGTTGGCAAGAATGGTGACCTGATTTATGGATAGAGAAAACCCACAAATGGAAAATCTTGGCATGTTATTATTTATTCTTCTGGACTTGTCATTTCTGTTAGAGAAAAAAAAATCAGCTAAAGTAACGATAACATACATCTCCTCACCAAATATTTCTCAAGCTTAAAACAATGCTGATAACCTAGGACACAAGAAAAGAACAAAACAGACACATGCTCGGTACTCAGAGATTTCACTGTCTAGTGATGAATGTGTTGACCAAGAAGAGCTGTAAAGCAACCGAAAGTGTTTATTTGGGTCTTAGGGATTGCAATCAAGGAGACATGGAGTAAAATGACATCCAAACTGTGCTCCAAACTGCAAGCAGGGAGTATGGGCTTACACAGGCAAACCCCACAAGGTCCTGTAACTTTTTCAAAAGAATTATCATTTGTACTGACAGAGTTAAAGGGAATGTCTAAGGTTCACTCTTCATCTAACACATGCTACATTATCTCCATTTCAGTCCAGAGTAAAAGGATGTTTTCCAGGAGGTGATTAAGGTGTAATCAACAAATTATAATTGATAAGTCAAAAGTCCATGCAGTTCCAAAACTTGAAACAGGAGATGGGCAGAGGCCTTGCTTCCTGGCATCCTCCCCATCCGATTTTGGATGCCTCTCTTAGCAATGCTTACTTAAGGTTGTAATCGCCTTCCACAAATGAAACTCACAAGCAACCAGTTATGCTAGAAGGCAGAAAGTGTGGTGCTGGAGGGGCTGGGGTTGGAGGATGCAAGGGGAGGAGGGGGACTGGGTCCAGAATGATGGGCTGGGGATATGCCTACTGAGCACATGGGTTAGTCAGAGAAGGACAAGCATTGCGAGAAAATATATGCGAGCACACAGAGTCTGCTATGGGACACTGAGGAGGAAGGAGAGACCCTTGGAGAGGAGACAATTTTATGTCAATTTCACGGGCCCTGCAAGAACCTGGCTTGTCCTTATTTAAATGGGCTTGCATGCCATGTTGGAGAGTGATGCATGTGTCCTGGTGTCCTTTGGCCATGGTAAATACAGTTAAGAGGTGTCAAGATCCAGGTTTCGACTGTGTAGAGCCCAGTCCCTTCACTTCATAACTCCCATGAAAGAAAGACTTAGGGCAGCTGCTCTAACATTCTAGGGTCCTTACCACAAAAGAGAACTAGTGTACGGTGCAGAGAACCCTACGGCCCCCAAAGCAATATCTGGAGGGTAGAGATAGAGGGACCAAGTGCCCATCCCATTGGCTGCTGCTGTGCTAACCCTGGAGAGGCTTGTCAGGGATAGTCAGACGGTGATGTGAACTATGGGTGCCCACCAGTGCACCCCCTTCTGCATCCCCGTGTGCAGCTCAGGTTTACCCACACACAATCGTGGACCGCAGGACTCCACTCCTTTTTAACGTCTCAGCTACTTGTTGGAAGAGCACAAACTTTACATAGATGACATGGGGGAAAAAGAAGGGGGGACTGTGTCATGCACCCCATTACTAATATATTTCAGAATGGTTCATTGTACATTTCTGTCCTCTGCAAAACCCCTTCTCAGCTACTGCACAACTTGGAGTTCTTTTCCTGACTCCCCCGATCTTTGCACTGTTCCTGCCCCTCTCTCTACCCCCTAATCTCTAGGATTTACTCTGAAATATTTAATATTAATTGCACCCCCCAACACTGTCCAGACAGTGTATTTCTCCTCCGAAACTGCCCACCGACCTGTCCATACCCAATTGCTGAAAACAGAGCTTCCACTGGGAAACACACTTATCAAGGAATCTCTTTAACAAAAGTGGTCTCTCCCCATCAGAAATTCTAGTCAAGTTTGGGGGGCAAGGAAAAATTTCTTCACATAGTTACATAACCAAAGGCGTGGGCAGGGTCCCAAAAGGATCTAGTGAGATGGTTTGTGCACCCTTCTTCATCCTCTGAAGGTGTGGCCCATCCAGCCTGAGGCTGGACTCAAGATGCCCCAGCGTCCCCCAGGACACCCGGGTGGCAGACCCTCCAACCATACCCAGGACCCGAGCCCTCATCATCACCCTTCTGCCCCACTGGGCAACCAAACGTGGTGTTTCCCTGCCCGCATGGGACCACAGGTATCCGGATGCTGGACCAGCCATTCATGACGGACATCATCGAGGCCTCGTCCATCAGCCACATGCCTCAGCTGATCGACATCTACAGTGCCAGCTGGGGCCCAACGGACAACGGGAAGACAGTGGACGGCCCCCGCGAACTCACACTTCAGGCCATGGCCGACGGCGTCAACAAGGTAAGGACTTTGCTGTGGCCACCTGGCCCCTATCCTGGGGGGGTAGGGTGGGGGACGTTGAGGGTGGGAGGCATCCAGAGGAGGTGATGAGAATGAAGCAAGGGGCAGGGAAGGAGGCAGAGGTGGGGCTGTCAGAGAAATGGACCCCCAAACAGGGTTAGCAGTGAGAATTTATTAGAGGGGGCAAAGAGGAGGGGGCAAGAGGTTGCAGGGGGTGCCTTCAGACAGCAACGCTGGCCTCATTTGCATAAATGAACGGGGAGGAAGGAGGGTCATCCTGGGGGTCTGTGCTGGCACCCCCACTGTGCCACAGGTCAGCTGGGAGCAGCCCCCAGGCAACGGCATCTGGGTGTGGAAGGGACGGCTCCAGCACCCATGAGCCCCAGATTTTTGAAGCTGCCCTTCCTTGAGATTAGCCCAGGAACAGAGAGAGCCAAGGAGAAGAAACCAAGACAGAGCCTCCAAAGGGAGTGTCTCCAGTCAGCCGCCCATGTGAGAGGAAAGAAGTTCCCTTTCTACCATCTCAGGGCAGGGTCATCTCCAACAAGACATGAGCCAGGCCCCGAGATTAGAGTCTTCTGGGTTCAGGTCCCGTTTAGGACACTCAGTGTCTGGGTGTATCTGCAAATGACTTGACCTCCCTGCACTACTGCATTTTGCCTGTAAAATGGTGATAATTATTCATGTCTCCTGGGATCGTTGGGTGTCAATGAGATAAATATGCCAGGGTTTGGCACTGGGAAGTTCCCCAGGAAGGGTTGGTGTTTATCCAGGTTATTATGGACGTTTTGTCAATCTCCCCAAAACTTTGTGGCATGAAGCCCAGTGTTTTGCTAGTCTTGTGGGTCAAGAACTCAGACAAGGCACAGTGGGGATGGCAGGTCTCAGCTCCAAGAGTCCTGGGCCACCAGTGCAAAGCTCCAGACTTGAATTGCCGCACTGCTTTGTCTTCGAGAGCTCTTAGGATGGGCCAAGTTCCTCACCATTGGCGCCACAACATCAACCATTCAAGAGTACTTAGTCATTTTGTCTGAGTCTTGTCTTCAAGGTTGGACTTGCCATCAGGTAACAGTGATGCCCTTTCCATGCTTTGAGTTTGCTTGTCTAATCAGCCATGGACATGGGAATCACATTTCCCAAGATTACCACATGGTACGTGGAGTAAGAGTTGTCAGGTCCTAAGTGAAGGAAAGACCAGTATGTCATGTTCAGTGGATGGACTTTTGGAAGTGCATTTTAGGAATTTTTAGAAAGTTTTCTTCTTGGATTTTGACCGATCTCAAATGGATGGAATGGTTATAACCATGTTTGGATATATAAATTAGCACCATTATAAATGAACTACAAAATGCATTTGTTCTGTTTAAGTTATCTGAGGTCTATGTGAAATATACATGAACTTATTACTTGTACATTTATATCACTAAGATAGGTGTGTGTACGAAACACCTCAACCTCAACAGTAGCTTGGAAAGGTAAAAATATTGAAGAAAAGTTGAGTGGACAACTGAAGGCTATTTTGTTGTTGTTTTAAAGTGTTACAAAATGTCAACATTGTGTTTTGTTTTATTTTTAACTATTGTCACTGTTAAATCCCACAACTTACTCATCTTATAACTGGAAGCTTACACCATTTGACCTAGGTATGGTCACCCCAGTCCTCTTCACCCCTCAGGCCCCAGGCCCTGGTAACTCTCTGTTTCTATGAGTTTGACTTTTTTTAAGAGTCTACAGATAAGTGGTGCCATGAATTTATTTGTTTTTCTCTGCCTGGTTAATTTAACTTAGCATAATGCCCTCTAGGTCTGGCCATGTTGTCACAAATGGTAGGATTTCCTTCTTTTTATGGCTGAGTGTGTGTGTGTGCGTATCCTTGACAGATCTCCCCCTGAGTATTTGTTCTCAGTACACCTGGTAAGGCCAAGTCCCTACTTCAGACTCTGCTTCCAGTGAACCCCTCTGAGACATTATCTCATGGAGGTTCACTCTTTCCCTTGGAAGCTCAGAATCAAATTTGTGCCTAACAATGTAGGTTTTTGTAGGCTAAGTTTTCTGCTATCCCATTTTCTCCCTCTCTCTCCACCAGCCATGGCCTCTAAAATCATTCCTTAGCTCTTGTTCCCATGTCCTTTTTTGTATTCCTATTGAATCCAAATCTATGAATACTAGGAAGTATACAATTTGTAAAAGAATTGATTAAATGAGTTCCATGTGATTCCACTAAATTTAACTGTAAAAAGTCTAACTTTGGGATCCTCAAATTATTTCTTACTTCCACATTTCTTAGTTTTAATGGACTAAACCATCTCACTGGACAAAAATCGACAGAGTCTGCACCCTAAGCAATAATAGTGAGTCAAACAAAGTGCCACCCTTTAGAGCAGGGGTCTACCGACCTTGGCCCACAGGCCGGACCCAGCACACTAGCTATCTTTGCAAATAGTTTTCTAGGCCAATCCATGCCTTCGTGTCTTTGCAAACACAATTTCTCTTCCAATCAGGGCTGTCACAGTCTCCTTATGTAAAGAAGCACATGGGGCCTGGGATGATGGAATCATCCACAACCTCTCTTGTGGCCTGTCATCTCCATCTCCATCTTCACTAGACAGCTAGTGTTGCATGAAAGGAGGTCTGCCTCTGTTGCAGGGATTTTTTTTTTTAAGAGTTGGCATGAAATTAGAGAGCTAAGCTTACCAGCTGGGAGATCCCAGTTCTCACCTCAATCCCATCCTGTGTTGGCCATAGGAATTCACACGAGTCACTTAGGTTCTCCAAGCCAAATAAGTAAAATAGTGCATATCAGTGGTCCTCACTGTGCAGCCACTGGACCACCTGCAAGTTTGCGAGAGATACAGAGCTCAGCCCCGTCTGTTCCCCTGTTGTATCAGAGTCTGCATTTTAACAAGGTTGCACTTACGTTTGAGAGGTGCTTCTCTAAATGATTTCTAGAATACGTATCTCATAACCCCAAGGTGCTAAGACCACAAGATAATGTGGTTTTGAAAATCCCCCAATGACTAGGAAAGGGCAGTAGAGGTGACTTGTTTTCTGGAAGTAATGGCACGGTGCATCTTCATCTGGGTGGTAAGTTGAAGGGACTGATGACCAAGCTGGATGCTCTGGTTTGTTTCTGAGCTGCAGGAGCAAGGGCTCAGGTGGCTCAGCTTAAGGGGTTTCTTATAGGGATACACGATGAGGAACAAGATCGATGGGATGGATTCGAGCAGGACCTCATCCAGGCTGGGGCCAGACAAACGTTCTGGATCCAACATGGCTGCAGTATTCTGGCCACAGAGCATGTGGCGATCCCAATGGGAACTCCTATGGGCACGGGGCTTGGCTGTTCTCTCGTGTCTGTCTCTCTTTGTGTATCCCTCGCTGAATCCACTGTTCCTCTTCCTTGGGGCTTATGTTCATGTGCTACCTCTGCATAGACAGGACTCCCTCAGCAACCTCATTTGTCATAACATGTCGGGCTCTACTCCAGCCTCCATCTCCCCCACCACTCCCATGCTTGAGGGGGAATCTTGGCCCCAATTTAGGGGAGACACTTTTCTCTCTGGTAGGTTCCAAAACTAACAAATGTAGGTCCTTTGGACAGGTTTAGAACTTGAAGGGTCAGAGGTCAGTCAGAAGGTTGCTAACAGAGCCCCTTTCTTTTCTGTTCTGGTAACATCAAGTGGCAGTTGTCACCCTTGCACAGGCTTTGTAGAGCTCTGGAGGGGAAGTTTCCTCTGAACGGTTGAATTCTTTCAGAAGTCTCAATAGAAATATAACACCATGAGCTTTTCCTGTGTTATGGGTGGAATTCTTCTCCCCACCCACCAACCAAAATTCATATGTTGAAATCTTAACCCCCATCTCAGAATGTGACATTATTTGGAAATAGGGCCATTAAGTTGTAATTAATTAAGATGAGGTCATTCTGGAGCAGGGTGGTCCCCTAATCTGATATGACTAGTGTCTGTATTAAAAAGGTAATTTTGGACACAGACACATGGGAAGAATGCCCAGAGAACACAAAGGCAGAGATCGGGGTGATGCCTTACAAGGCAAGGAAGCCCCCAGCAGCTAGGAGAGAGTCATGGAACAGATTCTCCCTCCCAGCCTTCAGAAGGAACCAACCCTGCTGACACCTTGACTTTGACCTTCCAGAACAGCTAGACAATCTATTTCTGTGGTCCACACCACCCACACTTTGTTACAGCACATCTAGAAAACCATACACCTTCCAGTCTTAGAATTGAGATTTGGCCAGACTCCAGCAGTGCAGAAACAGCATGGTCACTTTTTCAGTTATCCTTGATGTCACCTGGCTCCCTTTTGGATAGCTAAGACAGCCGAGCATTGATCCACTTACAACTTATTCGCATCTGACACCTTGAGAGGCAGTCTTCCTTTGCTTTCTAACATCGTTCCTCAAAGGAGAAGCTTGCAACAATTCCTGTGTGCCATCATCAGCATTCAGCCCATCTGAGAGCCACAAGGTCCCCTGACATTTGAAAGGCACAGTACCATTTACAGAGGGGACTTACCAACAGGATGGGGGCAGGGGTAGGAGGAGGTGGTGCCCCATTTCAGTGCCTCAACAATTTGGAGGTTTTAGGATGAAATTTTGATACACAAACCACTTGTTTGGTTACTGTGTTGTTCACTGTGTTGCTGGAGAGAAAAGGTTGCATATCTAAGGACCCAGGACCAGGGGACAGTACCCTGGGGAACACTTGGCAGATGTCATCCTTCCCCAGCAGACAGGGATTTCCACTGAGAAGCATTCTTTGATGCCCAAGGCCAAAAAGAGAGATATGTAAGTGACATCTGTCCTCAGTCTGAATTTACGATGCACATGGCATTCAATGCAGCAAATTCCCGAGTGGCTGCTGTCATTTTCCATGGACTTCTGAACTGCTCCCCACATCTCAAGTCTGGATATGTCTCTCTCCTCCATCTGTAGCTTCCCCTGCTGCAACTAGAAAGGCCCTTTCAAGTGTGATTGTTCTGGAAAGCATGCCAACTGCACCAAAACTTAAAGAGAAAAATTGTTATGACTTATCTTCAGATGACAGCGTGTAAATATTTTAGAAAGTGAAGTGAGTATGATGAAAAATACATGACTTCTCATTCGACTTTCCCCCAAGCTGTGGGAATGGTTCTTTCCTTGTTCAAGGTGACATTTTTTTGGACAGAATTGTAGAATCTTGTACGTGTTGGTGTATTATACATGAGCAAAGAGCTCCTCTCAGTTATCTGGTCTACTCTAAAGGGAAGTCTACCTCGGAAAGGTAGTCTCCACCGAAACAAAGGAGACAAATAATTACCTAGCTCACAAAGGTAGGTCTTATGCTTGTCTTTGAATTTTAGCATCTTGTGGGTATGTTTTGTTTGACGGACATAGCAATGATAAAGGAAGAGGAAGAGGAAAAGGAGGCTGAAGGACCTTTTGGGGGATGCACTGTTTGCCACAGATCCTACCACCCCAAATTTTCTGACCTCTATTTCACACATAAACATCACCTACCTGGCTCCTTACAGATATGAGTTTGCATTTCCTGTATTTCTTCAGTGAATGCTTAAGTGAGGCAGCAAGGAACAAAGAAGAGAAAAAGAAAGGAAATTTTTTTCCCTTTATTTGATTTTTTCCTCTTTATAGTCTACATGATGACCATACAATAAAAGCATTTTTCACATTTTATATGGGAAGTAGGTGATATAGTCACAGACCCCTGAATTATGAGATATCCAATAACGGACTTCTTTCTTAGTTTGGGATCCCATAAAAGCAGACCCCAAGACAAGAACTGAGTTCATGTAGTTGCTTTGGGAACTAAAGCGAGGACCAATAGTGAAAGGGGAGGTATGACAGGGAAGAAAGGGGCCAATGAAGAGTGTGCCATCGAAGGGCTAAGGAATGTGGGCTTATGCCCACTGCCACCTGCTACAATCTCCAGAGTGCAGTTTGACAAAACCTAATCTTGGACTTAGAGTCCTCGCTGTCTGGGTAATAAAGGACCAGTAGGGTGATGTGTTTGCTGGTCAGAAAGATGCAGGCCTTGCAGAGACTGGTAGAGTAACAGAGCCCACGTGCTGGGGGACCACAGGGTCTCACATTGCCCTGACAACCAGAAGAGGCATTTAGACAACACTAGATGGCCTTGAAAGTGACAGTTGATTCATGAACTTCTTTCCACACCTTGAGGAAGTGCAGCTACCCAGGGCAACCTGTGGTACATCTACGGCTGGCTCTGATGGCTATATCCCAGCCTCTGATTAATCGTGGTTCAGGGTTGCTACTGGAGGGAGCATCTCAGGAGTATTTAAAGACAAGGCTACAGAAAGTCCTCTGAAGCACAAGTGAGACAGAGCGTTGATGGTTCATCAGGTGGTCCCTGGGGGATTGCACAGGGCAGAAGCACAGATCTTGGCTCTTTGGGCTGGAAGGTACAAAAGAGGAATCATTCACAAAATGGTGGCTTGAAGGGCCCCATGCAGGCCAAGGAGTTGGAGGGCTGCCCAGGGAGACAGTGATGAACTGGGCATTGGCGAAGCAAAGCCCTGGTGCAGCCCGCTGGAATTTAATCAGGGCAGTGGGTCTGACATGGTGGCAGTGAGTGCCAGGGCCTCTGGCAGGCAATGGATGCCTCCTGCCAAGGAACTCTCAGGAACACTCCATGAGCCCTGATTTATGCTCTGAAACCAAGCAAAGGTTCACGGTTGGGCAGGAGCTGCCAAAGTGTGGAGTCTGCGACCCAGTCTCTGAAATGATGATTGCAATTACAGTCTGTCCATTCATTTGTGATAAAGAGAAATGGAAGGCTGGTTGGCGGCTTTTGGGTGATTCCTTTCAAGTACTGGTCAGCCTGAGAAGGGATGGCCATCCATGTTGATTTCCCATTTTTAGCACTGAAAGTCCCACTTCCTGGGCAAAGCGCCAACACTCGGTCACTGCCCTGTGGCTTTATTCGTGCTAGTGACTTAGCTGAACCCAGAGAAAATCCCAACCAGCTTGAGGGACTGACATGAATGTTAACTCCTCACCAACTCCAGTGACATCAGAAAGGCTAATCATGGTGTGTTTGGATCCTTCTAGAAATGAGACAGGATTGCATAAGATTCTTCCCTACAAAGCCTAGATGTGGCAAAACAGGTAATAATTAGAGGCAACAATAGTAGGTACCATTAAACATGGCCTTGAGTAAAGGATTTCGTCAGAACCAAGGGCAATGTATCATCCTCTGTTTGGCTTTTCTGGAACTTGTGACACCCCCAGGGCAGTCTTGAACTCCTGTGGAACCTGATGGGGACACAAAGCAGACTCCATGATCCAGGGGCAATTGCCCAGCTGCACTGTCCTGGTGGCCAGTTCACAGGAGCTCTCCAGGGGGACTGACCCCTGTTCCCACAGGGAGAACCTGCTCATCAGCTCACACCTGGCTGGCTTTTCTCCCTTTCTCATTTCATGTTCCCCTGCCCCTAACATATGCTTCCTGAGATCATCCCTCCCCAAACTAACTACTACTCCCTGGTCCTTGTCTCAGTGTCTGGTTTTGAGGAACATAAACTGGACCTAGCCCCTTTCTCCTATAGGTGTATCCA
This sequence comes from Meles meles, assembly GCF_922984935.1. Classification (NCBI taxonomy): domain Eukaryota; kingdom Metazoa; phylum Chordata; class Mammalia; order Carnivora; family Mustelidae; genus Meles; species Meles meles. The sequence goes on along the minus strand of NC_060081.1, from coordinate 40,602,480 downwards.
GTAGCTTTCTGAAAGTAAGTCTAGCTCCTTACAGGAGGATCCATTCACCCTTCATCCCCATTTAAGGACCTTTGTGCATTCACCACCACCTCCAGCACTAAGTACCGAAAAGAATAGAAGTGATAAATCATGAACCCATTCTGCATGGGAATATAATTCCCATTGTATTTTATGGGAAATATACTGTATGGGAATATAATTAATCACTTATATTGTGACAGAGAGGGACTCTCTAAGCAAAAAAGCAAAGGGAAAATATTTACCAAAATATGTAATAAATATTACTATATATAACCTTTCAAAATTTCTGCAAGTCTGGTCATTGTTAAAACTCAGCAACGGATCCATGGGGATTCATTATAGTATTCACTCTACTTTTGTTGTGCTTAGCATTTTTCAGATGAAAAGATTTTATTCATCCCCCAAAATAAAAAGCATTTCAGTAGGTGGATAAGTTGTCAAGAGGAAGAATACACATTTCAGGAAAAATGAAAACAGCAGCTGCTCTAATATTATACAGATGGCTATTTGTGGCTTGGGATAAAAATTCCAGGGACTGCATTACACAGAGATTTCTTTCAATGCTATATCTGCTAGAAGGCAAATGGAAGTGAACGTGATGAACTGTATCAGTCAGGAGAGGCTACATTAAGCTGTGGTAACAAAGAGCCCCAAAAGCTCAGAGGCTTCAAACGACAGGGATTGATTTCTCATTCAGCTACACATCTCCATGGCCACTAGGGGACTCTGCTTATCAGTTCCTCAGGGAACAGAGCTGACATCTGGGACATTGCTAGGCACTGTGCAGAGGGAAAGAGAGTGTTCTACAGCCACTGGAACTGACTAGTAAACAGCTCAGCCTAGAAATGACACTAGTATCAGCCACTCCCACTCAAAACTCATTGATTAAATTGGCTTACAAGACCCCACCCAACCACAAGGGGATCAGGGACCCAGACAGTAGACAGCTACAAATATATGTCATATAGCACCAATGAGTCCAGAAGAGCTGCTAGGTGACTCAAAAGGTAACCAGGGATCTAGTGAGGACAAACACAATGTCAAAGATGTTTGTGAAAAGCTTGAGTAAAATTGTTCAACAAACTCTGAGTGCAGAAAGGCAGTAACTATAAGTCAGTACATTGTTTCATAGTTAAAATATGTATTTGCAAAAAATAATAAGTTTATGCAATATAGTGGGAAATTTTCTGCAAGTCAAAACACAATATATATTTAATTTAATAGAAGATTAAATACATATGTAATATAAATGACAGAAATTTGGCTAAAGTCTTTATAGAAAGAGCTCTAACAAATCAGTAAAAAAAAAAAAAGATGAAAGAAAAAAAGGCAAAGGATATTATCTTTGAAGCTTGGTGCTTTGTTAAGCTATTATAAAGCAACAATACAAATGAGCAATAAGGATGCAAAAAGATACTCAACTGGCCGTGGAAAAATACATAACTCAAACAACAAGGTACCATTTTGCCCACAAAATTGGCAAAATTAGTTTTTAAAATGTATGATTCTAAATCTTGACCCACAAGGGCTGATTGTGGAATTCTTACACATTGCTGGTAAAAAAAAAAAAAATTGTTAACAAGCCTTATAAAGAGTAGTAGCATGGCAGTATGGATCAAGAATCTTTGAACACTCATTCCTTTTACCCAAAATTCTTTTAGAAATTCTGCCTAGGACACCTGGGTGGCTCAGTCAGTTGAGCACTGGACTCTTGGTTTGGGATCAGGTCATGATCTTGAGGTTCTGAGATCAAGCCCCACCATCAGGCTCTGTGTTCAGTGCAGTCTGCTGGAGACTCTCTCCCTCTCCCTCCCCTTCTGCCCCTCCTCCCACTCTCACTGTACTCTTTCTCTTTCTTAAATAAATAAACAAAATCTTTTTTTAAAAAAATGAAAATGTGCCTAAGGAAATAAACAGAAATGCAAAGACATATATAAAATGATGTTCATTCAGAACTTTAAAACTTAGAAGCAGCCTTCCATGTATGTGTAAGAAAAAGAGTAAATAAATTATGGAATGGCTATTTAATACAACTAGCAAAAATTACAACATAGAGGAATATTTAATTATATCAGGAAATGTTTTGCTATTATATTATAGTAAAAATACATTTGAATCAGGGCCACAAAAATGGATATATTTTATGATCCTAATTTCATTCTTTAATCTCTCCTTATACTTCACATTTGTATATTAAACTGGCAGGGATCCACAAAATATCACCAGGGATTGTCTATTCGTGGAAGATTATAAAGGATTTTTATTTTCCTCTTCAGGGTCTAGATTTCAATTGCTCTATAACGAACATGATTTTTGCAATAAAAATGCAATAACTTTTTTTAAAAGTACGTCAGTGTTGTATTAAGATGTCCAGGTGACTGGAAAATAAAAAATTAGTATAACCAAGTGTTTAGGAAGAGGCTTCCCTCTCTGGTATCTGCAGGCAGGTAATACCAGTGGGTGGGAGACTGGTCTGGTCATTTGCCCAGATCACTACACATTGGTGTGAGCAAGAGAGACTGACTCACTTTAACCCCATTCTTCTCAAAGTGGGATTTTCACCTCCTAAGGCTGGTGATGTGCTGGGCAGAGGCATATAGAGCTACAGCACCAGTCTCTGGCTAGAACTTTACTTTAGCTGATGGTAAGCAATTTGAAACATTATTTTTATATTATGAACAAAATACAAAATCTGCATGAACTTTTAAGACATTTGCAAGGGGGGGGAGTGATGTCAGCATCATGGCAGGGTGAGTCAATCCCTTTGTTTCTCCTCTTTGATTTACAAGTAGGGCATCCATAGCCCAATAAGGGCCCCTCTGCACAGCACACCAGGACTCCAGAGAGAATCTAACATCTGTATACCTGAAGTTGGGTGGACACAAAGTCAAGGGCATTGCAGCAGAACACGGAGAGCACCAGCAGTGGTGCCTGTAACCCCAGTGACCCTGGCAGTGGCAGTGGCCCCAGAAACCAAGATAACCCCAGCAACCCGGGACAGCAGCAGCACCCATGACCCCAGCACACCCTGCAGCAGTCCCAGCGACCCTGACAATATCAGCGCTGATGATGATCCCCCTGCCCAAGTAACTATGACAGCTAAGAGCAGGTGGAGGGTAGAAAGTGTGTGCTCCCAAATACAGCCATAAAGCCCTTAGGAAGAGAGGGGGAGGTGGGTGGGGGGGGAAATCTGTGCTATATCGCCACCTTCTGGAAACCAAAAGAAAGGCCTTTAATTCCCAACCTCTTGAACTGTTAAAATCAAAGTAAACAACTTTACCAAAACAAGAAAGGTATTCACTGCTTTGAATGTGCCAGCAGAGGCACATCTCATCAAACACCATGAAAAAAACCACAGTAGTAAGGTATCACCAAAAGAAAATAACAGTTCTCCAGCAACCAATCTTCAAGTCACAGAAGATTAGGATCTGATAGAGAACTCAAAGTAGCTGTTAGGAAGCCATTCAGCAAGCCCCAAGAAAACTCAGAAAGGCAATTTAATGAACTTAGGAACAAAATAAAGAGAAGGAGTACTTTGCCAAGAAGACTGAAATTCTGGAGCTGAAGAGCTCAGTAGATGAGATGAAGAATGCATTAGAAAGTACTAGAAATAGGGACACCTGGGTGGCTCAGTGGATTAAGCCGCTGCCTTCGGCTCAGGTCATGATCTCAGGGTCCTGGGATCGAGCCCCGCGTTGGGCTCTCTGCTCCGCAGGGAGCCTGCTTCCTCCTCTCTCTCTCTGCCTGCCTCTCTGCCTACTTGTGATCTCTCTCTCTCTGTCAAATAAATAAAATAAAATCTTAAAAAAAAAAAAAGAAAGTACTAGAAATAGTACAGATCAGATACAAGAGAAAGTAGGTGAGCTGGAAAAAATCAGAATCTAGAAATGATTCAGGTGGAAGAAGAGAGAGAACTAAGATTTTTAAGAAGCAAAGAAAAAGCTATCAGACTCCGCTAGGGGGACAAACATAAGAATAATGGGTATACCAAAAGAAGAGAAGGAGAGGGAGACAGGAGGGTTATTTAAAGAAACAGTAGCTGAAAATTTCCCAAACCTGAGGAAAGAACTAGCCAAAGCTAATAGGTCCACAAAGCTAATAGGTCACCTTACTATCTGAATGCCGGAAGACCCTCTTCAAGACACATTATCATGAAGCTGTCAAAAATTGATGATCAAGAAAGACTGTTAAGGCAGCCGAAGTAGGGGAGAAGAATGTAACCTACAAAGGAACCCCCATAAGATTATTAGCACATTTCTTCAACAGAAACTCTACAGGCCAGGAGAAATGTCATATTCAGAGTATTGAAAGATAAAAATTTCCTGCCAAGAATACTTTATCCATTAAATTGACCCTCCCAAATGAAGGAAAAAAGCAAACACATAGCTGAGGGAGTTCACCACCACTGAACCCACCATTAAAAAATTACTATTTAAAAAAACTATTTTCTAAATTAACCTACCATAAAAGAATTATTTTATATATTAAACTATTTTATTATTTTATCATATTAATTATTTTATCATATTAAATTATTTATTTAATTTTATTAACCTACCATAAAAAAAATTTTTTTAATGTTGAAAGCGGCTCTTCTACCTAAAATGAAAAGACAAAAATACACCAAATTTTTACTAAAGTGATGGATAAAGTAAAAATTATAACCCTCTTTTAGACTAGGGTGTTAAATGATTGTAGCATAAAGTTTAAAAGAGAAAAGCATTAAAAATAAACATAGCTACCACAATTTGGCAACAAACTCACAGCATAAAAGGAGCTAATTTGTGACAACAAAAGCACAAAAGGGAGGGAGAAAAATGCCAGAACCTGTAGAGTCAAATGAAGATAAGTTGCTGTCAACAGAAAAAGGACTATTTTATCTATGAGATGTTTTACATAAACCTCATGGGAACTACAAAAACGAAATCTAAAGCAAAGACAAAACACTTAAAAAGGTTGGCAGGGTGGGGCATTGAGCAAATTATCACAGAAAACCACCAACCTAAAAAGTAAATAAACCAAATAAACCAAAATAAACCAAAGAAAAAGAAACGATGGAGATTCAAAACAACCTGGAAACAAGATAAAATGACAATAGTAAGTCCTCATCTATCAATAATCACCTTAGATATAAATGGATTGAACTTGCCAATCAAAAAGAACAGAGCGTCTGGATGGATTAAAACAAAGACCCAACTGTATGCTGCCTTCAGGAGACTCTTCTCAGCTCCAAACATACAAAACAATGAAACCAGCCTTCATCTCACACCACTGACAAAAATTAACTTAAAATGGATCAAAGATTTAAATATAAGACCGGATACCATGAAACTCCTAGAAGAAAACAGGGAAGAAGTTCATCAATATTGGTCTTGGCAATGATTTTTTGTACATGATGCTAAAAGCAAAAACAAAAACAAAACAACAAAAACAAAAAACAAAATAACAAAAGCAAAAAATCAACAGATGGGACTACATCAAACTCCAAACTTCTGCACAGCAAAAGAAACAACAAAGTGGGACAACAACCTAGAGAATGGGAGAAAATTTTTGCAAACCATGTATCAGATAAAGGGTGAAGATCCAAAATATACAAAGAACTCACACAACTTAATAAAAAACCAAATTCTATTAAAAATAGAAGAACTAGATAGTCATTTGTCTATAGAGTACATACAAATAGCCACTAGGCACCTGAGAAGATGCTTAAGATCACTAATCATTGGGGAGAAACAATCAAAACCACAATGAAATGTTATCTCACTCCTGTTAGAATGGCTAGCATCAAGAACACAAAAGACAAATGCTAAGAAGGATGTGGAGAAAAGGGAGCGCCTGTGCACTGTTGGTAGGAATGCAAATTAGTGCAACCACTATGGAAAACAATATGGTGACTCTCCAAAAAGTTAAAATAGATTCTACCATGCAATCCAGCAATCCCACCTCTGGGTTTGTATCTAAAAGAAGAGGAAACCGGATTTTGACAAGACATTTGCATGTTTATCACAGCATTGTTCACAATAGCCAAGATATGGAAACAACCCAAATGCCCAGAATGGATAAAAAAGCTGTGGATCCCAGAGCACCTGGGTGACTCAGTCAGTTAAGCATCTGACTCTTGATCTCAGTTCGGATCTTGAGCTAAGGGTCATGAGTTCAAGCTCTTGGAGACTACTTTTTATAAAAAAAAATGTGGATTATGTATACATGGAATATTATTTGGCCATGAAAAGGGAGACTATCCTGGCATTTGCAGTAATACATTAAGCAAAATGAGAGAAGTCTGACAGAGAAATGCAAGTATCATATGATGTCACTTATGTGTAGAATCTAAAAGAGTCAAACCTGTTAAAAACAAAAACAAAGAGTACAATGGTGGTGAGCTTGGGATGGAGGGGAGGGGGACCTAAAACTGATGGGATTTAAAGGTACAAACTTGTAACAAGTTATCAAAGAAGCCATAGAGATCCAGTGTACAGTGTACAATCTGTATAATGGATACAGATTACGTGGCACTCTAATGAAGGAATATGATCAATCTTGCTTCAATGGCAGTCATATTATAGTATATAAATGTATCCAAGTAGGGGCGCCTGGGTGGCTCAGCGGGTTAAAGCCTCTGCCTTCAGCTCAGGTCATGATCCCAGAGTCCTGGGATCAAGCCCCGCATTGGGCTCCCTGCTCAGCAGGAACCTGCCTCCTCCTCTATCTCTGCCTGCCTCTCTGCCTACTTGTGGTCTCTGTCTGTCAAATAAATAAATAAAATCTTTAAAAAAGAAAAAAAAGTATCCAAGTAATACACCATCCAGCTTAAGTTTACAAAATGTAACATGTCAAATTTATTACATAATAATAAAAAAAGAAATTTAGGGATTGTGAGAGGCTGCTTTAGGCTATGCCTTTAAAAAGAGCAAGTTCAAGGGACACCTGGGTGGCTCACTGGGTTAAGCCACTGCCTTTGGCTCAGGTCATGATCCCAGGGTCCTGGGATTGAGCCCCACATCAGGCTCCCTGCTCAGTGAGAGCCTGCCTCTCCCTCTCCTCCCCGCTCATGCTCTCTCTCACTCTCTCTGTCTCTCTCTTTCTCAAATAAATAAATCTAAAAGAAAAAAAAAAAAAAAAAACAAGTTCAAACTAACTGCCCTTTGCCAGTAGGTTAGAGTGTGAGCCTTGGCACTGCTGACACTTTGGGCAGGATGGTTCTTCCTTGTGTGGGGGAGGGTGTAGTAGGGGGTTGTCTGGTGCCTCATAAAAGCTTAGTAGCATCCTTGGCCTCTATCCATGAGAAGCTTATAGTGCATGCACACACATCTTCCCACTAGATACTAGCAATGAGCATCAAAAATGCCTCCCAGCGGTGTCCCATGTCCCATCGGAGCACAAAATCCCCCCCAGGTGAGAAACTCATTTCATGAAAATTTTGAGAGACACTAATTTAATCCCGCTAAACTCTGGTTCAAAGAGACCCCTGGTTCAAAGACGGAATTCAAAGTAAAGCTGTACCATGTATTTTTTTTCATCAAAATGCACTTGCTTTCTTTAAAAAAAAAATTAAAGTAGGAGGGGAGAAGGGAACTCTGTTAAATAAAGGGTCGGGACAAGTCTGACTTGCACTATCGAACAAGGGTGGGAGAGTACCAGCAGACAGCTCACCCTCGCAGGCCCCTCTCCCTCCTGCCGTGAAGACTGCTATACCATTGCCTCCTGAGTCTCTGGGGGAGCCTCTCACACACCAGCAGGGCTTTGGTTCTCCTTTACCACCTGTTCTCCAGATAAATTTCCCTCTGTTGAACTGCCCAGTGTGGCAATATTTGCCTGACAGAACCTTGATTGATACAGTACATGTATTAGAATGTTAAATTTATAAGTTGACTTGGGGAAAATGGACATCTCTGGGATGCTTTCTTTCTATCCAAGAGCATGATGGGTTGATGTGTCTTTCCATTGGGTCAGATCTTCATCTGTGTCCCTCCAGAGAGTTTCAAAGTCTTATTTAGTCCTTAGCTCTTTTTGTCCTTTTTTTTTTCATTTCGTGAGTTTCTTTCTATGTTTTTTATCCTTTGTGTGGCTAATATAAATGGTGCCACGTGTAGGCTTGCTGTAAGGATTAACGTGTAGTCAAATATGTTACTTAGTACTTAGTACTAAGTACTTAGAGCAGTACCTGGGATACAGTAAGTGGCCTAGTAGTGCTGCTTCTGATTATCATCTTGGTTTCTTCCATGGTATTGTCCCACTGATTATTGTTGGAATACGGGTCCTAGTTGTTCTATCTCTGTTTCTGCCCAGCTCCCGTTCAGTAGGAGCTAGGAGAAGAACTGGATCTTGGGGCATCATTTTTATAGGAAAATGAGGTATGCCAACCCATAACCCATCCCATGTGGTTATGAGAAGCACATCTCTAGTCCTTCTATAGATACCCTTTTCCCATGCAACTGTCCCCAGACTATTTGGGGACTGATACGCAATCATTAGTACTGTGGATATAACTATTGTTACCTGATATAAAACACATACACACACCCCTTAGGAAAACAAAGCTTAATATTCCTAGGAACCCCGGTACTCTTGTGGGCAGGTCTGATAGTACAATGCAAAACTAATGTTTGCTGCTTACTCTTAAGAGCTGCTTACTCTTAAGAAATAAGCTGACAGTTGCCCCCCTGTGAGCCAGCGGCTTGCCAAATTGCCCCAAAACTCAATAGTTTAAAGTAACCACGATTCACACCTTACTCCTGGGTCTCTAGGTCTGCTGGGTTGTTCTGCCGATCTGGGCCAGCCTTGGCTCCTCGAAGCTGGTCTCACGCGTGCATCTGTGGTCAGCCTGGGGGGTGAACTACAGACGGGCTGGTCTGGGGTGGCCTCCTTCACGTCTGCTGGGTGTTGCCGGGGCAGTGAATCTGACTGCACTCTATCATCAACCAGAAGGCTAACAGGTTTGTTTCACGCGGTACAGAACTGAGAAAGAACAGATAGGCACAGAGCTTCTTGAGACCTATGCTTGGAACTGACAACACTACTTTCCACCACTTTCTCTCGAGCAAAGCAAAGACAAGAAGCCAGATTCAAGGGCAGGACTACAAAGTCACATTGTAAAGAAGGCATGAATACAGAGAAGCCTGACAAATGAGAGTCACAATTGTCTCCCACACACCCGACACCACGGTGACAAGGTGCTGATTTCCTTTTGGTAAAGGTTGCTTTGTCGCACTAGTAGACCAGCTATGGTTTGGGTCTGGGGAAGTTCCACATCTGGTGGTCTTTGCCCATTCACACGAATTCACACCTGTTTTGCTTTTGTCGGCTGCCACTGCTTGATGTTGAGCCCAGTCTGAGTCTGTTTGAGAGGGCGATCCCCTGTACCAACTCTTGGGATGGTACACTTCCCTCTCTGTCCTGATTTCTGAGAGCTGGGGTTTCGATGGCATTTTTCAGTATAGATTGACCAAGACGTTGCAGACCGTTCTCAGCTGGTGGCTAAATAAATCTTTGTTGATGTATCGACTCAGTCAGTCACAGGCTAATTAACTCCAAGTCCTGTTAGAAGCAATCGAAATGTCTTTTCTCACTGTCAGATGGCAGACAGATCTTGGAGGTAATCTGGTCATCTCCTAGCCTTCCGGCATCTCTTCCTGGATGCCCCTGAGTCAGGACCATAGTGCCCTGATGGCCATGCAGGGACAGACTTTTTCTGCCACAGTAGTGTGTCTTCTTGCCCTTGAGGGTTACAGAGCCACTCTGGGCCAGGCTGTACACCTGTGCTCATCTCCCACACTGCTGCTCTGCTGTGCCCACCTCACCTGCAGGGGAACAAGAGGAACCCCTGTCCTACTGCCCCCAGGGTCAGAACATAGGAAGCCAGAGGGAATGGCCACTTCTGGGCTGTGGAGATAAAGCGAATAGTCCTAGAAGATAGAACAGGAAAAGAAAAACTATATGCAGTAAGAACGTGGCTGGACAGAAGAACAATGTGAACTGTAGGTATTTGTAACTAAGCTTGCTGTTGATAACTAATTAGCATAAGGCAGTAATCACTGTGCATAACATTATGTATTTGAAGTCATTTTTGTTTATGTTAAACTTCCTTCCTATATTTGGTGTTTCCTTACACAGGTTAAAGTGTCATATACTACTGTATTTAAAGGAATTCTAGGGGCACCTGGGTGGCTCAGTTATGAGTCTGACTTTTAACTTCCGCCCAGGTCATGATGTCAGGGTCATGAGATTGAGTCCCACAGGGGGCTCCATACTGGGCGTGAAGCCTGCTTGGGATTCTCTTTCTCCCTCTCCCTCCACCCCAACCCCCCCAAAAGAATTCTAGTATGATCCAATCAGGTAAAAAAATATATATACACACATGAGCACGTATATACATATGATTTGCAAGATTTTTATATTTTGGAGTAAAATGTGCATCTATATATATGTAAATGCATATATAAGCGATATATAAAATCAAAGAGATATATAAATATCTCTGATCTCTTAGAGAGCTAAGTATAAACATATATGTACATTTACGTTTTTGCTGAAAAGTGTCTGAAAGGAGGAACAGGAATTGAGGAATAATGATTACAAGTAGGAAGGGTTTTTCTTTAATTTTCTTTTCAATATACTCTGGTTTTTTTCACCAGAGTAAAAAGTACAGCTTTTTAAAAGCAGTTTGCTTGTAAATTTTAACCGTGTGACCCCCCACCTCAAACAGTAAATTAGGGTAACTTCCCGACACAAGAACGAGAATGCTCAAGACCTCAGGGGCAGGAGCGTGGTTTTCCAGGGGGACAGAATCACACCGAGCTGCTGAGGAAGACTGGGTCCTGAGCTCCCTCGGGCGGCAGCCCCCTCCTTGGGCCAGGACCCCGGCAGCACCGGGCAGGCGCGCGCGGAACCTGGTGGCCTCTCTCCCTGTCCCCCCACCCCAGGGCCGAGGCGGCAAAGGCAGCATCTACGTGTGGGCTTCCGGGGACGGTGGCAGCTACGATGACTGCAACTGTGATGGTTACGCCTCCAGCATGTGGACCATCTCCATCAACTCGGCCATCAATGATGGCAGGACCGCCCTGTATGACGAGAGCTGTTCCTCCACCTTGGCCTCCACCTTCAGCAACGGCAGGAAGAGGAACCCCGAGGCCGGCGTGGTGAGTGTGTGGCCCCCACCCTTGGGGAGGCAGTGGAGTGCACCCCTACTGCCTGACACCGTGCAGACGCTGGGTGACGTCATGTGCTACCCCTGGATGACGTCACTGGAGGAAGGGGCTCTCTCCTCCTACCCTCAAATGGTCTGCACTTGTTCAGAGGCTCTGGAGATCCATTGTCTTCCAGGCCTGATAATGCTTTGTTACCAATGTAGAGCCACGCGGTGTGCAAGTTGGAAGCAAGAATTGTGATCTCTTTCCAGCTCATTTTCCATGGATTGTCTTTCTTGTTTATTGTTTTGCCTTGCAAAAAGTGGTGAACTCTGATAATCAAAAAGTTGCCTCAGCACACCACTTTAAAGAGCTAATATTAACAACTGGGCCATCATGCCATCTGAGCCAAGAACCCATCCATTTATTACAGCAATTAAAAAATAGCCTCCATTGGAGGACTTCTTCTCTAAGTCCATAAGCCCTCCAGTGCACACATGAATTTTTTCAAGGCAACAGGAGTGGTTTTCACCATATTTTAAAATATGTCCATGATTGAGGAAACAAAAAGTTTAAAAATCCCAGACTTGGATTATTTATTGCATTTTTCTGAGCGGCACTCCCTTCCTGGGCATCTTGGTAACATGGTGAATTTTCCAAGTCCCCTTAAAATATTTATCTGGAGAACATAAGGAATCATTTTGGATCTCTTCCTCTCTCTGGGTATTTCACTCACATATCACCCTTTCCATGGACCTCCCAGCCTGGAATTTGGGAGCTGATTCCATGGTCCTCCTGAGCTACAGCTCGACTGGCCACCTACCTTCCCTGGGGTCCCCCAAGGGAGGAAAGGAGATAGAACACAATCATCATTACCAACCAGAATTCCAGTCCCAAATTCCTGCCTGGACTCTGCCTTGGCAAGCTGACCTGGCTCTCATGTGAGCCAGGAGGTCTCTTTGCCCAGAAGGGACACAGACTTGACCTGGGTCTCTCTTTGGTCTTGGGGAGAACAGCGAGTGTCCCTCCTCCTCCCAAGCAAAAGGAGGCTTCAGCCTCTCCTATCTTGGGGGAGTCCTATGGACAGAAAGGGAAAAGAGCAGAGCAGAAACAAAGTGAGGGAGACCCCAATCCTATTGTGCTTGTGATGCTTCATACCTCCCCCTAGAAAGTGTCACTCCCTACCCCAAGGGTGTCACTTTGTCCTCAACCTTATCTATGACTCTATGCTTGGACTGGGAAAGGACTTCTACCTGAATTTTGTAGTTTTCCCCAATAGATTTCTTAAACCTCCCTCGTACTTTGTCCTTCAAAATAATAGGCCCATATGAGGATTCTACAAACAGAGGAAGGAGAATTCCTGTGGCTTAAAGGTGATCATAATGAAAACCCGGGCTTTCACCATGGCCCATTGAAAAATGAGGGTTGTTTTTTTTCTCTTTGTGAAAGTCCTTTAAAACCTGTTTGCTCGGTCTCCCCACTTAAGAACTGTGGAAGCAATTACTCACACATCTGTTACCTTGGCTTCCTGAGTCCCAGCATCCCTTCATAAGATACAGAGAAACATTCTCTTTTTAATGACCTGTCCTTCTAGGCAAACTTCAGCTGAGCACGTTTATTCTTCCACCTTTGGGAAGGCTACCCTTTCGTTTGTGAATGGAAAAAAATGGCATCTGGGTTTTCCAAACCAATCCCAGTGCAAAAGTCCTCCCCGTTGCATGGACTTGGTGGTAGTACCAACTTGTCACTTTCCACCTATAGGGGTTTTCTTTTCAGAATCCAGGAAATAAATGTCTCTCTAGTTTCTGCAATAACTGTATATATGCTTGTCTTGAAACACTTGACTTCTTTTTATCTTGTGAACACTATAACTATAACTGAGTGTCCCTTTTTGAACGGGCTACTAGGAAGCTCAAATAAAATGTGTGATAGGAGAGACAGATGGATGCTAAGCTTATTGTTACCTTTATCTTAATCTTCTTCAGAACGAGGCAGAGTTTAAATCAAAGAAACAGATAATCCTCCGCTTCATATCATTCGGGGATTCGAAGTAGAGTGACCTCTTCACTCATTACTGAACATCTTCCCTTTCAGGCGACTACAGATTTATACGGCAACTGCACCCTGAGGCATTCTGGGACATCCGCAGCTGCACCCGAGGCAGCTGGAGTGTTTGCACTGGCTTTAGAGGCTAAGTATGTTTCCATCTCGGGGCAGAGGGTGGACTAACATGTGTCTCTCCACCCAATCCCAGGTGCTGGTGGAGGCAAAAGTGGGTGTGGGAGCCTGTGGAGGGTCAGGGCCAGTGAACTGTGATGGACATTTCTAAAGCAACCATGGGTCCCAGATGATAAACACAAACACTCCACAAATAACATCCCTAGGAGAGCTCAGTACCAAGCAGGGACGCACAGATCTTTCTTTCTTTGTGAAAATCATCTTATTATCCTCTCCAGATCCTTTGGCTATTTTACTCCAATAATACAATTAACTAAATGAAGGAAAACTATTGCCAAACTGGTATCCAGCAAGCTCTTTCAGAACCCATGGCAAGGAGGATGCTCTCACTCAAGAATTGTTAACTTATAAGGTGCATTCTCTTTCAACAATGATGCAAGGTAGACCAGGAAATGGATTTTACTGAGAAACCTTCCAAGCTACAGGTAAGAGGAGGCTGTCCTCTCGGTTCTCATCATCCCATGGAGAAGCCACGTATTGCTGTTGCTGGACACACCTTAAATTTGATCCTCAGGGGGCGCCTGGGTGGCTCAGTGGTTTAAGCCGCTGCCTTCGGCTCAGGTCGTGATCTCAGGGTCCTGGGATCGAGTCCCGCATCGGGCTCTCTGCTCGGCAGGGAGCCTGCTTCCCTCTCACTCTCTCTGCCTGCCTCTCTGCCTACTTGTGATCTCTCTCTGTCAAATAAATAAATAAAATCTTTAAAAAAAAAAAAAAATTTGATCCTCAGCAGAGATTCCTGCCCGCCTGTAGTTTTGTCTTCCCTTAGGGCAAGCCAGAGGCTGGCCCTGGGTTTGAGGAATGAGCATGTGGGCTTCAAGCATCACCCAGGTGCTGGGCACTAGCCAGTGTGAGAAGTTGGATTCAGGCCCCTGGGGAAGGGGTGTTGATTCCCATCCTTGTCAGCCATTGCTGGGCAACTGGAGCTTCTAGCATCCATCTCCGGGCAACCCTTACTCATCTCTCTCCATATATACAGTGTGATTTCTGACTTGCAAAGGAGGTAAGAGTTGATTCCTAGATAGGAAAGGACTTTGAAAGATTCTCTAGTCTGATACTCTGTCTTCAAGCAGAAAAGGCATAACCGTTCTCCTTTTACAGATAAGGCCCCACATTGGGAGTGACTGCTCTCTTTGGACCAGGCCAACCTTTGATTCTTCTAACAAAAGTCATGTGGAAAACTTAGGATTCCAGCAGACACTGATGGAAGTGTGTTTCTATTAAGTGAGGAGACTAAAACTTCTTGAAGATGAAAGAGTTCATCTCAAGGTCTATCTGGCCCGGGTGTCTGAGCTGGCTTTGCTCACTCCAGCCAGGAGCAGACAAAGAGAGGGAACCTACTGCTGAGCCTTGCAGAGAACAGAAAGAAGGGGTGCTCCAGAACTGAGAAGGGGGTCTCCTCACCCTTTAAATCTAAGAGGGTAGACCTTGGCTCAAGTCTCCTTGCATTTTGGAGAGCAAAAAGTCAATTGCTTAGGCCTCTATGCACATGAAGGGACAGTCCAAATTGATAAAGTAATGAAACAAGGATGTTGGATCTCTGAACAGGCTCACGGGCTCTGCACGAATAAGTCACCATTCTTTGACACATGGTTGCAAATAGCCTTACAGAAAAGAAGTCACCGTGCAGGTCTGTTTTGTTTTGGAACGATGGTCATGATTTTAATTCTTTCTTGCCATTAAACAGGAAAAAAGTGATACCTGCCAGGTAGTGGTTCAAGTCCATTGTAGGATCTAGTCCTGAAATTCCTGAGAACACCAACTGCCTGATGTTAGGGACAGCCCCAGAGACAAAAGCTGGTGCAGGCAGTTTATTAAGGAAGGGCTCTCAGGAGAAACCAGGCTAAAGTAGAGGATTGCAGGTTAAGGATGGGGGGAAATCCAAGCAAGGAAGCAATTTCAGAAGTTCTGGCCTTAGCCCGATCCCATGGGGAGCTCTGGAGTGTAGATGATGCCTCAGGAAGTGTTCTTCCTCAAGGGAAGGATGCTGGGCTGCCATGTTCTGGTGCTGGTCTGTCACTAGCTGAGAACCGTGCCCTGGGAAGGAAACTCCAAGGGATTTCTGGCTTTCTACACCTGTAGCAAAGCGTCTCTAGCAGCCAGCAGTTAAAACCAATGGTCAGAACAAAACAGCTCTAAGAGAGAGTCCAGAGGGAGCAAGAGGGAAAGCCACTCCATGAACAGTTCCTACAGCTAATCTCTCGTTATTGTGATACCAGACAACTAGGAGTTCTTGGCGACATAGGACAGCTGTCGAGGGCTGCTGGCCACCCAGAGGTCCAATCAGAAAGCTTTTCCAAAGCAGTCTGAATGCAATAAACAAATTAGTCCATGTAAACCTATACCCATCAGAACCACAAAAGAGAACAGCCGCCCCCAGGACTCCCAGGGGAAAAAAGGGAAGCCATTATTCTTTTGTCCCACCCAGTCACTACTTTCATAAAGTACTTTTCTGACAAATGCTTGAAAATGACTTCTTGAGTCCCAGGGAAAATTGCTTACATTTCCCAGTGTGATCAACACTAGAAAAAAATTCAAATGATTTCTTTGCCCCAAAGGGTGGGAGGGTGAGGGTGAGGTAGGGTTCGTGACTGCCATCTTCAAATAGTTTGCATTTTCTCTGGGACCCAGAGCTTTCTGTGTGGTTCTAGAGGGCTGAACTAGGTTTGAGGGGTCGGTCATAAAGAGGCCAATTTTTGGCTTGAGAGAACCATCAGTAAAGTGGCCTATATAAGGGACTAAAATAATGTTTCCAAAACTGACCTTTTGGGAGATAGATTTTTTTTTATACTCTTTATTGAAGTACAATACACCCAGAGGAAAGGGCACAAATGTTAGATACAGCTCAATGACTTCCTACAAAATTAATAGACCCATGTAACCAGCATCCAAATCAAGCAACAGACCATTACCTAAGTACCAGGTGTGCTCTTTTGCGTAATATCACATCTGAGAGATTCCTCCATACTGTTCTATGTGGTTATAGGTCATTCATACTCATTGTGAATTACTCCACTGTATAAATGAATCCTTGGGTCGTTTCCAGTTGGGGGCCGTTATGAGTCCTATTGCTATGAACATTCTTACACTTCTTTCGGTGAACATAGGGATGCATTTCTATTGGGTTTATACGAGGGAGTCAAAAGGCTGAGTCATGGGGTATACATATGCACAGTTCTTGTAGATAGCCCGAAAGAGTTTTTCCACAGTGGGGGTAACCATTGATCCTCCCTCTGGCAGTGTGAGTTACAGGTGCCCTACATCCCTGCCAACACTTGGTATTGCCAGTCTTCCACACTTTAGCCATTTGTATGAGTGTTCAGTGGAATTTTATTATAGTTTTAATTTACATTTCCCTGATAACTGGGGAATTCAAGCACCGGGGGTGGGGGGGCCAGTTTTGAAAATGATACATTCCCACATCTCAGCTAAGAGTCACTGAATGGAAATCTCTGGGGCTGGGTGGCCCAGGAATCTGTCTTTTCAAGCCCTGTTTCAAGGACTCCAGTCCTGGGCATCCAGTAAAGCAAGAAGTCTATGAATCTGTGAATCCGGATACTGTTGTATGGCAGGTGTATGTCTGGAATCTGCCTCTGGCTAGGTCAAGATTGGAAACAAAATCCCAGATAACAAGAGCTAAACTGAGATGGGGTTTTATTTTTCTGTCATGGGAAAGATAATACAGAGGTTGGGAGCCCAGGGCTACCATGGGGGGTGCCACTGGGATTTGGGGAATCCAGCTCTTCCTAGATCTCTGCTCTTTCTCCAGATGCCGTTGGGGCTCTAGCCATCAAGTTTACATTTCAGATAGGAGAACAAGAAAAGCAAAGGGAAAAAAGAAATCCACCAGCTGAGTCAGCCTCGTTTAAAGGTTTTTCGAAAAAGCCCCACCCAGTAGCTTTTGCCTACTTCTCATTGACCACAGTCCTCAAGGGACCACCCCAGACTACAAAGGAGGCTGGGAAATGTAGCTTCGGAGCTAATGATGTTGCTGTTCTGAATAAAATTGAGGGTTTTTTAATAGGAAAAAGGGAGCATATACATGAGGGAGACAATAGTTGTATTTTCCAGCATCTAAGTGGGTGATTATTCACCTCCTCTGGAAATCTGTTGTCTTGTCTTAAAAGGACACGGGGCAGGAATCTAAATTTGTCACTGGTTCCCACGTGATTCTGATGCAAGCAGCTCAGGATCACAGTCTGAAGCCCCCTGACTGGGATAACACAGGGACCCCACTGATGGTTTTCTTGGCATTGAGAGCTCCCCCATCGTGGCAGCCCTTCCTTTTGAAATATTGAGTTGTCTCTCTGTCCCCCTGGGCTGTAGGCTCTGAGAGAGTAGGGACCTTCCTAAGGACGACTTACAACCAAAACAGTGCCTGGACCTGATAGACACTTAATGGACCTTCATGGATTCATTTCACTGTGCAGTACCTTTCCGTATATCTATGCCTTATTCTCCAAACTACTAAATGCTTGAGAACGGGGAAGAACATGTCATGTTATTAGTCCTATTACACTGTTCACGGTGACCTTTATATTGTAGATAATCTGTAAATTTAGTTTTTTATTATTTAAAAAATATTTAAAAAGTGTGACCTATAATTCTTGCCCTACTATGATAAGAATAAAGCTTTATGCAGATGGGAGAAATACTGTTTCACACAGTAGTGTATTCTGTCAACTCTGAAATTGCTCAGAAGGGGGAATGAGGAGAGACTTAGTTTTACCTCTCAGACACATGTAAATGGCTGGCCAAACAGTGTCACCGACTCAATAGCATGAGAATATGGACTATCTCTGATTTATTCCAGAAGTGAGAACATCTTGGTTCTGACTGGTTCTCTCTGTCTCTCTCATGGGCCCCATGAGAATAAATCCATGGAGAAACATCTACCTCCAATGTCTAACATCCCTCTCGAAGCTCCATGAAGCATAGCACGTTTTTGTGGCCAAACCCTTAGCAAAGATGGTAGATAATCCATCTGCCAGCCAAATCATCTCAAGATCACCAGATTCTCATTTATCAACACTTCTGTATTTAATGAATTCAGAATCCCACTCTGGCAAAATATTCACTGTAAACACTTCTTGAAGTTTCACACCGTTCACTTGGGTCCTAGGGACCATATATCCAAGATATGTTTATAAATTTCTCAAATGAGCGGTGGCCTTCCTTGAAACTTTCTCCTTAACCGCTGAAGGTCTACGGTGCAAGAGAACGTGAATCATTGGCATCTTTTGGTTCTAATTCAAAACTTCAAACCAGTGAATGCTGCATATGCTGAAATTTTATCAAATGAGTTATGTTGTTCCTAGTCTTGAACTATCTGACTTCCAACAAGAATGACAGTGCAGGGTTGTTCCAGCTTTTTGATTTGAAATAAATTTTGTGTTGCAATCCGTAACACACACATACACACACACACAGAGTTTTATGAAAAATAGTTTCTTGTATTACATGCAATCCACACTGTTACTCTTTTCTGTTCTATTCTGCTCATTTTTTAATGATAGTCCCGTTCATTAAATCACTGGTTCTCAAGCTTAGCTGTCTATTAGAATGACCTGGGAAGTGTTCACAATTTCCAAAGCCTGGGACCCACTCCCAGAGGTTCTGACTTAATTTGTCTAAGATGTGGCCTAAACAATGGGATTTTAAATGTCCTCACCAGGAGATTTTAATATGCTGCCCAGGTAGATAATCTATGCAGTAAATTGATTTCCTGTCCCACAAATGGGTCCGACTTGCACTTTGAAAAACACAGGCAATGAATAATACTAGATACTGATTTCTCAAGACAGTGGCACCTGCAAACAGATTTGTTTATCCACTGGGCAAACAGTGTACCAAGGGCTGTTGTCCTGGGCACTGGGGATAAATATATACTGAAGATACAGTCTTTGCTGTTGAAAAATGACAGCCTCATTTTCACAAATAGAGCATATCCATGTAGCCAACACCCAGATCAGGAAACAGAGCACTGCCAGCACCCAGAAGCTCCCTTGCACCACTATCCAATCCCTCATCCCAAGACTAGCCACTCACCTGACTGCTAACAGCATAGATTACTTGGGTCTGTTTTTATACTTTAAAAAAATAGAATGATACTGTATGTTTTCTACTAGGTCTGGCTTCTTTAGATTGACATTCTATTTGCAAAATCCATCTGTATTATTCAGAGTAACTGTAGTTCATTTGTTCTTATGGTAGAATAGTATTTCACATCCTGCAAATACATCTCCATTGGTTTATTCATTTTATTGTGGTTGGACATTTGGGGACTTTGTAGTTTGCGCCCATGAACACTCCAATACACATGTCAGGTGGATATATACACACATTTCTGTGGGATGCATACCTAGGAATGGAACTTCTAGGCCACAGCTTAGACACTTGGACAACATGAGAAGATGCAGTCAAGCAGTTTTCCAAAATGTTTACAGTAATTTACCTTCCCATCTACAAAGTATGTGAGATCCAGATGCTTCACGTCTCTGCTAACACTTAGTATTGTCAGTCTTTTTCAGTTCAGCCATTCCAGTGTGTGTTAGAATGTGCATTTGAAGTAAATTTATTTAAGTAAGAAAGGCAAGATTTTGAAATTTATATGTATAATTGTTCTAAATGATGCGTGGAAATCCTCCCTTTACTTGGGGGTTCATAGATGTTCCAAAATCCTATATGGGGTCTATGTTCTATCTTAGTCATTGTGTCTCTCTCTCCCTCTCTCTCCTACCTTGGGCCTTCTCCGCTTGCCATGCTCTTGAATCTTTCTGCCTCCGGTATCCAGCCTGGGTCTGACCTGGAGAGACATGCAGCATCTGACTGTGCTCACCTCCAAACGGAATCAGCTTCACGACGAGGTCCATCAATGGCGGAGGAATGGGGTTGGCCTGGAGTTTAATCACCTCTTTGGCTACGGGGTCCTTGATGCGGGCGCCATGGTGAAAATGGCTAAAGACTGGAAAACTGTGCCTGAGAGATTCCACTGTGTGGGAGGCTCCGTGCAGGATCCTGAGTAAGTGCATGTGGAAAATATCGCAGAGAGGGTGCCATGGCCCGGGCAACAAATTCCCTCTCTGTCAGCTTGAGATGCACTGGATTTGAATCAGAGACAATCAGCTTCCAGGCAGAGCTGTAGAGAGGCACGACTCCAGGGGGCCCCACATACATAGAACACCATTACAGGACTCGGAACCCCTAGTCTGAAGTATGATCCTTTACTGTTTTAGTGGCTTATACCGTTATTTTTGAGTGCACAAGTCAACCAGTGTAACCAGGTCCCAGATCAGAAACCAGATATCCCAGAAGCCCCTTATGTCTCCTTCCATCATTGTCTCCCCAAGAGTAACCTTAAAACTCCATAGATTATTTTGCCCATTTTATACCTAATGTAAATGGAATCAGACACTATCTTCTCCTTTATATGTAGATTCTTTAGCTCAGAATGCTTCAATCATATTTAGTGTGTAGTCGTTTATAATCGTTTATAGTCATTTATAATCATTTATAATCGACTACTTGTAGTCATTTATAATTGTTGCTGAATAATGTTCTATTGTATGACTATAACACAATTTACTTATTCAGTCTACTTTTGAGGCAACATAAGGCCTTGATTTGATGTTGAGTGAGATAGATAACCATCTGGAAGGATGTGAGTAGGCATTTACACAGAAACCACCATGCTGGTCACCTGCACCTACTTTTCTTTAACTTCCCATCATGGCAAGAGGATTGGACAATGAGGACCCCTTTGTATTTCATTTCTCTCCTCAATGATTCATCAGTGAGATGGAAATAGCAATGTCTATCATTACTTTTCATTGAGATATTGTTTACATACGATGAAATGCACAGAACTTAAATGTATTACTTGAGTTTTGATGTATACATCTGGGTAACCACCACCTGATCAAGTGATGGAATGTTCCATCGCCCCAGAAAGATTCCATGTGCCCCCTTCCAGTTAGTTAATCCACACATGTTATAGACAGCCACTGTTTTCATTCCTGCCCCTATAGATTAGCTTTGCCACTTCTTGGACTTTATCTAACTAGAACTACCCAATATGGATGTGTCCGGTTTCTCTGACCCAACGTTATGTTTATGAGAGCCATCCACGTTCTCATGTGTAGTGGGAGTTAATTTACTTTCACCGTTACATAGTGGTGCGTTCTGAGAATACACCTGTGCTTATGTCATTTAAACAATGATAAAATGCATCTCTCTAACCACCCCACCCCAGCCTCATTTCTGTTGGTCATCTGAGCTTGGCCAGAGTCAGACTCTCACAGTACATCCTCCGTCTCCACTCACCCTCAATCTTGGATCCTCGGGAGTTGTGTAGTCAGTTATAGACCTAGATTCCAGTCTTAATTTCACCAAACTGGACGATACTTTTGACCTCCCTGGCCTCTCTTTTAACAATTCTCAGCCTTTGTACCCTGGCCTCTGTGGCAGGATAGGTGATGTCTGTGGACCCCATCTCTGTATGACATCTTTAGATGCACTAGATAAAATACATAGCACCACAAAGGAAGCCAATGATACTGAAAACCAGGTATAAAAGTTTTGGAAAACCAAATCTGTGTTGAAGTAATATATGTCCTTTCTCTTAGCAACACATTACATAAAAAGCTCCCAGTGGCAAGCCTAATGGCCACAATCATTTCAGAACAGGGATGATGACCAAAATGTTACTATAGGATACTGTCAGTCATTGTAATGGGATATGAACACCTCTGGGCTCTTCGATGACAAACTCTGAGGAAGTGCTGATATTCCTCTAGCAAGTGGCCTGCATTCAGAATCAAAGTAGAAGCTACGTTTTCCTTATAAGTTAGGGAAGTTAATACTGGGGACGGGGGAGGGGGTCTTCTTCTATCTAAATTCTTACACCAACTGGAATTCTTTCCTTATGTCCCCAAAGCAAAAACATCTTCTCTCTTTCCTCACCAGTAAAATGGATCTAATAACTCTTTTCTTACCAAGCTGCTGGAGACCTTAGTGAGACAACAAATGTAAAACTGGTATCTAGTAGACACTCAGTAAATGTAACTTGGCCTCCCTCTCCTCCATGACTTTAGACACTCCTAGTTCATGCTCATGGGAAAAGGAAAGATGATAATCTCCTGGAATTTTGGATACCATAATTGTCTTATTTGTATATGAATTCAAAATTGTGAGTCCTTGGGACCCACTCTCTCTTCCTAATGTCCCACCCAGTGTTGGGCCAGCATCCTCACTGTTCACTTGCCAGGCTCCCAGAAAGTGGTACCAAATGGGTGTCACAGAGCTGCATGTGTTTTCCCTGGACCAGACCACGATCTCATAAGCAGAGCTGCCGTCAGCACTAGGTGGAAAAGGAAAGCATCAGAGCAAGTCCTTTCTCTAACAGCTTTTTAAACAGGGATGCATGGCATTTCATGTGCCAGTAAAATCAGCAGTTCAGTTGCATTCCTGTCCCTTTTCCCAAGGCTGCCATGTACCTACGTCATTTCTGTTCATCCTTGTGCCCCTCTGTCTGGTCAGACAGGTTTCACTGTGGCCCAGACAAATTTCGCTAGGTCAAGGTCACTTGGTCAAAGTCAAGGTTGACTCAGTCAAGGTCAAGTTTAAGTGAAAGAAGCAATTCGCTTTTATTGGGCTCCTACTGTGTGCCATGTGCTTTACATCCACCTAAGCTTCCTAGCCAGCCAGCCTATTGAGGGTATGCTTTACCTCATGCAGGCAGGGTATGAATATTTTGTGATATGAATAGCAAAGTGGTTCCATGTTGTATCTCAGGGAGAAGTGTCTCTTAGGTGGCTGGTGGGAGGCCTTTTACATAAACTACGTGTATTTCATCCTTGAAAGTCCAAGATGTATGTATGATCATTGTTACCTCAAAACAGGGGAGGACGCCAAGGCAGAAAACATGAGAAATGTGCTCAAGGTTACAAAGGTCCGACCAGGGCTTGAAACAAAGCCCATCTGCATATCCCAGTTTGTTTCATTAGATGATACTGGCCTTCAGGAGTTCCTGCTGTGCCCTTAGGCCTTACATTTGGCTCCACATCAGACAGCCCTCTTGTCAGTTGGACAGTGTTATTACAGGTGAGGAAAGGCTCAGAGAGTTTAAGGGCATGCCAAAGAAGACCTAGCTGTTGAATAGCCAAACTGGGATTTGAACCCAGGCTCCCTGATGCCAACACCCCACCACTTGAGGGGCCTCTCAGTATATCTCAGTGATCCCCCACTGGAAAGGAGGTGAGGCTCAGCCCACTTCAGAAGGGTCTGGGGGGCTTCCTGCAGTAAGACCTTCCCTGGGGACTTTAAAACACCCACCTATTGGGCGGGCCTACTTCCCGCAGACTCCATAACTGCTGTCCTAGAGACCTCATCACTGCCAGGGTCTACAAAAAGGGTGACTAAAAGGAGACAAGCCTGGGAACCTCCATCCAAATGGGAAAGGAAGGATAAATCCAAAGTCAACGTCCAATGGGCATTGACTGCTCTACTGCCCTCGTTAGAGTTCAAAACAACTCTTTGTGTGATTGGCAAGGCCCAGGAGACCTGGTATGATGGTGGAAATGTTCTGTATCTGAGTGTCCAGTACAATAACTCATGGCTAGGGAGCACTAGAAAGGTGGCTCATTTGACCTAATTTGAGTCTAAGTTACAATAGCGACATATGGCTGGTGGCTGCCATCTTGGATGGCTCAGCTCTGACGTCCATCTGGTAGTTACACCATCCCAGGAAACATGCTACATAGTGCAAACAGAACAAGACATGTCAATTGAATAACAATTCTTTGAAAGTGTGTCCAGAAGTTGAGCCTGAAAGAGACCTGGGCCAGTCCGCTTAGCCTGTGCCTCCCCCAGTGTCCCCTGCACGCGGGTCCACCACTTGCTCCCCACACACAGATGGCAAGACATTCCAGCAGCCCTGAGGGCTCCCTGGGAGCTTGCAGGCACAGTAATGCCACTATTAAGAGCAGCTCCCGGACGGTCGCCAGTTCAGGCAACACTCTTCTCCCATAGGAGGCTGGTGTCGCCACTCTCCTCCACAGGGAGAGAAGAGGAAGCTCAGGTAGATAGAGTAAATGGTTCTAGTTCCCAGAACAAGCAACTCCAATGTCCTCCAAAGCCCTGGGCCCGGGACCTCCTTCCCTTATTGCGAAGAGGAGAAGATTTACAGAAAGGGACTTGGCAAGAGGACTTCTCCAGAAGTTCAGGTAGGGCCCACACATGGCCCAGACACCATGTCATGGAGGCACTACCCACAGTCAGCTGCACACCAGCTCCGTCCACAATTAACAGAAAGCAGTGAACAGTTGTAGTGTTTAAGGCAACGGTCAGTCAAGGTAAATGTTAATGGCTGACCTTCTCTTCTGAGGTCACGCCAGGCAAGGGTGGATTGTTGACGATCCTCAAGTTCTATGCTTTTGTGAGGCGAGGGGAGGGAGGAGAGCGGGGCGGAGAACATGGCTCAGTCTTCAGATCATGGCAGAGGCTCAGTTTCTGAGCACATGCCATAATCCCCATAAATGTTGAATTTGGAGCCAGAGCAAATCCTTCATGTTATAGTTAGGGTGTGCAAGGCCCAGGAGCTCACAGCTCACTAGAAACTTTATCTAGTATCAGCAGCCCAACTTTCAGTGGAAGGAAACTGGAAAGCCAGTTGAACACAGACCAGAATTGGGACCCCCCACCCCCACCCCAGGGACAGGAACCTAGTGTGTCTTGTTCACTGCTGTGCCCTCAGTGCCTAGAATTGCCACCTGGAAGTCATATGGGAGATATTTTCTGAATGAGTGCCTGTTCAGCCAGCAGCACCTGGGTACAAGGAAGATGGCTAAGTGGTGGCAGTGAGGACCAGCAGATCAGCCAGGAGGATTAGGGACAGAGGCCAGCCTTGCTGGAAGGACTCTGTGTCACCCTCGTCCACCCACACCTGAATTGAGTTCTCAGACCCAAGTGAGTGAGCCCTAGGGCAGGTGGGCGTGTTGCAAAATTCAGAGGCTGGTAAGGTTGGTCCTTAGGGTGGCACCAAGGCTCTGTGCAGAGAAGGCCCTGATCACCCCGAACCACACTCCTGCAGGACCGGGATAGAGGCATCAGCAGCCATTTGCTGAGACGTGCATGAGTGCCAACTGTCAAGTTTATAGGTTTCCTTGACATTCATCTTCCCAGAGAAGCATCCAATTTGAAAACCAATTTTCTAACGCGACTTTATCAGCCGAGTTGGTGAAGGCTGCTCAACGAAAATATGGAGGAAAAATACAACCAGCCATGAGTGTCTACACAGAACCAGCCGTGCGTGGTGAGCAGAGCAAAGCCAGGTCCACTCATTGGCCAGGGGCAGCCACGTGCCCTCCCCCCACCCCCAACCCCCGGAATGCTGAAGCGCGGGGTGAGCTGTCTGGCACAGACCGTCCCCATCCTCCCCTTCACTCTGTGCCGTTGAGGCTGTGGCAAACTATGCATTTTAAGTGACTTTGGAAGTGGGTGTTAAAACCTGATAGGAATGCCAGTTGCAGCATGGTAGAGAGAGAAGTGGCTGTGCCCTGCGTCAAACCAGCTGTGGGATCACGGACAGGGTCATGGCCAAGCCACAGTTTATCTATCTTGTGTCGGTTAATGTCCACCCGCCACTGTTACCTGGGAAAGAGAAAACATCGCAGAACCCACCTGCTGAGTGTTCTTCTGTGATGGCCACAGAGCACAGATCTTAGACCCTCCAGGGTGGCCATCATTAGTACTATCATTATTGGTCTAATAAAACAACTGCCGTGTCACAACTAGTTATTTTTATCATACAGTTCAGGGTTGAGAACACGAGAGCATTACACAGGTGTCCCCTGGGAAGCAGGGCCCATTTCTAGACAAAGCAATCAACCACTTATTTGCAACAATGTGCAATGAGTGTATAAGACACCTCGGGTCCCCAAGTATGTCTTTGATAGGACTTGAACACAAGGCCTCTGTACATATTCTCTAAAAGTTTGGAGAGTAACTCACACCTCTTGATGTGTTCCTCACTTTTTTGCAGCAAATGAGTTCTGGAACATGGTCTGTGTGACTAAGGATCTAAGCAGAGTCTCTTTGGGTTCCATAAACAACCATCTCCTATTTCAACCTTTTTTTTTAAAGATTATTTATTTATTTATTTGACAGACGGAGATCACAAGTAGGCAGAGAGGCAGGCAGAGAGAGGGGGAAGCAGGCTCCCCGCTGAGCAGAGAGCCCGATGTGGGCTCGATCCCAGGACCCCGGGACCGTGACCTGAGCCGAAGGCAGAGGCTTTAACCCACTGAGCCACCCAGGCGCTTTTTTTGAGAGAGAGAGAGAGAGGGAGAGCCCCCAAGTGCACTTCTGCACACATACCAGGGGTAGGGAGGAGAACAGAGAGAGGGAGAGAGAGAATCTCAACCAGGCTCCATACCTCACATGGATCCCAACACAGGGCTCGATCTCATAACCCAGAGATCCTCACCTGAGCCAAAATAAAAAACCCAGTACTTAATGGACTGAGCCACCCAGGTACTCCCTATTTCAACCTTACGAATTGACTTTCCTGAGCAAATAAGGATTATATTCCTTTTCTTCTTGTAAAAGCAAAATATGAAAATCAGAATATACAGGTGAACCAAAAACAAAAACAAAAAAAAAAAACAAAAAGAGAGAGAGAGAGCGAGAAGTAATAAGAAACACCTGGCAGATACGGTTCCTTCGCTCTCCCAGTGCCATGATGCTTGCCGAGAAGTCTCCCTGAGAGAGGAGCTTGCCTCCTCCACGCTTGCCTCTCATCCAAGCTTGCCTCCTCTGGAATTCACTCAAGCCTTTTAATTTCATCTCGAAGTGCCTTAACATTCCAAGAAGAACCCACTGCTCTCTCAGGGGCTTGCTCCTCCCGCATTCAGTGGGCAGTTCACATGCAGGGCAACGATGGCAGAGTTTTGCCAGTGGGTGATACCTCCACAGCCCTAAACAAGCCAGACTCCTCAGGGTGCTTGAAATGGCCTCCAGCCCCTGCCCACACCTCAATCCCAAGGCTATGGGGACAGTTGATGAATTCTAACACGAGGTGGTGTGTTGGTGCCCACTCCAGTCTGTCTTCTGCTTTCCAGGATGAGGACAAAATGCCCATCCTGTCTCAGCCTCCTTCCTTCATCCCTCCCTCCAGCCCTCTCCCAAATGCATTTCCTGATCCCTTAGGGCAAACAACAGGCAGCCTGGGCTCTAGTCTGCTCTTCCGCAGGGCAAGGGGCAGCCAAGAGTCAGTAGTCGAAGCTCAAAGCAGCTCTGGAGGGAATCTGGAAGAGAGACTGTGTCCACTGAAGCCCCCCAAAAGTCATGGTGTGTGTGTGTGTGTGTGTGTGTGTGTGTGTGTGAAGGTCGTCTCCGGTTTGGTCCAAAACAGATTTCTCTCCCTCTATCATAAGAGATCATCTCGGCCCTCATTCCTTTACGGGACCCCCCTTGCACATGGGCTGTGGATCTCATTCCCAGCTACAGTGGCCGTCCCATCTCTGGTTCCTAGCCAAGGAAGAAATATTTCCAGTTTTCCCCCCGGGGAAAAAAATGTCACTTTTCTGCCAGAGATTCCACAAACTGACTTGTAAAGGGACTGAACTTGGTGAATGCCAGTGCATAAGTGCCCTGAGTGCAAATAGGAATTAAAAAAGTGATTTTTTTTTCTTTTTTAGAATCCCGCTTATGTTTTGGATCCTTGTCATAATAAGGAGTATTGCATTTCACAAATGACTAGTGATGCTCTGTAATACCTAAAGTGACTAGTACTTGAGTAAGAGTCTTTAGTTGTTGGCTTATGAATTTGTTTCTTGAATTTCTCAAGGTGGCCTGGCCTGAACAGTAGGAAAGGGGCTCAAACTCAGCACAGGGTCTCTTCCTGCTGTGGGCTCTGTCATCCTCTGCTAGTCCCTCTAGTTGTGCTCCTTGGAGAGTTCCAGATTCCCTGAGGCTCTACTCTAAAAAAAAAAAAAAAAAAGCCTCCATTCTGGACCTGCCTGCCTGTCTGTGTAGAATCTCAACAGCAGAACATGGCATTTCACTCATCCCTGAGGTCTGGATGTTCCAGAAGCTTCCAGCAAGGTTGCCAGAAAACCAGCAGAACAGGATCCACAGTTCTCCCAGCTGCTTTTCCCAGTGCCTGTGAGCCATGACAAAAACAGAATGTTGCTTACCACAGAACCCTGGGAAATTTTCTAATGAGTGGGGGTTGGTGGCATCAGGTTCATATTGAATATATGCAAATAATTTAGATCTGTGCTATCCAGTAGAGAAGCAACTAGCCACAGATGGCTATTTAATAAAATTAAATTTAAATTAATTATTAAAATTAAATGTAATTACAAATTCAGTTCCTCACACTCATCATGCTTCAAATGCCCCATAGTCACAGGTGGCCGGTGACTACGATATTGGACAGTTCAGATATAGAACATTTCCTTCATTGCAGAAAGTTCTGTTGGCCCGCTCTGGTCCAGACATTTGTGAATATATGATGTATTTGAGTGTGTATCTCTATTTTATCTACACAGCAATTCTTCAGTGTAGGAAGTAATATCTCCATTGTATGAGTAAAGAAAATGAGCTCAGATGGTTCAAATGCTTTGCCCATAACTGGACCTTCATTCTGCCCAAATAGATCTCTACCTGTGGGCTAGAGCCCAAAAGATTGGTAGCCACGTGTCAGTTCACCTGTTACGTTTCTGACCCTGTTGAGAATAAATAGCATCTTTTTTGAGAGATCTAGCTAGGATCTTTGCATACTCTGACTTCCAGAGCTGGCCTAATGCTTGCTCTCCACCAAACTGGATGATTTCCCCAGAGCATGGCACCCCACCTCTATCACTACCACCACTAGATCTCCATGGCCAATGGGTATTTCATGCATCATTCAGCATCAGCATCCATGCAGAGGGCATATAATGGCAGCATTCCATGAAACTATTAAAGCATATATTTTGAAAGTTCCTCAGGAGAGTATTGACTTTCCCAATGAGCCACCGGGTAAGTTTCAGCAAGCCCTCCCCTCCCAGGTCTGTAGCTTTGCTTCCAAGGCTCATGCAGAACTAAGGCTCTGAGCTGGGTGTGGGATCATCTCTTTATAAATGGGCTCTACAAGACGTGTGTTTTAAAATACCCACCATGTTACACTCCAAAATAAAATATCATGTCAAGGAAGGGTATTCACATAGGGAAAAGCCCAGGGAAGTACCCCATAGTACTAGGGGAGCTATGATCCGGGCACTATGCTCCATGTTTCCACACGTGGTCTGATTTAATCTCACAAAACCCACCCACGATGACAGTGAGACTTCGAAGTATGCCAATAATTTGCCCAAGCTCTCCTGAACAGTAAGCATAGAAGAGAATTCTAACCCAAATGGATTTATTCCCAAAGTCTGGAGTCTTTCCATTACACCATGCAGTTTAATGTGGTTTGCTTTGTTATGTTTCTCATGCAAGAACCTTTAAGCATCTTGCCTTCAAGGGAGGCCATATCCAGGAAGGAGATCGGTTGTGTGGAAAGTCAGCTGAGGAATGCTTAGGCTGACCCTCCATGGGGCTCCAACTCTGTCACCAAAGAGGCTTCTAAATTCCCCTGATCTTTCAAGGGATACTCCTTCACTAAGATTAATAACCCCATTTCAGCTTTTTCTATGACAGTGATAACAATCACAATAGCAATAATTTTTTTTTAATTTTATTTATTCATCTGACAGAGACACAGCGAGAGAGCGAGCACAAGCCAGGGGAGAGGCGGAGGGAGAGGGAGAATCAGGCTCCCCGCTGAGCAGGGAGCCAGATGCGGGGCTTAATTCCAGAACCCTGGGATCATGATCTGAGCTAAAGGCAGATGCTTAACCGATTGAGCCACCCAGGTGTCCCAGCAATAATTTTTATTTATCAAGATACTCAACGCTTCAAAAGAAAGGCCTTATGAGGTCCTGTCTCAGCTCATAATTTTGGGACAACTTTGGGTTGTCCCAAAAGTAGACTCAGGGGGTGCCTGGGTGGCTCAGTTGTTAAGCGTCCGCCTTTGGCTCAGGTCATGATCCCAGGTTCCTGGGATAGAGCCCTGCATCAGGTTCCCTGCTTGGCAGGAAGCCTGCTTCTCCCTCTCCCTCTGCCTCTCCCCTCCTTGTGGTGCCTCTCTCGCTGTGTCTCTCTCTGTCAAATAAATAAATAAAATCTTTAAAAAGAAAAAGAGTAGACTCAGAGGTGAGATTTGGGTGCTAACAATTTTTTGAGAGAAGCTCCCAGGAAACACCAGTGACAATTAGAGATGTGAGGCATTGAGGAGGAAAAGAACTGGACAGGAGTGCATTGATAAGCAAGTTGTCACCATAGGCAACAGGGTCATTGTCACCCCAGGCAACTGGGGACATTGAGGTGTCCCACTGAGGGATGGATGCCAGGGTATATTCCTCTGTCGCTTTCTATTCAAATCGCTGGTAAGGGGTGGTCCCTGAGGGGTTCAGTTCCTGACACTTTGGGGCTGCCCTGCACATTGGCTGAGCTAGCTCTCCTGGTGTGGGGAAAGTTCCAGAAGAGCAGCCCATAGATGCCAATACCTGAGGTGCGAAGCGGTCAGAACACACAGGAGCCACAGCTGCAGATGAACTCAGAGAGGGGGGGAGGAAGTGAGAAGGGCGTGGGCAGCCTCCACTCCATTTCCCTTCCACACAGAAAGTATGGGTAAGGACCATAGGTAAGGAGCTCAGGCTCACGCTGCTGGTCTGTCTGACTAGCTCCAAAGCCTCTGCTCTTTCTGGCACCTGCAGCTGCCTTCAAAACCCCAAGTATAGTGTGTCTACCCCTTACCATATCTCCTCATCCCTTTGCCCTCAGGAAAATACCATCCACTGGCAAGTTGGTGCTGAGCCTCACCACCGATGCATGTGAGGGGAAAGAAAATTTCGTCCGCTACCTTGAGCACGTCCAAGCTGTCATCACAGTCAATGCCACCAGGAGAGGAGACCTGAACATCAACATGACTTCCCCGATGGGCACCAAGTCCATCTTGCTGAGCCGGCGTCCAAGGGATGACGACTCCAAGGTGGGCTTTGACAAGTGGCCTTTCATGACCACCCACACGTGGGGAGAAGACGCCCGAGGAACCTGGACCCTGGAGCTGGGGTTTGTCGGGAGCACACCCCAGAAGGGGGTGCTGAAGGAGTGGACACTGATGCTGCATGGCACGCAGAGCGCCCCTTACATCGACCAGGTTGTGCGGGATTACCAGTCCAAGCTGGCCATGTCCAAGAAGGAGGAGTTGGAGGAGGAGCTGGACGAAGCTGTGGAGAGAAGCCTGAAAAGCATCCTTCATAAGAACTAGAGCCACAGCTGGGCCTCGACCGCCTCCCTCCCTCCCCCATCTCTGCCTCTCTGTCCTGGGTCCACACTCTGTCAGGAAACTAGCAATTACTGTCACCCTCTCATAAGCAATTCCAACCTCTCGATCTGAAGCTTCACTCACTGTCAATGATTTTTTTTTTGTCACAATGGACGCAATCTTTTTACTTCTGTGCCCCAAATACAGTGTTCCACCAAAACCTCTGTCCTATTTGTGATTCTAAAGTTCTTTACTTGTGTCATTCAAATAGGCGATAGCCAGCAAACAAAACTGGGACAGCATTCTCCTCCATTTTGTTCCTATCTGAGAAGAGAATGCATTTAAAAAGCCACACGCAGTGACTCCAAGAGCATTTATTCATGGTCTCAGCTGAGGACCTACTACATAAAAAGGGAAAGATAATAACAGAAGGTAAGCTCTGAAACTCTAAAGCACAAAAGATGCTCTGGGTCCTTTGGGGGAAAATGTTTGGAACTTAGCAAGATTTTTGAGTGATGTAGATGAAGGGAGGGTGATGCACAATTCGCCATCCATGACAGCCCTAATCACTGACTGGGGAAGAGGGTCAAAAAGCATGAGCATTGGAAATCGTTCCACCAACACCCACAGCATAACTTGTCCTACTCAGCCAGCGTGATCCATGTAAAAACCTCAGTAGCGTGGCTGTCCTTTCCACCAGCTGCTCTTCTGTTGTGGTAGAATCTGCTAGAGAAGCCCAAATTATTCCGTTTGGATAGAATTCATCCCAGCCCCAATTTTCTGGGGTTCCTCCCATAGCTATCCAAAAGAAAAAAAGGCAAGGGAAGTCTGGCAATACGTCTAGGAAGCTAAGCGGCTTAGAACACAGGAATGTTCCTCTTCCTCAATCACTTTGGAGCTTCTGAATCTGATGTAAGTGAGAAGTGAGATGAGTATTTTGGGTGCACATACACTTGGGCTTTGATCTCTAAAACATATGGTTGTGGTTCTTTGATGCGTCGGGGAGATGACCTCCATTCTGGAAAAGGTGTGTGAAGGGTGAAGGGGATGTGTCTGAGGATGCAGACCGTCATTTGTGTGGAGCCTCTTCTGCCAAAGGGGGGACATGCTGACCCATCCCCTAGCAACGGGAGGCTGAAGGAAGCAAGAGAAGACCTCCATAGGGAAAGCACACAGTTACCATCTTGACAACTGAGCAACCCCTGAAGATGTTTAACAGGCAACCCGGTGGTGACACACTCCTCCCCCTGCCGACCCCGCAAGACACAGCACCATTTCATTACCAAATAGAAATGCTCTCTATTGGACCCGTCATCGCTTTGGTTTTTTCCCCAAGGATTGGGCCCCTTTATGGGTTTGATTT
This sequence comes from Meles meles, assembly GCF_922984935.1. Lineage (NCBI taxonomy): Eukaryota > Metazoa > Chordata > Mammalia > Carnivora > Mustelidae > Meles > Meles meles. The sequence goes on along the minus strand of NC_060081.1, from coordinate 40,569,383 downwards.
GATTCCGGAGAACTGATCGACCACTCTGGCTGCGTTTCTCCCTTCCTGCGGGAGCGTGTGGCTAAGCTCAGAGTTCCTTTCCTTAAAGCCAGCAACACAAGGGCACTAAGTTCCATTCCTTGGAGGTGGCGACTTTAAGAGAAAACTCTGGAAAACTCATTTTCTTTCTTTTCTCTTCTCCCCCCATATTGGCATGTATGTCTGTCTTCTCGAACACCATATGACCTTCTCTCTATATGCTTTAAAATGTAATAATATTTATGATTTTTAAAAGAAGTTTATTACCTGCTGCGAAGGTCTTTTTAAACCAGTTTAGATTTAAAGAAAAAATTAAGGGAAACCATCAAAAATTCATTTCATATTAACAGCCTGAAAATAAACCAAAGGACATTATGTGTGCATATGTGTATAAGTGCACACAGAAATATATATATATATGTAGACTATATACATGTGTGTATGTGTGTGTATATATACACTTGTATAAATGTAGATACACACATATGCCTAAAATGTGTGTATGTGTACTTATTAAAGAAACTGACACCATATTCATCTCTAAAAGAATATTCAGAGAATATCAAGATGATTCTGGCTGAAGAAAAAGGCCGGTGGAAATTCAGGTGAAAATGTTCATTGATTCCCATTGCCTCACCTCTGTAATTTTGCAGCTTTCTGTATAAACATTAAATGTCTTATATAGCAGCAAAAATATAAAATAGTTGTCCATATTTTCACAGCTGTGGTAAAATTTATGAAATTAGAGAGTAACTTAGCAGCTTCTTAATAGAAATGGCCAGTTTTGATATGAGGATACAGTATATAAAATATATATATAGTGCTATATAAAAATATTTGGTCTCTATTTCGTTTTTTGCACCAGTATTAACACAAAAATATGTCTGGCTAGTGAGGTTTTTACGAAATCCCTGATCCTAATGCAAGAGACAGTTATTTATAATCATTTATTTTAAAAAATGAAAATAAGTGAATTAATCGAGTTAACGTTGTTACTCCCTGTGACAAAATTTTATAAGTAAATTGAAAAAGACATGTTGTAAATTAGGAGACTCAACAATAAAACATTACCTTCCAGAAACCATGTGGGATGTGATATATATTACATAAAGACACTTTCATCCATTCCAAGAGAAGATAATAAAAAGTTGCCAAAGAGAGATCTAAAAAGCCTGCTTTCACAAATATGCCCGAGAGATTCATAATTAGCAGATCAGTCACATACAAATTGTGATCTACAGCAGCATTTTTCAAACTCAGGTTATAGGCCATTAGTAAGTTGTAAAAAAAAATTAGGGAGTCAAGACTACGTTTTGGAATAGAATAAAACGGAATAAAATAGAAGCAAAACTGGAATAGAATAGATCATGCATTTTAGTGAATACTGTTTCTTGAAATATTTGTTCTGTGGGTGTGTGTATAGAAAGCGAGAATGTGCATATGTGTGCGTGTGTGTGTATTGGCTCACAAAGTAAATATTTCTTTTTTTTTTTTTAAGATTTTATTTTATTTATTTGACAGAGATAGATCACAAGTAGGCAGAGAGGCAGGCAGAGAGAGGAGGAAGCAGGCACCCCGAGGAGCAGAGAGCCCGACACGGGGCTCGATCCCAGGACCCTGAGATCATGACCCGAGCCGAAGGCAGCGGCTCAATCCACTGAGCCACCCAGGTGCCCCACAAAGTAAATATTTCTTACTGTGGGTCATGGTCAACAATCTTTTAGAAAGACTCTTCTAGAATGTACTCATCAAGATAGACTGAGTTATGCTGTAGTAACAAACAGCCCCCAAATTCTAGTGGCTTAACACTGCAAAGGTTTACTCATCAAATTTCACATGAGTTCCTCTGAGGGTTCAGGAGACTCCCAGAGGCCACAGACTCCAGGACTCAGGGTGCTTTAATCTTTGGTATTATGGTTTGTAATCACAACACAAGATTGCTAAGTGACCACACAGAAGAGAACCCACGGAGGACCCTCATCCTCTCTTTATGTTCAGCCTGAAGGAGACACACAGGCCATTTGAGCTACTCTGCATTGGCCAATACTGGTCAGTGACCCTGCCTAAATGCAAGGCAGCTGGGAAATGCAGGACAACTAATGGAAAACTTGATGAGCTTGATGAGCTTTGGAGAGAGCTTGACATTCTCTTAAAATATACTAAGTTCACATGGCCTCCTCTCTTCAAGGACAGTGCCGTGAACAGTTCTGTCACCCATATGACCACAGACTATTCTAGCAATCTTAACAGTTATAAATAAAATACTGATGTATTGTATTTATCATGCATGGTTCATTGCGAAAACAATGTTTAATTTTTGTCCTAAGATATAAAACTTATCAAACCCAGTTAGTAAAATCGTAAGAGAGGCTATGACCGGAAACAGACATTGAAGGTGTAAGGCCCATAGTCTGAAGTTGTGACCAGCTGAGACACTGCTTTTCTATACTTAAGTTCAAAAATCGATTTCCAAAAGATAAGTTAAAACTGATCATTTTTCTAGCGTTATTACTGTACTGTCATTGTTAATTATCCCTTATAAGTTAACAAGAGTTGTTTTCATGTGATCAAGGCCTTTCACTGTTTGGACTGAAAACCACATACTACAAAACCTTTGGGAAACATAGCTCAGCCTTTTAGGGTTAGAGAGGGAAATGCTTAATTGGGGAACTGGTGCTCTCATAGCCAGAGCAAGTTCTTGCATGCAAAGAGTTTATTTTGATAAAAATTTCTAAAAATCAAAATGCCAAGATTAAAGACAGTGGTTGTGAGAGAGAATAAAGGGTTCTAAAACTCTGAGAGTTTGAAATAACATCAGAACAGAATGTGACCTGGACCAAGAAAGATGATTTGGCTGCAGCTAGCTGGGTGGTTCTCTGTATCCAAAGAAGGAATGAGTCAACAGAAAAGGTGAGGAGAGGGGCCAACATTCAGCATGTGGGAGCTTAAGAAAATGGAGAGTCAGGGGAATGAAAGTTGGTGGGTGGGATCTGGAGCTGTTAAGGGTAGGGAACCACAATAGGCTTGGTACAAAGGGGAATTCCACTCTCTGAAGAGCTGAAGTCTATTGAAGACAAAGCCCAATGCATGGGAAGCCGACCTCAGTCAACACCACCCACCTGCCAATGGTCAGATTCCATGCCTACCCACAGCCTCCTGAGCCTTATTTGGGCTCCAAGGGACATTAACACCAGGAGAGGGAATAACCAGCACGAGGGACACCAGTACCTGGATCTCTAGGGGGAAAGATCCCCCCTTTCCATTGCAAAGTAAGTAGATCTTCCGTTTTTCCACTAGTCTCTTATGTATTTAGTTGCCAAGAGACCCTTTCCTAGGGTTCAAAAAATGCCAATTGACTTTGCTTGTGAATTCATAAGGGACCAGGAATTAAAGCTTAACCTGAGGCAAGTTCTCCAAGCCAGCCTGCCAGCTTCATTTTTCTCTTAGAAGAGTCTCACTGTTTTGAACCTGAGGAGAGAATGAACTGAGGTGAGAAATGCACTTGGCCCAAAGGGATGAAGACTTTGTATTGCTAAATTCTTCATGTTCAGCACTACGTGGTTTGGGGTAGAGTGAGGGTGATTGGAAATCTCGGACCACAGAGTTTTAGATGCCTCAACAGCCAAATGATTCTCAGAATCCCTTTGGTTGGATGTTAACTGACCCTGACTTCCAACATGAGGCTTCAGACCAACCAGCCCTTGCCATCCCAAGTGTGGGTGACCCACCTCACAGTGCCTTCAAAGATGTCCCTTTGCACCCAAGAGGATACCCCACCAACTACTCCAAGCTGGACAGAAGGCAGGTGCTGCAACTTGTTTCTTTCTCTGGAGCTGCTGACTGACCACAGGTGACAGATAAACCTGCTGGGAAGCTCCTGATCACAAGGATACAAGTTTGCAGGTGAAGGGGCAGGTGTGACTAGTGAGGGTACCAGCACTGCAGAGTTATTATTGACTGGGAATGTATCTCATGGTAGAACATACATCTCGGGGGGCGCCTGGGTGGCTCAGCGGTTTAAGCCTCTGCCTTCGGCTCAGATCATGATCTCAGGGTCCTGGGATCGAGCCCCGCATCGGGCTCTCTGCTCAGTCGGGAGCCTGTTTCTCCCTCTCTCTCTGCCTGCTTGTGATCTCTCTCTCTCTGTCAAATAAATAAATAAAATATTAAAAAAAAAAAAAAAAAGAACATACATCTCGGGGTGCCTGGGTGGCTCAGTGGGTTAAGCCTCTGCCTTCAGCTCAGGTCATGATCTCAGAGTCCTGGGATTGAGCCTGCATCAGGCTCCCTGCTCACCAGGGAGACTGCTTCCCCTCTCTCTCCCTGCCTGCCTGCTGCTCTGCCTACTTGTGATCTCTGTCAGTCAAGTAAATAAATAAAATCTTAAAAAAAAAAAAAAGAACATACATCTCAACCCCAAAGCCCTGTTTGTTTGGATAAAATATAACTCAGTGTGGCTTTTTGTGGCATTTATTTGTTTTCATCCATCATGAGAAATTGAAGTCAAGCATTGGTACTATTCAGGGTACCTGAATGACTCCTTTATCATCAATGTGCCAAATGTCATGAGTTTTGAGGGGACTTCATTCGCCAACACCCCAACTATGAACTTATGGTGCAAAAATTGCAGGAACACTAGATTACAATGGCTGCTTGGAGATATTTTCTTACAAGCTTTACGTCAAGGAGAGAACCAAATGGAACTTTCCAACATGAAAGGGGAAAGAAGAAACAAGTAGAGAAGCCAGGTTAGACATGTCTTCTGATATGTAAATTCATTTTATGATAGATCCTGTTGGAGCATGCCTTATATGGGGGATCAGCAAACTACAGTCCAGGGACCCAATCCAGCCTTCTGCCTGTTCTTATAAATGTACTTATATTGTAAACAGTCGTGCCTATTAGCTTTTGTATTGTATTTTAGCATGTTTTCATGCTAAAGCAGCAGGGTTGAGTAGTTATAACAGAGGCTGTACAGCCTATAATCTGGCCTTTGTAGAAAACGCTTGCCAATCTATCTCCTTGGCCTGTCCAGGAGGTCACCTGTAGACAGTTTCCGCACCTGCCGAGGACGCTCTGCTGGGGGTGTTCTCGGACTGCAGAGACGCTCCAGACCTAATGGGCAACAGGAACGAGTGCCAGGGAATCAAGGCCCAGGGGCTGGAGCCACCTTGACCTGAGCAAGGATGGGAGCTGGTGCATAGATGCTTCCTCGCCTCCCGATGGGACAATCTGAAGATTTCCTACCTGGTCTCTTCCGGGGTCCCCAGTGGGATGGGACCCCAGGTGCCCAGAGCAGTGGCTGGTAGATTCATGCAGCCTGGGCTGGTGCCTCCCTTTCCTGCCTCACACCCTCTTCTGTACCAGTCAAAAAACAGGAATCCACCCCATGATGTTAACAGGGAAGAGTGACATAAGCACCATAAAGTGAGTATGAAGAAATATCACCTACTTAATTAGAAAGGCAAAAGAGACCACTAAAGGACATGGACCAAGCAATCTAATACGTACAAGTCAGGGCCTCACTGTGAAGGAGGAGGTGGGTCTCTGGAACCATGGTGGGGTCCCTGAGAAGGGCACCACCCACCCAACTCCCCCGTGTGCCTAGAGCTGGTGCTTGAGGGCAGGTGGATGGCCTGGAAGGCCCAGACTTCTGAACAGAGGTATCAACAGTTTGGTGCACGCTTCTCTGGGGAGACTGTAATGAGGATGGTTCTGCAAATTTTGGAAAATTTGAAAACTGGGCCATAGCAGCGGCCATGGGAAGGAATGGTTGCTGCCCAGGGGATGAGGACAAAGAGCAGGTCCCTTCCCCCTCCTGAGCCTTGCCCTCTCCCACTCCCAGGGAGACACTGGCAAAGCAGGGACATGGTCACAGGGTCAAGCCCTGGCATCAGAGTGTGGGGAGGCAGGTTTATAGCTTCCTAACAGCACTGTGTTCCTGTGATCACAGCTCTAGGAAACCCCCTGCCCCCAGGACCCTGCACAGGGGCTGCTTCGGGATCTCTGGGGTTGGATCTCTGAAACCAACTCTGCCTAATGGAAACAAATAAGCAGCGTATGCAAAGCATGCAGAGTAGCTCTCAGAACTCAAGGAAAGTCTGAAGAACCAGCCTCAAGGAGTCTAGAGAAAGAGTAGAGAAAGGAGCAACCCTAGGAAGAGAGAGACAGAGGAAACGAGTGGTGGGAACATCAGAATTCCCCCATCACCAGCCAGCTCCAGCATTTATTTCCAGCTTCAGTTTTATTGGGCTCAGATTTCCAATTCCAACCATGGGTCCTGTTTGAGACACTTGCCCACCCCAAAGCCAGAGGCAGACAGGATGTCTTGACAGTCTGATCAAGGCTGTATCTAGTGTAGGAGGAGCAGCCCCTCAGTCCAAAGTCAGGACTGACCTGAGAACTAGGGGTTGTTGCTAGGCACATGCCAACCAGGCAGCAGTCTTAGGTTGGATCCTCCCAGATGCTGAATCTGAAACAAGGTCAAGTCATTTATTGGAAAAGAACATCTATATACAGAGGGCAGGAAAGTAAAGAAAGGATGGAAGGAGACTGATTCAAGGCATATGGGTGAGTGGGTTTCTTTGGGGGTCTCTGGGGCTCACTAGGGAGAGTGTAGAACACATCAGTTATCCCAATGGATGGGAGAGGGAGCTGGGGTATTTATGCACCAGGTCCTGTCTCTCCTGGTTGAGAGCTGCTCCTGGGAGCACCAGCGCCGCAGTACTCCCAACATGCCAGGTGTGTAGACTGAGCACATTCCAATGACCACAGCAGCCCCGGACACAGACTCGCATGCGCTTGGCATGAGAAGCCTGGAGAAATAGGGATGAACCAGATCAACAAGGATCAGGGGATCTGGGGAATTAGCACCCAGGGCAGCTCACATGACAGCAGTTACTGGTCACTGACTCAAATGCTTGGTGAATGGGAGGAGTGGGCAGCTTGGATTAAGTTTCCTTAGGGGGTAGGCAGCTTCGGGAGACTCTCGGTCCTGGACTTGAGGCTGAGTCAGGGAAGAGGAGGCAGGGTCTCTCTGGTGCAACAGTTCAGACCAGGGTCTTGCAGCACTGGCACTTAGGAACCTCAGGACTTGCCAAATCTCTGGTGTTCTCTCATCACCGATGCTACAGGGAGGCCTGCACCAAGCCCCCATGTTCACTGACAAGAAATACTTTTCATCAGATTTAAGTGCTTGTTTCCAGAGACCTCAGGGAGAGGGCAAAGCTAGAAAATGGCCCCATTCTGCAGCTCCCTGGGGGAAAACAGAACCAAGCAGGGAAAGTGGAGAGAAGCAGGTAAGAAAAGAGCAACAAGGGTTCTGGGGGATGGGGGACAACTAGCCAACTAGACCCCAAAGTGTCCATTGCAGGCAGCCTCACATTTTCCATGGTAAGCCTGGCTCAAGGGTGAGGTGAGGCTGCCAAGAAATGGGTGTTTTCTTGGTTCCTGCCTCCCTTCTTGACCTCACCTCCTCCATTGTCTTTCTACAGTCCCTTTCATTTCTCCTCCTTGAACAGGTTAAGTTCATTCCTGCCCCAGGGCCTTTGAACTTGCAGTTCCTCTGTCTGAAATGCTCTTCCCTTGGCTCTGCACAGGACTGGCCCACCTTGTCATTCAGATCACATGTCACCTCATTCTTGGGGTCTTTGCTTGACCACCCAATCCAAAGTGGACCCCTGGTCACTCTTGCATGTCACCCTGTTGGTTCACTTCCTAGTCTCGTCTCTCCAATGTTCTTTTATTTAGTTATCTATCTGTGCATTTCCTTCCGCTCCATGTCTGTGGGAGCAGAACCACATCTGATTTTCTCTGCTGTGTCCCCAGTGCCCAGAACCCTGCAGGTTCCCCAATCCATTTTTGATAATAGATTAAATATAATATAAAAATAAACTTTCTTTCCAAAAATATGTCCCTGCCTTTTAAAATATGAACTGAACATACAGTCCACACAATAAAGTCTTTGGTGGTTGTGATGTTGAATATAATACACACTCTGATCCAAATTCCTAGTACATTCTGGGCTCCAGCTAATGGTTTCCATCAGTCTCTCTTTAGCTTTTAAATTATAAATATTTCAGAAGTGTGTAATGGAGTGGGTCCTCCATTCTTCTTTTGGAAAGAACAACAAAAGCATATTTCTTTCTTGAATTCAAAACCTCAAGTGAATTCAGAACAAGATTTTTTTTAACACTCTAAATAGATAGGAAAGGTAACCATTTAGTATCCTTCCTATTATTCACAGCAAAGAAATAATAGAATGTAATTTACGACCCCATCAATTTTCTGGAAAAAATGTATCGCCGTCTCGCCAGATACTTTTGTTTAGGTAGATACAATAATCCATTTATTTAAGCACATTTACCAGTGCCCTTATGAGCATTTACACAGGGAAGGAGGAATTTCTCAACTGATTTAAGTTAAAAAAAAAAAAATGGCAGAAAGTTAGTAGAAAAACAGATGCCTAGAGGCAACACAGAAGTTTCTGTAAAGATTGTAGTTTGAGGGTGTGGTGCAAAAACAATGAATTCTGTTATGCTGAAAAGAAATTAAAAAAAAAAAAAGATTGTAGTTTGAGGGCACCTGGGTGGCTCAGTCGGTTAGGTGTCTGACTCCAGCTCAGGTCACGATCCCAGGGTCCTGGGATGGAGCCCCACATGGGGCTCCCTGCTCAGTGGGGAGTCTGCTCCTCCCTCTCCCTCTGCCCCTCTCCCAGCTTATGCTCTCTCTTGCTCTAGCTCACTCTCAAATAAATAAATAAAATCTTAAAAAAAAAGATTGTAGTTTGAAGTAATTTGTTTCCTAGGATGTGACACAGAAGTACCAGAATGCACACGTGTATGAGTCCGTGTGCACATGGGTGCAAGAGAGTGTGCAAACACACGTGAATCACGGTATATTGCATTACGGTCACTGAGATCCTTATAAACCTGAGAAATCTCCCCTTATCAGCACAGCACGCTGTCTGGCACACAGCATATGCTCCGTAAATGGTGGACTGGAGTAATCAATTAAGTAACTCCCCCACAAGGAAAGACGCAATAACATTTGATTCTGCTTTTTGGAACCTGACTCAGGATCGCAATTTCTAAGTGAGAACATTTTCGGTGACTCTGTCACCGGGACACTGGGGACATAGGCTGGGGCAGCTGGCAGGGGTGCCCCACTTCACTTTGGTTCTCATGGCCCCTTAGCATTGCCGAGTATCTCCACACCTGAGGTCTGAACACCTGCACCCCAACTTCTACACCTGCGGGTTTCTCGGCACGCGCCCCCCCACCCCCACCCCGCACAAGCTAGCACCCTGTGAGCAGCCCTCCGCACTGGCTGACAGGAGTTTTTGGCTGGTGAGCCCGGCTCCCTCACCAGCTCTGAAGCATGTGTTCTACTCCGTCTCCCAGCATCCCTCGGGGTGACTGAGCTCCACGTGCCCACAATGCTAACTGACACGGTAGCGCAAACCTCTTACTGGCTGCCTTGCCGCCCCTGTCTCCCTCTTGCACTCCCTTCCTGGCCCTTCCTGGGATCACAGCCCAAAGAAATCCGTTCAAACCCTTGCTTCAGGATCAGCTTCTCCGTGAACCCGAACGAAGACAGATACCTTTCATCCTGTAGTGCCGACAAAACACTCGTGCACCTGAGCACGTATTTGTGCTTGAAATGCAACAAAAAACCACAAGCTGCTTCAATGAGCATGCTTCTGTGTGAAGTCCAGACACTCCCGGACTCTCTAATGAGTCTCTCAATGACCCATGGTGAAGAGCACATCTCTTTCCTTAAAGGAGCAGGGTTTGACGGCCCCTTGAACATGGCACCCTGCCCTGAACACGGCTGACCCACCTACGCTCCCAAGGCCCCTGTTAATTAAACAAAGGGTGTGCGAGCAAAGAAAACTTTTTAATTAAGGCTTCATTGGCAATGTCAGATGGGCCAACTATGCTCTAAACCAAACAAGGAACCCTCACTCTTTTATCACGTGTCTCCTAAAATATCAAAGCACTTCCCCTACAGTGGCCGCAAAGACATTGTCTCCCATAGAGCCCAGGTGTTTTAAGAGCTCTTGTCTCCCGATTTCTTCTTGTTTGCCTTTGTCTTCCCAATCATGGTCTCCACAATGACAGCTGTTTCCTCATAGGTCTGAATGCTCTCGGTTGAAAACTTCTCGATGGACTCCATCACTTCCACTTTCTCATATGCCAACGTCCTGGGGGGACTTCTCTCCTGCAGGCCGCTGCTCCTGGCCCCATGCTCCTCGGATCCACCATGAACCACCCCAGGCCTCTGAGACTGGGGTGGAGACGGTCCCTCCGGACCAGGTGTGACCACGGGACAGGGCCTCTTGGACTCTTCATCTTCCTTTTGGTCCTCCTGTTTCTCCCCAGGCCCTTTCAGTCCTTCGGCGTTAATCTCATTCTCCTCGCTGGCAGCATGCTGGTTGGGTGGCTGTCCGTCTTCCTTCCCCTGAAGATCCCCCTGTCCGTTCTCCAGCGGGGGCCCGGGCTGCTCAGGAGAGGGCTCCACAGGGCTGTCGCGATGCAGAGAGTCATCCTCAATGGAAATGACCACTCCACCTTTGGCCGGGATAGAGGACGAGCAGAACCCAGGGTCCACATAACTTGCATCCCCAGAGACCAGCACGTACCGCCCTTTGGTGAAGAGGTCAGCTGGGGGCTCAGGGTCTTGGGGGCTTTTCACTTTCTCCTTGACCTTCTTGAATAGTTTCCCAAAGGCTTTGCTTATCTGCCCTCCATCCGGCACGTCCTCTGGACGCGCTTCTGGGGCTGCAGGACTGGCTTCATCACCTTGTGATTCAAGCTTACCTTCGCCTTCTTCTTTACAAACCACCTGCACCAGCTTTGTGTCTTCTGGACCCTGCAGGGGTAGGTCTTCTAGACTTTCGTCAGCTTTGTCTTTAGCTATGATCTCCTTTTTCCTTGGAATGTTCTTGGGGAGACCTTTTTGTCTTGGTTTTGCTGTTGTTATATCCTGCACAGCCCTAGTGAGATCTAAAAAAGGGGGGAGGGGCATAAGTCAAGTTTATCAATGAAAGAGGAAGAAAATGTATTTGTTGAAAAATAGGCTGTCAATTAATTATTTAATTAATTAAAATTTAAATTTAAAAATTAAAATTAAATAAATAAAAGAAAAATAGGCTGTCTTAGAGACCAATGCCTAACACTGGAGTAGAGTTTACAATATACAGGGCAAGCTGTTTGGGTCTGACCCGTAGCACCCATGACCCACATTAAGGTCCCACCTCTGTGACAAGCTGTGTGACTTTGGACAGGTCGCTTGACCCCTCTGGGCTTGCAGAGGGGAGGAAAGGCGCTGCCTGTTCTGACACTCACAGTTTCCAACACACTGAGTACAACTTACTGGAACCATCTATGGCAATAACGCTGGGTGTCCCCACCCCAGACCCTGCTGAGCTCATGATGAATACTAGTTAACGGAACGCATTCTACAGGGTCATCCTCGCCTTGGACTTTTCTAAAGAAGAGAGAGCAGATCTGCCTGGGTCTCCCAAGTGTTCTGAATGTCTTCCAGTACAGGAATCATATTGATCTCCCTTGCTCCATATGCGTTGCAAACAAATAAATACAAATATCCTTCAACTGGCATCCCCTTTCTCCTGGGCAAAAAGAGCAGGCAATTATTAAATTCAGAAATAATAGGAATCTTGGGCCGCCTGGACAGCTCAGTTGGTTTGCAACCAGCTCTTGATTTTGGCTCAGGCCATGATCTCAGGGTCCTAGGATCAAGCCCCACATCAGGCTTAGCACTCAGCATGGAGTCTGCTTGAGTCTCTCTCCCTCTGTCCCTCCCCCTTTCTCTCCCTAAAATTAATAAATAAAATCTTTAAAAAAAAAAAAAAAGATAGAAAGAAAGAACATTTAATTTCCAGATGGATCAGAAGAAAGCATGAATACGAAGTTCAGGAAGAAAGCTATTTGTTTTGTTTTGTTTTTTTTCTTGCTCTTCTATGATGGAAAACAGCAGAAGCCAGGGTTGAGGACCATTACCTTTCCCACCAACCCGAGAGCTGAGAGAGGTTCCATGGCTCGGGGTGAACAGCGTTGCGGGAGTTTCAATGAAGGCAGAGCTCAGCCTGGAGAAAGAACCAAAAAAAAAGGATGGTCACCAGCTTTAATTCATCAAACTACACAGACGGTCAGGGCAAGGAGTGACCCTCTGATATGAGCAAAAATGAGGAAAGCTTTCTCTGGATCAGACTATTCATGAACCACATATATACTTATACACTAGACGAGGATGGGAAGGATTTCTTTAAGCTGAAGTCATAAACTATGAAACACACATATATGAGAATTGTAAAATGGGAATTTCTTATAATCTAAAAATGTCATTTCCCTGTTGAACTGAGTTTTTGTTTTGTTTTTTTAATAGAACAGTAGCCAGCCCAGGGTGAAGTATTTAGGGCAACCAAGATACGATAACTCCAACTCTCTTTTTTAAAAATCATAAGCATTATATAAATAGAGAAAAAATTGATAAACCAATGGAGATAGCATTTAAACAAGTGGTGAGTCTGTGAAAACAGTGTTCAGGGGTTCTATGTTCTATGCTTGCAACATTTCTATCAACTTGAAGTTAGAACGAAATTAGAACTCTGTGAACAAACTAACAAAAGGGCTATCTGATGACCTTTCTGTGAAGCCTTGCCTCCAAAAGAAAAATTTTCATGCAGTCACTTATGTGCTAGTTCAAGATTTATTTTCATGTGTGCATAACGCATTCACTATAACATAATTTAGGACCGTGCAACAATCCATTGACCATAACTGCAACAAGAAAAAGAAAATCTTGCTTTCTCTGCTCAACATCTGAGCACTGGCAGTCAAGATAGAGCATCCAGAGTGAAGGAAAAGAACCGCTCCTCGTGGAGTAATACTGGGTGCTTCTTTTTTAATTCAATCTAGTCCCCCCAAATCAGCAAGACTGAATCAGAGAATCCCAACTTAATAAAGAGTGAGAGTCCTTCTATGAAGTAACTTCTGTGAGTCCCCAAACTGCTCTCTGAATGGTATCTACAGATACAGACACAGACACAGACACAGATATAGATGATGTAGGTGTAGATCTACATAATACAGATGCAGACAGAGATAGAAACACACATGTACCTGACACAAGTGTGCACGACAATGACGTCGGTGCAGGTGTAAGGGTGCACATACCTGAAGATGATGGAGATCTAGATGACGTAGGTGCAGATGAAGAATAGGGGTAGGTATTGGCGACAAAGATGTAGATGGCATTAGATGGAGGTGTACGTGGTAGAGAAGTAGATGATGTAGATGTAGTTTTAGATGATATAGATGATGTAGATAATGTAGAGGTAGGTGTGGATGATGTAGGTGTCGAAGGTGTAGATATAGATGATGTAGGTGTAGATGGTGTAGATATAGATGGTGTAGACAGTGTAGATGCAGATAATGTAGATGTAGGTGTGGATGGTGTACACATAGGTAAGGTAGGGATGGGTGGTAGGGATAGGTGTATGTGTAGATGTTATACGTGTAGACACAGATGATGTTGGCACAGGTGTAAACGCTACAGAAGTAGGTGATGTAGATAATGTAGCTTTAAGTGTAGATGTACGTGTTCACATGGAAGATACGGATGTAGACACAGATGTAAGTGCAGGCGTCAGTATATACAGATGAGTAGAGCGATGATGAAGACTGTAGGTGTAGGTGATAGAGACATAGAGAGAGATTGAGATAGGGCTAGGGAATTCAGGATAGGGACAGGAATAGAGGTAGGGGACAGCGAATGGAGATAAGGATGGGGTGGGGTAAGGGATAAGGATTAGAGATGGGGATAGGGATAAGGAACGGGGATAGGTACAGGGGATAGGGATAAGGAATGGGGACAGAGACAGGGGATAGGGATAGAGATGATTTCCCTGCTCTTCTAAAGTTAATGGAGCTCAAGTCGCAGCTCCATTATGAAAAAGACCACCCAGTGCAACGACAGCAACACTACTGACCCAACCAGCTGATGAAAACAACGATAGTGGGGCGCCTGGGTGGCTCAGTGGGTTAAAGCCTCTGCCTTCGGCTCAGGTCGTGATCCCGAGTCCTGGGATCGAGGCCCGCACCAGGCTCTCTGCTCAGCAGGGAGCCTGCTTCCCCCTCTCCGCCTGCCTCTCTGGCTACTTGTGATCTCTGTCTGTCAGATAAATAAACAAAATCTTAAAAAGAATGAAAGAAAACAATAGTAGCAGCAGTAACACCACCAGCACCTCCGAGCCCTTGCTGAGTGCCAGGCACTGTGCTATGCACCCCACCTGCCGCATCTCGTTGAGTACTCCTGGTCATCCTCCCGGCTAACGTCTACGTTCCCAGAGGCTTGAGGAGCCAAAAGCAAGCCTCTCCGTGAGGTCTTTTGCGACCACCCTACTGAAAATTTCAAACACCCCCACCATTGCCGTCTGGCCAGGCCCTCTCTCAGGTCACCAGGTACTCCATGGTGCTTGTCTTCTGTTCCAGAGTCATCCATCAGCTGCCTCCCCAACTAGGATTCCAGCTCCACACGGCCATGGAGCTTGCCTCATACCCATCACCTGGCACACAGGAAGCAAGTGGCCAGGACACGGAGTGGGGGCAGTCTCAGAGCGGGGCGCATCTGTGACCTCACCTGTTGCCTTCATTCTCAATGATCCGATGGTACCGCTCCAGCTCGTTCTTCAGCGTCTGCTGGGCGACCACCAGCTGCCGGCAGTCGTAGGAAGACCTCTCCAGGCTCCTCTCGGCCTCCTCAATCTCCTTCCGCAGGGTTTCGATCTGTTCATTATAGAGCTGAATCTCGTCATCGTAACACTCGTGGGCATCTTTAATAGCTTGTTCCAGGGCCGTGGTCTGTGGGCAAAGACACAGGCGTGAGGAAAGCCCTCCTGCCTCTTCTAAAGACACGGGCTTGGCAGGGAGAACCCGGCCTCAGGTACCCGTTTTGTTTGCTTTGCTCCTTTGTTCCTCCTCCAGTTTCACTGTCGGCAATGAATCTCTTTGGAATCCTGGAGCCAGAAAGGAACCTGAATGCTAGTTCCGTCTGAAATCCGCCCTTAACGGAGCCCTCACCAAAGACGGCTAAGGATGGCAATCCCAGAAAAGAAAAAGAAAACTGCTATCCCTAGAATCAGATGTACAATTTGGATAAACTGTATTATTCATGTTCTGAGTTAGCATAAATCTGCCCAAAAAATAGAAGCATACATACTGAATAGATAAGATGCTATTTTTACTAAAATAAGGTAGAGGGGGTGTTCTTTGTCCTTATTTAATCACTATAACACTTTACTTTTGTCCTGATTTCCTGTTTAGAAGAGTTATGTGTCTGGGAAGCTGAAGTGTAACAGGGTTATATTATTAACATACTGACACAGGGCAAGTCAAAATTAAGGTAAGGGGCACCTGGGTGGCTCAGTGGGTTAAACCTCTGCCTTCAGCTCAGGGCATGATCTCAGGGTCCTGGGATCGAGCCCCACGTCCGGCTCTCTGCTCAGCGGGAGCCTGCTTTCCCTTCCTCTCTCTCTACCTGCCTCTCTGCCTATTTGTGCTCTCTCTGTGAAATAAATAAATATATTTTAAAAAAGAAAAAAAAATTAAGGTGAGAAAATAGAAATATGATAGAATATAACGTGGACTTATATTCACATTAAAAGCTTCTAATAGGGGGCACCTGGGTGGGTTAAAGCCTCTGCCTTTGGCTCGGGTCATGATCCCAGAGTCCTGGGATTGAGCCCTGCAGGAGCCTGCTTCCCTTCCTCTCTCTGCCTGCCCCTCTGTCTACTTGTGATCTCTGTCTGTCAAATAAATCAATAAAATCTTTAAAAAGAATTTAAAAAAATAAAAGCTTCTAACAAAAGAGTCATGTGTGGACTCATTTACAAGCTTAGTATTTGCATAGTCGTGACGCTTTTGCAATCTCATTTTCCGGGTAGAAAAGAATTCACCCTGGATTATCAGTCCTCAAAACAAAATGAAACACACCAAAAAACCACTTCTACCTAAAACGGTGCATCCCAAAATTCAAAGGAGTCATGGGGGCTGGACAGGTATCTGAGTTCAACTTCATATACGTCTGCTAAAGGCATTTCATGCACGCAGCTGAATGTGCATATTGGACAATCTAGAGGATGAGAATTCCTATGACACCTGATTCCTCTCTTTATATACAGATGTTGCCTTGGAACAGTGAAGTCTCCTATCTGATGACATTTGAAAACTTAGCTTATAATGGTTTTTGGGAATGTGTCTGTTCTATCAGGAAGGAAGGAAGGAAGGAGAGTGGGCAGAAGGAAGAAAGGAGGGCAGGAGGGCGGGGAGGGAGATGGGAAGGAAGGAAGGAAGGAAGGAGGGAAAGAAAAGGTACATATACTACACACTTTGGGAAGTCGTCTGCCAATCCATGTCATCCACCTTGTCTGATGTCTGTGCCATCTCACTCATAGAGGGGTCCCAGCAGTAGTGTGACCCCACTCTCCTGACCAGAGCTACAGAACCAGGGCTGGGTCAGACACAGACCCGCCTATCACATGCTTCCTCTCTGGGGAATTTGGAAAAGGATCTCAGAAAGAGCAGTGAGCTGGTGGCAGGTTCACAGAACCCTGGGGCTGCCATCTTGGAGTGGCCATCTTTCCTAACGTGCAGGAAGAAATAAAAAAAAGCAGTTCTTCAGACAGGCAGAGAAATGAAGCCGAAGGGCAAAGACAAACAGAGATGAGAGAGTTTGTGGGAGAGAAGGGAGACAGAGGGTGAGCAGCTACCCCAGATCCAAGTTCCTGGTTCCTGCCCGGAACCCTGCTCTCAAATGTCATAAACTGTATTTTATATCCTGCTCCTTGGCGGGGGGGGGGGGGGGGGATAGTATCTGTACAGTGGAGAAACCTGGCAGACACCACCTTAACCAAGTGACCCCAGTTACAACATTGGCAGAAGAAAGGCCCACAAGATGTTCCCCTGATGAGAACCACCGAGAAGGACACTCACTTCCGTGGGTTCCAGCCAGGAACGCACAGCCACAGCCTAATCCTGAAAAAAAAAAATCTGGAAAAAAAAAAAAAAAGAAGGGTCATCCCGAAAGGATGGCCATCAAGGTCATGAAAGACAAAGAAATGCAGGAGCTATCCCAAATTGGGGTAGACTAAGGAGATACAACACGTAAATGCGAGTAGGATCCACAGAAAAAAAATGTCGATGGGGTAATTTGTGAAATTGTTGGCAAGTCTATTACAAGGATGGTATCATCGCTAATCTCCTGGTTTCAATCACAACACTGTGGTTATTAATTAAGGAGCTACCCTTTGGGGAGTCTGGGTGAAGAGTATGCGAGCAACCCACAGGCTATCTTTGCAGCTTTTGAGAAGTCCAAAATTTTTTCAAAATAAAATTAAAGTGTTCTGTTTCCTGCTTAAGCTTGTTTGATCGGGTTTCTGTTCCTCCAAATAAATGAGCGTATTAAATTCACAGTTACCTGTCATGTCAAATACCAAGGCCTCCCACTAATTCCTGGCCCGGCTATATGTTCCGACTTCGTTAATAGCGTTCACACACTCTAGGGAACGCTTCCAAGAAATAAGTCTCCTTCAAGGCTAGAGGCTCAGAGACAAGAAGCCATTCCAGAATGGAAGAAACCCGAAGTCTCACATTCCTTTTCTACAGTGCAGCCCTGAGAACAAGCCTGGGGAACCCTGGCCACACTGGGGTCCCTGCAGCACAGGCCAGACAGCCCAGGGTCAGCCGGGCAGCAGGGAAGGGTGCCTTTGATCAAAGCTTACCTTTCTCCAGGGACTGGAAAGAGCCTGTGCCCGACTTTAAAAGTATGCACATTCCACAAACAAATATGGGCAGGGGGCGGAGGGTGGGGACCAGAATGGATCAAAGAGACTTAAGAGACATAGAAACCAGTTACAACCTGTGGACCTTATTTGCATCCCAATCCAAACAAAGGCTAAAGAATGAAATTGTGGGAAAGAATCCCCACTGGCTGATTCTGTTTAGATGATAATCTGGAAAAAAACAAACCAAACGGAGAACAATTCAGTGGTTGTCACGGAGTTGGGGGGGAGGTGGGGGAAGGGGCTGGGCATGATGGCAGCTCCTGGGAGAGGGGACTATCCTGTATTTTGATTGTGGGTATGGGTAGAGCACTGCGTGCATTTGTCCAACAGACAGAACATGTACTGAAAAGGGTGACAAGGACTGTATGCAGACAGCACCTCAGTTAATGATGAGTTGATCGGAGATCTGATCCCTGATTTAGTGATGCTAAAGAATTATCGTTAATTATTACAGGTGGGTTCACAGATTCACGTTCTATAAAAGGAGCTCTCATCTGTTCAAACACAGCTGGATCAGATGATTTGGTGTCAGGGATTCTTTCAGAACGACCTCGGGGTGTGTAAGGATGTAGGCGATATAAGAGGGACCGTGTGTTTCAGGGGATGGGGACCGGGGGCTCATGAGACAGTTCTCTCACTTGTATATACTTTTGAAGTGTTCCAGAATAGAGCGAAAACAAGAAAAGATTATGTGTACAGCGAGTCTATTGCCCCCTTTGGATCTGGGTTCCCCAGCCCCGGGTGGGAATAATGGTTTGTGCAAGCAAGTTCTCACTCGCAGCAACTCCCCCACCGCAGGACCGCCTCCCGGGGACAGGGCGATTATGACTTCTGCTTTACAGAACAGACCCACAGGCAAAGTGACTTGCCTATCAATACAGGATTCAGAGCCACCTTGGCAGGGTCTGAGATGCTTCCTCAAACCATGGACCCTCCCCGTCAGCCACCTCCCAGCTGCAGGAGAACAGGACACACACGCACACACACACAAACACACACACTCTCTCTCCCCCCCACCCTCCGCCCTTGGAAGACCGCCCACTCCCACATAGCAACAGGCAGACATCACCAGCGTGTTCTCACTGGAGACCTAGGGGACTCAGGGTGACCCCCACACAGACTCCTCCCTCCCTAGCCACATCCACTTGACAAACTTTTAAAGGTAAGGAGGATAGCAACGCATTGTCATAAATTGGGAAATTAGAAACTAGAAATTTCTAACCTTCCAGGGCAAGTGTGATTGTTTTT
The DNA here is from genome assembly GCF_922984935.1 of Meles meles. Taxonomy (NCBI): domain Eukaryota; kingdom Metazoa; phylum Chordata; class Mammalia; order Carnivora; family Mustelidae; genus Meles; species Meles meles. The sequence goes on along the minus strand of NC_060081.1, from coordinate 40,550,251 downwards.
GTATCTCACGAGCTGGTGGTTTGCTGGTGGGAGTGGCTGGGTGGTCGGCTGGTGGCTGTCCTCTGGTGGAATCTGCAGGAGGAACACCTGCCCTGGGACAAGGCTCTAGGGACGACTGAAAGGTGTCTTCTGATCTCTGACGGGCACTGGTGCTCTGCCTGATTCTGCTTGTGTCCGCCAAGAATCCACAGTCTCCAGCGAAGTGCTGACTGAGTTTATAAAACTGGATTTACATCTCCGTCACTGTGGTTTTTACAGATCAATAACGTAAACTCTTCATCACAAGACACCTGGATGGCTCAATCAGGTAAGCATATGCCTTTAGCTCAGGTCATGATCCTGGGGTCCTGGGATTGAGCCCTGCAACGGGCTCTTTGCTCAGCAGGGAGCCTTCTTCTCCTTCTCCCTCTGCTTGTACTCTCTCTCTTGTACTCTCTCTATTAAGTACGTAAATAAAAATCTTAAAAATGAAATAAAGTAAGTAAATAAAATAAAATATTCATCAAAAGGAGGCATATTCAAGAAAAATATTAAGAGCCCTACTTTCACCAGCGTAAAGGAAGCCAAAGAGAGGTCTCTGCCACGAGCAATGTTGGCACCAGCATGGCCGCCTGGGAATGAGACGCGACTCCTCCTAGGACCCCACAGGCCAGTATGGAAGGTGGCTCACTCAGAGACATGCCCAGGGCAACACCAAGCACTGGGAGACCCTCAGGTGTTGGAGGATGTCAGAGAAGGCCAGTCCTGGGCACCAAAGAAGAGAAGGTTCTTCTGGAAAGAGGAGAAATGGTGAGCAAAGGAGCAGATGCCAGAAACCACAGGAGAGTCAGGAGAGCAAGAGAAGAGAGAGTAGCCCACGCACAATTCCGGGTTTGCTGGAAGGGAGCAGCCACACAGACACCGGAGAGAGAGGCGGGTAGAAGGGCTGGGCCTTGCTGCAACCTCACCTTCACCTTGAGCAAGGGTGACTGCTGTGTTCCTCCTTGGGCTGTTTACAGCCTCTGTGAGCAGCTGCAGGCAAGAGCCACACCATGCCCTGCTCAGTATTCCCTGAACCTCAGCTGGAGCTTAGCGGTCAAGATTGAATGAAGGAGTCAGTGTCTGAGCACAGCAGGGGTCAACAGGGACCCAGGATAGTGCCTGGCAATGAGCCCCCACCCGGACTGGTGACCTCCTGCTTCAGTCCTCCTAGGCCTGGCAAGGCCTTTGGGTCAAGTCCTTTTTTAAGCAGGAAACAGGTTCCTTTTTCTCCACATTCTCACCAACATGTTGTTGTTTCCTGTGTTTTTGATTTTCGCCATTCTAACAGGTGTGAGGGGATATCTCACTGTGGGTTTGATTTACACCTCCCTGATGTTGTGCTCAACGTCACCTGTTGGTCTACAAAGAGGAGACCTACCCCAGTGTTCAGACACTCTTCATCTGTCGGTCACCTGTTTGTCTTCTCTGGAAAAATCTCTATTCAGGTCCTCTGCCCACTTTTAACTGGATTAGTTGTTTTTTGGTGTTGAGTTGTTTCAGTCCTTTATCTATTCTGGATATTAACCCATCATCAGATACATCATTTACAACTATCTTCTTCCGTTCAGTAGGTGAATGGGTAAAAATGAATGGAATATTACTCAGTCATTTAAAAAAAATGAAATCTTGCCATTTGCAACAAGAAACAAAACAAATGATCAGACAAATTAAAAGAACAGACAAAGAAAACAGACTCTTAACTACAGAGAACAAACTGATGGTTACCAGAGGGGCGGTGGGGGGGATTGGTCAAACAGAGGGGATTGAGAGTATACACTTGTCTTGATGAGCACTGATGCATAGAAGTGTTGCACCAGGGGCACCTGGGTGGCTCAGTGGGTTAAAGCCTCTGCCTTCGGCTCAGGTCATGATCCCAGGGGCCTGGGATTGAGCTCTACATCGGGTTCTCTGCTCAGCGGGGAGCCTGCTTCCTCCTCTCTCTCTCTCTGCCTGCATCTCTGCCTACTTGTGATCGCTATATGTCAAATAAATAAATAAAATATTTTTTAAAAAAAGAAGTGTTGCACCATTACACTGTACTCACGAAGTTAACATATGCTGTATATTAATTTTACTTCAATTTCAATAAGAGGGAAAATTTAGTTCTTAAAAAAAGGAAATGGAAGAAATCAAATGTCCTTTACCAAAATCTACCACTAGATGGGGCCAGGCAACTTTAATGAGAAATGATAACTGGGGAGGTTCACTCCTTCCAAGTAATAACATGACCTTTTTCACTTTTCCTGTCACAGAGACTCTCAGTCAATGCTATTAGGGAGTCAGAAGTGCCTGTCCCTTTTCTTCCACCTCTAAGTAAAGTGCCATCCCAGTGGTCTTATGCATGGGCTATGTTCGGCTTCAAAGAAGGGGGCCGCCAGCTCTAAGGGAGGGTGCTATTCCTTCCATCCCGTGGACTGGAGTTCTCAAACTTGACTCTATACAACCACCCGGAGGGCTGGACCCACCCCAAAGTTCCTGACTCAGCAGGCCTGGGATGGGCTTTTGAATGTGCATTTCTGATGTTCCTCGTTTAGGGACCTCACCCTGAGGACCATCCTAGGGAGGGTTCTGGAAGCATCAGATCCTCTCAACAGAGACAGAACCAAATGCTGTGGTTCTGCCAGGTGGGAGCCTTCAGGCTACAAGGAGTTCTCCCTCACCCCCTCCCTCGTCCCCAGGCACAGCACTGGCCCTGTTGAGGGGCTAAGCCACCAAATCTCCCTCGGAGCCCTCAGCTTGGCTCCATTGGGAAGCCTCTAAAACCTTTAAAATCAGCAAAAAAAGACATCCATGAGCATTTCTTGAATAGGCTATGGAAGGTCCAAGCCAGGGACTCAGGTGGACTAGATGTAAAACATTCTGACCCAATCTGGGGCCCACCCCTATACCGGTGTTCTCAAAGTGTGGTTCCTGGATCAAAATACCATCACCTGGAAACTCAGAAATGCTCATTCTTGGGCCACACCCCAGAACTACTGAGTCAGAAAATCTTGGGTGGGCCCAGCCATACCTGTGTTTTAATAAGACCCAATTAGGCAGACTTTTGGTCCCATGACCTTTACATGACCATTACACTGTACTCATGAAGTTAACATTGGCTTTATGCCCATGAAGATGTTATGTTACACAGCAAAAGGGACTCTGCAGATGTGATTAAGGTTCTTAATCAGTTGACCTTAAAAAAATAGGGAGATTATTACAGATCATTCCTGATCGTATGAGCCCTTGAAAGCATAAGTCAGAGAGTTTAGATGTCCAAGAAAAATTCCATGCACTGTTGCTGGATTTGAGGATGGAGGGGGCCATGTACTAAGGGACATGGGAAGCCTCTAGAACAACTCCTGGCTGACAGCCAGCAAAGAACTGGGGTCCTCCATCCTACCTGCCCATAGAATTGAATCCTGCCAACAACATGAACGAGACTGGAAGATTCCCACCAAGAACCTCCAGAGAAGAAGGCTGGCCAACACCTTTATATCACCCTTGTGACCCAGAGCAGAAAAACCAACCAACCTGCCCAGACTTCCAACCCCGTGGAAATGTGGGATAAAGCATTGCTGTTTCAAGCCCTTGCATGTGTAGAAATTTATTACAACAGCGAGAGAAAACTAATACAACTTGTGTTTCTTCAGACCCACCGCTAGATTTCTTTAATATAAGCACATAAATTATGATACAGAAAATGACTGGTAATATTTTGATAGCTATCTCAATAGAATTGGTTTCTTTTTAATTATACATACTTTATTTTTATTCTATGCCCTTAACATTTCTCTGAGAAGCGGTCCATGAGCTTTACCAGGTGGCAAGGTGGGGGTTGAGACACAGAAAAAGAGAAGACCCCCAATTTAGAGAGACAACATCAGAGTAGGACCAGTAAGTCTTTTGGCAGTAACGACGGGTGGGGACAGGCAGCCAAGCAGACAGACTGATTTCATAGTCTCAGCAACTAGGTTAATCCATGACGTGATTCTTTTACATTCAACAAACACATATATGTACATAGAGACAGGCACCTTTTTGCCCTGGATTTGGAACTTACCATGTCAGGCTGGGCTCTTGCATTTTCCCAGTGCAGCCACGGGAAGAGCCATAATTTACATCACAAACCATAGTCATCACACAAATATGTGTGTGTGTGCATTTGAACAAATATAGATATTTCAATATGTGAACATATATATTTAAAATGCAGGTTTCACCAAACAAATCCCATTACTAACCATGCACTCGGTTATTTCTTTTTCTAGCTTAGTCTAGTGCTGTCAGTTCCTTCTTTTTTTATTTTTTTTATTTTTTTTTCTTTAAGATTTTATTTATTTATTTGACAGAGATCACAAGTAGATAGGCAGAGAGAGAAGAAGGGAAGCGGGCTCCATGCTGAGCAAAGAGCCCAATGCGGGGCCCGATCCCAGGACCCCGGGATCATGACCTGGGCCGAAGGCAGAGGCCTCAACCCCCTGAGCCACCCAGGCACCCCCCCCTTCTTTTTTTAATGCTCATCAATTCTACTGAATTGATGTTTTTTACCACTTTACAATGTAACATTGTAAAACACTGGTCTCTGGGACCAGCAGGCTTGAGTCCGCTTCTCCAGTCTCTCATTCACACACACATATGCACACATATACACATACACAAAGATACACAAACTTATATACGCATACAAATATACACATATACATATGTGTGCACAACATGCACACATACACACATATACTCATGCATACCTACACACACATAAACACATACATATACACACGCATGCAAGCATACACACACCCCCACATACTTATGCTCGCTCTATTCTTCCCAGGCCTCAGAGGAAACCACAAATTACCAAGTGACCAAAATGGTGCATCTGGTCCCTGAGCCATGGTTTGTCATGAGAAGGATGAGTTTAAGGGCAATACTCAATTTCTTGAGCGGTGAGCTTTACCTCAGGAAATAATCACCAGACCCCAGTTTGCTTTCAGTGGCCCCTGAAAGTTGCTGCAGAGTGACAGGTTTGTGCAATGAGCGGTGGGACAGAAATGAAGATTCGGGAACTCCACGGTCCCCAAATGAGATCCTGGGCAGATCTGGAGGGCACTGAATCGCTACAAAAGCTCCAGATCTATTGAGTCTTTAACTTTTGATTTTGCAGGCATTGAAGGGTTAGAGACAAAGTAACATATCAATGTTCTAGGTTTCCTAATTAGTCCGATTTTGCAAACTTTTTGTTCTCTTGTCCCTTATATGTACTTGCCAAATCAATTGTCAATTTATTTTTAGATTTTGGAAACGCAGGTACACAGTATATGAAGATTTAGTATTTTAACCCAACGTGCCCCATCAGAATGGTCAGTAATGAGAGAAAGAAAACTGGAAGGAATCAGGGAGATAAGCCATGAGCTCATTAACCAAGAAGGAAAGCCACGGAAAGAAGACTGAGTTCTTCTGGTGACTTTAGTTTTCAAATTAAGCTTCACCAAAGAAAAAGGGGGAGTGGGGGGAGGGGGTAGAAATGGGAGCTTTATGCTAAGAAATTCTGAGCAGAGGCAAACACTGACACAACCACTCTTTCCCAAGCCATAATCAAATTGCAAAGTAGAGGGCTCCTGGGTGGCTCAGTCGGCTAGGCATCTGCATTGGGTTCAGGTCATGACCCCAGGGTTCTAGGATGGAGTCCTGTATCGGGCTCCCTGCTCAGCGGGAGTCTCCCTCTCTCTCCCCGTCATGCTCACTCTTTCTCTTTCTCGCTTTCAAAAACAAATGCATTTTAAAAAATCTTTTTAAAAAAGTTTCCAAATGAGAGATTTTAGGTCATGAAACGAGAAACAGGAAGCACAGATTTGACCAACTAGAGGACAGAAATTCCAACTCTTCTTATCCATCTTTTATTTTTAAGAGCAAGGTTAAACTGAGCAAAACAAATCAACTTGCAGAGCCTTGTTGGGGGAGAAGAGGCACGAGGGGAACCTCTGACACTCCTGGAATTGGCATGACCCATTATCCCTACTTGCCCGGGACTCTGCCAGTCTGGGCATGAAAGTCCTCCACCCTGGGAAACCCTCGGACAAAGCAGGACAGTTGGTCACGCTACTCAGAAGGGCCAGTTTCTGGCTCAGAGCACTGGACACACGGGTGTGTTGAGTTTCTGAGAATCCCCCCCCCACCCCTGTGGGATACTTACACACTTTTCTGCACATACAGGACCCTGGAATCCAGTGAGTTGTAAAACCTGATTCGCGTGTGTGGCATGAATGCCCAATGGCGAGCAGCGGACATGAGAGTGAGGAGCCATACCTGGGCCTGCAGCTCGGTTCTCTGGGCCTGTAGGAGGGACACCACCTCCCGGCCCTCCTCCAGCTGACTCTGCAGGACGGCGGCTTCCCGTTCTGTCAGGAGCTTCTCCTGCACAAAAAGGCCAGACTCAGCACTCACAGACGCCTGATGTGTGAGGAAGTCCAAAGGGAAAAGGAGCAAAGAAGTTTCTTCACATTCGTGTCCCGTTGCCCAAACTCACATGCTGAAGCCCTGTCCCTCAATGGGATGGTATAAGGAGCTGGGGCCCTAGATGACGTCCTGAGGATGGGGCACTCATGGTGGGGTTAGTGTCCTTACAGATAAGGAGGCGACAGCTGAGTGCTTGCGCTCTCTCTCTCCCCAAGATGCACCAAGGAGGGGCGCCTGGGTGGCTCAGTGTGTTAAGCCACTGCCTTCGGCTCGGGTCATGATCTCAGGGCCCTGGGATCGAGTCCCACATCAGGCTCTCTGCTCAGCGGGGAGCCTGCTTCCCTCTCTCTCTGCCCGCCTCTCTGTCTACTTGTGATCTCTCTTTGTCAAATAAATAAATAAAATCTTTAAAAAAAAAAAAAAAAAAAAAGATGCACCAAGGAAAGGCCACATGAGGACATAGCAAGAAGGCGGCTACCTACAAACCAGGAAGCAGCCCTCATCAAAGGCCAAACCTGCCAGCAGCCTGATCTCGGACTTCCAGCCTCCAGCACTGGGAGAAGCAAATGTCTGTGGTTGTATGGCCCCATCTGTGCTGTTTGTCACATCAGCCCGAGCTGACTCAGACAGGCCCGTCCATGGCGGCCACCCTGAATTCATGCCTTTTCATTGTCTTCAGAGCCTGAGCCATAAATGCTAGGAGGGTAACTCACAGGACACCCGCAATTTAGACCTGGCTGTGCCATAAATGGGCCAAGAGCCTCGGGATAAGTCACTTTATCCTTCTGTAAAAGGGAAAGCTGGGAATGCCGGCGAGAGTCGGCCTCTGTGGTCTGTCCATGCAGATGGCACGGTCAGTCTGGGCTGTCAGCTGCGCCAAGGCCACGGCTGCACCAGGCAGGGGCTGTCGGGCTGCAAGGGACTACAGGGAAGGAGGGGCCCCGGGGAGGCTGCTGTCCCATCCTAGCCACACTCCAAGGAGCAACATGGGAGAAGATCCATCCTCAACCTCTCCACACCATTTTGCCAACCAGCCCCTCCACAGTCTGTTCAAAAACATCCAAATCCCTTGGCAAAAAAGCTTGACTCTGCTCAAGAGGAGTGCCTTCTGACACGGACTTTGCTGCCTCACCTCCGGGCACAAATCAAACTCCAAGCATGAGCCTGGCGCGCCCCTCTTCAAAGCCACATGGGAAAGGCAGCTCCCCCGTTTTCCCTCACTTTGCAAAGTGGCTGGAGCGACAGCAGAGACACAGAGACAGCTACAGCCAGACAGACAGACAGACGTGCACTGAGGGAGCAAGTGTGGGCCTGGGGCCACTGCCCGATCCCCTGGGGGGAAAGTGGAATCTGAGATATAAATAAATGCAGAAGGCCCACCTCCACCCTGCATGGTCTCCAAGTCCCTGCTGATGCTCCCTACTTATAAACTTATAAATGAGCCCCCCACCCAACATCCGAAGATGTCACTCCAGGACCATGGCGGAATGAGAGAGCAACAAGACCGCCCTGTGTTCGAGCACCCACAAAAATCACCAAACGTCCCCTCCCCCATAACACAAGTGATACTGCTGGATCACCGAGTACGGACTCTCAGGTTGCAGACTATGGGGATGCTCATGGGACCAGCCCTCTCCTGAGGGCACCCAACCCAGAGCAGGGCCCTGCTTAGCTGATCCCTCCCCCCAGACCTCCTAGCACAGGGCTCGATCCTCTCACACGTCCCTCCTCCATGGAGACACCCTGCATGTCTCCATGAGGCACCCCCTCCCTGCTGCAATGAATAATACACCCAGCTTTATTTGACCACAGATGCGTCCCCAGCAGCCTCTGGCTAGAGGGCGCGGACATGGTGCTTTACTGACACTTAAACCGGGTAACCTGTCTTCCTAGAACACTAATTATATCCTCATTTCTGCAAAGCTGACTCACACATTTTCTAGGTAGGAGTCAATGAAATAAACCTGAAAGGGACCATCTAGCTCATATATAGAATTTTCAAGTGAAGATAATAAAGAATGTGATGCTTTTCTGAATCTCTGGTTCTCCCAGGAGGGTCTTGTTAAAACGGCAGATTCTGACTCGGAGGGTCTGGGCTCAGGCGGGAGAGTTTATATTCCTAACTAGCTCCCAGCTGACGCCAAGATCTCGGACGATCACTGATGTTCTCAAACTGAGGCCAGATAGTCTCTATAGTCTTGAAACTCAGAAGAATTTTGTTACAAGGAAACAGATGATAGGATTAAAAAATGTGCTTTGGGGTAAAACACCTTTGAACCAGAGGGAAAAATGAGGATTGCACAATGAAAATAAAGTCTGGAAAGAAATCTCTGACAAAGAAAATTAGCATCAGGAAAAGCTATTTTAGGTTTTTGTGGAAACCTTGGTTATACCAATTATGGGGAACAGGTCCCTGAAATGGTCATTGGCAGGCAATTTGGACAAGAATGTCCCCAAGAACAAACAACTTTCCTACCTCAGAGATGTTACTTGGCAGAATTTTAAAATGTCTTCTAGAGGGACCTGGGTGGCTTCGTCAGTTAAGTGTCTGACTCTCATTTTTTTGATCAGGTGAGGATTTCAGGATCGAGAGTCCTACACAGGACTCTGTGTAGAGTCCCACATCAGGTTCCAAGCCCAGCTCTCTCCCTCTGCCCCTCCCCACTGCCCCTACTCCTGATGCGTGCTCTATCCCCCTCTATAAATAAATAAATCTTCAAAAAAAAAATAGTAAAGTATCTTCTACAAGCAAATGCTAGGGTCTCTTCAGCTTTGATATTTATAAAATGAAGTTAAAACAAAAAGCCTTGGGGCGCCTGGGTGGCTCAATTGGTAACCATTAACGGTCTGTCTTCAGCTCAGGTTATGATCCCAAGGGTCCTGGAATGGAGCCCCACATCAGGCTCTCTGCTCGGCGGGAAGCCTGCTTATCCCTCTCCCTCTGTTTGCGTTCCCTCTCTCTCTGTGTCTTTTTCTGTCAAATAAATAAATAAAATCTTTTAAAAAAGGCTCAAGCAGCCAGCTACCCCGGCCACAGGTCCTGCAGTTTGTCTGCTCTCTGCCCTTGGGGCTTCTAATGAGGGAGTCAAGGCTCCACCTGTCAGGCAGCTAATTAATAGACTTGGTGTGTGGTCTAGGCAGACATGCCGATGAGTCCAAGTGTCACTGGGGTTGAGCACCACTGTCCTAAGTCATCCTTGCAAAATACCCTTGCAAAATCTCCCAGTTGACCAGTCTACCAAACCTTGTACCAGCCCACCAGAGCCTCCGGAGAAGGGCCACCATGACATTTTTGTCGTAATCTGCGTTATTGTCCATTGATTTTTACATGTCTCACGTTAGGCATCTAGAAACCCATTAAACCACATTAGGAAAAAACTATGCCAGCAGCTAGAGAGCTAAAGGAAGAAGGAAGGTGGAACAGTAGATCAGAAATAAGGTTTTTAGGGGGCGCCTGGGTGGCTCAGTTGTTAAGCGTCTGCCTTCAGCTCAGGTCATGATCCCAGCATCCTGGGATTGAGTCCTGCATAAGGCTCCTTGCTCAGTGGAGAGCCTGCTTCTCCCTCTGCCTCCTGCTCCCTTTGCTTGTGCTCGCTTTCTCTCTCTCTGGCAAATAAATAAATAATAAAATCTTTAAAAAAAAAAAAGAAAGAAAGAAAGAAAGAGAAGTTTTTACATCCAAATCCACATTTTTTAAAAAATCAGCTTCTGTAATCTCTATTTTTCTCCCAGTAGTTTTCATCCCACAAACTCACATAATCATTAACAGAGGCTGGCACTGAAAATACAGCCACAAATTGTGGGCGGCTCCCTGTATTCAAAATTTATGGTCAAGTTGATAAGAAGAATCAAAAAACAATTTTTAAAAAATGGGCAAATGATTTGATTAGATACCACAACAAAGAAGTTACATGGATGGCAGATAAGTCCACGGAAAGACGTTCCACGTCACTAGTCATCAGGGGACGCCGTTAAAACCACAGTGAGGGGGCGCCTGGGTGGCTCAGTACGTTGAAGCCTCTGCCTTCAGCTCAGGTCATGATTCCCAGGGTCCTGGGATCGAGCGCCGCATCGGGCTCTCTGCTCCACAGGGAGCCTGCTTCCCCCTCTCTTTCTGCCTGCCTCTCTGCGTACTTGTGATCTCTGTCAAATAAATAAATAAAATCTTTAAAAAAAAAAATAAAACCACAGTGAGATATACAACACCTGTCAGAAAAGCAAAAACAAAACAAAACCCCAACATACCCAGCGCTGACAAGGACGCAAAGCAACAGAAACTCTCACACATTCGTTGGTGATGGGCAGCAACAATGCAAATGGCTTTGGGAAACAGTCTGGCAGTTTCTTATGAACTACACAAGCAAGAACAGCCCATAAACTCAAGAGGAAATGCCTAAGAAAATGGTCAGGGACACCCTTTGTGTCCTCAGCTGTCTAAACCTCAGCATTCCCAGTCTGAGGAAATGAACAGAAGGGTAAACTTCAAATGGGAACACAGCACAAGAGCAGGGGTGGTGAACCCAGAGCAGCTCAGAGCCTAGTCTGACTTGATGCCTCACCTGTGTCTCTGTTACCTAGGCCCATGGGGGTGTGAGGGGCCTCCCCAGATAGGGTTTCCCTGTAGCCAGGGCTCCGAGTCTTACCTCCCTCATCCCGCTTGTAATGGCAGATGCTTGAGGGGTGGTCTGGACAATCTGCTGCAGGATGGTGACATAGGTCTGAATTTCCAGAAGATTCTGTTGGGGGAAGGAAAGTGTTCTCATTAAAACTTGAGCTTCTTGCAATGTCCACAACAGCCAAACTATGGAAAGAGCCTAGATGTCCATCAACAGATGGATGGATAAAGAAGATGTGGTATATATACACAATGGAATACTATGCAGCCATCAAAAGAATGAAATCTTGCCATTTGCGATGACATGGATGGAACTAGAGAGTATTATGCTGAGCAAAATAAGTCAATCAGAGAAAGACAATTATCACATGATCTCTCTGATATGAGGAATTTGGGAGGCAGGGCAGGGGGTCGTGGGAAAGGGAGGGGAAAATGAAACAAGATAGAACTTGAGAGGGAGACAAACCATAAGACACTCTTAATCTCAGGAAACAAACAGGGTTGCTGGCAGGGAGGGAGTTGTAGGGATGGGGTATCTGGGGATGGACACTGGAGAGGGTGTGTGCTATGGTGAGTGCTAGGAATTGTGTAAAAATGATGAATCACAGACAGGTACCCCTGAAACAAATAATATATTACATGTTAATTTAAAAAACACATACACAAAACAACTGAGCTGCTTGAGATTTTGCCTCCAGGACCAGGTGACCCCAGTGATGAATGCTTTCACGCTCACTGTCACAAGCAGGACAGACTGTGACCTGAGGAGTAGGACAATTTAATCTTCACAAGAACAAGGGGACAGATGAAGAAACTGATGGTTGGTTTATCTTGCCATTTCCCTTCAGTGACATGGACGCTTTGCTGCTGGTTTTCCTAGAGCCCAGGATGGCAGAGCGATGAGAGGAAAGCAGAGATGGGGAACAAAGAGGTCCCGCAGGCTACAAAGAACCATTTCCGATCCCAGAACAGGGCAATGCTTCAAAGGATGGTCAGTCGATCCCAGAATAAATCACTTACAAGTCGGATGTGGTCTCAAGCAAGTGATTTAAACCTCCGAAGGCTCAGGATTTTGCATGTAAGACGATTAACAATCTGGAGACGGGGCCTGATCCCCTTTCCCAGCAGAGCACCTATGCCCAGTTCTGGGCATGAGAGCCAATGGCACCACACAGAGAATTGCCTTTGGCCAGACAGTGGCTATCTGGTCTGGGAAGCAACACCCCCCAATCCCACCCAAACCAATGACTCCTTGGCATAGGAATACAAAAGGCCAACCCTCCTGCCTCAAGATGGGACCAACCCTGTAGGACAATTCACACTCCAGAACCACGGGATCAGGCTGAGGCCAGACTGAGCCCACACCCTTGCTCAGCTCCCGCCCCTGTGCCCCTGTTCCCCCTCATCTCCTCCTGGGAGCTCACCGCTAATACAGCAATCATGCCAAAATCACCACTTGGGCTCTTCTCCTAGGGAGCCTGCCCTACAACGATAACTCACAAGGCTGATGTTAAGACCCATGAGGGAACGCACAGAAGTTCTGCCGTGTGTGCTCTACTATTGTTCTAAATGGCCTTAAAGAATGCTTTTAGTTGCTTAGAGGTTGTTCCAAGCACCGTTCCCAGGATTCCTGCAAGATATAGCAGGGGCAAGAAGACAGGTGGGGAGGAGGAAAGAAGCCAGGCCTGGTGGAAAGGCAGAAGAAATGTCAAAGGGAGGGACACCCCTTCAGTGTGAGCAACTGGGCCACCCACTGCATGCAGACAGGTCTACGTGGAGGCAGGAAGAGAGTCTAACGCTACTGAGCATGTACTGGGCTCCAAGCTGTACCAGGTGTCTCACTGACACCACATGCTTTCTCCAGAAGCAGACTGTTTAAATGTTATGACTCTCCAAACGTCACCTATGGGAGCCTTAACCCCCAGTGGGACTGGAGTGTGGAGGCGGGGTCTTTGGGAAATAACTAGATTTAGATGGGGTCATGAGGGTGGGGTCCCATGAGGGGATTAGTGCCCTTAGAAGAAGTGACACCAAAGAGTTGGCATCGAGGAAATCTCAGGTGAGCACACAATGAGGAGACAGACGTCCGCAAGCCAGGGAGACAGCCCTTCCGGAACCTGACGGGCTGGCACCCCCTGGCTCAGTGTACCAGCCTCCAGAACTGTAAGAAACAAATTTCTGTTACTTCTAAGCCACACAGTCAGTGGTACTTTGTTAGAGCAGCCCAAGCCGGCAAAGACACAGGCCCCAAGAGATGGATCTGAGGGCAGTTTATGCAGGTGAAGATTCCAGGCAACGTTATTGGAGGATAAAGTAAAACAGGAAAGGGAAGGCAGCCAATAAGGAGCATGTTACCAGGTAAGTTAGCACTGTGCGCACCTAATGCTCACCCCTGGGAGCCATGTAGAACAGCAGGTAAGAGGGAGCTGGGGTATGAATTCACTGACATGCATTGGTCACTAGCTGGGGCTGCTCCAGGGGCAACACATCCCGTGAGCTAGAGCCCGCCTCCACTGCCCAGAGAGCATCCGGAGGCAGAGTACAGATACTGGTAGCTGGCGGGAGGCCACAGCCCACCAGAGAGGTCAGCCCCCAGGACCATGGCCAGGCTCACAGGTCCACTACAGTTAACTGCACCACTGTGCAGAAGGAGAGTCTGGCAGCTCAGAGTGGGAAAGCCACTTGCCCTTGGTTACACAGCTCCAGGATTTGTTCTGTCGAGTACACCAAAGCCCCCCAAAGTCAGCCCTGTGGGAAGCTAGCAGGAGTGGGAGGCAGAGCAGAGCACTATATGACAGAAAGCTCCGGAATGCCAACTAACTGGCTTGGAGGCAGAGCTTATATATATATATATATACATATATGTGTGTGTGTGTATATATATATATATATATATATATATATACACACATACACACACACACGTGTGTATATATAGTATACATATATATGTATATATATGTATATATATACACACATACACACACGTGTGTATATAGTATACATATACACACATATATGTGTATATACATATACACACATATATGTGTGTATATACATATACACATATGTGTGTGTATATACATACACATATATGTATATATATACATACACACACGCGCGCATATATGTTACATTTTCTGCATTTCTGCATTTCCTGAACTGAAACAATTGACGAACCTAGCTTACTCAAGACAGATCCACGCAAAATCACTTTGTGAATTGTAATGTACTCAACAGACATGAGTTCCCAAGCTCTCCCCCCAACACACACACAACTGCCTCCTCCTCTGTATACGTCTGCCTCACTAAGCACCACCCAGCAATCGATCCATCACCCACTTGGTTCAATACGTCCCAAAGGAACCCACTACAGCAGGCTCAAGTGTCAGCCACGAGTGCCCTGGCCTTGTCTGGCCAGACCCAAACCAGGTTATCTGGGGGATGGGCTTCAGAAGGTTCATGGTTACCTTTTTGTACCTATCCTTTGCTGCACTGATGTCGTCCTGTAGGAACTGGGCTTCAATCTGAAGGCGTAGGTTATGGAGTAAGACTTCATCGGCTTCCTGCAAGGAGAAACTGAGTCACACAACTGACTCGGAGGGACGGCATGGTGGAAAGATTGGCACATGGGTGTGAAATCACCAGGTGTAAGGACACACGGACCTCCTGGGGTCTTATTAAAACACAGGGTCTTGTTCAGTAGGTCTGGGAGAGTGTCTGAGATTGCCTATCTCTACTAAGGCATTGGGTTAGCCCATTAGACCTGATTCAGAACAGTTCTCCACAGAGCTTGATTTTGCCCCCGAGGGGACACTTGGTAATATCTAGAGACATTTCCCATCGTTACCACTTGGGTGCTGGAGTGTGACAACTGGCATCTGATGGGCAGAGACCAGCAATGCGGCTACATATCTTATAAGACACAGGACAGCCCCACACAACAAAGAATTCTCAAGTCCAAAATGTAATAGTGCCAGGCTGGCAATACCTTGATCTAGAAAGATCAGGGAGAAAATCAGGATAAGTTACATACCAACAGCCTTAAAATTTCAGTTACATCTGTATCTGTTCTATATCTCATCATCAGGAAATTGAGTTTCTAAGACCAAGAAAGTCTTCTGTGAACACCAAAACCTTCGCTTTAATAGTTTTCTCCCAAGGACTGCTGACACTTACCCCTGACGCTATGTATCTTTAATCCAAAATGCACTTTTTTTAACGATTGCTGTGGTAAACAGTGTTTATTCCTTTAAAATTGGAAATTGGTAAACAGTGTTTATTCCTTTAAAATTGGAAATGACCTATCTTAAATCATTCTTTTTTTTTGCCTAGGCTCGTGCAAATAAAAATGAAATAAGTGATCCTGATTTGGTGAGGGTTCTCACCAAACATTCTGATAGTTCATTGGCTTTCATCCCATTGCTCTTGTTTGAGTAAACCAAATAGTTGAAATACTGTGCTCTTAATAAGATAGCGTTGTCAGGGGGCCGGAGTGGCTCGGTCAGTTGAGCGGCTGCCTTCAGCTCAGGTCATGATCTCAGGGTCCTGGAATCGGGTCCCACATGGGGCTCTTTGCTCAGTGGGAAGCCTGCTTCTCCCCCTCTCCCTGCTCGTACACGCTCTCTCTCTCTCTCAAATAAATAAAATCTTTTTTTTTTCAGTATTTAAATTTATTTATTTTTTCAGCATAACAGTATTCATTGTTTTTGCACAACACCCAGTGCTCCATGCAATACGTGCCCTCCCTATTACCCACCACCTGTTCCCCCAACCTCCCACCCCCGACCCTTCAAAACCCTCAGGTTGTTTTTCAGAGTCCATAGTCTCTTATGGTTCGCCTCCCCTTCCAATTTTTTTTTTATAAACATATAATGTATTTTTATCCCCAGGGGTACAGGTCTGTGAATCGCCAGGTTTACACACTTCACAGCACTCACGATAGCACATACCCTCCCCAAAGTCCATAACCCCCTCCCCCTCTCCCAACCCCACCTCCCCCCAGCAACCCCCAGTTTGTTTTGTGAGATTAAGAGTCATTTATGCTTTGTCTCCCTCCCAATCCCATCTTGTTTCATTTATTCTTCTCCTATTCTCCTATCCCCCTAACCCCCCAAATAAAATCTTTTTTTTTTTTTTATATTTTACTTATTTATTTGACAGAGCACGAGTAGGCAGAAAGGCAGACAGAGAGAGAGGGAGAAGCAGACTCCCTACTGAACAGAGAGCCCAATGCGGGGCTCCATCCCAGGACCCTGAGATCATGACCTGAGCTGAAGGCAGAAGCTTAACCCACTGAGCCACCCAGGCGCCCCATAAATAAAATCTTTTAAAAGAAGAGTAAGATAGTGCTGTGATAGCTGGAACTGCCCTAATGCTATAGCAACCCCTTGTGATATTACTGTGAGCATTCCTTGGGTTCCTCAAGATTGTCACTTTCTTGAGACACCTCTCCAGAACATCTGCCAATACCTGGGGCCTTGCCAAATGAATTTTTTTACTGACTTATTAATGACTTGTTAAAAAGCATGATGAATGGGAGCCAGGGGCTTTCATCAATAAAGGTGGATATGTGGTTGACTAACGTATTTAAGACATTCACCATCCTTGTGTCAGCAGATGTAAAATAGTCAGGCATGAGCACTGGCCAAGATATTTTGAGACATACCCCACTCTTGCACTAATAGAATTTAGATTTCAGGGGGTCTTTTGCCTGCACTCCTCAAAAAGCCATTTGATTCCTTAATCATTGCTATAAAAGACAACTGGTGTGGGAAGATTCTGATCGTTGGATGCTGACCATAAGATATCAGAATTCTGACTCCAGTGGATCACCTGCCTTTGAGGTGCTTATTAAAAGCCATGAGCTCTTCATGCAAAGTGCAGCTTCGGGACCTACCACATCAGAGAGCTGGGACTACATGAGACTAGAAAACAGGCTGTATGAACTTGAGAGGGCCTGCATCAGAATAAACAATTAAGATATACATGCCACGGGAGGTAGGGATAGGGTGCCTGGGTGATGGACATTGGGGAGGGTATGGGCTACGGTGAGTGCTGTGAAGTGTGTAAGCCTGATGATTCACAGACCTATACCCCTGGGGCAAATAATACATTATATGTTAATAAAAAATAATGCTGGGAAAACTGGATATTCCCATGCAAAATAATAAAATTTAATCATTACCTTACACAACTCACAAAAAAAGAAAGAAAGAAAGAAAAGGAAAGAAAGAAAAAGAAATACATGCTTATGCTAATTTGGTCTGAAACTTGAGTAAAATTGGGGGGGGGGCAGCTAATCACCCAGATCAAACTTCTGAGAATATTTTATCTATCAATAAGAACTTCAAGTTTATCTTTTTTTTGAAGATTTTATTTTAGAGAGAGCGCACAAACGGGGAGGAGCAGAGGGAGAGGGACAAGCTGATTCCATGCTGAGTGCAAAGCCCAACATGGGGCTCAACCCCAGGACCCTGAAATCAGGACCTGAGCTGAAATCCAGAGTTGGCCACTTTTAACCCCAGGCAGGCCTGAGTTTATCTTAAAAGAACTTTGGAGTTCTACAAAATCAGCTGGGTCAACTGGCAACTGCTGGGCACATATCTTAAATCATTCTTTTTTTTGCCTAGGCTTGTGCAAATAAAAATGAAATAAGCGATCCTAATACACAATGTCCAAATCTCAGGCATAATTTAACATTTTCTGGTAGCTACCGTAAACAAAATGAAAAGAAATGGGTGAAAGCAATTCTAATAATAAATTTTATTTCACCCACGCTACCCCAAATATTATCCTTTCACTGTAATCAATAAAGTTATTAATGAGATATTTTACATTCTTTTTTTTTTCTTTCAGGCAAGGTCTTTGGAACCTGGTGTGCATTTTACCCTTACAGCGCATCATGATTGAACTTCCGGTGTTTCGATCGCTCCCCAGTGCATATGGTTGGTGGCTCCTGAGAGGGACAATGCAACTTTACAGGATGAATTTTGGGCACAAGGGATCATCCCCTTTTTTTTCCATGTCTCTCCAGGTTTCTGCTCCAGGGGGAACTCCCCCAGTTTCTCTCCTCTCATTTCTGGTTACTAAACCTTTCCCTCTGAAGACTCTGAAGTCCCTTGATGGGCACCAGAGTATTGGGAGGCCAATACTGAGCAACCAAGGATGGAGGGAATCCTCAGAGAGAAAGAGAGAGGGACCCCAACCTGGAGCTGGTCCCCTGCCCACCGCCCCCTGAACTCTTCTCTGCTTTCCCCAGGGTCTGCTCACTTCAGGTCCTGGAGTTGGCTTCTGCTGCCCGCTGGGAGACGGAAGAACATAGTAAAAGATCGCACCCTTGAAAGACCCACACAGGGTCTGAGGTCCTTTTTTTTTTTTTAATCAGAAGAGAATGAACCAAATTACAAAGCAGGGATGCACAGCTCCAGGTACAGGGCTCTGAACTGTCTGAACTAAGTCAATGTGAAAACTACCTCTGGGCATTCAGTTTCTGGGCTCATACTTGAGATGAATGAATGAATCAGTCGCTGACTTTTGATGAGCTCTGCCCTTGGGGCTTCACGATGGGTCCTTGAATTCTGTGTCACAGGGACAGTAATGCAGGGTTCAGTGAAACTTCAACAGCATCGCTTTTCCCTTCAGAAGAGGCAAGCTGTCCCCTCTCCCCCTCCCGAAACTCAATGGATTGATAAACTTGTAGCAATCAAGGTGTTCATTCCCCAGGGCAAGTGAGTCGATCCCCTCAATGTCCTGGTGACTGGCTCTCTGAATCACCCAGAATTATCACATGAGCCTGGTGAAGCCCCTTCATGAGAAAAATGGTGACACAAAGAAGTCCCAGGAGTCTTTCCGGTAATGGGAAAGGGCTGCGGAACCAGAGGTGCCAGGATAATTTACAGACTCCAAAGGGAAGGCAGCCAGGTCTCAAGAAGCACAGAAAGCAGGGCAGTCTCAGGACTCTAGCAGCAGGAGGCAATGGCTCTGCCTTCAGGATGACGGGATACAAATGAATTCGCCTTTGCGTCCCAAGTCCTGAGTCACATTTCCGGGAGAGTGCTGTGATGGCCAACGTGAGTCACATAACACATAACCATCAGCTTCACTGACAGTCCTACCAGGGCCCCAGTGATGGGAGGGACCATCCAAGTGTGTGGGAATGCAGCTCTACTCCCTTCAGGAGCCGTGGTTTGTCGTAGAAGTGTTTCTCAAACCTGTGGACAGGGACACCCCTTGGCTCAGTTTGGGGCAGAGTTGGTCAAAGACCTTGAGCCAATCCTTCTAGATAGCCTCCTATCCTCCCTTCACCTCACCCTCCCACCACACCCCTCTTAAAACTGCTGAAGATGAAGTGAGGCAGAGAATTCTCAAAACTTCTTCATTTTTACCAAAAACTCATCCAGGATTAATCCACAATCACCAGAGCTGAGGAACTGGAAATAGGGTTTCAAGGAGCCTTTGTGTCATGACTCTAAAGTAGTCAGACACACAATTTTAGAAATAGAAGGGACCCTTGAGCTCACTGGTCCTCAGATTTTTTTTTAAAGATTTTATTTATTTATTTGTCAGAGAGTGTGCACACGCAGGGGGAGGGGCAGAGGCAGAGGGAGAAGCAGGCTCCCGGCTGACCAAGACTCGATCCCAGCACTCTGGGATCATGAGCTGAGCTGAAGGCAGACGCCCAACCAACCGACCCACCCAGGTGTCCCGGTCCTCAGATGCCTCTCAAGTTACATGTGTCATCTTTCAAACAAATATTCCAGGATGCCAGCATATAGGGGGAAAACAGAGGCATGCTTCTGGAAGGACATGATTGCAGTAGGGTAGGGGGCCAAGCACAGACCCCTCTCCCCAACCTCCCAGCAGCCCTCTTCCCTCAGAGGGAAACGCAACTCAGAAACTAGAGTCTCTCCTTACAGATGGACAGGCTTAGGCCAGACTGACCAGTGGGTCACGCAGCTAGTTAGTGGAAGCTAATGGGAAACGACAGAACTGGAATCTGTCTTCTCTCTACGAGTCAAGAGTTGAATGCTGAGTCCTGACCCCATCCTGCAAGGTGCCTGTCCTTCTTCCCCCATCTCCCTCATAGGCTCTCACCCAAAAAAACACGCTTGGTTCCCATCAGCCAAGCCTTGAAAATGACTCACAGGTGATAACAAAGACTAGCTGACGTTATTCCTTAAAATAGGGGTTACAGAAATGCTTCTGCAGCACATTCTCTTGCTTTGAGGACAATCAGCTGACCAACTGCCCCCAACACTCGCGGAGGTGAGCAGGCACCACTGGAATGGACAGTTGCTGGTGTAGGGGGAGGATTCAATCGGGAGCGCTCTCTTTTGTTCACACCAGAACTCAGAAATGTGTGGACGCTTGTGTTTTTATTATGCTTTGGATGCTGTCGGCTGCATTTTTTCAAAAGCTCCACCAGCAGCAGCATCTAGACTTTTTCCAAATGTAGACTCTGGGTCAATAGTCTAATTTTAGAAAACATTCCAACTCTGATGTTTGTATGTGTTGGCGATCTAGGCCAGCAGTTCTCAAAGTGTGGTTCATGGTGGCTAGGGATAACGAGAAATGTAAAATGATGTGGGGAGTAAAATATCTGGCAGGTCCGTCCCAAACCTACTGGATCAGGATTCCTGGGGTCAGGACCCAGGAATCTGTATTTTAACATGCCCTCCACATGCTGCTGGTCCACACGGTGATTTCAGAATCACTTATCTAAATCATTTTTTGAGAAAAAGACTAGAGAAATCACTGAAGTCCAATGTGCTTTTGAAGAATCAGGTTGCCAATCCATTTACAGAGATGCTAGAAATCCCACTAAAATCCAACTGTCTGTGTATTTGCCCAGCCTCAAATCCAGCATCCAAGTGGGTTTTTCAAGTTCATTGAGATATCTAGTTAATTAGCATTTAATTAAAAATACACTTCAACCTCAGATGTCAAAAACCTTCCCAAAAGTTATAGGTTTGCATTCCTTCCCGGTGCTAAGGCTGGCCTGGAGCACGGTGCTGAGTTTCTACAACTCTGTTCCTGGTCTTCCCATTGCCTCATCCTCTCTCCCTCTGCACACCTCCTGGTTCATACTCTGCCCTTCTGTTCTCCAGCTTTTCCACCCCTAACCCCTCCTGAACTCAGTCTTCCCTGTTCCCTTTCTTCGTCTGCTCCAGCTCTGAAAGTTCGGGAAGGTCATCTCCAGCCCCAGAGTTGTTATTATGCAAATGAAGCCTTGTCACGCGGAAAGCAAAGGCTTCTTGCCTTTTCCCCAAATGCCCTTGTTTCTTGCCCTTTCCCCGGATACAGTAAAGATACACAAATTACATGGGAAAGCACATATGGCAGCTTCAGGCACTTCTTAAAAAATTGTTTTTAAGTGAAAGCATTTGACTAGAACATACAGCATTTTAAAATTCTGGCGATTTTAAAGAAAAAAGGAGAGAAACCTTACAGCCTCCTTATAGTTTTCTTAATTAAGATAAGCAACACTGTGCATTATTGGGACAACTAACCTTATATACATAGATAGAAAATGAGTCCTAGAGGTTAGCCAAACCCAGATACTTAAAAGTCATCATGAATTCTTACTGCATCAAGTCTTAAAATCTGAATAACTTCAGCCATAGCATGTAAGTGGTATGTTGAGGAATTTATCTTATTTCAAAGTGCCTAGCAAAGAGTGGCTTGCTTTAGCGCTTTTTTTTTTTTTTTTTTTTGGCTGTTAGGAATACAAGAGCTCTGTTCTGAAGATGTAATGACTTGGGCAGTATTAACAGATGACAGTCTGGGGAAAGCAGCAGCAATCCCTCTTGTCCACATACACTGTGATATTTTCCAAGCACGGTTCAAAGACTGGGTCAGTGGTTTCTCCTGTACCCCATTTTTCATGGCCATACCTAGGGACGAATCCCTTCCACAAGAGCCAAGGAAAGGGGCTCTGACACTGAGCTGATAGTCAAAACCATGTTGATCTGATATAGGTAGACCCTCAAAGATCTGTCAACGAAAATCACAGACACGACCAGCCAACAAGATGTGAATGTACTCTTCCATTTCTATCTTCTCACACGACCACCTCCATGGACAGAGAACATCCTGGCCAACCCCTTGAGTTCCCCTGAGGCAAGGATTGGGTACATGTTCTTTATTCCAAGAAGTTCTGGAAGGGAGGAAGTGATCCAGGGAAAGGAACAAAGGCAATGAAGGTGTACAAGGGGCAGATTACCACTGTGGACGAGCACACCTCAGTAGTGCTGAGGATCTTTTAAGAGACTGCAGAACTCACCTCTGAACTGTTGCTATGAGTTGTGGGGCAGCTGGGCACCTACTCCCACCCCTCCGTGGCTGAGGTTTGCTCCTGGGGTGCTAATGCCCACACTTCCGGACTGTGCCTCCAGCAGACCACGCATGTTCCCATGGCCAGAGACATGTAGGAAGCCGCTAGTGTGTTCAGCATGTCTGTGTGACCTCAGAGGTAGCCCACGGGATAGGGATGGAGTGCCAATGTCAAGCGTGAAGCGCCATCTTGACCCCAAGACTCTGGCTTTGTGTCTGTCTCCTGAGAGACAGAGATTCCCCGACTCCCCTTGGGAGGCAGAGAATGAGTCAGGCGCACAAAGACTCCTGACTACATCTGCCAAGGGTGGGGTGTGGGGCTCAAAAGGCATTGACCCTCACCCAGCATGAGCCTCCTCACTGGCAACAGAGGGGCTGGGCGGGGTCGTTTCTGGGATGGAATAAATAACCACAAGACTGTGCCAAGGCTCCGGACTGGTGTGTGGCCATCATCACCTCCCTGCATCAAACGCTGTGCTCGTGATTTCTGCTACCACTGCGCACCACCTGTATTTTTAGTCACTCCATTATTTTTCTTCAAATTGATTTATTTTTACTTATATGCATTCAAAAAGGAACTTTTCGATGTCACCTGCTATCGAGAAGAGGTAATCATAAAAATAAATCCGCAGCTGTTAGAAAATCGTTCCTTCACGCACCACCGAAAATCCCCTCCCACTCCACCAGGGCCACGAATCCCACACTCTGGGGAAATGAAGCTGACATCCCTCACATAAAGTGCTCTGTAATAATAACTGTGACAGGCAAGTCACAGACACTGCATGTCATGCCATTCTTACTGTGAGCATCGACAGACATCCACTCCTTGGTGGATGTAACTGCTCTTACTTCAGCAACGGAAGAAGCCAAGGCTCAGAGAGATGAGGCAATTCACGCAAAGTCTCACAGATACTCGACAGCGGCATGAAGGGTCCTGTTATCAGGCTGCCCTCCCTTTTTGGACTGGACACTCGCTTGTGAGCAGAAGTGTCCTTCCTTCGTGCTGATGGCCTGCGCTGGTCCTGGCCCGAGCTGCTGGTAACATCTTTCGCCAGAACTTCTGTAACATTCTGATGTGATGGATACTCCAATTGCCCATGCTGTCTGTCCCAATACACACCAAAGGGAGGCCTTTCCCTTACCTGGCATTTTCTCTGATACCTTATTTTTCTACCCAAGAATATGTATTGCTTTTGTAATAAGAGAACAACAACAGAAGGCTGGAGCTCGTTTTTAAACCCAGTGTTATTTTCCACCAAAGCTAAAAAGAGGGTCCATACTCTTTCTCCCTCCCCTACGAAGAGTGCCCATAATGGGACTGCATGAGTGACAACGTTAGAAGTCCAGTGAGAGCCCCACTTGCAGTGAGGACAAATACTCACAAAGCAAAATGTGGCGGTGTTGGGAGGGGCTGAACTGACACCTAAGTGAGGGGTGTCACCAGCCACCTGTGTCTCTAAAAGCAGTGGTCTGTGGATAAGGTGGCGGCCCCATCTGGGAGCGGGGATCCCCACCCAGAACAAGAATGGGGATGACCTGTAAGTATCAGCAGAACAGCTGGGTGATGTCTGATGCTAACAACAACCAAATCCCAGCTCAACCTTTAACAGGGTTGGGGCCATCACAGTCCAACCCAATATAAGACCAATCATCAAGCCTGTGCACTGAGGGCTCTCCCAAGTTCACTCTCACCCCGAACCTTTGTGTTTCTTTCTGGGATGTTCACACGGTGGCTGGCCTGAGACAATCCCAGTTCCTGTTAGTTGACCTTGGTAATTATTGGCAGTACCTCCCTTCACACAGTCCTGGTTTAGGATACTCGTTTGCTCATACAAAGAAGGGCACAGAAGCATCACGTGGTTGGTAACACAGACAAAGCAAAATTCAGTTTCCCTGGGTTATGGTTCTAACTTTCCTACTGGTTAGCAGACTAATCCTAGACAGCAGAGGCTGGACAAAGCTAGGGACTGGCAAACACGCTGAGCCATCCCCGACTGTCTATAGTGGTTGCCTGGAGCTCCACGAGAAGAATCCTAAGGCCACATCTAGGCACAGCAGGGAAAGGTGCTGTGTTTGCTCCGTAATTCTGATGAGGAATTATGGGTGTGGAAGGGAGGGAGAGGGGAAACGGAGTCACAGGCCCTAAATAAGCAAAATTTCAGTGAAACCATCTCTCTGAGTCTTTCTGCTTGGACATTTGGATCTGAAGTGACAGCTATTTGCCATCCCTGGTTTCGTTCAACCTCTGAGATCCCAAATTATTCCATCTGGGAGTCGAGGTCCCCTGGCTGAAGCAGAAACTCCAATCAGTTAGGATGATGATGGAGCTTCTGAAGAAGGACATTCCCTGCAAAGGACAACCTCCAGGACTCTCCAGGAGAGTCTCCAGTCAGAAGGAAAGAATCCCAGGTACCTCCCCACCCCCCAGAGGGCTACTCTCCAGGCTCCAAGAAGGGAGAGCTTGAAGAGAAATGGAAATTTCTTCCTCTGTTCTCTGAGAGTTCTCCTGCACAAGAGCAATCTTGAAACTTTCAGCCAGCGGAGTGGAGACATCCTTGCTCCCAGCAACCACTGCCTAAAGCAAATTTCCTAAGTTTGGTGGGTTTGACACCAATACATCTGAATGGCACAACCACAGCCAGTCACCAGAATGCGGCCATGTTTGAAGAGCCTAGCACAACCCACGAAGCTTAACGCTCTAAGGTTCTCTCGCGAGACCTCGTGTGTTGTGGGAGAGGACAGGGTGTCTCAGGTGTGTGAGTTCACACAAAGGTGTAGTTGAAAATTATGAATCAAGAAAGAGAATGACAGAAAAAGAAATAGGTGAATCCTAAAGGACACAGAGAGGAGGTGTGTGCCAGGCATTTCAGCCACTAAGTTCCATTCTCAAACTCAAGTCCGGACTCAGACTCAAGTCCGTGCTCAGCTCACCTTGTTAAGCCGTTCCAGCATTTCTTTTAGGAGCAGCTGACACTCACATTCGTTTTCATACCTGCAAATGGGACACATAAGCAAACGTTGGACAGCTTCCGTGATTCCACATGTGATGAACACACAGTCAGCGTCAAGTTTCATCTGAGATGAGTACTATGCTGTCTCTTTAAGGAGAGGTCCCTAAGGTTAAAATAGTAGCTAATGCAGGGCACCTGGGTGGCTCAGTGGGTTAAGCCTCTGCCTTCCGCTCAGGTCAAGATCTCAGGGTTCTAGGATAGAGCCCCACATCGGGCTCTCTGCTCAGCAGGGAGCCTGCTTCCCCCTCTCTCTCTGCCTACTTGTGATTTCTCTCTCTGTCAAATAAATAAATAAAATCTTAAAAAAAAAAAATAGTAGCTAATGCACTGCGGAGCCCCCAGCTCCCCAACCTCTTACACAGCCTGGCCCACGCGCAGAGGGCTGCGGTGGCCACCGCACTGGGTAACTGGGAACGGTGAACGTGACAGGAGTCCCCCAGCCTGGAGGCCCTTCCCCCAATCCAGGCAGCTCAAGGTTGAAGGAACTGTGTCTTCACACACCCATAACCCAAGCACAGCAGTGGCACAGAGACTTCCCTGCATGACCTAACAACAAACACCCTTAATCTGAGATCGTTTGGGTTGCCTAAACGGTTGTATTTATGCGTGTGTCAGTTTTTCTGGATTATGCCATATAATCCTTACAAAACCCTGGAAGAGAGCAGTTATCATTGTTCTCCATGTGAAAGATAAGGAAAACGGCCCTTGACCTCCAGCAGCTGCTCCAAACACTTCTCCCTCACCTCTATGCCCTCACCCCTACACACCGAAGCCTTGCTCTGGGCCAGTGGGCAGGGTGGGCTGGACAGGCCAGTGTCTGTGCCCCTGGGGCAGTCCTCAACCTCTGACAGAAGGTGAGCGGGTACATAAATACCCCAGCTTCTTCGCCCTCAGCTAGGACAACTGAAGGGTTTCTCCATCTGGCAGGCTAGCTCCAGGAGGCCACGATGTTAACCTACTGGATAATGCACTCGGTGTTTTCTGCCTTCCCCTCCTGCCTCCCTTCCTCACTCCCCAAACTAGCTTCTTGAGGTCACCTTCCAAATAAGCTACTAGCCCTCAACCCCCTTGATCGGGCTCCGTTCCTAGAAGACTCCAAACTAAAAGAAAGGTGGAGTCAGGACTCACACTGGAATCTGACACCAAAAACTGTGCCCCTGACAGCCACACCACGCTGCCTAGGTAGAGCAGAGAGACCCCCAAATTTAAACATAAGCAAAATTGATAAAGCAACAGATGCTAGGAATGTGGGTAGCTTTCCTCCTAGTCATCTTCTTCCCTGGACTTATAGAAAATGATAGGGAGGGGCGCCTGGGTGGCTCAGTGGGTTAAGCCTCTGCCTTCAGCTCAGGTCATGATCTCAGGGTCCTGGGATCGAGCCCCATATCGGGCTCTCTGCTTGGCAGGGAGCCTGCTTCCTCCCCTCTCTGGCTGCTGCTCTGCCTACTTGTAATCTCTCTCTCTCTCTCTCTCTCTCTCTCTCTCTGTAAAACAGAAAAAAAAAAAAAAAAGAAAATGATAGGGATCAAGGAGGCAGAGAAACCCCAGAAAATATTCTGTTCAGAGAGTTTCCCTCTAGGGGAAGTTTTATCCCCTTAAGAAAGACAGGAGGCCCTTTCCCAAATGACTCTCCCCTTGTTCCCTGTAAGCAGTCCCCAATATCCATCCTGGCCTTCTTCCAGGAGTCAGAGTCCTTGCTGTTTGGTGGGCACAGGGCTGCCTAAAGAGGAAACTACATTTCCCTGCCTCCCTTGCAGCTGGGTGTGGCCATGTGACTAAGTCTTGACCAGTAGGATGTAAGCATAAGTCTGCTGGCAGTCTCCAAATATCTTTGATAGGAGATGATGTAGGTGTGTCCTTCTGTATCTTTTCCTCCATCCTGCACCTGAAACAGATGCTGCTTCCCTGAAGGGCAGGCAGAGCCTTCTGAGCCTCAGATACTACAGAGTGGCATGCTGAGCTGTAAAGCCACACCTGACACCAGAGAGAAATCCATCCTGAATAAGCCAATGTCACTTTGGAGTTTATGCCCTTTGTGGTTGAAACGAATCCTAATTAGCACTCAACCCAACCCACAGAGCAGAGCTTTCAGGGCCCTTGCACACCCCTGCCATGGGCTCAAATCAAGTACTGAAAGTGGTGCCCTGGTGCTGTATCCACAGAACAAGAGAGTCCTGACTTCAGGGAAGAACAGTTAGGAATATATGAACTGTGCACACTCCCAGCTCTAAAGCCACCGAAGACGCTCAGCTGTACCAGGAGGCAAAACGCATCGGTACAGGCTTCACACTTCCCACTGTCGCACTCAGCATTTTCTTTTGTGTGTGGCTCTAAAGGAGCCAGAAATTATTTTTTAATGGCTAGTTAGCTTTGAGAATAAAACTGTTAACAAAATCCAAATTTTCCCATTCTGCTTTCCTCCTAGAAACATCTAAAAATTTCTGTAGCTTAAAAACATGTTGGATAAATGCAGTAACATGTTATCGGGGGTAATTTTCATGCTGTAAATTCTAGATATTAAAAACAAGTGATTTTATTATAAAGACTTCACGATAAACTCATATATATATTCACACAAGTGCACATATATATGAATGCATAAAGTGAAAAAAACACTTTGGCTTCAATTATCTAATTGTTTTTTAGCAATGTGGACAATTGACTGTAGGCATCAATGTATTTTGGTAGTTCCGTTTGTTTTTATTTCATTCTGGTTTTATTTAGTCTTTGTCTGATGTGCTGGAAACCTGATTTTGAAATTATTCAACTATCCAAGTAGAGAATGGGCTTACCAAGACTGCATATACCTTCCCACTTCTGCATTATTTTCACCTGGCTTTGGCTAGCCATCAGCTCACCTCTGGGATGTAAAACCATACTTGGTGTGTGTGTACCCGTTCCTGTGGGTGGGTATGATTTTTATAATCATTTTCAAATCCCAATACCTCAGTCAGAATATCAAAGTATTTCCAAGGGGCAATGGAAGGGAACAGATTAATGAGAATTATTAAATCAATCACAGAGCCAGAAGGGAGACCTCCATGATGGACATCTAACTCAGAACCAAATGAAATCAGGAAAAGACCAGGAAAATTCAACATGGCCATTCCTTCAATGAGGGGCTCAAGGGAGTCATGACCACCCAGCCAAATCACAGCAGACTAGGGCCTCATGATTAGGTAAAGACCCTTGGGGATCCAGGGTTTCCTGCTGGCCCATGGAGCTGCCCTGGGTGTGTGAACCAGCATACGCTTCCCTTTGCTTTAGAAAACACGCATTTCATTTGAATGAGAACCTATCTTGGGTCTCGCTCTCCAAGAATCCAAGAATGGATCCTCTCCAAGACACAGTGTTCCAGAAAGTAGAGGGTGAGAAAACCCAGATTTAAGTCCGGCCACCCACTGGCCCTCCCGAAGCCTCAATTTTCCCATCAAGGGCTCTAACAGGTGGATTTCCAGATCCCTTCTTCCAGCTCCAAATCTGTTTCTATGGATCAAACCCCAAAACAGGACTGATAGGAATGAAATCAGCTAGGGCCACCTGGGTGGCTCAGTCAGTTAGGCATCTGCCCTCAGCTCAGGTCATGATCCCAGGGTTCTGGGATTGAGCTCTGCGTTCGGTGCCCTGCTCAGTGGGGAGCTTGCCTCTCCCTCTCCCTCTGCCCCTGCCCTTGCCCCTTTCTCTTCCCCTCCGCTCATGCTCTCTCTCTCTCAAATAAACAAATCCTAGAAAGAAAAGGAATGAAATCAATGAGCATGCTCTGATAAACATGCTCAGTACACTTTGTTGAATAACTTACCCACCATTCAGCTTAAGAATTGAGTCTGGGACTCAGACATACAGCACATTTGGAGAAGACCCTCCAGGTACCCTAGACCAGGGGTCCCCAAACCTGAGTTTTCACTGAAATTAGCAGTGAGCTCATAAAACTTAACATTTCTGGGCCTCTCCTGGGGTCCAGGATTGGGCCTGGACATTTGTATTTTTAAATTAATTTAACTTTTTAAGTTAAAATAACTTCTCAAGGAATAAATCTCTTCCATGGTTAGATGCATTTTTTAAATTACATTAAAAAAAACTTCCATTAAAAGTCTCCTCTGCTCCCATGCCCCAGTTCCCCTCCCTGGTCCTCCCCATGAAACCAGTCTCACTAGATTTTTGCACGCATCTGCTTGTGTTCTCTTTTTCCTTATGCAATAAAAAAGTGCATAAAAAAAAAAGAAGAGTTTCTCTCTCTTCTTTTTAAAGCAAATGACAGTAACACACTATTCCCTTGTTTTACAACTACATGGCATTCCATTGCATAAATGAAGCACAATTTGATAACCTATCTGCCTACAAAGAAGCATTTAGGTTCATTCCACATTTTTGCTATCTCAGATCACACTTCGATGTGGGCATGCCATTTTACACCTACTGGAGCATCTAAGAATGAATTCCTTGAAGTGCCCCTGCAGAATAAAAGAGCACGTGCATTTATAACCTGGGAGGATGGTGGCAAATTGCTGGCAAATTGCATCCTTTCTTCTTTTTAACAATTCCTCCAGTGATCTTATCATCTTACTCAGTCTGCTCTGGACCAAGGCTTCTGAAACTTCAAGCTTAACTCCATCTCTAACCATCTCCTGGGTGATGGCAATGTTGCTGGTCCACAGACCACACTTCAAGAAGCAAGATTCTGGAGGACATACACGTTGAAATAATGTCCAGGTATCAGCTATGATGCTGTAAAGATGATTAAGACTTCACACGCCCAGGACCTGAATTCCATCCCGGTGCAGCGATGCACTAGCTAAGTGAACTTGCCCCAGATTCTAACACTGTCTAAGCCTTTGTTTCCCCACCTGCAAAACAAATGCACACCCTCTATTCCAGGATAAGGCTGTGAGGATCAAATAACATGGATACATCTCAAAAACACTGTGCTGAGCAAAAGGATCCAGACATATTACAGCATATCTGTAAGATTCCACTTTTGTGAAATTCCAGAACACGCGAAATCAATCTATGATGACAGTAATCAGAACACTGGGTGCCTCCGGGTTTTTTGTGGGGGAGGGGTGCAAAGTGACTGGGAAAGGATAGCAGGGAACTTTCTGGGGCGATGGAAATACCCTGCTTGTTTGGATAGCTACATGGCTACATTGTCAAAACTCATTGAACCATGCACTTAACACTTGTGTATTTTTTTAGAAAAGATTTTATTTTTAAGTAATCTCTACGCCCAAGGTGGGGCCCGCATTTACAATCCCGAGATCAAGAGTGGCATGCTCTACCAATTGAGTCAGCCAGGCGCCCCCAAAACTGTGCATTTTATTGCATGTAAATTAGACCTAAATTTTAAAGCGTATTACAAGTAAATGATACCACTTCGGGCAAACTGCGAAGTGCCAAAGTGCGAAGGGAAGGGGTCCTAGGTAAGGGGGAGGCACCGCACCCGCGCTCTCTGCCGGGACGAAGTTCTGGGCCGCAAGGCGTCGGCCCACGCCGTGCCTCCGTTTCCCTCCACCCCCACCTCCACCCCTACCCCACGCCTCCTGAGCGCGCGGCCGCCGCTTACTTGCTGCGGAACTCGTCGAGCGCGCGCTGCGCCTCCGCGCCTTGGCGCTCCAGCCGCGTGCGCTCAGCCGCCAGGTCCCGGGTGCGCTGGCGGTTGCCCTCGACGTGGCGGGCCAGGGCGTCCTCTGGGCCGGCCAGCTCGCCCAGGCGCTGGAAGGCGTCCAGCTGCCGCCGGAGAACTGCGTGGCGCTGCTCGAGCGCGCGGGCCCGCTGGACGTGGGCGGCCACGCGGTCGCCGAGCCCCTGCAGCGCCGCCAGCCCCGGGGCGGCCGCCCGGCCCTCCACCAGGCTGTCGGGCTCGGCGGCGCGTGGCGCCTCTTCGGCGCGCTCGTACTGCTCTTTGCGGGTCTGGAAGACGTAGCTGCGCCGGTACATGGCTCCTGTGCAGGCGGGCGCGCGAAGCCGGCTCCCGGAGGCCGTGCGCCCAGGCGGCGGGCCGCTAAATAAACATCGGGGGGCCCCACCGGCACGCTGCTGGGACGTTCCAGAGCTGATCAGGGGTTGAGCTCAACACTGGGCCCAGCCCCTGGAAGAATAAAAGAGCAGCGGGCCTGCTTTTGTCCGCCGGCTTAGCAGACATTACAGCCCTGGGGGTTGGAAGGTTTATTCGGCAATGAGGTTTTTGTTCTGTGATTGTTAAAGCCGGTTGCTTTATGATTCAGTGGAGGGTCAGGAGGACAAGAGAGGCATGACTGCTTCCTCTGGGGATTATGAAGGAAGGCCAAGGGAGCTTGTTAAACTTGGATTGGCTCAAAAACCCAAGGACCTCTCGCTTTGTCTCCTCTCTTTTCGTCAAGGTCTCAGCTGCAGACCTTTTCAACAATACCATTTTTTCCTGTTTACTTAAGCAGTTCTTTTGCATAATCACAACATGACATTTAGGAAGCCTCCTTTTGTTAGGGGTTCTCAACCACGGATGCAAAAGAAATGGCCCATCTCAAAACTCTGATGGGTGCTGCAAGCAAGTTCTTACAAATACCTATGCATATTTGTGGGAAAACATTCTTTGTACAATAACTTAAGAAACAGATGCACAGTTATCATTATAATATTGCCCTTGTTCTCGTATGTCCTGACATCTTTTCTGGAGTTGGAGGAAAAATAGAGCCCTATCAGGATATCCACATAATTGATTCTTTGAACTAAAGAAAAAGTCCTTACAACCTTAAAGATTGAGGAAATTGGCCAACTCTCAATTACAGAATATGAAAGAGGTTTGGTTTTTTTTTTGCCACTGTGTTTCATTTTAGTTTGTATGACGGAAATAGCAAAGCTAGGCTTTAACAAAGTTAAAAGTTGTGGGTGTTGAAAGAAACTAATAGCATTTGATGTAAATGTTCCTAAGTATAAATATTTTGTCATATCTCCAATTTAAAAATTATCAAAAGAGCTGTTGTCGTAAAAATAAGGATTAGCAGTACCATATAAATAACAAGTATATAGATTGTACGGGATTATGTAATTATACTAAAAATTAAAGTCATAGTTATCAAAGATCAAAAAATGACACAGATCTTTGATGGGTTTAATTTCTCCAAAAAGACTGTAAGATAATGGAATGAATTCAGTCTACAATGAATCCAAGGTAAGGTCCAAAGCTGTGGTAATGGTATGATTGTTGTCCTATTTTCTTTTAAAAATAGATTTGAGGGGCGCCTGGGTGGCTCAGTGGGTTAAAGTCCCTGCCTCCGGCTCGAGTCATGATCCCAGGGTCCTGGGATGGAGCCCGGCATCAGCTCTCTGCTCAGCAGGGAGGCTGCTTCTTCCTCTCTCCCTGCCTGCTTCTCTGCCTACTTGTGATCTCCATCTGTCAAATAAATAAATAAATCTTTAAAAAAATAGATTTGAAAATAGATTTTATGGCCAAATCAAGGAGAGCCACATGAGTATTTTTTGCAGATACACATATATCGTGCTGATGGTGTAGTGAATTGGTGTCAGGCTTCTTAGAGAGCAAAACCAAAGCAGAACAGAGGTTATAAAAGCATTCATTTCCTTTGACATCGTGTATCAGTCAACTATTGCTACAGAACAAAATGACCCCAAAACTAAGTGGCCTACAAGAAGAAATATCTAGCAATAGACTCCCAGGTCTGCAAGTCATCAGGATACCTTCTCCTTCAAGCTCCAGGCCTTCTAATCAGCTGGGACAGCTCTGCTCCAAATGCCTCTCACCCTCCTAGAACTAGCAATGACAAAAGGCCAAGAGTGAGCCCCCCCCCATCTCCTTCCAAGCCTTTGTTTTCATCGTGTCCACTAACAACACCCCATTTGTCAAAGCAAATCCCATGGCTACAGCCAAAGTCAAGGGTCAGGGAAGAGGCATGGCCTACCCCAAGGCCATGGCAAGGGTATGGGTATGTAACTATCACACTGGAGTGAAGAATTGGGACCAGCAACCCAGTCTACCACACATAGTAATCCCATTTGAAAAACAGATATCCCAGGAACATAACAAAGGAAAAAATATTATTTCAGTGATCCAATGGAACAAACAGAAAATATCAACTCACAAAGCATAGTCTCAGGGAGATAAATATTGAGCAAGGTCAAGTCCCTACCTTCAAGGAGCAGGGAGACAAATTCCTGCTCAACTAATTAAGACACAAGGCAATCTGAAGTTAAGTTCTAAAATAGAGATCTTACCAAAATGCTGTGGTTGAACCTAAGAATCAGCAGTAACTAGTTTGGATATATAGAGAAGCTAGAATTTCAGACAGAGCAGCATAAACAAGGCGTGAGAACAACTGGTGTGAGGTGAGTGGAGTGAGCCATGTGCTCCCTGAATATAGTGAGCTTGAGCTGCCTGGTGAGAAGGCTCCCAAAAAGGAAAGTTCAAAGGAAGGGCTGGGCTTCCCATTAGTTGCAGTAGATGGAACATGGACATCATCTCCACTCCTTTACCCCAGCCCTACCAAAAATGGCAGCAAAGAATTTATTTTTAGATTAAAACTCCACAAAAATAAGGAAGAAAAGATCACAGTGGACAGGATGTGCCAACAAATTTTCAGAAGGCTAAACAGAGAGATTAGTGGCAATTGACATAGCAGAGTGAAGAAAGCTGAAACCTATATGCCACAGAGGAGACTGGGAAAGAAAAACAAGCTAGTTCAAGCAACAGACACTTAGGAATTGGATGTACCAGATGCAGCAGAAGCCGGGTTGGGGGACAGAGTGAAGTGTAGAGCTGAAAAACCAGAGGGTTAGCCCTCTGGGTATAAGGAACAGTTAGAATTTCAAGTCTCCTACCCCATTCCTGCACAGCTAGGCAACTACCCCACCTCCTGTATGACAGGAGACAGGGAGTTATTCTCTGGTGAATCTGAAGAAGAGAGGTCTTGAGTTCACGAGTTCACGGTCACCAGCTAAGGACAAGAGAAGATCATACCGGAAAAAAAGGTGTTAAAGGAGCAGATGTCTCCATTTACCATTTCACTTCCAGGGAGCTGGTCACTGGGCATATATTTCCTCAAGCAGGAGATTTGGGATTATTCTGTGGAGAAACTGAGTGACTTCAGAGAAAAAGATCACCAGATATTGAATTTAGAATGTTGACTGTTTGGCTTTTGTTCTGAACATGGAATACGGTTGTATGGTCCAAGGTAATTCGAACCCAACCCACAGATCATCAGACTAAGGCCTGTTTTATCTTATTGTTTATTTATTTATTTGTCAGAGAGAATGAGAGGGAGTGTTAGGCAGAGGGAAAAGCAAGCTCCCCACTGAGCAAGAAGCCTGATGTAGGACTCCATCCCAGGACACTGGGATCAACAACCCAAGCCAAAGTCTGATGATTAACCCGACTGAGACACCCAGGCATCCCAGACTAAGACCTACTTTATAGTGAACTTTTACTTGTTACAACATAGTATTTTTTAAAATTTCTATTTTATTTATTTGACAGGGATCACAAGTAGTCAGAGAGGCAAGCGGTGGGGGGGGGGGGGGGGAGGAGCAGGCTCCCTGCTGAGCAGAGAAACAATGTGGGGCTCCATCCCAGGACCCCGAAATCATGACCTGAGCCAAAGGCAGAGGCTTAACCCACTAAGCCACCCAGGCGCCCCACAGCATAGTATTTTTAAGTCTCTCTCTCTCACTTAGATTTTTGTTTTTGAAAGTTAGTATTTCTCTCCAAAAGTATAGATTCTCTGGGTTTGTATTGTCCTGTATCATTGCAATTGCATTGTCCTGTATCAGCGCAATGGTACTATCAAGATATCCTGCTCCTATCTATTGATACTATTAAAAATGTAAATATTTCTTTTTTTTAAGATTTTATTTATTTATTTCAGAGAGAGAGAGATCCCAAGTAAGCATAGAGGCAGGCAGAGAGAGAAGGGGAAGCAGGCTCCCTGTTGAACAGAGAGCCCGATGTGGGGCTCAATCCCAGGACCCTGAGACCATGACCTGAGCCAAAGGCAGAGGTTTAACCCACTGAGCCACCCAGGTGCCCCAAAAATATAAATATTTCTTATTGGAATTTTACTGTAAGTATTAGGGATTTCCTCTCCTATGAGAAAAGAAAATAAGTTGGTGTAGCTTTAGTTGGTAGTAGTAGTAGTAGTTGGTGACTTTAGAACTTGCTGTTTGACTCCTACTTTTTATTTTATTTTTAAAGATTTTATCTATTTATTTATTTGACAGAGACAGCGAGAGAAAGAGTGCACAAGCAGGGGGAGCAGCCAAGGGAAAGGGAGAAGCAGTTTCTCCACTGAGCAGGGAGCCAGATGTGGGGCTCGATGCCAGGACCCTGGGATCATGACCTGAGCTGCAGGCAGACACTTAATGACTGAGCCACCCAGGCACCCCGACTCCTACTTTTTAACTGGCCATAAAATACGATAACCACAACTGGATTTCTCCTCTCCTCGGTTATTTTAGTTTGAGTTCCCCCAAAGGAGAGCCTAAAATGAGTTCAAGTGTAAGTAGCTTATTTGGAAGGTGATTCCAGGAAGCACCTGTAGGGGGGGTAAGAGGGAGATGCAGAAAGCAAAGTAGGGTTTGTGTTAACAAGCAGGTCACCAAGGTGGGGAAATACTCTGGGAGGGAGCTCAGAACAGGCATCTCAGAGCTACCCACCCTAAGGTGAAAGAGCTGGAGATTTACCCACCAAATCCCATGGGCTGGGCACCGGGCACTCCTGGCCTGCCACAGACTGGGATGGCCTGATGAACCTCTGTGGGAAAAAGCTCTAGCTGCTGGCAGTGGGAAGATGCACCCAAGCACAGAAGTGCCTGGGTGCTCTGGGATGTAATCAGGGCGTCAATAGCAGCTCCTCGAACAGTCCCCCTTTAAATGAACAGCAGTGCCCGCTGCTCTTACCGGACCCCTGTATGATTCCTACCTTTCCTGGACTCACTTTTTCCCATTGAAACAGAGATAGAAACAGATAGGAATCTATACATTATACACTTCTACAGGCTTCACAGAAGAAACAAATTACCCATATATGCTAACACTATCCTACTTGTTAAAATCAATAGAAACTAAAAATCTGTTACATTCATTCTGCTTTTGTTTTATAAACATTTGGGGGATATTTTGCATAAATTTGCCTTTTGATCAAGATCATAAATACCATCTTTTATAGGTTCAACTTAAGTTATATAATCGTTATCTTCACTCTAGTGACTTTTATGTGTCTATCATGCCAACATGGTTGGTGGGAGTCTCAGTCACAGACTTCTTTGTCCTTCTAATGCTCTTGAAAGCATCCTTGGTTTCTAGAAATGAGATATTCAAGAGACATAGTCTGCTTTTTTCATGCCCCAACCCATAGAATCAACTTCCATCAAAGAAGTTCTGTTTTCTTTAGCTAAGGAACTGATTTTGAGGGCACTACCTGGGCACTAGGGATGCATATACAAGTTGGTGGTAGGTAAGTGTCCTGTGCTCTTGCTGCCGTGTAGCCACTTTTCAAAGAAATGGAGAGCTGGGGCACCTGGATGCTTCAGTCAGTGAGGCATCTGACTCTTGATCTCACCTCAGGTCTTGATCTCAGGGTCATGAGTCTGCGCTCTGCGTTGGGTTCCACCCTGGGCATAGAGCCTACTTAAAATTAAAAAATAACAGATTAAAAATGTAAGATATGAGGATAGATCTGGAGAGTTCTCATCACAAAGAAAAAAACAATTTTTTGTAACAATACGGAATGATGGATCTTAACTAAACTTACTGTGGTAATCATTTCACAGTGTGTGTAAGGTTATCATGTTGTACACCTTAAATTACACAGTGTCGTATGTCAATTGTATCTCACTAAAACCGGAAAGAATTAAAACTGAACAAATCAAAGGGATGGGACTAGTATATATATGAATTTATGCCAGTTATCGAAATCTATTGATTTACTATACTCTACTTTTTTAATATTTTGTGGCTTCATTGGCTATGAAGGTTATCTTCTAGTCTAAATCTCCAAGGGAAAAAATGAAACTGACAAATTAACTGATGCATTTTAGTATGCAGAAATGAGGTGTTTTGTTTTTTTTTTTAAGATTTTGTTTATTTGACAGAGAAACAGCGAGAGAGGAAACACAAGTAGGGGAAGTGGGAGAGAGAGAAGCAGGCTTCCCGCTGAGCAGGGAACCCAATGCCAGGCTCGATCCCAGGACCCTGGGATTTTGACCTGAGCTGAAGGCAGACACTTAACAACTGAGCCACCCAGGCGCCCCACAGAAATGAGCTTTAAAGGAAGTTATGTATTTCTCTTAAAAAGTTTGAGGAGGTTAATGACAAGAGTCTAGACAAATAAGCAAACAAAAAACAAAGCAATTAATAACTCTAGGAAAAATAAAAAATTGAGGAGGGAATGCAACATAAGTAAAGTATCCTATTTGACTCAGTGAAAAAAACATGTATACACAGTCTTATTGATGAAACACTTGTTATTGATCTAAAACTTCTGATATAAATAATTAGAAGAATGGGGAGGTGGTGAGAAGGGTATATGTGTA
Organism: Meles meles; assembly: GCF_922984935.1. Classification (NCBI taxonomy): domain Eukaryota; kingdom Metazoa; phylum Chordata; class Mammalia; order Carnivora; family Mustelidae; genus Meles; species Meles meles. The sequence continues at coordinate 40,512,317 of NC_060081.1, read as the reverse complement.
AGAAGATTCATCATCTTTCATAGGGGAAAAAGGTAATACATAAAACCTATAATTGATAAACCAAGAAATAACAGGATGAGCTTATTAAAGAATACAGAATTATAGAATATTTAATATAGATTTAAATACCAGGGGTTGAAAATGTACATACCTTTAACATATAACTTACCACTTTGTACTTTGTGCTTACCCTTCATTACGTCAGCTCAAGTCCTCCTCTCCTGCTAGCATTGTGAGCTACTTAAAAGCAGGTGGCATGTGTGAGTCACCCTATCTCCCAGCACTTGGTTGGTGCCTGGAACATAGTAGGGGTTCAGATTGTTTCAGTGAATTTAATGGGAAAGTGCAGAGGGATAGAGTAGAGCAGAGAGGGGAGGAATAGGACAGAAGGCAACCCTTTTTCATTATAAAAATTAAACTTTGTAGTATTACTAGACTTTAAAAATATGTTTCTATATTAGTTTGATTAAAAATATTAAAATTAGGGGCACCTGGGTCACTCAGTAGGTTAAGCCTCTGCCTTAGGTTCAGGTCATGATCTCAGGGTGCTGGGATGGAGCCCTGCATTGAACTCTCTGCTCAGCAGGGAGACTGCTTCTCCCTCTCCCACTTCCCCTCCCTACTCCCCCCCCCCCACCCCCCCCCCCCCCGCCTACTTGTGATCTTTGTCTGTTAAACAAATAAATAAAATCTTTAAAAAATATATTAAAATTAAAAACTTTTTTTTTTTTTTGGTTGGTGATTCACCCCATATAGTCTAGTTTCTATTGGAATAACAATCTCCTAGTCTGAGGGGCTTAAAACAACAAGGTTTATTTATCCCTTATGGTACATGCTTATCCAAGGAAAGTCCACTAGGACCTCTGCCTCATCTTCTCTCATCCTCTCTCCCAGGCTATCAGAGCTGCCACCATCTGAAACATTGCGGGTCATACAGAGGAAAAGGGGAAGCAAACTGTGGCTTGTAAACTTTCCACCCCATCCCAACAAACAGGCAAAAGTAAGTCATAGAACCCCACCTAGCATCAAGTACTCTAAGAAATGCAATCCTGCCATGTGCCTGGAAGGAGCAAGAGTGAGCATATTTGTCAACATTCCTCATAACTACCCCACTGGTGGGAGATTATTCAGTAGGAATGGAGATCATATGCATGAGAAAGAAACCATTGCTGAATGAATTTGTTAATTCAAGAGATTTTCGGGATAGATTCCACAGGGCTTGATGAATGATCATATATGGAAGAGGTATACTGCATGCAGCTGAATGGCACTAGTCTGGGTCTGGGGCTGGGAAACCGGTATCATGAGCGCCAGAAAGCCCTGAGGTTAGGTTCTGGTCCCACCACTTTGGCAAGTGACTTAACCAATCAGGTTCTAGCCTGGACACTGTAAAATGGAAATAATCACTTACGTAAAAAGGGTCATCATACTTTCCCGCTTACCTGAGATGATCCATGTTTATGCGTCTGTCTCAGTGCAAAAATAAGCAGCACCCTCTTTTACTCTCAAGAGTTTCTTGGTTTGTCTGGGGCTACAGCCTCTCTTATTCTGGCCTTCATGACCCATCGAGCCTGAATCTAACCATAAGGAAATATCCACACAAATCCAAAATAAGAAACATTATACTAATAAAATAGAAGACGATAATATTCTTTCAAAATGCTAATATCACAAAAAAAAAGAAAAAGAGAGGGGGTGCCTGGGTGGCTCAGTCGGTAGGCCTCTGCTTTTGGCTTAGGTCATGATCCCAGGGTCCCGGGGTTGAGCCCCGTGTCAGGCTCCCTGCTCAGTGGGAAGCCTGCTTCTTCCTCTTTCACTCCCCCTGCTTATGTTCCTCTCTCGCTGTGTCTCTCTCTCTGTCAAATAAATAAATAAAATCTTAAAAAAAAAAAAAAGATTCCAAAAGGCATGAGATGTAAAAATATAACCAGAAACAAAACTATAAAAATGTACGGAGACAGAGAGAGAAAGGAAATGAGATGAAATAGTCACAAGGGGCCCATCATAGTAAAGGACATATGGGTATTGTATTATTGCAACTTTTCTGAGAAAGCTTGAACTTACTTTCCAAAACATTTATGAAAAGTGTGATCATCTTATATGTTAAGCATTTTGCGGTATAGGCATTTAATAAATAGTAGGTGCCATATATATGCATAACAGAAAAGTTGGGGGGGCTCCTGCGTGGCTCAGTAGGTTATATGGCTACCTTCAGCTCAGGTCATGATCCCAGGGTCCTGGAATCGAGTCCTGCATCGGGCTCTCTGCTCAGTAGAGAGCCTGCTTCTCTCTCTCTCTCCCTCTGCCTCTGTCCCTCCTGTTCATGCTCTCTCTCTCAAATAAATAAGAGCTTTAAAAAGAGAGAGAGAGAGAGAGAGAAGGGGACAGAGAGGAAGATGGTTTAGCCAACAGTACAGCAAATAACAGGTGAAAATGGTCTATAACTATCAAACAATTTAATCACATGGAAAATGCGATGATATAAATGAAAATGTTTATAACAGACATGAAGGGGAGCAGGAAGACAAAAGACCAGATGCCTATACAAAACAACATGTAAAAACATACATACATATATAATCCAGTATTCGTGTCATGCATCGAGTTTTATGTTCATTGCTTCTTCTTATTTCCATTTAAAGTTATTTAAATATATAGCTCTTCTTAAATTTTTTAATTAACATTTTTATTCACTGAACAACTCTTTTAAAAGCCTGAGTAAAACAGGCATAGATACTTGCCTTTTAGCCAATTTCATACCCTCCAGTTCTGAGCTTTTCTTCCAGTTTGGACACAACCTCTGTTTACTCTGGGCTTTTTCCAGACAGGAAGGGTAGTGGAAAGCAGTCTGTGAATGCTGGGTCTCTGCTGTTTTCTAGTTGCATGGCCTTGAATAATTCAGTAAACCTGCTTTCTAGAACGATGGACTTAGAAGACTCTCTAAGATCTCCCTCCTGCTTGTTAGGGGCCTCTATCATTCACGTTTTGGTCCTGATCCCCAGGGCCTCGGAATGAGACTATATTTGGAGAGAGGGCCTTTAAAGAGGTAAATAAGGTAAAATGAGGTCATACGAGTGGGCCCTAATCCAATGTGACTGGTGTCCTTATAAGAAGAGTAGATTAGGACACAGACACACACCGAGGGAAGACACGCCCGGACCCAGGAAGATGGTGGCCATCTATGAGCCAAGGAGAGAGGCCTCGGGAGAAGTATTCTGCCAACACTTCCATCTCAGACTTCTAGACTCCAGAGCTGTGAGAAAATAAATCTCTGCTGTTTAAACCGCCCAGTCCGTGCTGCTTTGTTACGGCCGACCCAGCAAACTGATAAGACTGCTCTAACATTCTGATGATCTGCTTGCTCTCCTTTTATAGGCCATCCTTTCCCCAGGGTATATAACCGTCCGCCACAAGAGGGCCATGCTGCCCTAAGAGTGAACACTCTGCCCACTCCCACCACCATCCCTTGTTCCCCCCACCTCCAGGGCAGTTGCTGATCACAGAGGGGCAGATGGAGGCCCAGATGCACAGCTTGAAGGCTTCCCACAAAACTGGATCAACTCAAAACACAAGCCATCCTGGAAAGGTTCATTTCAAGTAGGGTGGCCAGCAACCCCGAGGGAAAGGGGAGACAGACCCCTGGTTCCCAACCCGCTGCTCCCTTAGACCAGCTGTCAGCCCCCGGTCTCTAATGAATGCTTAGCTGCACTGTAAGTGATGAGTCTGTGTGAAGAGTGATTACAGGTGGAGAAACACTCGGAAGCAAGGCTCCCTCTCCAACTGCACACGCGTGGGAAAATAAAGTCATGGATTCAAAGGCAGGAGGGCACTAAGCACCAGCCTGCTTTTCTTAAGGTCCAACCCAGAAACTGAGGCAAGTGTCTGTTGGACGACGGATGTGTTCCTTGCATTTTTTTGATGGATGGGCACCAACACAAGGCATGACAAATAAACTGCAGTCCAGGATCCTGAATAGGATTCCAAGTTAGAAAAGAAAAGGGAAAAAAAGCTATAAAGGAATATAAGTGTGATGACTGATGAAATTTAGGTATGGAATATGAATCAGATAATAATCTAAGCATTAAAATGCCCGTTTTGGGTAATTATACTATGGTGTACAAGAAAATGACCTTTGTTCTTGGGAAATGCATGCTAGGTTAAGGAATAATGAGGCGCAATGTCCAATTTACAGTCATCTGATCAGAAAACATCAATATATATGCCTATATCATGCACACACATATATAAATAAATACACAGAATAATAAAGCAAATACAGAAAAATGTAAATAATTAGTGGGTTTGGGTAACGGGTATATGGAAATATCCCTGTACTTTTCCAGCAACGTTTCTATAAATTTGAAATTATAACAAAAGAAAAACCACCCCCCCCATCCTAAACACTTCTGGGAAAACTGCTGAGAATAGATGTTTCTTAATGATAGCAAGAAAGCGCAAAAATGCTCCTTTGATCTACCAGAGGTTCTCAGCAATCAGGATTTCACTGATGATTATGGTAGGGTTTAACACCACTAATAATGAAGGGCTTTTGAAACGTATCTGGACTTTTCTTCTCTGAGCACCAGACAATGGAGCACAACCTTGACATGTCCTAGAGACATTGTTATACCTACTCATCCATCATCACTCTGGTTACGCATGAGAAGTGGCCATGAACTCAGGGATGCAGAAATGAGTCATTGTCCCAGCAGGCACCATCCTGAGGACCAAATTTGGAGAAGTCTCTTTCACCGTTATGATTTCTTACAGATTTAAATCTAGTCATGCTACTCGTATTTCTGCTTGGTGCTTCTCTTTAAGATATTATTAAACAAGACCTACCACCACTCCTAAAGCTGAGTCAGCCTCCATCTGAACCACAGCCCCTTTTCTTCTGGGACTAAATTGTCAAGTAGTTTGATGTATCATCAAGTCACAGTTGGCCAATTGGCATTCCCCCGTGCCCTAAAAGAAGAATGTTCCAGACTCTGGGTGTACACTTAGGAAATGGATACCAAGGAATTAGGTACCCATATCCATGAAGGCATTTCTGATAAAAATATACATGCAATATATATGCAGATTTAAATATACATCTGGTATGTCATGTTTATAGGGTAGTACGGACTTCCTATAGTTATAAGCGGAACTGAATAAGCTATTTCACAAGAGAAGAAGTTCTACCTTCCCAAGTTCGCCAACTTCTTACTTTGAGCTGAAATTGGGAGGGATGATATTCCAAGCTGTTTAATCCACTATTTTCACATTCTGCACACAGTTTCAAGGTAAGGGAGTCTAAGGCCATATATGTTAAGCCCTAACCCTGAACTTGATGCGGAAAGAGAAGGCTGGCTGAAGACAAGCATAAGTGGACACCTTGCAACCTCCCCGCACCCCCTCTCCTGGGTGGGACAAGCAGGACATTCTTCTAAGAATCTCCCAAGGACCTCAATGTGAACTCCTTGCTAGAGGAGAAAAACAACCTTAACCTGACAATGGTAAGGCCGCCATTATCTTATAGGTGCTCTTTAGCATATGAAAGGTCTTTTAAAACCTCCCTTTTTCCTTACCTCCCCCAACCCCATAGTATATAATCAGCTACTCCTCACAAGGGGGGTGGGCAGTGGGGAAACAGCTCTTTCTGACCACAGGTCCTGTCCCTGTGCTTTAATAAGCCACCATTTTGCACCAAAGACGGCTCAACAATTTTTTCTTGGCCTTTGGCTTGGAACCCTAAGGTTGTCTTTCCTACATCAGACTTCAAGACTTAAATTTCATGTGAAGTTTTCCCATGAAATTTGTAACGATAGCCAGTTTGAGTAAGATTGCCATGATTTGGCAGCCATATGAGTCTGACCAATATTCAAGTAACTAGCTATTGCAACTATCTGACTTAATTAGTTCATTTGGAAAAGGACTATAATGGTATGAATATTATCCTACTACTTCATTCTACTTCTTCCTACCACTTGCTCATGGTTGATACCTATGGACTCCCACCCCTTTATCTACTATTTTTGTCTTCTGACTTTTCTTCTCACCCAGGAGATACCATCCTTTTCATTTGTCTGTGCCTCTTGGTTTGGATACCAATATCTTCCTTGTTCCCTTGCAGGAGGAACAATAGAAATGACCGCTGGGGCCCCCGCCATCTTCCAGTCCCTCCCCCCCCCCCTTCCTTAACCCTTGACTCTCCCGTCAAAAGGATGTATGCCCAGGTCACGTCTCCATAGGTAACCCGATACCTATGCAGGAGACAGAAGTATCAGGACCCCCCACCCCATACCCTCCGACCACCAAATACCCTACCATATATGGATGTGAGCTCATGCCCTGCCCTGGCCGGATAAAAGACCCCTCCCAACTCCCTCCCAGTGCGACTTCCCCGACTTGGAACCTCGCCTACCTTGAAACCTCGCCCACCTCCTCCTGGCGTGACTTTCCTGGCTCCCCTTCTCCTGAGCCCTGATACTTCGCCAGAGAGTGCCTTTAATAAATCTTGCCTTGTTACTACCTCGCCTGGTGTCTTATTTATCTCACCTATAAAACTTTACACTTTGCACCCTCCACCCATCAGCATATTAATTTATGAAGATGACCATTGAGAAAGGTCTTCAGTTCTACATATCCGAACCACCCCCCACCACCCAATAGGCTTAGCCAAGATGCCCTCCTGGCTAAGGCCCCACCTCCTCACTACCCCAGCAGACGGGCTCCTATGATTGCTCTAACAAGCCTGGAGCTCTCCTCTCAAGGCCGGACAGATGTCACTGCTGTTCATTCTGCCAGTGGCCTCCCTCCACATAGGATCGGTCCCTAGATCCATCCTCTGTCCTTCCTCAGGCTGCTGAAAACTCTAAAAGGCAAGCCCTTCCCAGATGGCATCACCTGCCTCCCGTGCCCCACGGTTTCCTGCAGGGTTTGGCTAATGGGGGTCAGTGTAATGAGATCAGACAGACTCCCTTCCTGCTTCCCTCTCCCCTCTAAGCAAAATCACCCCTTCCTGGTATCTCTTGCTCCTTTTGGCCTGGGGTAGTAAGAGCTTCCTGCTGTTGCTAGTTCTGGGCCTTCCACCATGCTTTGCGGATTCCCTTAACCCTGTTCACAACTCCGGAAGTTGTCCCTTCATTAAATTCTCTACAGTTGAACTCTTTGTTTGGACCATTTATTTCCGACTAGATACAGAAGAACCCCAAAATATGCAGTATCTCATTCATCAACTGGTAAAGCTTCTGAAACAATGTAGATACCTGATAAAAGGAATTCAACAACAAATGAAGCTTAGAAATTTGAAATCAAGACCAAGCTTTTCAATGTGGCGAAGTTCATCTTGAAACTTTCAAATGAGGAAGTTGGGTCTTGCTCGGTCAGAGATGAAGCATGAAAGTCTTCTCAACAGCTCTACCAGAGGCTTGAATTTCTTGCTCCATGTTTGCTGACTGGGCTATTTCAAAGGGCATGGTCAAATTTTGCAGCAGCCCTAAACTGAAATTTGCTTTGCTCTCCACTGTAATAGCTAGATTGATGTTATCTTCCATCATTGGAGGAAACATAGAAGGACAGGACAAAAATGTGTTCATTAAGAAAGAAAACAGTGCACCAGTCAGCAGAACAGCTGTACTTACAAGACACAAAAAAAGAAAAAAAAGAGCTTTCTATTTTAAGAAGATGGAAAAAAAAAAAAAAAAAGAAGATGCTCTCAAGTGATAATGAAGACATTTCCTAGGGCTCCTCAAATACTGAGGCTTTTCAGATATAAACCAGAAACCAAATCCATTACAAAGGATGGCATCCAAGTTGGATTCTGGATGCTTATTTTGTTCTGTGGTCAGCCTTTGCTGAATGTAGCAGTTTAAACAAGCCACAGAGCTCTGAGTGGCCCCTGTCACTAAAATGCCTCTTGGATTGTCCTCAATGACCCTAATTGTAGGACTTAGGGTCTGCAAGGATGACAATTAAACAGGACATTTGGGATTCAATTCTCCCAGGGTACATTATTTTTTTCAAGGTAACCTGTGTTTTTGGGTAACATACACCCTGGTTCTGAAAATGCCACTTTTTCAGGATTTGCTACGTGATATCCTAGTGACCTCTACAATCAATTCCAGGGCATTGCAGGGGCAACAGACCAGGGTTCCCCCTGCACTGGGGGCACTATCTGGCTGAGTCACTTGCAATATTATTCTGGAGCTACCTCTTAAGAGCTCCTAAGACCCAGCTGTTAAATTTCCAGGAATTTGGGGAGCTGGTTAACACCTCAGTGACGTCTTGAAATCAGCCACCGTAGGAGTATTTACACACAGGAGTTGACAAACACTATAAAGAAACATCAGGGGATGCCTCTGTGGCTCAGTCAGTTAAGCCGCTGCCTTTGGCTCAGGTCATGATCCCAGGGTCCTGGGATCGAGTCCCTCGTTGGGATCCTTGCTCAGCGGGGAGCCTGTTTCTCTCTCTGCCTCTGCCTGCCACTCTGCCTGCTTGTGCTCTCTCTCCCCTCACCCCCAACAAATAAATAAAATCTTAAAAAAAAAAAAAAGACACATCAGGACATTTCTCCCCTTGAAACTCAGTTGTTCAACATTTACTGGAGTCACACCAACTACGAAATAATATGGATCCATCTCTCCAGTGGCTGAAATTGATGGAAACACGATGTCCTTTCTTCAGTCTCTGCAAGCTCAAAGAAGAGAAACAGCCTTCCCGAGTATATTATTTAAAATGGCACCCTACATTTAAATACTCAGTTTAAAAAAAAAAATTAGAGTGGAATTAGAATCTACATCCTGAGAAAATGATCTGTTTTGATTTCAAGTTGGCTTAAGAAGTTTCTGAAAATTAATTTATGATAATTGCCTTGTAAAGTTAAAATGCCTTCCAGAAAATTTATGGGGCCATTTCAAAAACTGGGGAAGTCAGCCAGTAAATTAAAGTGTATCTCTATATGGAGAGAAAGAGATTTATCTCAAAACTAGTTTAGGCCCGGCTGAAGGAATTGGTCTCTGTTCCATTGGAAGGGAAGACAGCAATCCCTAGCAAATCTCAGGACTTTTTTTTCCCTGAAATAATGGCTGACCATGGCCTCTGTTGTTATTGGCCCAGTTTTCTACCAAAACAAGAATTTTGCAACTGCAATGACCTAACTTGGGAAACAATTTTATAACATTTTCTAGGAACCACAAAGCATTTGTTTAACTCTTCTTGAAGATCAGCAGTAGGACCAGAAGGACAGCATAATATTTTGCCGTGTAACAAAGGAAAAAACGCGATAAGGTCAGGGCCTGGAAGAATATTTCAGTCCAAATAATGGTCATCCAGAGCCCGTGAAATGTTGTCTTTCAAACCAATCATAAACATGTCTCGCACAGCATCACAACCAGCTAAGATCCTGGATCCATTCAATGGCTACGAGGGCATAAATGGCGACTTTTATCCTATGATAAATTGTAAGCTGGTCAGCTAGTTTCGGCAAAAACAGCAGGAACAGTAGTTAGCTGCAAAAACAAACTCACATGTTGTAAGGGCCAGGAGAAATCTTCTTGATGTGGTTGGGAAAAAAAAAAAAAATAGAAGTTTCTCACAGGGACTTGGATTTCAGTTGGGTGAGTGCAGACAACACAAGTCAGGCAACGACATTATTGCTGGAGACTGCATCGATCAGCTCAACTATCAGCAAACTGCTCTCCCAGAACCTATTAAATATGTGCCAGTGATGTTTTTTGAAGTAAGCTGATATACCATGTCATAGGGTATATGGATTAAAATCGTGGACACTTGAATTCAGTAGTCTAGGTTTATTTATTTTTTAAAAGGATTTCATTTATTTATTTGTTTGTTTATTTTAGAGAGAGAAAAGGGGAGGGGCAGCAGGAGAGGGAGAGAGAGAGAAAAACTCAAGCAGACTCCACGCTGAGCACGGACCCTGATGTGGGACTCAGATCTCACGACCTGACCTGATCACGATCATGATCATGAGATCATGACCTAAGTGGAAACCAAGAGTCAGACGCTAAACCGACAGAGCCATCCAGGCGGCCCTCAATAGTCTAGGTTTAGGGCATCTGGGTGGCTCAGTTGGTTAAGCGACTGCCTTCGGCTCAGATCATGATCCTAGACTCCCAGTAATCAGTCCCGCAGCGGGCTCCCTGCTCAGCATCTCCCTCTGCAACCCCCCCCAACTTCATGCTCATTCTCTTTTTCTCTTTCTCTCTCTCTCTCTCAAGTAAATAAAACCAAAAAAAAAAAAAAAAGTCCAGGTTTAAATCCTCATGACCCATTAGCTAGTGATCTCAGAAAAGAGACTTTATCTCTTGAAGTCTCATATGCCCCATCTATAAACTGGGGGTGATAATAATTCCCAAAAGATGTCGTGAGAGTTAAATGATGTGTTTAGAATGGTGGGCGGCACATAGTAAATGCTTAATAATATCAGCCATGATTTTTTGCATGTAGGCTGGCAGACTTTGAGCCTTTATGTTAGTTTGGAATCCTCCAGATGCAGACCCTGAGCACAAGTGTTATATTTGGGAAAGGATCCTATCCTGTTACACCAGCAAGTGAGGAAGTGAAGAAGTGAGGTGGGAGGGGAAGAGGCCAACCCTGGGGGGTGTCATCATAATTACCTCTGTGGGTAGCTGGAGCTCACTGCATCTGGGGACTCTAGGAGACAGAACCAGACACCCCACAGAACTATTCCACCCAAGGGGTGAAGAAGTTGGGTGCTTACCCCCTAACTCCCTATCTTTGATTGGGAACTGCTCCTGAGGGCATTAACACTCTAGGACATGGGACAGAAAATGGCAGGCTGTTCTGAGTAAGCAGCCTTCAGTGGCAGGGAGCATAAGGGAACACAAGAGGGGAGCTGGTAGCAGTTGCTAGAATCTCGCCATTGCTGTTTTCAGATCATTAAATGAACTGAAGTTCCTCTATGTATTTATTTTAATGGGTAAACCCTTAAGTGACAGTAATACAACAAAAGAAAAAAAAACTGTTCATTCTACGCTGGTTTTAATGACAGTATCAAGACAAGAAATAAATTATGTAACTTCAAAATATATGTACTTATGTTCCCACCAAGTGAACACGATGTTGAGAATAGTATATGGAGTTGAAACCCTAATTCTGCTTTGAACAGCTTCCCTTTCCCAAAGTATCCAACGCCTGAAGCTAGGGAGGAAAACTGTTAGATACAACAATTTTCATAGTGCTGTGGAGTAGCCAAGCCCTCATGGAAAAGGAAAACATCCATCGTTTTCCAAAAATCACCAAACTTTCAGCAGCTTCTTCGGTAAATGAAACCATTTGAGTTTTTTTGAAAAATAATATATTAAGACTTTCCTATGCATCCAGAGGCTCAACTACTGCAACGATAATTAACACCATAAACTCCATCTCTAAACTGAAAAATGTATCTGTTGCATAATCTGTGTCTTTTTCATGTGAAAAGGGGAAAACCTGTATATGTGGCCAATGTTTCTAAAAATAAATAACTGCCTCAGAGGAAAAGACTGGAAGGTTTGCCTAATCTAAAAAATAAACTATTTTGTGTTTCAAAAACAACAAGAACAACAACCCTAAACAATGTTAAGAGCTAATAAAAATATAGGGGACAGTTTGCATATTAGACCAAAGACAGAGTACTATGTAAAGAAAATCACAAACCAATAACAAAAAGACAAACATCCAGTAGAAAAGCAAAGAAAGGGGGTGCCTGGGTGGCTCAGTTGGTTAAGCTGCTGCCTTCGGCTCAGGTCATGATTCCAGGGTCCTGGGATCGAGTCCCACATCGGGCTCCCTGCTCAGCAGAGAGCCTGCTTCTCTCTCTCCCTCTGCCTGCCTCTCTACTTACTTGTGCTATTTCTCTGTCAAATAAATAAATAAAATCTTAAAAAAAAAAAAGGCAAAGAAAGGACAAGATCAGCTGGGAATTTTATCTGTTTCAAAGTCTGACCATCTGTGGTATTTTCAAACAAAAAGAAAAAGAACCATATATAAATGGCCCAAGTTTCTAAAGCAATAATTACTTTAGAGTTTGATGTGGCACATTCAAATTTACAGAAGGCACATGGTCAAAAAACATGAAAAGATTTTCAGCTTCACTATTCATCAAAATACAGCTCAGAAAACACACATATATACACACACACACATATTGGGGTTGATGGTTATTTTAAGGACTTGGCTTGTGCAATCGTGGGGGCTAGCAAGTCTGAAACCTGTAGGGCAGTCTGGCAATTCAGGTAAGAGGAGAGGGAGCAATCTTGAGTTTGGAATCTGTAGGGCAGGGCAGTGGGCTGGAAATTCAGGAAGGATTTCTAACCTTACAGCCTTGAGGCTAATTCCCTTTCTAGGAAACCTCAGATTTGCGGTTCAGGCCTTTAGTTGAGTGGATGAGACCCACCCGTATCATGGAGGGTAATCTGACCTACTTACTCCACATCTCCTGATTATGTTAATCACATCTACAAAATACCCGAAGGACAATGTCTTGGCTCGCACTTGACCAAGCAACCACACACCAAAGCCCCACCAACCTGACACATAAAATCAACCACCACAGATGGTCATGTCTGCTACTACACAGAGAAAGTAGGAGTCCTCAGAGAGACACTAACTCACTCAACTTCCATCACCTGAGTTCTCAGGCCCATGTCCATTCTCCCCTCCCCGATGGCTCATTGGTATTTGAGCCCTCTGACTATAACCCCCTCCTTGGAGCACCCTTTCTTAGGTCTGTGATTCCACTTGCTTCTGGATTTTCCAATTCTTAGAAGCCTCTTGAGGGATCCTCTTCCGCTTCACATTTTGAATGATGAGGATTCCTGCAGGTTCTGTCCCAAGTCCTTTCCTTTCCCCCTTGGAATACTTCTCAACCTTTCTGGACCATGGACTGGTATCACCGAGGATGACATGGGCACACAGGAGGCACCTAACAGTAGTTTAACAAAATAAGGTCTGCTTTTTATCTTCAAATGTGGAGTCTAGAAGTAGGCGGTTGAGGGCTGGTATAGTAGACTCCTCTTCACTCTGTTCAGCGTGTGGTTTTGGTGCCCGAGCTCAAAAGATGGCCGCTGCAGTGTCTTTGCAGTAACTCTTTGGAATACTACTCATTTACCTGTTCAGCAAATGTTCATTCACAGCTTGCTGTGTGCCAACACTCTTCTAGGTACTGGGAATACAGAAGCGAAAAAATAGATTACAATCTCTGTTCTTGTGGAGTTTATATTCAAATGGGATGGGGAAGAGAAAGTAAATAAGATTTTAAAAAGGGAAAAATATGGTATATTAGATGATGATGAGTGCTATGGGGAAACAGAAAGCAGAGAAGGGAACTGGAAGGTTAGGGGTGCATGGTAATTTTAGACAGGGTGGTCAGGGAAGGCCTCTCTGAGGAGGTGACAGCTGAGCACAGAACCGAGAGAAGTGGTGGAGCAAGCCATTGGGTTGCCTTCCAAACACAGGGAAGCAGTGAGTTGATGATGGAATATATTATTAACATTTTTTTTTATAAAATCACAGGAATATGAAACTGTCTATATTGATCCATCACTCGTGTGTGCACACACATGAAAGTGTATGGCCTGGAGTGTAAATGTACAGAACAAAGGACACATTCCAAACCAATGATAGGGTTTAATTTTGGTGAGGGGCAAAGAATTGCAGGGCAGTGAAGGCGAAGGGGTTTTTTTCTTTGTTTGCTTTTTTAAATAAGGAGAAGGTATTCTTAGATAATTTGTTATTAAGATTCTTTAAAAATTTTTTTTTTTTTAGATTTTATTTATTTATTTGACAGAGATCACAAGTAGGCAGAGAGGCAGGCAGAGAGAGTGAGAGGGAAGCAGGCTCCCTGCCGAGCAGAGAGCCCGATGTGGGACTCGATCCCAGGACCCTGAGATCATGACCTGAGCCGAAGGCAGCGGCTTAACCCACTGAGCCACCCAGGCGCCCAAGATTCTTTAAAATTTTTTTTTAAAAAGATTTATTTATTTATTGAAGAGAAAGAGAGAGCGAGCGTGCACAGAGGCAGAGGGAGAAGCAGACTCCCCGCTGAGCAGGGAGCCTGATGCGGGGCTTGCTCCCAGGATCCTGAGATGGTGACCTGAGCCAATGCCCAACCGACAGAGCCACCCAGGCACCCCTAAATTCCTTTCAATTATTAGACAAAAAGGTGGGAGGTTGAGGAACCAGGTGGTGGGTAATAGGGAGGGCACGTACTGCATGGAGCACTGGGTGTGGTGCAAAAACAATGAATACTGTTATGCTGGAAATAAAAAAATTTAAAAAAAGGTGATGGGACAACAAATGCTTTTTTTTCTTTCTCATGTTTCCAGGCTTGTTTTTTTCTTTTCCGAACACACTTGCCCTTTTTTAATAACCAGGAAAAAAATACAACAAAGCCATTTCCAGTCTGTAATTATTTTTACTGCTCTTTGGCTCCACCAACAGAATGACCCAGGGCCCATCTGTGTCATGGCTCAGAGCCCAGGGGGCTCCCTCTCCCTTGGCAGTGAGCAAAATGAGCCATCCAGGCATCTGCTGCTTCTGTGGCTGCCAGCATCGCCTCGGCTACATGCAAAGACACTCCTGCCTCCGCCGCTCAGGTGGGGAGAGCTCCCTCCCCATCAGGTTGCAAGTTCTATTAATATAAGATGAGCAGAGAAGCAAATGGAGGAAAAATACATAGGGCCAGGCCTTCCAAAGGGGAAGTTCTATTTCTTCAGTATTGACACCAGGCCCCATGGCGCATCTCCCTGATTAATCTGGCTCCCGCAGTTTCTCTCTCTGGTGAAACCTGAGATAAGTTTCCCAGCAGCTGGGGCAGAGGGCAGTAGGATGCGGTGTCTTGTTGCACAACCCTTCCCATTGCACTTGTGTGCCAGATCACGTCGGCCATCTTGCTTCTCTCCTACCTCATGGTGGAGTTTCTACACGAGCTTAGGGAATGGCCTTTAGCTGTTTCTCTGCCCTCCAACATGCTCTGCAACATGTTCTAGAGTCTTGGCTCTGGGTGTCCACATCCATCCCAACATGGTCTCCTCTTCGCCAAGGAAAGTATGAATGCCTGTGATTGGTTACAGGAGAGTCATCGGCAAGAGCTGGAACATTAACCAAAACGCCCTCCTCCTCCTGGGAGGACTTGAGACCCCCAAAGGCTTAACAGTCTCCTTGGCTGCTTTATCCGATGCATGGAACTAAGTCCCGAGTTTTTTCTCACTTTGTTTCTTTATGAATCCTCACCATGTTATTTATACTGACTCCAGTCTGTAAAGCGTGTGTGTGTTGGGATACCCAATTCTAAAGAACACTACAAGCACTGCTGTTCTGTTAACAAACCTTCAACAGTCAGAGAGGATAAACCCACTCGCAGAAAGGCAGATTGACGCTACTCATGACTAGGTTTTGGGAAGTTGTGACACTAGCCTTTTCATCAGGTCTAAATATTACTATTCACCTTTTTTTGGAAGACAAAATCAGCTGATGTAAAGTAAAGGTAATTCTTTGTTTTGTGAGAAAGAAAAATACTCAGAGGGTGCCTAACCACACACAAGGCTCATAATTTCTAAACATTCTCTGAAACAAGTTCATTGTCTTGGTGGAATGCCTGGTTTCATCTCCACACAGAGATAGAGGGATTTTTTTACTCAGGAAGGAACATATTTATTTTCCTTTTTTTTTTTCCCCTTTCTGAGGGGAAAATATTTCAACTTCACCCTCATTAATTTTTATGGTTGCTGAAGTATTTTCATTATATTAGCCAAAAGGAGCCTGGACTAAATGAAGTAGAAAACCAAAGGCATATGAGATGGTTTCTTGGCCAGGAAGATACTTCGACCATCTCAGGAAAGTTTGTGTCCTCAGAAAAACAAATGAAATCGTGGCCTGCCAAGCCACCTCATGGAATTCAGACAACACTATCTGCTCTTTTTTTTTTCCTCAGAAAGCTTGGACGTGGAGTCACAGTTTATTTGTTGAACACACTCTTCTTGTTTCTTGTAACCATAGACTCTGGTCTAGTTGAGTGTTTCTTATGTCAGGCTGCTGCTGAGCCAATATTTATCATTTTAGAAATTTCCATGAGTCATAAAATAAACCTGCGACCGGCAGTACCTTCTATGGGCGTTTCTTTCCCAGAGTTTTTAAAATAAAAGGAAAAAACGCTGAATCTGGAATCCAATGCCTGGCATTTATCAGACCACCCAGATAATTTCTCCCGATGGGAGGATCCTCCTGATATTTCAAAGCCACTCAAGGTGTGTTGCCTGCTACTAAAGCAAAGCCCCTTCCTGACCAACAGCGTGGACCCCTCTCCAGAGGGCCAAGCCAGAGCTGGAAATGAAGCCATAGAGGTTTAAAGGCTGGAAGTGACTCACTGGCCCAAAGAGTGGGAGGAAATGTTTTCCACAGGAAAGAATATAAATGAGCAAGTGATTCCTTCCACCTCCAGCGTGGAAAATCTTGCGAGGGGTCCTGAATTTACTGACCAAAGTCGGGGGGTGGGGGGAAGATGGCAAGATGTGACGCGTGCCCTTATTTACATATAAGAGTGTTATGCTAGTGCTGTTTGCTCCCTTTGTGCCAATCAGCCTCTTGTCCCCAGATGAGGACCAGCTGAGAGAAACTACGAGTCCACAGCCTGGATAATTACAGCACCTTACTGATTTTGCTGTAAACACAGGCCCTGTGTCAAGAGCCCAAGGCCTAGAGTTTATAAATCAAAATTCAGAGGTCTGCCTTAGCATTACTTGGATACTCCACTAATTGTTAATGCAGTGCTAGATACTCAGTAAGTCTTCTGCATAGTGCAGGCATTACATTCTAGAACCACAGGGGTTAACCTCATCAACACCTTCACTTTGCAGGTGAGGACAAGGAGGTCCAGAGAGACACACCTCCTGAGAGGTCACACAGCCAGTCAAGATGAGAATTTGTGCCAGTGATATCAAATACCTTCTTGGAAGGCTGGTGATAGAAATACTGGAGTCTTACAGTTAATTAAAAGGCACTTTGACTTCACATTGTGGCCATTGTCCCTAGGCTGTTTCCGGTGGAGCTGTTCTTGAATATTTTCCAAGTTTCCTCACTGGGCAGAGCTAGGGTTCTTTGGCTGAAGCACCCTTTGACATCCTTCCTCCTGCCCCCCAGAAGGGAAAACTGGAAAGTAGGCCAGAACCCTCCAAAACAAAAAATAAAAGCAAAACAAAGCAACAACAACAAAAAAACCCCGTGCATCTGTATCTAAGTTTTTTGGTCCATGGAGTCAAATTTCTGGGTAGGAACATTAAGTATTTTTCTCCTCCAATCATCACTCTCTGAGTTGGCCCTCTAGCCATCTTGTCCACACTCATATTCACCAACCTAAGTGAGAAAACATGTTGGTAACTAATGCTCACTTCCTTTGTCTCCGGATGCCTCGCTCATTAAGATCTGGGAACACCGGGGCACCTGGGTGGCTCAGTGGGTTAAGCCGCTGCCTTTGGCTCAGGTCATGATCTCAGGGTCCTGGGATCGAGTCCCGCATCAGGCTCTCCGCTCAGCGGGGAGCCTGCTTCCCTCTCTCTCTGCCTGCCTTTCTGTCTACTTGTGATCTCTGTCAAATAAATAAATAAAATCTTAAAAAAAAAAAAAAAAGATCTGGGAACACCTCCCAGGTATGATCTACGCCATCAGTAGGATCCTGAGAGTTCCCAAGGGGACCTGGGCCAAGTTTATCTTGGCATTGATCTGTTTTCACTCATGACCTCCTTGTGGCAGGGCCCATGACTTCATCTTTGTATTCCTGCTAGCTAACATGACCATAATTGGCACACAGCAGGACCCAGTAAACAACTGTCAAATCTAACTGAAAACATTTCAAAGTGGCATCCCATTGTGAATGTAAACAAGACACTTGCATTGTCTTCCAAACAAACTTTTTTCTTTAACACTTACGAGAAATTGTAAGAAGAAATTTGGGTGGTTATAATGGATGATGGGATGAGGCAAACATCTTTTAAAAAGGCCAGGCTGTTTAGACTCCTACTGGTTAGTATTAGACTGAGTCATAAGTGTGTCCTACTTTGGGGGCACCTGGCTGGCTCAGTTGGTAGAGCATGCAACTCTTTGATCTCAGAACTAAAGTTTTCAAGTATTTTCTTCCCTTGGTTTGCTGATTTCACCATACTTTGTACAGATACTGGCCCTTTTTCTTAATCCTCCACATCTGTGAAATTCTTTGCATCCTCTTTACCCTTTCCTTTTTTTTTTTTAAGATTTTATTGATGTATTTGACAGAGATCACAAGTAGGCGGAGAGGCAGGCAGAGAGAGAGAGGAGGAAGAAGACTTCCCGCTGAGCAGAAAGCCTGATGCGGGGCTCTATCCTAGGACGTCAGGATCATGACCTGAGCCCAAGGCAGAGCTTTAACCCATTGAGCCACCCAAGTGCCTCCTCTTTACCCTTTCTTGATACATTGAGACAGTGAACTCCTCAGCCTCATCATTTACATATCTCCAATCTATTGTCCAGCCCATCCATTGAATCTTTTAGTTCAAGAATATTGTATATTCCTAATGTTTGCAATTTTTCCATAACTGCCCATTCTTGCTTTTGGTTTTCCAGTGTCTTTCCTTATCTGAGAATATTTAATGCTCATTTTAATTTCCTGTCCTGCTTCTTTTGCTTGAAATTATTCAGCTTGTTGCCTTTCTTTCATAATGCTTGGATTCCTCCTCTGTCTTAGGAGCTTCACCTATAGACTCATACATATGTCCTTAGGGTTTTCATCAGGCTGGGGGGGGTGTCCAGAATACCTGGGGCAGGGGTTCAGAACAGGCATCACTCCTGGAGAGTCTGGGGGAAGACAGGTGGAGATGCACCAAGCTGGGGCAACCTGTGGCTGCCCTGGATGCCACAACCTCCAACCTCAACAAGGAAGCCCTGCCCTTCCAGACGACTTCTGAGTACCCTCTCCTTTCCTTGATATAACTGTTTGGTCCCCAGAGGTGGGGGAGGTGAGAGAGGGGCGAGGGAAAGTTCTGAGCTTGGACAACCCATTTGCATGCGTTGGTACCATCTTCACACCACCCCTCCTAGGGCTCCAGGCTGCCTGGACATTACCCAGCAGTCTTGGCGGTGGGCATTTCACTGGTAATGAGGTTTTCCAGCTCCCTGGTAGTCATGGGAGAGGTGGAGGTTTGCAAAGAATAATGGGGTGGGGAAGGGGGAAAATGGGTCCCAACCAGAGAGCTTACCCCTACCAGTCTATCACGGCCTGTGGCAGGTCTTCTTTCCCCTCCATATTGCAATCTTCCTCCTGTCCCTACTCACATATAACAGCACTCCGATTTTTCCTAAAAGCACAGGTTTGAGCTTTTAAGACAAGCCCTCTTATTTTTATGTCACAATTTGCTGCAGAATTTCTATTTACTTCATTCCTACCCTTCATGATTTTAACTTGTAATCACATTCAACCCTTGGGCTTCTTTACATTCTGGGAAGTTTAAAGTCATTTAGTCTATCCTTAAATCAAATACTGGGTCCCTTTATTTGTCCCTTTCTGAATCTTTTTGTAGCTCCTTTTTCTTTCTCCAGGAGTATAGCAACCTGATCAGAACCATAGAGAGCGCATTATTACTTCTGAAAAATGGGAGGACAACATGGATATATCCCCAAGATATACTGCGGAATGAGTAAATAAAAACAAGTCACAGTCCTATGTGCATTGTGGAGGCCATCTGTATTTTTTTAAATACCAAATATTGTAAGGGTCTGGAAGGTTTTATTTGCTTTGTGTTATTTAGATATTTGCTTCTACTCATAAAGCTACACTTCATCAGTAGGAGCAAATATCTACTTTTCTAGAGAAAGGATCTGTACTTTTCATCAGTACCTCAAAGGGAATATATGGTCCAAGAGGGGTACATAACCATTGGTCAAGAGTGTTGTGTCACTTTCTACTCCATTTTCTCACGGTTTAATTCAAGCAGTACAATAGTAACTAAAAACATGTATTGGTTATTCAATTTTTAATATTATAAAATAGCAGTATATGACTTTTACTTTACCAAGAAGACTTATGGAGAAATCAATACTGTTACCATGTGGTACCGCACCATTCCCATGAATATACTTGAATATATTTAGCCCTGTCCTAAAATAGATGTCTAGGCCCTTGCGGCTGCTGATCCAAGAGGACCCAGCTACGATAAAGGAATGTCCAGAATGTATTTTTGACAGCTTGCATTTGCTTTGTTTTGTACAAACCCCCTTCTGTGGTGTTAAGGAGGCAACAAGAGGTACCTCAGCTCTTTTGTTCAGCATCACATAGGACTGATGTGTCATGTGGTCTGACAGGAAAGGTGATGGGTTTGGGAGCAGATCACTCACTCCTCTGGGCTCCTAAGGAACATTTCTTCACCTTACCTCATGTGTAGAATGGGAGTAAGTAATAATATCTACCCATGGCAGCTGCTGGTGGTTACCTCGCTATACCCACTTTCTCCTTCTTCCCTGGTAAAGGAACCCCAGTTTCTTAGCTGAGTACATTGCTGCTCAGGCAACAGACCCCATTTCCCAATCTCCCTTGTTGCCATACATCGCATTCTGGTCTGTGAGATAGAAGTGTGAGCTCTGTCTGGCACTTCTGGGAAGTTTCTTTAAAAGGAACGGGGTAGGCTTCTGGTTTCCCCATTCCACATATAGAGAGCTTGGAAGCTGCCACTCTGTCCTAACCAGTAAAAAGCTGAACAGACAACTCCTCCTCGTATCCATAAGAGAGAGGAGAACACAGGGCAAGCTGCTGTGCCCAAAACTGTAGACAAGACAGGCCAATACCAGGAGTTGTGGCTTACCGGAGCAGAGACTCACAAGTAGAAACCACCGTGGGAATCAGTGCCCAGGTAGGAAAAGTTGAACTGTAACTGACAGATTGCTGGAGGCTCAATGTGGACAAGTCTGCGAGTTAGGAATTCTGGGGAGACTCAGTCATAGGGGACCTCTGCATGTCGGTGTCACCTCCTGAAGCTCTACCAGGTTCCTATAGTAGATGTCAAAGAAAAAATCCCCTCCTGCTTCTACTATTGGGTGGGGGGAGGGGTGAGGAGAAGTAAGGAACCAGTTTGAAATACACCAGAGCCTTAGGTTCTTAACAAAGTCCACCCTGAGGGGAAACTAGTTACCAGAGCCTAACTGATGGGGGAAAGAAGACACTCAACTGGGGTCCACTCTAGCTATCCTGTCCCATTGAACAGGATGGGGGTGGGGGGAGGGTAGGGGGTTGCTTCTGAGAAACACTTGTGAAGTTCACAATCCAGAGGCACAGACTTGGTGGAAATGAGACCAAATCACAGGACTCTAGAATGCTTCCATCCTCTCCCAACTAAAGGCCTGCTTACTGCTGTTCCTTTCACCCAGTGCATGGTGTCCAGCTATCAAGAAAAAAACTGGAAAGCATACCAAAAGGCAAAACAAACAAAAGCCACAGAAATGAAGAAGGCCTGTGATGGGCTTATTAGTAAGTATAGGGGGCACTGAGGAGAAAGGAATCTCTGAGCTAGAGGATATACATCAACAGAATCCTCAAATCCCAAAAGCAAAGACAACAAAGATTGAAAAAAAAGAGAACAGAATATCCAAGGATGTCGGATAATTACAAAAGGTGTAACATGAAATGGGAATACTAGGAGGAGAGAGAAAGGAACAGAGGAAATATCTGAAACAACTGTGACTGAGAATTTGCCAAATTTTGTCACACATCAAACCAAACCACAGACTCAGAAAACTCAGAGAACACCAAGGAGGATGAATGCAAATAAAACTAAACATTGTGCCTAGATATATCATTTTCAGATGTACAGAAAATCAAGGATTTTTAAAAATTCTGAAAGAAGAGGAAAAAAAAACCCACATTACCTATAGAGGAACAAAGAATTAGTGACCTTTCCTCAGAGGAGGGAACTGAGACTATGAGATAGACAGTAGGGGTGCTCAAGGGGAGAGGGAACAGGCGAATTTGTAGGGAGCCAGGGGAGATACTAAAAACAGTTTTCCTACACCGTTTACTGACAGGGTTATGTCTCTTGTTGGGGTGGGGGAGCTTTTTCCACGCTATTAACATACATCTCTCTTCAAGCTCCTCATTAATATATAATTTATTCTTCCTTGCCACTCATATTATTGGTTTTCTTTTCTTCTCTCTCTTTTTTAAGATTTTAGAGAGGGAGCAAGCAAGTGAGCACAAGAATCTCAAGCAGACACCCTGCTGAGTGCAGAGCCCAGGGGCTCAATCTCACCACCCTAAGACGGTGACCTGAGTGGATACCAAGGGTTGGTCACTCAACTGACTGAGCCACCCAGGTGCCCCTCATATTATTGGTTTTAAACAGAAGTGCCTATATGTTCAAAGTATGAAAAATGTTTTCTAACCTTAATATGGAATACATCCATCTCATACATAAGAAGAGACCTTATGTCAAACCTTTTTTTTTCCCTCTGTGGTCTGAGGAATAGAAAGATCTAGAAAATTTATGTGTAAAGGCAGAGGCTAAAGTTTAATGGACTCTTCAAAACGGGGGCTCATCGTAGGTTCCAATGAACTGATATAGAAGTTTGCCTGATGAATTGTAAAACATCTTTAGATATTGGTTCACTTACTAAATGTGTAATAAACAGCTGTTATATATCTGGGACTATCCCAGTCCATACACGGTACACACTAAATAGCCCCTGTCCTTGAAGAACTCTCAGTGTAAACTGGTGGTGGTGGCAAATTTATCTAAACAATTACAAAGCTACATTAACATTTGGGGAAAACCATAAGACCTCAACCACTGCTCAAAGTATGGCTTGAGGACCTGACCTAAATCTAATCTCTGCATTTTAATCTGCATTTTAACAAAATCCTCAGGTGATCTGGCTGCCTATCAGGATTTGAAAAGTGAACTGTGGGATTAAAGGAGAAACCACTAATGATCCCCTGGGAAGTGGTCAGAGGTCTTCAGAAGGGTGAGGTAATAGGAACACTCCAGCCTGAGACACTAACAGGTCCATAATTATGGCACCTAGAAAGAGTAAGAAGGGTTCTGGAATGAGAAGTTTAGTCTGCAAGGAAATTAGGCACTTTGGAAGATATGGGAAACCGAGCTGAAAATGTAGGCTGAGTGGCCAGAGGCAGAAGGACCAGGAGGACCTGTTTAGGAAGCCTTAGAAAATTTTAGAGAGGAAAGGGACCAGCTTAGAGTCTTCTGTTTGGGTATAACACTGGTGGCAGGGTGAAGGATGAAATGCAGAAGAGAGGTTAAGCAGCAGGCAGGTTTGTATCCTGTAATGAGCTGGATTGACTTGGAACTAAAAAGGAAGTCTTTGAGGACTTTAGAAGTGGAGGGGCCACCGAGTCCCAAGAAGAGAAATAAAGGATTCCATCTGCAGTTGGATACAGACGGGTTGTTTCTACTCAAAGTGCGAAGGGTGCCCAACCAGCTGCGTTAGCATCACCTGGAAATTTTTATAATGCAAAATCTCGCGTCTTAATTCAGATATACAGTCAGCAACTCTGGGGGCCAGGACACACAAATCTGACTTTACCAAGTTCTCTTTCAAGCTTGAGAGCTTAAGCACTGCTCTAGCCTCAAAAGCCTTGAAGCAGGTGGTAAAAGCTTAGAACTGCCACAACTTACTTCCTTTCTAGAAAAGAATAGCCAAAAAAAAAAAAAAGGACGAGTAATGAGAAATAATGTTTCTACGTTAAGTGGGCAGAACAAAAGCCACACACAAAACCAAAAAACAGCCTTATCCCAAAGACTTACAGTTGGAGAATTAAAATAATTTTGGTAGAGGCCGTGATGTTCTCGGTAGCCTAAATTAAGCAAAACTTTAAGTAATCATCCCAGTTGTAAATTCTTTCTGTACCCTTTACTGCCCACAAAAACGCCTTCAGGAAAAACACTGGGATTCCTTTTAGTCCTCTCAAAACTGTGTTTCTGATGTAACCGCCCATTTAAAAAACCCAACCCCAAATTAAAAGCCCCCAAAACGGACCGGTGGGGCTGGCGCCACCGTCCTAGGAAAACTCTACCGTTTCCCAGCCACACCCCTGTGGACCGCCGGGCCTCCTTCCCCGGGCCGTTCCCAAAGATAAATAAATCACTCCTTGTTTTTTCCAGACCTGAAATTAGCGGTGACTCACAGAGCATTCTGAATGGCCATGGACGCCTCGGTTAGAAGGAAAAATGTGCAGATTTTTCCCTCACGCGAGGGCCCGACGTGGCCGACTGGGCCAATCAGACGAGGATGGCGGGAATCGCACCAAAGTAGGTAAAAAAATGCGGAATGTGTTCTCCGGGCCGCGGCCGGAGCCTGAGCTCCCCTCTGTGCGCCCTCGGGTCTCCTGCTCCGGGGAAGCCGCCCACGCTGGTTCCCCACTTCTCCCCTCCTCTCCCCCGCCCCGCCCCCAGCGCGGCGCACACCTGGCCAGGTGGCTACTTCCATGTTAGGGCTGCCGCAGCGCTGTGGGCGGGGCGCCACGTGACCCCGCCCTCCGGTCGGGAATTAGGGGCCCCCCTCCGCCTGATCCTTTGCCGGTTCCTCGCCGGCAGGTGCCAGTCGGAGCTTTGTCTCCTCGTCCGTAGTAGATAAGGGAGGACCCACTCTCACAGGCCCGAGCTGGTGAAAGGAGGGCCCAGTCTCCTTGTCTTCGGAACGTGAGGCAGAACTCTCCGTTTGCTCTCTGGGCAGGGAGCTGCCTGGCTGGCCGGTTGCGTAGCAACGGCAGGCAGCGTGACGTGCGCAGTCGCGTTTGGGTCCGAGGCGCGCGCCTGTGCACCCGCCCCCTGCTAGGCTCGCTCCTCGCGTCGCCTGCTCGCTGGGTCTCTCGGTCCCTCTACTGTGAGAAGGACGCTCTGCAGAGTCGACGCCGGCGAGCTCCCCCTCCCGCGTCACTGCGACCGCCGCGGCGAAGATGGTGAGTGGGAGGGAGCCCGAGGCGTGGGCTGGCGCGGCCCGGGCGGCGGGTCGGCGGGGCGGCAGGGCGCGGTGGGGGTCGGGGCTGAGGGGCGGCAGGCGCGCCCCCGCCCGGGGGATGGGGGAACGAAGGTCCAGCTGCAGCCCCCAGGCAGGGAAAGGTCTCTGGGCTTCCACCGCTCGAGGACCCGCTGGGACCCCGGCTCGTCTGGCAGCTCTTGGCCGCTGCGTCGCTCGCAGCTTCTCCGAGGCCGCGGGCGGGAGCACGGCCCCCGCGGTTCCACCGGCCCAGGCCTGGGGACGACCTGCGGGGGCCGAGCACCGCCACACCCTCCGTGCAGTTGACTGGGAGTCCGCCATCCCGGGGTGGGGGGCGTCGGAATCCCGCGCGGGCCTTGTTGGCGCAGCTTTCCCCAAAGCCGGGCGTCGAGGCGGTCAGTGGCTCGTGCGAGTTTCGGCCTATGAGGTCGGTCCATCTCATTAAGGAAAATAAGGCCTTTATTAACAACCCTAGAGGGCGGAATGATCACCACGAGCCTGACCCTGGTCTGATTAAGAACAGGGTGGCCTCGCAGCCGCTTTGTTCGTCGTATCTGGCAATCAGCTTCCAGCAGCACTCTTGTGCTCGTCAAGCTTGGCAGTGGCTCTTTTAACCCTTCCCTACCCGATCTCTCCATGTATGGTTAGAAATTTTCTTTACCTGTGAACAGTTTGGCTCTGCCAGAACTTAGCGTGCGAGGAGTGGGCATGATGCTGGGATGCTAATAAAAGTGAATGAAAAACTTTTTAAAAGCCCATTGAATTATCCTAGTCATTAAAAGTAAATATGTTTACTATATTTTAGGTGATGGGCACTTGGCTTAATTTACATAGTTTCCCCTCTAAACTGTCTCTAATTTGCCTTGAAATAGTATTCTTAACTGGACGATCAAGTAGAACATTTTGTCATTTTCTTTAGCCTGCACTCGCTGTTACCATTTTTGGTCAATGATTTGCAGCAGGCAAAGGCTTACCAGACTTTGGTAGAAATACTACACTGTTATTGCATCTGTCTGCCTGGAAGCAGTTGGTACCAGTTTACTGGCATACAAAATGTTTTCTCTGAATGACAATTTTGGTTTTCTTAAGGTAGTGCAAGGGGAAAAAAAGAGATTAACTGGTTAGTAGTTTCTTGATGACTAAAGAGATGCGGTAGGAATTTGATAGTGTTCAGTTTTCCATTCTTTGGTTTAATTCTGTAAGCTACAAGGAGGAGCAGCATCTTAAGACTTCTTTAAATCTCTGTAAGATTATATATGTTTATACTACTTTACAGACTTAAATCTAAGGGTTTGAGTTCTCATAAAATTAAGACCATCTACTCTGATGAATGCTTTGAAGTGGGCTGGAGCCTGTTTTAGGTTCTTTTGATTTGACATTTTTTAATTTTGAGTTTCTTTAATACACACTTTATCTTTTATTTGAAAACAGGACCAAGCATTTTAACTTCGGTTAAATCCTTAAATTTTAGTTCAAGCTTAACTTCCATTATTTCTATGCATTCAAATAAAATGAAGGAAGGGTCTGTTTTATTTACAGGTTCTTGGGGGAAGAGAGCTAAAAATTAGCAAAGATAAGTGGATTCCAGATGTATTTTGACCTGTTGGCCTTAGGGAGGTCAGGAAGATCTTAGAAGCTCTTGTTGTTTGAATGCTTGCAAATAGAGTTCAGAATATAAACTGATCATTTGTAAAGATTACTCTTGTATTTAGCCTTGTCAGCACAGACCATCTCCTTTCAGTGTCAGCTGTTAGAGAGTATTATGAAGATTGAAAGTTCTTTTATTATACCAGATTTTAGCACTTTACCTCTGAATTTGAAACGGGGGTTCCAGGTTTCTAAAGTTTTTGTTTGTTTGCTAAGGTTAAATTTTAGGGGAGGCTCTGTTGGTTAAGTATCCAAATCTTGGTTTTGGCTCAAGCAGTAATCTCTGGGCTGTGAGATCCAGCTCCAAGTTGGGCTGGGCGAGAGCTTGCTTAAAATTCTCTCTCTCTCTCCCCCTCCCTACCTCTCCCCCCCTCTCTCTGCCACTCGTCCCCACCCCCCAACTAGCATTCTTTCTTAGGAAAAAAAAAAAAAAAAAAAAGATTTTTAGATGGGTTGTTCTGCATTAAAAAAATCACTTCCCGGTACTCACCAAGCCTTCTGGAAGCACTTGGGAATAAAAGCAATTTGAAACCAACTCGAAAGATCACCTTTGGGCACTTTAAGATGAGATTTCATGTTTTTAAACTCTCACTTTACAGTGGGGGAAAAAAAAATCCTGTCCTGCACATCTACCCACTCCAAACAAAACTTTTGATGTGTGTGTATAGAAAGATTATTTAGTCTACCATTAAGTTCTTAGAGTTAACTGCTCAGTAGTTCTTTCGTTGGGTATGGATCAAGATACTACACATAGACATGCCTAGTGCTTCTTGTAACCAATGGTGTATGACATTTACAGCATACTATATGGGTCTCTGGGAGTTGGAGTGTAGTCTTGCCCCTGAAATAATAAAAGTCTATGAGATAATTCAGCCTTGCCCTAGTCAGAACTCTGCTGTGACAAACACAGCTAATTGGCCCAGAATGAATTACAAATTCTATCACTTGGTGATTAGGAAAAACACGTTTACTTACAGCAGCCTAATGGAATAGGTTGGGCATGTGTTCGTTCATGTGCTTATTTAATGTGAAAAAACAGACTGCAAAGAATTGATTGACTTGTGACCTTTTTTGACTGCACATTGTTTTAATAATTTACAAATTAATTTTGAAAGATTTTAAGCAGAAAGGTACACAGAATAACAGGTCCATTTGTATGAAAAAAGAAAATAACTTTTTACAATGTTTCAGGTTCCCATGTTACCGTTACAGCTAAATCTGCATCTTCTTCCACATCCCATTCTCTTCTTTCCCCAGAGATAACCACTCCTGTGTCAAAGACATAATGTACTGGCCAATTAAGGAGATGATTTTTTTTTCAGGCTATTGCAATTGGGAGAACATTAATAAGGAACGTCTCAGAAAAAAGGAAAAGGACCTGGGGCAGGTAAAACCAGGAGTCTTGAGGAACTGCAGGGACAGGTCTTATCACAATAAACAAGGGCAGAATCTTTTTGTTACCAGTTTCCCAAAACTCAAAATGATGGGGGTGGATTTCTTAACCATTACTGCTTCCTAGGAACACAAAGCTCAGGTGATTAACATAGTCAGCTGAAGTTAATATATTTCATTCTCATTGATATTTCTGTACTTTTAGCTATGTATGTATGCATCTGTAGTAATATGTAGTAATATATATTGTTTTGATGTGTTTTTAAATTTCATATAAATGCTGTGCTTTATGTATCCTTTTGAAACTTAAAAAAAATTAACTTTGGTGAGTTTTTTGGGGGAGGGGGATGAATTTTGGTTTTAGCCATTGCTGTGGTTCTTTATATTAACTGCTGAGTAGTTTGTATGACTCTGCAGTTTTATCCATTTCCCTGTTGATGAACATTTCCCCAGTTTTTCATGCTTTAATCTTTTTTTGTCTGCATAGTTTTCCAATAGATGGTTTCTATGTTTTATGTTATGTTACGTAATTACATATGTAGCGCTAGTGAATGTGTTCTTGCTGTAGACCTCGAAGTGGAAGCCTGGATTGGAGGGTGCGAGTATGTATTTTTTACTCTCCTCCAGGTGATTCTAGTTTGCATCCCATCAGCTACATTTATCAGCCTGTTTCTCCATCTCTTTTTACCACTTGGTATTATGAGTCTTGAAACTTTTGCCAATCTGATGGGTGTGAAATGGCTTCTTATTCTTTTAATTTGCATTTCTCTAATTAGTAGTGAAGTGTCTTTTTATGTTTGTTGCAGCCAGTGTTTTTACATGGTTGTTCATCTGGTGAACCTGACATTATGTAAATACTCATCACATCTTCATCTAGGCTTATTTGTGGAGTCCTTAAGTAAATCCATCGTTAAAAGAAAATCTATAAAAACGTGATTGTCAGTGTCAGAAGTGCATAGAGGACTGATATCCTTCTCCTCTGGAACCTACATTTCTTTTTTTTTTTTTTAAGATTTTATTTATTTTTCGACAGAGGGAGATCACAAGTAGGCAGAGAGGCAGGCAGAGAAGAGGGGGAAGCAGGCTCCCTGCTGAGCAGAGAGTCTGATGTGGGACTCGATCCCAGGACCCTGAGATCATGACCTGAACCGAAGGCAGCAGCTTAACCCACTGAGCCACCCAGGCGCCCTGGAACCTACATTTCTTTGCAAACCTCTCAAGCTGCTAAGTAACAGGTTAAATACCCTTAATTTTAATTTTAGCTACTTGCCACGGTCAGATCCTGGTGGTGGTAGACTACAGTGATCCAGGATAGAATTCCATCTTTGCTAGGGGCCATGGAGATTAACATCCTCTGCTTTATTCTTCTTCTTTTTTTTTTTTTTTTTTTAAAGATTTATTTATTTGACAGAGATTACAAGTAGGCAGAGAGGCAGGCAGAGAGAGAGGAGGAAGCAGGCTCCCTGCTAAGCAGAGAGCCTGATGCGGGGCTCCATCCCAGGACCCTGGGGATCATGACCTGAGCTGAAGGCAGAGGCTTTAACCCGCTGAGCCACCCAGGCGCCCCTTTATTCTTCTTTTTCTTGGGTAATTAATCTAGCCAAATGTTAAAAACAAATGAGCCCTGGGGATATATGGGAAATCTCTATGCTTTCTGCGCAATTTTGGTGTGAGTTTAAAATGTCCCTAAAAAAAGAAAGTCTATTAAAAAAGCAAAACAAAACAAGTAATTATGACTATTCACCAACAGAATTGGTTTGAATTAAGCTGGTGTTTAACTTACTATCTAGGAAGGCTCCAGACATTTTCATTTTTATGTTAATGTAACTTTATTTATTTCAGGAATATCTAAGATCTTTGAGATGAACACAGTATTTGAAATTAGAAAAAAAGTCTTGAAAGTGGAAAACCCGGATTAATTAATTAATTAATTATTAAAAAGATTTTATTTATTTGACAGACTGAGATCACAAGTAGGCAGAGATGCAGGCAGAGAAAGAGAGAGGGGGAAGCAGGCTCCCTGCTGAGCAGAGAGCCCGATGCGGGGCTTGACCCAAGGACCCTGGAATCATGACCCGAGCTGAAGTCAGAGGCTTTAACCCACTGAGCCACCTAGGCGCCCCGCAGAAACTGGATTTAACACATACTATCTTCCGAGCAAAGCTCTGGTCTCTCAATAATTAGGCCTAATCTCTTTATTGTATTGTTTGCAATTTGCATACCAAAACCACAGATCCTAATAAAGAAAATAGAAGATTGTTATTTAAGTATTTTGAGCTTCCTTCTCTTACAGCATTTTGTCTCTACATTGTCCATGAAGGACACACACAAATATTTAAACCTAACACTTGAGAAATATTTTAATCACAGGCTTTCATCTTTCCCTGCCTCTTTACCTTGACGTTGGAAGTGATTTTTCACTTGAAATTGTGCTGCTGTTCATTTTTCTTGATATTTTACGTTGGGAGAATTATAGCAAAATAAACATCAGATTGGTTCATTTTAGCAATACTTTGACAAACTAGTTACTTAATTCATTTTGGAGTCTTCTGTGTAAGGATCCCCCACAGAGTTGAGTAGTTTTTAATCTGGAGTGATTCTTAACTCTTTAAAAGTTTTCTAGTAGCCGACATTGTAATGCTTATTATGTGTTGTTTACTCAATTCGGTGATTTGCTTTGTACGGTAAAATTGAAGAATCAGCAACACCTGAGTGGCTCAGTGGGTTAAGCCACTGCCTTAGGCTCCAGTCATGATCCTAGGTACTTGGATGGAGTCCCGATCCCACGTCGGCCTCCTTGCTTGTTGGGGAGCCTGCTTCTCTCTCTGCCTCTGCCTGCCACTCTGCCTGCTTGTGCGCGCGCACGCTCTCTCTCTCTCTCTCTCTCTCTGACAAATAAATAAATAAAATCTTAAAAAAAAAAAGATAAAATTGAAGAATCAGTTTTTTTTGTGTAGAACTTTAAAAAACAAATAATTTAAGTAAAAATGTGATTAAAATTGAGGTTTTAATGTGTAGTTGAAGGTGTGAAAAAGACGAAGAGCTGAGATTTTGGCCTTCTTTTTTTTTCTTTTAAAGATGTTTTATTTATTTAATTGTCAGAGATCATAAGCAGGCAAAGAGGCAGAGAGAGAGAGGAGGAGGAAGCAGGCCTCCCACCCAGCAGAGAGACCAATGCGGGGCTCGATCCCAGGACCCCGGGAAAATGACCCGAGCCGAAGGCAGAGGCTCTAAGCCACTGAGCCACCCAGGCGCCCCTTGGCCTTTTTTTTTTTTTTTAAAAATACACGAGAGAGGAGTGTCAACAGAACTCTGGTTTTGTTGCAACAGGATATAATGAGCCCTTCAAAGACAAACTTCATTGCCTGCTATAGCAGGAACCCTACATTAAAACCAATTTGTCATTGTATTCTTTTGGATTACAACAAAAGACTCTTTACTCTTTTCAACATTTTTGTATCACTTTATAGGTTTTTACTCCTGTTTGCCTTATCACAGAAAAGAAAGATGAATTTCCTACCCCTATTCCTGTATTAGCTTGTTTCCAGAAAAAAAAAAATCAACCTATATTTTAAAATGGTTTCATGTGATACATTTTTTAAAATTTTACTTTATTTTTTCAGTGCTCTAAGATTCATTGTTTATGCACCACACCCAGTGCTCCATGCAGTATATGCCCTCCTTAATACCCACTACCAGGCCCTCCCAATCCCTCACCCCCCCCCCCCCAAAAACCCTGCGTTTGTTTCTCAAGAGTCCACAGTTCCTGTGATACATTTTTGATGGTGGTGGAATTTTCACGTAATGATAGAGCTAAAACTAAAGCTCAGGCAAATACAGGTTAAGACTCCTTCAGTTTGCTAGGAAACCATCTGTTATGTCAATTTTTGAAGCTCTGGAACTCTGAGGAATTCTCATAGCACTGAAAACTTGTTTCAAGAATGTTGCAGGTAGCCACTTTGGAGAACAGTGTGGAGACTCCTGAAGAAATTAAGAATAGAGCTTCCCTATGACCCTGCAATTGCACTGCTGGGTATTTACCCCAAAGATACAGATGTAGTGAAAAGAAGGGCCATCTGTACCCCAATGTTTATTGCAGCAATGGCCACAGTCGCCAAACTGGAAAGAACCAAGATGCCCTTCAGCGGATGAATGGATAAGGAAGATGTGGTCCATATACACAATGGAGTATTATGCCTCCATCAGAAAGGATGAATACCCAACTTTTGTAGCAACATGGACGGGACTGGAAGAAATTATGCTGAGCGAAATAAGTCAAGCAGAGAGAGTCAAGTATCATATGGTCTCACTTATTTGTGGAGCATAACAAATAACATGGAGGACATGGAGAGATGGAGAGGAGAGGGAGTTGAGGGAAACTGGAAAGGGAGATGAACCATGAGAGAGTATGGACTCTGAAAAAACAACCAGAGGGTTTTGAAGGGGGGGGGGGAGGGTGGGAGGTTGAGGAACCAGGTGGTGGGTAATAGGGAGGGCACGTACTGCATGGAGCACTGGGTGTGATGCCAAAACAATGAACATTGTTATGCTGTAAATAAACAAATAAACGAATAAAAAAATTAAAAAAAAAAGAATGTTGCAGGTAAGGGTGCCACTAGCTCTGTCGGTCGGGCGGCTGCCTGCGGCTCAGGTCACGATCCCAGGGTCCTGGGATCGAGCCCCAGTCGGGCTCCCTGCTTGTCGGGAAGCCAGCTTCTCCCTCTCCCACTCTCCCTGCTTGTGTTCTCTCTCTCTCTCTGTCCGTCTCTGTCAAATGAATAAATAAAATCTTAAAAAAAAAAAAAAGTGTTGTGGTAATCTTTAGGCCAGTACTGTTGAATAGTAATAAAATGCAAGTTACATGTGTGCTTTTAAATCTTCTGTCAGACCCACTAAAAAAGTACAAAAACAAAGTGAAATTTATACAGCCCAGTATATCATATCCACATTTAATCAGTATAAAAATTAGACACTTCACATTATTTTCACAATATATATAAATTATTTGAAATCCAGTATGTATTTTTGTAGTTATAGCACATCTCAATTCAGATGCTCAATTTTCATTGGAAATATTCGATATGTATTTAGACACACATTTTACAGTTGAAAAAGATTCACATAACCTGAGTTGCTCAAAGGATGCTTACAAGTTTTCCAGTAATGGAGTTGATAATCAATTTAAAATTTAAGTTAATTAAAATATAATTTAAACGTGCAGTTCCTTAATCACACTGGCCACATTTAATCGACTTACTAAACCACATGTGGTTAGTGGCCAGCCTCAGACTTTGTGGATTAGTCTATTTAATTTGTAAAGGGATGTTAATACGGGTGCCAGCACTGTGTTAATCCTCTGCATTTCTGCACATACCTAAGAAGGAGTACTGAGATAACATGTGAATTCCTTTTATAGCACTTACTGAGATATTTTGTAGAACTAGATTGTTGATGTCCTTAAAATAGGGTTTGTGTATCTCAATAGCAAAATGCCTCTCATGGTAGACCCACAACTCATGTTCCCAAAAGATCATGAATGAGTGATTGAGAGGGCATTTGTAATTATGACAGGTTCCCATGGATTTGGATTTCCTTAATTCTTATTCTTTTTTTCTACATTTTTTTAATATAATGGAAATTGAGTTTTTTTTTTTTTTTTAAGATTTTATTTATTTGACAGACAGAGATCACAAGTAGACAGAGAGGCAGGCAGAGAGAGAGAGGGAAGCAGACTCGCTGCTGAGCAGAGAGCCCGATGTGGGACTCGATCCCAGGACCCTGAGATCATGACCTGAGCCGAAGGCAGCGGCTTAACCCACTGAGCCACCCAGGCGCCCCTGGAAATTGAGTTTTAAGTACTAAACTAATTGAATAGTACCTCCCCTTTGTATACTGCATTATAATTTGATTTGAGTCTTAACAATGAAAATCCTTTGAGATAAGGCAAGTAGTATTAGAGTAGTACCTTTAAAATAATTCTGGCATACAGGAAACCCCTCAATAAATACTAGTTCCCTTTCTTCCCTTAAAAATGAAATTGAATGGGGGTGCCTGGGTGGCTCAGTTGGTAAAGCGTCCCACTCTTGATTTCGGCTTAGGTCATGATGTCAGGGGTAATCAGATCAAGCCCGGTGTTGGGCCTTGTGCTGGACTTGGACCCTGCTTTGGATTCTCTCCCTCTTCTCCCCAGCTAAAAAATGAAACCGAATGGTATTTGATGTTCATTGAGGTATCGTCAACCATAGAAAAGCACTTGAAAGCCTAACAAATGAAAGAACAAGAAGTCATGCCTTAGAGAACTTACAAGTATTATCTGTCTGACATTGTGTTAAACCTTCTCTCAGTCAATCTTTACAGCAACCAAATGAGGTAGGTATGTATTGTTGCCATTTCTGTTAAACTATACTGAGAAGTGGTTAAGAGCATGGGCTCAGAACGGGCCTGCCTAGGGTTTTGAGTCTTGGCTCTTTCTACTAACTACATGGTCTTAGGTAAGTTACTGATTATTCTGTGCCTCAATTTCATCATTCCTCCAAATGAGTGTACCTACCATCATGACAGTTTGGACGATGCATGAAAGTAGTTTAAAGACAATGCCTGGTATATAGTAAAGTGCTTACCAATGTTGTATGAAATGACATTAAACAACTTTAGATCCGAATTAAACAGTCTTTTTTCTTTGTATTCTGACACATGCTTCAGCAATTGTAGATAAAATTAAAGGGGTGGAAGGATTGTATTAGAACACATTCCCAGTTGTTTTATTATTTCTTTAAACTAATTTTATTTGGATTGTATATGATCATCTTTTTATGATCAGCTTTTAAATTTTATTTTTCAGGTGACTTAACTTTTTAAAAATTGAAGTATAGTTGACATGCAGTATTACATTAGTTTCAGCTGTATAATGTAATGATTTGACAATTATATATGTTACAAAATGTTCACTTTAAGTGGCTACCATCTGTCATCATACAAAGTTATTGACTGTATTCCCTATGCTATACTTTACAAACTGCCTTACTTTATAACCGGAAGTTTGTGCCTCTTAATCACCTTCACCTATTGTACCCATCTCTGTCCCCCTCTCGTTTGGCAGCCACCAGTTTGTTTTCTATACTTATGAATCAGTTTCTGTTTTTTTTTAAATTTTCTGTTTTTTTTTGGATTCCACATATGAGTGAAATCATATGGTATTTGTTTTTTCCTGTCTGACTTAACTTCACTTAGTATAGTACCCTATAGGACCAACCTTGTCAGGAATGACATGATTTCATTCTTTTGCATGGTGGAGTAATATTTCATTGTGTGTGTGTATATATACCACATCTTTTTTATCCATTTATCTATTAGTGGCTATTGTAAATAATGTTGCACTAAACATAGAGGTGAATGTTTCTTTTTTTTTTTTTTAAAGATTTTATTTATTTAGTTGACAGGCAGAGATCACAAGTAGACAGAGAGGCAGGCAGAGAGAGGAAGGGAAGCAGACTCGTCCGATGCGCGGCTTGATCCCAGGACCCAGGGACCACGACCCGAGCCGAAGGCAGAGGCCCTAACCCACTGAGCCACCCAGGCGCCCCTGAATGTTTCTTTTGAATTAGTACTTTTGTTTTCTTCTGGGAAATACCCAGAAGTGGAGTTACTGGGTTGTATCTTTACTTTCTTGAGGGACCTCCGTACTGTTTTCCATAGCGGCTACACCAGTTTGCATTCCCACCAATAAATAGTACACAAGGGTTCCTTTTTCTCAGCGTCCTCGCCAACATTTGTTATTCCTTGCTTTTTTGAGGGGTGGGGGTGGGAGTAGAATGCAGTCATTCTGACTGGTGCGAGGTGGTGATATCTCAGGTGATTTAATTCTTAATGTATCTTGTAAAGTATCTTGTCTTCCGCTCTTAGTATTGTTCCTGAAGAAATTAATGTAGAATCAAATAGTTTTTTGTTGCCTGCCAGGTTTAGAATAGCAACGATTTATTCCATAAATAATTGAGGAAATTATTATATGCCAAGAACTTATCTAGGTCCTAGAGATTTAGTACTAAAAAAGTCCTTTCCTTGTGGAAGTTAAT
Organism: Meles meles; assembly: GCF_922984935.1. Taxonomy (NCBI): domain Eukaryota; kingdom Metazoa; phylum Chordata; class Mammalia; order Carnivora; family Mustelidae; genus Meles; species Meles meles. Next base: position 40,476,237 of record NC_060081.1, on the reverse strand, counting down.
CCTGATATAGGGGGGAGAGAGAGGAAAAAAAAACAAAGAAAATGGTAAGATCATGTCAGAATTGTTAAGAGGTATGAAGAAAATAATGTAATCAATGGGGAGTACTAGAAGAGTTGGCTCCTTTTAGCCAGATTGTTAGGAAAGGTCTCTTAGGAGGTGACATTAGCTAAGACTTGCATGACAAGAAATAGCCATGTGTGGAGCATTTCAGGCAGAAGGGAACTCTGTAAGTAAAAAACCTTGAGAAGAGAATGAGCTTGACATGTCAGGGACAAAAAAAGGTTTGTGTAGCTAGAATTGGGTAAAAGGGGTATTGAAAAGTAGGAAATGGGTCACAGGCAAGAGCCTGAACAGGAAGAACCTATAGGCCAAGGTGAGGAATTTGAATTTTATTTTGATTGTTCTAAGAAGCTAATGGGTGTGTGGTGGTGGGAGGGTATGAAGGTGTTAAGTAGTGGAATGAGATACGATTTATTCCTGTGGAGATGTGCAAGTGGGGACAAGAACTGATTGAGACCATTGCTGTTATTCATCCAGTTGATGGTGATAGCTTGGATTAGGATTGTTGGTAGTGGGATAATGAGAAGTGATTAGATTAATATATATTTTGGAGGTAGAGCTGATGGGACTTACTGATAATTTGGGTGTGTGGCATAAGAGAAAGGCATCAAGGATAACTTACTCTTAAGATTTAGACCTGAGCTATTAGGTAGTGGGTGGTGTCATTGTGCTGGGGACTATAAAAGGAGTGAAAGTAAAATAGTTTGGCAAAAATTGAGGTTCTTAGAACTTTGAGGAATAACAAATGATCTAGATGTATTATACATTTTTAAAATACCTTAATTTCTTATCTGATTATAGTAATAATGTATGTAGGTTGTAAAACAATAAGAAAAATTTAGTTACAATGGCAGTCCAATGAAAGTACTAACATTCAGTGCTTTCTTTTCCAGATCATGTTAAATATATGTTATTCTTTTAGTAAATAATTGTTTGGTGCCTTTTAGGAACCAGGTACTGTGGTAGGCTTTGGAGATTCAACAGTATGCAAGACAAAGTCCCTGTCCCTATGAAGTATACATTCTAATGGGGGAGACAGGTAAGAAGTAAACAAATGAATAAGATAATTGCAGATTGTGATAAGTACTGTAATGGAAGTAAGCAAGACAGTGAATATCCAGAGACTACCAATATAGATTTTTCTCACGTACTTGAGTTCATCTGTAACCGTTTTATATCCTTTACTTCTCATATCCCAATGTGACAGGGGTGCCAAGCTAATTCAGTGGCAAAATTGTGTATTTAACAAGTGATGCTAGTACAACTGGATATCCACATGTAAAAGAATGGATTTGGGTCTCTGCTTCACACTATATACAGAATTTAATTCAGAATGGCTCCTAGACCTCAGGGTAAGAGCTAAAGTTGTATAACTCCTAAAAGAAAACATAGGCATAAATCTTGGTGAGTTTAGGTTAGGCAGGTGTTTTGGAGGAGGACTTTGGACAGTTTTCTTGGCATTTGTAGGCAAAAGCATGAGTGACAAAAGAAAAACATCAGTTGGACTCTTAATAGAATTACAGACTTTTTTGCATCAAAGAACACCATCAAGAAAATGAGAAGACAACCAGTGGAATGGGAGAAAATATTTGTCTGTCTGACAAGGAATTTGTATCCACCATTTGTATCCTTGTCATGTGTGACAAGGAATTTGTATCCAGAATATATCAAGGACTGTCTCAACTCAGTAAAGAGGCAATCCAGTCACAGACAAAGGCTTTGAATAGTCATTTCCATAGGAAGATATACAAATAGTCAATAAGCACATGAAAGCATGTTCAAAATCGTTAGCCATTAGGGAAATGCAAATCAAAATCATAATGAGGTACTACTGTATATCCACTGGGATGGCTATAATAAAGACAACAGTAATAAATGTTGGCAAGGCTGTGGAAAAGTAGGAATCCGTATGTGTTGCTGGTGGGAAAGTAAAATGGTGTAACCATTTGTGGAAAATACTTTGGCAGTTCTTAAGAAGTTAAACTTGGGAATTGTCATTGACCCAGCACTTTCACTCCTAGTTACATACCAAGTAAGAGGACATATCTATATAAAAATCTGTACATGAATATACATAATAGCATCCCCATAGTAGCCCAAAAGTGGAAACAAACCAGATTTCCATCAGCTGATGATTGGATAGAAAAATACAGAATATCCCTATAATAGAATATTATCTGACAATAAAAAGAAATGAAGTACTGATTTTTGCTACAGCATGGATGAATCTTGAAAATATGTTGAGTAAAAGAAACCAGTCAAAGAAAGGACTACATATTATAGAATTCCATTTATATACAATATCTGGGATAGGTAGATCTCAAGAGACAGGAAGTAAATTAGTGGTTATCGGTCTGAGGTGGGTGAAAGCAGAAAAGAGGGGTGACACTCAGAACGGGGTTTCTTTTTGGGGTATTCAGAATGTTCTAAGATTAGATTATGATGTACAACTTTGAATATACTAAAATTTACGGAACTTATACTTTTAAATGGGTAAAATTTTTTTTTTTTTTTAAAGATTTTATTTATTCATTTGACAGACAGAGATCACAAGTAGGCAGAGAAGCAGGCAGAGAGAGAGGAAGGGAAGCAGGCTCCCCGCTGAACAGAGAGCCCGATGCGGGGCTCGATCCCAGGACCCTGGGATCATGACCTGAGCCGAAGGCAGTGGCTTAACCCACTGAGCCACCCAGGCGCCCCTAAATGGGTAAAATTTTAAATCTTTGAAGTGATAGGAGACGTGAAGAGCAGATGAGAAGGAGTAGATCTGAAATACGCATTTAGGGAGGAGTTGATAGGACTAGGAAATTGAGTGTGACCATGGAGCAAAGGTAGGTTAACCAACCATATCAACTCTCATTCCTCTCTTAGGTTTGTTGACATATTAGCTAAATATCCAGAGAGAAACCGGATTGTTAAACCAAAGAAAAACCTTTCGTGTTTATCTAATTATGTGTTCAAAATGATCCTTTCAAAGGGAAGTAGAATTTTTTTTTATTGTTGTTGAAGTAGAGACTAGAAGTAATGTATAGCTTTTTCTGTTCAGGGTAATTTACATGAAGTAAGATTTACCGTGTTTAGTGTGAGTTCTGCAGTTTTTGCGGATGTATGCAGTTGTGTAACTACCATGACAGTCAGAATACAGAATCGTTCCTTCACTCTAAAAAGCTCTTGTTAATCCTTCCTGTCCCTAACAACCACTGATCTATTTTTTGTCCCTATAATTTCACCTGTGAAGAATATCATATAAAGGGAATTACCTAATGAGACACTTCCAGTCCAGTTTCTTTTCACTTAGCGAGAGCATTTGTGCATCAGCATTTTGTTCCTTTTTATTGTGATCAGTATTCCATTCCCCATTTGAGCCTTTCCTGTGAAGGCTGAGACAGAATACTGTAGAGATCTTTTTTCTTTTCCTGTATCTAAAAATGCTTGAAACAGTCTCTCTTTTCACTTTGGTATAGATACATCTTACTATTACATAGTGCACTGGGGCACCTGGGTGCCTCAGTTTGTTCTCAGATTCTTGATTTCAGCTTGGGTCTTGATCTCTCAGGGTTGGGAGTTCAGGCCTGGTGTTGGGCTCTGTGCTGGGAGTGGAGCCTACTTTAAAAAATAGTGGTGTTGTATTTTCAGTTGTGGAATCAAACAACTACTTAACAAGGGTGTGAATTGCACAGCTTTGGAAATGTGTCCATATGTTTTATGTGATACTGATTTCTTAAGCGTTAAATTCTTTGCATATTGATTGTTGTGTGCATTAAGGTCTCCAGCATTTATTCTGGAATTAAATGATACTTATATATCAGGCACTGTTTTAAAAAAATAATATATTTGTGAATTTTTTTTTTAAGATTATTTATTTGACAGGGCACATGCATGCCATAAGCAGGGGGAGCAGCAGGCAGAGGGAGAGGGAGAAGCAGGCTCCCTACTGAGTAAGGAACCTGATGCAGGGCTCTATCCCAGGACCCTGGGATCATGACCTGAGCCGAAGGCAGATACTTAAACCTGAGCCACTCAGACATCCCTATTTGACTTTTGAAACGATGCTAAGTAGAGATCTTGTATAGATTAAGTAAATTTTATTTATTTATTTATTTATTTATTTATTTATTTATTAAGGATTTTATTCATTTATTTGACAGACAGAGATCACAGGTAGGCAGGGAGGCAGGCAGAGAGAGAGGAGGAAGCAGGCTCTCTGCGGAGCAGCAAGCTCTCTGCGGAGCAGCAAGCTCTCTGCGGAGCAGCAAGCCTGATGCGGGGCTTGATTCCAGGATCCTGGGATCATGACCTGGGCCAAAGGCAGAGGCTTTAACCCAGTGAGCCACCCAGGTGCCCCGATTAAGTAAATTTTTTTTTTTTTTAAAGATTTTATTTATTTATTTGACAGAGAGAGAGAGATCACAAGTAGGCAGAGAGGCAGGCAGAGAGAGAGGAGGAAGCAGGCTCCCTGCAGAGCAGAGAGCCCGATGCGGGACTCGATCCCAGAACCCTGAGATCATGACCTGAGCCGAAGGCAGCGGCTTAATCCACTGAGCCACCCAGGCGCCCCCGATTAAGTAAATTTATTAAGCAGCTTTACAATTCTGGGTAGATGGGAGATTGTATATGTGTTAGAGGGAATTGGTAAAGATAATGAGTTCAGGTGAAGATACCTCGTTGTGGTCTTGATTTGTTTTTCTGTGATGATTAATGTTGAATGCTTTTATATATCTGTTGGCCATCTGTATGTCTTTAGAAAAATGTCTTTTTAGATCCTCTGCCCATTTTGAAATTGGATTGTTTGCTTTTTTTGCTATTGAATTGTATAAATTCTTTATATGTTTTGAATATTTAGCCCCTTATCAGATATATGATTTACCAGTATTTTCTCCTGTTTGGTAGTTTACTTTTTCATTTTGTTGATAGTCTCCTTTGCTGTGTAGAAGCATTTTTAGTTTGACCATCACCAAGACCTGTGTCGAGGAGCTATGGGTTCAGGTCTTATATTCAAGTCATTAATCCATTTTGAGTTAATTTCTGCGTATGGTATAAGACAGTGGTCCAATTTCATTCTTTTGTATGTGGCTGTTCAATTTTAAAACACCATTTATTGAGGAGACTGTCCTTTCCCCATTGTATATTCTTGGCTTCATTTTTGTAAATGAATTGACTAAATATGCACTGAATGGCTGTTATCAAAAAGACAAGAAACTAAGAAGTGTTGGTGAGGATGTGGAGGAAAAGGAACCCTTGTGCACTGTTGGTGGGAATGTAAATTGGTGCAGCTCTTACTGAAAACAATATGGAGGTTGCTCAAAAAATTAAAAATAAAACTACCATATGATCAGTAACTCCACTTCTGGGTATTTATCCAGTAGAAACAAAAACACTCAAAAAGATAAATGTGCATCATGTTCACTGTAGCATTATTTCCAGTGGCTAGGGCATGGAAATAACCCAAATGTCCATGGATGGATGATGGATAAGAAAATGTGTGTGTGTGTGCTATAAAAAGATTTTCTCATCTCTAACAATATGAATGGACCTTGAGGGCATTATGCTGTGTGAAATAAGACAAAGACAAATACTGGATGGTCTCACTTATATGTAGAACCTAAAACAAAGCACCCCTGCCCTTAACTCATAGGTACAGAGAACAGGCTGTGGTCTCTCTCTATGCTTCTGGCCACAGCAGTGGTATTGTCATGGATTCTGGGGATGGGGTCACCCACCCTGTGCCCATCTATGAAGACTATGCCCTGCCCCACACCATCCTGCATCTGGACCTGGCTAGTTGGGACCGGACGGACTACCTCATGAAGATCCTCATGGAGTAGTACAGAGAACAGATTTGTTGTTGCCAGAGATGGTCAAAATGGTTGAATGTTGTCTAAAGATAACAAACTTTGTTATAAAATTAAGAAGTCAGGGGGTGTAATGTATATCCTGGTAAATATGATTAATAATGCTGTTATATATTTGAAAGTTGCTAAGAGAGTAAATCTTAAAAGTTCTCATAAGAAAAAAACTGACTGGTGATGGATGTTACCTAGAGTTATTGTGGTGATCATTTCACAATATACGTAAGTATTGGATTGTTATGCTATACACTTAAATTAATATTATATGCTAATTTATAGCTCAAACAGTTCTTTCAGTGTTACCTATCACAAGAACATTCATGTTTCCCTGATATGATGGGCAGTGAGTTGTCACTTAGAAATCAGTATAAAAAATTTTCCATCTTTACAAGTTTTTTCTTGTCAGTCAGTTATGAGGAGTCTAAAGAAGTAGAAAATGTTATACATTTGTGCAAACAGTAATTCAGAGGATGAAAGTTCTATGTCTTTAGGAAGAAAACAGTAATAATGAAATGAAGGATTTTCCTTGGTGTAAAGTGAAGAATTATACTATAAGGATGAGAAAAAATATCTAAAGGCAATAGTACATTTCATAAGAATTTTTATGGGATAATTGTTTTTCAAAATTGATAAAGTAGATGATAGTTCTGAGGTTGAAATAGGGTTGAAAAAAAGATACTGAGTTCTTGCATTTAAGGTGCACAGTCTAGTGAGAGAGGCACACAAACAATAGTTAATCATAGTAGTAGAGAATACTGTGGTAGAGACTATTGTATTCTGTGTAAGTGCATAGAAGGATCACATAACTTAGATTAGAGGTGGTGATTGAGGGACCAGGTAAGAGCTTCCTTCCCAGAGGAGATGATGCCTAAACTGAGGTCCTTAAGCAGGTGAAGAGGACAGTAAAACATCTCAAAAGAACATGGTGTTTTCAGAGAATGACAAGGAGTTGTACATGGCTGGTATTAAGGGGAACGTAGTAGGACAAGTGGAAAAGAGGCTGCGGAAATAGTCCATAAAGGGTTTGACATGGCATGGGTTTTATCCTGAAGAAAATTTGAAGCTTAAAAGAAAATAGTAAAAGCGTAGGACTGTTTGCCAATATGCTTACTGTTGTTGGCTTCCCCCCTCCCATTCTTCTGTCTGTTTTTTTTTTTTTTTTTTTTTGTGGAGCGGAGAAATGGGGGAATATTTTTTCTATCAGGCTTACAAAACTTGTTGTTCCCACTATTCCTACCCTTTCTGACTCCCTGCTTCCCAGTTGGTGGGGACGGTGAATGGGGTTTGGGGATCTGTTAACAAATCTGATTTGGATTGCCTATATGATTGCATACAATCTGAATGAGGTGGATTGTTTTTAGCAGCTGGACATTATTGTATCTAATCCACGTTCACTGTTGAGATGACTTTCTGTAAGTTTTTTTTTTTTTTCTTCTGGTGGGGGTGTGGGTCATGTTTCATAGACTTTAGGTTATCGAATGATTTTTTTCCCCAATAAAGTGTAACCATAAAACTGTTTTAGTGGAACTCTAAAATTAATATGTAGCTAATAGAATGCTATTTGGTCTGCCTAGGCTATCTCAAGGACATTGTGTTTTGCTATGAGGTGAGTGAAGGACTTCTATAATTGGAAATTGTTTTCAGGAATGAGTGTATTAAGGCAGAGAGTTAATGTGAAACATTTTCTGGATCTCTGATAGCTTATGTAGTGACTTTGTGCAAATTACAGAATGATGCTTTCTCTGGTGATGTAGCCTCAGGAGACAGGAGATGACTCCCTTGGACAGTCGAAGCCCTGCAGGCACATCCCTTGGATAGTGGAATACGAACTTGAATTTAGCTCTATCTTGTGGTCTTAAGCAAAGCACAATCTATAAAACTGTATTCAGCAGCACCAGACATTTCGAATTTACCAAGGGACTGAGGATTTGCTGTGAGCTTACTTGACTGATGTATATAGGGTTGGGACAAACTTTAGAACAAAGCCTGTTAGCTCACCACACAGGCCCCAGTTGTCATCACTGTAGATTTTGACTTATAGGTGTAAGTGATAGCTGTGCCTAGAAAAATGGTAAGTGGTCATGTAACTGACTTTTGACTTCTTAACGGAAGAGTGTTAAGTCATCTGCTCTTGCATGTCTTTGCTGTGCAACCATTCTGTGGTTATGGAACAAAAGAAGAGAGATACACCAAATGTCATTTTGGTTTTTTAATTCATATTTCTGGCTATCAGGGAACAGATAGAAATTACTATTTCAAATATAAGTTTTAAGTTGTCTGGATTTCTTTTATTCATAGCCTTCTATCACTCAAAGACTTCATTAATAATCAGCCACATTGGTAATTAGAGGGAGCAGAAAAATCTCTAACCAGGTTTTCTGTTTCATAATATGAATCACTGAATGATACCATTGACAGACACTGTATTTAGGTGATTTATTTGTGTTATCAGTCTTTTTGAGTTAGGATGATCATAATTCACATTTTACAGATGATGAGACCGAAGTTTAAAGAAGTTAGCTAACTTGTTCATGTTACAAGATTTGAGTAAGATAGATTCACTGTGCTTTCTCCTCTGGTTAAAAAGTCTTCTAAGATTAAATGTTCCAAATTCTGTTTATGAGAAATGCAACAAATTGAAAAAAATTACATATCTGACTTTATCAGCTTACTTAAAACATGTATTCCCAATTAATTATAAAATTCATCTGGAATGATCATATGTAATATTACATAAAATGAAGTTATCTTGATTGTTATTATATATAAACTTTGTACTGTAAACTCATTATTTCATATCTTCCCCAGTATCTAGCATTTTTTTCCTCAAGAAGGAAAAGAACTGGGGCGCCTGGGTGGCTCAGTGGATTAAGCCGCTGCCTTCGGCTCGGGTCATGATCTCAGGGTCCTGGGATCGAGCCCCGCATCGGGCTCTCTACTCCGCAGGGAGCCTGCTTCCTCCTCTCTCTCTGCCTGCCTCTCTGCCTACTTGTGCTCTCTGTCTGTCAAATAAATAAACTCTTTAAAAAAAAAAAAAAAAAAAAAAAAAAAAAAAAAAAAAAGAAGGAAAAGAACTTTTGGGTGGCAGCTGGGTGGCTCAGTCATTTGAGTGTATGATTCTTGATTTCATCTCAGATCATGATCTTGGAGTCATGGGATCAGCCCGCATCGGACTTTGCACTCAGTGTGGAGTCTGCTTCTCTCCCTCAAAAATAAAAAGGATTTTTTAAAGATTTTATTTACTTACTTGTCAGAGAGAGAAAGACCAGACAAGCAGGGGGAATGGTAGGCAGAGGAAGAAGCAGGAGCCCAATGCAAGCCCCTGGGAATGTGACATTGACGCTTAACTGACTGAGCCACTCAGGTGTCCCAAAAATAAGTAAAAAAAAAATTTTTTTTTAAGATTTTATTTATTTACTTGACAGAGATAGGGAGAGTACAAGTGGCCGGAGCAGCAGAGAGAAGCAGGCTCCTGCTGAGCAGAGAGCCCAGTGTGAGGCTCGATCCCAGAACCCTGGGATCCTGATCTGAGCCGAAGGCAGTCTATTAACTGACTGAGCCACCCAGGTGCTCCCCCCAAATAAGTAAAATCTTTAAAAAAGTAAAAATTTTTTGCCATCTGTATGAATTAAAATATTTGCTTAAGTCAGGACTTCTTATCTGAAGTTCTGTGACTGTTCTTCATTTTGGTGGTTTTGACTTTTCCAGGTCAATACTAAGAATATTCCAGCAAACAAACACAGTGTCTTATGTATATTTCCCTTCAGGATTGCTTCCTTGCCCCCAGAAATAGGCAACCATAATTATTGGTAAACTAGAATTGAAATCCTTGCCCTGTCACTATACAGAGTAACAACTAAGGTTCCTGATGGCATGAGTCATCCGTAAAACTAAATAATATACTGTTTTTCCAAGGCAGAAAACTATGTAATATGTCTTATAAATTTGTTTACCTAAAATATACTATTAAGAGTTAATTTTATGTTATTTTTATGTTAAATTATTTAAAATAAGGATAAAAATTTAGTTCCTCAGTTGCATTAGCCTCATTTCATGGGCTCAACAGCCATGTGTGGTAGTGGCTACCATACTGGAAAGTGTAGATACAGAACATTTGGATCATCACAGAAATTTCCATTAGACAACATGGTCTCTCAAACAGAGGGACTAAGGATTTCGTAAATCATTCAGCCTTCAAGGCGGTGGTGGAGAGAGTGCCTTAGCATTCATTTATGTAGGGTCCCCTTTTTTCCTGTTTTCAGTATGATGACTAAGCTAGAAAATCCTGTTGTTTACCTGAACTCTTCAGAGAATAAATTCCAGAATTCCACAGACTGGTAGTAGAGTGGAACTCAAGAAGGGATCTAGGGGACTATGTGTGTCTCAGACTAATTGCACTCATTCTTCCTAGTTTGAACTTCTTTATTTCTTCTGTGGTTTTTTTTCTTTTTTTTTTTGCCCTTGTGGGTTTATGGGTTTTTTGTTGTTTTTTTTAATCCCCTTTTTGTGCTTCAGTGGAGTTTTGATAGGGAGATGGGTGGATGTATTCAGCTGACCTATCATAACATAGGACCTGTGAGGACCTGGTCATTTCTCTGTTCAATGCCTTGAAGCACTTGTCACTCTTTTTATTTGTTGTCTCAGTGTTCTTGCTCAGAAGCATCAGTTGTAGTAGCGAGAAGCCCAAAAGTCTGTCATTTTGGTTTCTTTTGGCTACTGTTCAAGGCATGGTGTAAATAAAGGAGAATCATGAACCCATTTTTAAACTCCCCAACTCCTTTGATTATGCTTGTCTTGGGTATTTAAGAGTTGGATAGGTTGAGAAAGGAACTAATGCCTGATTTCTGCCAGGTGTTTATAAATTTTAAATTGTATTTGTCTACTGTGCAGTAACCTACTTTCAGATATTTCAGACTCTTAGCTTAGAAAAATAAAAAATAAGTTACCAAAAAAATACTTTCCTGAAGTAGGAAGTTAACTTTCATTCCTGTTTCCTCCAGGGAGGTTTATGTAAGGTGTAGTTGGCAAAGTCACTTGTGCTGCTTCAGTTCATAGTAGAAATAGACCATTTTTGGTATTCTGGTTTAGGATGGACTGCTGTAAGTCATTAGTTTTGGGGCCCGTCTAGTTGTTTACAAAAAATTGAATCTGAAAAACTTGATGCTCCTTCCAAAAATTACCGCCCTTATGCTAGAATTGTTGAGAGAATCGATGTTTTAAGTGTGTTCTGTCGTTTGCAGTTATTAAAATACCCAGTGTTACACATTCTCTGTAGCGTTTATTTCCCGTTCTGTTTGTGAGGAGTATCTTTATTTAGAGACGCGCACACTGAGTGAATCTTGAGTGTTAAGGCGGGGCCTCAGATGTACTCATTTCATCTCTCAGTCAGTGTTTTACAAAAGCTCTGCCAGAGGACACTCAGGTTTGAGATCTGTTATACTTCATGAACGAGTTAAAAACTGGTAGTCGGTGAGATAAAATAGAGTGAAGTAATTATTTAACAGCAACTGTGTTGACAAGGAGGTGGAGTTTAAGAGCGACTGTTACTTTCCAGTGGCCACTGGTACAGAACACACAGAAACTGAAGCTTTGGATTGGGTGTCTTTGTAAGGTATTCACAGTGCTCTTGTAGTGGGCAGTCTGTTTTCTCCAGATTTTCCTCCCCAGCTGTGTAGCAAATTTTGGTGTGATGTTCCGAGTATCCTTTAATGGTCTTTATTGTTAAAACTTTGCATTTAAACTTAATAACTTAAAAATATAAAATCAAAACTGAATTTGATTTTCCCTTTTTTTTTTTAAGATTTTATTTATTTATTTGACAGACAGAGATCACAAGTAGGCAGAGAGAGAGAGAGAGAGGAGGAGGCAGGGTCCCCGCTGAGCAGAGAGCACGATGCGGGGCTCCATCCTAGGAATCACGACCCGAGCTAAAATCAGAGGCTTTAACCCACTGAGCCACCCAGCCGCCCCTGATTTTCCTTTTTAAAATAAACTTTGATTCCTTCACAGCTAAGCAGTTAATATCTCAGTAATCTAACGTTTTAAAGAAATAGTGAAAAGTGAGTTTGATGGGAGAAGACCTTTTCTATTAGGTAAAAATACCATGTAAGCACAGATGATTCTGTAGATCAGTGTTAACAGTCGTTTGTGTTTTAAGATTTGCTATGATGTCTCTTGGTGGTAACAAACCCACTGAAATTAATACTTTTTTAACAGTCGCTCTTAAAAAAAGTAAAACAACAAAAAAAGGAAAATCAAATTCAGTTTTGATTTTATATTTAAAAAAAGCATTTTATTTATTTATTTGACAGAGAAAGAGGGAGAGAGGGAGGAGAGAAAGAGCAGAAGCAGGGGGAGCAGCAGGCTACCCGCTGAGCAGGGAACCCTATGCGGGCTTCATCCCGGGACCCCCGGATCATGACCCGAGCCAAAGGCAGCTGCCTAACCGAGTGAGCCACCCAGGTGCCCCTGAAATTAATACTTTCACAGGAGTGCTTAGCCATCATCCTGAATGAACTGTATTCACTGCAATTGGCTTCTTTTATAATGATACACATTTTGCTTGAAGCATGCTTTTGAGAAAGGACCCATAGGCCTCACCAGGGGTCCATGGCACAAAAATGTTTTGGGCCTGTTTTTATAAAGTGCTGTTACCACTACTGTTTCATTATAAAAATTAAGCCTGTAGGCAAAAAGGTAAAATATTTTTTGAACTACATTTTAAAGATTTTATTTGTCAGAGAGAACACAAGCAGGGGGAGCGGCAGGGAGAGGGAGAAGTAGGCTCCTGCTGAGCAGGGAGCCCGATGTGGGGCTTGATCCCAAGACCCTGGGATCATGACCTGAGCCGAAGGCAGCTGCTTAACCAACTGAGCCACCCAGGCATTCCCAGAACTACATTTTAGTGATCTTCACCTGGAGCTTACTATTGGAAATGCAAAACTTCAGGCTCCACCCCATATTTTAAATCAGAATCTGTAAAATCTGCATTTTAACAAGATTCCCAGGAGATTTCTGTGTACTCTAAAGTTTGATAACTGACCTAGTGCACCCCCCTCAATAAATTAGTTGGAAGTTACTCGTATACTTCATAGGATGTTAAATGACATGCCTGGGGTTAACACAGCTGGTCAGTGGGAAAACTTGGAACTGGTGTTTTCATAATTCTAGAGCTTTAATTTCAAGTTGTCTCCTTTGGGCCTCCAAGATGTTAGTAAGGATTATTTCATATTTTTCCCTCCTGCTAATCTTTACCCCAGTCTTCCACCTCCCCAGTCTCCTGAACCAAGGGTAAAAGAGCTCTCAGCTTCTTGAGAAGAGCTGTGCTGGGCTATATTAGAGGTTAGGAAGGGAGGGGCCCTGGGACAGTGTTGTGCCAGGGTGTAAGACTGGTATTCCTTGCTTTCCCTGCCTGCTCTGATGGTTTTAGTTTTACTTTGTAAAAATCATTATCAGGAATCTAGGGGCTAGTTGCTTAATCTTCCGTATCAGTGCTATTACAAGGATATACTAGGTAAATCAAGGTATAACAAATTTAAGCATATTTATTTATTACAGTTGAATAGTGTACAATATTATTAAAACTATACACTTTACCTGGTGGGTTTTCATTATTTTCATGGGCAGAATTTAGTATTATAACACGACTAGAGGTAGAGGACCGACCATACTTTTTTAACATCAAAGCCTCTAAAGCTCCCCTATGGAAAGAAGTGAGAAAGTAAGCATTTGGGAGGTCCTAAGCACCAAACTATACACTTTATTCTGATTCCTTCCTTTCTACCTTCCCAGCCAGCTATTCAGTACCGTTGTTTGTACCTTTGCAGTATCAGCATCCGGCCCTCCTCATAACTGCTCCCGTTACCCTGATGAAGGCCTTGATCACATCTTGCTTTGCTTCCTGAATTAGCCTATTAGCTGGTCGTCTTTTCTTTTTAAAAATATCCAGGGTCCCCATACTCAGCCTAGCATTCATGGCTTCTTCCACCTGAAGCCAGTCCACATCTCCGTTTCCTCCTCCCTTTATCCTCCTCTCATAGTGTGTGTGCCAGGTTTGCTTCATCAGGAACTAGCTTCGTACCTCTTTCAGTCCCCTTATTTTGGAGTGCTTTAAATCAGCTTACATGTCAGTCCTCCCTGAGTGCCTGCATCCCTCCCCAACCCCCCCCATTTAATCTCTGCCTTCTTTAAACTCCTTTCCATTAGAGTTTATCAAGGAATAATGAAAGTTTTACCAGATATTGCCGTCTTTATCTTAAACTTCCTAGGGGTCTTGGGAAGTCTTTGATTTCCTCTGAGGAATGCAATAGTGAACAAAGCAGACATAGGCCTAAGGAATTTACAGCCTATTTGGGGAGGCAGTCATGAAGTAAATAATCTTAGAGAAAACTGAGGGTATTTACCCCCAAAATACAAAAGCACTAATTCAAAGGAATACATGCACTTCCATGTTTATTGCAGCATTATTTACAATGGCCAAATTATGGACGCAGCCTAAGTGTCCATCGATAGATGAATGGATAAAGATGTGATACACACACACAAATATGCACACACAATGGAATATTATTCAGCCATAAAAAGGAATGAAATGTTGCCAATTGCAACAATGTAGAGGAAGCTAGAGAGTATAATGCGAAGTGAAATACCTCAGTCCCAGAGGGGAGGTGGGTGGGGGAATGGGTGCAATAGGTGATGGGAATTAAAAAGAGTATATTTATCATCATGAGTGCTGATAATGTGTGAAATTGTTGAATCCCTCATTGTATACTGGGATGAAAGTAAACATAATAAAAAAAACCAAAACATTGAAACTGGTAAGTGCTGTGCGGTAGAGATTCATGTGTCATGGAATCATGTTAGAGTGGGTTTGACCTAGACAGCTTTTTTGCAAAGTGAGAATTAAGCTGAGGTCTGAAGAGTGAATTAGGCAAAGAAGGGTTAGGGAAGTGCCGTCCAGGCAGGGTGTACAGTATGAGTAAAGATGGGAGGCAGCATGGCCAGTGTGAACTACTAAGAGAAGGCCAGGGTAGTGAGATACAGAGTTGTGTAGTGTAAGATAAAGCTGGAGGGGTGGGTAGGACTAGACTATGTTAAAGAATTAGTGCTTTTACCCTCAGATTAATGGAAAGCCATCGAGGTATTTTGAACCTGGATATTGGATCTATGTTTCAGATCTCTGGCTGCAGTGTTGAAGATGAATTGGAGTGTGGAGGGGATCAGCAGTGGGCATGGGTAGTCTGTCATATTTTAACAACTGTGGTAACATATTAAGCCCCATATCTCAGTGGCTTAACACAGAAAAGACTTCTGTCTATCATGCAGAGTTCAGGGGAGTCAGCAGCTCTCTTCTGTCTTAAACTGTGTCCACAAAGGTCCTCTTGTCAGGGGAAGACAGAGCTTGAAGATCACTTTTAAATAGTCAGGGCTGGCAGTCCTTGGTATCACTGTGCTGAGCAGAGCTCCCTGGCCCCAGCTGAACTTGCAAGGAAGGCTGGGGAATGTAGTCTTCCTGTGTGGCCATGAAGAGGAGGCAGTGTGGTGTACACATATCTTAATCTCTCTCCTCTGCAGCCAGTTGGGGGTTTAGTGTAGCAGTCCGGATAACAGAAAATGGTGGCTTAGGCTGGAGAGTGGTGACAGAGATGGAGAGCGCTGAATGTCTTAGAAAAAGATACGAAAAGTCAAAAAGCCAAGTGAGGTGAGGGAGAAGGAACTATTGAGGATATTATCTCTTAGGTTTGGAGTCTGTGTAACCAGGATGGTGGTATGTACTGAGAAAGGAAGACTGGCTAGAAGGGGACTTTGGACATGCTGAGCATCAGATCTCTTTGACACATCCATCTGGAGATGTTAGGTAGGAAATTGGGTATAAAGGCTTTGGGCTCAGAAAAGCAGAAATCTGAACCATGCGCAAGTAATTTGTATTAGACACATGAAAACTTAAGCATGGATAAAACCTCCTAGGGAGAATGCAGGGTCCTTCCTTTCCATTTCCACCTAACTGCCATCAACATCTGTGCACTGCCAGATTGCTCTCCTGCCACTCTTCCTGACCTCAGCTGAACCTTTAGATGTCCTCAGAGCCCCTTTGCTTGTCCTTAGGTGATTCCCTTAGCAACTCCCCATAACAGCTATTCTGAATCTTTTTTTTTTTTTTTTTTAATATTTTATTTGACAGACAGATCACAAGTAGGCAGAGAGGCAGGCGGAGAGAGGAACAGAGAGTCTGATGCGGGGCTCGATCCCAGGACCCTGTGATCATGACCCATAGCCGAAGGCAGAGGCCTTAACCCACTGAGCCACCCAGGCGCCCCCGCTATTCTGAATCTTTACCTGATTTGCCCTCAAACTCCTGCTCTATTTTTCCTGGTTTATACTTCACAGAGAATATAGAGGTTTTCAAGTACAGTTTTTAGCAATGTGTATTTTCCTTCTCAAAGCTATTACCCTCCCTTTTACTATTTTAGAGGAGAGAAGAGTGTAGGTTTCTTGGATGGTGGTTTCTCCCACCATCCAAAAGTAGAGTGAGCCTGTGAAACCTTTCATAAGCCTGAATGGTGTAGCAATTACCATTAATTTATATGGAAAAAATTTTTCATCATTCCCAGAACCAAACATAACCTTTCTTAGACTCTTTTGGTACCTTTAGAACACATCTTGGTTGCAGATGAACAAAACAAATCAAGATGTAGCGCAGATGCTGACAGATACAGTTTAAAGCTATGGCGGCTTGAGGTGGAGATGCTGAGTGTCGATCTGGGGAAGGAGTTCCGCAGGGTCATTCCCTGCTCCAGGTGTGCACTGCTTCCGTACAGACACTCAGTGCTATTGTTGCTTTTTGCCTTTCTTTGTAAATGTGAAAGTCTTTAGATTTCCTTTGGTCTGTGAAAACAGGTACAAATGCAGATCTTTCATAAAAGCAAACTGGTGTAACTTGAACTTTTTTTTTTTTTTAAAGATTTTATTTATTTATTTGACAGAGAGAGATCACAAGTAGGCAGAGAGGCAGGCAGAGAGAGAGGAGGAAGCAGGCTCCCCGCGGAGCAGAGAGCCTGATGCGGGGCTCGATCCCAGGACCCTGAGATCATGACCTGAGCTGAAGGCAGCGGCTCAATCCGCTGAGCCACCCAGGCGCCCCTAACTTGAACTTTTGAAAATCAAGGGCTGTTGGTATATTCTTTTCTAAAACTGATTCCCTCATCTGTACCCTGGATCTCATCAGTCTGTTTAGAGTTCTGTCTCTTAATTGTAAGTGGTTAAGAGTATCCTCTGGAGCCAAATTGCCCGAGTTTAGATCTCACTTCTGCTATAGGTTTCCATGTGACTCTGGCCAAGTTATTTAATCTTTCTGTTCCTCAGTTTCCCCATTTGTAAGGTGCAGATAATAACAGTAGCCATCTCAGAATTTTTGTGATTTAGAAATGTCTGACAACATTAAATACTCAATATTAGTTGTTGTTGTTTTTTTTTTTTTTTTCCTTTTTCCTTTAGTGGTTTGGTTTTCCTCTTGTTCCTTCAAACTCTTAAACTTTTAGTATGGTCAGATTTCCCCAGTTGTAAGATAATTTCTGTAAAGTTAGCATACAGTCTGTTTCCTTTTCCCTTTGCCATTAACTGTCTTGTGCTTTCTGTCTTCACCTCCTTGGTTTACCCCTGTAAATCCTCAACATATTACCCTGGACTTCTGACTGATTCCTCCAATCTCCTGAAATGCAGAGAGACTCAGTTGCCAAACCTGGTGGTCTGTTGCAGTCATTCTCAGACTTTGCAGGCATTGTTGTTGATGACTCTCCCACCCCTCCCCCCAGGATGTCTCCCTGGCTTCTAGGATGCTGTTTTGTCCCTTCTTCCTTTTTAGTTTTCTGATCATTTCTTCATAGTCCCCTTGACTTGTTACTCTTTTGCTACTTTGTATTGGTATCTCTAGGATATTGATTATAGTCCGAATTATCAATAAGACCCGAGTACGTTTCCAATTGCTAACTGGTCATCTTCACCTAGCTGTCTTTAAAGTTTACATCATCTGGATATTTATAATTGCCTCAGAGGTGGTCTTCCTGTTTTCAGTGTGTTTGCCAATTTTTCCTTCACAGTCTTCAGGGTTAATTTCCTCAAGCATAAGTGTCTATAGTACTCCTCTCATCAGAAACCTTTACAAACATCCTTTCTGGTAGAGAAAAGCTCAGATTTCTCCTTACTGAGGCTTTTAAGATTCCTGTAGGTTATAGCTAGATTTTGGCTGACATTAGTTGCATAACAATTGCAGAATAACTATTTACTTTCTGGTTCCACACTGGTACATGGTTAATGTTTTATTTCCAATCAGAATTTAAAGTGCTGTTTGAGTTAATTCACTTAGATATTGACAGGTACATTCAGATGATTGGTTGGCTTAATAAGGCTTCCATTGTTTTCTTCATGCTTTTAAATATGGGTTAGTTGTGATTTACAGAAATTAGGAAAGTGATAAGATAGGATTGGTTTTGTGGTAGTTTTCTACTCTTGATTTTCTATGTCTAGTACCACATGAATGTTGTTTATAAATGAAGTGTGGATTCGATTAGATAGGATTGAAATAGATTGTGATTAGGTGTGGACTAGATTTG
Organism: Meles meles; assembly: GCF_922984935.1. Taxonomy (NCBI): domain Eukaryota; kingdom Metazoa; phylum Chordata; class Mammalia; order Carnivora; family Mustelidae; genus Meles; species Meles meles. The sequence continues at coordinate 40,457,720 of NC_060081.1, read as the reverse complement.
ATAGAATTGAAGTATATTCGAGCTTACCCCAATATTAAGTAAATACTAGGATCTTAGTATATTTTAACTGCCAGAGTTCTTATGTGTATTTTTAAGTAACAGCTTTACTAAGCTATAATTCACATATCATAAAGTATGATTCAGTGGTTTTCAGTGTATTCAGAGTTGTGGATTCCTCACCACTGTCAAATCCCAGAGCATTCATCACACCATAAAGAAAACCCCATGCCCATTAGTGATCACTCCCCATTCCTTTTCCCTGTTAAGTTCCTAAAAACCAGTGATCTGCTTCCTTCCTTTCTGAACATGGGTTTGCCTATTTTGAACATTTCATAGAAATAGAATCATGTAATATGTGGCCTTTTAGATCTGGCTTCTTTCACTTTGCATAATGATTTTCACGGTTTATGTTATAGCCTTTAACACTACCTTACTTTCTAATGGTTGAATAATATTCCATTGTATGGTATGGCATCACATTTTGTTTATCCATTCATTTAGTTGATAAACATTCTTTCTTCTGCTTTTTAGCTGCTATCAATCATGCTGCTCTGAACTTTTGTGTACAAGGTTTGTTTTTTTTTTTTAAAGATTTTATTTATTTATTTGATAGAGACCACAAGTAGGCAGAGAGGCAGGCAGAGAGAGAGAGGCGAAAGCAGGCTCCCTGCTGAGCAGAGAGCCCGATGTGGGGCTCGATCCCAGGACCCTGGGATCATGACCTGAGCTGAAGGCAGAGGCTTTAACCCACTGAGCCACCCAGGTGCCCCATGTACAAGTTTTTATATGGACATTTTTTTAAAAGATTTTATTTATTTATTTGACAGAGATCACAAGTAGGCAGAGAGACAGGAAGAGAGAGAGAGAGAGGAGGAAGCAGGCTCCCTGCAGAGCAGAGAGCCCCATGTGGGGCTCAATCCCAGGACCCTGGGATCATGACCTGAGCCGAAAGCAGAGGCTTTAACCCACTGAGCCACCCAGGCACCCCGTATATGGACATGTTTTCATTTCTCTTGTGTATATACCTAAGGAATGGCATTAATAGGTATTAATTCTGTGTTTAGCTTTTTGAAAAACTGCCAAATGCTTTCCTGAAGCAGCCACACTGTTTCACAATTCTGTCAGCAGTGTAGAAGAGTTCCAGTGTCTCAACAGTCTTACCAACATAGGCTACTGCTGTCTTTGTTGTTACAGTTGTCCTAGTGGGTGTAAAGTAGTAGGTCCTTGTGGTTTTGACATATTATTTCCCTAATGACTGATGATGTTGAGCACTTTTCCCAAGTGCTTACTCATTCTCACTCAGTCATTCTCAGACTTTGTAGGCATTGTTGTTGATGACCCCCCCACCCTTCCCCCCAGGATGCCTCCCTGGCTTCTAGGATGCTGTTTTGTCCCTTCTTCCTTTTTAGTTTTCTGATCATTTCTTCATAGTCCCCTTGACTTGTTACTCTTTTGCTACTTTGTATTGGTATCCATTTTTATACTTTTTTGGGGAAATGTCTATTCAAACCCCTTACCCATTTTAAATTTGGGTCATCTTTTTTTATTTTTGAGTTATAAGGGATCTTTATTCTGGATACAAGTTCTTTTTTTTTTTTTTTAAGATTTTATTTATTTTATTTAACAGACAGAAATTACAAGTAGGCAGAGAGACAGGCAGAGAGAGAGAGGGGAAAGCAGGCTCCCTGCTGAGCAGAGAGCCCGATGTGGGGCTCGATCCCAGGACCCTGGAATCATGACCTGAGCCGAAGGCAGAGGCTTTAACGCACTGGGCCACCCAGGCGCCCCTGGATACAAGTTCTTATTGGAAATACGATTTGCAAATATTTTCTCCTTATATGTGGGCTGTCCTTTCCTCTTTTTTAAAGAAAGAGTATTATTTTAGAAAGGGCAGGGTGTGGGGAGAGGGGGAGAGAGAGAATCTCAAGGAGACTCCCTGCTGAGTGTGGAGCATGACACGGGGCTCTATCCCATAACCCTGAGATCATGACCTGAGTGGGAACCAAGAGTTGGACAGTTCTAAGCCATCCAGGTGCCTTTGTCCTTTCATCTTATATGTAGTTTTATTAATCAAATTACTTGGCATTAATTTTGGGTGTCATTAATATTTTTTGCACTGTTTAGTATTTAAATTTATGAAGTTTATAGTTCTTGCTTTAGAAAAGCTAGCACGCAAACCAGAGTAGTTAATGAGGCATCAAAAATTATGGCTGTATAGAGTTAATGCAAATAGAACACACCTCAAAGAAGATGAAAGATTAAAAACTCAGGTCGAGACCTTTCGCTGTCAGGGTCACGTTTCAGAATAGCAAGTGTAACATGGTAAGAGGTTTATTTTTCTGGTCAGTATGATCCTAAATTATTTTCTTTCTACAGCAATAAATGCTTTCTTATCCTTTTTTAAAATTGAGATATAATAGACAAATAACATTGTGTGAGCTGAAGATGTACAAGGTGTTGATGTGATACATTTATATACCACAGTCTGGTGATTACACTAATACCTCCATCATGTCACGTAAATATCATGGCTTTTTTGTGGTTAAAACAATTAAAATCTAGTGATTTTAATTTAAACTTGGAGATTTTGTAAGTGAAATTTTAAAGGCATATGATTAATGCATTACTAAATATTAATCACATAATTTTGAAATGTATATAGAACAAAGACCTTTTAATTCTTTTATTAGAGAAAGATATGCTGGCAGAATGGAATTTTCTCAGTGCAGCCACTCTGTCCATCTGCTATGCATTATGAAAAGAATTTTGGGTATTATTAATACCCCAGTTGGGGAGATGACTGCTCCCAGTTAGGGCTCTGAGCAACCCCTTTAAAAGCAGTTGAATCTAGCATATCTTAGGAAGCACCTTTTTCCAAATTTTAGGGTAGGAGGAGCTGCTGTAGCTCCGTCTTCCGTTATACCTATGCAGTAGTGATGAATACTTTAGATATATAATCTTTTTAATGTTTAATGACTGAAACTAACAATTGCAGCTTAGATTTTGTTTTTCTGTTGGATGGTGAGTATACCTTAAAAATTTGAAGTGTATGCCAGCCTATAAGGAAAAGTTACATGGTGTTTTTATACTCGGCACAATGAAAGCTAAAAGCCTCCTCCTGACTTTTTTCCCTTGTTATAGGCCTCCGGAGTGCAAGTTGCAGATGAAGTATGTCGCATTTTTTATGACATGAAAGTTCGGAAGTGCTCCACACCAGAAGAAATCAAGAAAAGAAAGAAGGCTGTCATTTTTTGTCTCAGTGCAGACAAAAAGTGCATCATTGTAGAAGAAGGGAAAGAGATCTTGGTTGGAGATGTTGGTGTAACCATAACCGATCCTTTCAAGCATTTTGTGGGAATGCTTCCTGAAAAAGATTGTCGCTATGCTTTGTATGATGCAAGCTTTGAAACCAAGGAATCTAGAAAAGAGGAATTGATGTTTTTCCTGTGGTAAGCATCAGAAATATTGAGCCTCTGTATAACTCAGAGTTAATCTTACTGTTACCACTTGAAGAAACCAGTTCCTAGGGCCAAAAGGATTTTCAGTCAGTCTATCTGTAGTATTTGTCATTTAATTTTTATTAAGGTTTCATAATATCTTAGTTACATTAATGTTTGTAGGACCAAAAGTAAATTTTAACTAGTCTTTGTGTACTCGAAGAATATGACTTTTAGTAGTTGATTCTTTTGGTGGGGATGGGGCAGGAGCTAGATTTTATGCATTCTCTGAACTCAGTTATAAGCTAACATTTCTCTAAAAATTCTTCCTAGAATCCTGAAAAGAAAGTTTACCCCACCAAAATCCTTCTCCAACATGTCTTGCCAGGAACCAGCCTTTCACTTTTTAAAACACCCATCTTTTACTTGTTCCTCTGTGGTTTGCTACCCCCCCCCTTTTTTTTTTAAAAAAGATGAATTAATTTGAAAGGCGGGGGAGAGAGAGTGAGTAGAAGGTGGGTCAGAGGGAGCAGGAGAGAATCTCAAGCAGACTCCAGCTGAGACTCGCTAGGGCTTGATTGATCTCGGGACCCTGAGATCACACCCTGAGCCAAAATCAAGAGGTGCAGGACTGATCCACTGAGCCACCCAGACACTCCTGTGGTTTGCTATTTTGGAAGTTGGTACTATCCTTGCAACTCTGACTAGGTCAGTAGGGGGTAGCCACTAGCCATGGTGGCTATTTAAATTTAAAGCAATTAAAACAAATGAATTTTAAAATTCATTTTCTTAGTCATTTGCCACATTTCAAACACTCAGTAGCTGCCTGTGACTAGTGGCCACCTTATTGGGTGACAGAAAGACAGACAGAACATTTCCATCACTGCGGAAAGCCCTTCTGGACAGCATTGTTCTAAATAGTGAAAAAGTGTTATAAGGTGATTTATGTGGCCTTTTTTCTTAAAAGGCTGCTTAATTTAGTTATCCCGGTCTTTTCAGGTAAGTTTGAGATTAAGCTTGAGTTGAAAGTCACACGTGTCTCTTACTTAGTTGTATTATATTGCTTTCTTTGGTATGGAAGTCTTACGTAGAATAATTCTCTAGCTTCCAGTGGAAGGGGGAGTGGTAACAGCCTTTGATTTGGGGGGAGTGAAGATCCTCTTGATACTTCTGCCGAGCCAGGAAACGGCTAGCAGGGGCTTAGCTCTTTGCTGTAGGTCACCAGCAGCTTGGGATATGGAGCTAGGAAGTCAGAAGAATTCTGGTTTAAAGGAATGTAACTCTAGATCACACCTCAGTAACATTTCAGCAAGCCTTTATTGAGCTTGATTAAACCAAGATGGTGTGTGGAATATAAACGTGGGATCAGGTGCTTGTTGGGGGCAGCCTATTGTTCTGCAAGTCTGAGAGCCACAAACTTATCTACATAAGGATAGTAGCTGTTGAGACTTCAGACAGAGCCCTTCCTGATTTGAACTTTTATTTCTACCACATTCCAAGTGTTGTGTTAGAGCCTGGGAAAACAGCTGTAACACAGGTGAAGCCTCTGCCCTTCTGAGATTTATAGCTGCTGAGTTGTAGATAACGCAGCTGAAGGTTTAGGCTTCTGAGTTGGTGACTGTTTACTTCATTTGCACTACTTTTCCCCTGTTTTTTCCCTACTGTGAAAATAATACATCATTATTAAAGAACATTTGGCAAATAAAGGTAGAAAGAGGAAAGGAATTCATTGTTAATGCAGTGTTTTGTTTTGCACTGTTGTTTTAAGAAAATGTACAACCTTATAGGAGTTTCCTATAACAGACTCTGTGTGGGGCCCAGGAATGGCTATTACTTAAGGCATTTTAAAAATCTGGTTAGAGTGAAATCAGAACAACTAATGCTTTTTCCTGTCCCTGACCTATTTTGCATAAAGGAAGTACCCACTTAACTTTGCATCTCAAGCGATTCCTAGACCTAAGGTGGTGGTTGTGGTTCTGCCTCTTGTTGGGAGGAATAAGCATCTGAGAGACACAGAGACTGCTGTTCCTGGTTTCTAAGAATAGAAACTGCCCTCTGTGGCAGGAGTAGACTACCATGAGGTCCACACTAGCCCTCAGTGCTAATGACTGTAGAATGGTCTGGAAGTACGGCAGCTAAATGCAAGCATTAGGTGTTTAAAAGTATTTAACTACACTCCATGTAGAAGTGTATCAAGATAGCGCGGAGCAGAGGCAGACCTGGAGTTTGGTGGCATAGTGGGAAATAATTCATGGACAAGCAGTTTGAATAGGATGAGGCTTTTCTGTGCATTGTTAGTATGTCTCTTATTTTTCAGTATTGCTGGTGAAGAAAGTTATGAAGCGTATGCTGTGCTTCCAGGATTCATTCAGGAGGAGGGAGACACTACAAGTTTTGTTAAATACAAAATAATAGTAATACTGACAGTTAAGGCACAGTTGCTGAATTGCTAAGCTTAAAAAATCCTTGTGACATGTTTTGTTTTGTTAGTCTAAGATGGAAAGCAAGTACTCTCATGTGATCAGAATTTGCTGTTTGTCGGAATAGACATAAATGAAGGGACTGGGAAGATTAAGAAGGAGTCTTTTACTTCGTTTTCTAAAAAGGAATATATTACAAGTAATCTGAAGCAAAAATGCTAAAATTTCTAGTATTTCTTTTTTTTTTTAAAGATTTTATTTATTTATTTGACACAGAGAGAGAGATCACAAGTAGGCAGAGAGGCAGGCTCCCCGCTGAGCAGAGACCCTGATGCGGGGCTCGATCCCAAGACCCTGGGATCATGACCTGAGCCGAAGGCAGAGGCTTTTAACCCACTGAGCCACCCAGGTGCCCCTCTAGTATTTCTTAATTCAGGGTGGCAGATACTTGATTTACAGATTATTCTCTATATTTTCTGAAGCTTTTTTTCTAACCAGAAAGAGTTGAAAAGCAAGATGGTTGTTACTAGCCTGAACTCGAGCCTTTATTGATAAAAATGGGGGAGAATTTAAAGCAAATTGGATAATACAGTCAGTTATCCAGTGGTTTTTTTTTTTTTTTTTAATGGCCCCATTAATCTGATCTTTAATTGGTGGTTCTCTGACTAATAACTAAGGTTATTCCACCTTAGTCAACCTGAGCCATTCCGTGTGTGCCTCTCCTTGGTAGTGTCCAAGGAGGGGCGGAAATAGACACATTGTGTAGTCAGCAAAACTCCCAGGAGATTCTGAGGACCGTAACCCCATCACTGATGCAAACGTTTAACACAGTGTAATTGTACTTTCTCTAAACATTGTTTTCATTTTTGGTATCTCTCTATGCAGGGCACCAGAATTAGCGCCTCTGAAAAGTAAAATGATCTATGCAAGCTCCAAGGATGCCATCAAAAAGAAATTTCAAGGTATGGATTAGATTTACTTTCAAACATTTAGAGGTATGGTGGACCGCTGGAATGTGGGCTGCATCTTTTCTAAGAAGCACCCTACTTCCTTTGGAGACCCTTGGTGACAAAGAAGGCAAGTGTTGCCTCTTTTGAGGAAAAACATGGAAGGTTGAACCTCACTTTTAGTGTGTCTTCTGTCTTGTGCTGGCCACTCTGGATCTGAACGAGCTGTCTTAAAAACCTTATTCTTGGGCACCTGGGTGGGTCAGTGGGTTACAGCCTTTGCCTTTGGCTCAGGTCATGGTCCCAGGGTCCTGGGATCGAGCCCCGCATTGGGCTGTCTGCTCAGCAGGGAGCCTGCTTCCTCCTCTCTCTCTGCCTACGTCTCTGCCTACTTGTGATCTCTGTCTGTCAAATAAATAAATGAAATCTTTAAAAAACAACAACAACAAAAAACCCTTATTCTTCGTTGGGGGTGGCGTGGATGACAAAAAAATCAAAACCCCTTTATTCTCTGGACATTGTGTGCATATTGTTTGTTTGGGCTGGCTTCAGATTAGTTTGGGATGCTGCCGAGTTTCTCACATAGCATATGGAGATTCAGTGGTTTACATTAGCTGTGGTACATAATTTATGGTGGCCTATGAATGTGTTGACATAACAAACTTGAAGTAAGGAGACATCCATAAATGGGGAAGGATACTCTTTAGCTTTATTTTGGAATGGTATGACTTTAGGTAACTGACTTACCTGTGTCCAAAGGAAAGTGCCCTTATCCTTGAACGGCCACTTATCTTTGACTTGCCACAGGGTGATTGGGATCCTGCTGCGATGGTCTGGCCATACTTACTACCTCCAGCCAGGAGGGAAGTGTTGGTACGATGGGAAGAGCATGGGACAAATGCCCAGAGGTCTGCACTGAGGGTTAACTATATAACCTAACTGCTGTGTGACCCTGGCCCCAAGCACTTAACCTCCTGGGGCCTTGACTGTCTCCTCTGCAGAATGGGAGGCTTGGTCTGGATGGTGTCACCTCCGTGTAACAGGCTGGCCCACTGCCTTCCCTGCCATGGCCAGCACCAGAGAGCTGGGCAAGCCAGGGTTACAGGACTTGGCCCAGTGTGGTTTTGGTTTTGTTTTACTGTGGCTGGCTTTTATATTCTTGTGGTAGAACAGGTTTGCTCTAGCTTGTTTTACCTAGGAAAACTAAATTCTCACTTCTTTCCTTGAAACCTGCTGCTGCGTCATTCAGGCCTTGTCAGATTCTCCATGTGTTTGGGCCACTCCCCAGAGGTGTGTTCACCAGTTGGTTAACTGATTGACGATGGATTCCACACCATCTTTATGTTGTGTTGCCTTTCAGTAAAGGAAGGAATTGCTATATAGATTTGACCTGCTGATGTTAAAGATGGTCACCTTGTTGCTTTTTTTCCCTTGCGAAACTATCACTGGCTTTCTCCAGTCACCCCTAAGTAGTCCAAAAGCTGACCTGCTGTACTTTCTGCAGCTCAAGAAATGGACTTAAAATTATGGAGGATTAGAAACAGTGCATCTGTTTGAAAGATAGCAGCTGTTTACGGAGAAGCTACTGTATGTAATTCCTTAAGTGAGCTCATTCTGCCGTGAGGTGGTGTAATTTTTCTGCGAAAGCCATCAGTACACATTTTACATAGTTTTCATTGTGACAGATTTCTTAAATGTGTAGTATAATACCACTGGAAAACTAACTTCTCCAGAGCAAAAAGGAGATGCCAGTTGTAAATACGGTTATTCTTCAGTATAGTCAACTAAAATCAACTGTGCAACTGAAGCATCGACTTAGTATTTTTACTTACTTATTTATTTATTTCTTAAGATTTTATTTATTTATTTGACAGACAGAGGTCACAAACAGGCAAAGAGGCAGGCAGAGAGAGAGTAGAAAGCAGGCTCCCCGCGGAACGGAGAGCCCGATGCAGGGCTCAATCCCAGAATCCTGGGATCATGACTTGAGCCGAAGGCAGAGGCTTTAACCCACTGAGCCACCCAGGCGCCCCATGTATTTTTACTTGTTTTAAAAAATAAGAAAATTACTAGATCTGTTTTTTAACTTTTAATTGAAGCATAACATATCTATAGAACGTGGTGGACATCTAAATTTTTGTAGAACTCACTATTCACAAATGAAAATGGTTATTTCTTGATTTAACAACCGGCATCCCAGAAGTCTCCCTTGTGCCCCTTCTCTTGTGTCACTTTCTCTTAGTCCTTCCATATGGGAACCAGCAGCGTGGCTTCTAGCAGCAGGAGTAGCTTTGGCTGATTTCCATTATACAAATAGAATCATCCAGACCAGACGTATGCTTGGATGAAGTTTGGCTTCTTTTAGTCAGTGTTCTCTTCTTTAGTCCTTCGTTTTCATGCACATCGTTAGAGATTATTGTCCTTACTGTGTAGTGTTCCACTGTTCCTATGTGCCGCAGCTGTTCTATCCATATTAGAACTGGTCTTTTAAAACAGCTTCCTGTCTTAGAGAAAGAAATAGGTCATGTTACTGCTATAATCCTTAAAGAGAATTGTTTTTCCTCCCTAGGCATAAAACACGAATGTCAAGCAAACGGACCAGAAGACCTCAATCGGGCTTGTATTGCTGAAAAGCTAGGTGGATCCTTAATTGTAGCTTTTGAAGGATGCCCTGTGTAGACCATCATTCAGTGCCACAGATCGAAAGCTTCCATGTTTAATGTTACCCTCTTGCTATATAAGTAAAGCAAATATGTTTAGGCCAGGGTCTCACAGAGGGGGAGCTGTCTTGTCATCTGTTAAAGTGAACTAAATATTCTATAAACGTGCAGATGGCCCTAAATACATCTAAAATCTAAAGTTTTATTGGTGTGAAATTAAATTCTTATTGGCCAAATGCCTGTTTTGATGAGTTGGCTTGTAAAGGTTTTTGTTAAACTCATGATTTTTAATAATGCAGTTACCAAACACTACAAGGGCCATATGAAGAGAATTATTGCATCTTTGTAACCTCAGCAGTTAACTTGGTTTCTTTTGCTTAGAGAATTGGTTATAATCTGGTTATAATTTTGGCCCAAATTCTTCATTTTCTCTTGAGCTAAAGTGCATAATGGAAAATAGATCTCCTTAGCACATGTAACAGCACTAATACACTAACTACAGTAAGACTAAGTCAGGCAGTCTTTTAATTCTAGCAGATGTGTGATGGAGACTGCCTCAGAATCGTGCACACTTCTAACCAGCGCTGATCTAGCAAAGCACTATTTTGAGCATGCAGTTGGAATACAGGGAGCAGCTCCCTGCACCCGCAGTGAGCTCTCCGCGGGCTAGTTGGGAGACTGTTCAGAGAGTGACCTTGCATCTTGGAGATAAAATCAGCGGGCGTGTCCTAGGGAGAATGTACAGTACCTTGGAACAGCTAATTATAATGCAGATTAGGGCTCCATTGTAATTACAGCATTTTGTTAATGAAGATGATAAAATGGTGTGTTGAAAAGCTGGGACACCTGTCACAACTTCAACTGTGTCTCCTTCAGAATTTTGTTGCTTCTGGTACAGTAAGGTGTGGAAGAACACTAAGTGTACGTGTATGCTGGGGCCTGGGAGAACTTCCTAATTTCCTAGAGCAGCTTGTTGATTGTATGTGGAATGGGGAGCAGGGATAATGGATGACACCCACGGGAAGCCACCACCTCATGACGCTTGGAAGTGATTGTCTTTAACATCACAGGCATAACACTTTGAAAAATATAGAGATGCACACAGTTGAACTTAGAAGTAGCAGTATTGGCTTTATGTAATAAAGGAAGCATTTTTAACTTACCTCTTGTGTAATTAATTATTCATGTGGGAATTGGGGATGAAGGATTTCGTTTTCTATAAATGGGATGAGGCATGTGGAGGTTTGGATATTTCAGACAATTAGAGCTAAGACCACAGTTCTTCCCCCTCTTATTGAATGAGGAAGTTGGTATAAAAAAGCTGGGTATCTTTTTCTTACTCCAAATGTGTATCCAAATACCAGGCTTTTATCTCCTTTCTGCTTTATTTGGGAGGCAAGAAAGTTAGGCTTTAATCAAAATCCTTCTTTCAAAATTGTCTAGAAGACTGCGCTGGCTCCTGGCTTACTGGTGAGCTGCATGTCATTCTTTCATCCTGAGTTTCTGATTCCCTGTACTGCAAAGCAGTGCTGTCAGCGACAGTCTCTGAACGGGCCTCCCGAGAAGTGTAGCAGTCCTCGGCTGTTTGACTCCACAATGGCCTTGTATGTAGAGCTGGGTGTCTGATGAGGGAGTTGAGGAAGTCGTGGCATATGGCACTTCTTGGAGAAGCAGCGCTGTCTGCTGGTGTGTGTGCATTTGCTTGGGGGTGGGGGGTGGCCGTGCTGGGGAGATAGGGGTGGGCAGTGCAAGAGGGATGCATGCTATGGGGAGGGCTTCACACAGGGTACAAGGACTGGAGAGAATTTAAGCCTCTCCCACAGGCCAGAAATTGGGAAGTTGCTAACAGTTAACTTGTATCTCCACCTAGGGGAGCTTTTGAGAGTCTTATTGCATTCCTGAGGTGGGGGCCCAAGAATCCGGCTAACAAGGACTCCAGGTCATTCTGATGCCAGATGTGAGTCTGAGAGGTTAGCGGGCTCTGGTGAGGGATCAAACTGCAGGTACACCTGCTTTTGGCAAGCACGTTTGCATTCCTGCAAGTGCAGATGCGGCCCGGGAGTGTGTGCGGAAGACTAACTGGAGGGTCATCTGCTCATACTCTTTTGCCCTGGGAAAGAAGCAGACAAAGCCACTGCGAATAGAAATTCAGAACTTGACTGTGAAGTTCGTTATTTCAGGGAAAATTAATCCCTGAGAAAACAGTGAGCACAGTGACTCAGATAATAGAATTAGGCTCAGTCGAGTGGTTTCCGTTTTTGCAGAACAGTCCAGAGGGCTGGCTGATCACACATAGGAAGTACAGCTTCTCTTTCTTGGCTGGTTGGTTGCTCTTCGGGCTCTCACACTGGGTATGCCCAGGGACACATCACTTTGCCATGATTTGGGCATTTCTGAAATACAGACAGTTTGAACTGGGCTACAGCTGTAAGAAGGGTCATTCTAGTTGACCCCTGGAACAGCACAGGTTTGGACTGTGGGGGTCCATTTATATGTGGATTTTTTATAGGCAGGACTATAAATGTATGGTCCTCATGATTTTCTTAACATTTTCTTCAAGAATAGTGTTAGGTACACATAGCATACAAAATGCATTAATCTACTGTTATTGGGAAGGCTTCAGGTCACGAGTAGGCTATTTGTAGTTTATGGGAGAGTCAAAAGTAACACAGATTAAAAAAAAAAAAGTAATACAGACTTTTCACTGTGCCGGGGATGGGGGATGGGCACCCATGACCCTAACCTCTGTGGTGTTTGAGGATCACCCATAATTGCATTGTGGCTGTGAGAGGGTGAGGTTCCAGGAGCCAGGGATTTGGTGGAAGCAAAGTTTGTATAACCTGAACTGTTTCACCAGCCAGGTCTGTCCTTGGGCTCTACTGGGGAGACCTACCAACCTGTAGCCAGTGTCCCCAGTGAGCCACCCAGAGAAGTCCAGTCACTGGCCTAAAGTCCCACAACTCCTAAGTGGCAGAACTGGACTACAAAAACTTGGATCTCTTTCGTTCTGGCCCTAAACTATTCCCACTGTACCCCAGGAGAGTTCTTAATTTCTGACATCTGGAATTCTAAGGTTCTGTCTTGTTCGGGGCCAGGGATGAGGCTGGCACTGGGGCAGGAAAGGTAACAGTTCTTTCAGGCTTTGAATTCTGTTAGACGCAAATCTGAAGGAAGTTCAGAGAGAAGGCATTTGTGGAGGGTGTCCAGTGGTTTCTAAAATCTTGTGTTTTGGCTGCCTATAGGCCAGGAAGCCTGGTGTTTGTACATTTTATTGAACGTTATGCAGAGATGGCCAGAGGAAGTCAAGAGCTGCTGCTGACACGATGGGACTACAAGGGCTGAGATGCTGTTCATGGGCTGCGTGACCCTGGAGCTGAATTCAGGTCAAGTCTGGGAGCCTCTGAAGGGCAGGATAGAGACTAGATGTTCTCAGAATTCTCCCAGCTGCACTGTTGGGGGGTGGGGGTGGGGGCGGAGTGTCTCAGATGCAGCAGTAGCACTGAACCAGGGTCTCCCAGGCCACTTCCTCCAGGAAGCCAGGCCTAGAGAGCAGTGCTTCCTGTCAGCAGCCTAGCTGGTCAGCCAGCATCTGTTCTTTGACAAGTGCTCTTGCCTAGCCTGGGCAATCCCCGCTTCCACACTGGTCTTCAGAGCTCGGGGCTACAGAAGCCAGTTATCCAGTGCTGCAGGGGCCCTGCATCTGCAGGACAGGGAGCTAGGAATGGCGAGGCCAATAAGCCACGCTCCCTAGGCCTCTGTGTCCTGTAGAGGAAGACCGGGGGGGCGCCTGTTGACCCCGTTCTAGCATCTACTGAGGGCAGCTGTCTACAGTATCTTCCTGAATGGCTCTTTTCCTTCCCCAGCGTGATGCTGGAACCTTACCCAAGACAGCCCTGGCAACAAGGCCAGGCCGACGCAAGCTCTGGCAGGCTGCTTATCGAACTTGGGTCCCCTCTGCTGGGCCTTGTGGCTACATGGCACCTGCTGGGGTGGGTGGGACAGAGGATGGAGGATGGGCCCTGAGAGCTTGAACTGCAGGAGGTCTCCACAGTGGTTTTTTGAGAGTCCCCAGGTCAGCCTCCTGGGGCCACCACCCTGTATCATGGCGGCCTTTGTTTTACCTCCTCAAGTCATGTAGACACTGGAGGGTCTCTGTCGGGTGGTCTGAGGGAGCAGGGAACCCAGGGAGCAGTGGTCACCAAGCAGTATCCAGAGGCAGCCGCTCAGTACTGCCCAGTCTCTCCCATGCCTTCCGTGCTTCAAGGTCTGCCTTTCCTGGGGTTTCAGTGGGCATGTGCCCAGCATAAGGGTTCTCAATTCTGCAGTCAGTGTGGCAGGGGGAGGGGAGCGTACTAGAAGCGTCTGCTCACAGGGCCATGGTGATGTGTCTGGTGTAGGGCCAGGTCTGGCCTCGGTTTCCCACCAGGAGATTGACGAGGGCCCGAAACCACTGGCTTTGGTTAAGGCCACTCACTGTTGGTGGGAGGAGTTGTGACCACCCTCCCCCACCCACCCCACCCCTGCCCTGTAGGTCCTTTGGCATAGAGTCCCCTGCTCCTAATGCAAAAGGCACATGGAAGGTGCAGTGAGGGGCCACCAGTTTGGCGGGGGCACTCAGCCACTATTCATGGGGCCCATGAATTCCGAAACTTGACTCCTCCCCCCAGCTGACACCCCCACCCCAGCTGAGTGATGCACTGACAAATGTTAGAGGCAGGCAGGTTTGAAACCTGCCTTGTCTTTTACTAGATGAGCTGCTCACTTCTGTACCTCCTGTGGGGACTGGAAGGTTTCACGTGAGAACCAAGGCCAAGGCTGGGCATGTGGTTGGCATCAGGTATCGTTGACCACTTTCTCCTGTTCAGTCTGCTGCCAGAAAACATGGCATCTGCTCCCCGAGTCCTGTGGGATTCCCCTTTCCACTTCAGCCCCCTCCATAGTTCTAGAACAGGTATGATGGTCTTCTCTTACCTAAAAATCTCATGGCTCATACTGTCTTACCTGTCCTGATGCCTTGGCCACCACCGATCCCTGTACCTGCTGTCCCCTCAGCCTTGAGCCCTCCTCACCTCTCCTGACAGCACCTGCTCTGGTGAACTCCAGCTTAAGCTCACTTCCCTGGGTAGCTTTCCCCAAAGTCCCAGCACCCCGATCCCAGTACCGTTGCAACACAGGTGCAGAGACGGCATGGTTAGGTGGACCACAGGTCACATGTGAGGCATCCCCTGCCCCCCCCCCCCCCCAAGAAGCTGAGACTGGGTCTTGGTCACGCAGATTCAGGTCAGCACTGTTGGGCCTCTTGGGGGTGGTGCGTGGTGTATGGGGGCTGGAGGCTCTAGAATATGCTGCCTGGGTCTCAAGATTCCCCTGTCAGCCACCACAAGGGGTAAACCCACCAGCCAGACACCTATGACATGCATGCAGAGGTCCCAAAGGAGGCAGCAGACGAGTTTTTGGCTTGCCTTTTCTCTGGGCTCCGCACCCTCCCCACGGGGCCCACCCTATTGTGAGTGCCCACCCGCTCCAGCCAGTCTGACCCCGCTCCAAGGACCGAGGCTCAGGAGGGCGAGGAGCCTGGCCAGCGCTTGCTTGAGGCAGCCCCTTGATGGGAGGACTGGTTGATGGCTGCCACCAAGCCCTAGGGCTGCTCACATTCACCCCCTGGCTCCTGGCTTGGTCCCACCCATCCTGTGAATCTGACTCCTCAAACCAGGTGTTGCTTAGGTTACAGGCCCCCATACTCCTCGTGGCCCAAGGACCACACTCTCATGGGCCCCCACAGGTGCAGGGTATCTGAGGACCAAGACAGGTTTGAGCTGGCCACTCCAGCTCTGGGCCACCCTCCTGAGGCTTGGATGAGTGTCCAAGCTCTGGCCAGAAGGACAGAGCTCACCTCACACAACCGCCCAGGTCACCCACAGCCTGCTCAGGTAACCTCAGATCCTCATGGGTAGAGGCAGTGGTCAACACATCTGGCCCCCAGGTGTCACGGGCCTGCTCCCTCCGTGTGCCGGGTGGGCACTGGGGCCTGGGTGGCCTGACCAGGAGACAGCGAGCCCCAAGACCACTGCTAATCTCCTGCCTTTGGGAAACCAAGCAGCACCCTTTTTCTGTCCCTGAGGGAGCCATCCCCTCCTTGTTCCTCGTCCTGGGCCCAGTGGCAAGGTCAGGGAGCCCCAGTAAACCAGACGAGACCAAAAGTGCCAGGCGACGATGTTGGTTTTAATGGCATTAACATCCAGAAGGTCACACATCCCTTCTTGCTGGCAGCTTCTCCTGGGGGTGAGGGGCTGCTGTCTCACTGGGCTGGGCTGTGACCCTCCAGTCTGCTCTACAGCCTTTGAGACTCCCCTGGGGCCGCCCGCCTCCTGACCCCCCAACCCAGGGAAAGAAAACAATTGCACTGATTGACATACAGATACCCAGAAGTCCCGGCCTCCCCAGCACACACCCTGGGGACTATCACGGAGCTGAGAAGGGCTTTGGCGTCTGCTCAGTGGTGGTCCAGGGCTGGTCCTGGGGAATAGTGTTTATCAAATGTGACAAAGGTTCTTTGACAAACGGGGGGTCTGGCAGATCTAGTTCTGTGATTCTAAGAGACTCTCGTCTCTAATGGCTTCTCTCAGAGCTACTGGAGGTTGGGCCTGGATAACGCTGTGTTGGGTGGTTTATTTATTCGTAAGGAATGTGTAAGGCATTTTGGTAAGTTGAACAGTAACTTCTTTTCCTCAAGAGACTCAGACAGATGTGCCCTCCTTTGAGCTGCTACCGTCCTCCTGTGAACAAAGGTGGGCAGAGGGAGAGGATGGGGCCAAGGAGCCGAGGCAACTGCTCCCCCCTCACTCCTAGAGACCTCCAGTGCCCCCAGGATTAACACCCCCCACACCACTCCCGCCCCTTCCAAGAACACCCAGCCCAGCAAGTCTGGAGAGCCAGCGTGGACTCCAGAAGCTGGTGGGAGCCGATAGGAGGAGAGGGAGGTCCCTGAGTTTGGGTGAGGACCCTGGTACCCAGGCTGGGCCAAGGGAGGACCCAGCTGGCAGTAGGGGTCAGAGAAGCACTCCCCCCACTCCCCCGGCCCCAAGGGAAGCTGCGGAAGGGTGGCTGCAGGTCCCACAGCCCGTTTCCAGGAGTCTATCCCCACTACGTCCTGCCCCCAGGCCTGGTTCTCCTATCTGCCCTGCACCCCAAGAGTGCTGGGGCCTCCCACACTGCCAGGGGATGCAGGGGCCATGGCCATGACACTCACTGTTTTGTCCAGCTGCTCCTGCAACTTCTGTACCGTCTCTCTCTCCTTCGTCAGCTGCTCCTGGGTTGTCTTCAAAAGCTCCTGTAATTTGGTGGCAGCGCATCCCAAGTCACTGGTTAATTTCTTCTCTTTTTCTAGTCTCTCCTGGGGGGTCAGAGGGTGCAAGGGGATGAGCCATCCCATGGCACAGCAGAAGGACCCCGGCTCTGCCTGTGAGGCCCTGCTGCCTGTGAACTGCCTGTGAAGGCTGCGGTCACTGCCTTGCTACCAGCGTCGCCACGAGCTTCCTGTGACACTGAGGAGGTCCTGAGGTGCACTGAGGCTAGAGCTACAGGAAGCAAACTTCCGGTTTTACTTCATGTACACAGCCACACTGATGAGTGGCTGCCCAGTGTGACCTTGGGGGCTTAGGGATCCTGCCACCCTCCATCACCACCAAATAAGGCTGGACCCTGCTCAAGGGGCCTCAAGAGGGCTCCTCTCCCCCTCCCACCCCAGACGGCCACCCTCCTTTCCCGACCTGCTGCTCCCCGCAACTTCTACCTTCAGCTGCGTGACCTCCTCTGCTTCTGAAGACTCGAGGAACCCTGTGCTGCGGAGCTTGTCCAGCTCTGCCTGTAGCCGACACGCTGAGCTCTGAGCCTGGGTGGGGAGAGGGCAGCACGGCATGGGCAGGAGGCCCGACAGTGCACAGGGCTGCCACCAGATGCCCAGCAGGGAGGGACAAGGGTGCGGGGCAGGGCCGAGGCTGGACCCTACCCCGCAGACCCCTGCCCCATATCCCCACAGGCCCTGGCACACTAGGGAGCTGCAGGGGCAGGGCCTGACCTCCTCAAGCTCAGCTGAGAGCTGCTGCCGCAGTGCCTGCTCGCCCTCCAGGGTGGCTTCTGTCTGCTCCAGCTGTGTCTTGAGCTGCATGGAAACAGTACATATGGAGTGTGGGAAGCCGGGAAAGACCCCCTCAGGGACCATGGCTCCTGACCAGGTTCCACCTTCTAGTGCCAACGAGTGCTACCTTAGCCTCTCCCTGCCTCTGGCTGTCTGGTTGGGGGAGGGAGGGCTCTAGCCGCCCACCGGCCAGCTGACAGCTGTTCCCAAAGCTCCCCCTTTGGGGAGATGGTGCCTCAGCCCCAGGGACAGCGCTGGGGTACTGAAGAGATGCTACTAGGACCTCTGCTGACCTCAGGACAGGGATGCGCTAGAGTGGTCCCAGCCCCACGACTCCATCCCCACCCTGCTCCTCTGGGCACAGGCCCCTGGCGAGGGCTCTCAACCACAGTTACTTGGGTCAGAAGTCTGGAGAGTAAGTGCCCTGCTGGGGACGTCCCAGCGAGGGCAACAGGGAGACCAAACTCCCTATCTGCAGGCACAGCCGTCCTGGCTCCCCCTTCCAGCCCTCCCGCACACATGGTTAGGATCCCACACCTGATCCCTCTCTACTTAGCTGCCTCCCTGCCCTTCCCTCCGCTTTGGGGCTACCTCAGCACCTGGCTGGCCCCTGGCTGGGCAGAGCTGGTAGCAGAGGCTGCCAGTGGCCAGTGTTCAGCCGGAACAGAGGCCTGCGGTCCTTGCTCTCCCAGTGGGCGGGAGGGGGCCCAGGCAGGCTGTTAGTGACAGACATCTGGGGACTGGCTCACCGCCCTAACCTCGATGGGGTCCTGCTCTGCGGGGGGCGCAGCTGGGGACCCAGCTACGTCACCATCCTCTACGTGGCTCTTCATCTCACTCAACTGCTGCCTGACCTGAAACAGGGAAGAGTGGGGGTTTGTGCCAGTCGCAGCCAGACACATGGCCACTGTGCACACGTAGGCACACAGACCCCCTCAGGAGGACAGCAGATGCTCCCAACGGCCAAAGCCCCGTGGGGGACCTGGTCTGGCAACCGTGACCCCTGATGGGAGCCAAACTGAGACCCAGGAGCCATTCCTGTGCTCTGCTCCAAGGCTAGCCATGGAGCTCTTGCCGGGTGCGAGGGAACCACTGACGGAGAGGGGGCACACAGAGCTAAGAAACCGAAAAGGAAGTGAGAGGTGGCGGACGGGCTGGACACAAACAGCACTGCCTACGTCCCGGATCCCTTCCCAATGCAGTCTACTGTTCAGAACCCCCTTTAGGGTCTGGACAAGATTAGGAATGGACACCTGCCTAATAAGGTTCCCTTATTAGCTCCTTATTAGCAGCTCCACTGCTGGGGGCAGGGGACACATCTGGGGGTCCCCATGCCCTGGGGCCTCAGACCTGAAGCAGTAGCAGCATCACCCACGAAGCTCTGGTAAATGTTCTAGTCAGGGAATCGGGCGGGCCCCGGTACGAGCTCTCCGGGGGGCCTGGATGGTCTCCAGCTCCCTCCAAAAGGCAGTGCGCCAAAGGGCATCCCTAAGGCCTGCCCTTCGGCTTCCCCCCGGACAGCAGCTCACCAAAGGTGACACCAAAACGCACAGGCCTGTGATGGTAAGAAATTCTGGGGATTTCTCTGCATGTGACCTCCACCTGGGCAGCATCCCCAGGCCCTGTCACCCAGACCCAGAAGAGGCATGTCTTTGGTGAGTGGTCCTTGGGCTCAAGTGACTTGGCCCGGATGGCACTCGCTCTCCAGTGTGCCAGTCCCCGGGCAAGGCCTGAATAAGCAGGGGTGCACTGGGGGTGTGGGGGGCGCGGAGCATGTGCCCCAGTGCAGGGGCTGCTTGTGGCTTGGTGGCGGCTGCCGGGGGAGCACCCACACCCTGGGCCAGATCTGCCGGCTCCTCTCCAAAACCCAGATGCGTATTTGTCTTCAAAATCTGCCAATTCCTAAGTGATAATGACTAATGCAAGATTTTAAGAAACGCTGCAGATCCAGTAGCCTGGGCTGTGACTGCAGCGCCGGAGCTGGCACACAGGAGGCCTGGCTGACCTTGCCAGGGGGCAGGGAGCAGGTCAGCCACCAAAGCGGACAATTAGGAGAACCTGAGGCACCTGCATGGCAGGGAGCCCTACACCTCTGCCAACGTGGCACCCCCATCTAGCCCCTGCCCTGGGGTACAGCAGGCCTCCGTGCATACCCACAGGCTTGACAGAGCTGGTCTGAGCCACAGGACTCAGAGGGAGCTGGACTGCCCTGAGCCCCAGCCCTGAACTCCCAGTGCCTTTCCCTGGAGCAACAGGAAGTGGAGAGAGAGCACTGGTCCCAGCAGCTGCCCCCCAGCTTGAAGCCCCTCCGGCAGGGCCCATGAAAGCCTGCCTCTAATGCCAGGTCCACGCACACCGCCCCCCATCACGCTGCGTTACCTTTGATGGGGTGAAGCATGTTTGGTTTCACCACACACACACACACACACACACCCCTGGCACACACCCACTCCTCCCCACACTCACTCACCAGCGCGAGCTCATCGCTCTGTTTCTGGGCTTCACTCTTGGCTGTGTCCAGCTGAGATTGAGATTCTAATAAAAGTTGCCTCAACTTGGGAGACGAAACGGACCCAGGCGACAAAGAAAAAGAGAACACCAGTTCCTGTGCGTTAGCACGAGACAGACAAGCAAACATGACCCTTCCCAGTAACCCCGAGAACATCACAGGGCACGGCAGGCCTGGCGGGGGCTCCAAGGCCTCCCAGAACTACTATCCTTGAAGACTCTGGGAAGACATAATCCACTGTGAGTGAGCCTGGCTTGTAAAACAGGCCCGAAGTCCGAGATCAAACCAGCATCGGGGGAAGGGGGCAGGCTTGTGTGTTTCTGCTTCAGAGCAGCCAAAAACCATTGTATCAGTAGTGAGCCCGTCCTCCCCGGCAACGGTGTCTCTATGCCAGAGACGGAACTCTCAGAAGGCCACCCTGTCCACTGGACTTGCTAAGGTCTGTCCCCTGCCCACCAAGCCTCCTTGGCTCTGTGGGCCCGAGGCCAGGCCTGAAGCTGGAGAACCCAGACTCCATGCTGGGGTGAGAGTCAAGGGAGGAGGAGAACCGCGGCTCGGCCCCAGACTCACCCCCGCCACCTCCTTGGCGTAGCTCTGGCACTCGGCGCTGGCGGCCACCATGTGCTTCTCCAGCTCTGCCTCCAGATGGGACGTGTGCTCCCTCACCTGGGCGCGCGCGCGCACACACACACACACACACACACACGCATGTCAGACACCTCAAGTGGGCCTGCAGGGAACAGGGTGCCAGGGCAACGAGTCTGGCTGCCTTGGGTGAGGGCTGGGAGGCTGTCCATGGCCTGTGGGCAGCGGGCCAACCAAGGACAGGCAGAGACAAGTCCCTGGCCACAGAACACCTTCCCCAGGTCCAGCTCTCCCAGGCCCGGAGTGCTCTTGGCCCCAGCAGGGCAGGAGAGGAGAGCTTCCAGATTTGCTTGCCGAGTGGATGCCAGGGGCACAATGCAGGCTGCTAAGGCTGATGGGGTGTCCACAGAGGGCACCGGGGCCACCTCACACCCCTCCCGCAATGCAGTCAGTGCAGCAGCTGCCGCACGCCGAGGCCCAGGACCGCTGAGCCTGTGAGCGGCTCTCAGGAAGGAAAAGCAGGACTGATGAGACCCTCTCGCCTCTCTCAAGACATGAAGCAAAAACCATTACAGGGGCCTCTGTAATACAGCAGCCCACTGGGCAGAACCCCGCACCCACCTGCTCTGAACTTTCGAGTTCTCCTCTTAGCTTCTCTACAATGTCTTCGAGATGTTTCACTGTGACCCGTGACTGCCAAGCAGGGAGAAGGGCCCGTCAAACACAAGCCCCTGGAAGGGGACGGTCCCAGGACCCAAGCAGGATGGGCCCTCTCCCAGGAAGCCCAGTGGTGCCCACCCTCCTTAAGTGTGACCAGCGGCCTCTTCTTTGGGGGAGGGGACTCTTGAGACTGAGAAGGCAGCTATTACTCCATAGTCGCACTTGATGTGGCATCACCAAAACCCAGCGAACCCGCCTCCTGTCTCCCAAGAGACCCATGGGACCACCCCTCCACCCTATCAGTTGTCCCCCTGGTTTTGATAAATTCTGACCTAGCTAGCTGTCAGTCTCTGGTAAGCTATGTTTGTATTCCTAGGGAGGGGGACAGCCTCCCCCCCACCCCGAGTGACACCTGTGTCACTGACCCCAGGAGAGGGACTCAGGGCCCTCCCTATACCTTCTGGAGTTCCTCCTCCGTGGCGCTCACTTTGGCCTTCCACACCTGCTCCTCCTCCTCCACACTCTTCTGCAGGTCTTTGAGCATGCCCTCCTGTGGGGACGGGACACTGAGGCAGGGCCCCCTCCCCGGAGACCCTGCCCCCCAGGAACACAGCTGCAGCCTCCTGTCCCCTGGCTGCTCTGATTCTGTCATGGTATCCCGCGGGAAGGAAAGTGGGTCAGTGCAGTGGGGTCTCTGGCCAGTGTGTGAATGAAGACTGTGGGCCCACAAGGGAAGCCGTTAGGACTCTCCTCTCTGTTGGGTTTGCCACCGGTGCTGACCTCGGTGGCCCAGGGCAAGGAGCACGGCATGGGGTTGGGCCGGAGGGCTGGATCTAGCATGGGTCCTGAAGTCACAGACACAGTGACTTCAAGCCGGCCACCAGCCAAATGCTCACCTTTTCCTTTCCCAGTCCGCTCCCTGTCACGTCTGTCTCCAACCCCCCAACCCCTAAAGAGCCAGCCCCAAAGCCACCACCCAGCCCCCTCAGCTCAGAAGCAGTGAAGGCCTGAGCACCTCACTCATCGCCTTTACCACTAAGCGAGAGAAATGGAGCCCAGGGAGGGGACATGATGGCCGAGGTCATGCATAGCTGCCATTGAACCCAAGGCCACTGGCCCGCCTCCCGCCTATAGGCTCTGGAAGCTCCTTCCTGGCAGTGCCCAGAGGGCCAGCCAGCTGCAAGTCCTACCGTCTCTGCCAGGATGGTGCGGTACTGGTCACACTCGGCCTGCAGGTTGCTCTGGGCCTCCTCAGCCTCCCTCAGCTTGGAGGCCAGCTCCTGGGGGCAGAACAGGGCTCTGCTCAGCCAAACACAAAGGTTTTGCCCCGCTGCCCAAGGAGGCAACTCCGCGCACCCTCCCCTCCCGGGGGGCAGCCAAAGGGACAACGCTGGCCCCGGCAAGGGCACGTCAGCAGCTGAGCTTACCGACGAGGGCTCTGTGCTCGCCGGCGGCTGCTTCAGCAGCTCAGGGCCCTTCTCTCGGAGTTCTTGCAGCCACTCAGTGTAACTCTGCAACAACACGAGCGAGGTGGGGCCCAGACATTCCCTCTGGGCGCGGGGTCCCCTGGGAGCCACCCGCCTCCTACCTGGGGCGCGGAACTGGAGAGTGCGGGCAGCAGCGCCGAGATGGCCTCCTTGGTCTGTGCCTCAGTCAGGCCAAGCCGCTTCTCTGATTCCTCCTGGAGGAGAGGGGGGGGCAGCATTCAGCCATGCGCTCTGGGGCAACCCTGGGGAGTGTCTGTGGCAACACGGGAGTCCTGCCTCAGCATCTCAGAGAAGGCGAGAGGCTCCACTGGGCCCAAGGGGATGGTGGGTGGGGGTTCAACCTTGGCGCCAGGTTCTGGCCGCTACGGCCTGTGATGGTCACTTTTAAGCCATCTCTATTCAGGCGCAGGCTCCTGGGACACCTCCCAGCAGGAGCCCACCCACAATTGGCTCTCAATCACAGAAGTCACCACACGAGCGTTTGCATGTGCGTGTGTGTGTGAGTGTGCACACACTCATGTGGATGACCAAGCTGCTGTGGGGGCTGGGGAGCAGGCAGAAGAGAGGGGCATCCCCTGAGAGCTACCACTTAGGGGCGACTGCCATCCGGGGGGACCCCACCCAGCAGCCACGGAGGGCCAAGGATCAGCAGCCCCGCTCTGTGAAGGGAGGAACCCACCCAGAAGGGACAAGCACTCAGTGGGGGTCATGTCTCCTCTGAGGTCTGACTCACCCCGTCTGGGCTGTGCCAGGCCAGACCCCACCTGTCCTTCTTAAGGCTCCTGCACAACATGCAAGCTAGGGATGGAAGGAGGATGGGAAGAGCTATAAAGGAAGCCCAGCAGACATGCGTCCCTGGGGACACGGAACACCCCCTTCCTCAGACCCCAGGGAGGTTTCTGGCTAAAACAAAGCCTTATCTAACAACCCGTCTCTGGCAGCTTGAGCCTGGGGCCAGCCTGCCATGATCGTGGTATGGCCGGAGACCTGACAGGGCACCAGAACTGCCGCTGGGTTAGGGCCTTCCAGTGATGTTCTGGAATGTGCATGACAAGACGCCAGGCCGGACCGCGGTGCCCATGTGATCCAGACACGCATCTCAAGACCGGACCTGTCTTGGGTCACCCGGCAATGATGCAGACAATGCTGGCTGCCTGCTGTGGATCCCTGACCTCGCGACCCCTACCAGGCCCCTCAGGGTCACATGAGTCCAAGGCAAAGGCCAGAGGACCTGGAGGCCAGCTCTTATCTATCGGGCTGTGTGGCTGGGAGTGAGTCAGGCGACGTCTCCTGTCACAGCTTCTGCCTTTGTCACAGAAAGGCCAACAGGCTGCCAGGTCACCTCTGGGGAGTCTCCATGCAGCTGCCACAGTGGGACCTGAGGCCATTCCTCCATCTCCCTGCTTGACTTAGGGCCTCATCTGATACAGCCCTCAGGCTTCCTGGGAAGCTCACGAAAGTCCCTGTAAAGCCCATGATAACAGGACAGACATTCCTTCTGCATGAGTGAGGCTGGGAGGGGAGGGCTGGCTGCCTGGGGCTTCTCTTCAAGGACAGAGAGGGGGTGGGTGAGGCCCTCATTGGCCACGGCGGCTGTAGGCCACATTCCCCCTCCAGAGGCAACGTGGGGGCCCTGCATACAGAGATACCCACCCTCCCTCCACCTGGCTGGCGCAGAACTCAGGACCCATCGGGCTCCAGGGACAAGTGCTTGCTGCTAAAGATGCCTTCCCTCCATGTAAAGGTCAATCACAGAACCAACCGGGCCAGGATTTCAGAGGCCCTGAGAAAGTAGGGTGTGTGTGTGTGTGTGTGTGGAGGGGGCAGGGAGAGGTGGATGGGAACAAAATGAAGAAAGTCCACAAGGACGGCCTAACCTTGGCCTCCCTCAAAGGCAGTCCAGCCAGGTGGGCTCATAGCCCCCACAGCCTGTCTCTGTGCCCTGCTGGCAAAGGGCCCAGTTAAGAAAAAGAGCAAGGCTACATTTCCCCCTTCATCTTGAGGAGAAAGGAAGAAGCAAAGGAAGGGGAGAGAAGGAGGGCAAGAAGGAAGGCGCAGGGGCCCTGGGGCACACCGTCTGCTGCCCTTGGGGCCCTGGGCATGGATTTCAGAGGCTCCAAGGCCAAGGCTGCTCTGCGCACAGTTTGCCTGTTTAGTGTGGTTTGCCAAACCAGCAGGTCAGGCCAAGCACGTGGGACTCTGACCTTGGCCTGGATCAAAGAGCGTAGCTTCTCCTCGCAGGCTCTCTCGGCTGAGGCCAGAGCTTCCATGGCCTTCCAGTTCTTCTCTCGGAGGTCCTGGGGGGAGATGTGGGAAAGGTCAGTGGCCAGGTAGGGGCAGCCACCACACATCCCCCACAAGCTGCCTCAGCCAGGCTCAGCAGGGCAGGAGAACCGTCCCAGACCCTACTTGGGACCCCACAGGGAGACTGCGAAGGGACAAAATGCCCCTCCTTTTGGCCTATGTCTGTTGGCCTCTCTGGGATAGCCTGCTATGGAGTGGCTGTGGTACAAGGGTGTGAGGAGGTGGGCGTCTTTTTAGGGAAGCTCTACTGTGGAAGAAAGAGGAGAGAGGGTCAGCCTGGCTCCTCAGAGAAGAGGCTCCTGCCACCACTGACCCCGCAGCTGGCTCTGCCCATGCCAGCCCCAGGGAGGTCCGTGCGGGGGCTCCCCCGGGAAGAGCAGGTGGGACAGCCCGGCAGGGAGGTTGCAGCTAAGGTCCCCCACACCCCCTTCCTGATGCCAGCCTCCCCACTCCAAGGTGACCATGAGACCCACACCAGACCAAGAGGGACATTGCAATCCCATCAAGGGCTGGAAGTGGGGGAGGGAGCTCCACGCTTGGGTACAGGGCCCAAGCCTACTCAATGGGTGTCAGCCCTGGGAATGTGAGGGACCCAAGGGGACAGGAGGCCTCGCCCAAGACCCCAGAAATCAGTGGGCTTCCAGCCAGGAGCATCATGATGGGACATGAAGAGGCAGCTGGGTCCCTTTCCAAGGGGCTGGGGGTTGGTTTCCCACAAACCCAAGCCTCATAAACACGCCCCTCAGCACTCACGTTGTTCTTCACTTTCTGTTGTTCAACTGCCTCCTTGAGCTCGGTGGCCTCCTTCTCCAGGCACCACACCTGGGACTCCAGCTCCTTGAGGCTGAAAGGAGAGAGGGATGTCACCACTGGGCTCCGAGTGCCCACAGTGTCCAGGCTCTATCTCCGGGTGCCGCTTCTGCTGCTCGGACACCCACACAGAGCCCCTCAGCTGGGGTCAGTCCCCTCCGACTGCCCCTAACCACCTCACAGGGCACAAGCTTTTAGGGGGGGCCCAAGGAACCATCCCTGCCCCATCCTCCTCACTCATCCCAACAACCCAGGAGCCTGGGCACAGACTCACGAGGCCACCAGACTTCTACCTGGTGACACTGGCCACTGGGACAGCGGAGGTCAGAGCAGCCACAGTAGCTAGGGCAAGGGTGTACCCAGACAGTTGGATTTCAGGGACGCTTTCTCTTCTAGTGAACTGCGCCCTGACACCAGGTATGTGGACCTGTTCGATCTGGTCCTGCTCTGTCCCCACAGAACACGTCAGCTGGCCCTTCCCTACAGCCACACCAGGCCCTCCAGAGACACAAGCTAGGCCCTCTCACAGGACAACTGAGCCTGCACCCCCAGCAAGACTCCAGATGCCACTGCTCTCCACTGGGGCCAGCAGAATCCCCTTCATCCAAAACCTAACTCTGCTGAGCCCCAAAGGCTCCTCCCTCAGGTCCCTGCCCAAGCTCTGGGGAATCAGCCCCAGATGAGCCCCAGACGCCATGGCATCGGTGAGATGTCAGTCCCATCTTCTCACGCTTCTCTTCACACTCAGGGGCCTGGTGGGCTAGGACCGCCCTCACCATCCAGGGAGCGAGAGGTGGACGCTGTTAGAGCGGGACTAGCCATTCCGAGGAACAGGCTTCCAAGGCTGACACTTTACCGTGTCAGCTTCGGCATTAAGCTTTAGGATAGGGAAGGTCCCAGGAACACAGGAAATGTGAGGTCTAGAAGTGACTAACCACCGCCCCCCACCCCCACACTGTCCACCCACACCCTGAGGACGTGCCCACCAGAGGGGGCTACCACCAGCCTCAGGGAGCCACTGCCAGCCAGATGAGGACATACTGATCTGTATCTGCTCATGGGCCATGGTCTAAAACACTTCAAAAACCACCATTCTAACACATCTCAGAGCCAAACCAAACAATCTAAGTGGCTAAGGGCTGAGTCTGCTGGTTGGCCCAAGCAGCCTACCTGGGAATGGCCTCCCACCCCCACACCACCTCACCTCGTTATTTTAAATCCAGCCTCCAGAAAGGCCTTCAAGTCAGTTGACTCCTTGGGTCTTGCTTTTACTCCCAAAGAACCTTGACCCCACCCTGAAAACAATGCTGGGACCCCTCACAGCTTTTCCCTCAAGTCCCCTGCATCATGTAAAAGCCTGTAGCAAACCAGGTCCCTGAGGAGGAAGAGGCAGCAGGCAGGTGGCAAGGACATGCCAACAGTGGTCACAGCCCGAGTTCCAGAACATCTGGTTGGGATCGCTCATCTCCACCAAGAACAGGATGGCCTGACCTAGACGCAATTTTCTGACGAATTCAGAAGAATATTTTAAAAACCAGTTTCTGCCAAACACATCTGCCTGGTGCAAAAATTAGGATTAACCATATTTACAACGTGACTTAAGCGTCCTACACATTTGCTATACACTCCCTGTGTGGCCCAAGGATTTGATCTTAAAATACAAAAACACCCTAAGCAAACACAACCTCTCTACTTCAACAAACACCATGAGAAACGAAGTCCACCAGAGCTTTCTGCCAAGCAGCACACTGGGAAAGGGACACGGACAGCTTGGTTCCGGGTCTTCCACAAGGTACTGTGGGCTCTCCGGCTTCCTTCCCCAGCTCCCGAACATGGAGCCTGAGGCTAAGAACCAACAATGGGCCATGGCCTGAGGAGGCACAGGCAAGGTGACTCACTGGCTGCCGCCCAGGGAACTGGCCAGAACAAGGGAACTTTGTCAGCTGATGATCTGGGACACATCTGGCCATCTGTATGGGGACGAAGGCCACCCTTCATGCCTCACTGCCATGTGGCTCCCCTGTGGAGGCTTGGCCACAGACCTGGCTTCCAAGCCTGTGGCCCTCTGCTCAGGGACACGTGTCCCAGAGATCACAGCCCCGGGACTCCAAACCCCCTAAGTCAAGCCATTCCCCCCAGGTGTCAGCTCCAGGCTTAGCAACAGCAAACAAACCATCCACTGAGCACAGCCTGGTGCTGGGCCACCCACCGAAGAGAAAACAAGTCTGCCAGCAGTGAAGTTACCTCGTGGCCAATCCCATGACTTCGCTCCTAACTGCACTGCCATTGCAAATCTGGGCAGAAAGCGGAGAGACGTCCCCGCCTACAGCTTCTCCATCTGGGTGTGCAACCCTTGCCTTGGAAACCCCCCAACCAGCCAGTTCTTCGTCTGAGACATGGATGGATGGACAGACAAGAGGAGACAGAAGGCCTAGGAAACACTTCCCCACCCACCCCTGTCTGAGGCACCTGCTGCTCTCCACACGGAGGAGTCTCACTCCTTAAGAGGGGGCAAGGAGCTCTTTGCAAGGATGACTTTCTGTCCTGCCCAGGTCTGTCCCGTCCTCAGAGCCACTGGAGGGAGCAGGGAAAGGCCAGGGCCTCTGCAGTGGCTCTTCCCCAGGGGGCTGTGCCCCGAATGCCCTGGCTGCACCATGCTGAGGCTGTGGCCCCCCTGTTTCCACTTACCGGGCCTGCTGCTCCACCTGGCTGGCCTGGAATGAGAGACAGAAAGCGCCATGGTCACCATGAGACCGGCCCCATGTGGCAACCCGTCAGGACAGGACCCCGACCATTCTCAGCCCTCTCTACTCGGCAGGATGGACTGTGGCCTTCTCCCTCCCCTGCTGCAGGCTGACCTGGGCATCCTGTGTGTCCCGGGCCTGGCCTGCCTCCAGCAGGGCCTCGATGGACTGGATTCTCTCCGTGAGCTGTGAGTTCTCGGCCCTGGCCTCTTTGAGCTGCCCATGGAGCCCGCTCAGCTCCTCGCACTTGCTCTTCACCTCCGCCTCGGAGGACTGCAGTTTGCTGTGCAGCTCTGAGGGACAGGAGAGTGGGGTGGGTAGGGATATGAAGCGCAGGGAGGAACACCTCCCCCCCTCCTCTGCACACAGCACCCAGGGCTCCCTCCCCTGCCTCCTCCGTGTGCCTACGCTGCTAAGATAGAGCTGTGACCACTGAGGCATCTTACTAGCTGAGGGACAAAGTCACTCTGGCTTTGCTCTCCAGGACACATTATGCCCTGGGATCACTCCTGGGAAAATGCTCGAAATCTAAAATGGATTCCAGCTGCAGCTGCTAAACGTCTTTTCTCTGGGAGACGGGCTTGTACCAGTGACTTCTGCTTAGGCAGCTGGAACCCAGCACTCCCACCAACCACCCGTTTCCTGCTAGTCTGGCCACTCTGTTTCCCGTGCCTCTACTTCTCACAGGCCAGCAAGGCATGTGGGTTCCATATCCACCACCTCCCAAATCCCTCCCTGGCTCACCAGTACCCCTGGGTCCACCTGAGCCCACCCTGGTGCCTTTGAACAGAACGGCTACAAAAGCTCCAGCCCTGGTCCCCTGGGCCATTCCTGCTCTGGTCCATTCTCCACCCAGCACCAAATCATCCACAAGTTCAACAGGTTCCTGCCATCCCCGTCCCGGATGCCCTGAGTGCACCCACCACACTACATAAGCACCCAAACCTCACAGTGGGGGGTGACCTGGGCCCTGCCCTCTGGCCCTACACTGTTCAAGTCACACTTGTTGACTTTATGCACCTGTTTCTTGTAAAGGCCAAGTTCATTCCCATTCTCAGGGGTCCTAGGCTGGCCATTTCCACCGCTTCCTGGTCTCGATGAGACCAGCCCCTCCCTTCCCATCACCAAGACTTGGCCTGAATATTCCCTCCGCCTTGGAAAGGATTCCCCCACCATCTAATCTAAAGCCACACCCATTAGAGCAGAGGTCAGCAAACGAGGCCCACAGGCCACCCCTGGCACCCCTCTCTGTTTTTGTAAATAAATCTTTATTGGAAGGCAGCCAGCTCTGTCTGTCTATACCTTGCCTAGGGCTGCTTTGGCATTAGGGCAGCCGAGCTGAGCAACTGTGACAGACCCCAGTCTGGCTCTTCAAAGACACAGCACCCTGCTGTAGGCCACGCTGGATATCCAAAGCCTGCGGAGCACAGGGCTACGTGACTGGTCAACGCACGGCCATCTGCCTGTGTCTCTCTGCCATGTCATCTGTCTCTCCTGCTGGAACAGGACCCTGCTGCCACGGCTCCTCTCCTGGCCAAGCACTGGGTGCTCATGGACACCAAGCCGGTGACTATGGAGCCATCCCTGGCCCTGTCCCACTCTATTTCTCCAGCAGTCCTCTCCCCCTGCACTATGCCACATTCTTTGGATGGCAAAGGTGACTTCTAGGCCTAGGGAGACCACAGGTCCACCTTCCAAACCCGGCCTCTTGGGCTGAGTGAGCCAGGAAAGCCAGAAAGGTCCAAAAGGAGGCAGCTGAGAAGGTCAGCAAAGGCCTCTGGGGTGCTGCTGTAGCTCACCCAGAACCACGGCTCCAGGGTGGGGCCCCGTGCAGGGGAGGCTCCAGCTGGAGGCACCTTGTACACCCCAACTCCCCAGCCCAGCTCTCACCTGGCTGGTGCGATCTCCGCCTCACGACTCCCTGGGGGACAGAGTCAGGGACCTCATGCCACCTCACCTGCCCACGGGGCTGGCCCATTTCTGGGGTTCTGGCCCGGCAGCAGCGGGACCAGGTGGTGTATGGACGCACATGTGGCACAAACCCAGACACGTGGGGGCCTCGGAGTCCCTTACCGGCCATCTGCTGCTGCTGCTCCTGGGCCTTCTCGGCGTCGGCCCGCAGGCTGGCATGGCTGCTCTGGGAGCGGCACAGTTCCCGGCTGACCTCGTCTAGGCGCTTCTGCAGGGCCTCCTCACTCTCCTTGTGAGCTGCCTGGGGACCGGACACAGGGGAGAGGGTCATGAGGAGGCTGGAAGGACATTGCACCCCCAGCAGGCTCTGAGGCTAAGGACCACAGAGAGCTCTTCACATCCTGCCAACCCGCGGCAGCAACCGCTATAAGACGGTCCTGGATTTCAGCAGTCGGTTCACCCACTGAGAACTCCAGGGGGCCCCCCACCCTGGCCCCCGCAGAGTAAGTGCTCGGGGAGGGGTCCCAGGTGAAGAAGCGTGGTCGCTAACATGCTAATATTTCGACCTCACTGTGATGCACAGAGATGCTTCCTGCAACCCAAACCTCCAGTCTAACCTGGAGATTTCCCATGTGGGCCCTTCCAAGGTTCACCCCTGTTGAGCTTTCTCTGGGGAAGCTGTATTCTAGGCACTGTGTGTGCGTCAGCACGGCTAACCCCCAGCCGGCCCAGGACGCAGGTACTACCATCATGCCCGTGTTACAGATGGGGACACTGAACCTCTGAAACCCCCAGCAAACACTGAGGGGCTCATGGTCGAGCTCAGGACCGCAGAGGAGGCAGCCACACCACACATCCCCACCCTCCCTCACCACTGGTGGTCGGCTCCCCGAATCTCTGGTATCAGGGAGGAGACAGAGTCTCTGTGACCCTAGGCTGGGGATGGGAGCCCAAGGCCTGGGAGGACAGGAGACGCCCAGAGTTTGGGGCCTACTGGGGAGAGCCGGGCCGAGGCCTTGGCCCTTTAGAAATGGCACACATAATGGTGGCAAGCTAGGGGCCAGAGTGGAGGTTCCAGCCCCAGAAGCAGAATCATCCAGAAACCTTTAAAACATAATCATGGCCAGGCCCACCCCTGAGGGTTCTGATCTCACTGGTAGGGGCCAACCTCCCTTACATGAAAATCAGTGCACAGCAAATTATCCCTCTCGATTCCACCCAAACCATCCACACCGTGTTCCTTTTCAGTCCCTTGTACCCACCCCAGCATCAGTCCGCATGTCTGTGGTGGTAGCACCTTCCACAAGACAGCTCCCTGCCCACATACTATAGCCTGACCTTGGTGACTGAGCTGAAGAAGGGCCCAGAGTTCTTCGGGCCACCAGGATTTCCTCCTCGACCCAGTAAGTTAAATGCACAGCAGGCATGACATCAAGGCTCCCCACACCCAGGCATCCTTCCCCCAAACTGGCCAGCTGGGGGATCCAGAAGTCATCAGGCCAACAAGCAGCAAAGCCCTGGGCTGAGGCCACACCGGGTGTTGCCCAGTGCACTCTGGGGACAGAGACAACCTTCCTCCCTCTGAGAAAACAGGCTCCTAGGAAGAAAAAGGCTTCCAGGCCACTGCCAGAGGCTGAGAGGGAAGAGTACCTGCCCAGCCTCGAAGCCAGAGACTGTAGTACCACAGGTGGTAGCCAAGGGCCCTGGGGCTGGACCCACGGGTTCAAATCCCACCTCTGCATGAACTCGGGACCAGTTACTTAACTTCTCTGTGCCTCAGATTTCCTTACAGGTCATTACAGGTAATACTAGTACCTACCTCATGGGATTAGAATGAGAATTCGCCAAGTTATGCTTGCAAAGCACTGAGGACAACGCTTACCACACCGCAAGCCCCCATTCCATGCAACCTCGCTATCACTCTTATGAATGAGGCTCAGGCTGGAACCCTCAGCCTGGGCCACCAGCTGTCAAAATTCTGGCTGCCAAGCAGATGACCCAAGGTGGCTGTGTGAGCTTGGGTCTGTCCCCGCTCTGCAGAGACTTGGTGGGTGGGGTGCACAGGGTACCAAGGAGGCTGCTCCCCACACTCACTTGCAGCTGTAGGATCTGCTTCTCAAAGGCGGCCGTCTTGGTCTCCAGAGCCTTCCGCTGCTGTTCCTCCTGCCGTGCAGCCTCCGACTTCTCCACCAGCTCCTTGCTGACCTTGCTGAGCTCCTGCCGGAGCTTGGCCAGCTCGGCGTTCTGCCTGCAAGACAGTCCCCAGCCCCCAGCTGATGGACAGAGCAGCCCCGGGTCCGCTCTCGCTGGCCCCAAGGGCTGGCCCTGGGTGATGGAGGGCTGGCGGGTAAGCCTTCCCTCCAGGGCACCTGCTCTTTCACAGGTGGCTGCCCAAGTCCTGAAACTACTACCAAAGCCTCCTGTGCTACATCAGTCGTGTTGAGCTCTGATGTGAAGACCTCTGACTAGCACGGTATATGGACCATACAGAGCAAAGAGCTGAATATGTGCTACAGTATCCTATGGTAACCCTATCCAGAAACGGCTGGAAAATTCAGAGAGAAGAGGCAAGATGCCCTCTTCCTCACTGCTGACCCAGGACCAGATAGGCTCCAGATGCTGGCCAACTGGTCACAGTACCCCTGCAGGCCAGGGAGGGGGACAGCCAGCCAGCCAACTAGACCACAGCTAGGCCGGAGGCCACCGGAAGTCGGGGGCTGAGGCACTTCACCAAACAGACCCTGCAACATGGAGCAAAAGCTGGATCTCGGGACCGGTGACAAGTCCGGAAGTGAAGGAAGGAGACTTGATTTAAAGAAAGGCAGCTCCAGACCCACCTTTCCCAGTGTGGGGAGGCGATCAGCATGTCGGCGTCCTTCATTAGGACACAAGACACGTCTTCAAGGCAGAGCCGACTGTCCAGCCAAGGGCCAGTACCAGGCCAGACAAAGGAGACAGACCAGACTGCCCACCACCCAGCAAGGTGGCAACAGACTGGGGGAGGCAGGAAGCCCGGCCAAGGGCAGCTATGCTCTGCTGGTCAAGGGGTACAGGGCTCCCACCTCTCTGCACCTGGCTTTTCCCACCTGCACCAGGGTGGTCATCCCAAAGCCCTCTGCGGGCCATCGGCTCATGCTCTAGAAGGCCGAGGTTCCGGATAGGTGGGCTTGCAGGAAAGACTGGACTCCAGCTCCTGGGGCTGGAGGTGGGAGGCTCGGCGGGCGGCCCCTTGAGACTGCTCTGGAGCTCCAGGCGGGGCCCTGGGCCACCGACCACACACAGGGCAGAGCTTCCATGAAGGGCGTCACTGGCTGCCACTCAAGGTGACAGGTCTATAGGCTCCTCACTTTCCCGCGGAGCGTTCCTCCCCATGTTCACCTTCTGCTTGTAGCTGCTAAGGAAACCACACCCAGCTCCCCACCGACCTCCAACCTGCTGAGAGGTCAGGCCGGAGATGAAGATGTGAGCATGCACACCCAGAGGGGATGTCCAGACAGAAGGGACCGGCCTGGGGAAGAAGGCCTTTAGATCACACTCTGACCAATGCCCCTGCCCCGGCAAAACCAGACACATGGACACACACTCCCCTCCCCGGTCCAGCTCCTGGGCCGACGGGTGTCCCACCTGACTTGCAACTAAAGGACAAAGAACACTTTGTCAGTATTCCTTTCGGCAAACAGGGATGCTCTAGAGACAACAGAGAACCCCAGAAAGTCCCTCTGGGAGACTTCAGGTCAAGAGAAGGCAAAAAAGTGTGAATCAAAAGAAAACGCAGCGGGGCCTCTCCTGGGCCAGCACGTGGAGACCGTAATGCTACCATCAGCAAGTCCGAGCCACGCGGCCCTTCACTCAAGTGAGGTCACTGGGGCCCTCTGGGGTCGGCCCACTCACCGGACGCCCTGGCACTTGAGCTCCTGACAGGCGAGGCTGAGAGCGAGAGCCCCGCTAAGCCAGCCAGGCCATGTGCTGTGAGGGGTATTTACTCCCTACCATCCGTGCACCTGAGGCAAATGTCCCTTCCAGCTCAGGAGACCCCCTCCCTGGTGGAGAATCCAGGGGCTCAGACCCACATCACCATCAGACTCTGATCCTGGACAATCTGCAAGCCCCTGATATTCTGGACCAACATCAGACGTTTTCAAAAGCCTCCTAACAGGATGTTGTAAAGAAGGGCCTGGAAGAGGATCCGCTTCCCAGAAAGGTCAGAGGCCAGCACCAGCCAGGACCTGAGAGGCCCTGATTGTGTGGACACCCGGCACAGGCAGGCTGGGGCTCGCCAGCTCTCCCTGGGGCCTTGGCTACGTGTGAGGATGCCAGCCATGCACCAGAGGGCTTGGTCGCTCAGAACCAGACGGGGAGGCAGTCAGGCCGGAGCCCTCACCAGGGTGACTGTGCAAGTGCACCACCAGCCCCAGTGCTCACGTGGGGGATCTACGCAGGCCACCATGCCAGGCCACCATGCCACCACATCCAGGAAGAAACTGGAGCGCACCCGCACAGCCCCGAGGGAGGTGTAAGGGACCTTCTCCAGCTCCGGAGCCCCAGGTTCGGGTCCTCGTGCTGTCTGAAGGGGGTGCTCGGCTTACTTGCTCTCCACCTGGCTTGTGGCCTGGTTCAAGGCATCCCTCAGGATGGAGTTCTCCTGCTGCAGACGCGCCAGCTGCGTGTTGGGGCCGTTCTCCAGCTGCTCCTGCAGAGTCCGGATCTGAAAAGCCAATGAAGAGGCGTCGGAGAGAGCTGGCTTCTGAAGCCCAGCCGGTGAGGACCCAGCCCGCAAAGGCAACGAGGGCGTCACCTTCTCCACATGAGGTGAGGAGGAGTCCTCCAAACTGCACAGTTCTGGCGTCAGAGGCAGGGGGACCCCAGCAAGCACCCCCACTCTCCTCTCCACCTCCCCGTTCACAGCCTCCAGGCAGCGAGCACTCGACCCAGGCCACAGGCTTGCCCTGAGCACACCACCTCTGACAAAGTCAGGCAAAGTGCCCTGACTCCAAGCACAGAGCCACAAGCCACAGCCAACAGTGGCCCCGAGGGAGCCTTGTTTCCTGCCCGCTGATTTCCTGGGGTGCAGACGGAGCCATGCAGCGGCCCACCACAAACAGAACACCAGTCGGGGCGTGAGGCTCCAGGCTGGGGCTCCACGGGCCGGGCTGGGCAGGTGGCCCCCGCTGGCCTCGGGCAGCTCATGCCTCTTGCCTCGGGGGGTCCTCCCAACCTCGAGTGGTGAAAGCAGAGCCAGTACGTCTGTGGAGCCCCATGGAGGTCAAGAGCTTGACCGACCAGCACCCTGGAGATGGGACGTGGCGCGGGCCACTTAGGATCAGGCTGTTTTAAAAAACAGTGCTCTTTTCAGTCTGTTTTCTATCTTCCTGACTGTTGACATGAAACGCACGCACAGCAGGCGGATCAGAGCTGGCCAGATGAAACGGCCCCTCCCTCCAAAACCAGACCAGAGGCTGAAGACCAAGTATCCTCCAGTACCCACCAGGGTCCGGCCGCGCCCCAGCCCACTGCCCAGGTCCCGCAGCCCTGCCCACCTTGCCCTGCAGCTGCTGCACCTCCTTCACGTGCTCGCGGTAGCTGGCCTGCATGCGCGCCTGCACAGCCGTGATCTCCTGCTCCCGGGCCACGAGCTGCTTCTTCACCTTGGCCTCCCCGGCCGCAGCCTTAGCCTTTTCGGCGGCCAGCTCCTAGGAGAGCGCAGAGGGCAGAGAGGTGGTTAGACAAGTGAGGGCGGGAGCTCGGCAGCTTGTTGGGGGGGACCAATGTCCTCACAGCCCAGATATCACTTCAACACCTAACCACTTCCCGAGTTCCCAGACACACTAAGTCAGCCACTGCGGAGAGCCAGCAGGAGACAACGAGGGGTCTGCGGAAAATCCTACTGGCCTGACCGGTAGGGGGCTTGATATCAGGCCTTGGCCACGTGAAAGCAGGGCACGCTGGGAACTGTGTAAACACGCCACATGGTCTTGGGGTCCCCTGGACTACTGGCTAGGTTCTGCTGAGGGGATGGCATGCCGGCTAGGCTGGGTCCCAGACATCCGGGCCCTGGAATGCTCTACTCGAGTGCTTGTATCAGGACCGAAGAGGCAGTGGGCCTTGATGGCTGGGGTGGGGAAAGGGACAATGCCCATCCCACCATGACAAGGGGTCAGCCCGCTCCTGCAGGGGACTGGGTCTCTGGCTCAGCTGCTCCCCTAGCCTAGGGAGCATCTGCTCTGCTCAGCGTCAGAGGCCCATAATGAGCACAGGATGCTGGGCCCGGGACCTGAAGCCTCAGGAGGAGGCAGAGTACAGGGTGGGAAAGGCTAGTCAAGGGAGAGGGGCTGGCTGGAGTCTATGTCATTCCTGAAAAAATGGCCATGGCCAGAAGCCATGGGAAGTGTCAATTGTGGGGAGGCTGATGCAAAGAGGCCCCTGGGGCTCGGGGCCCTCCCTGTCCGGTGGGCCTCCACCCAGGCTGACAACTACCCAGTGTGGGCCCAACTAGCCTGGGTGACCAGGTGACCAAGCATCTCACAAGTTCCAGCCCCTGTCCCATCCCTCTCCCGGGCAGGAGACCAGAGAAGTGGGAAATCCTCTCATTCTCCAGGCCACGGCTGCCAGGGAGACCCATCCCCAAGGGCCAGAGTGTGCCCCCCGGGGCTGGGACGGGAGCAAATCAGAGGCTGGGGGAGGAGCTAGGCTGATGGGGTGGCTGCTGGCCACCAGAGCTGCCGTGTGTTGCCCAGCCTTCCCTGAGGCCATCTCGGACCCCATGGCCTCACCATTCACAGTCATCTTCCTGACCCTGTCCAGAGGGAGAGCCCACAGGAGTGTGAGGTCCACGCCAAGGGAAACGTCACTGACTACTACAGGAACGGGAGACCACTGCGCATCCACCCTGACACACGCCAAGTGTCTCACTCCATTCTCTCGGTGAGATGGGGGGGTCACGATCCCCATTTTACAGCTGACCTCACAGAGCCCTGGGGGAGATACGTCACCTGAGACTGGGAAGGCTTCCTCTAGCCGTGTGCTGGCCCGGGGCCTCGGTGGCCACTCACTAACAAGCAGCCTGTGAGGCTGAGCCAAGCGAGGAGGCTAGGATCACAGGGGACATACAATGACACATGGCTGCAGTGATGGCCTCCGTGGCACTCGGAGAAGAAAACGGGGTTCTGGAAGGCTTCTTGAGGGATGGAGGCTAAAGGAATCTTCATGGATAAGGGGAAAATTTCCAGTCAGCCATGCAGTGAAAGGCATTTGAGGCTAAGAGAGGAGCAGGAGAGGCCCAGGGGGAGCAACGAAGAGCCACGTGTTGGGGGAGCAGACGGAGCGGGAGCTCAGGGGTGCAGGCTCCGGTGTGAGGATGAGCCGCTGGCAGAGCTTACAGAGGGCCCTCACAGGACCACCCTAGCACTTGGAAGCCCAAGAAGGCCTCCTCAGGCTGCAGGGAGGAGGGTATGGTAAAGGAGGGCGGGTCTGGAGGGACGCCTCGGAGCGAGATGGGTAACGAGCACCCAGCGGCTGTCCCCACGCGTCTCACAGAGCCCTGTGGCTTGCAGACCGGGAGCTACTCTTTCGGGCAAGAGCCGGAACGCATCCGGACGTGGGGAGCGTGTCTACAGGTGGACTGCTGCTGTGGGTGTGGAATTCTTGCCAAGTGGCCACCACTGAGAGAGAGCAGTAAGTGTCCAGCATGAAGGAAGCACCTAAGGGGCTCCTGTGGGGTACATGCCCCCCTTGCGTCTGCCGCCCACAGTGGCTGGAGACCCCAGGAATGGAGAAGAAACAGGGCACTGTGACTGTCCGAGGCTGTACCCACTCACTCACCACACCTCCAGCTCACCCTAAATTCAAGGGGGCAGACACAAGGAGCTGGCCAGACACCCGCACGGCCGAGCAGCTGTGGGAACGCTTGCTCCCGCTTCCTCTCACTTGAACTTTATTTGGTGGTGGTGGTGGGGGGGGGGGTCAACAGATTTCACAGGGATGCCTGTTTGTCCGGAAACAGGACACAGAAGGAAGGCTCCCCAAAACCACAGACTTAACCAGTGGTGTGCTGTCCAGCTGGCAGAGCATTAACCCAGACGAACCATCCAGAAGGCTCATCTTCTGCTCTTGCCATCCCCACCACACAAACTTCACTGTCTGGCTCGGGGCCACATCCCTCCAACTGGGGTCAGAAACTCAGGCTGCCTTGTTTCCGACTAGTCTTGAACGAGCAGATGGAGGGGCTCTGAGGAAGGGCCGCAGGCCAGACTGCGTGGGGCATCACCAGTCCTAGGCCATCTCCCTGGGCCTGCTGCCTGGACAGGAGAAGCAGGTGAGCAGCGAGAGGATGAGAGCAAGCCACAGAATTTTACTGAAAAAGACAGCTTTGAACTGGGTGTAACCAGCCACGTGTGTAGGGCTCTCTTCAGGAGAAAGGCAAGGGATGAAGCCCAGTGAGTTCTGACAGCCGTGGGGGGAGCGGGGGGGGGGCTTGTGCCCTGTGTCCCGACACATCGTGAATGATGCCCCCAGCCCTCGGGGGCGGCACGGACCCGTGAAAATCATTCCAGAAGTACAAGTTTTATCTGGGCAAGCCATCAGCTGCCACTAAGGACTTGCTGTTTCCCTGCAGGTCCGCTCCAAAGAAAGCAGAGAAGGGAGAAAAGCAGCTCCTTCACTCCCCTCCCCACGAGATTTTGCTCCCAATCTCAACAAAACCAATTTGTGTCCGCTGGGCCCAACCTCCTTTCA
Source organism: Meles meles (assembly GCF_922984935.1). Lineage (NCBI taxonomy): Eukaryota > Metazoa > Chordata > Mammalia > Carnivora > Mustelidae > Meles > Meles meles. The sequence continues at coordinate 40,418,379 of NC_060081.1, read as the reverse complement.
GGGTGCATACCCTAAAAAGATAGCCCATCACGACCTGAAGGCCCTAACCCCTGACTTCAGGTCCGTGTGTGTTTAGTCCCATGGTGACGGGAGGGGGGCTGCCACTGTGGAACCTGCTCCAGAGCATCAGGCTCCCAGACGCACCAGTGCAGGAGGCAGTGGTGAGCCTGCAGGCCCAAGCAGGGAGCCAAGGTGCGAATGCCGCCCCACGCTCCCACGGCCCAGGGCGTGGGGGCACTCAGGACAGGCATGCAAGCGGCAGTACCTTGTTGAGCTCCCTCAGCTTGCTCTTGGCGACAGCCGCGTCTTCGTGCTCTGCAGCCAGCAGCTTCTCCTTCTCCTCCAGCTGGCGCTTCAGAATTGCCACGGGGTCGCCCTTCTGAGTGGCCTAGAAGTGCCCAGAGCGGCATTAACCAAGGGGCCGTGTTCCCCTGCCCCAGCAGTCAGACTGGGACCCACAAGACAGCAGGGGCCTGATCAAGTGGGATGGGGCTTCTAGATGAGCTGGTTCTAACCTGATTGCACACGCTTTTGGGGAACGGCTCCCCGGCCTCAGTTTCCCCAGGCTGCCAGGCCTCTAGGCCCACTGTACAGGAGCTGTTTAGACCAAAAGCTTTGGTTCTCAGGGCTAGCTTTTAGGAACACGGGGTTTCCCACAAACTCGGACCAATGGTGGCCAGGGCCTCTTCCTACCCCATAGAGGGGCAATGAGCCATCGTTCCCAGCTTGGTGCCCACCACTTAGCTGCTTTGTGAAGCCTGCAGGCTGCTAGCTGAAGCCTGGAGACCTTGGGAGGGGAGGTCTACTACTATGGGGATAGTGGCCTGAGGTGGGTCTGGGCCCATCTTCTTGGAGGAGTGCTTCTCCTGACCTCGTCCAGTTGCTCACACGCCAGGAGACACTCTTCCCTCCCCAAACTCACTGAGTGAGGAGCTCCCCTGTGACACACAGCGTGCCCACCTCAGTGAGAGCCAGAAAGGAAGGAAGCCCCGCAGGGCTCAGGGCAGGGGTCACATGCCTGGCTCTCAGGATACATCACCCCCGACATCACTAACCACAAAGGTGCCACAAAATTCTCTAGCAAAATAACCTACAATTCTGACTCTGGGTAAGGAAATGTGCACCACACAGCATCTCCTGGGGGCAGCTCACGCACCACCACCACCACGGGGCAGGTGCTGGTCTCTGAGCAGGCCCCCAGTGGCAGGAGGGGCAACAGAGAAAGGGGCTTCTGAGACAGTCCCAGGGTCCCCCACCATGCAGTCAGTCCCTACACTTTCTGTCCTGCCCCAGAGCCCCGGCCACAAACCAACTAGGGCCCCGCTGCCTTGTTCACCCTCAGGCATCTGGAACCAGAACCGGGCCCTGGCCTGTAATGATCTTGTTTCTGTGGCTAGGCTGATGGCTGGGCTGAGGCAGAAGCCGAAGTGTACATGGGGTGATTCATGTAGCCTGTGAAGGGGCGGCAGGCTTCTGCTGAGATAGGCAAGTGGAGGCTGTTTCAGGACCTCTGTGCAGCTTAGCAAGCTGCTCGTGGCCAGCCCACTGGGGATCATTCAGGCAAGGCTGGGGCCCCAGGGCCAGGTGAGAACTGCAACTTGCCGGCCCCCAAGGGAAGAGTAGGGAGGGTAGGTCCACCTTATGCCAGGTGTCTTGAATGACGCCAGCCTTCTCCGACAGGATCTCAATGAGCCGCTGGGCCTCCCCCTCGTTGAACACCATGCTTCCAACCGTGGACACCAGAGTCTTGTAGGGGAGGTAGAGAGGGCTGTCAGAATCCGGGGGCCCTGTGCAGTGAGAGAGAAGGAGCAGGGACTTACCCTCCGACTCCAGCAACCAAGCTGGTTCTGCCTCAGAGCAGCAGGGAGCCAGGCCGAGCCAAGGCCTCCCGGCTGCTGGGGCTGTGCAGGCTAAGGGCAGAGCCTCCCTGGGTACCCCATGCTTTTTTTGAGAACTGAGAAGCAGACCACACTACAGGTCCTCTACCATCCTCCCAAGTGCCCAAAGAGAGCAGAGGGGGAGAGGTCCCTGAGGAAAGAAAGGCTGTTATCCTGGATTGGGGGAGATGCCGCCCCACATTTTATCATCAAACTGAGCAGAATTAAGCAAGGCATACTTTCCCCAAAAGTGCTTTTTCCCTTCCTTCTTTTTCCAGCCAACTGCTTGGTCCAGTTCTTGCCCGGCACAGCCCTGCAAGGTTTAGCCCCCAGCCATAATCGATTCTTATGGCCCCACGGCCCCTCATACACAGAGACCTCACAGCCACAACCCAGTGGTCAGGAGAGGAGGATAGAAAGCAAAGGTTCATGCCTCTCAGGTTGCATCTCTGTGGTCCCGGGGAAAAGGAAGCTCTTCGCACACATCCGGGTTCAAACACTATTTCAGGCTTCATGAAGCCCAAGACCGGTTTTAGGAGAGGGGAGGTTGGTTCTTTTCACAATGGGCCTGCCCAATTGTCAGTCTGTAAGTGAGCTCCAGCAGGACAGAGTCAGGTGCCTACAGCCACCTGTCACTTCTGCAGTGCTCCTGATGTCCCCTGGCGCGCACGCACTGCAGGCTCTCATGCAGCCTTGAAGACAGGACAGGGAAACCTGAGGTGCCCCACCTGGCAGCACACCCCGCCCCGAAATGCCCGGATCTGCCCCACAGCCCACTGACTAGGGTGCCACAGAGGAGTGACATAAGGGAGACAGGCTGGCCTGCCGAGGCACCTTCGCCTAAGCCCACCTCACTGAGGACAATGAATGGGGAAGGTTTCCATGGCAACCCTAAATTCTCCAGCCTGTCACAATATTTTCACTGACTAGTCACAATATTTTCTTCGCAAGTCAAAGCAATTAGCATGATACCTTAATGGGGGGAATGTGGGGCGTGGGCGAGCTGGTTGCTATGAGCACCTTCCTTGTAGAATTTCTTACCCCTGTGAAGCTGGAGAGAATAAAAATAACCACGCTGAAAGACGTAAGAGCTCAAGGGTGTCACGAAAATGAAGCGGGGGTGGGGTGCACGCTCCCTTCAGCCTTTCTTCTTTTCACTGAGATATGTGTATGAGATAATCTCAGTGGTAAACTTATACACACTACAAAAAGCATTCTAACTACAGCAGAGCCAAAATCGTAGCAAAGCCCCCCTCTCGAGTTTGCTACTAGAAGAAAACCCCACCGTTAGCATTTTGGTTTACAGCCCCCCCCCCCCCCCCCCCCCGCTGCGGTTCCCCCTCAGCCTGTAGACAGATGCTTACTATTAAGGTTTTCCAGAAGGGGACGTCCACTCTTCAAAGACACAGCTGGAGTCAGATGGGGCAGGACAGACCCTCTGAGGCCAAGCCCTGCAGTGTCCCCTCTTCCTGCACTGTCCCACCATGCCAGCTGCCAGCCGCCAGCCATGCAGAGCTCCTGGGCCCTTGAAATGCAGCTGGCATGAACCCAGGTGTGCTACAAGGTACAAGTGCACCCCACGTTTTGAAGACTTGGTATAGGGGGAAAAAAGAATGTAAAGTATCTGTAATGATTTTCTGTATAGACTGCATGTTGAAATGATACTACTTGGGGCAAACTGGGTTAAATAAAATCGTATAGATTTTTAATAGATTAATTTTTGCCATGGATCTGCTTCCTCACAGACTTGGCAGTCTCGACACACTGCGCACCCTCTTGGAGGGCCAGGGAGACGGACCCCAGAATGTTCCCAAGGGTTCCCAAGGGTATTCCCAATGGTAAGCGCCATGCACCTTTATGCAAACTTTCTAATCCGATTCTACAAATTTTATTAGATGTATCAGTGAACTAAGCCATGAAACCTTGAACAAGTGAACAATCCAAAGCTATGTACAGGAACACTGAACTCTCCCCTGCCCCTTGCCCAATCTCCCCACAGAATCTTCCATGGTAGCCACTGTGTTCATATGGACGCCCCCCTTTAAATATTTGGGAGCCATGACTTTACAATTTTCCATTCAGTCTTTTAGATAAGAATGGTGCAGTCTTTACTCTCCCCAAAGCTGGGGAAGTAAAAACGAAAGAAAAAAGCACCTGGAAGTAGCAACCAGAACTTGGGGACCCCATGTGAGTTGCATTCTCTTCCGCATTTCAAGATCCTCTCACCAAACCAGTGGCACTAAGCTCATTTTGATGCCCGTGTCTGGGAAATGGGCAAGTGGACTCCCCCCAACAAATAACGGGCTAGCAAGCTAACCCACACCGGTGTGCTGTGCATCTCTAGCAAATACGTGAAGACTAGAAACAATCCTCAGGACTGTGAGATCTTAAGGCACTAAAATAAACTTGTCAAAGACCAATGTCTCGTCTGTTAGGCCACCGACTTGCTAAAGGCCATGAGACAGTGAATCCTAGTGGGGTCAGCTTCCTGAGGGCCTGCTCCTACGGTCCTGGGCTTTGCCCACCTCCGTGAGACTGAAATGCCAGGGCAGTCTTGAGGAAGGATGTGGCAGGAAAGCAAGGAGTGGAGAGACAGGATCAGTGTCTCATCGGTGGCTCTGAAGTAATCCAGACCTGTCCAGCAGGAGACCCAGTGAACAGCCCCAGGGGCCAGGCCCTGCAAGAATGGCACTGGTCTGACTTGGGGTGGGGGTGGGAGGTAGTAGCCTCCTGAGCGAGGTGACCACAGATGTGTTCCTTGTCCTCTAGGGGATGGCTCCCATGCAGTCTGGGCCAGAACTCTCAGAGATGTGGACTTGCCAGGGAAAGCCAGAAACGAGATTTTCTATGTGTCATCTCCTGACCTTTACTGCTGACAGCTTCCTCAATGAAAAATAAATAAATCAAACCATTGTGGGGTTGAACACATCCGTGGGCCAGGTCTAGCCTGCAGGTCACCTCTGCCCTCAGGCTATAGGACAGCATGGTCAGAACAAGGCCCCTGGGCCACGTGGCCTGGGCTCAAATTTCAGCTCAGCTCCTGCCTGCCTGTGCATCCTTGGGCAAGTTGCTTCACCTCCCATGGTCTCAGTTCCCTCATCTGAAAAATGGGGGTAATAATCTTTCCTTTCTCAGAGCCTCATTGCAAAGATTAAATCCCAACACATTTGGAAAACACCCAGCATAAAAAGCACCGCAGAATCAACCAGCAGGGCCACCTTCAAGCCCCAGTCACAGGAGGGTCCCAGACCCCACCCCACCCGGTCCCCGAAAGAGGCAACGCGCAAAGGGAGAGGCTCAGGGGGGCTAAAGCAACTCGGCCCTTCCTCCGACTCCCACCAAAGGAACAGAGAAGTCACGCAAAGGTGGTGCCCAGGAGCCAGCCCCGCAGACAGAGCAGCACAGCCCACAGACCCTGTGGCTCCCACCTTGTGTGGGTAGGGAGCATGGGGGGCACGGCTCCGTCCGCACCCTCTTGTGTTTATGTAAAGCAAGGAGCCCTCTGCCCCCACCGGCCCCCAGCCAAGGAGCACGGGGCACTAGATAATGTGTGTAACACCTCAAATTCCAAAATAAGGCACCCTTCTGTGATCCTGCTGGGAGCTTTAGTCACCAAAAATTAAACTGGTCTTGCAAACAGGCGCTCAGGAGTCTCTTTTGTGCTGTCAACTACGGGTCCTCTGCGGACAGTTTTCTCTTTGTGTAACTACTGGGATCCCCCAGGTGTCAGTGCTCAGGACCCTATGGGGCTCCATGGCCCAGCACCCCGTCGGCAGCAGCCCCTCTTGGTGTCGTTACTGGAACGTTCCAGCTCCTGCCCAGTGCACGTCCAGCTAATTCCACCAGCAAGGCAGTGCCAACAGCTGCTCATCAGTGAAGGGATGATGGCCCGGGCCATGCAACAGCTCATCCCAGGGCGTCAGCTCAATGCCAGCGGTGGATGCAGGCTGCCCAGGGTGAGCCGGTCCCAGCGGTCTCCATCCACAGTGTGCTCACACTGTGTGCCTGACAGCCAGCAAACTGCTGGGCCTGAAAGGTAAGTTGGAGGTAGAAGCACCAGCTAAGAGGCAGAGGAGACATAGGATGCGTGGGCACCACGAAGCAGATCCACATAAGAGGAACACGGGGAGGGCGTGCTGCCAAGGAACCAACTACAGCGGTGGTGCCAGGAGAGATTTCAAAGCAGGAGATGCTTCAGCCATGAAGGCGAGGGCTGGCACAAGGTGGGGGCAGCAAGGACAAGCAACGAGGCTTGGAAGGGCCTTGCTCTTCAGAGCAGAGGGAAGGGAGACTAGAGTGGGTCCACGTCTTCCTAGGTCCCAAGGATCTGGATTCTATCTCATAGGCAAGGAGCATACCCAGTAGGGAGAAAGGTCTGTGCCTGGACACATTGGGGGGACAAGGCTGGATGTAGGGGCAGAGGAGGGAAGAGTCCAGGGGGGAGGGAAGGGCTGGGCTCAAGGGTACTGAAGAAGCTGAGCTAGGGGGACAGAGGCCCAGGTGTCAATCCAGGGACTCTGCCAGTGGAACCTGCCACGGCGGTGAGGTATGGGGAGCTGGGGGAGAACTCCAGTGGCAGAAACACTCGTTTGCTCAAGGAACATCCAGGCCAGTTCTGCAGGCCTGTCCTATCTCAGACACACAGATGCAGGCCAAATGGCTGCTGCATCCAGATGCTGCACAAGGGCCACCCCAACAGTGTAGGCCAGTGGCCCTGCATGGCTCCACCGCAGGAAACCAGACCCCAACCTCAGGACCTCCAGGCCCTGACATCCCCAATCCTGAACCAAACTTGGGTTGAAGGCCCCAGGAAGGGCTCCCCTGCACCTCCTTGAAGCCCACCACTGCACAAGCAACCATCTGACTTAGAGACGGAGACAAGCCCCTGACTCCTGCTGGCCCACATACAAAGGGCACCCCCCCAACACCACAGAGAAGCCGGCAAGCACACCCTTCTCTAGAGATGTGGGACTGGCCAGCATGTCAGCGGTCTCCCCACTAGCTTCACACTGTGGGGCGGAGGCTGCAAAGGGTCCTCATGAGTTTGCAGGAAAGCAGCCCTTACAAGGCCCCGGATGGAAGATCCAATGACTGCACTGGAGGCAGGGGGCAGCGGCTCCTGGGCAGCAGGCATGCAATCATGCATGCGGCCGACCCTAAGCTCAGCTCAGGCTGCAAAGTCTGCCACTGCCCAGCGGCCACCCTGCCCTCCCAATCCAATTCCCGGAGGAGCAGTCATGCTAGACACTTGTCTGCCACAGACACTAATATCTGGCATTTTAACTGCATGGAGCAAAGTACCAAAAATGTTAAGAGCAGCCCAATCTGGGGGCCTTTGAATCCGGCCTTTCCTTTTGGAGAAAAAAGTAATCTTAGCAAATCCCAGAGGCTGTGCATTGAATAATGCCTCATGAAATTTAAAAATCCCATAGATTAAGTGACTTTTACTCATTATACTTTTTCCCCCAAATTTCAACAAAATCCAGTTTATATTCAGAGAAAAAAAAGAAAGAGAAAAGAGAAACATCACAGTATTTCTTAAAGAAAGACAAGCCCTGTAGGACTTCTGGGCAAGATCCTTCCGCAGGCTTCCTCAGGCATGTAGGTGGTCCAAGGAGAACTTGCCTTACTTAAATGATGATCGAGATTTTTAGCAGAAAAGACAAGATTTGTGCACCTGTGGGCTTCCTGACCGCAGCTGCCTCAGGGTGGCCTCTGGAGCCCCAGAGCTGCCATGTTTTAAGATTACTGAATGGAGAGTTCTGGAAGAATGTCATCCAGCAGCTTCTCTAAGACGAGGCAGTGCCATACTGATTTGGCTCCTTCCCGAAGCGATGTTTTTGTTCTTTCAAAAAAGAAAAGTTCGGTTTGAAGAACTTACATAGAAAGTGAACAAAGGCTCCAGAAGCCCTAGAGATTTCAGAGCTTCAAACCCTGAAAAACTAAGTTGGTAAGAAAAGAGTATCAGACCTAATCTCAATACACACCTCTCTATACCCCAGCCCTAAGGGGCTGAAGAGAGGTCGCCGAGGTGGGCTGGGCCTGGCCTGAGAGGGGCCTCAAATGGAGGCACCAAGGCTTGAGGCTGTCCCTGTCACCATCTGCTGTCCATGTGAGTTCTGGGAAGTCTCAAAAGAGAGCTGAACTTCGGTTTCGACTTTCGGAAAAGCACGTAAACCTACAAATCCACGTTACAGACCCATAAGGGGATAAATGCATGGAAAGGAGCTTCATAAACCACATGCCTGACCAAATATCTGGTTGAGAACAATAGTGTCACGTTCCTGGTGGTGACCCAGCAAACACACAGGGCAAGAAGGTCATTGTGGGAGGTGCTGGGGAGGGTGGTATTGTGGGAAGGAAGGGGTGTCACACCTATCAAGTCACATGGTTTAAGATTAGGGCTTCTGCTAAGCTACAGACCCCTTCAGCGAAGTTTCCCTAGTAGGTCTGAAAATTCTTCCCTATCTGCCCTGACCCCTGGTGACCCCTGCTTCGTTAGATGAAAGAACATGCTCCTATTTATGCATTTTTCCTGCTCTGGGAGGAGAGGCCAGGGATTGGGGTGGGGGAGGGATTGCACCATATGGAGCTGAGCCTCCCCCACCTCCCCTAAGATCCTGCCAGCTTCACAGATGTGGGAGCCACTAACTTCCCATTTCAGCTCAGTTCATGACAATGCACTGGGCACCCAGGGGCTGGGATGTGCCTGAGGAGCACTGGCCACTTTCCTCCCTTGACCTGGACCCCTGAAGGAGCAGCATTCCTTTGTGATGCTTGGAAGATGCTCAAGGGACCTATGGTCAGGGCTGGGCTGCCTCACGGTGCCTGAAAGGTGAGGAGTTCCCCTTGGTACAGTGAGTGCCTGTTTATTTGCCTCACAGACAAATAATGGAGTTTGGTTTTTTTTCTTTTCCATCTAAACAATACTGCAGGTCAAAACTGGAAAATGCAGAAAGCAAAGGAAAGGTAACTAAAATTTACCCACGGTCCTATCTCCCACATGAACTTGTGTGACCCATGAATAGGGTCACTGTGGGGTGTCTGAAAGCGTGTTCTACCTTCTGCAGGTGGGCCAGGATCCCCTGGGCCCTGACTCGACGAGCTTCTGACCCCAGGGTGCACAGGCCGCAGACAAGGAAGGGGGTCCCTGGAGAAGCCAGTGCCGGAGGGAAGGGCCCCACTCAGCGGCAGCAGCGTGCATGCCGAACTCCAGCAGAAGCCAGACAGTGTGGAGTGCGTGCAGATAGGCACCCCACATTCCCCAAGACTGTCTTTGCTTTATCTGGGGGCCAGGCCTGCACTGTGCGAACCTGGACTCCCTTCCAAGTGCTGGGATGAAAGGGCTCACCTAAAAAGCGTCCGCTCGCCGGCCCATTAGGGCCCGCGCAGCCCAGGGCAGATGGGCTGGCAGAAGTACTGCAAAGACGGAGCCCGAGGGCAAAAACAGATTTTCAAGAAACTACCACCAGGTACAAAATGCACTTCCTGTAAGAGGTCCGCAGCTTTTCCTAATATACACTGAACAGGAGAACGAGCCAGCTGAGGCCTGCAAGCTGGCTGCCCACACTCGGGAGCTTTAGTTGAGGGGAAATATCCACTTCTCTGCGGTTCCCTGAGCTCCCTCTTCTGCCAACAATAAGAAATGAATCTGTGCCTTCTCCTTATTGTACCCCTGGGTTTCTCATGCTCCCCTGAAGTGATCGCTATTCCTACAGCCCCACGGGAGAGGTCAAGTCAGGCGCAGGGCTCTGGGAAACACGCATGTGGGCCTCTCACCACTCTGCGAGAATAGGAAATCGTGAAATGTCTTTGGGGAGCAATGTAGCACTCTCCTCCTAAATTCAAAATGCACCTGCCTTTCCACTTAGCCATGACGTATCTAAAGAGCTGCTCACACTCTAACACACCGCGGCATTCGTGTTAGCGGCAAAAAACCTGCAGACTCTTGGGGTGCCTGGGTGGCTCGGTCAGGTGAGCACCCGACTCCTGGTTTCAGCTCAAGTCACAATCTCAGGGTCATGAGAGTGAGCCCTGCCTCTTGGACTGCTGAGTGCAGTCTGCTGGAGATCCTCCCCCTCTGCCCCTCTCCCCACTCACTCTCCCTGAAATTGTAAAAAAAAAGAAATCCATCCTCCCAAAAAAACACACACCAGTAAATATCATTTAAATAAACAAATGAGACATTCCTGCTTTGGAGCAGGATGGAGCTGGAGGCAGCAGCCCCATAGGTACAGTAGGAAACGATGTCACCAGTACCCTGGTAAGCAAAGTAAGCCCCCCAAGCCGGGTGCCCCGCAGGCCCCATCTGGGTGTGCTGCGGTATCGAGCAGAACGCTCCCAGGCTCCCCCAGGAATGGGTGGGGAGAGGCATGGAGTGGAAAGACTTGGTTTTTCACCTTCCACGCTTCTGTATTGCTTGTATTTTGTTTGCTGGAAGGACGTATTTATACAATAATACATTTTCAAAGCATGGATTAGAAGGCAGGTGTTCACTGTCAAATCTGGCCACAACAAGCAGTAAAAAGCTGCCACATGGCCCTGATTTGTTCTTGTAGGAAAAACAGATCGGAAGTGCTGGAAGAGTTCCAAGCTGGGCCTGTAGAAGCACGTCCCGGGTCCGCCTCCACACCTGCCCTGTCTCTCTCTGGGGTGCCTGTCGGCGAGGACCCTGCTGGGCCCACCTGGTGACAACTGAGGACATACCCTGGTCTGTGGTGCCCCCAGCTCTGGGGCAGGTTTTGCAGGTTTTGCTGATCTGCCATGTGTCATGGGCTGGACGCAGCTTCCATGACCTCACTTGTCACATCGCTCTGGGATAGGGAAGATAATGGGGCCCTTACCCCATGCCACTCGGGATACAGGCAGACAGAACAAAGCACGAGATGAGCTGCGTGGTGCCAACAGAGCTGCAGAGACATGCTCATTTTCACAGGCCTCTCTTCTCCTGATTGCTCTGGTTGAGAATAGCAGTGTCCAAAAGAACTGACTGTGCAGGTGGTCATGCCCTTCCTTGCACATCCCTTCCCTGCACAGTCCAGGGAAGGCAGCCATGGGCAATAGGTGACTACGGACCAGTGAGGGAAGGGAGCATCATGTCAACGGGGGGAAGAAATGTTCTGGTCTCGGGCAGCATGTTTAAGATTTGCAAGGGTCTGCTTAGACTGGACCCCTCTAAAAATGTAAGGGCTTGATGAACTAAACTTAATTTAAAAAGAAAGCAAACCCTGGAAAACATCGAGACAGCCAAAACGAATATGGATCAGCCTGGATGATGGGAGATGGGACATCTCTCTGATGTTGCAATGAGAAGACTGCAAAGGCCAAGGTGGGGCACTTGGCTGCAAAAGCAGTGGCGCAGATGGTCATGGGGACCCAGAAGGAAACGCCAGCCACACACAGTATCATGTGCAGTGGAGACAGGATACCCGAGAGGTGAATTTCTTCATCCTTCAGAGAGAGCATGAGAGTCTCGGGACATGGGGAAGAAACTGTCTTATACTTCGTTTTTCATTTTCCCAAGTGTGCACTGGGGGATCTCAGCCTTGTGTTCCTGTGTTGGGGTGGAGAGCCATCTTCGAGTCCCATCCCCACCCCCACCCCCACCCCCCGGGGCAGATGCAGACCACTCTCTGGGCCAACACCAAGTAGATCCTGAGACAGTCTGTGTGTTCAGAAATTCTGGAAACTTCCCCCAGTGTAGTGCTTCCCCAGCTTTACCGTGCGGATGAATCACCTGCAGAACTTGTCCAGGGGGAGTCTGACTCGGTAGTTCCGGGTGGAGCCTGAGACTCTGCCATTTCTAACCAGCTCCCAGGAGACGCTAATGCTGTTGGTCTCAGGACCAGAGCTTGCTAGGTGGGAGTGCAGAGGAGGGGAGCAGTAAGGACCCCTAGAGTCCTTGCCAGGGTGGCATGAAGGGCAAGGTGGTGTGTCTCTGCTGACTTCCAGCAGCTTCGCTGCTCTTATCTGTAAAGGATCGTGGGCCCAAGGGTGGAATGAGTGAGGTGTGTGCTTTTGGTTTGGGGGTCCTTAGTTTGGGGGTCTGGTGTTCCCAAATACAGATACGCAGTTCAGGACTTGCTCTGAGGAAGCACTCTGAAGTCAGAGGTCAGTGATGAGCCATCCAGACCCTTCTCCACTCTGGGAGGCTTAAGGCATTTGCAGTGATATTCCCGCCTCTCGGGCAAATCCGGTTTCTTTCTGTGTTTCTAATTAGCCAGAAGCTGTGGAGACTGAGGTTCTGAGGAACAAGTCCATGGACAGCATGGATTTTCCCAGTTGCTTATAGAGTGGGGCTCAGCCTTCTGCTGCAATGACCTCTCATACATGGAGTTTCGTGTTCCGAATTAATCGGACTCATATAGCATATATATAGCATATAGCATTTGTGGCTCTGCTCTTGCAGCCATGACTGTGTTGCCTAGTGGAAAGCAGGCCACGTTTCGTGTAGTCATACCACACATCCCATGGTCCTCCACTGGCTCAGGAGGTGGCAGACAGCCCTGGCCACCTGCCTTTGACCTCCTTGTCTGTGGGTGAGCTTCTGGGTGTCTGTCCATGGCCTGTCCACCCCCAGTTTCTCCAGGATCCTATGCACTCAAGGGTACAACTTAGGCTGGGCTGGCCCTGGGCATCCAGAAACTCGGGGGCCTGGAGGTGTGAGGAGCCTAGGCTACTGGGGGATGCTGCCTGCTGAGGAGGAGCAGAAGCTTAGGGAGAGGAAGGAGTTCCTTCTCTGAATAGAGGAGACCTTGGCTCAGGCCAGGGAGGGCTCCAGGGCCATGAAGTTTGAACTGTGGGCACCAGAGAGGTAGTCAAGGGCAGCTCACATGGGGCTATCTAAGCATTCAAATCAATCAAAAGTCCATCAAATGCCAGGCTCAGGTGCACTGGCCACATTCCATAGGATTTCATCTTTCTTATCCCAGCCATGGTATTTCTTTTCTCTGTTCGAATTGCCTCGTATGCCAGCAAGCTGCCATGTGGGCTCACACAGGTCAGAAAGTTAGGTCTTCCTCCAAACAAGGCTCCCTATTACCTGGAAATTAGTACCATTTGCCCTCTTTCCTAACATAAAGCACCTATTCCATGCCTTACTTTATGTCTAAAGCCGAACACAGTAACAATGGCTAGAGGACACAGCAAGCTCTATTCTGAGCACACCTGATGCTTTACAGAAAACAGGACAGTTCTTGGTTCCATCCCTGTCTTCATGCCTCAAGTACCCTGTTCCTGGGTCAAGTGGAACCACTTTAAAGACAAGGCAGTGTGCCTTTCCTCCAGCGTGCAGAGGCAGACTGATGCTAAACATGTGGATTTTCAAAGGGCTTTGGAAGGCTGACCCGACCCGTGCGGCCAGGTGGGCTGATCCTTGACCTTCAGAAGGAGCCTGAAGCTGCTCACACAGGAACAGGGTACTGCCTGAGCAAATACCCCCCAAAGCTGGGGGAGAAGGAAACCTGGAAAAAGTGAATGTAGCTTCACAAAAGGGTAAGAAAGGGAAACCCAGCTAAAAACACAGGGACTTGTGCTATCTAGCTATTTGTGCTATCCCACACATTTCAGATCCCCCAAGATGCCTCATTAAGACAAATGCAATTAATTTTCCAAAACAACTAATGACTAGTCTTTTTTTTTTTTTTTTAAAGTGGGCTCCATGCCCAACACGGGGCTCAAACTCATGACCCTGAGATCAAGAGTCACATGCTCTACCAGCTGAGCCAGCCAGGCACCCCTAGTCAAAGACCTTTAAAAAGGGGCGGGGGGAGAAAGAAAGAATAGAAAACGCAAGACTACTGTATCAAATGAATGATGAACATGGAACCAGAACACACTGGCCCAATTTCTCTAGTAATATGCACTCAAAACATAACAGAAAATTAATGTTCTGTATTATCTGACAAGTACATAAAATGACCCACTAAGTAACTGGGGTAGGGAAAAGGAAAAACTGGGGGTGGGGTGGGGTTGGATGCCACTGCTCCTTAAAAACACCCTACCATTATTCATTTAGCAAACACACTGACAGGAGTACCAGGTGAGGTTAGCGACAGAACAGGCTGGTAGAACACAGGCCTCTAAGATCTGCCCAGACACAGAAGCGTTCCAGACTGCATGGCGGATGGAATTACTATTCCCAATTCCTTTCCTTTCCTCACACCTACTCACACCTTTTCCAAAACCATGTGGTAGTCCAGCCCACTGGAAAAAGTGGGCTTCCTGCCCCTTGCTGCTGGCTTGGTCACATGACTTGCTTGGGCCAATAGGATGCTGGTTTGAAATGTGTCTTTCACAGATCTGCCATCACCATGAGAAGGGCTTCTGCCCTCCAGAATCCCTGAGGCCTCAGGCTAGAGCCCAGATGGAACCCATGTGCAACAGACTGAGGTCTGATCTGCAGCAAAGAGACAAAACATGAGCCACTTAGCAGAGACAACCCAGGTCAGTCAACCTTCAGCCAGTTCAACAGAAGCATGAACACGAATAAATGACTGCTGGTGTAAGCTACCAAATTCTGGAATGTTTGTTACGCAGCTCTCTGTTGTGGCAACAGCTAACTGATACATAAGGCTCTCCTAGAGGAAATCCATAGGCCACTGAAGGATAGCTTCCCCCACCAAGTTCACAGAGATACCAGAACTACTTACCAGGGTCACCTTTCTTCTTTGAACCAGACTTCTTCTTCGCAGGAGCTTCTTGCTTTGGTGCATCTTGGCTCTGGACCATATCTGCATTTTTGCCTTGAATAGGAGCTGACTCTGCCTTTTTACCCTGATTGACAGACGCATCCCCCTTTTTGCCCTGGTTGGGGGACCCTTCTGACTTTTTGCCCTGGTTCGAGGTTCCCTCTGCCTTTTTGCCTTGATTGGGTGCCCCCTCCGCTTTTTTCCCCTGGCTCACAACACCCTCTGCCTTTGTGCCCTGATTAGCAACGGAATCTGCCTTTTTGCCCTGATTCTGGACCCCCTCGGCTTTTTTGCCCTGATTCTGGGCCCCCTCAGCTTTTTTGCCCTGATTCTGGGCCCCCTCGGCTTTTTTGCCCTGATTCTGGCCCCCTTCAGCCTTTTTGCCTTGATTCTGGCCCCCCTCGGTCTTTTTGCCCTGGTTGGGGGTCCCTTCTGTCTTTTTGCCCTGGTTTGGGGTTCCTTCCTTTTTGCCCTGGTTGGGGGCCCCCTCTGCCTTTTTACCCTGGTTGGGGGTCCCCTCTGCCTTTTTGCCCTGGTTTGGGGTTCCTTCCTTTTTGCCCTGGTTGGGGGCCCCCTCTGCCTTTTTGCCCTGGTTCTGGGCCCCCTCTGCCTTTTTGCCCTGGTTCTGGGTCCCCTCAGCCTTTTTGCCCTGGTTCTGGGACCCCTCTGCCTTTTTGCCCTGGTTGGGGGTTCCCTCTACCTTTTTGCTCTGGTTCTGAACCACTTCCACCTTTTTGCCCTGATTGGGGCTCCCTTCTGCCTTTTTGCCCTGGTTGGAGGCCCCCTCTGACTTTTTGCCCTGATTTTGTGCCCCTTCTGTCTTTTTGCCCTGATTCTGGGCCCCCTCAACTTTTTTGCCCTGGTTGGGAGCTCCCTCTGGCTTTTTGCCCTGGTTGGGGGCCCCGTCTGTCTTTTTGCCTTGGTTGGGGGCTGCTTCTGCCTTTTTGCCCTGGTTTGGAGTTCCTTCTGCCTTTTTGCCTTGATTCTGGGCCCCCTCTGCTTTTTTGCCCTGGTTTGGGGCCACTTCTACCTTTTTGCCCTGATTCTGGGCTCCCTCTGCCTTTTTGCCTTGGTTGGGAGCCCCCTCTGCCTTTTTGCCTTGGTTGGGAGCCCCCTCTGCTTTTTTGCCTTGGTTGGGAGCCCCCTCTGCCTTTTTGCCCTGGTTGGGAGTCCCCTCTACCTTTTTGCCCTGGTTGGGGGCTCCTTCTGCCTTTTTGCTCTGGTTCTGGGCTCCCTCTGCCTTTTTGCCCTGTGCAGTGCCGGTGGCTGGGATACTGGCCTTTGCACCCACTGGGGGCACAACCACCATAGGCACCTCCTTGGGAGCAGTTTCTAAGATGGCAGCCTTGGAGGCAAGAACTTGGATGGAATTCACTACAGAACTGACTGCTGGTTCCACCTTTGCCACTTTTTTCTCCTTTTTCTTTTTGTCCTTAGGGGAAGAGGCGAGCTTCTCTTGGGGCATGGCTGGTACCGTGGCTATGGGGGCAATGACCACGGGGGACTGAACTGGGGTTGGAGCCACGGCCACTGCAGGTGCCCGCATTGGGTCTTTGAGAAGGATGGTCATGTTGGGGACTGGCTCATGGTCAGGTATCTTCCCATTAGGTTTATCTTCTTTTTTCTTGGTCTTTCCTTTCTTCTCTACTGTTTTCTCCTTCTTTTTCTTCTCCACTTTCTGGTGGTGAGTTTTTGCCATCTCCTTGCGCTGGTTGGCCAGGGCTTCTTCATAGGACGTCTCCTTCATGGAGAAGGTTGACACGAGGAAGATGCCAATGGCGGAAACAACCATGAATCCACCGAAGACCACAACCCCCAAGGTCTGAGTGTCGTAAATATCCATCCTGGCTTGCTTTCCTTTCACCTGCCAAATACATACACATAGATTACTTTTTGCAGAAACTGCAGCATTTATCAGTTTCCATCCTCATCCCTACCCCCAAACTTAAGCTTCCACTAATTCTTCAGACTGCTAAGTTCAAAGAAGAAACAAATTCCTACAATCTCTGATGTCATACATTGCTTCCTGCCCCTCTTTAGAAGTGAGACACCTTTAAAAAAAAAAATTATTTATTTGAGAGAGAGCAAGCAAGCATGCACTCACGGGGTGGGTAGGGGTACAAAGAAACTTAAGCAGACTCCACGCAGAGCCTGACGTGGGGCTCAATCTCAAGATCCTGAAGCCCCACGGGGGCTCGATCTCATGACCCTGAATCATAACCCAAGCCAAAACCAAGATTCAAATGCTTAACTGACTGTACCACCCAGGCACCCCCCAGACGTAAGTTTTTATGCCAAATATGAGCAGCCCCCGTTAGTGCTAGGATAGGAAGCAAAAGAGCAACAGCAGTGTACAGGTCTGGACACGTAATACCCTGGAGACTCAGAAGTCCCAATCACAATTCGATAGGTACTCTACTGCAGGGGTCAAAGATGCACATGAACACATGCATGGGCAGGGGTGAGCAATGGGGAGTGGTGAGGACTGTGGCAAGAATGCCCCAGCAAATTAGGGGAAAGTGTCACCCAGCCATAGTTGATTGTTGTAGAAATGTGAGCACCATGTTGAGAGATCACTTACTTTTTCAAATTAGGCTAGAAATCTTTTTTTTTTTTTTCAAAGTGAAATCAACGGATTAAAAATAAAAATGCCATGTAAACCAAACCAAGTCCTTCTACAGGCTTTCAACTGCATGCATTCTGGCCAGCAGGCCCCTGGCACACCATCTCTGTTGTCTCCCTTCCCCAGTGCTGTGATAAACGCAATGACCAAGGGTCAAAGACAATCCTTCAGAATCCTGGAAAGTGATAAAAAATTTGTTGAGAAAAAAATGGCCCTCAGGATAGTTCCTAAAGAGCTGTAGAACTTGTGGGGTGCCTGTGTGGCTCAGTTGGTTGAGGGTCAGACTCTTTATTTCAGATCAGGTCGTGATCTCAGGGCTGCGAGATCAAGCCCCAAGTCAGGCAGGCTCAGTGCTGGGCATGGAGCCTGCTTAAGATTCCTGCTCCCTCTCCCCTCCCCAACTTCTCTCTCTCTCTCTCTCTCACACACACACACACACACACACACGAAGTGGCAAAATTTGCAGTCTGCACATAGGAAACAGGAAGTCAGGGAAAGTACACCAAATAACAGACCCCAGGTGTGGAATTCCATGTCTGCAGGCTGCAAAGAGGGAGGGAAACCAGTGTCATCAGACCCAATCCTCACCCCAGGGAGGGAGCCCTTTACCTGATGACACTTTCCAAACCAAGAGCACAAGCCACCTCTTTTCACTGCCCGTGGACCAGTCCACAGCTTCCTGGCTGCCAGCCCAGGTTGGGTCCGACTTCAGCGAGGAGCCCCAAGAGGCTTACTTATTTGGATCCATCCATCTTTTATCAACTAATTTTGATGCTACTATCACATTCCCAGTCCCCTGAACAGATTCTAGGCCCCCGTAAAGAGGAGCAGTGATGGAATTAGTGAACAGAAGACAAGTGTAAGAAGGCAGACAAGCGAAGGTGGAAAGAGGGAGGAGGGCACAGAGGAGAGAGGTCAACAGGCTCCCTTCCTGGCATGACCCCCGTGCCCCCAAATCTCTAGACCTTGGGGCAGGCCAAGTCCAGGCTTGTCAGTTGAGATTCCTCCTCCACTGGGAGTGGGGGATGGCAAGAGAGTGGGAATTTCTCCCCCAAAAATCACAAAATCCAAATTCTGACAGTAGGACATTTTAAAGAAGGGACTGAGAAGAGATTGTTTTACGTGTCTCAGCATTAAGTTCAAAGAAGAATCGTTCTCATCACAGAACACACACACAATTTCACTTTCTAAATAAGACCCTTGCTAGAACAGGGTTTAAGGGACTTGGGACAAAAACTCCACGGCCCGCGCTCCCCCAGCGGTAACCCCCACCAGCTGTGGCTAAAACATTTACTTCCCCCTATCACCCTGGGTCTGTAGCACCAGGGAACCTCTTTATCACAGACATAACCTTCATGAGTGAAGTGTGTCAGGCGAACGTGATAACCACTACACTACGGAAACCATGAGTGAAGTGTGATGTGGATTCACGGAGCCTTTGAATCCTGGGCAAGTGGATTCTGACCTCTGACTATGGGTTCTGAGAGTGGGAGCCACAGCCAGGTGCCCTCAAGAGAGGGTGTCCCAAATTAGCCTTTCCAGGAACACACTCACAAACGAGGTATGGGAAAGGAAACTGTACCCTGCTCGGCGCTGGAGGGAATCCAGTGGATGGAAGGGCAGGGACAAGAAGGCATGGAACGTTCTACAGTCTTGGTGGACATCCGTCCACTAGAACTCTGGGTCCTCACGAGGACCTCTCCAAACTTTGCCAACACAGACACGTTCAGGTGCAAACACCACATTATAATCACTATGAGTCTATTCTGATGACAAAGGTCCTCTGACACACTCCCCTTCTTCTGAGGCAGTGCGATGCCAGGGGTCTGAGTCACGCCATGAGCCCCAAGCAGCTTCTCAGCAACTGTACCCTCCAAGAGCCGTCTCCTGGGGAGCTGCAGGAGGGTCACGGTGCTGACGCGGTCACCAGGATCTTACAAAGCAGGGTCTGTTTCCTGCTGAGCACAGTAGGATCGGGGCAGCCTTGTGGTGGAGGCAGAGGAGCCAGGGTTGAAAAAAATCGCCTTGAATCTTACTCAAGTTAGGCCAATATGGGATACAAAAATATATCCTCTGTTGGGAGCACAGACTCCACAAAAGCTAAGCTGGGGAGAATATTTCTTCCTCTGCTGCACACACAAATGTATGTTTGATGGCAGCCCGATATGTCTTCCAAGTTTGGCAGAACGGGCTGCTCGAAAAAGAAACCTTATTCCCCACCACTAATTCCTGAGTTAGAATTTCGTTAAAAGAAATCTTTCACAGGAAAAATGAAAAGCCCTAGTCTTGAGAAGTAGTACACGAAACATTTACAGTGAAGGCCATATCCCCACAGACAGCAAGGAGTGCCAAGGGAGAAGCAGCCATCTTGTTGCTCTGCAGTTGGCTTGGGTGGGGCAGGAACATCACGGAGAGATCCCAGACTCACAGGGGTGAGAACACCAGGGTTGCCTCCCAAGTGTGCTCTCAGCACCAGCATTCTGAAATTCATGAAATTCATTCATTTCATTCTGAAATTCAAATTGCTTCTGAAATTCATGCTGTCACAAAAGGACCCCCAGCAGGAATGTCTCTCTGGGTTTCCCACAGGGCCAGGCCCAGCTGGGCAAAGAACGGGGCCAGATATGTGACCATCCACACCTTGCATGGGCTGACCACAGAGAACCTATGTTCGATGGTTTTGGGAGAGGTCTATGAACTAGGTGATTTTACTTACTATTGCTAGTATACTTAAGAGTGTAGAGCAGAAACGTCAAGGCCCCAGGAGGGAAGGAAGCAAGAGACCACCCAGAGGCTTGGGGACCTCTCCCAGGCTCTGCTGGCAGAAACTCACGGACACACCTTGAGGGTCCTGAGAGAATGGTTTTCTTCCATTCCTAGGGGGTAAGGATTTAGGGAGCAAACGTGAGTGGAAGCCCTCAGTTCTTTAGACATGACACACATCTGCTAACTCATGTGGCCCACCTACCTGGTCCAAATTGGCCACTTCAGGCCAATTTGGCAATTGGGATTTGAGTAGGTTTTGTGAAGACCCTTTAAAGCACCCCCAGGGCCGGGTCTCATCACCGAGCAGCTCTTCTGCTGTGGGCCAGGGGCAGGGACACTCGCGAGGCAGGGGTGTGCTGGGCGGGTATCCAAGAGAACAAGACTCTAGATAAACTTTCTGGGCACAAGGTG
This sequence comes from Meles meles, assembly GCF_922984935.1. Classification (NCBI taxonomy): domain Eukaryota; kingdom Metazoa; phylum Chordata; class Mammalia; order Carnivora; family Mustelidae; genus Meles; species Meles meles. Next base: position 40,398,013 of record NC_060081.1, on the reverse strand, counting down.
ACCAGCTAGGAAGATACAAAACTAAAACATAGTGACAATAAATCAGAGACCCTAGCAGATACGGCCACATCAGGACTACCATCTCCTAAGGATTTTTTGGAGAGGAGAGAGTAAGAAGTGGGGAAGGGACAGGGGTGGGGGGTAGAGAATCTTAAGCACCCACACCCAGAGTCAGACGCGGGGCTCCATCTCACGACCCTGAGATCATGACTTGAGCCAGAATCAAGAGTCAGATGCTTAACCAACTGAGCCACGCAGGCGCCCCCCACCCCCTCTCCGACGGTTTTCAAATATTGTGAAAAATACCGTGACCATCCACTACCACCCCAGCTCTCGTGTCACAGGACTCTGAAGTGGTGTTGTATGGGCTCGGGGGGGCTGACTGGGCTCACCTCTGAGTCTCCACTTCTATCAGATGCCGTGCTGACCATAGGTTTTTTGTTAGAAACATTTCATCAGGTTAAGCTATCTTGAATTCCTAGTTCCCTTTTCTTCTTCTTCTTTAACAATTGGATACTGAATGTTAGCAAATGCTTTTTCTTTACCACTTGACATTTTCTCTAATCTGAAATGGGTTGAATCACAATAATACATGTTCTAATGTTAACTCACAGATGGTTCCTATGGTATAAACGCTTCTTGATGTTGGGCCTTTTCTTTTTTAATGTATCACTAGATTTGTTCACTTTTTTTTTTTTTAATGTGAGATTTGCATGTGTGCTCGTGAGAGAAATCAGGTGTCATTCTTATGACCCAGTCCTTATGTGATCTTGGTAGCAAGGTCACCCGCAGCTCATAAAATGAGCTAAGGATGGTCCCTTTCCCCCTGTTCTTTGTAGGTTTGGTGGAATCTGCCTGTAAAACTGTCAAGATATGTATTTCCAGCTCTGTTCTTGGTGGTGGGGGGAAGAGGGAGGGAGCTGAATTTTAAGTGCTAATTTCATTTCATTTTTCCACTCAGTTTTATTGAGATAGGACACAGGACAAAACTGTGTAAGTTTAAGGTGTATAGCACAATGCCTTGACATATAGAGAGAGAAAAATGATTCCCACACTAAGTTCAGTTAATACTCATCATCTCATATAGAGACAAAAACAAGACAGAAAAAAAGGAAAAACGTTCTTTTCTCCTTGTGAGGAGAGCTTCCACTCTCTTAATGACGTTCAGACACGCCACACACAGCGATATTAGCTTAGTCATCACACTGTCTGGTACGTCCTTGGCATGGACTGATGTTGTAAGCGGGTGTCTGTACCTTCTGACCCTCTTGCAGCAATTCCCCCTCCCCCTGCCCACGGTAACCACATGTCATCTCTTTTTCTAGGAAACTGGTTTTGGTTTTTGTTTTTTTTTTTAGATTTCACATGTAAGTGAGATCATATGAATTTGTCTTCCTCTGCCTTGTTTCCCTTCACATAAGGCCTGCAAGGTCCTCCATGCTGTCGCAAATGGCAAGGTTTCCCTTTTTACGGCTGAATAATATTCCATGGTGAGCGGGCACACAGGAGTATGTGTGCAAGTGTGTGTGGCACAACTTCTTCATCTACTCATCTGTGTATGGACTTAGGTTGTTTCCGGGTCTTGGCTCTTACAAATTGTTGATTCAATTTCAATGATGATTCTAGAACCAGCTTTTGGGTTTGTGATCCAGCATACCTAATTAATTTTCATTATTTCTTCCTCTCATTTCTATTGGTTTATATCTGTTCTAACTTCCTGACATAGACATTTATTAATTTCTAGGCCTTTCTTTTTTCTTGCAGCAAATACTTAAGGCAATAAATTTCCCTCTAAGTACTGCTGTGGCTTCATCTTACAAGCTGTAGCACACACACACTATTTTCACGACAGTTCAGTTGTATTTTCTCAGACTCGTGAGATGGCCATGTCCTTAACTCCCGTAACACTGGGGAGTTTTGAATTATTGACAGTTCCTCATTTAACTGTGCTGTCATCACAGACTGTGCTCTGTGTGATACGGGACAAAGCTTTCAGACTTTTAACCAGGATCCAGACATATTAATAATTTTTTCCATGAACCAAGATGCAGAAACACACACATTAGCATTTGTATATGTGTGTGAGTATTGTGACATAAAACATATAAATAATGAACTTTCATGAAATAATACTAGTACGCAGATGCACCAGTATTCTCTACACCATTAAAACATTTGAGAAGTTTTCTATAACCAATTAAATTGATTTTGAGGCTCAACATACTAATTTAGACTATGGTATTTGGTATATTTTGCTAGATTGTGGTCAATTTTTATAAATACGCATGTATTTATCTGGAGTGTAGGGTTCTATGTGTATCCTTAGTTTGAGCTTAATAATGTCTTATAGAACCCTGTTTTGCCAGCTCAATCTAATAGCTATTGAGAACTCTTAACATTTCATACCATGATCATGGACTCAGCGGTTTCTCCTGGAAATCTGTCAACGTGGGCTTTATTTGAAGGCCATCTCATTAGCTGAACTTCAGATCAGCATTGTTACATCTTCCTGATACAGCCTCTGCTATTTCCCCCTATTATATAGTGACCTTCTTTATCCCTAAAAATGAACTTCTTATTCCCCAGGAAAGTCTAGTTTGTCTGATTATTTAAAAAGTTATACCAACTTTTGGAAGGTTAATATTGGCCTAGAATCATTTTCTATTCTTTATTTTCAACCTTTCTGTGTTCTTATGTTTTAAGTAGAACTCTTAAAAATAGCATAAAGCTGGATTTTATTTTAAGACCAATGTAGCAATTTGTCTTTTTAACTGGTAGGTTTAATTCATCAACGCCTATTGTGATTTCCTATATAATTGGACTCATTTAAACCTTTATTTTGTCATTCCTATTTATAATCCTTCTTCCTTCTTATTCTGCCCTCATCCCCTTTATTTCTCCATCTATTGGACTATTAAGGTTTTATCTCCTTTTCCTCTATGGTGTTTGGAAGTTAATACGTGCTGCTCTTACTATTTTTTTAGTGACTACTAAACTTGTAACTAAAAAGTTTTTTAAAGATTTTGAGAGAGGGGCGCCTGGGTGGCTCAGTGGGTTAAGCCTCTGCCTTCAGCTTGGGTCATGGGCTCAGGGTCCTGGGATCGAGCCCCGCATCAGGCTCTCAGCAGAGAGCTTCCCCCTCTCTCTCTGCCTGCTACTCTGCCTACTTGTGATCTCTGTGTCAAATAAAATTAAAAAAAAAAAAAAGATTTTGAGAAAGCACACGCATGTACACATGCATGAGTGGGGGGGAAGGGCAGAGGGAGAAGAAGGCTCCCCACTGAGTAGGGAGCCTGATTCAAGGCTCGATCCCAGGACCCCAAGATCATGACCTGAGGGCAGGTGCTTAACCCACTGAGCCACCCAGGCATCCCTAATCAAAATGTTTTGTCCCTTCCATATTCCTAACATACGTATTTGACCTCATTTCATGTGTATCCAGCCATGTCCTCAACAGTAGCAGAACAGGAGAAGGTCTGACGTCTGGTGCCCTTCCAACTGACATGAGCCCCTTTTCCAACCTTATGTATCCGCCCCTTCTCCATCACACCCCAGACCTACTCCTTGTTTTTCCTCAGAGAGTTTATGTGTGCATTCCCTAACTGTTGACCAATTTATTCACGGACCACTGCTTCTTGCAGCTTACCCCCTTCTTTCCAAAGTACATCCTTGACCAGCCCTTTCAGCAACGAGCAGCTCTGGATCAACTTTCTCAAGTCCTCACAGACCTGCAATAATGTCCTTATTCCACCCGCACTCTTCATGAATGGATTAGCTGAATACAAAATTCCATGCTGACAGTCCTTTTCTCTCACCACTTTGAAGACATTATTTTATCTGTCTTCCTATACTGGTATATTGGTATACTTCCTATACCAGTACTATAAGTATTGGTCTTCTGGCTCTTTCTGGTGGGGGAGGAGGAGTTACTATTGGGAAACACACTATTCATTTGTTGTTCCTTTATGACACCTCTAAAAAAAAAAAATCTCTCAGAACTTTTAAGATTCACTTTTGGGGTTCTAAAGATTCAACAAAATATTTTTAGGCACGTGTCTTTATCTTATTCAGACTCACTGTGCATCCTGAGCTTGAGGGCTCACATTTTTCATAAATTCTGGAAAACCCCAGGCCACTTTGTTCTTTGAAATGTTCTTGCTCCTTCTTTGTGGCAGGATTCCTAATTAGACCTCAAGCTCTCCGTGTTGCCACTTGGGAAAACTCCTCAGATGTATGATCCACTTCTCCAATGGTCTCTTCAGCTGAATCTAACCAGCTCTATAATTAGTCCCTTGAATAAACAATTTGCTTTCAAGTTGGCCTGGTTTTTTCCCCTGGTATTATTTTTTCCATATTATTTTTTCCATTAATGTTTTTCATCACGCACTTCAATGCCTTCAATAGTGATTCTGTGTCACATCTTTGGTGGGACTCTACCAGAGGAAATCCTGTCTGGGCTGAGTTGTGGGCTTGTCTTAGAGCAGTTTAATCTTTGCTTCAACCAAGCCCTCAGAAAGAGAAAAGCCATGGACTGATTTTTACACAAGGCGTGGACTTCACATAAGCAGGTTCTCAGGGAGACTGACTTGGCCCCCGGACAAAACAGATAAGCTCCTGGGTCATCTCCCCTGGCCACTAGGTTGCCCTTCCCTTGAGAGTGCCGCCCTTTAAGGGAGTGGGTTTCACATGAGAGGGTGAGGGCAGGCTCAGGTCCCATCCGCCCCAAAAAAGCCCCCTGTTCCCATGGGGTCATGACAGCCCAAGACCTAGGTGACTCCACCTGACAAGACTCCACCCACACCCAGGGTCAGCTTACTTCTAGGCCTCCCTCATTCCCCTAGCCCTCCATTTATATTTATAGCCTCTGGCAATCTCTCTTAGTACTAGCTTATAAGCTTTATAAGCTTATAAAGCTTATAAGCTTTTTTAGAGAATGTTTATTAACTTTAACATTTCTAAGTGTCTGGAGAAGAGGGTTTTCAGATCACCTCATCCAAATAGTAAGTGTAATCTCTGATTTTTTTTTTAACCCAGAGAAACTAAGAGAAAATTTCGTCGCTAAACAACATATTCTGAAATAATATGTTTTAAGAGAATGGAAACAACTTTAAAAAAACAATGCTGTACTCATTTTAAAGGAAGATGAAACACTAAAAATAGAAATGTATTCTATTATAAGCCTTTGCTTATTCATCGGCTATTTCAGATTCAATTTCTATGCCTAAGGAAAAAAAGAAAGAACTGACAAGTTTTTGTGTTTCTCCAAAATAACAGTCTTTCGAAAAGTAAGAACTTCAAAAGGCCAAAATCTTCCTAGAGCTTACAGGCTTCCCCTCATCAATGAAGACAACAGGTGTCTAAGGTAGGAATCCAGAACCCTGACTTCTCAAGCTGATGACAGTTAAGATGTGCTGGCCCATGACAGAATTCTTAATGGGCCAGACACCTGGCTCCCAGAAAGCAGGGACCAGTCTCTTCGTCTCTTCGGCACTATATCCAAGCAAACCTCAGCACATCAACACTCCCAAGTGCACGATGAAAGAAGGTTCTACGGAAAATCCCATCAGGATAGGAGTTGCACATTAAATGACTGTAAGGATCACATCCAAACAGAAAAAAACATGGGTATCCTGGCAGAGGAAAATAATGCACACTGTGGGGACTTACATGCTTTTGGAAAGAGTTATTTCTTAATTCTTCATAGTTTCCCCACCATTGCAAATGTGGTATCTGTTTCATTCTGTTCGGTGTTGGTATCCAGAAACGTAACAGATTTCTGTAGGGTGACTTTGCCCCTCCAACAACCATGCTTAATTCTAGGACACCTCCTTAGATTTTTAAAAATATTTTCTACATACATAAGCATCCTGCCTATGGATCATGGCTTTGTTCATTTCTCCCCAATCTTCCTATCTTTGGCTTCACTTTTTCTTGAATTTTCCCTCCAACACAGTGCTAAAGAGAAGGAATGACAGCAGCCATCCTGTTTTTCCTTATCTCAAAGGGAAAGATTTTGATGTCCTGCTGGTTAGTGTGATTTTTGCTTTTTGTAGATATCTTTTGTTTATTTCAGGTTCTTGGTTCTCTCCTTGGTTCAGCATGGTAAGTTATATTTTCCTAGAAGTTTATTCATGTTGTCAGAACTTGCAGAACTCTTCCCATGTGGAGATGTAAAAAAAAAGTGTCTTCTATATATGATGTGTGTAGAGCCCCCTCCTCGGGATCCTTCAGAGATTTTTAATAAACATCTACAACACAGGTTTTTATTTCATTTATTTTTATTTAGCTCAAGTTGTTCATTCTAACCACTTACCTTTTTAATGTCTACTACATCTGTAGTAAAGTCCCATTTTCCATTCTTGAGAAGATTTTGCCTTTTTCTTGATCGCTTTTGCTTGATATCTGTCAAGATTACTCATCTTTTCTAAGAATGAAATCTTGGCTTTGTTGGCTTCATCCATCTACTTACTTGGTTTCAGTTTCATTCACCCCTTCTCATCCATACTTTCTTCAGACTGGTTTCAGTTTATTTTGTCTTTTGTAACTTCTGGAGAAGGATACTGACTTATAGCCCACTACTTTTCATCTTTTCTGATGTATTTAAAGGTACACATTTTCTTGTAAATAATACTTCAGCTACATCTCACAAGAGCAGAATTCTCATTACCACTCTATTTCCCCTTTTATTGACCTAATTAAAAGCATACTTTTACAAAATTTCCAAAAGTGGAGATTTTCTATTTCTTTTTATTCGTATTTCCAGTTTACTAAACTGCGGTCAGATTACCTGCTCTATATAATTTCAATCCTTTGATATTGGTTGAGACTTACTTTAAGGCCCCAGATACGACCATTGAAATTTTTGAAGCCAAATGTGTGTTAGTTGGCCACAATGTTTTACTTATATATAGTCCTGGACTATATACAGTCTTGTTCAAAGTTCTAATCATTGATTTTTGTCTGGTTAGCTGTCAATTACTGACTGGATGTGCTAAAAGTCTTTACCATGATTACAGATTAATTTTTGTTTTATGCATTTTGTGATTTACTAAGATGCACTTAAGAGTTAAAACTGGCATTATCTTTAAGCCGAATTAAACTCTGATCACTATCAAGTGCGCTTTCTCTCTAGAATACTTTCTGTGTATGTGTCAAAGCCTCTTTTATATAACAATAATGTAACACCAGTTTTCTTCTCTTTCTTCTCTTCCTCTTTCTCCCCTTTTTTTTTTAAGATTTTATTTATTTATTTATGTGACATAGAGAGAGAGAGCGAGAGAGACAGTGAGAGAGGGAACACAAAACGGGGAGAGGAGAGGGTGAAGCAGGCTCCCTGCTGAGCAGAGAGCCCTATGTGGGGCTCTATCCCAGGACTCTGGAGTCATGACCTGAGCCCAAGGCAGACAGAGGCTTAACAAATGAGCCACCCAGGTGCCCCATCTTTTTTTTTTTTTTTTTTTTTTTGCATTAAGTAATCCTTATGCCCAGCGCAGTGCTTAACTCATGAACTGGAGATCAAGAGTCCTATGCTCCACTGATTGAGCCATCCAGGTACCCCCATACCAGTTTTCTTTTAATAGACTTTCTACAATACATCTTCTATCTTTCATTTTTAACCTGTCTCCTGTATACAGCATAAGAGTGGATTTTTAAAACCCAGAATGTTATCTTTATGTTTTAACTGCAGTTTTTAATCAAGTTATACTAAATATGAATGCTGATATAGTTGAGCTTAAATCTATAATCTATTTTGTGCTGTTTTCCCATCTGTCCTTTCTTATCTCTTTTTTTAAAAAAGCATTCCATTTTGCCCCTCTTCTGCTTGTACAAAAGACAGTTTCTATTCTTTAGTAATTACTGTTAAAAAGAACATGCAGGGTTCCCCAAGTTCAAAGTTAAATGAGTCTACCCTTTCCCCTAACCCATTATCCTTTCTGCCTTCAATGGTACACTGTTTTCATGTATTTAATACTCTCCCTTTTCCAGCCACCACCCCCACACCAAATGATACTATTAATCTTTTACATGTGTTTAGAGGGGTCCAAATACTTACCACCGTCTTTATCCCTTGCTTATACAGTTTACTCCTCCCATTTGCCATTACTTGACCTCCAAGAGCATCCTGTGGAATTTCCTTTAGCAAAGAAGGGTCTGTCACTAATGACCTGTCCAGGTTTTTGCCTTAAAAGTGATCTGGGTTTTTTGATTTTGGAGTTCTCCCCCCTTTGGTTCCTCTATCACTACACTGCCTACATATGGGTGTTTTCTCCTTTTTTGGATGGGTGCCTCATCTATTCCATAAAACCCTCAGGCATCATCTCACCAATACTGGCTCTGGCCCACGATCTCTCTCCTCTCCCCGAATCCCAATTAGACACACTTCTCAGTCTACCCTCCATGATTCTTAATTGGTCTTAGAAATTAATCATCTATTTGGGTTTCGAAGAAATCTGTGTATTTTATTCTGCTCTTTCAGTTCACTTTTTCTCTTCAATCTGCTGGGTTTTTAAGTACAATTATCGAGCTGCTCATGTCTAGCAGTTGTCCCTGCTTCCTTTTTGAATTCTGCTAGGTCATTTTATAGTTTCCTTGACATGTATGTATTTTCGATCGAGTCTATTACTTGAAGTATAGCAAGAGGCATTGTTTACAATCTCAGTCAACTCCTCCACGGTCTCATATTTTCACAGATCTGTTTCTACTGGTCTCCATTCGTGGTGCTCCGTGTTCCTTGGGTTTATTCCTAACTAGGGACTGCTCACTTTCCTGTGAAAATTACACACAGGGCTTCACTACGCCTGGAATAAAGGAGCAGTTCTTCAAAGATCTGCTCATATGCTCACTTGCAGGATGGCCCAGGAGCACTGTCTGTGCAGGTCGACTCTAAAATAAACAATTTAAAAATCGGCTGGAGAATTTCCTTCCACTTAGGTCATGGGATGTGCAAGAGGTACAACTTGTGAGTACCAGCTCTCAGCAGGGGAATGGGCTTATTTCTGGGTTGCCTTCACCCTGGACGCATAGCAGCCCTCTGTGGTCCATCTCTCAGTAGGCAGGCTCTTCTACCATACTGCCCCCTGTGCCCAGAGATGCCCTCAAAATTCAGAATTTGCCTCGTTTGCCAAATGCCCTTGGGGTTTGGCTTACTGTCCAACGTCACTCCTTTCACTGAAGTTTTGGTTTCAAAACTTGGAAGTAAACTTGGAAGTTTACTCTTCCAAGAGTAAATAACCCACGTGTCCACAGTTAGATGAAAGGACAAAAAAGAGGTGGTATACTTTACACACAACACACACATACACACACACTCACTCACACTGGAATATTACTCAGGCAAAAAGAATGAGATCTTCCCCGTTGTGAAAACACAGTCACACCTTGAGGGTGTTACACTGAATGAGATAAGCCAGATGGAGAAAAACAAATACCACATGATTTCACTTGTAAGTTATTACCTAAATCACAAAAACTAACAATCCAAACCAAACTAAGCCCAGACTCAGTTACAGAGAACAGAGTGGTGGTTACCAGAGGGAACGGAGGCTGGGAATGGGAGGAGGTGAAATGGTCGAAGAGACTCAAGTGGGACAAACTTCCAGTTACCAGACAAATGAAGTCCTGGGGATGTGATATAGAGCATGGGGAATACAGACAATAATATTGCACCAACTTTGCACAGCAACTGAACTTATCCTGTGATCAGTTCTCAGTGTATGCAAATCACTGCTGTACACGTGAAATACAACACCGTATATCAATTACACTACAATAAAAAAAGAAAATATCGTCCAAGCCATTCCATGCTTTTCAGGAGGTGCTTTTTATCTGTTATGTAGCACTGAGCCAGCACTGCCCCCAACCCCATTCAGAAGACTGGTCCAGACCACCCAATCACCAGAACACAGTGGCCCCTCACTTCTTGGGGCTACTGACATTTGGTACCGTTGTGCCAAGAGACACTGATGTTTGGCATTCCTAGCCAAGTGAAATCCCAGCCAACCAAGCTCTCAAAAGAAAAAGGTGATCATTCCTGCTGTGTGACAGCACGGCTGGCAGTGCTGCTAGGGAAGCTTCCAGATCCAGACCTGGATAGACATCCATCCCAGGAAGAGGGGAGTCTGCAGGGTATCCCTGCACCACCGACCTGGGTGGGGTCTGCACACAGATTCCAGGAGGTGGGAGGATCTCCAGGTTAGAAAGGTGGGGGTGGGGCCGGAATGACACCTGGTACTCAACTGTTGGCTCCTTTGTTTTAAAAAAATCCCCTTAGAGGCACCTGGGCAGCTCAGTCATTAAGCCCATGCCTTCAGCTCTCAGGTCCTGATCCCAGGGTCCTGGGATCGAGCTCCGCATCTGGCTCCCTGCTTCTCCCTCTCCCACTCCTCCTGCTTGTGTTCCCTCTCTCACTGTCTCTCTCTGCCAAATAAATAAAATCTTAAAAAGAAGAAGAAGAAGAAATCCTCTTAATACTCCAACACGCATTATGTTAACCTGGGGCTGGGGCTCAGATAACTCAGTCCCCAGATCGAAGCTCTCCCTTCATTGCACAAAGAGGAGCTGCATTTTCACTCAGATTTGTGGTGAAGAGGTAGCATTTGCTCGTCAGCAACAAAATCTGACCCTCTTCCCCAAGCCTTTTGCAAAAGCCCACCTCGGATTAATGAATTCCATGGCCAAATGTTCCCATCTCAGTGACAAAGAGGGAAGTGCGGTAGGAGTTATTCCTTATTATTAGCGACGGTAACTCAAACTTCATCCTGATTCCTTTTTAAAGTCGGCCATTGTATAATATATTCCGAGCCCTCCAGTCCTGCCGATGGGAGGATACGTGAGTCCCCGCGCCTTGGGAAAAGGTCTGGTCTCTCTTCTAAAGCCCAGCATACGCCTCCTGGAGGTTTGCAATCCTGCTCCTAGGGACAGACCCGACAGCGATGTGGTCACCGCACTGAGGGGCAGGACTTTATATTTCACAATATCATGCAATTTCTGCCATATTATATATGGAGCCCCCAGTTAACTCTCCGAGTACCCACACAGAGTGGAACAGGCACAGGTGCAAGACTCACGAGCTAGAGTCCTGTGAGACGACGACGTGAACCACCAGGAGGCTGACAGCGCAGAGCACTCCCACCCACCACATCCAAGGAAAGGCCCAAGAGGGCATGGGCTGCGTGATTCCATCTCTACCTCGAGTTCAAACACAATGGAGCGAATCCGTGTGCCAGGAACCAGCAGAGCCGATACCCTTGAGGCTGGGCAGCGGTTGGAGGGGGCAGAAGAGTTGGGGGATACTATTTCTTGATCTGCTGGTGCAACAGGGTGATTGGTTTGTGGCAGTTTACAACTGGGCTGCAGACTTATGACAGCACTCTTCTGTGTGTGGAGTTTACTTAAAATAGTAAAGAGCTTAAAAATATATGTGCCCACTCTGGTGGGAAACCGTATCACACGGAACTTGAAGGCAGAGTGTCTTTGGTCCCCGGAGTATATGGTCCTGTCACTGCTGCCACGTCACAGCCCTCTCCCAGGCAAGGTGGCATTGCTCCCACCCCCTGAAGAGCTGGGTGACTGGGGCCAGGGTGGGGGGAGGCAGTCACCTCCTGCCCCAACCTCACAACCTATGGCCACGCACACCGCACTGTTCTGCACAGCAACTTTTTAAAAATCCAACTATTCAGAAAAAGTCTCCAACTTCATAAGCTCCCACCTTTAGGAGGGAAGCAGATTAACAGGAAACAGCGGCTGGGCTTCAGAATCATGGCTGAAGTTGACCTTTTAATTGTCCCTTGACACACCACTGTTTAAGACTTCCTTAAGGGGATCAATAATTCATTTATTTTTTAGCACTGTTTCCTCTTCCTCAATCACTGTGATTGCTACTAATCTGAAAATTACTATTTCTCTTCCTACTTACAACAAATCCTGAGAAGACAGAACAAAATGAAAGTGTATTCAATAAAAATAAGGCTCCAACTAATTCCTACTCAGCAGGAGTCGTAACTGACAAGAAAACCATTTAGATGTAGTCAGGTGGTACATTTTAACCACTGAATGGCAGGTTCCAGAGAAACATACCACCTGGGCTTCGGGGAGAGCAAGCGTCTTCACCCTTCCAGGGAAAATGAGTAGGCCAGACGCTCCCATCTCAAAGGGCGAGGAATCCGGGATCAACTTTTCATTTCCTTGCCCAAAAGCAAAAGCAGGAAGAAGGGAGGAGAAACAAAAGGAATGGACGCTTACCAACCAGACCACCTGCCCCAACCACCTTCTCCGGCCTGCCCTGCCCTTTGCGTGCCAAGACCTCCGAGGACAGTGAATTCTGTGCGGGAGGCAGGAGGCTCAGCTCCTCAATGTCTGTGCTCCTCGAAGTCTGACTAAAAGAGAGAATAAAATGCCAACTACAAGAAAAGAATTTTCCTCCTACTACTAAGGAACACTTCTTGCTCACTAAATACAAAATCCTCCTCTTCTCAGAGAGAGCCAGCACATTGTTCAAAGCAAAAATAACATTTTCTTTCCTGGCGAGCATGTTGTCGCTGATACGCTCAGTTCTTCCCCAAGCCCCACCTAAGGTTCCTCAGGCACAGAAGGGGATCGAGGGTGCTCGTGCATGTCCTCCTCCTGGAAGCACGAGCAGCTGGGAAGGGCCCAGCCCCGTCGAGGCACCATGACAAGGACAGTGGGCTGTGGAGAGACGAGGCGCACGGAGATTAATATAACTGTCCTGGAGGCTTACAACAGCTGGGAGAAAGCCAATGCGCAGGCCTCCCACTGAGGGTCACTTCGAAGCCCTGGGCTCTGGGGCAGAGCAGGAAACATCCCCATTCGACAGTGTTCCTCTGTGAACGTTGCTTGCAACCTCTCCACTGGAGCCAGGCTGGATGGAATCCAAAAATCACTTGGCTTCGTAATATGTTTTTTGTGTTTATATGTGATGCTCTAGGAATCCTGACTACTTCAGGCTAAACAATAATATACTCCTAGAACACTAACACGAGAAAATCCTCTCCCCATGAGCTCAGCGAGGACAGGCATCCACTGTGGGCCAGGCACTACGGGTACCTCAGGGAAAGAGAACAGATGCATCCTTGCGTCGGCAGAGCAGACAAAGTCAGTCATGTATGTGACACGCCTGGCTGGCGATCACAAAGAGAAAGCAATACAGAGGAGTGGGACAGGGAGCAGGGATAAGGGTGCGGGATCGCTAGGGGCTGTCACTTTAAGTAGGGTAGTTAGGGAGAGAAGAATTCACTGACCTGAAGAAGACCTGGCGCGGGGTGGGGGGAGGCATATGGCCATCTAAGAAACAGCGTCCCATGGACAGCAACAGCTCGTGCAAAGGCCCTGAGGCAAAAAAACATGCCTGAGAAACAGAGGAGGCCAGTGGGACTGGAGCAGAGGATACGATGGAGTGAAGCCCAGGTGAAAGCAGAGACCTTGAGGACCACTATAAAGACTCTGGCCAAGGAAGCTCTTGAATAGAGAAGTGATATGACCTGCTCAGACTCGAAGGCAGCGGGTGAGGGCAAAAGCAGGGACACCTCCTCAGAGCCAGGGAAGTAAGTCATGAAAGAGAGGAGAACAGTTTGGACCAGGGTGGTACCAGCGGAAGTGGTGAGAATGGCTGTGTTCTTGCTTTGTTTTGAAGGGGAGCTTTGCTGTTGGACAGGATACAAGAATGAGAAAGCAAGGAATTGAGGATAAACCGAAGTTTGTGGCCTGAAAGATGGGGCCATCTGGCCTAGTTTCATTTTACATGAAGAGGAAACTGAAGCCCAGGAAGGATAAAAGTCAGGTCCAAGCTCGAACCACTTATTTCTGAGACTAGAACCCCAGCTATCGCTTCTCTCTCCACCCACTCCTGCAGCTCAGCAGGAGACAACGGTGACCACTCAGGTCACACCTGGACGCCCTCCAATTCCTCTCTGCTCTCAGATGCCGAAGGAGACACGGCTCCCTTGAGGGCTGCCAATACCAAGCACGTATCGTAAACCAGGATGGGATGCTGGTGAATGAGAGCCACAGGCCCTGCCCGGAGAGGATGACCAAGTCCAGGGCTGCCATGCAAGAAAGCAGACCTGCTGAGCAAACACATTTCCATTCTCCCCAAAAGAACCCCCAAAACTAGACTTTTAATGAAAAAATTCTCCTTTAAAAGGTGGCTTTGTTGTTTAATAACCTGAGGGCAGCCAAACAGATCTCATGTGCCGGCCAAGTTCAGTCTATACAGGGCCCCATCCTGGAACCAGTCTCAAGACAGCCTAAAACACACCCGGTCCACTCAAACCGTGTCAGGGCCTAGAATTACAGGTTTCGGTTTAAGATGGTCTTTTATTCCAACTTTTGAGTCAGCAGATGACATTCATTATCACCATAAATAGCTGATAACTTCCAGAACAATCTTAGTGAAACTCCTCTCTGACCAAAAAGAGAGTAAGCAGCTGCCCGTCATTCTGGGTTCTTTGTTAACTTTGGTTTTACCTTATTCTACATGGAGGACAAAGATAAGCCGGCTAGTACAGCCAAGAATTCAAGAAGTCTTCCCAAATACTACCCACTGATCCCTTCAAAATTGTGTGGAGTAGAACAGAGCCCTGCAAATGACCCAGGAATCAACTTACGTCAGCCAAGCATGAAAACACCAAGACACTGCTGCGGGTAAGGTTTAAGGACCAGCAGCTATTCCGATCTTGCCAAACTAATTGAATTTAGAAATTACAAAACTTCTTCATAAAATCAAAGTTCCTTCCCATTGCTAGACAGTGCGATATACATGTCATTCATGGCACTTAAGGGAAACACGTAAGATGTGTCTGGTTTTTATTTTGTTTTTTTAAAAGACTTTTTGAGAGAGGGAGAGAGTGTGCACATGCACGAGTAGGAGGAGGAGCAGAGGGAGAGGGAGAAGGAGACTCCCCCCACTGAGCAGGGGGCCCAACAAGAGGCTCGATCCCAGGACCTCAAGATCCCGACCTGAGCCAAAGTTAGATGCTTAATCAACTGAGCCACCCAGGCACTCCAGATGGGTCCGGTTTTTAGATGTGGGAGCTGGGATGCAGGTTTCAGGAGACTTGTCAGAATTTGTCTGCCTAGGAAAACAGCCTCCTAGGAAGTCCCCAAGTTAATTTTCTGTAATGCTGAATGGCCCTCATGCCCAGGCTCTCCCTTAGAATTAAATATTAACTTTCCCTACAAGCCATATGCTGTCGACCCGACACCGATTTGGCTTGGTCTGGCTGACCATTCTGATACTGTTGATAACAGGTTAGGAATGTCCCCCCTGGGGGAGGGCCACTATCTGTGCTGCTCCCCCACCCGCTTTTTTTCTTGGTATGCAATTTGCGATGTACACAATGAGGCAGAAATCAATGCCTTCTAAGGGTGCTATCTTATGAAGGTGAAACCCATGAACTGCCACTAGTCCACTGTTTTTGACATATAGAATGGGCATCTTACGTGGTTCGACATATTTTTAAATGATCAAGAACGGAGACCTGAACGTTCAAAGAATTCCAACTACCTCAAACTCTTAAAAAAAAAAAAATAAGAAAAAAAGAAATTCCAGCTATCTCTAGATCAGCACTGTCCAGAACTCTCGGTGATAATGATCGGCTACTGAGCATGTGAAATACGGCTAGTGTGACTAAGAAACACTTTTTAAATTCTACTTGATTGTAACTGTTTTAAACTTAAACAGCTCTATGTTGGCTACTGTACTGGACAAGAGAGTTCTAGACCGTAATTTCCTCACATGAGAAACAGGTCTCACTCATTTATATTTATAGTGTCTAAAGACCCAGCACACAGGAGACATTTGATAAAGAAATGAAAAATACCTTTTGCACGGAATACATCTCAGTTGGCTGTGTACCTTTCTTCCTCTAAAGCTCTTAACTCTGCTCTTGTAGCTCCACGTCCTTCCTTAAGTAGTTACTATCCCAGCAAATGTGGGATTATCGGGTCCTGTGGGTGAACATTCAGAAGGCCATGCCATCCAGCAGCTGAGCAACAGGAACTGGCCTGACCACTGCCTGATCTGCTGCGCCTCCATGTTCTCATCCACAGAATGGGAACAACCATACCTATTCTATAGAATGGGGCAGCTGCAAGGCCTAGATAGGCGTTGATAACTCTGATTCTCAACAATCAACCTTAAAAACCAAGCTGAGCTCGGCTTGAGTTGTCCAATGAAGTAGTAGGCTAACTAACAAGACTATTAGCAGGTACAGTGGTCTACCTCACTTGGTTAACATTTATCGTGTTACAGGCCAGGCCTTAACTACTACTGTAGGCCCCGGATATACAGCTGGATAGCACAGTCTCTGCCTTCCTAACTCTGACTGACCATTATTTTTTCCCTCCTGAAACAAGATTTTAGTGAACAAAAATCCACAGTTTCCAAAGACCTTTAGAGTTCCTGCCTAGTGCTCGCTTCGGCAGCACATATACTAGAGTTCCTGCCTAAGTGTCATTCATTAGTAAGAGTTCCCAGAGATAAGAAAACAAATAAGAGTCTGGGGTCCTGATACTTTTTTTTTTTTTTTAAGATTTTTATTTATTTATTTGACAGACAAAGATCACAAGTAGTAAGAGAGGCAGGCAGAGAGAGAGGAAGGGAAGCAGGCTCCATGCTGAGCAGAGAGCCCAATGCGGGGCTCAATCCCAGGACCCTGGGATCATGACCTGAGCTGAAGGCAGAGGCCTTAACCCACTGAGCCACCCAGGCGCCCCGAGGGGGTCCTGATATTTTTAAAAGGTGTCCCTATTACATAATAAACAAATATTCCGATTAAACCATTTCCATTCAACCACTTAGAATTTGGTACTATATAATTAATGCAGCCTGCTGACTTAGGGACCATTTCAGCAAAGAGCTTAATTGCTCAGATGTGACTCAATGATTCAGGATTTATCTAAAACTCTCCCATCACCAGCAAATAGTCATGCACCAAGGTACCACACTAACTTCTCTCTTTTTTTTTTTTTAAAGATTTTATTTGTTTATTTGACAGACAGAGATCACAAGTAGGCAGAAAGGCAGGCAGAGAGAGAAGGAGGAAGCAGGCTCCCTGTTGAGCAGAGAGCCCAATGCGGGGGCTCGATCCCAGGACCCTGGGATCATGACCTGAGCCGAAGGCAGAGGCTTTAACCCACTGAGCCACCCAGGCGCCCCGCTAACTTCTCTCTTTACAGACGTTCAGAGGCTGATTCCTAACTCTGAAAGAAAGTAGTTCTGTTATAGCATATGGTGCCTAAGGCTCTCTCTCCTCTCTCTACAAACCTCAAGACACCATTCTTGTCCCCATCCCAGGCACCTTGCAAGCCACGTGTGCATTGCTCCAGGTAAAGGGAAAACAGCCTAGTGGCAGGTGTCTCTCCTTTTCCTCCTTTGCATAAATAGAGAGGGAAGTGGCATCTCCAGGACCTCAGAAACTTCTTTCTGGAAAGGAAACAGGTCGGCAGCCCATAGTGGGGCTGACCTTTAGAAAGTTCGTAAAGTAATTAAAACATCACCACCGAAAGCAGCATGCTTGCAGGATCACCAAGACTCCTCTGGTGTCAAGATTAAAAGGAAGTTAGGAAGAGCATGCGCAGAAGGAAAGCGTAAGGAGGGAGGCAGAGTCCATTGGGGAAAGCTCCCCAGCAGTGTCCAGCAGATGTAAGACGTGCAGCTGTCCCTCCTGAGTGCTGGAAAGAAGACCTAGGTCTCCCGAAACACCCAACAGCCAGAATTCTAAAGAGATGTCTAGCAGAGGATGTTGAGGCCCTAGTGGTCCCACTTCCCCAAACTCCAAAAAATACCATCCAGATGCCCCCACCCTGCAGGTTCCCGCGCTGTAAGCAAACGGTGAGGTGGGAGGCTCCCAAACACCAAAGTTTCGTTTCCTTGGTGCTTCCCAGTCTGCTGACCTCCGACCTCTAGGAGTTATTGCCCAACTGCCTTCTGTTTGCACAAGGTCCTAGTTTTTCCCAGCACTTGCTGGGGAGGCTGTCCTGATCCTACTGTGAGTGGGTGGTGTATCTCCAGGTTACAGATGAGGAAACCCAGGTTCAGAGAGGTTAAGGGACTTGCACAGAGGGTCTGTAAATGAGAGCTGGGAGTGGAATCCAGACCTTGGGACTTCTGTGAGTCCTGGGTGCTGAGACAGGGGGGCTGGAGGCAGAACCAGGCTCCACCTCCCTCTGGTGACCCGCAAGCCCCTAAAAACTCAGCCCAGCAGTAACAGGCAACACTTGTTGACTACTTCCTACGCGTTCTGGATCTTCACAGCTTTTCTCTTAAGTAGAAACGACTGGCATCCCCATTTTTTTCAGACGGGGAAAGCAGACACCAGGAGCGAGACAGCTTGGCCCAGGTCACCCTGAACGCTGCCGGGATTTCAGAAGCCCACTCCCTTAACCGTTTGACCACAATGAGCTACCATTTAGTATCTGTAATCTGGGGAAGGGTCCCTGACGCTTCCCGGACGCCCTCCTGGAAGGGCGCACCCCAGTCCGTCCTCTCTCACCCAGGGTACGGTCTGGGGAGCCTGGCGAGCCGGGGCGGGCGCCAGGCCCCGTGCCAGCGCGCTTGGCCGGCCGGGCCGGAGGTGCCCGCTTCCGCCTGGGCCTGGCACCGCTGGCCCATTCATCGTGGCGCAGGCGGGGCGGACCGGGCAGGGCCACGGTGGCCCCGTCACCCCGCTGGGCGCCTCGCGCCGGGCTCCGCGCCGCCCAGCCAGGGAAACGGTGCCCCCGGCCCCGCCGCCAGGGGGAGCAGAGAGCCGCCGCCCGCACTCCGGGAAGTTGCCACCGCGGCCGCCCGGGACGTCCGGACCCCGGACGGCCCGGTCCTTGCACGGCGTCCCCCGCAGCCCCGAGTCCCAGGCCCGCCCTGTCGGGGGCCGCCCGCCGCCCCCCCCCGGAAGCGCCTCCAGGCCGCAGCCCGCAAGCGGGAGTGCTCGGCCCGCGGGCCCCCCATTCAATCCCGCCCTCCTCCCCCCGGCCGGCCCCCGCCGCCTTCCGCCCGCCCCCCCACCCCTCCAGCCCGGACTCCAGCCCGGCAACGTCATCCGGCAGCTTCCCGAAACTTAACCCCTTCCTCCGCCAGCTGTGCGCCGCCCCGCCCCGCCGCCAACTTTCTTATCCCAACTTCGAAGCGTGCGAGCCGCCCCGACGGCCCGCAGGGAGGGAGGCGTCGCCACGTCCCGCCGCGGGGCCGCCGCAGGCCCCCCCCACCGCACCCGACGGCGAGGGCTGTGAGGTCCACACCGCGGGGCGCGCTCGGCCGCCGCCCCTGCACGGGGTTCGTCCGGCACACGCCCCCCGGGGCCCGACCCGACCCCGAGGGTCGGCGGCCGCGGCGACTGCAGGCGGCGGGCGGCGCCGCCGGGGGAGGGGCCGCCAATGAGACGTGTCACTCGCGGCGCGGCCGGCTCCGGCCCCGGCGCCCCGACGGCCCGGCCCGCGCGCCGCCGTCGCCGCTGCAGGGCCCGGCCAAGTTTCTTACCTGCAGCCGGAGACGCGGGAGGAAGAGCGAAAAGGCAGCAGCCGCCGCCGCCGCAGAACAGGGAGAGAGGAGCCGGCTGAGCCTCCGCCGAGAAGCCGCCCCCGAGCAGCTGCAGGCGCCGCGACCCCGACGCCGTCCGCCCCGTCCGCCGTCCGCTCTGGCCGGTCGCTGGCTGCGTGCGCGCGTGTGGAGTCGTGGCACTTTCTGCCTCGGAGCTGGCGAACGGCCCCCTCCGCCGGGATCGCCGCCTCCTGCCTTCCCCACCCGGGCCAGCCATTCATCGAGCCGCCTCTCCCCATTGGCCTGCGCCCCGCCACTCCGCGGGTCGCTGGCCAGTCAGAGAGCGGGCGGCCCAGCCGCGGCGGCGGCCATTGGGCAGAAAGGAGGGTCTCTGCCTCGGCCAATGGGAGAGGGGAGGAGCTGCGGGGAGCCGCGGGGGGCGGGGCCGAGGAGGGGCGGGGTCGCGCGGTGCGGCGCTCGGCCCTGCGCGGGGGCGGGGCGGGACCGAAACGCCCTCCAAAGGGGGAGGGGGGGCTCCGGTCGGCCCCGCCCACTCGAGGCCCGCGGCGCCTCTAGCTGTGGCGGCTTTGGGGCTGGCTCTGCCCAGGCAGGCTGAGGAAGGTTCGAATCCCGGCGATGCTGAGGCTGCGCCGGTGAATCTCGGCGGGCCGAGGTGGCGGTAGGTGTCACCGTGAGCGCGGCTGCGCAACCCGCCAACAGCCAGGAGGGAGGAATGCCTTATTTAAACCCACTGACTTCCCCCAAGCAGTGGCACCTCCAGGCCCAGGGTATGAGGACAAGTTCAGCTGGGGGTCAGCCCCGAGAGAACGAACTCTCATCTTCAAACAGATGGCATTCAGTACCAGAAAGGATTTTAGTGAGCAAATGGAGGAATTGGGATTGAAAGGCCAGAAGGTGCACAAGGAGTCAATGGTGAATGTGACTGTACCCATTTTTAGGGGTGGTACAACAGAGTACAGTCTATTTGAGTTACTCGTACAGAGCACAGGGGGCAGAGCAATACATATGATCCACCCTATGGCGTTTTACTCCATGTAAGGAAGAGGGTGAGAGGCTCTGACCCAAGCAAACTCACCCGTTTCCCAGAAAATGGAGCAAATAGTACTTTTTCGTTACATGGTCTCCTCCCCTCAATATAAGCCAACACTGTCTCTTCATAAGCAAATAAGTCTTTCACTTGAGATAATTTTTGGCCTGGTTTTTAACCATTATATCAGGGTCTCTTAAGCCCAACTCTTTGGACTTGAGCCAAGGCCAGCTTCTTTCAAAGTAAGGTTTCCAAAAAGCCAACAGGGCTGCTACAGCCTGATCCACTTCACACCGCTCCCAGGCCCCTGGCTACAGAATTCTGTTCCTAATATGTATTTGTTGGACAATTTCACATTATCATTACCCCCACCCCAACACTGCTACTATACTAGTGGTTGTTAGAAAGATGTGGAAAATACAGGCTATTGTGAGAGAATGGAGGGGCTGAGCTAAAGTTAAACCGCTCATTCCTATTTTTAATCTCAGCAGTTCCTTAACACATTAATGATTAATCAATAGGAATTAACCTGGATTAACTTTCAACACACAGTCTTTTTCCAGTGGTGATTCTCCACTTGAAATAAAAATCCAGAATCTCAGCCTCTGGCTGGCGTATCAACTAGTTCTAATTGACCATGGGTAAACTAGTTAACTTCTCTGAACATGGGTGTATCCCTCTAGGACTATCTGGGTTTTAGAGAGGCAATTCATTCATTCGTCGTTCATTCATTCATTCATTCACTGGTGTTTGTCGAGTGCCTGGTATTTACGAGCAGGCTGAGCAAGCAGCCTAGAGTGATAGGCAGACCCAGTAAAGACTCAACTGCCCTCGAGGACCTTGCTGTGGGCAGAGACCCTCATCTTATTCACTGTTTAGGTATTCCTAGAACATGAGCCTGGAGGGTCTGGAGGGGTCACAGTCGTATCTTCTATGCAACTGTGACCCACAGCCTGTCATGGCACCTACGCAGAGTAGAGGCTCAGTAAACACCTGGTCTGTAAATATGTTAAATAAATTACAGGATAGCAAAGTTCCTAGGCGTGAGGGGTAATTACAAAAAGGGGCTCTCTGTTCCCTCCCATAATCTAACATTGGGTTTGGCCTCAACACAATGTATGTTCCAGTATGGAGACATGGCTGGCCTAAACCTTTGCCTCTCTCCTCCCTTCATGCTCCTTGTCTTCCCTCTACCAGGCTCTGTTAGGGCCAAAGCAGGTCCCTGCCCTGCCACCTGGCCTGACCTGACTCTCACAGCCACTGCTGTGCCCACGGACCCCCATCCTTGGTCATGCTCAGCCTCATCAACGAGTTTTGGCCTTTCACTCTCCTAAAGTGTGTCTGGGAAAAACAGGAACCACGCCAGGTTTAGGAGGATAAGGGGGCCTGTGGGGGAGATGAAGTGGTGTAGTGGGTTTTAGTTGTGAACAAACAGAATGTTCTTTTTTTAAATTTAATTTTATTTATTTATTTGACAGACAGAGACACAGCGAGAGAGGAAACACAAGCAGGGGAAGTGGGAGAGGGAGAAGCAGGTTTCCTGCTGAGCAGGGAACCCAATGCGGGGCTTGATCCCAGGACCCTGGGATCATGACTGAGCTGAAGGCAGACACTTAACCGACTGAGCCACCCAAGCGCCCCACAAATAGAATGTTCTTAATAGGAAACCCTGAATATACAAGAAGACCCACTTAGTATGGTCCATTCACTCATGATCATGCTTTGCGTTCTATTACTAAACCACAGATAGTATTTTAAAAGAGTAGACTGCAAAGATGGGAATATCTTACAGTGTAAAAAGAGCTTTTGCTTTATCAACAACTATGAAAGGGTGATAAATGACACACAGAATACAATGTCGTCACGTGGAAACAAAGCCATCATGACAATATATAACATTTTTACATCCTGTCACACACCAGGCACTGTTCGAGATGCTCTACGTGTAGGTAAAACTATTTAACACTCAGAACAACTCAGTACAGGGGGCACAGTTATTATCTCCATTTTAGGGATGAGGAAACTGAGGCACAAGGAGGTTGAGCAACCTGCCCATTGTCTCGGGCTAATCAGAGGAGGAGCACCGGGCTTCAGGATCCGCTCAGAACAGCTGCGCTTTTTTCCATTGAATATTTTTTCCTGTTTTGTCGAAGATTATTTCACCATAGAGTTGAGGGTCCATATCTGGGCTCTCCACTCTGTTCCACTGGTCTAAATGGTGCTGGGAAAACTGGACAGCGATATGTAGAAGAATGAAACTTGACCATTCTCTTACACCGTACACAAAGATAAACTCGAAATGGATAAAAGACCTCAACGTGAGACAGGAATCTATCAGAATCCTAGAGGAGAACATAGGCAGTAACCTCTTCGATGTCAGCCACAGCAACTTCTTTCAAGATATGTCTCCAAAGGCCAAGGAAACAAAAGCAAAAATGAACTTTTAGGACTTCATCAAGATCAAAAGTTTCTGCACAGCAAAGGAAACAGTCAACAAAACAAAAAGGCAACCCACGGAATGGGAGAAGATATTTGCAAATGACAGTACAGACAGAAGGTTGATATCCAGGATCTATAAAGAACTTCTCAAACTCAACACACACAAAACAGATAATCATATCGAAAAATGGGCAGAAGATATGAACAGACACTTCTCCAACGAAGACATACAAATGGCTATCAGACACATGAAAAAATGTTCATCATCACTAGCCATCAGGGAGATTCAAATTAAAACAACATTGAGATACCAACTGACACCAGTCAGAATGGCCAAAATTAGCAACACAGGAAACAACGTGTGTTGGAGAGGATGTGGAGAAAGGGAACCCTCTTACACTGTTGGTGGGAATGCAAGTTAGTGCAGCCACTTTGGAGAACAGTGTGGAGACTCCTGAAGAAATTAAGAATAGAGCTTCCCTATGACCCTGCAATTGCACTGCTGGGTATTTACCCCAAAGATACAGATGGAGTGAAAAGAAGGGCCATCTGTACCCCAATGTTTATTGCAGCAATGGCTATGGTCGCCAAACTGTGGAAAGAACCAAGATGCCCTTCAATGGATGAATGGATAAGGAAGATGTGGTCCATATACACAATGGAGTATTATGCGTCCATCAGAAAGGATGAATACCCAAGTTTTGTAGCAACATGGATGGGACTGGAAGAGATTATGCTGAGTGAAATAAGTCAAGCAGAGAGAGTCAAGTATCATATGGTCTCACTTATTTGTGGAGCATAACAAATAACACGGAGGACATGGGGAGATGGAGAGGAGAGGGAGTTGAGGGAAACTGGAAGGGGAGATGAACCATGAGAGACTATGGACTCTGAAAAACAACCAGAGGGTTTTGAAGGGGCGGGTCGGGGGGGAGGTTGAGGAACCAGGTGTTGGGTAGTAGCAAGGGCATGTACTGCATGGAGCACTGGGTGTGATGCCAAAACAATGAACACTGTTATGCTGTAAATAAACAAATAAACGAATTTAAAAAAAAAGAATTAAAATAGCTTTTATTTAAAAAAAAAAACAAAAACGGCTGCGCTAGGCGCTAGATACCGAAAGGCATGCTGGGTTGGGGTAGGGGGTGGTAACTTCGGGGAGAGGTTTGTGATCAGCTTACATCACTCCTTCAGCACTCTCTTTCCGGTAATAGTGATGCTCAGTTTGGTTGGGGACCCATTAGACTAGGAAAAACATCATAACTGGCTTGGGAACGGGGCTGTGGCAGGAGAGAGAGGTGCAGTGATACTTCATGAGGGGTGAGTAGGAGGTGAGGTAGGTGAGGGTTGGTGACCATGGGTTGTGAGGAACAGGGATCTGCCTCCTATGAGCCCCTGTTCCTGGTCTGAGTGACACCACTGGGGCAGGACCCATAGGAGAATGAACACGTAAGGGACAGGAATTGGGGAGGATGTTGCATGTTTATTAACATGTGGAATTTAAGGAGCCTGAGGGAAGTCAGGTTGAGATACTGTTTCTGTGACGCCCAGGCACTGAGGCCAGTGAGGGTAACACAGACTGGAAAGCTAAGCACATGAATGGAGGTTTGAACCTTAAGGACAGAGATGGTCGCACCCAGCATATAGAGCTGGAAGCTGCATATGGACGAGGACAAGAGAAAGCCAGTACTGGAGTCCTGGACAGAGAAAGGAAAACCCACCAAAGAATCTGTATCAATCAGCTATTGTTGCATAACAAGCCACTCCAAAACTCAGTGGCTTAAAACAAGGCTTGAGGCTCAGCTGATCTTGGCTGGCCCACACATGGGTCTTTGGGTGGGCTGAGGTTGACCTCAGCTCAAGACCTACTATGTGTCAGACTCTGTTCCAGGTGATAGTGAGACAGCCAGGAACAGGGCAAAGGATTTCCTTTGATGGAGCTCACATTCTAGTGAGAGACAGAAAGTAGACAAGTCAACCAATAAATAAACAAGATGAATCAAAATGGTGCGATGGGCTACAAAGAAGAGAACAGCCTGTAGCGATGGAGACAGGCAGGGATCTGAGAGTGAGGAGGGCTGTGGTTGTAAAGAACCGATCAGAGAAAACCTCTCTGGGGAGGTGACAGTTGAGTTGACACTTGAACATGAGAAAAAGCTGACCTTGTCTTGGAAAGAAGGAAAAGAAGAATCAGCCAAAAAAAAAAAAAAATCCTGTGGTGGGGAGGAGCTTAAGAGGCGGTTCAGGGAATTGAAAGAAAGGCAAGAAGTGAGCAAGGCAGGCAGGAAGGTACCTACAGGCCACCCACACTCCCTAGGAGGTATTGGGAAGCCAATGGGGTTGAGGAGCTTTAAGCAGGAAAGTATTGCAATCTGATTTACATTTAAAAAAATTAGCATTAGTTAAGATAGCAGAATGACGAATCCCCAGACCAGCTGGGAGGCTTTTGCAAGATTCCAGGCTAGATAAGACAGTTATGCAGGTAAATATTTAACATTTGGTTCTGGAGGTAGAGGCGGAGGAAGTGTTCTTAATTTGAAGCAGTTGCCAATTTCCATGGTGTCAATACTCCTATCATAGCTGATTTTAAGCTGCTGAGTCACTGAACACAAGGTGGGAAGAAATTTGCAGTAATATGCTATTATATACCACAGAGATAAGCTCATAAATAATCTCCAGGGTGTATGTAATAATAAAATGTAGTGAAATAATTGGAAAGAGATGATGTTGAGTATTTATTACTTTTGTTCTCCACACAATCTGTTTCTTTTTAAAAAATTTTAAAAGAGTTTATTTATTTGAGAGAGGGAGACAGAGAGAGCACATGCATGAGTAGGGGGAGGGGCAGAGAGAGAGGGAGAAGCAGACTTCTCGCTGACCAGGGACCCCTCCACCCCCTGCCCCAGGATCATGACCTGAGCCAAAGGCAGATGCTCAACCGATTGAGCCACCTAGGAGCCCCCCGTACAATCTATTTCATTGTAAGTTTATATCATTGCATTTTTAATAATGGCTATATTTAATGAACTGCTTGAAAAATTCTTAAAAATGTAACAATCAGCTATCACAAGCCAGCTGGCTCCACACCACTGAATAGAATAGTCTTCTGGACCGGAGTGGAGGGTGTGTGTATGTGTGTGTACGTGAGAGAGAGAGAGAGAGAGAGAGAGAGAGAGAGAGAGAAAGTGAGAGACCCAACAGGATGGGAAATTGTACATGTTCCTGTTGACATTTCTGGACTGTTGACCTTGCTTCTCTGGATTTCTGACTCCTTGGGGTCAGGAGCTCAGTCTGATGCCTCATGTTCTCTGAACAACTAGCCCACTGCCTTGATTCAGGTATGCACTCGGCTTAGGTTGGGTCTCCCCAGAAGAAGACATTGAGGAAAAAAAAAGATTTGAGTGAAGGCAGTTTTTCTTCGGAAGGCGATCCCCAGAATCACGAGGAAGGGAGAAGAGACGTGAGACCAGGAGAGAAGACAGATGACAAGCAATGTGTCTTCAGCAAGTGTCCTCTGTAGGCAGCTGAAGCCCCATTCCATCGAAGAACTCTGGGCGATGCTGTGGAATATGTCTCAGCATCACCCGAACTGAAAAGCCAGGAAGCTTGGATACTTATTCAATAACACCCCGCCATCACTGGTGGGAGGCTGCTTCCAGTATTTCCAGCCCACAAAGTCCAGTCACAGAGCCCTGAGGAAGAAGATCGCTGTGGAGCTGCGCAGGAATGGAGGACTGGATGTTAACAGGCCACCAACAGCCTTGGTCCGAAACTCATGAACACTTCTTGAATGAATGAATGAATGAATGAATGAACGAACAAATGAATGCATGAATGTAGGGCCCTTTGAGCTCCTTCAAACACAAATTTAAGATCTAGAAGTTTTAAAAGAGAATGCAGCTTCTTCTCCTCCACAGGCCGCACATTTAAACTTTTGCAAAATCTAGAGCAGAAGCCTTATGATACATCCCAGACGGTTTAAGTTTTTCAGTAGTGTCACTTAAAATCAAAGTAATTTTATTATACACTTGAAGAAAAATTGCTGTAGATGGACTATAACCAGTGTCAAAAGGAAAATCAAATTTATGCAAAGAAATCGGACAGTAAGCGTTTACCAAAAAATTGGTAAAAACCAATTTTTTAAAAAAAATTTTATTTATTTATTTATATGACAGAGAAAGTGAGAGAGCACAAGCAGGGGGAACAGCAGAGGGAGAGGGAGAAGCAGGCTCCCCGCTGAGCCGGGAGCCCGATACAGGGCTCCATCCCAGGACCCTGGGATCAGGTTAAGAGGCTTAACCATCTGAGCCACCCAGGTGCCCCCCAAATTACCAGTTTTTATGGTTGCTGGTAGTGGTAACAGGTAACTTGGGTAAGAATGTTTGGTTTTCTGTGGGTGACATTGGAAGTGAGCTCGGAGTTAGGAATCTTGCAAAAATGAGGACTAACCCAGTGGCTGGCTGTGAGTCCCCAAAGAAAGCAAGTGGAAAAAAAATAGATGAAAATAAAAAATAAAAAATTTTAAAAAATAGATGGATGTTATATATCCAGCGCTTTTACTATTTCTAAAGTGCCTTGCACTTTACCTTACCAGATCCTTACCAGAACCAGAAGAGGGAAGTATTATTATTGTACCCTTAGTAGCAGATGAGGCAGGTGACTTCACACTTATGACAAAGTTAAATAAACCTCGGAGACTCCAGAAAGGGCATCTTTCCATAACACACCCCTCTGGGCTCTGGAATCACACCCGTCCATCTCAGAAGGGAAGTACCAGTCATGAATAACGTATTGAGGTCCTGAGGTCAGCTTAGCAGCTCTCGCAGGACCTCTCGGGATAAGGTCTGAGAACCGCAGAGTCAAAAGCACAATGGGGCTTCATTTTTCCAGCCCTGAGCGGAAAGCATCCCTCCCTGGCCTAGCTCGTTAGACATCTTGACTCTTCTCTGTAATTACCAGAGATGAAGAACTCAGGACTCCAGAACTTCGTCCCCCATTCCTGATTTACTTCTTTCATTCGATAAATATTTATGGAGCATTGCCACATGCTAGAGTCTATGCTAGCTACTGAGAATTCAGCAGAGAAGGAGCCCGTTGTACCCTATGCTCAGTGAGCTTACAGTCTGGTAGAGATGGGGGCAAGCAATCAATAATTCATTAGACTAACGCTTGTGGTAAGTGCTCCAAAGTAAATAGAGTGAAATGGTATACAGGAACTGTGAAAGACCTGACTGTCTCCTTTTTTGCTCTTTTTCTTTCCAATCCATCCTACTTGCTTTTAGCAAACTTAACCTTCGCCAGTGACGACTCCCGGCCTGTCTTGCCTCCCCCTCAGGAGCCTGAAACTGTTCCCGACACATCAAATCTCTATTTCTCTGTTTGCCAACTCTGCCTTTCCCTGTCTGTGCCCACCCTGTGCCTCTGCCCAGAGCAGGCCCTCCCCAGCTTTAATCCCTCCCGATGCACCTTCCAAGAGCTGCCTTTGTTTGTTCATTCCAGAATTGGGTGCTAAGTTTGCCCAGTGGAAGGCGCAGAGCTGGATGGGACTTGCTTTCTGTCTGCCCCACGGAGGTGCTTCCTCCACAAACCCTCCGAATGCATTTTTCCCCCATTACCAGCTCCACGTAGAGGTCACTCTGACATGAGTGGCCCCAGAGTTCACGGTCAAAATCTGTGCACAGGAATGACGACTCTTCAACAAAGATAAAAACTTACAAAAGGCCTGAGTCATACGTTTTCCTTCTGAATTCTCTGTGATTTTGGAAGTCCTTTCTTCTATCTTAAATCACTCCTACCTCACACAGTGTCCTCGTGTACTCGTTTCTTAAAGTCTTCCTCTTCCTGGCTCTAGGACAGAGCGTAGGCCCTTCGGCTCAAAGCGCCGTGTCTGCTAAGAGTTCGCGTGTCGGTTGATTAGTAAGTGCCTGGCACTTAAAAATCATTATTCTAGACCCTCCTCTGGGTTCTTCCCTCCAGACTTAAAAAAGTGCAGCTCCTTCAACCTTTCTTCCACGTCTTTTTCCAACCACTTAATCATCCTGTGGCTCTTCTCAAACTCTGTTAATCAGCGTTTTTTTTTTAATCATTCGTGAGAGTTTTGAAGATCTTTAACCAGAAGCTAAATATATATATATATATATATATATATATATATATAAAATAATAAAATCAGAAGGAGCCTGCTAGGACGGTTGGGTTCAGCTCTCCGGTTTGGTTTTGGCAGGCCCCCTAACCAGCTCATGGATCAAGCCAACTGGCTCAGCCCAGCACGACAGCCTGGCCTCCAATCTGAATGTGCACTGCAGAAAAACTAGATTTGGTGGGACAAGAACATTGCCTGTAGCTCTGTTGACACGTTTCTTCAGACTGCTATGGTCACTGTGGTCTGAAAAATCCAGGCCTGGTGAGAGATTTGTAAGCCAGTTTAAATCAGACAACTTTGGTTTCTTCTCTAGTGTTACCTTATTGTGAGTCCATGGATTCTTGTAGAGTTTAGAGGCTATCTGTGGCCTGCTGTCTGTGTGTGTGTGTGTGTGTGTGTGTCTGTGTGATAGAGAGAGAGAGAAAGAAAGAGAGAGAGAGTGCAATGAACACAGACTAATTCACACTAAAGTATTACTGACTTACCATGCAATGTCCCTCAGACATTTGCATCAAACTACCTCTAAAGATAAGGAAGAGTGAAGGCAGATATTGTGGATGGGGGCTTCTGACCTCTAAACCATCTATATCAGGAAGGCTTTCAGGTTTAAATTAATATCCATATCATTATTGCATTCTTCTCCAAAATATATCCACAGGGACAGACTTTCTAAAAATGGGAATCATTGTATTGTTATTTTTATCAGCATCATATATATATATGAATACCTTACATGATGCAGATGATACAGGAAAAAGTATCATGAAAAATATTTTAAAAATTACCTGAAGTCCCAGACTCATAGGTAACATTATTTCACCTTTTTCCTTCTACGCTATTTTCTATGTGTAAGTATATATTGTTAGTTTTCATATAAGCTTTTAAATGATCTACCACTGTCTAAAAAGATTCTGGCTATTTATCTGGTGACATGGGGATCCACGGCACTGGGGATAACCCACCTATTTTCCAGTTTGAAAAACAGGACCTCACGAGTGACCCCTTCAGAAATCACACACATTTCAGAAGAGGAAGGAAAAGAGAGGACAGAAGAACTTTCTGGAAATGTATGGCGTGGGCACTTTAAGGGGAAGTAGGGGTGCATTCCTGCTTCTGTTTAGGTCTCCCAGGGCCCTGGCCTGCTCTCAGCCTGTGGGCAGCAGGGGGCCATTGGTGTGGACAACCCCCAGGGATCTTTGCAGGCCAGTGGGTGCTGTGCAGTGGGCTAGTTTTCCCCTTAATGACCCGCCTACAAACCTACATTAAACTTCTTTGCAGGCAGACCTCACCCTCCTTCAGCAGAACGCTAAACACACCAATTCCTAAAGAAGTGTTTTCTTTCTTTCAGGCAGGAAAACTAATGAGCTCCATCTTTGGCATGGATCAGAAAATTCCACTGTGATGCTGGCAGAGCTCACACCAGCACTAGCACTTTAAAGAAACCTCACACTGAGAGCTACGAGGAACAAAGGTAAGGCTGATTGGCCTGATTTCCTTGCTCACAGTCAGGGAAAGAAAAAGGGAGAGGAGAAAGGAACAAAGTACCTGGCAGGGAGAGGTGTGTCCGGTCGGAGGGAGGTACTTTCCCGAGCTGTTCTCAGAACCATCCATCTCCGTGA
Source organism: Meles meles (assembly GCF_922984935.1). Lineage (NCBI taxonomy): Eukaryota > Metazoa > Chordata > Mammalia > Carnivora > Mustelidae > Meles > Meles meles. The sequence goes on along the minus strand of NC_060081.1, from coordinate 40,367,276 downwards.
GCAGCACAATGCCCTCCTTATTCCCGTGTCCTCATGACACGGTGGCTGACTTGGAGCCTTCTCCGGCTCAGGAGAAGGTCGGTGGCAAACGTTCAGACCTGGGGCCGCTGGGCACATCTTAGGCAGATTCCTCCAGCCCCTGGGGTTGGTTCCCTTTCTCAGCAGAGGTGGGAACAAGCTGTGTTTGCCTCACAGTCTCTTGTTTTTGGAAAACAGTTGGCAGACTGAACTGAATAAGTACAGCATGTCGCCTGCTTACCAATAAGTACTTGTTCGTTTGTTCAGTAAATGACTCTTGAGCACCTACTGTAATCCAGGGGCTGGAGATACGGCATGAACAAAAGGGATGTAGATCCTCTACGCATGAAGGTTTGGGATGGGAGGTGGGCTATCAGAATTAGACAACCAAGTAAAATAATTTCAGATATTAAGAACACAGGATGGCGAGATAGAAAATGACAGTGGGGGGGGGGAGGCTATTTTAGGATGCTTAAAGAAAGCCTCAAGTGACATTGCAGCCAAAAGCCAAATCACCCAAAGGAACCAGCTGCCAGAGAAGGTGGATCCAGAAGTCTTCTAGGGAGCGAGAATAGAACGGGCAAAGGCCCTGAGGCAAGAATGTGTTTGACAATTTCAGGGAACTGAGGAAATGCTGATGAGGAAGTCATGGTAATGAGCAAGGTGTAAAGGCAAGGACCGGATTTATTAGGAGAATCATCACATGTAAACTGTAGAGTGTGTTATAATTTGCACAGGGTTTTGAACACACATTATCTCAATTCAGTCATCCCAACATTCCTATTAACTTCCTCAGGGTCACAAAACTAGGGACTAGGCAGACAGGGACTCTGACCAAGAACTCTGTTTGCACAACTCCAGAGGGCACTATCCATGCAGCAGGGGGAGCCATCCATATCATTGCTTGAAGTTTGAACAGTACATAGCCTGTGCCACTGTACATAGCGACCCTGTGCTAGCTCAGGTCTATTTTCTGTGCTTTTTCTGTGTTAGATACTGTTGGGAATACAAAGAATAAAAATAGTATTTTAGCCTTTGGTGAACACAGGATGTAGTTAAAAAGAAACAGTATATGAAGAGATGGTGGATGGTGTAAGACAGTTTTTGTTTCTGGCGAGGATATTATGAATAATTTAGTAGGGGATGCAGGATTCGAAATTGGCTCGAAGATTTAGATTGGTGGACATACAGAAAGAGAAATCCATAGGAGTCATCACAGACACATGCAATATAAACCTAGTATGTTATAGATCACCACAAGCGCTTGCCTCCAGCAATTTGTGACTAGAAAAAAAAAAGAATGTTTATTATCCTATCATGTAAAAGAGAATCATACAGGTAAAATTTTGGCAACTCTAAGAGAAAAAGAAATCATCTATAATCTCACTAATGAAACACAACTGCTTTTCACATTTTAGTGTATTGCCTTTTGGTTTTTCCTCCTAGGCAAGCAATGTATAGGGGTGTGTGTGTGTTTATCACATGTGTGTGAATGTATGGATACGTCATCCATGTATATACACCTACCACAAACACACACACACATATTCTTACCTTTATAGAAGTGTAATTTACATGCCTTAAAATTCACACGTTTTAACTGTGCAGGTTGACAAGTTTTGGCAAATACAAGCACCTGAGTAATCGCCACTATGTTAAAGATCTAGAACATGATGGGATTGGGAGGGAGACAAACCATAAATGACTCTTGATCTCACAAAGCAAACTGGGGGTTGCTGGGGGGAGGTGGGGTTGGGAGAGGGGGAGGGGGTTATGGACATTGGGGAGGGTATGTGCTATGGTGAGTGCTGTGAAGTGTGTAAACCTGGCGATTCACAGACCTGTACCCCTGGGGATAAAAATACAGTATATGTTTATATAAAAAAAAAATTGGAAGGGGAGGCGAACCATAAGAGACTATGGACTCTGAAAAACAACCTGAGGGTTTTGAAGGGTCGGGGGTGGGAGGTTGGGGGAACAGGTGGTGGGTAATAGGGAGGGCACGTATTGCATGGAGCACTGGGTGTTGTGCCAAAACAATGAATACTGTTACGCTGGAAAAAATAAATAAATTTAAAAAAATTATACTCTGATACCATTTTCTACCAGACTGGCAAAAATACAAAAGTTTAACAACAAACTCCATTGACACAACTGTGAAGAAACAGTCTCAGACATAGCTGGTAGGAATCTGAAATAGTGTTGTCCCTGGGAATGAGAACTTAGCAGTGTTCAACCACGCTATGTGTCTATCCTGTCGGCAATCACATTCTAGGAATCTACCCTAAGGACATATGTCAACAATCATGCTAACATAATTTGTGACATTTGCAATAGCAAAAGATGGCTTATTAATGCAAGACAAGAAGATCAGATAAATAAGCTTATGACAATATAATATTATAACATCATCTTAAAAAAATTGATTGAGGGGCGCCTGGGTGGCTCAGTGGGTTAAAGCCTCTGCCTTCAGCTCAGGTCATGGTCCCAGGGTCCTGGGATCGAGCCCCACATCGGGCTCTCTGCTTGGCAGGGAGCCTGCTTCCTCCTCTCTCTCTGCCTGCCTCTCTGCCTAGTTGTGATTTCTCTCTGTCAAAGAAATAAAAAATTAAAAAAAAAAATTGATTGAAGGTCACTATGAGCTGAGATAAAGTAATTGTCAGTTATACTGGTATTTATATAGTAAGCTATCCTTCACATAAGAGACAAATGTAAATAAGAATATATAATGAAAATGTAAGATGGATAAATAAAAAATAAATAAAATTGTTACCTATAAAAAAAAAGATCCAGGACATTCCTTTACACCACAACTTCCCTTACCCCATTAGTCACTCCCCCACCCTACCCCACACTCTCCTCCAGGCAATCACTGAACTTTTTTCTGCAGCCTTAGACTAGTTTTGCCTACTCCAGATGGAAGATTTCTGTCTCTGGCCTCTGTCGTTCAGCGTGTCTCTGAGGTTTATCACGTATATGTAGGTACCAGGAGTTTGTTCCTCTTTGTCTCTGACTAATATTCCCTTATAAGAATGTATAAGAATTTGTTTTTTTTTTTCACCTGTTAATGAACATTTGGATTATTTCTCGTTTGGGGACATCATGTGTAAAGAAGCTGTGAACATTCCTGTACATCTGTGGAGGTGTTTTCATTTCTCTGGATGAACACCTGGGAGCAGATTTGCTGGGTCAAACTACCAAGCACTTTTCCAAAGTGGTTGTACCATTTTACGACATAGGGGAGTTCAGTATTTTCCATGTTCTCACCAATATTTTCTACTGCTGTTCTCTTTAACTGTAGCCATTCTCGTAAGTGTGTGGGAATTTTAAATTGCATTTCCTTCATCACTAATGATGGAGAGCATTTTTTTCACAGGCAAGCGTTTCCATAGTTGTAATTCTTTGTCGCCTCTGCTTTTTAAATGTATGCTTAATATCGCCATTCTTCCCTGTTTCCCTGTAGTCGTCATGACCCATTATATCAATGGCTCCTAATCCTCCAACATGGAGAATCTCTACAATTTATTCAATCATTCCTCTAGCAGACATTTAAAGGATTTCCAATTTCCCACATTTCGAAGTAACGCTGAAATGAACACTGAAGGTCTATGTTTCCCCCATATTTTTGATGATTTCCTTTAAGTTAATCACAAAAATAAGACGATCGGGCCAAAGGCATTTTTTTGGCTTTGGGAGTGTAAACTGTGAGGCAGACATTGAGGCTCCTGTCTTTGAAGACACAAGCTGAGGCCCCGTTCTCCTCTCTTAGCTGAGGTCTCAGCATCAGGCCCCTTCATGCATGGGATCCTGTGGTCCAGAGAGGGGGCTAATAGCCATCATTTTTTGAGTCCTGGGTAATGCTGAAAAGATTGATGCTATCTATCATCGACATAATGATCCAGAACAACAGGCTTCGTTCCCCCTCTAGCCAAGTTGAAATGTGGGGCAAGAAGAACTCTGGGGTGCCTGGTCCCCTGAGAATAATCTGTGAAGGTCCCCAGCCAAGTAATGACTGGGACCATTCACTGGCATTTCCACAATTACTGTACACGAAGTGTCCGACTGAAGGGGCCAGAAACTTGATTCGAAGAGTGTTTTGATGCCATGTGGGGTGTTTTCATTTGGATTGTATGTTTGTAGGTGGGGGAATCTCTGGGAAGACGGATGCTGATGACGGGAAAGGGTACGTGGGAGGAGTTGGGGGACCACATCCACTGCAAAGACAAGAGAGGGGTTGGATCGACCCTGCCATAGTACAGGTGTGAAGCTAGACACAGACATGGCATGGGTGTGGGCACCTAGAGAAGCATAGTAGTCCTATCAGGTTAGCAGAGACCCTTATCAACCCCTTTACAAGTGTCCAACAGCCCCCCAAACTTAGCAAGGGCCATATTTTATGTGGTTCCAGGTCCACCTCCATATTCCTGTTTCAGGAGAAACTGTCCAGGGAGAGAAAAGCAAGAAGAATTTGCACAGCAAATCAGTCCCCTGTGGGTACCCCATTCAGGCATGCTTATGTGGAAGAAAAGGCCTTTGGGCCAGGTTGCCAGGGCCCTTCTTCCCCCGGCCTCCCTCTGAGAGTGTCCCTGAGTTCTTACATTCTCTCAACGTGCTCTGGATGACCCTCCAAAGGGCAACCAGTGGAATGCCTCCATCTGCCTGGAGACCTGACACTCAGCAACAATTTCCAGAAATTCCTGATTGTTCTAGTGCCACAGTAGGCATCTTTCCCCTCTAAATGGGAACTTACCAAGGACAAAAACCATTCCTTATTCATAATGTCTCAGTCTGGGTTCCCCCAGAAGCAGACCTTGAAAGGAGGATTCAAGGGCAAGTCGTTTATTTAGAGGCAATCCAAGGAAACTCTAGCAGAGGGCTGGGGAAGTGGGCCAGGAGAGGGAGGGCAGCAAGATAGAGTGTGTTATCGAGCCAGTTGCCCCTGTGAGCAACTGAGGCTCCGTCCCGTGGAGGCTTCTGGAAGATCGCACAGAGCAGGCCTCCAAGCTGCTCCACCAGAGCGGGAGGGAGCTGGGGTATCTGTCTACCAACCACTAATGGTCATGGTTGAGGAGGTTCCCGGGGGAGACTTTCATTCCTGGGCTCCCAGCTGCACTGCCAGCAGGCAGAGTGGGCTCCAACAGCTGGGGAAAGCCCCCAAACCAAGAGACACGGGTGCTGGCGGCTGGAAGTCAGGCCACCTTTGCACACAGAAGTGGTAAAGCCAAGAAGCTGCAGGGAGGGCACAGACAGGAACTGTGCCTCCCCAACATGGCTCAGCACTGGCAATGAACAAATCCTCAATAAAGCAGATTGGCGGGACCCAGAGGGATCAGCTGGCTTTGGCCCCAAAGCTATAGCTTCTTTTTGTTCTCCAGCAACCCCTGAATACTGCCATCAGCTGGTGCGTTATTTTAGGATCAAACCCAGAAGACGAGCGAGCACCATTACATTTTTGAGCAATACTTTTTGTATGTAAAAGTGTAATCCCTGGACCAGCAGTAGCAGCAGTACCTGGAAATTTTTTAGAAATGCTGATTCTTGAGTCATCCTCAGACTTACCAAAGTCAGGAATTCTGGGGAGTAAATCTGTATCTTAACAAGCCTCCACGTGATTCAAATGTACCCTAAAGCTTGAAAACCAGTGTTTTAGGCTCTGAAATTTAGGATAGTGTCCAAGGCAAGGCCCTTTGCTCTTTGGTTAGACTGCTTCCTACTCCCAACCTCAAGCACCAGAGAAGCAAGGAGATGGAACTTCTAGAAACCTTTCAGACTCGGGCTCTTTTTGTTGGTTTTCCTTTTCTTGGCGGCGGCGGGTGTGGGGGGGGGAAATGCCTTATTAAATAGAAATTGTACCTGATTACCAATCACCTGCAGAGGAAAGCAGCACAGGCGTATGAAACCATAGAAGGCACCCTGAGAGGCATCTGTGTCCGGTTTGGCCAGGGAGAGAGGGTGGGGGAGATTTACATTTTCCTGTTTGTTTTCTGAGCTAATATTTAAATTCTTCTGTTTGCCTCTGAACACAGCAGGTGGGCAGTAGGGGAAAAGTCGTGGGTCTGCCTTTGATTTTTAAATCAATCATAGAAAACAGGCAAAGGAAGAGTTAAGTGTTGGAGGTACCCCCTTGAAGTCAATTTGTGTGGGAAAAATCGAAAGAGGCACTTGGTTCACTTGCGTTGACCCAAAGCAGGCCGGAGAGGGGATGCCCGGTACTGGGGTCCTGGTGCCCCCCTCAGGTTGATAGCCTCTAGTACGACAGCCGCTTTTCCAGAAGTGCCAGCCAGAACAACTCCCAGAGCTGCTATTTCTTCAGGAAGGACTCCCTGCACCCTGATACCAGAAGTGACAGCGGGCCTTGAGGGGGACCCCAGCGGTGTGACATCACAATGTGTCCCCATTCAGGATCTCAGGACAGACTTGACCCCTAGCCCAGGAGATAAGCTTACCCTCCTAGGACTGGCCTGCACTTCCAGGGCCACGGCAACTGAGACAAGCTGACCTGCGGTGCTGATCTGCCCGGCCCACTTGGTGAGTATTCAGACACTCTGAGAGCCAGGGACAGAAACACAGCGGGAGCTGGCTAGCCTAGTGCCTCAGGGTCCCACACCCACAGCAGCAGACCCAATCTGGCATCCAGCGATGCTCCAGGACAAGCCTGAGCCCTTCCTGGGGAAGCGGCCTCACCTGACACGGACACCCCTCTCCTGACCTTGTGCGGGTTGCCATCTGCAGGAACTGATACTCTAATCACGTCCTGGGCCCAGTCTGCCACCTGCCCTGGCTCCCTGGGCAAAGGTCATCTGGGTGCTTGATAGAGGCTCTGGGGCAGGGAGGCCAGGCTCTTAGGTGGCGTGGCCACTAGAGACTGGGCTCAATGATAGCCTCGTAGCAGCGCGAGCAGGGGTAGCCCCCCCAGCAACGCGAGGGATGCCGAGACGCCTCCCCTCCGCCAGTGCACACAATGGCCTTCCTCTCTGTACACTCTGCCTTCTCTCCTTGGCTGTTTTTAAATCCAACTCCCATGGGTGCCCCGTGTATCGAGTCCCTTCCTTCCCTCTTGGGACACAGAGAGAGATTTGAGACCACTATGGGAAGTGGGTAGATGGGTGAGAACACTGGAAGAGTAGGCAACAGGGAAGAAGGTGTGGTGTGTTGGGGGGGAGTGGGAGGGGCAGGATGCTGGCTTTTTCCCAGCTGAGAGCAGTGGCTTGAGGGTGGTCTCAGGCCCGAGGGTCTTCAGCAGCCAGCAGGGACAGGCCCAGGGGGCACCAGGAGGCAGAGTCAGCCTCCCCCACTGGCCTTCCTGTCCATTGGCTCCCCACCTCCAGACGGGCCATTCGCCATCCATAGGAACCTACCAGTGTGCACAGGCGCAGAACAGCTCACACACTGGGGTGGTTTGTTGGGGGCCGATGATGTAGAGCCGGAGCCTGGCTTTCCCTGAGTGTGTAAAGCAGAGAGGGAGGCAGTCAGGGAAATCTGCCCCCAGGGTTTAGCATCCCTTCTCTGTCTTCTCATGACCGCTGACTGCCAGCCTCTTTCTCACATGTGAGGGTCCCAGTCATAGTGATCCACCAAGCCTGCTGGGAACATTGTAGCTCCATCCCAGGCCCACCGAAAGAAAAGAACAGCTGGAGCCAGGGCCGTCCATGGTCCTCCACCAGCAACAGCCCTCATTTGGAAAGGGAAGGAACAAACACTAAGCATCTACTAGGTATCAATTAATTCTTTAATTAATTCTTAATTCTTTTTTTTTTTTTTTTTAATTTTTTTTTTCTCATTTTATTTTTTTCAGCGTAACAGTATTCATTCTTTTTGCACAACACCCAGTGCTCCATGCAAAACGTGCCCTCTCCATTACCTACCACCTGTTCCCCCAACCTCCCACCCCTGACCCTTCAAAACCCTCAGGTTGCCCCAACCTCCCACCCCTGACCCTTCAAAACCCTCAGGTTGTTTTTCAGAGTCCATAGTCTCTTATGGTTCGCTTCCCCTCCCCAATGTCCATAGCCCGCTCCCCCTCCCCCAATCCCACCTCCCCGCAGCAACCCCCAGTTTGTTTTGTGAGATTAAGAGTCATTTATGGTTTGTCTCCCTCCCAATCCCATCTTGTTTCATTTATTCTTCTCCTATCTCCTACCCCCCCATGTTGCTTCTCCATGTCCTCATATCAGGGAGATCATATGATAGTTGTCTTTCTCCGATTGACTTAATTCTTAATTAATCCTTAATTCCTGATGCCAGGAATCAGAAGTAGGTGTTTTCCTTTCTTTCTTCTTCTTTTTTTTTTAAGGATTTTATTATTTATTTTAGAGAGACAGACAGAGATAGTGAGGGAGTGCACCAGCAGGGAGGAGGGGGAGAAGCAGGCTCCGTGCCGAGCAGGGAGCCCAATGCGGGACTCGATCCCAGGGTCCTGGGATCATGACCTGAGCCAAAGGCAGACGCTTAACCGATTGAGCCACCCAGGTGCCCTGAAGTAGGTATTTTCACGCTCATTTTATAGATATAGAAACTGAGAACAATGTGTGTTCTGGGCACTGCGTTTTGAGAGGGACATTAACCTAGAATCTCTATACACTCCGTATACAGACAAGCATACCCATAGATTAGAGCACTCTGAAAATAGAATGGGCTCCTTTGGGAGGCCGTGAGAGTGCCTTTGGAAGCATCCGGGCAAACTGGGTGCCTTCCGTCCGTAGGGCTGGGACAGGATCCTTGTAATCAGTCGGGAACTGAACCAAAAGCTCTTTAAAAGCTGTTCCAGATCCCACATTGCAGGATCTGGGTCTCAAAACCTTGCTCACCTTCCATGTTTGAACCCAAATGGGTCAGGCCTTCCAGGGGGGCTGCAAACTTTGTTGGCGGGGAAAGCTTGGAAGGAACCGTAGAGACCGGCTCCCCCAACCTGCTGGGCTGCAGATAGGAAGCAGGTGGCCAGGCTGGTTCTGGGGGGGTGATCCAAGGCCACGGAGCCAATTCCCAGCATGACTATGTGTTGAATGAATGAATGAAGGCGTGACAGTGCCAGGACTGGAACTAGCCTGAATGCTGATCAAACATCCCTTAGCCATCTCTTTCCTGTGAAGATTATGATTCAGCCAACACTTACTGAGCACCTACTGTATGCCAAGTGTGTTCACTGAGATGATTTCACGTAATCCGCCCCTCACCCATCAAGTGGGTGTCATCATCCACATTTCTCAGACAAGGATGGTTGTGTAACTGCCCCAAGGGGTAGGGGACTTAAGGAGCCACCACGAACAATAATGACAGTGCAGGTCTCACCAATTCCAAGGAGAACAGGCACCTACACCTGCTGCTTCTCAGCCTGTGCAGGGAAGCACCTTCCTATTTATCCTTCCTAAGGACAAACTGCTGGTGACTTGCCCAGCTGCTCAGGGGCTTTTTCGCCTCCTCTTCGGCGTGGTCCTGGCTGCTGTTAGGCTCCCCGTGGGCCCGCCTCCTCCACGTCCGTGCCTCTTGCCCCAACGGGACAAGACGGAGTGACTGCTTCCACACCAGCAGATGTTATGCGCCAAGGAAGAAAATATGCTAATCAAAATCAGCTTTGGCTAATTGTAGCAATTTCCCTTCTGCGCACTACCCTGAAATAGTAGCCACGCTCTGTTCTTTTTTTCACATCAGGGAGCCCCAAATTGGCAGCTTAAATGAGGTTGCAAAGAAGTCAGTTAAACAGGCCTTTTTGCTGCCAGTTACCATGGATGAAGCCTTGAACATGCTTTCCTGGTAAGACCTCAGTTCCACCATTCGTGGACTTGGCATCTTGCTGTGGATCATTCAGACGCACTGTCGGGCTACGAGAACCTCATTTAATCCCGGGGAAAAGCAGAACCTCAAGGGATTTAATGAAGCGCTAAGCTCAAGAGCACATAGTCTGACCTTGAACCCTGGTTTGCCCATGGTTTGTTCTATAGCCAGCGCGGGCTGATTGCACTTTCCCCACTAAGGGAGATATTCTCATCTCTGCGGTCCCGTATGGTCGCCAAGAGCCACGTGTGGCTATGGAGTGCTGGAAAAGGCTAGTGGGACTGAGGAACCGAATGATCAATTTTAATTTTAACGGAAGTTTGACTTTAATAGCCTTTGTGTGGCTAGTGGTCACTGGACCGGACAGGGGGGTTACAGCCGTGCCAACTTTTGTGACTTCATCTCTTGACCTCGTTTCCCCCTCAACCCCCCCTCCTGGGGCCCCCCTCTCACTGCATTCACCAGACCTTCAGCCTATGCCTCCTACAAGCCAAGCTGTTCCCTGGGGGCTCTAGCAGCATCGCCCTGCCCTCGGGTCATTGTATGGTTTGCCTCTGTCCACCGTTACCGCCTCAGATCCGGCGTGTCTCCTCAGAACACCTTTCCTGACCTTGTCTGATATCATACCCAGCGCAGCTCCTGATTTCTCCCTAATTATCATGTGTCTTAGCTCAGATTGCTATAACAGAGCATCACGGACTGGTAAACCACTGAACACATCTCACTGTTCTGGAGGGGAGAAGTCTGAGATCGGGGACAGCATGGGCAGGTTCCAGCCAGGATCCGCTCCCGAGTGGCGGTCAGACCTTTCCTTGTGGTTGCCTCACGTGGTGGAAAGAGAGCTTTTCAGAGTTCCTTTTATAAGGGCAGCTAATCCCATTCGTCAGTGTTCCACCCTAATCACCTAATGACCTAATCACTTCCCAAAGGCCCTGCCTCCTAAGACATCACTCTAGGGGTTAGGAGCTCAACAGATGAAGGCTAGGGGTGGGAGTAGGGGCACACACATTCTAGCATGGCATTGTGTTTGGGTATTTTCCTGGCTACTGCCATCTTCCTAGACAGGAACTTCAGTCCTGCAAGAGCAGGGGTACTATCTCCCGTGATCACTTCACCCCAGACATGGAACAGAGCCTGGAAGAGCACCTGGAAGGTGGAAAGTGCTCAGCATAGTGTCTAGAGCGAGTGAACACCTTGCAGGAGGAAAGAGAGTCGTTGCCTCAGTAGACTTGCTGTGGAACCCAAAATGTAGGGGTTTAATACAGCAATGATCAATTATTTCTCCCAGTGCCCTCGGTCAAAAATTTGGGTAAGGCTCAGCTCCACATGGCATGGGCGAGTGTCACTCCCTCATCCTTCTGGAACTCACATGGCCTCCAGATGACATCTCGGTGTGGTTAATCAGACTTGATGACAGCTGGTTTTGAGGGACGAAGCAGAGCTGCCAGGCTTCTTGAGGGCTAAGCACAGTCCTGGCCCCACCACATTCTGTTGGTCCAGGCAAGTCCTGCGCAAGCCCAGATGAAAGCGTCGGGGAAACTGTCCATCCTCCCCGCAGTGGGTGGGGCATCCGGAAAGGAAGGAGCTGGAGGCAGCCATCTTTAATCGCTGCTACAGTCACTACCAAAAACCCACTAGTGGTGGGGTTCTGAATGTGAATGGTGCACAGGCACTACTTGGGCCTTGTTAAAATGGAGATCCTGATTTGGTAAGTCTGGGAGTCTTGGTAAGACCCCCAGACTTACCATACTTGGTCTGGTAAGTCTTGGGTGAGTCTGAGATTCTACATTCCTAACAAGCTCCAAGACGACACTCCGTGAGTGGATGACCATCAGAACCATAGGCAAGGCTGTATTAGAGTGCAATCCTATCACGGCTGGCATATGTTTAGGTTTGGCCCCTAACACAACCACTGGTGTATCATTCCACTGGGTTGAGAGTTGTCCATTATCAGCAGGGTCCATGTGATCAGTTCTTTCTCCCCTGGTCCCCAGGCTTTGCCCACGCATGGCCACAAGAACCATCCCATTCCATCTCCCACATGCTTCCCACGCATTGCTTTTCCAAGCTCTACTGCTCCTTCCTCCTTTTCTCTAACATTGGATTCCCAGCACATACCTTGTAAAATTGGTGCGGTGGGGTTCTTTCCATTACAGGTAGAATCAAACTCAAATTAGTTTAATGGAAAAGGATTGTTGGGCATGCTGTGGCTTCAGGAATGGCTGGATCCAGCCTCTCAGTGATTTCGTCATTAAATTTTCACCATCATCAGCTCTGCCTCCCCTTGGAGATCTCTCTGAAAGGCTCTCTCAAAGTGAAGGAAGAAATGACCCCTGCTTTGCAACCACACCAGAAAGAAGGCACCATTTCTTTCCTAATCTTTCCAGCAAAAATGCCAGAGTTCTCTTTGCTTGATCACACCTGAGTCCCTTGTCCACAATGAACCAATCATGGCAACCAGGAGGGTGTATTACCTCAACAGCCAGGGCTAGGTCATAGGTATGCTCCTCAAGCCAGATAGTAAAGCCAGCTCCTCCCAGGCCTCACGGAATGGGGTCAGGAAAGGTGCAAAAATCAGAAAGGAGAGAGAGCTCTTGAGAAGCCAAGAATTCACCGCAGTTTTCCATGAGAACAGATGTTCTGTGATGGCTGGGGAAGCAGAGGGTAGGGACCTTATCAATTCCAGGGAGCCCACAGCCAACCAGGCCTTTTGGCCTCCAGCACAGACTCAGAGGGGCTGAGACCTTTAGTACCAAAAAGCCTTGAAAATTGACCAAGGCAGGTTCCACAGGACTCTGGCCCAAGGGATGTTAATTGATGTTACTTAAAAGGCTGTATGGTCCAGGAAGTTTAGAAACTGTGGGTTAGGCCAAGATGGCAGTTGTCTTGCTGTATAGGACTTGTCAGGGCCTTGAATAAGTTAGAGTACACTGAATCCTTAAAGAGTGAAGGGAAAAGGTGAAGGCTGTTGTTCTTTTGAGCACACTTTGGAAAATTATCGACCTAATGCCACCTCATCCAATTTATAGATGAATCCACTGAGGCTGAGAAAGGGAACGTAATTTGGGCAAATTAATATAACTCATTAGTCTGGAGCTTCTCTTACTATGACGCTGACAAATCTAATGAGGAGTTGGAAATCTGCCTTGTAGCTCAGGGAAGCCTGTGCCCCCAAGGCTGGTTGTTTTCTTTCTCCCTGAAAGGTGTTTGTTCTCCTCTCTCCCAGACAACCCCTGCAGTGACTCTTAGGCTTCCCGTGGCATGGCCCCTGTGAGGGGCTCCAGCCTCCCTAAGTGCTGACCCCTGCCTGGGACCTGTCCCTTGCTGCTGCCAGCCTGACGGGAACCACTGACCTGGTAGGAAGCCCCATGGGTCTGGACTTAGAAAAACACAGCCACCTGCCCAGCAAGATGGAAGCATTCTGAGGCTGAAGAGGCCCCAAGGTTGGCCAGATGTGGACGAACAGCCACAGTCAGGGCACCTGGAGTGCCAGATGGGAGGGGCCGGGGAATATCAGATTCCTGGGGCCAACTGTGCACCGGAAATCCAGAGATTGTGCGTCAAGGCCGTGGCGTGAGGTGGTGGCGGTCACCACAGCACCTCTGAGGAACTCTCTGATGTGAGCACTTCATATGTGGTGCTTTCTAAGCTACTCAATGGCCCACATTTATAAACAATAGAAAGTGGCCATTGGTCAGTTGGCAGAACTCACAAGTATTAGCTCAATGTGAAGGATTCAAGCTCCTCTCCTTGCCAAGTAGACAGTCGTGGATGTGTTATTAACCTCGCTACGCCTCAGTTTTCTTATCTGTTAAATGGGGCTAAAATGAGTTCCTGCTTCTTAGTTTTGTTATGAGGAATGTGTGTGTGTGTGTGTGTGTGTGTGTGTGTGTGTGCTTGAGGATTCAATGTGACTTGTTTATCCACAGTAAGGACTTCTTATGTGATGGTAATGGAGAGGTGGGCTCAGATCCAGGCTTCCGGCTAGTGGGGGGCAAAGCCAAGATCAAACACAGGTCAAACCTTAATGCCCTGGCTTGGCTCTTCTCTGCCCCTGCACTGTCACTCAGAAAAGCAGCACAGAGCCCAGGGCGTGCAAAGGGCTTTTTCAGGTCTTCCTCTGAGAGGGCGGTGGCATCTGTGTCTTTTTGGTCACTTCCAGGTGACCCTATCCAAAGACCAGGTGGAGAAGCTGATGTTGTGAGCAGGGCGAGGTGTGTGGATCTGACACATGAGAGTAGAACCAGAGCCAAGCATGACTTGTGTGGGCACTTGCCATCAGCAGTCAAGGCCCGGAAGGGAAGAGATTGGGTACCATACCCTAGCATTTTCAGCCCGGTCTACATGGACTGGAAATCATATCTCCACCAATGGATGCTTTTTTTTTTTTAACCTTTAAATTGAGTTGTAATTGACATATACCACTATATTCATTTCAGATGTGCAACATAATGATTTTAGTATTTGTATATATTGCAAAGCAATCACCACAATAAGTCTAGTTAGCATCCAATACCATACATAGTTACAATTTTTTTTCTTTTGATAAGAACTTTTAAGATCTACTCTCTAAGCAACTGTCAAATATACAATACAGTTTTATTAATTATGGTCACTAGACTGTAATTTATATCCCCTTGACTTCCTTCTTTTATTTTTGTTAAAAGATATTTATTTATTTGACAGGGAGAGAGAGAAAGAGCATACATAAACAGGGGGAAAGGCAGAGGGAGAGCGAGAAGCAGGCTCCCCGCTGACCAGGGAGCCCAATGCAGGGCTCCATCCCAGGACGCTGGGATCATGACCTGAGCCAAAAGCAGTTGCTTAACAACTGAGGCACCCACCCAGGCATCCCTTCCTTATTTTATAATTGGAAGTTTGTGCCTTTTGACTCTCTTCTCCCATTTCACTCATTCCCATCCCCCACCTCTGGCAGCCACCAATCTGTTCTCTGTATTATGACCTCAGTTTGTTTTTTATTTGTTTGTATTTTAGATTCCACCTGTAAGTGAAATCATATGGTGTTTGTCTTTCTCTGACTTATTTCATTTAGCATAATGCCCTCAAGTTTCATTCATATTGTTGTAAATGGCACGATTTCCTTCCTTCTTTTCTTTTTTTTTAAGATTTCCTTCCTATGGCTGAATAATATTCCATTTTATGTGTATGCCACATTTTCATTATCCTTTCATCCATCAGTAGACACTTAGGTTGTTTCTGTGTCTTGGCTCTTGTAAATAATCTTGCAGTGAACATGGGGGTGCAGATATCTTCCCAAATTAGTGGATTCATTTTCTTTAGATAAATACCCAGTAATGGAATTGCTGGGTCATCTGGTAGTTCTATTTTTAATTTTTTGAGGAACCTCCACACTGTTTTCCAAAGTGGCCGCACCAGTTTGCATTCCCACCAACAGGGCGCAAGTGTTCCCTTTTTCCACATCCTGGCCAACATGTGTTATTTCCAGTCTTTTTGATACTAGCTTTTCTAACAGGTATGAAGTGATATCTTATTGTGGTTTTGATTTGCATTTTTCTGATGATTGAACATCAGCAGATGCCTTTGAGATAAAAATCCCAGTGTGGACTTGGGGGAAGATGCTGGGAGTAGTGAGTGTCTGGCCACCAAGTGGGAAGATGGGAAGTAGAGGTGGGAATGCTGGTTGTCTGTTTGTGCATGACTTTCATTGGGGAAGGTCAGAACATGTCCCCAGGAAACCACATCCAAGTTCAAAGATGAGAACCACTCACCCAAGATGAAGGTTTTATATGAGTTGAAACTTGAAGACTAAGGTTCCTAACCTGGGGCCCAGGTGCACAGAATTCTGAAGTTTGATGTCGAATTGTATTGATGTGTGTGAGCTGGACATTTTTCTGGAAGGAAAGTCTACAGCAGGAGAGGCCAACTGGTAGTATGGCATGTTTGTTTGGGTTCACATTGTATTACAGATATTTGCATTATCATCCAACATTTAAACAATGGGAGGTTGCACATAAAAGTCTAAAGTTTTGATTCTTTTGAAATAACACCAGATCTGGCCACCTGGGACCCACATTCCTGAGAGACAACTACCTCCTTTTGGTGGGGTGTGGTACCGCACTCAGCCACAGCCCACGCCTTTTGTGTCCTCCCTGAGCAATGCCAAATGTCAGTCCCTGTTTATCTTTGCCCTCGCACTATTTTTCCTCACTGATTTATTTTTTTCACTAGCCAGGATCCTTTTGATTTATGTTTGTCACCCCTCATCTTTTAACTTTTAAAAAATGTTCAAAAGGGTGTCTAATTTCAAAGGGGTCATTAAGAGTGAGGTCCCTTTCTACCTAAACTCTTTCTTGACAATCCAGGGTTGAGACTGAGGCTTTGTCAGAGAGGAGCACTGCCCTACCCAGACCAGGGAGCTCAGTCTCTTCCCCCTGAGGAAAGTGGTTATGCTCCATGTCCAGGAGTGTGTTTACAAATGGGCAGGCTTATCTTTTGATGGCTACAAAACACCAAAAGTTCTCTAAAAATGACTAAAATGCCTTTGTGTAATCTCTGCAAAAGTCCTGTTTACAATACAAATAGTTCATTATCTGCTCACATAAATAATGTAATAAGTGAAATCAATGGCAATCTTTGGGAAATCCATGAGAACCTGGCTTTGAATGGAAACAAACCAGAGAAAGAAGAACACAACTCTCTGGTTGAGGCCCTCCCTCCCTGCCCCCATGAAGCCAGAGCCAAGAAGGCTAGTGATTTTTTTGGGAAAGAGTCTTTTTTTTTTTTAATTTTATTTATTTGTTTGACAGACAGATTACAAGTAGGCAGAGAGGCAGGCAGAGAGAGAGAGAGAGGAGGAAGCAGGCTGCCCGCTGAGCAGGGAGCCCAATGAGGGGCTCGATCCCAGGACCCTGAGATCATGACCTGAGCCGAAGGCAGAGGCTTTAACCCACTGTGCCACCCAGGTGCCCCTGGGAAAGAGTCTTAAGTCTTAAGTAGGTCTTTGCACTTGGGAAAATCGAGTAAGTCTTTAGGGCCAATTTCTGAACTAAAACATACAGAACCTAGACACACACCCTCACAAGAAAAGATAGGCAGAATAGGAGGGGTTCTTAGAAGGTACTGGAGTGGCTCTGCTGAGGACCAGCAGACAAGGGCAGGTACCTAAAATGTGAGCAAGAGTAATAAGGGAAAGTTGAATCAGGGACTCAGCACTCTGTCCAAGAACAAGCAGAAGTCACATAGTGTGGTGACTTCGCATATCTCAGGATGGAATCAATGCCGTGCTTACAACACCACCCATTTGCACAATTCCACCTAGACCATGAGATATCCCCTTGCTGGCCAATGGCCAGCTGCCCCAGTTTGCATTTGCACCCAAGTAGAGCCAGAAGGAGAGAAAATGACTGCCCAGAAATGCAACCAAAGCGTCTCCTGATGACTCAGAGTTTAGGAACGCAGATATCAGTCTGAGGCTCGCTGGTTTTGGATGTCCAGCAAGACCTTGAGTCAGTGAATCTGTAAAATGGGGATCATCACAGAACCCACCTCCTCACATGCAGGCAGGTTAAATGAAGTCATGCATGGGAAAGAGTTCATGTGGTGCCTTGGGGAGTCTGGGGAGCAACTAACTGCTCTAAGCTGGCTTTCCTGGTCACCAACAATGAGAATCGAATTTCCATGCAAGTGATTAATTCACGAGGAGTCCAGGTCTTACAGGTAGGAGGGCAAGGAGGCAGAACAGGACAGGTCAGTGGCCACTGTTCACTAGCAGGTTGTCCTCAGGGGCCACTGGGACTTGAGCCCTCTAGGGACATCTGGGAATTGTCCCACTGGAGCCACGCCAGCACTACACCTCTATCCACCCTCTGTCCCCCATCAGCTGCCAGGAGAGCCAAGGGTGCTGGCTGAGGGAACCGTGAGCCCCCAGAGGATGTGGGCAGGCAGGGACAGCACCTGCTAACCTTGTTGTGGTTGCTTTTCCAATTTCCATCCTGGAGAGGGAAGAGCCTGGTCTTGGGAGCCACCTGGGCCTGAGCTTATGCCCTGACATTGCCTTTTACTAGATATGTGATCCTCGTTGCCCCTCTGGCCTTCAGTTTCCCCATCTCTCAAAATAGGAACAATTTTAGGTGCTGCCAAAGGAATTTGGAGGATTACGTGGGACCACAGCCAGACCAAGGCTGGCAACGTCATAGGTGCTCAACAAATGTGAGCCCACTTTGGACCCATTTCTCCCAGTTGCCCACAACCCCGGCGTGAGCTCTGCTGGCACCAGATCTCGTTTCCAGATGAGCAGGGGCACCCTGACATCTGAACTTGTGTTTGCCTCAGAGGGGACTTCTGAGTGGCATGTTGTCCTACAGCAGTTCTCGCCCTAGCCATGGATTCTCGTGCTGTGTCCCCTTGAGTGACGAGACTTGCGAGTTTGTGGCTTTCATCAGATCCAGAGAGGGAGGCAGAATTGGAATAAGATCCAGGAGGGAAATCCCAACAGGAAGAATTTCTGACTCGAGTGGCTCACCTGGGAGCCCAGGGTTGGGAGTGTGGGCCGGATGCAGAGGCTTCTGCTGAGTCAGAGGTGGAGGAGAGAGTGCCAGAAAAAAAATGCAGGATGCCCATTTCAATCTGAATTTCAGGTAAACAATGAATAACTTCTTTGGTATGTCTGATGAAATATTTGGATCATACTTAGGCTAATAATATATCGATTGTTTATCTGAAATTCAAACTTAACTGGGAAATTTGTACTTTGTATTTTTTTTTAAGGATTTAATTTATTTATTTGACAAAGACAGCCGGAGAGGGAACACAAGCAGAGGGAGTGGGAGAGGAAGAAGCAGGCTTCCAACTGAGCAGGGAGCCCGATGTGGGTCTTGATCCCAGGACTCTGGGATCATGACCAGAACCAAAGGCAGACACTTAATGACTGAGCCCCCCCCAGGCACCCCAAGTATTTTATATTTTTTATCTCCTAAATCTGACCACCCTATTCTGGGGGAGCAAACCTTTGTGACAGGGAAACAGGAGAGCAGGGATTGAGTAAGCCTGTGGTGCCGGCTGGAACCAGCTTCTGCCTGACCCCATGAACATTCTGGAACACGACTGGTGTCAGGGAGTTGGTCCCACCTTGAGACAAATGGATGGGGCAGCAGGGTTTCCTACTTTGAGGCTGGAGGTCTCTGGCCTCCCTCAGGCAGGCTTCCATTGCTTCCACTGCTGAGATACTGTTCTGGGGGGAGCCTCGCCCATGACCATCAGCAGCCGCACAAGCAGCTGGGGGTGTTGGGATCTACTCATCTGTTTTCTCAGTTGTAAACTTTAAAGAGTCTCTGTTGTAAAGCGTGTCTCCTTAGGGACCATTCTGCCCCTTACTGCTTTCCCAAAGGACCATTGTGGCTGTAGAGGTGGGGAGGGGAGAGGAGTAGGTGGGTCCTTCTGCAGTGAGTCCTTCTGGCATTGAGGGCATGGAATCTGCAGGACAACAGCTGGATCCTGTGGCATGAAGCTGCTCTGGTCCACACAGGTCATTAGCCTGACTTTTAGGGACATCTTGGCAGCCTCTTCTGGAGTCTGTCGCTTGGGCCTTTGCCCTGGTTGTAAGGTCCCCACTCATGGGGTCTCTTCATTCTGACTTGTGGTCTTCAGCTCACCCATCAGCCCTCCCAGCATCTTCTGGCCCTTGCTCAGGCTCTTCTCTCTAGCCAGTGGGTCTCAGGCAGCATTTTCCTAAGCCAGCCAGCATTCTGGACATTACTTTCTGGAATCTAGCATGTCTGCTCATTTGGGGATTTTTTTGTCCCAGAGGGGGAAGATCAAGTCCCCTGTCTCTGTGACCTACTTCACAGGCATTTTCGTCTCTTTTGTGGATAATGGAGCAACCTTCCTCCTTCCTCTTCTAGAATCTGTGGGGCAGATGAAATAGACTCTCTCTTCATTTTTCCTTTCTCTGAGGAAAATCCTCCTCTTTCCCAAGACGATATTGCTTTCCCCCTCTCGATAGGGCTATACCAGTAGAGACAGGCAGAATCAAACAGCTCTACCCATGAGGAAATGTGAATCAAGAAGTTTAAAAATATGCATGATAGTGTACGCATATTCATAGAAGAACTACCCACTATAGCCAAAAGGCGGAAGCAACCCAAATGTCCATCAATGAATGAATGATGATAAAATTTGGTATATACCCACAGTGGAATATTTTTCAGCCATAAAAGGAAAATTCTGACACATGATACAAAGTGGATGAACCTTGAGGACATTATGTTAAGTGAGCTAAGCCAGTCACAAACAGACAAATGCTGTCTGAGTCCACTAATTCGAGATACCTAGAGTCATCAAATTCATAGAGACAGAAAGTAGAATGGTGGTTTCCAGGGGCTGGGGGAGTGGGGACTGGGAGGTTAGTGTTTAATCTGTATGGAAAAGTTCTGAAGATTGTTTGCACAAGCACACAAATATACTTAACATTATGAAATACACACTTTAAAGTAATTGAGATGGTAAATTGAGGGTGATGAGTATTTTATCACAATGAAAAATAAAAATAAGTGAAAAAAATCTGTTAGAAATGCAGATGTCTTGTCTAGAGAGGGGAACTAAAACCCTCATGCATTCCTTAGATGATTTATTTCATTAGCTCAGGGCCTGGTCCTTTGCAGAGAACGGGGCCCCAGAGGAAAGGGAATGTTTTCACGAAGAAAAGATGCACACCTCAACAGTCCCAGTTAGAACCACTATGAAGACAGAGGCTATCCAGCACAGATGGGAGAAAGGGGACAATTCTATTCGGGGAGAGAGGGTTAGGGACAGCGACAGAGCCTTAGTGATGTGGACAAGAAAGGTAGAGTGTGGGCAAGCTGGGGAGATAAGTGTCTTCTATAGGAGGTTGTTGTGGGGTGTGTCGGCTGCAGGCACAGTACTCAGAAAGTGCTGGGCTAGAAGTTTTGGGAAATTCAGTTTTTTTTTTTTGAATTTCAGAAAAGCAATATGGTGCCTGTTCTGTGTATTATAGAACATTCCTGGTGGAGTCTGGCTTGGTACACTGTAAACAAGCCCATTAATATTCCTGTGTGAAATGTATAAATATTCACACTAAGTGGGATAATAAAGACTATAAATAGCTTTGTGTTGGTCTAGGCCAGGTTTTGCTGCCAAATAAGTTAAAAAAAAATCTTCTGGTTTTCAGAGATTTGGGGATCTGAAAAAGGCATGATAGGGACTATGACCCTGTATGAATTTTGTATCATCTAAAGGTTGCAAATTAACAAAGACACATGATGTTGGGAGGGACTAGAACAACAAGGTCCAGCTAATCAACATTCTGATTTTATACCCATGGAATGGAAGTGACTTGCCCAACATCATACCGCTGGTCACAGGCAGAGCAGACTCAGGTCTCCTACCCTCAATCTGGCACACCCTGGAGGGCTCTAGTAGACCCACCCTGACCTTTGGAGTCTGGAATCCATGAAGACAATCCTCCCTCTCCTTTATGGTTCCCCAAAGATGTGACCTCTTGCCTGTGGGAATGTCCCCCCTCATCACTGAGGTTTTCTCTGACAGGAAACTACAGAAGACTTTGTCCTCTAGGTTCACTGATTTCACTCAAGGGCTTGTAAGAGACAATGTTCAGTAAGATTCTGAGAAATCATTGTATTTATTTGGGTATTCATCACATGCATCAGGAGAAAGATTTCCAATTAAAGGGTCATGTGTAAGACAGCCACCAAGGAGGAGAGGAATCTTGTTTGTTATTGTAGAATTGGAGTTCAGGGCAAGCAAGGGAAATATTCCTTTTATTTGTGAATGATCAACATTAGTGGTCATTGAAAAATGGTTTTTCCATCCCTGACACCTGCCCATGGGATTAATCCTGCCACAGGCCTCTGGGTGGAATGAAGATGCTTTTGTGCTTTGCATTGTGCTTGGTGCATAGAAGACATACCACAAACATTTGATGAATGAGTGAGTGAATGAGTGAATAAATATGGAGGGGGATTAGTTAGGAGTCTTTGTTACAGATTGCACAATCCCACTGAATTAAACAAAAGTGGGAAATATTGCCTGATACAATTGAAAAGTTCAGGCGTGGCTAGATCTAGGCCTGCAAGTGAGTCCTGGGAATGTCTCTTTCCTTGTCACAGATCTGCTTTCCTACCTGTTGCTTCCTTCCCAGGCAGGTTCTCAGGGACAGGTGATGACAGAGATGGTGACCAACAATTCTGCACTCACACCCTGCCAGCTGAACTTGGCCTGGGCTAGGGAACACGCCACACCAATATCTGAACCAATTCCTGTGGCCAAAATGATATGCTAGTTTCGTTGGCCAGGCCCGAGCAGGGTGGGGCGGGGAGGGGAGGTAGGAAGATAGAGATTAAGGTTTGGGGAAGAGAGAGTCCTTAAAGGGAAGTAGAGGTGCTGGTCCCAGAAGTAGAGAGAGCCAGTGCTGAGCAGGGGTATACAGTAGGTGACTCTTACAAGAGTGGATGCCAAGGGTCTTTCTGTGGTATGCGAAGCACAGACAGGTTCATGTTTTAGAAGACAGAGCTCACTCATCATCAGGGAAATACAAATCAAAACCACATGAGATACCACCTCACACCTGTCAGAATGGCTAAAATTAACAACACAGAAAAGAACAGATACTGGCGAGAATGTGGAGAAAGAGGAACACTCACACTGTTGGTGGCAATGCAAACTGGTGAAGCCACTCTGGAGAACAATTTGGAGGTTCCTCAAAAAGTTAAAAATAGAGCTACCTTATGACCCAGCAATTGCAGTACTCAGTATTTACCCAAAGGATACAAAAATAGTGATTCATAGGGACACATGGACCATGATGTCTCATTGTCTTCTGGACACTGAAGGCCAAACTATGGAAAGAGCCCAAATGCCCATTGACTGATGAATGAATAAAGAAAGTGTGGTGTGTATGTGTGTGTGTGTGTGTGTGTGTGTGTGTGTGTGTGTGTGTATATACACACACATATAGGCTGAGTAATATTCTATATGTGTGTGTGTATATATATATATATGTGTGTGTATATACATATAGAATATTACTCAGCCATAAAAAAGAATAAAATCTTGCCATTTATAGCAGTGTGGATGGAGCTAGAGAGAATAGAGCTAACCAAAATAACTCAGTCAGAGAAAAACAAATAGCAAATAATTATGTGGAATGTAAGGAACAAAACAAATGAGCCAAAGAAAGAAAGAAACCAAGTAACAAACCAAGCAATGCTAAGTGAAGATCTAGAGAGTATAATGCTAAATAAGTCAGAGAAAGACAAACGTCATATGGCTTCACTCAAATATGGAATTTAAGAAACAAAACAGATGAACAAAGAGGGGAGAAAGAGAGACGCAAACTGTAAAACAGATTCATACCTACAGAGAACAAACCGAGGGTTGCTGGCAAGGAGGTGGGCAGGAGGATAGGCTAGACAGGTGATGGGCATTAAGGAGGGTACTTGTTATGATGAGCACTCAGTGTTGTATGTAAATGATAGATCACTAAATCCTACACCTGAAACTAGTATTACACTCTATGTTAACTAACTGGAATTTAAATTAAAAACTTGAAAAAAAACCCTTGAAATAAAATAAATAAAAACTTGAAATAGAAGAATAAGAAGAAAAAGAAGAAGAAGCAGAAGAAGAAAGAAGAAGAAGAAGAAGAAGAAGAGGAAGGGGAAGAGGAATAGGAAGAAGGAGAAGGAGAAGAAGATAGTGCTTAGAAGCAACAAGAATCAACATGACCATATAACCATAGAGATTTGGATAACAGTAGGCTTGGGAAATCATAATGCAATACAACCCCAAGGAATTGGCTCACTTGCAATGGTGCTTACTCTCTTCCAGACAGGGCACTGCACATTTGACATTCAGTTAACTCATCTGATCTGCACAATAACCCTGTGGTTGGGTGACATTCATTATGCCAACCACACAGACGAGGAAACTGAGTGTTTGCTTCAGAAATCCTCTCAAGTCTCCCAGCTAGTAAGTGAAGGACAGATATTTACGCCCACTTATCTCTGACTCCCTAGCTTGGGCATTTCTTCTGCCCATCTGCATTGCCCTCAGATCTGCTCTTCTCTATGTTGCTTCCTTCTCAGGCAGGTTCTCCGTATGTGCTGGCAAAGATGGCCACCAGCAGGTGTAGAGCACGCCAGCTGAGCAATCCTCATGGAGAAAGCCATTCAGAGGTGTGCCAGGATGTGGCCTGAGAAGGTGGAGTCAGCCACCTTCTCTCACAGGCCAGCCACAGGACACTGTGGTGAGCATGATAGGCCCTGGAAAGTAATTCCTGAGTTCTGTACAAAGTGGAGCCCGATGCCTTGAGGCCATGAGCTTCTGTCCAAAAAGGGAGGCAACAGTGTCTCCTCAGACCTTTAATAGTTTACAGGGGAGAGAGCTCCTCAGAGTTGGACTTCAGTGTCATAGGAACATTATCACCTTTCTTTTTATTCTTTATCTAGGAGCGACTGAGAGGGAGAGTTCATTTGAAGGGAGAAGAGATAGTTCTGAGGAGTGGAGCAGGGGTATACAGAGCCAGGAGTGGTATTTGACAGACAACATTTCCTTGGATCCTGAGGGGTGAGAAAATGAGTACTGTCCTCATTCCCTCCTGGTCCAACTCCATTGTCCTGCCATCAGCACATTGAAAGCAAGGGTCTCCCTAAGGATAATCCTGAGATTATGCTCACCCTTATTCTCTTGCCTTTGCCTGGTGCTACAGGGCTGTAGGTTCTGAGACCGTTGGGATGGACCCTGAATTTTTCCATAAATCTGCTTAATTTAGGAACTATTTTCATTCTTCATATCTTTGAGGCTTTGAGCACATAATAAAGCAGCATAATTTAAATAGTGTGTGAGTACTCTGAGCACATAAATTCAGGTTTTAAAGTAAAAGTAGAAAGAAAATGAGGGCATCGAGCAGAAGCAGCAAATATGATAAATAGGAAGAGAGAGAGGTTTTTCTATGCTAATTTCTTTTTTTTTTTTTCCCCCTTTTATTAATTTTTTCAGCGTAACAGTATTCATTCTTTTTGCACAACACCCAGTGCTCCATGCAAAACGTGCCCTCCCCATCACCCACCACCTGTTCCCCCAACCTCCCACCCCTGACCCTTCAAAACCCTCAGGTTGTTTTTCAGAGTCCATAGTCTCTTATGGTTCGCCTCCCCTCCCCAATGTCCATAGCCCGCTCCCCCTCTCCCAATCCCACCTCCCCCCAGCAACCCCCAGTTTGTTTTGTGAGATTAAGAGTCATTTATGGTTTGTCTCCCTCCCAATCCCATCTTGTTTCATTTATTCTTCTCCTATCCCCCTCCCCCCCCATGTTGCTTCTCCATGTCCTCATATCAGGGAGATCATATGATAGTTGTCTTTCTCCGATTGACTTATTTCACTAAGCATGATACGCTCTAGTTCCATCCACGTCGTCGCAAATGGCAAGATTTCATTTCTTTTGATGGCTGCATAATATTCCATTGTGTATATATACCACATCTTCTTGATCCATTCATCTGTTGATGGACATCTAGGTTCTTTCCATAGTCTGGCTATTGTAGACATTGCTGCTATAAACATTCGGGTACACGTGCCCCTTCGGATCACTATGTTTGTATCTTTAGGGTAAATACCCAGTAGTGCAATTGCTGGGTCATAGGGTAGTTCTATTTTCAACATTTTGAGGAACCTCCATGCTGTTTTCCAGAGTGGTTGGACCAGCTTGCATTCCCACCAACAGTGGAGGAGGGTTCCCCTTTCTCCACATCCTCTCCAGCATCTGTCATTTCCTGACTTGTTAATTTTAGCCATTCTGACTGGTGTGAGGTGATATCTCATTGTGGTTTTGATTTGTATTTCCCTGATGCCGAGTGACGTGGAGCACTTTTTCATGTGTCTGTTGGCCATCTGGATGCTAATTTCTAAATATGGATGATAGGTTTAGCTCAAAGCTTCCCAGTAGATCGAGTAAAAAGAGAAATATGTTTACAAATTCTTTTTCTCATAAAGATAGAACTACACCAATTTTGAAAGGTATACTTTTTTCTTCACATTAAAAAAAGATTTGCCATGGGGATCATTTTCTAGAACAAAATGTGGATAGTAGTCCTCTCAACAATGTAACCACACATGCAGGTTTCTATTCTGTGCCCCTTCAATAAAAGGGGAGAGCAAAACATGAAGCTGAAGCAGCATCAACATCTCAGTTCCTTGGTTCCACATATGTCCAAATATAAAGCAAACAGGAAAATAAGAGAACCTCATCAATTAGAAGATTCCTCCAAAAATGCTTTTTTTGACCATGTGAATATATAAACTCAGGACTATAGATAAAATAGTTTGCTTATACCTTTTCGTTTCATAATTTCATGATACACATTTAAAATCAGGTCTTAGGCAAAGTAACATATTTAGAAATATTACACTTTTCCATGTAGATTTCAAGGAAATGATAATAGTCTAGCTAGGTTCATGTATGATCCGCACCAGCGTCTCCATAATTGGGGTGAGCCCTTGAGTCATCTTACTTGGGCTCCAAGAATAATGACTTCACTTTCAGCTAATGGTTGTTGAGAGATGTCACTTTTGGAATTCGTGTACAGTGCCCTCACTGGAAATCTGATCCTGAGTCCCAAATACCCATTCACAAGGCATTAGAACAGTGCCCCCCACCCCAGTGCATTTATCTGATGGGGTGTGTTTGGGATTGCCTCTTCACAGAGAATTATTCTATAGGTTTTTTAATTATCTTTAAAGGATGTCAAACATTTGCAACTGGAAGGCCATTCCTTTGGGAATCATGATGAAATTCCATTGACCCTCTATTCCTTATTTAAACAGGTGAGTGACTTCTGTTAGCCTCTAAAATCAGATTCGGTTGAAGACATTTCCCGCCCATGCATCCTCCCCAAACAGTACTTTGTGGTTCAAAACAATGTAATTAAGAGAACGCCCTGGAACACAAGACTCTTTTATGGGGTAGGACTATGTCAAGGCATTTGTGATAATTTCACCATGTGATGGCGGAGTGCTTGATCTGACCATAACATAGCCCACCCTGAAGCCCACCCTGGAAATGTCCCGTGTTTAGAAAGAGTGCTCCCCTGGGAAACAGAGTCATCCCTGTTTTGCTAGGTGCAGGATCTTGAGCAGGTCACAAATTCTGGGGCCTTGGTTTTCTTATGGGTGAAATGAGAGGTGTAGGCTGGATTAGACAGGGGTTTGGTGGGGCACAAGGAGACCATGGGGATGGCTCTGTATATACCCCGGGGAAAGGCTCTGGTGCCCTCCCCTCATTGGCAAGTCAACAGAGTCATTCTGCTTTGATCTATTTTATATAAAGGGATTCCAGGTAAAATTTCTTTGAAGTAAAGATCTTTTTTAAAATTAAAAAAAAAAAAAAAGAGTAAGCCATTATGGAGGCCTGTCCACTCTGAAGTTGTCTGACTTCAAAGCCATCAGGGGGTCATAGTTAAATCTTCCTATTGATGGCTAATGAGGCTATGATGTGCCTGGGGAAGGGGGGGACAGACACTGCCTGCTAGTTGGTGAGCATAAGCCATCTGGCAACACGGACGTTAGACAGCCCACTATAACGTCCCACTTAGTTGGAATCCCATCATCCTAGAAAACCTGCTCATAATTTTATGAGAAGCAAATGACAAGGAAACCGTCGTTCTCCAACTTGGCAGCATATTGGAATTACCTGGGGAGTTTGTGAAAATTCCGCCGTCTGGGCCACACCCCGGGCTAATTAAGTCAAATGCTAGAGGAGGGACCGAAGCTTTGGTTATTTGTGTCTCCCAGCGTGAGTCTCATGTGTGGTAAAGTTTAAGAATACACAGTATTGGTCACTGTGGAAACTGTACCGTGGTTCCTCCAAAGATTAAACATGGGATTACCATATAATCCAGGGATTCCACTCAATCCAAAAGAATTGAAAGCAGGATCTTGATATATTCGCACACCTGTGTTTATAACAGCCTTACTCACAATAACCAAAAAGTAGAAGAAAGCCAAGTGTCCACCGATGGACGAATGAATGAAGGAGATGTGATCTATTCATGCAGTGGAATATTATTCATTCTTAAAAAGGAAGAGGCTTCTGACCCATGATACAACATGGTTGAAGGTTGAAGACATTAGGCCAAGTGAAGGAAGCCAGTCACAAAAAGACAAACACTTAGGATTCTACTTAAATGAGGAATCTGCAGTAGTCAAATTCATAGAGACAGAAAATAGAGCGGTGGTTGCCAGGGGCTAGGGGGAGAGGAGGGTGGAGAGTTGCTATTTAATGACTTTAGAGTTTCAGTTTTGTAAGATGAAAAGAGTTCTGGAGGTTAGTTGCACAACTGTGAATATAATTAACACTACCTAATTGGACACTTAAGAATGGTTAAGACAGTAAATTTTAGGCTGTGTATATTTTGCCACCATTAAATATAAACTATAAAAAGAAAAAGTGGCATCATGTAATGCCTTGTTACTCCAAGTGTGATCTGTGGGCCCCAGCGTGGGCATCTTCTTAGGAGCTGGTTAGGGATGCAGCAGCTCGGGCCCATCCCGGTCATCTACATCAGAACCCACATTTTTAAAGAAGACCA
Source organism: Meles meles (assembly GCF_922984935.1). NCBI lineage: Eukaryota > Metazoa > Chordata > Mammalia > Carnivora > Mustelidae > Meles > Meles meles. Next base: position 40,338,885 of record NC_060081.1, on the reverse strand, counting down.
TCCCCCACCCAGGTGGTCCGTGTGCACATTAAACTTTGAGAAGTGCTTGTCGTGATGGAGTGAACATTTGACCAGGTTGAAAGACATGGCTGACTTGGTCATTAGCTACCTAGCATCCACCTCGTCTCCCGACTTCCTCCAGAACCCGGCGTTCTCTGAGTGGCCATATGTCCAGCGGGCTGACCTCATGCACATCCCCACGCACATCAGTCCCCTGGCCAGTGACTGGTTTCTGCATGGGCGTGTGGCCTGGTTTTGGCCAATGCAACAAAGGCAAGTTCTACTGGAGAGGTTCTGGGGACACCCGAGAAGAAATGGCCTGTCCTCCCTTTGGAAGTTTTCAGGTATGGATGGGACCCAAGCAAATTCTGTTTACATCTTGGGACCTTGGACGCAGCAAGCCCGATCCTTGACATGCCGATAGACACACACAGACGCTTACTGACAGGACCCTGGGGTCTACCTCACTAGTGGATTTCTGATTATGTGAGATTAGAAAAGTATTTTTTTTTTTTTTAACCATCTGAGTCAGGTTTTCTGTTCCTTTTAGCTGAGGGGTTTCTCAACCTTGAATCTATCGACATTTGGGGCAGGGTAATTCTTTGTTGTAGGAGGGCTGTTGTGTGCATTATAGGACGTTAGGCAACAGTCCTGACCTCTGTCCCTTGGATGCCAATAGCGCTCCCCCCTCCCTCAGTTTTGACAACCTTAAGTGTCTCCAGAGAGATTGCCAAATGTTTGGAATTTGGAGGGGAGAGGTACAATTTGCCCCCAGCTGAGAACCACTGCCACAGAAAAAGGCTTCCTAATGAATGTGAAGGCCTCTATTCAGGGTATCCTCAGGAGGGTAAAAATTGCTGCTGTCTATGCTCCAGAGTGTTCCAAGGATCAGAGCGAGATCAGGTGTGTGAGAAAAGCAAATACACACAAGGTGTTGCTAATCGTTACCTGTCTTTGATGCTGCTGCTGCATTGATAGCAATGTTGGAGTTTCCATTTATTCTTTTAATGGGCAGAAATGTTTAACTTAACAGATGGCCAACGCGGATAGCAAATGGAATTTTCCCCTGGCAAAGCCGGTGAACCCAGGACTCTCTGGGGATCTTCCTCCTGCTCAGAAACCCTGATCTCCTCTAGCCTAGCCCTGAGCTGGACCCCCAATCCTGACTCCTCGTCCCAGGAGGTGATGGGGGCTGCAGAGCTCACCCATTAGCATATTTTCACAGATTAAGAGAGATCTTCACATTTAGCTGCTGGAGAGATGGATGCCCCTCCCCCATAACAGTACCTTCACAGCTCACACATCTGTGTATTTGAGACCTGCTGTACTGGGGTCCCTGGACAACCGATCATGCCTTACGCTCCCTTTCCTCAAACTCGCTGACACATCAGAGTCTCTTTCCTCAGATGCCCCCTGGCTCCTACCATCAGTGCCTTCAGATTGATCACTTCTTGGAGAGTTTGTGCCCTTAAGTGTCACAAAATGTCCCGGGGGGCAGGAAGGCTTATGAGGGGAGCCAGACTTTAGGTGTGGAGATTTGGGAGTGTGGGAGCAGTAAGGGGACCAGCGCTGGAGGCATTTGAAAGCAATGGATGGATCAGTCACATAAGTCTAGGGAGTGCTTGCTCTGTGCCAGGCTGGGGCAGGGGTGGGCAGCAAAGGGTGTTGTTATGATGAGGCTGTAGCCCTCGTGACCTACTGGGGCATATGTGGTGGACCTTGGGTTGCTCTCCTGGCCTTGTCCTGTATCGGGGTTTGGGGTAACTACCCGCATACCAGGGCAACTACCCCGACTTTGTGCTGCATTCCCACCCCTGCAGCCGACGCGTTCTGTAGGTCACTGACTTGCCTTCTGATCCAGAGCTAGGACACATATCGGGGCTTGGCATATGAAGGTCTGTGCTGGAGATGGCATTCAGTGACAGCTTCTAGGGAAAAATAGTTTTCCTTTGAGGGAGAGGGGTCGTGCCTTGCAAAAGTGATGCTGGGTCCAGCTACAGCCCGGTTATTTCCACGAAGGAGTCAAGCTGAGGATTGAGCCTGTATATAAAGGAAGGCTGAGCCAAGAGAGTTGCCGGGAACTCAAGCTGGAGCCTTGATCAAGCATGTGAGCCACCTCTGGACTTCTTGGTGGCGGATGTTAGTAAGACCTCCTTACTGAGTAAGCCAGTTTGAACTGGACTTTTCTCTTCCTTGAATTACAGACTGTCCAACCTGACCCAGAGTTTGCTACCAAGAAGGGGATGCTACAATTAGCAAATCTCAAATATGGTTCGGCTGAGGAGAGGTATTCACATGGAGAGCAGCAAAATGTCCTTACTAGGAAGACGCTGATCCTGGGCTAGCAAAATAGCTGCTTCTCCCCATTTCACCCTGGGATACAGACCCTATGTGTAGAGAGATAGGACATATGGAGAGGTTCGGTGGGAAATACTCAGGATGTTGGCTGCCTCCAGCAGTCTTTTTTAAGGTCCTAGGAGACTCAGGGCATCTCGGTGGCTCAGTGGGCCAAGCATCATCCTTCAGCTCAGGTCATGATCCCAGAATCCTGGGATGGAGCTCTGCATGGGGCTCCCGGCTCAGCTTTCTGCTTTCCCGGGGAGCTTTCTGCTTTCTTCTCCCTCTCCCTCTGCCCCTCTACCCCACGTATGCTCTCTCTCAAATAAAATAAATAAATAAATAAAATCTTTAAAAAAAATGTCCTGGGAGACTCAAATTTAGGAGGCTGGTAGCCCATTTGAAAATGGGGAGGAATAAAAACACAGCTTGCTGAGAGAGGGCCTTTCTGCCTGTGGCCTGCGGTCCGAAGTGACTGGACTTTGATGAGCAAGCCCCGCTGGGTCAAAAAAGCTGATGTAACTGGCTAAAGTTAGAATACAGGCAGCAATTCAGGTGGCTCAGCAAGAGAAAAGATCAGGGCCCTGGAAAAACAGTGTCCCCAGGTCCCAGGTCTCTACGGAGCATCTTGTCTTAGGTACCTCAAGCCTTGTGAAGGGGACAGCTCACTTGCTGTGGATACAGCTGTGGGGGGGTGCAGGAAGACAATGTGGGGTACCTTCACATCAGAGGTGAAAGAAGATGTCACTAATGTGGGGGGCAGGGCAGTGGGCAAGGCACAGAGCCCTGTTGCTTAAGGATTCTGACCTGAGACCAAATCCAGCTTGAACTACTACCAACTCACAGACTGGAATGGAAGGGATCCAGCAGATTCTTAAGAATGCTGACTTGCCAAAGGAAGGGACCAAGCAATGTCTGAAATTACCCATCCCACAGGGCAACCCTTGAACTTGTATCCACCAGAAAATGTGTCGTTAAAGCAATGACTCTCCTTGAAAGACACATGCCCACTAAGATGTTGGCTAGGCATTGGACAGGGCAGTTACACACAAACACAGAACTGGGGACAAAAATCTTGGCTGGCTGAGGGACTTGCTTTACTACCATGGTAAAGAATCCCCAGTATTTCCTCAAGACTGCATGTACCATTGGCCAATGACACCTGAAAAGTGTTTCCCATGGTCCTCTTCTCCAAATGGAGAATTCCCCTTCTGGAAATTCTTATTGCAGATGTACTGGGTTCCCCACCCCCCACTATTGACTATATTGATGGTGGTGAAATTCAGAATTTAGTTCATAGTTTACCATCCTATGAGTTGCTGCTTCCAGACATGATGGAGAGTATGATGCATCTTCCAGAAAATATGAACTTGAACCCGAGTCCAGTAAGAGATGAGTCAGAGGGCTTCACCCACTGGGGGAGGAGGTGAGTCTACATTAGCCGAGTGTGGGTATTTCTGATGATTATGTAGCATAAGGAGGGTGTACAGATGTAGGATTACCCAAAGGGTGGACGATAGGAGGATGTTATGGTCACTGTTTAACACTCATCTCCCCTTCTCCAGATAATAATCCCGATTTTGTTTGGTAATTATGCTTGATCTCACAGCTTGTATGGTTTAAAGAAAGCTAACTCCCCTCCCAGATCCAGGACCAGAGTGTACTGCCAACACTAAACTCACACTGGTGACCCTATGCAGACCTTCAGGACTGGATGAGGCTCTGCTTGGAATCCCTCGGAGACAGCATTCTCTCTCTCTCCTTCTTCTTCTGGGGTAGGGTGTTGGGGAATATAAGTCCCAAAGCAACCATTTCGCTACATGAGGGGAACCAATTGTGACCGAAGCCAACACAAGGAGGAAAAGTTGAAAGAATCAGAGATAATGGAGCTGTGACCCAGATTGTACCATACCCATCCTTACCCTTGGGCTTTGGAGATATATAAGGTCTTCTTTGATGTTTGATCCAGTTGAAGTATTTTCTGTTATGTGTCACTAAACAACCATTACAAAGTGTGATAAGCGCTAAAATAAAAATATGAAAAAGAGGGTGCCTGGGTGGCTCAGATGGTTAAGCCTCTGTCTTCACTCAGGTCATGATCCTAGAGTCCTGGGATCGAGTTCTGCGTCGGGATCCCTGCACAGTGGGGAGCCTGCTTCTCCCTCTGCCTCTCTCTCTATCTCTCATGAATAAATAAATAAAATCTTTTTTAAAAGTATGAAAAATAGTAGTAAAGAGAGAAGGTGGCTTAATTAGCTAAGAGGAGCAATTATTTCTTTTTTTTTCTTTAAGACAACTTTATTGAGATATCTTAGACTTAGAAATTGTTTACATTAAGGTGTACTATTTGATTGACATACAGACACACACCAAAAAGATCACCATGATCAAGCTCAACAACTTACCCATCAGTTCCACATGGGTATTCTTTTCCGTATGTTGTGTGGGGAGATGTAATTTAAAATCTGCCCTCTTAGGAATTTTGAAGTATGTGATACATTATTGTTAACTATTATTACGGAGCTGTATATTAGATGTTCAGAAGGTATTCATTCCATGTAACTAAACCTTTGTACCTTTTGACCAACATATCATCCTTTCTCCAACCACAATTCTGCTCTTAAGAAGCAATGTTTCTTTAAGCATGGAGGATGGGAAGAGCAGCAGAGATAAACCTATCTCAGTTCTTAGCATTAAATGCACCTCTTTGGCAGAATTAACTGGACTCATCCGGGGTCATCATTGTACATTTCTCAGCCCATCCGGGCGGGAATGGATGTGTTGAGGACTTTAGGGCAAGACACTGCCACTGACATCCCCAAGTCCCCAATAAATATTGGGTGGTGGAAGGAAGCCTTCCATCTGTTGCCCCCATCCCTCAGCAGGGCAGTCCCCCAGCGTCCCCTCTCACTGTGAGTAGCCAGACACCTCCTAACCCTGTTCTCCCACCCCTGTTACAGAAGATGGATCACATGTCTCCCAGGCTGAGAGCCTTCCTCTCCGAACCCATTGGAGAAAAGGATGTTGCCTGGGTGGACGGGATCAGCCGTGAGCTTGCAATCAATTTGGTCACCAAAGGTTTCAACAAGGTAATTCATTTTTTTCTTATTGCCCCAACTTTGCTCTCCGACCTCCCTTCCCCTAGCCCTGCCAGATGGCAGCCACAGCTATGTGTCCCTGCAAGGGGCCGTCACAGAGCAAAGCCGCCACTTGGCAGAACGCCACTTGCTTCAACGCTACTGACCCCTCATGCTTGGGCAGCCCTGAGGGCCAGTAGATGATAAGCAAATTGAATGGCTTTGGCTCAGAGCAGCTGGGCTGGGCTTGATTCCCTTGGTGTTCAAACACCCAGAGGTCAACAGAAGCGAGCCAGCCGCCCGAGTCTGGGGCTGAGCTGTCGGGATGGATGATTTGCATACACGTCCTACCTCCAGGAAGAGGCTCATGGGGTCTCACCTGCCCCACCAGGGCATCAGCTTGGCAACGGCAGGTGGACTAACAGCAAACTAGGGTCTACACCAGAGTAAGAGGATGTCAATTGTTCTAAGACGTCACTCACAGCCCAGGAACGGCCTCAGGGGTATCCAGTGGAATCCAAACATTCTTTTCTATGTAATTATTTGTTTTTTTTTAATGGTGCTCTTAAAGTTGCTTGGAACTTTAGGAGAGAATGAAGAACCCAAGAGAACCCAAGGAGAGTGAGCACACACACAGGCAGATGGGAATTCACGCGGAGCATTGCACACTTGGTGGAGAGATTGCGCCCACAGCTCCTGCTGCTCCCTCCGGTTTTGTTCTTTTTTTTTTTTTAATTCCCTCCGGTTTCTAATGTCAGTCTCTACTGCAGTGCGGGGAGATGCTGCAGAAATGCCCGACGAGGCTGGGAACTGCTGCCCGCACGACTGACAATCAGGAAGGTGTGCACCTGCCCCGTGCCCAGCTGTTTCCAGGGGGCCTCTGAACTACTGGGCCTCTAGTTGTCTGGTTGAACCACTGCTTAATACCAGTTTCGAAACATTCTGAATATCACCCCAATCCCCCGGCCCATTTAATATCCACTGGGTGGTTTTGCCGGGAAGCTGGAGCTCCGTGGCTGAGGTAGCTTGGATTCTTTCCTCTCAGATAAAGGAGTTGGGACCCTTCCCAAGCAGGTAGTGAAGTAAGCAAGGCTGGTTAGGGAAGGCATTTTAAATTAACAATTCCTTTTTGGAAGGACATGAGTGTCTCTTTTTCTTTTCTATTGTGGTGTAATGCACCAACGTTGATATGAAGGGTCCAGCTCAGTGCATTTATATATATATATATATATATATATATATATATATATACACACACACACACATATATATACACATATATATATACACACATATGTATTTTTAAATGTATATGTATACATTTGTATATGTGTAAGTATGTATATATTTATATATATTATATATATGTATATGAACTCGTGGAGGCACCCCCAGATTCAGTGATTGGTTACCTCCCTTGTGTCTCTCCCCCATCAATGCCGTTCTCCACTCTCAGAGGTACCCCATTGTTCTGGCTTCTCCTGCTTTGACTTAATGTTGGTTTTTGTTTTGTTTTTTGTGTTTTTTTTTTGCTGTTGTTCAGCCAGACTCAGCCTCTTAGAAATATTTTTATTCACACGCAGTGAATTTCATGAATTTCACCTTTTTTAGTACACAGTTCTGCAAGGTTTGACAAATGGATGCGGTCATGAACCCACTACCACAATCGAGACATAGAGCAATCCCAATGCTTCAGAATGTTCCTCTGTGCCCTTCATAGTCCCCATCCTCAACCCCTGACAACCACTGATTTGTTTTCTATCCCTAGAGTTTTGTCTTTTCCAGCCTCACTGTGTTTAAAATGAGGATTACGGGGTGGGGGGGGGGCACAATAGGCATATTTAAGATAAAGGAATGAATGAATAATGGGTAAATTTCAGGCATCCCAGAACTTACTACACAGAGTCATAGCTGTAGAGAAGAGGAAACTGTTTGCCTGTGCGTGGCCAGGCCCCTCTCACATTCATGACCTGCTGGTGAGCAAGGTGACCAGCACACCGCCTCCAGGCCTTACTCATTCCTAGGGTCACTAATTTCAAGCACTCACATAGGGGATTTCCCCTTTCTCCTTTGCTTTGAGCCCCTGACACACCTGCAAATGAGATGAAGGGTTCCTTATCTCCACTTCACAAAGGAGAAGACAACTCCTCAGAGTTAGTGTCTTGATCAAAGCCCCAAGTGAGGACAAGAATGGTGGTGGATTGCGTGGTCACAAACCACACAGGAAGACCTGGGTCCCAGTGGTTACCACGGCAGGGAGGGGGCTTACCCTGGGATTCAGTGGTAAGACTCCGTTTGGGCTGGAGCCTGGCTGAACCTGTGAAAGGATCCAGGAGACCCAATGTGGCTTCTACAAAGGTGAACAAGTGCTTTGGGGTGAGGACTGGTCAGTGCATAGGGCCAGCAGGAAGAGCCTCCAGGACAGGCAGATCCTGCAGGGAAAGGGTCTCAGATTTAGCATATAAAAATGCAGGTGCTTTTATATTTTTTTAGACTTTTATTTTAGAGCAGTATTAGCTTCACAGCAAAATGAAGCTGAAGATGCAGAGATTTCTCATGTACCCCCTTGTCTCCCACCGACATGAACATCCTCTGTCATGAGCCACCCCCCCACCAAAGTAGAACATCTGTTACCATCAAAGAACTTACATTGGCACATCGTAATCCGCCAGGGTCAGTAGCTTATATTAGGGTTCACTCGCAGAGTTTCTGTGGGTTTGGACAAATGTGTAATGATAAAATATCCCCCATTTTAGTAACATTTTAGTGAGCTGTTTCACTGGCCTAGAATCCTCTGAGCTCCTGGATTTTTATAATCTGCATGCAGGAGACACCTTAGGGAGGGGCAGCTTTCTGGGCCTCCTGCTATCTATCCTCTGTCTTTGTGGGCCTCTGCTGAGGTCCAGTTGTCCCCTCCCCCAGCTTTGTTATGACTTTGAAAATTATTGCTTCTTCTGTGGATTCACCCAAGTCTCTTCTGGACCTTGACAGTCAATAATTTGGCTGCATTCTCTCTGAGGGATTTAGTGCCTGCCCTGCTCCCAGGCAGTCAGCCTTGGCAGATCTAGATCTCTGAGAATCTAGATCTTTGCTGTCTGCTACGGTGGCCAGGGGCCATTGGTACCTGCGGAACACCTGTCTGAATAGAGATGTCTTATACATATAAAGTACACACTGTGATTTCAAAGATTTAAGATTTTTAAGGTACCCCCTCCCAAGGCAAAGTGGTAATTTTTTTTGTTGTTGATCACATGTTGCAATGTTATTTTTTAAATATGGGAGAAAATAAAGCATGTTATCAGAACTAATTTCACCTGCTTCATTGCTCCTCCCTTTTCCTGTGGCTACTGGAAAATTAAAAATTATATATGTGGCTGGCTCATATTAAATTTCTACTGGAGAGTGTTGGTCTAGACTTAACAGCAGAAGGGCCTCAAGGGACAACGGAATGACCTGGAAGGGAAAATATGTTGGTGCACAAGGCGTTCAGGAGGCTTTCCATGGCCTGGCTCTATCTCTGTCTTATATTCCGCTCCCCAACCCACTCTATACCCAAGCCAGACAGTCTATGAATCACAAACACAGATGGGACCACCTGCCTGCAGGCCTCTCTTGAAATGGACATTCACCCCCTCCAGGACTCCATTTGCAATGAACCTTCTCCGGGAAGAAAGCCTTCCTTCTGCATGCCCACCCCAGCCTAACAAGCTTGTGCTACTGAACACTAAGTATTCAATAGGACCCCTTGCTGGGACATCTGTCCTGTTGACTATTCTTTCCACACAGCCTGAGAACCCACACTCATTATGCTAGAGAGACACCGCTTGCCTTTGGGGCTCTCCCATGTCTTCCATGTAGCCCAGGATGGTTCTATGATCCTTGTGCTGCTCTTTTCCCTGTGAAAACCCTGCCCAGGGATGAGTGAATTTCCAGGCACTCAGTAAATTCAGGGACTTTGAACAGTGCCCTATGGGGAGGGTGCATAACCAGGAGAACCCTGAAATCATCCAATCCGGAGAATCTGGTTTGGTTCAATGTTCTTTGAAGACATTAGAAAGTTCTATCCTTAAGCCCGAATCTTCCTCCTGAAAGATAGTTGGAAGATCAGGGAGGAGTATGTGTTCTGGGTGCCCACCTCCTCCCTAAGGCTCTCCTAACAGCAGAATTTGTTCATGATGTTTGTTGCATGTCAGGCTCTGTCTCAGAAAATCCTATAAGGTGTATAAACCATTTTACTGATGGGGAAACAGAGGCACAGAGTGGCCACATGGCTTTCTCAAAGTCGCTTCGGGTGAGAGCGGTGAAATTTGCATCTGGGCAGACAATGTCTGGGGGTGAGGGGTAGTCATGCAGAGACCCCCCACAGCCTGATGTCTGGACCTTGCAAGGAGTCAGTCATGCAACTTTCGGGTTACCCCACCTAGGACGGCCAGATGAAACCCAGGGTCCTCCTCCATTAAAGCTGAATTTTCATTAGAAAATAATTTTTTAGTGTACGTAAAGCCCAGGGTGACATGGAGAAGAAAGAAGAAGAGGCAAACTCTGCATCAGATCAAACATTTGCCCTAGAGACGAGGAGTTTTAAGCCAGAAATAATTGAGCAGTACTGGATTTTCAAGATTGTCCCTGGCTACCAGCAGTGGTGAGGCTGAAGAGCCAGCATCCGGTTAGAAAAAAAGAGAGTCATTGATCCCACAACGAATTCTTGTGGCCACCTAAGTGCACTGACTCTAAGCCCTGAAGAGCTGGTAGCTGCAGGCAGACGTGTCGGAGAAGCCGGAGAGTCAACAATGGCCAAGACCATGGATGTGTTTGCAAAGGTCATGTGATGGACGGAAGGTACAACCCCTTGCGAAACCTGCAGGGTGTAAAATCCCTGTATTGTACACTGGAAACAAATGAATGTCAGCTTTACTCCAATAAAAAAACAGTGACCAAAAGAAAAGAAAAGGGCAGGTGTCGCGGTGAAGACAGAAAATTTTCACTGGCATGGACCAGGCCCAGCCACCTAGCCCTAGGGAAGATACAAGGCCCCTTGGTCCTTCTACTGAGGGCTTCAAGATGGCCGCAGCAGAGCATTAGGCCAAGGGGACCTCTGTCCAGGGTGATGGGGGTAGCCATGTCTGCGTCCACATCTCTCCGTCACCCTCCCCGCAGCCAGATTTTTGTGAGCTTTGGACCAAGAAGGGAGAGGTGGGAGATTGTCTCCTCCTTGGTTAGGGGCTTGCTTGCTGGAGCCAGAGGAGAAACAGAACAGGCTTTGGGCATGGGGACCATGACGATGGCCTCCCTTGGGAACAGGGTTGAAACAGGCTAACTTTTCATCCCCACCACTGGAGGGTGGCAGAGGGAGTGGACGAGGGACAGTCAGGTGGCAACTTAGTTCCAGAGGGCCTTCTTCCTGCAGCCTTCCTGGAAAATTTGTCTCTGGTCCTATATGTCATGTGTTCCCTGGCTTCCTGGCTGCTGAGGCTGATGGGGGTGGGGAGGCTCTGATCACCCAACCAGCTGATGCCAGCAGCAGGGCCTCCAAAAAGGCAGAGGCTGCTATACGCTCGAGGCCAGATGCAGATGGTCAGGAAGGGCAAGCATGGGGCTCAGGAAGACAGATATCAACCTCTCGAATTTTCAGTGATCCTATCTGGAAAATGGGACAGGGTTAAAACGTGCGAGGGGTCTGGAGCCTGTCAAAGGCATTCAAGGGCCACTTACTATTATTGTTATTATTATTATTATTACTATTACATATCATCATCACTGATTTTTTTTCTCCCTGTACAGAGCCCCTTGTTCCTTGATCCTGTTATTCACGTCTGCAACCCCCACCTCCACACCTACTGGGGCACCTGACTCAATTAACATTCAATAAATGTTCATTTTTTTCCCCAATGTTGAGTTAAAAAACATCTCCATAAAATCACCACTGAAAATACGAGGATACTGATAAAGTAAAATGAGATCATTAAGCAACAATACGGCTTTTCTAGAAAGATGATTCAAAGAGCACTTGAAAACGACCATGACAACCTGGATGTTTTATTTTAAATCTTTTCAACAACTGGACCATGAGTAAAAATAAGAAACATTTTACAACTGCAATTCAGCTTTTAATTTCTTTTTTTTTTTTAAATATGTTCCCTTTGGTTAAGATGAAGTTTGCTTTATTTTATGTAACTGAAAGTAAACAGACAGCAGCAGGTTTTCCTGGAGAAGGCCCAGGACGGCAGGCGCGAAAACTGGTTCTCACTCCTTCCAGGCTGGAGAGCCCCCAAACCAGCCACGAGAGATGGGTGTTTATGTGACCTTAAATCTCCAGGCTTCACCATTTAGTGAGCAGCTGGGTCAGTCTGTGGCCACATGGTCTTGGGTGTCCCTTTCCCCATGTAGTCCTTGCTCCTTGTCAGTAATCATGTGGTAAGTTTATCAAGAGACCAGTGAAAAGCTGAAGAGTAGTAGTTAGAAAACGAGAATCCCGAAGAGCTATCAGTCCTGGTAAACTTAATAATACTTACGTGCATTTTTTCACACACGCAGACTCTTCAGAAGGGAGAGATGGGCAAGGTTTATCACATGATATGTTCCATGCCCGTCCCACTGGCTGAGCATTCCAGGACATTCTCCTAAGGTTCTCATTGAATCCACGTCATTCAGTTTGTAAGGTGGGGCAGGGCACGTTGTGCGGCTTTAAAGCGATGCAGAAACTGAAACCTGGATTCTTGGGGTCCTTGCTTCAGCTTCAGTGAGTTGCCTGAGGTCACACAGCTGGTTTGCAAGAACAGACTGGTGTTAAGATGCCCTTCATCTACCAGTCCCACATGCAGCGGCTCTTGGTGGAAGGAGCTTTTGTCCCTAAGGGGGCATGTGGCAGTGTCTGGAGGCGGTTATGACTGTCACCATTTGGGGGGCTGGCATCTAAAAGGTAGAGATTGTGGATGTGGCTAAACTCGCTGCGATGCACAGGACAGTCCCCACCCCCACCCCAACCGCACAAAATTATCCACAATGTCAACAGTGATGAGAGTTAGAAACTGGGCAAGATCGATCCGGGAAAGCGATGGGGCGGGGAGCACCTCTGAGTCCTCTTCTTGTGTGCATGCGTGTGTATGCATAGGTGTGTGTGTCAAAAAGAAATACTAAGGGCGTCTGGCTGGCTCAGTTGGTGTAGCATGCAACCCTTGATCTTGGGATTGTTAAGTCTAAGCTCCACGTTGGATGGAGAGATAACTTAAAACCTTAAAAAGAGAGAGATTGATTTAGAGAGAGAGAGAAATGCTAGATCAGAGGTCAGAAGGGAGTATGCTAGGCTGTTGCTTCTCAAAATGTTGTCCCTGGACCAGCACCAGCCAGGGACATGTTCGAAATGCAGACTTCCAGGCCCCTCCAGACTTCGTGAGTCAGAACCTCCCTTTTAGCAAGGTCCCAGATGATTTATGCGCTCATTAAAGTTGAAAAAGACAGGTTCTGGTTTATCCCAGGCTGGACATACTGCCTCCCAACCCCAACCCAAGAGATCTGCATTTCACTTGGCCTCCCATCTCACCAAGGTCCAGTCACAGAATCCCCATCGCCCAGGTGCTGTCCTTGGCCCTCAAGCCTGATCTGTGCCCCTTCCTTCCACGCTTATGAGAGTCCTGGTGTGGGAGAAGAGCACCTCTGAGCAGGTTTATTATAACCTTCCCCAATTTTCTCCCCGCCTCTCCCCGGCCCTGCAGGCCTACATCCTCTTGGGACAGTTCCTTCTGATGCATAAGAACGAAGCGGAGTTCCAGAAGTGGCTTATCTGTTGCTGCGGCGCGACGGAGTGTGAGGCCCAGGAGAGTTCTCACTGTCTGAAGGAGTGGTGCTCCTGCTTCCTCTAGACACACACCTCCTTGCTCTGATGCCTGGGTAAATGGCGCACTCTGTACTGGCACCCAGGCTTGGGGTCATTATTTTTGTGTTTAACTGGAAGGCTACACGTTCATTATACAAAGTAGTTCATGAATATAAAAGAGGACAGGCAAAAGACAAGGGGCCCCCAAATTTCCCACCTGGAAACAACTGTCACTCACCTCCCATGAATAGCATGCCAAACATCTCAGGCATAAATTTATATAAAACAACCTTTTATTTTAAAGTGCGGATTAGGTTTTAAGCCGGTGTATTGGTTCTATGTGTTGCCGCATAGCACGTGAACCCAAAGCATGGCAGCTTAAAACAAACAATTTTACCTCACACAACTTCTTAGGGCCAGGAACCTGAGGGTGGCTTAGTTGGGTGGCTCTGTCTCCGGGTCTCCCACGAGGTTGCTGGGCAGCTGGGCAGCAGTCATCTGAAGGTTTGACTAAGGCCGGAGGATCCACTTCAAGTCGTTGCACTCACATGGCTGTTGACTGGTGTCCTCCGCTGCTCCTTATGTGGGGCTCTCCATAGGGCTACTCATGGTGTGGCATCTAGCTTCCCCCAGAGTGTCTCACCCAAGAGGGAGTAAGAGAGCAAGCAAGAAGCCACAGTGCCTTTTACGACCCAGTCTCTGACTCACCCTATATCACTTCTGCCTTCTTCTATTTTTAGAAGCAAGTCATTAAGTCCTCAAGAGAAGAAAATTAAACTTTCTTGAAACAGCAACTAATACAGCAGACATATTTTTCAGAGCATTGTAGTTAGGTTTCTGAGGTATAAGTTATAATCAGCAAAACTTGCCCTTTTTAGGTGTGTAGTTCTATGACTTTTGACAAATGTGTTGTCCCATGACCACCTCCAGAATCAAGATAGAGAACACTTTCATTGCCCCAAAGAGTTCCCTAATGCCCCCCTGTCATCATCCCTGTGCCCCTCCCCAGCCCTTCCCAACCAATGATCTGGTTTTTGTCCTAATAGTTTTGACATTTCCAGAAGCCAAATAAATGTAATCAAACAATATGTTGCCTTTTAAGAGTGGCTTCTTTCACTTAGCATAATTCAATTGAGATGAATCCATTATACAGGCTTTATAAGTTCCAGAAAATGTTGGCAGATGTTGTGGGTGCATGGCCCCATAGCCTTTGGCATTCACTGTTCTAAAGAGCCCAATAACTTCCCTCAGCAAGCAACTGAGTAGCCTCTGCCAACAAGGACCTCTGGTTGTAGGGGTAGGGATCCACCCAGGAACAGGGCAGGGAGGAAGCGCCTGGGAATTAACACCCAGTCATGGGTGGAAGTTGATGGCTAAATGTCTCAGCTTCCTTGTGCTTTGGGTGGGACAGCTCTGAGGTGGTATCTCCCAGCTTCCCAGTGGTGTTAAGCCCAGCTGCCCACAGTGGCCCCCTGCCATTTTCACACCCCTAGGCATTTGTTTTCTTCCCCTCCTACTTGCTACTAGGGTTTCCTGGGCACACCCCTCTAGGAAATATTCAATTTTAGTCTCAGTGTGGTTCTAGAAGAACCCAACTTAAGACAAAAGTGCTAGAATTTAATTTTATTTCAAAAGAAGAAAGAAAAGTGGAACTGAGAGAATTAATTGAACTTCATTGAATTTTTTTCTTCATTACTAGATATAGTACTTTCTAAATCAATTTCTTCCAAGTGTAAAAAATAATATGGGGAAACAGTAAGAGAGGGGTTAGTGTCATTAGGTATATTTTAAACTCTGTTTTTCAGTATTAGATGGTATGAATTCCCATTTTTTAAAAGAGAAATAAGAATAAGAAGAAATTAGCACTCTTACTTCGTCTCATTTTTTAAAATTGGCTTTAATATTATTTTTAGTTTGTCAAGGTTTATAGCATTTATATGCTTCCCATAAACTTAATCCCTGTAGTTGTTCAGTCTTAGTTGTATATTTATGAGCTTATATCAACTCTTGTTGGTATATTATTTTATACTTGGCTTTGCCACTCCTGAATTCTTTGTTTTGATACACTTCTCTGTTGGTTGAGTTGGATGATTATATTAGTCAGAATAGGTCAGATTACACTGCTTTAACAAACAATCCTCCAAGGCTCAGTGATTTAGCCAGAAAATGTTGATTTCTCTTTTAGGCTTCATATCTAGTATATGCCACCAGGAGAGTTCTGTCCATTGTAATCACCCTGATGGTTAGGTAGATGGAAATTCCCTTTCAATACATGCTTGAGGTGTCTGGCTAGATCAGTCAGAAGAGTGTGGGACTCTTGATCTTGGGATCATGAGTTTGAGCCCATGTGGGTTATAGAGATCACTTCAATAAATAAAACTTAAAAAAAAAATGCTCCCATGAGTACCACAGTGGTGGCAAGGTGCCATGGTGGCTTACACACTATATTTCAAAGCCTCTACCCAGAGTGATATATTCCATGTATGCTCACATTTCACTGTGAACAGAACAGCATTTGTTCACATTTCATCATGAACAAAACGATAAAGCAAATCACATGGTCATACCTGACTGCGAAGGGTCAAGGACTCTTCTGAGCTCAGAAGCAGCAGAAATATTTGGTGATAGCACTCATCAAAACCACAGTCATCAGTTTGATTCAATGCTTTTCCCCTGTATGCTTCACAGGTGTTACATTTGCTAAGTTCATAATATGACTGGGATATTTCCATTGAGGTCTGTTTAACTCTTTCTAGCTCTGCTTCTCTAGTTGTCCCCAAGGAGAGCCAACTGGCTGGCCCAAAGACTTAAATAGCTCCATCTCCTAAGGCCTCAGGTTCTGTCCATCCAGAGCCCTTCCCTTACTCCTTCCTGTACAGCCCATCCTTGGGTTAATTCCTTACTGAGATAGTCATGAGATTTAGAGGTCACTCATTTTCTTTTCTTAAGATTTTATTTATTTATTTATTTGAGAGAGAGAGAGAGAGAGAGAGAGAGATCACGCATGAACGTCCAAATGTGGGGGAGGAGGGTGGGCAGTGGGAGAGGAAGAGAGAATCTGAGGCAGACTAGACTCTGAGCACCTGAGCCAAAACCAAGAGTTGGACGCTTAACCGACTGAGCCACCCAGGTACCCCAAAGTCACTCATTTTCTAAGACAAGAGCTTTTGACTCTAGGGAAAGGAAAGCGGGAAGTAGCCTTTTTCTTCCCTCCATTTTCACACACTTCCCATATTGCTGAAATTTGTCCCTTTAATAGGGTTGATGTCTAGGATCATGTAGGAAAATCAGGGAACTGAGAAGCTTGGAGGAGATGGGCTTCCAACGTTAAGGAGCCTCTACAGAGGGGACCCTAGCACAGATAATTGAAAACCAGGGTACATGTTCTTCGTGTAGTGTAACTGGAGGGACACTGAGGATGAACCCTGTTCCCCATAATTTTCTTTACAGGCATTAGGAATGCTCCCCATCATCTATTCATTCTCTTGTGCTGATTTTAGTTATTCTCATAGATAAAATTATTGGCCCCAATTCTTCACCCTCCTGTATTTTCCACCTTTGTCAGGTGATTTTGCCGTCCCTCCCCCTAGAAGCAGAATAACTCCCAGTCCCTTGACTTAGACTTGACCATGATTTGCTTTGGCCAATAGTATAAATTTGAAATGGCAGCATGCCAATTCTGAGCTTCATTGTACATTTCCACTTGCTCTCTCATATCTCTGTCAACGTTGGGAGAAGAGCTATCTCCTAGGATAACTGCTGCCCCTTCAGGGTCCTAGAATGAACCCCAGTGAAACTGATGTGAGCCCAATTGGCAGCAAGGACTCGAGGCCAGCCAGACCTGCAGCTTTATGCAAAGTTGCCCGGCAGAGCCCACCCTGAATCAGCCAACCCTCAGCCAACTCACAGATGTGTGAGCAAGAATAAAGGATTGCTATGCAAAGCCACTAATGTTTGGGACATTTTGCTATGCAACAATGCCTGATACAGTCCTCCTAGCCTAACACATGTCCTCACCCTGGCAAATGGTGCTGCATTAAAACCCAACCAAACCTTTCAGTGGAACAGCAGTCCAGGGTGGGTGAAAGAATATTGCCTCTGAAGGCAGCCAGGCACAGTTGTGAATATCAGCTCTGCCAACCAGCTTCTTATCCTGAGTAGGCTACTTAACACTGAGCCTTGGTTTCTTTACCCATAAAATGGGGGCAGGAAGGTGATTACTCTGCCTTGAAAGTTGGACTAATTGAAATAGTATGTGTTAGATACATGGTTCAGAGTAGAATCTCTGTCTCTGTTCTTGGGCTCTCCTCTGAGCCTGACCCCCTGAGTGCTTGGTCATCCCATGATATTTGGGAAAGAATTCAGAGCTCTGAGCTGGAAGGGAGCCCAGCTATCAGCTTATCCCATTCTGTTCCACCATACGAGTACAGGACACTGTACATTATACACTCTTTAGGGAGATGAGTGGGTAAGAAAAGACAACCAGTAAAAATTAGATTTTGACTGGGATCTTATAGGGTCCCATCAGCCACTGATCCCCAAAGACATTTTCAAGGACACTTAAGAGGTCACATGTGTCCTCAGCCATGTCAAAGGCTTATCTTCTGCTTGGCAGGACAGTTGTTTCAATGACTTGGGAAAGGATTGGTGCCTGAGAATATTTACCAGTTGTCACAGATTTGAGTAGCATCTTAATCAGGAGCCAACCATATGCAAGGAGAGGGGCTAAGTATCGACTCTTAGCCCGATATCTGTAGTTTGGGGGTATCTGTGCATCAATAAATGATTTCAGTTAGTATTTATGGAGCATCTAAGGTTCTATGCATGGTTAGATGTTAAGGGAAAGGCAAAGGGAATAACAAGTTTCTCTGACTTTGAGTAGCTTACAGCTAAAAAAGAGATGATTGGAAGATGGGAGGGAAAAGCAGCCAAGTTGTTAGAAGGTTTATCCTAGCTTGCTCTGTCCCAAAAGTATACCCCATGACAAAGGTCTAAGGGAAAGTAGTGCATTCAGGAATGTTCCCAGGAAATGACAGTAGGGGAGTGGGCTGTGTAGCAGGAAGGAAAAAGCAGCCACTAAAAGTGTTCCATCTCTGGCACTGTGGGCAACTGACCTCAGTCTTGCCCAGGGGATTCTGGGAGCCAGTGTAGTGCAGACACTCAGTCCAACCGGTAAGAAATCTTGTGTGTAAACCATGAGATCTAAAGAGGCACCACCGCCATTAACCATCTGTAGCTGTTGTCCGGAACAAAACAGGGCAATAAGAACCCAACACGCTGCTGTCAGGCACCCTAAGGCTTTTGATTCTTAATGCTAATGCTTTTCTAGAAAGCTGAGTTAGTCTGCTAAACATGGCTTTGAGTTAGCTGGACCACATGTCACTCAGAGTAAACCAATTCCTTACCGTGGCCCAGGAGGCCCTGCACAGTCGGGGCCCATTCCTTTTCCAGCTGCCTCTTCTCTGCCCACTGACTCTCTCCGCTCTAGCTTCTGGCCTCTTTGTTGTCCCTTAAACACCTGGACCCACTCCCTAGCAGGGGGTTCAGTGGTCTTGCAACGGCTGTTCCCCGTGCCTGGAACACGTTTTCCCCTCCCCATAGCTCACTCACCTACTTCCTCAATAGAACCTGGCCCAGTGATGGGAGCTCACTAAGTCTGTGTTGAATTGTGCTGATGGCTTGCACTGAGAATCTTTCTTATAAAACCGGTGGCTCGCTCCACCCTTCTCCCTGGAGAGCAGTGGCAGCTCTGGTCTTTGAACAAGTCCTTATGGGTTGTTCCTTCTTGACTCACCTCTGGAGCAAACTGGACAGGTGTCTGCTCCCAGGACTGTTTGTTCTGCCCCTACAGTGAAACCTGGAAGAGATGAACCCTGACACAGAAGCACACTGGTGACTGGGGAGAACAAAGCTGTGTTTCTGAAAGGAGACCAAACCTTCCCAGAGCCCATGTAGCCAAAGAGCCCACCAGTGGCCCAGCCAGCCTCCGGCCCCGAGCTGCTTCCTGGACAGACCCAGGCACTGGGATCTCACCAGCACCTCACAAGGAGCAGGCTCCCCACGCCCAAAAAGGGACAGTGGCCTACATGCCCCGACAGAGTGGGTGGTTTCCTGCATAGCCCAGACTGCCATACAGGCAGGAGTCAGGAGAGGAAACCCACAGGAAGCCGGGAAATCCCTTCTCTAGCCCCGTCTGGCAAAGCAGCAGAGAGTCCCTCAGGAACCTCCCATTGTGGGACATTTCCGGCCAGGCTCCTGGGGTTTCTACTGCAGGCAGAAGATCAAAATTCCCAACCCCATAAGCAGTGTTTTTAAAGGGTCTGTAAGTCAATGCACTAACAATGTCCCATAATTAATATAGCCTTAGAGATAGGTCTGCCTCAAGGAAGCCAATTCAGAACCATTCACGATCCCAGGGCCATTCCTAAGTCACCTCCACCAGCAAGAAGGCCCACCTCAAAGACCAAAGAGCTTTTCCTCCTAATTTGCCCTACCTGAGCCACTGGGTGGGGGAGGGGGCTAACCATTACTGGCTCAGAGCATTCTGGAATTCCTCCATTAGAATGGCCACTAGTGTCCAAAATGTTGTCTTAAATATTCCCAACATGGTAAATCTCTGTCTTCTAAAAATCCATTTGAATTTTGGCAAGAATGAAGTTATTTAGAGCAAAGTCTTATGAATATGATGGGTAATAAAGTTATGGAACACGATCTTTTAAAACAAATTTTTGTTCAAGTATAACAGACACACTGAGAGGTGTACAAATCATAGATTAGCCACATGGAGAATTTTCAGAAATTGAATATTACCAGAAGACCACCACTCGGATCAAAACCAGAATATTATCAATAGCTCAAGGCCACTCATGCCCCTTTCAGACAGGTTTGCCTTGCCTATGTCTGTAGTACTGACACCCAGCAGAAGAGATTGTTTTGACTGTTCCTGACCTTGACATGATGGGCACCTGCAACATGTACACTTCTGTGTCCAGCTCTATCCGTGTTATGTGAGTTTTGTGTATGATATTCATGTATAATGTTGCAGACAACAATGGTTGTATACTATTTCATTGTATGAATAGACTAGTCCCTTTATGGATTATTGCAAATGATGCTCCTGAGAATATTCTTGTACATGTCTTTTGGTGGATGCCAAAAGAGTGGAATCACTGACTAGTGGTGTATATGGAGCTAAGACAATAAGTGAAGCAGCTGGGTGTCAGATAGTAGGGAGCAGTGGGGAGTGTGGCAAACTGGAAAGGAAGCAGCTGGCACTCAGCTCCCTGCTTGTGGTGGCCATGTTGTGATCTCCTTCAGTTTTTCAAGACTTGCCAGAAACCCAGATTTTCTTGTGAGATTCCCAACTTTTCAATGTTGTAACAAATTCAAAAAGTTTGAAAAATATTTACAGGGAAAAACATGTTGATAACCGTAATCTGCCTTAGAGTCAGGAATTTGCTATCTCTGGTAAACTAAACAAAGATGTGCTCTGGGAGCCCAGGGACCCCAGCCCAGTTGTGGTCAGAGGGTGGAAGAAGAAGAGGAAGCTTTCTGAAAGGTGTGATTCTGGAGTGGGGTCTTGAAAAGGAGAAGCTAGGGGGAAAAGTGGGGAAAGAAGAAGATAGAAATGTCAAGCAGAGGAAAAGGTAACAGTCTGACCCTTGCTTGGGGAATAACAAGAGAACCTTGGAGTTTGGGGGGATGCTGTATCTTGAGTGCAGGATACATGTGGGGATGGGGACTTCTCCATAAAGATGAGAGTGTCAATGACAATTCACCATATGACAGGCATTTTTCATTGCACTGTCATAACAGAAGTAAGAATCATTGTTTGCTTTGTATATGGAGAGAATGAGACACAGAAAGGTTATTTGCCCAAATAGCACTCACACTTTGAGTCAGTAAGTAAAGCCCGGACTCAACTGGAGCCTTATTGCAGCTACCTGGGGTGAGACGAAATCAGCCAACACCTCATGTGTTATTCCTGTCTTTTAATTTTGTCCTGACTATGATGTGAGACACTGGAAGGTTTACGCAGGAAAGGTCATGTCACTATGATTACAGCCTGGAGAGGGTAGGAGGAGGGAGGGCAGGGTCAGAGGTAACTGCAGGAATCTGGATGAGAAACAGCAAGGTCTCTGCTAGGACAGTGTTAGGGCATGAAATCAAGGAGAGAGATTTAGGAGATATTCTGTAAGCCACTGCCCTCCTTCCCAGGACTTGGGAATGTGGTGAAGGTGAAGCGGAGCAAGAAAGAGGTTGACGCTGATAAGTTCCCTTTTGCATACGTTGTACTGGAGGTGTCTGTGCAGCATCTGAGGGTCTATGTCCTATAAGCAGATGGCCCTGTGGTTCTGAAGTCAGGAAGAAGAGGAAGAGGGCAAGAGATGAGCTTTGGGGGTCACTAGAACATAGACTGAAGATACAGGTGGAAGAGAGGTTGGTGGGAAGAGGAGAGGAGGTGGGATAGAACTGGGGATGACTGCAAGGTTTCAGGGCAAGAGGGAACAGATGGACACGCTCATACACCAAGAAGAGCATGTGGCAGGGACACTGCAAGAGAGTGGTTCCACGGCCAATCGAGAGAAAAAAGAGCTTCCAAAAGGCAACATCAATTTTTCAGAGGCTGAGTAAGAAAATAACCCAAAAGTGCCCTTGTGGTTTGGCAACAAAGATGCCACTGGTAACCTTAGTGGGGTCCCTTCAGTGGGGATACAGCAGATTGGGTTGCACTAGGGAGGGAAGAGGAGGTGAGAGGGGAAGGAAATGATTAAGAAGCAAGGCACCAGAAGCCTGTCTCACCCAGGATCCCTCAGGAGGCTTTGATGTTGGAGGTCTTTCAGCTTTCAGTTCAATGCCATGTTTGATTTTTTTTTTTTAAGTACATGTGTATTTGTGTATCAACCTCCATTATTTGACTAGCTTTTGGGAAGAAGCCTCTCCATTCTTTTACCATCTTCTTGAAGAGTGTTTGCAACTGCTTACAACGCTTATGTTCTCTTGATCTCTTGATCCATCTCTTGATCCAATTCCAGGCTCAAGTTCTTTTTTTCTTTCCCCAGGCTCAAGTTCTTAGGATGGTTTTTAAACCCTCATAGTGGGGAGTGGGAGTGGAAAGGATCCATACCTTTCAACTTTTCACATCATGTGAATTCTGGGAGAGCTGTGACATGAGCATTGCTCATGTCTGTTCCAGCATCTGCCATCAGTGGCTTGAGAAGGAAGTCAAGGGGTTAGAAAATTCAACGCAGTGACTCATGTCCTCACTCACTGATTTGTTGATGCGGGCCCAGAGGCAAGAAGCAGAGCAGGCAACAGGAAGGACCTTCTAACTGAATTGGCATGGAGGAAAAATGTATATAAGTGCCTTCCTTTGGAGAAATTGCTCAGTATTGGCTTTGACTTCAGTGGCTGATATATGAGACCAATCACCTAGGCATACCCTAATATAGATTCATTCATTTGTTCATTCATTCATTTAGTTTTTTTAATGACTACAAATTATTTTACATTCCTCCCATCAAAAATGGGATATAGAGTCCCATTTAACTGCTTTGATCAACAGAATATGGTGGAAGCTCTGCCTTGTGATTTCTGAGGCTACAATGCTCTAGCCCAGTTCACTGAAAGGCTAAACCACCATATAAAGAATCTGATGACCCTGAGATCACCTGGCTAAGTTCCACCAAACGTTCTCAGCTGAGCCCCACCTCCCAACTATTCTAGCCCAGACAACAGATATGTGAGTGAGGAAAACCTCTTGGAAGTGGATTCTGTAGCTCTAACCCAGTCCTTTGAGATACCCCTAACCACTCCAATTTTCCCAGCTGAGCCTCCAGACATTATGACACAGAAACAAGCTATTCCTGCTGGGTCTTGTCTGAATCTGTGGGCATAATTAAATGGTGTCGTTTTATGTCTGGGTTTGGGAAAACTATTGTGCATAATAGATCAGAATTATCTGGGATAAGAACCTATTGTGTATTATGTGCTATTCCAGGCACTGCAGATACGCAAAAGCAATAAGCAAGATAGGCAAAGTCCCATGTGAGTCTAACAGTCCATCTGGGGAAGACAGATAATGTAAACAAACACAGAGTTGGTAACTCCAAGGTTCATAAAAATAAAACCAGGGAATGTAGCCATGACTGTCAGGCTATAGTCAGGGGTGATAGGTCCAGGGAAGATCTATCAGGGGAGGTAGTATTTGAGCTGAAAATTGAATGATAACAGGAGGATCAGGGGAACAGCAAGTACAAAGGTGCTAAGGATACTTAAAGAGCAGACAGAAGCCAGTGAGAGTGGAGTGTGGTTAAGGAAGGGCATGAGTGGTGGAGAGGAGGCCAAGGAGACAGGTTGGGTCAATCTGGCCAGACCACATGGGCCATGATGAGGAGGCTGGATGATATCCTAAGGACAATAGCAAGTGACATTATCTGTACATTAGAAAGGCGAATCTATCTGTTGTGCAAGGAATGAATTGCAGAGGAACAAGGGAGGAAGCAGGAATACCAGTGAGGAGCCCTGGCTAGTAATCCAGGTCAGAGATGATGGTGGCTGGGACAAGGAGGTCATATTGGAGATGGTGAGAAGCAAATGAAATGAAGCTGTGTTTTTGAAGTAGATCAGACAGGTGTCACAAAGGGGTGGTTGTAGAAAGCAAGAGACAGGGAAGAATCAAGAACAGTTCCTAGGTTTCCCTATGCCCATCTTGGATAGTGTTCTAGGTTTACAGATGTTATTTTGTGGAGACTCTGGATTCTGTTATACTCCTCTGAACAATATAGATGCTTAAATTATCTGTTTGTTTTATAAAGCAATAAACTTGGCTAGATTCAAACTGTAGACTCTGCCTTTTGGGAACTTGCTCAAGTCTCAGTTCAGTTCTCCTAGCCTAGCTGGACTGTTGGAAGTCTTTCCCACACATGCATGGTTCAGGGGTCAGCAGAGATTTGGACAGCACTAATACGCAGAGTAGGAGACTGATCTTCACCTCTCTGGGTTCTCCTCCTCCTCTTAACAGCTGTAGTTGCTCACACTCTGTCTCTGGTTCTTTCAGCCAGAAAAACTGTAGACTTTCTATTGGAGTTTTAGTTATCTCACTTAGTTCAGGCTGAGAACTGTCCTCAAAACCATAGAAATATAAAATGGGAAACTCTGCCTATGCCATTCCTTTATTTCCAAGTATAGTGGCCCCTCCTGTTTCTGCCTGCTTTTGTTCACTCTCATTTAAGCAGGTTTTTTAAAATTAACTTCATATTTTGAGATAATTATATATGCATATCCAATTATAAGAAATAACAGAGATATCCTTTGGATGCTTTACTCAGTTTCCCCTAGTGGCAACATCTTGCAAAACTATGTTACAACAGCACAGCCAAGATACATAACATTTCCATCATTATAAGGGTCCTTGCATAGCCATACCCATTGCCCTCCCATCTACACCCTTTCCTTAGCTCCTAGTCACCACTGATCTGTCATTCATTTCTAAAATTTCATCATTTCAAAAATATTATATAAATGGAATCATACAGTATGTAACCTTTTGGGGACCTTTGTGTTTGTTTTTGTTTTGTTTTGTTTTTGCCTAACATAATATCCCAGAGAGTCATCCAAATTGCATGTATCAATAGTTCATTCCCTTATTCCATGGCATGGATGTATCCTAGTTTTTTCTTTGTTTGTTTTGTTTTGTTCTTGACCATTCACTTTGTTGAAGCACACCTAGGCCGATTCCAACTTTTGGCTATGACAAATAAAGCTGCTATGTACATTTATCTATAGGTTTTTCTGGCACAAAAGTATTCATTTCTGTGGGATAAATGCATTTCTGGGATGGATGGTAATTGCATGCTTAGCTTTTAAAAGAAATTGCTAAACTTTTGTCCGACATGGCTGTACCATAATACATCCCACTAGACATGAATGAGGGATGCAGTTTTTCTGCATCCTTATCAGCATTTGTCATTGTTACCATTTTTTATTTTAGTCATTCTGATAGGTATATAATGATATTTCATTGTGATTTTAATTTGCATTCCGTAATGGCAAAAGATATTGAGCATCTTTTCATGTGTTTATTTGCCATCTGTATATCCTCTTTGGTTAAATGTCTGTTCATTTCTGAGCTTTGTCTTTTGGAAAGCAAAGCAACACATGTCATCCTAATATCTGTTCCCTGCAAGGCTCCACATTTGCAGCTGCCCCATCTTCCACCAGCTGAGGCTGTCATAGTCAGGGCATTGTTGCTCTAGGGTCCAGGAGATGATCATAGGTGTAATCACCCATCAGATCAGAGAGGAGATTGGGGAGAGGGGAGGGTGAGAGCCAAATTTGTGGTGTCCTTAAACAGAGAGCTGTGGATAGGATTTCTTCTCTCTCCACCTCTTTCCATTTTCTAACCAGAGCAGAGGTCCTGACCCATTTCTCAGAGTACCATCCCTTCTATATCTTCCTGAGGCATCCCCTCCCATAGCCTCTCTCAAAACCACAAAGAGCTGATCAGACTGTATTGTACCTAGTAGATGCTCCATAAATATTTAGGCTTAGCAGTTTTGGTCTCATTGGAATTCCTGGTGTGCACATGACAGAAATCCAGTTAGAGTTAGCCAGACCCAGAACAGGAGTTTTTTGCAAGGAATCACTTCTGAAGTATAGCCAGTTAGTGTGGTAAGGGCAGCAGCAAGCCTTCCCATCACTACTCTCCCTCTGGCTCTCATCTCTGTCTCTCTGTCTCTGTCTCTCTCTCTCTCATTCTGCCTAGCAGCTTTAGTCCCTCAGCACAGACTTCAACTTCCACAATGCAGGGAATATGGTTGCCACCAGCCCTGGAGCCTCACACCCATGGCACCCAGAAACAGAGGGTCTAACTTTAACTGTCGTTTTTTTTTTTTTTTAAGATTTTATTTATTTACTTGAGAGAGAGAGCATGAGAGGGGAGAGGGTCAGAGGGAGAAGCAGACTCCCTGCTGAGCAGGGAGCCCGATGTGGGACTCGATCCAAGGACTCCAGGATCATGACCTGAGCTGAAGGCAGTTGCTTAACTAATCGAGCCACCCAGGCACCCCTAACTGTAGTTTTAAAAGTCCTGGGAGAAGATCATGGTGGATTCAGTGGGGGCCAAAGGGTGGGCCATTGTGACTGGCAATAGAAAAGAGATATTTCTTGTAGACCTAACCATTACATGCCCTTTCCAGCTTTAGGGGTTCAAATGAGACCACTGGAAGGCAGACAAAGCTCATACTTTCCTTTGTTTTCCTCACCTCCCAACCTGGAACGTCTGCTGGACTCCAACCCAAATGCCACCCAAGCTTGGGAGCCTATTTAGGTCAGCCTCCTGTTGGACCTCCCTTCTGGGATTACTCTAGCTTTTGATGACTTCCTCTATGAGTTAGGATAATGCTGGCTGCTATAACAAAAACCTGCATCATGGTGGGTTATACAAGTTTTTTTCGGGCTCATTTAAAAGGGCAACATGTGTATTTTGAAGTGGAGGTTACCTTCCACAGGTTAATTCAGGGATCTAAAGCCTGCTTCCATCTTGTGGATCCACCCTTCCCTACCTCAGAGTCCTCTGTATTCTGCCAGGAAGATGGGAAATGATAGAAGGGGGAAGACACACCCACTTCTCAAATACCTCACATCTATTCACATCCTCATTGGAGGTAACCAGTCACATGACCCTTCCAAAATAAATGGGGTGATGGGAAATGCAGTTCCTCGCTAATAACTGCTGTTCAACCGCAACTTTATACTAGGTAAGGAAGAAGGTACAGAGATATGTTACCTCAGAGATAGTGCTGATTTGGTTCCAGATCACCGCAATAAATGAATGTGACAATGAAGTGAGCCAAATGAATTTTGGGGTTTCCCAGCATATATAAAAGTTCTGTTTGTACCATACTGTAGTCTACTAAGTGTGTAATAGCATTATGTCAAAAAAACACACAATGCACATACCTTAACTTAAAAAATACTTTATTAGTAATAATGCTAGTCATCATCTGAACTTTCAGTGAGTTGTAATCACTGATGACAAATCACCATGACAAATATAATGAAAATGACAAAGTTTAAAATATATTTTTAAAGATTTTTTAAAGATTTTATTTATTATTTGACAGAGAGACAGTTTGAGAGCACAAGCAGGGGGAGTGGGAGGGGGAGAAGCAGACTTCCCGCCAGGCAGGGAGCCTGATGTGGGACTCGATCCCAGGACTCTAGGATCATGACCTGAGCTGAAGGCAGACGCTTAACCGACTGAGCCACCCAGGCACTCCAAAGTTTAAAATATTGCGAGAATTACCAAAATGTGACACAGAGACACAAGGTGAGCAAATGCTGTTGGAAAAATAACACCGCAAGTCTTGCTCAAGGCAGGGTTGTCACAGAACTTCAATTTGTTTTAAAAAAGAGAGAGAGAGAGAGAGAAAAGGAAAAACAAAACAAAACAAAACCGGTGTCTGTGAAGCACAATCACATGAGGGATGCGTATGTTTTGGCGGGCTGTTGATTATCTTGCCACTCCTCCCCCTCCTATGCAAGTGGCCACCCACAGATGAGTGTCTCATTGTCCTCTGTCTCCTGTCTGCTAATCTCAATGTCCACAACACCTGGAGCCTTTGTCTCTTGCCACTCCCAGAGACGCAGCCGGCTAATGGATTCATGAAAGAAGATGGTCAGTTTCACCCAATAGTTTTTTCAAAGAAAATTGGCAAGCTGTGGTCTATGGGCCAGCTGCCTGGTTTTGTAAATGAGGTTTTATTGGAACCAAGGGAGAGACTAGGGACAGGTGAGTGAAACAGGGTCAGGCAAATGAAGGATTAGGTCCTGCCTTTGAAATTTTGACATTTTGATCATCATGGATTTGGAGAGTTACTTCTAATTTTTTAAAAATAGCATGTTAAAATATTTTTTATCCTGATTACTGAGTTTCTTGGTACTCCCTTAAATGTTGCACCCAAGGGAAGGGCCTCACTCACCTACCTGTTGTGCTCCTTCCCACTCTGAAGAGCCTGACGTCTGGGAATGTGCCCAGACCAGGGTGAGACTGGCACAGAGGGGGGCAGGGCCCTGGTGCTGTGTCCTGGAGAAGGACTCCACACTCTCCCCCGCACCGGCCCTGCAGCCCTGGGAGGCTTCTGCTACTCTAGAGCCCCTGCAGGTGGTGGCATGGTCCTGATTAGTCACCAGAAGGCCTCCCTCCTCCACCAAATCTCCTTCTGCCTCTGGAGACGGCCCTGGGACCCTGCTTATCTCATTTCCCTGGCACCATTTTGAGTCCTGTAAGCTTTCAAACTGAAACCACATCTCATAACAGTTTGGTCGAAAGACAACTGTCACCAGTTTGAAGCTATAGACTTCCAAAGCTATTTGGTTTCATTTCATAGCCCCCAGATTTTGTTCCTTTGTGCTTTTTGGCTGATTCTTTCCTCTCACTCTCTCTCTCTCTAGCTCCCTTTCCCTTTCTCCCTCCTCCTCTCCTATCCTCTTCCTCCTTAGCTATCTCTTCCCCTATCACTGTGACTTCCAACCCCTCCAGTCTTGGAGCCGGTGTTGTCTGGGGCTGTGCTGGGAAGAAGGAATGCCTTCCTGTAGGATCAGGCTCTGGCAGTTTCTTTGAAGGTCATGATGTGGGGAGAGGTGACAGCTTCCTTTAAAATGAAAATGAGACTGGAGTGGCTGGGTGGCTCAGTGGGTTAAGCATCTGCCTTCAGGTCAGGTCATGATCCCAGCATCCTGGGATCGAGCCCCACATCAGGCTCTCTGTTAGGCCAGGAGCCTGCTTCTCCCTCTCCCTCTGCCTGTCTCTCTCCCTGCTTGTGCACTCTCTCTCTGTGTGTCAAATAAATAAATAAGATCTTTAAAAAAAAATTAAAAGGAGACTGTTCCCCAAACAAATCAGACACCTTGCATCCCACAAGAGAAGGACCAAAGCCTTAAAAACCATGTTACCCCTCCT
Organism: Meles meles; assembly: GCF_922984935.1. Lineage (NCBI taxonomy): Eukaryota > Metazoa > Chordata > Mammalia > Carnivora > Mustelidae > Meles > Meles meles. The sequence goes on along the minus strand of NC_060081.1, from coordinate 40,309,694 downwards.
GCAAGAAAACAAACCAGTTTCTGTGAATTAATGGAAGCTGACCTACTATATGCATTCATCCCACGGCCCAGAGGTTCCCTCCCAAAAGCTGAAAAGAAAAGCAAGAGCCGCGTTCAAGAAGGTTCACAGAGACATGAGGCATAATCAAATTAGAAACTACCCAAATGTCCATCAACAGTAAAATGGACAAGTAGATTGAATAAATAATAATCAATAATAATCATAAATAAACAGGTGGCTAAATCAATAAATGCTATTCAATGGAATATTCTATAGCAGTGAGAATAAATGATCTACAACTATATACATATTTTATATGTATATACATTTACATTAAATAATTATACTATTACTATATACATAGACGCCATGTTGAGCAAAAGAAGTTAAACAGAAAGCACATGTGGATGATTCCAAGTACGTAAGCACAATAGGGCAACACGAATCTCTGCTGTCTTGCAAGGTACAGGCTAGAAGGGCACACAGGGGCTCTGGGGTTGCGATTGTAATTGGTCTTGACCTACAGGTGTTCGGTTTGTGAAAATGGGGCCAGCTACACACTTGTGCCACATGCTTGGTTCTACGTATCTATCATTTTTAAATAACTCAAAAGCCAAAGGTAGGCCCAACTGGCCCGTTGGACTTGAGGACAGGTGAGGAGGTGTAAGAGGAGGGGAGGGCAGATGGCCTGCAGGCCTCCTGAAGGCCTCCCTTGGGAGGGGACAGTCCTCAAAGCTGGCCTACCTCCCACACCTGTCTCACCCCAGGATAACTAAGTGGGGCTGGCCACATGGGCTGGGACACTACTCCTGCGGCCAGAACACAACTCCCCAGCTTCCAGTCTAGCCAAGACACACACTCCGTCAAAGCGCAGTACAGCCCAGTCAGAGCTGGGTGGGTGAGCCCTGTCTCTCCTGGAAGAGAACATGAGCCCTTCTTCTTCTTTTTCTTTTTTTAATTTTTAAAGATTTTTTATTTGTTTATTTGACAGAGAGATCACAAGTAGGCAGAGAGACAGGCAGAGAAAGAGAGGAGGAAGCAGGCTCCCTGCTGAGCAGAGAGCCCGATGCGAGGCTCAATCCCAGGACCCTGAGATCATGACCTGAGCCGATGGCAGAGGCTTTAGCCCACTGAGCCACTGAGACACCCCCGGACATGAGCCCTCTTAAAGCAGGCTCTCACCAGCTCTCAGCAGCCTGCCAGAGCCACCATGCTCTAAGGCCCATGGCCCCCTTCAGACTAGTTCAGCTCAGCCCTCTGTGACCATACTGTGTTCCTTACAGCCTTGAGAGAAGCCAGTAGGTTGGTGGGGCAGCTTTCACTGACATAGTCAGCAAGTGACACACCTACTCTGTGTCAGGCACTGTGCTGGATGCTGGAACCCACTCCTGTCCTCACAGCCCTGGTGGATAAAAAGCAAATACAGGGGCACCTGGGTGGCTCAGTGGGTTAAAGCCTCTGCCTTCGGCTCGGGTCATGATCCCAGGGTCCTGGGATCGAGCCCCACATCGGCTCTCTGCTCAACAGGGAGCCTGCTTCCTCCTCTCTCTCTCTCTCTCTGCCTGCCTCTCTACCTACTTGTGATCTCTCTCTGTCAAATAAATAAATAAAAATCTTGAAAAAAAAAAAAAGCAAATACAAAGTAAACAGGATGATTACCAGTTATGACAATAGAAAAGACACCCACCCCTAATATTCTTGGACTCCAGATAAGAGTTCAAGCAGAGGTCATTGGCCTAAAGTTCACTTCCTTCTCTTCCTGCTCTATGCTCCATCCTGCTGCTGCTGCTGCTTCTTTTTTTTTTTTTAATTTGTTTGTTTGTTTATTTATTTATTTATTTGAGAGAGAGAGAGAGTGAGAGAGAAAGCATGAGCAGAGAGAGGAGCAGAGGGAGAGAGAGAATCTCAAGCAGACTCCCCGTTGAGCACAGAACTCGATGCAGGGCCTGACCTGGGCCCCAATCCTATGACCCTGCGATCATGACCTGAGCTGAACTCAAAAGTCAGACTCTTAACCGACTGAGCCACCCAGGTGTCCCTCTATGCTGCTTTTGAAGGGGTCTTCCCACATGTGGACAACCCAGGGGCACATGGCCCTCCACCCCCTCCTCTCTGCAGGTGCAGGAAAAGACACCCAGAGAAGACAGCCCTGTGTAGCTGTGTCAGCAGGGAGAAGGGCTGTCTGTTTAGAATTGTATACGGCCCTGGGCTCTGGGTGAGTGCCATCCCTTGGCTCTCCCTCTCTCCTTCCCCACTTCCCCTATCCCACCCCCATCTGCCCTGGGGGAAAGGGCATGAATAGGGGAGGCTGAGGGCAGGCAGGGCTTCCATTCACCTAGTTTGAATGGCAAAACTGATCATATTAATTGGGGTAGGAGCTACTGGGGAGGGGAGAGGAGAGGAAGCATCCTGAGTGCTAGCTGTACAAAGACCTAGGGAAGAGCACTGTGGAAGAAGGCAGGAAGGAGTTTAAAGAAAGAAGGCCAATGTGCCTGGAGCAGAGGGAAGTGAGCAGGACAGATCATGCAGAGAACTGAAGGCTTTATGCTCAGGCCCAGAGGACTCACCAGAGGGATTTTTTATTTCTTCCCTATTGAAGTATAATTGACACACAATATAATGCACCATCTTAAGTGTACAGGTCAATAAATTTTACAAATGCATACATTCATGAAAACACTACCAGTGCAAGACATAGGGTATTTCCAGGGTCCTAGAGAGCTCTGCTGTGGCCCCTCCCACTCAATAGCCCCCCTCAAAGATAACCACTGTTTTGACTTACATCACCAAAGACTGCTTTGCCTGATTCTGGTCTTCAATACATGAAACCATACAGCTATGTACTCGTTTATGTCTGACTTCCTTCACTCAATGTTCTCTCTGTGGGATGCTCCTATTGGGCTACATGTCATAGGTCATACTTGTTTGTTGCCATGTAGTATTCTACTGTGTAAATTTATCATAATATGTTTATCCATTCTCTTGTGGAGGGACAGCTGGGCTGTTCCAGTTGGGGGCTATTAGGAAGGAAGCAGCATGAATACTCTTAGCTAAGTGTAGCAGTGGTCCTGGGTGCCCATCTCTGTTGGGTGTGTGCTCAGGAGTGGAACTGCTGAGTCACAAGGTAGATCTATGTTGCCCTTAGTAGGTCCTATCAAAGAGTTCTTCAAAGTGGTTTGAGAGGTGGATGGAGGGCTTCAAATGGGAGCCTTCACAATCTGCCGTATATGTATGACAAAGCAGGTCAGCTGCAGTTGGTGAAGAGCTCTAAGGTGTCAGAGTGAAGGGGAGGAGACCAGTTAGCAGGCAATGAAATGATCCAGATAAGCAAGGATGAGCTACAGGTGTGACTGGTAGCCATGGGAATGAGGAAGATGTCATCCCATTTCAATGAGAAAGACACTGTGAGCTCGCTGACCAAAGCCACACAGCAGAGCACAGTGTCTGTCCTTAAACCCAGAGATTCCAACTCAGCCCAGCCAAGTCTCTCTTGGCTCAGGGCCCTGTTCCCTCTCCAGAACTCTTTGAACTATGCATCCTGTGGCCCCAAAGGCTAATGAAGCTGGTATGGGAACTATCAGAGAAAATAGATAGACCTGCTGGGTACAACTGGCCTTCCCTCTCAGCCTGGAAGTCACTTCAAATCATGTTGTTTTTGCACATTTATTTATGGGCCCTGTTTAATTCCCCAAAACCCCATCTCCTTGGTTCTTCCATGGGTTCTCTCTGGAGTGGAACCCCAATAGCAAACACCCAGACCTTTTTCAAGCCCTGTCCACACTCTAACCAAGGGACACATGGTACAGACTGGGAAGCTCACTTACTTGGCCCCTTTGGGCAGCCAGTGGTTGTTGTTAGTGTTGTACCCATACTTGGCCAGCATTGAGTATGGGCATGGCAGGCCTCCTTCACCTATAAAAATCAGAGCCAGGAAATGCCACAGTGCGTGGGTTTTCTATAGGGACTAGTGAAAAGTGTTCTACTATCTGGACAGCTGGCTAATTGGAAATGAATCACCTTTATTACTCACTAGGTAGGGGTAATGACTCTACATGGTTTCAGATCTCTGGGAATGTCAGTAAAGGGTATCACTAGGACTCTTTGAGATAGATCCAGAAATCCATTTCCAACTAGTTGGTTTTTTTTGTTTTTTCCTTCTCAAGCTTACCTTTCATTTCCAACTAGTTTTAACAGCAGCACAACAAATTCGTTGATATATGCACCTGAGAAGTCTAGAGATACTGGCTTCAGGAATAGCGGACTCCAGGTGCTCAAAAATATAAGGCTCCTACTCTCTTCATTTTTCATCTTTGCTTTTCTCTCTGTTGTCTATACTTTCAAGCTAGCTCTCTCCATGTGATAGAAAAACATAGCCACCAATAGAAGAAGCATATATCCTGTTTATTAATCTCAGCCAAAAAAAGGGCCTCTTGATGTGGAGAAAGGGGAACCCTCTTCCACTGTTGGTGGGAATGCAAGTTGGTGCAGCCACTTTGGAGAACAGTGTGGAGATTCCTCAAGAAATGCTGGGTATTTACCCCAAGGATACAGATGTAGTGAAAAGAAGAGCCATCCGTACCCCAATGTTTATTGCAGCAATGGCCACGGTCACTAAACTGTGGAAAGAACCAAGATGCCCTTCAATGGACGAATGGATAAGGAAGATGTGATCCATATACACGATGGAGTATTATACCTCCATCAGAAAGGATGAATACCCAACTTTTGTAGCAACATGGACAGGACTGGAAGAAATTATGCTGAGTGAAATAAGTCAAGCAGAGAGAGTCAAGTATCATATGGTCTCACTTATTTGTGGAGCATAACAAAGAACATGGAGGACATGGCGAGATGGAGAGGAGAAGGGAGTTGAGGGAAACTGGAAGGGAAGATGAACCATGAAAGACTATGGACTCTGAAAAACAACCAGAGGGTTTTGATGGGGTGGGGAGTGGGAGGTTGAGGAACCAGGTGGTGGGTAATAGGGAGGGCACGTACTGCATGGAGCACTGGGTGAGGTGCAAAAACAATGAATACTGTTACGCTGAAAATAAATTAAAAAAAAAAAAAGAGGGCCTCTTTACCAATGTAGTTTTCAGGGTTGGTTTCCTATAGACTAACCTGGGTCAGGTGTTCAACTTGAACCAATCACTGTGACCAAGAGCACTGATGTGCTGATTGGCCACCTGGAGTCAGAGGGTGTACTCAGAGGGAAGGAGAGGGTCCCCCCAAAGAAAAGTGGGTGCTATTTTCAGAAAAAGAACAAGTAGGTAATGAACAACCCAAACAAGATTTTAAAGCTATATCTTGTTGCTTCAAATGCCTATATTCAGGAAAGCTGCTGATAAACTCATTTTAGGTAGCCTGGGAAGAGTGGGTGGGTGGATGGATGGATGAATGGAAGAACAAACAAATGCACACAGGAGCAAATATTTACTGGTCACAAGATTTTAAGCTACTTGAGAGCAAAAATCTAGCTGAGGACCTGGCACATAGCAGTAGGTCAAGGGTGGCAAATGTTAAGAGATGACTGTTACCTTCCCTCTTGAGCCCAGACTAGCCTAAGAGTCCTTCACGACACAGCACTCCAGATGAAACTAAGCACCATCCTTTTCAAATATATCATCTCCTTTAGAACCTGCCCCACATCTCTGATCCTGCTCAACAGAAGTGTGTTCACATAAAGTAGGTATCTACCATGGACTGGGCTCATTTGAACACAACAGTTTGTTAAATGAAAGCAGTTTGCTCCCCAGAGAGCTACCATCTTAGATGTCCGTGGAGACTTTCCGGAAATAGACTGATGTCAACTCTTCTCAGAGCTTAGGCAAAGGGAAAGTTGACAGGGAAGGGGATGCAGCAGACTGGTGCGTTGGTACACATCTAACAGCCCAGCTCTCCAAATAGAAAGGTCCCAATCTGCCAACCACCATAGCATACATTCTCCCACTACAGTCAGTCTCAACCTTCCAAACTGAAGTCTCTGAAAATAGAACTGGGAAGGGATGCACACAGTCAGCTCTCGAGTGCTGACATGAGCTGGCTGCGGCAACCCATCAGCTTAGAGGACGTTGTGTTTCCCAAGGGATTCTAGAGCCACGTCAGACTTTTCTTTGAGGTGAGGTTTCACCAATGGTCACTCAAGAATATTTGGTTAGAATCCAATACAGAAACCTAAATTCTCTCCTAGAAGTTAGAGCTATTTCCAAAATCAAAGTTAATATTACTTTAGGCTCCAGGGTGAAATGTGTGGGGTGGGGGTCGGGGTGGGGGGAGTGGGGGAAGCGTTAGTTGACTTCATTCATAAGACCTGCTGTGGGGTGTTGTCTACCGTCAGCTTATTCTGTCGTGTTCACATTAACTCCACTCTCTGACAATATAATAACTTTTTAAAGTTTTCCCCCAAAATCTCATATTGTAAATGCTAAACATATGCCAAAGTAGTATATGACCATTGTGACCCGACTTCAGTTATGTGATCAGCTCATGACCAATCTTGTTGCGTCTACACCTGACCCACTCTCTACCTCCTTTCCTCTATCACCTGGAGACAAATCCCACCCATCAAAAAATTCATCTGTAAAGATGTTAATAAAACACAATACCATTTTAATCTAGAAAACTCATTTAAACAGAGTTGTAAGTAACTGAGGATGGTCTAAACTGTCAGCCTGCTCTGACTTGGTGGCATTTTTCACTGGGCTGTAGGCTGAAGAAGGGCACCATGATGGTGGCCTCTTGTGAATTATTTCCCCCGTGGGGAGGAGGGAGTGAAGTTTTGGGGGATGCTGAGCTGTTGATGGTACCTCAATTACAACCTGAAAACAACTAAAGTCTCAGCAGCTTACAAGGTCATTCTTGTCACTACCCTCCATCCGAGGCTCTCATAAAAGGATATTTGAGTTCGATCCAAAGAATGCTCCAACTTTGTCCCTGACCCGTAAGTCTCAAGTATATAGATCTTGTTCCAGTTCATATTGGTTCATTAGAATTTTTTCAGATGGGGGTGGAAAGGGGCCGATGAATAACTGCGAAGTTAGAAGCCGTGGGAAAACCTCCAGCTGCTCAGAAGTCTCTGGTTCTTCTGATTCCAGTGTTTCTGGAGGTCTCTCTCCCAGCCTGGATACCAAGGAGGCAGTCACTTGGAGGGAGAGCAGTGGAGTCCTGCGCTCCTCCCAACAACCGTGACATTCGAGAGATCCACAAACCGCATCCAGGAGTTCAGCTTGTTTTGTCTGGCTCTTGTAACATTTATTTAAAAGGTGTGGGGGATCCTTTGCCGATACTTATCAATTGGGAGACTTTCCATAAAAATCTCTTGGAGGCCAACCCAACAGCTTTTCAACATAGCCTCATGCTTGGCAAGCTGGGGACTTGAGCCCCCGTCTCTCCCAGGGAGCCAGTGATGGACAGGTGTTAGTGGAATAAATACCCCAGCTTTCTCGCCCTCAGGTGGGCAACTCTGCAGCATGTTCTGTGCCTGCTTCCCAGTCCTCAGGCTGCTGGAGCCCCAGTTGTACCCACCCAAGTACACCCTGACTGGGCTTCCTTCCCTTGCCTCTCTCTCCCTTCCCCACTCCCCTCCTCCTGCTTCCAGGAATCGTCTTGCAAATCATCTGCTTGCACTGAGTCCTTGTCTGGTGTGGGAGAATTCAATCTAAGACACGTTCCACTAACTTCCAGCCCAGTCCTCCCAGTTTATCAGCCTCTAGCCCTGCTGGGCCTGTTCCTTGGAGCCCTGAGCACCCCCACAAACCAGTCATTGTCCAAGGACGGCTTGCCTCAGAGATCAAAGTGGCCTCTGCATTCGGGAAAATATTGGGTCAAATAGCATGTCATTTCAGAAAAGCTCTCAAGTACAGCCTTCTCCCGAGCTGTGCAATTACAACCTCGTTCTCTGCTCGCTTTAAATGCCTGTGCAAGCAGCTATTTACTCTCTGGCCCAGGGCACCACTAAAGGGCTCATTCTAAATATATCACAACAAACTCACAACCCTCCCGCCGCCCAAATGCATCTTTGTGAGTTGCTTGGAGCCCTGAGCTCCGTGGTCGAACGCCTCCAAGTAAAACCCAGCCCCCGATGTGAAGTTCAAAGTGCGGCACAGCCCTCTTCCCCACTCTCCCTTCTCCCCACCCACCCTCTGAGAAGCCAGGGGATTTCTAATGGGAAAGTAAAAAGGGCAGAGCGTTGAGATTCATTGTCAGACTGGCTCCAAGGGCAAGAGAGTTGTGGGGTTTAACAGTATGTCCGAAGCTTAAAATACGCACCAATAAATGTTTGTCAATTACATTCTGTAGCCATGTAAGTGTAATACTTTTCCTTCCATCTTATCTTCCCTTCCTCCCTCTCTTTCTGGTGCCTCCCTTCCTCCCTCCCTCCATCCCTTTCTTCTTTCCTGCCTTCCTTCCCTCTATCTCTTGGCACAAGGCATACACAGATGCCATTGCCTGTGATAGGCAAAGACCGGAACTGACCTTTGCGTCTATGGGTGCAGGAGGGTTAATTCCATTATGTTCTCTCCACCTAATGGAATACTCCGTGGCCTTTTCAGAGGGAGCTTAATGCTCTGAGGGGAAGTACCTCCAAGACATATTGTTAAGTGAAACAAGAGTGTGCGTCGTGTACTACCACTTGTGGAAAAAATGCATGTAATGTCTCTGGAAGGATAAACAGCAACCAGTCAACAGGGTTTGCCTCTCAGACGTGGGATACGGGGGACAGAGGTGGAAAAGAAAATTCACTTTGCATGATATATACATACGGGTGTGTCTGTGTACACACACACACACATACACACACATTTAATGCACCATCAATAAAACCAAGAGAAAGGAGCCCTGTTCCCTAGTGTGAATCCACTAACCATGGTGAGCATGATGGGTTTCGGAATCTTAAGTCGGCTTCCTGCCCGGTGTCTGGCCCAAAGCAAATAACCAGTCGGTCCCTCTTGAATAAAGCCAGTGTGGTCCTACGTGTGGCCCCCCACGTCTTGAAAGAAGACTGCTAACTGCCTCCTCCAGGCAGAAGCCACAAAAATCACAAGAAAGAATTCTATTAAGAACGCAGAAGACGCCTTCATTCATTCGGGACCTATTCGCTAAGCACCTACGGTGTGTCAGCCAATGTCCTAGGCTCTGGGGTTACAGCAGAACAAGACAGATAAAAATCCATGCCCTCTCAGGGCATGAGGAGAGGAGGGAGGATAGATGATGCACAAGTTCAGTGAGTGACAGACGCAGTGTGGCTAAGGAGGGGGAAAAGCAGCATCAGGCTCCCTGCTTAGTGGGAAGCCTACTTGTCCCTCTCCCACTCCCCCTGCTTGTGTTCCCTCTCTCTGTGTGTCTCTCTCTGTCAAATGAATTAAAAAAAAAAAAATACTTGAGAGGCTTCAGAAGGAACGAAGCCCTCCCTCATTTGTGTGAGGGTCTTTGTACCCCGGAGACCCCAGGGAACTCCCCAGAAGCCTGGTTCCGTCTTCCCCTGGTTTATATGCATATGACTGGAATGGAAATGGACAAGTCAACCCCTATACTCAGAGCTGGGTGGAACCAATAGCAAGAGAGGATGGAAGGGTGTGGTTGGTGTTCCCCTGGGGCCATCCCAAGAGAGACAGATGCCCCTCCAGGACTGACCTCTGCCTTAGGCCCAGATATGGAGAACACAATCTCTGGGGACCAAAACAAAAATATATATTCCAAGAATACTTCATCCTGAATATTCCTTTCCACAGACTTTCCCAGTGTGGGGTCTTCAGGTCACTCATCCTGCAGAATAATCCACTGGGAGAAAAGATTCCATGAATCTCCAAGAGCAATCCCCTTACATCAAGGGGATTACTCTTGAGATTCATGGAAATAAGAAAAGTTGCCTCACCTTGTTCAGTGGGGGGAAACAGCTGAGCTCACAGGACAGACAAGGGCCCTGGGGTCAGGGTAGCCACACATCTGTGAGAGTGCATTCAGTGCAAAGAAGGCCCTCCTCCCACTGCGCTTAAAATCTTTCCCTTTGCTGAAGGATGGTGGGGGGGCGGGGGGCGGGGGATGGAGGTGGGCAGGTGCAAGGGGACTTCCTAAAAATGTTGCCTGGAAACTCTACAGCTGGGGAAAGGCCCCGCAGAAATGAGTGCTCCCATGGCGTATGAGCACCTGAAGGCGTGTGCAGGCGTATTCATAGCAACGCTGTTCACAAGAGCCCCAAACTAGAACCAAACTCCCACCAGCAGGAGGATGTATAAATAATGTGCGTATGTTCACACAACAGAACACAACTCGGTAAGAAAAAGACTAAACCACCGCAACGTAGAGCCGCGTGGATGAGATGGAGAGTGTAACGCTGAGCACATGACTCCGTTTATGTGAAGGTCAAGAGCAGGCAAAACACCCCAGTGGTGACAGAGGTCAGAGTGGCCCCTGATTTGGGGGAAGGGCTGACTTAAAGGAGTGTGAGGGAAGCCCTGGGAGCTGGGGGTGCCCCGTACTTTGACCTGGGCCATACAACTGTGTACACAAACAACAATCAGCAAGCAGCCCACTTCCATTCCTGTACTTCCTGTCTACACATTATGTGCCAACAAAAAAAGACCAACAACAAAATAAAGAGTAAAAACATGAAAATAAAGGCTGGAAAGGGGGGAAGAGGTAGCCCATAGCTGCCTGCTTTTCTTGTCCTATTAGGGACTCCTTAAAACGCTTGAAGAGGTGAGGGTCCTTTTCTCTCCACCCTCTGCACCAGCCCAGCCTGGCCACAACCACCTCCGGCCCCTAGGACATCCCTCCATCGTCCCCTTGGCACACCCCCTCCCACCCCCCAACTGCTGACACAGCCATCAGAGATCACACCTGACCTACCTAGACCTGAAATGGGCTCTGGAGGGGTGAGGGAAATGGGGTATAGGGATGGTGGGATGTCTCTGTAAAACATGAACCTGGGCAGGCCACTCCTGTGGTTGACTCTTCTCAATGACTTGCCTTTGTCCTTAGGATAAAATCCTAAATCCTTAATAGGGCTTACAGGCCCTTCCAGGTCCAACTGTAGCCCCTCCTCCTATCCCACCTCCTTCTCCCCAACAGAAGCCACGTCCCATCCCTAGTTGGGTCACATGAGATCTCCCTCACATTCCCAGTGCTCCACCAGCCTCAGCAAGTACGCAGGTGTCCCTCTTGTCCTCTGAGGAGCCATCCTGACCCCTCCTGGGGTCGCAGCGTTTGTTCTGTCTGCTGTTCATTGCAGCAGTGTACAACCACCTGTTCAGGGGTCTCTGTCTCCTGTCATATGGAGCCCCAGTAGGGTAGGGACCTATCTTGAAAGAATGTTGGGATTATATGCCATTGTGCACAGAAAATAACTAGTGAGTACCAGGCACTTGATAAACGTTACTTTCCCATCACTGAATCAGGGGGTGGAGGGGTAGGGGTGAGGAAGGGCTGAGGGTATAGGGATTGGCTCTGGGGATCCTGGTAGGGCCTTGGGGGCTGGGGCCAGGGCTAAGCATACTTGCACAGTGGGCTAGAAGTCTCCCTCCCTTTGGGTTCTCATCCCTTTGACTCCTTGTCCCAGGGAGGGGAGAAAACACCTGGAATGAGTCATTGGGGGGATCTTTGGGAAGATTCCTTATTTCTTTCTTTGCTGTGCTGGAAGCTCCCATAAGCCTGAGCTTCAGCCCTGGCCTTCAGCCTGTCCCTTACCCTCACCACTGTACCAAATGCTGGCTCTGCCCACTCCTTGGGGTGCATCACACTGGGGGAAATGGCTGTGTCCTGAGGCTCTTCTCTTGGATTGGGCAAAAGATTACTTACTGGATAAGTTGCAGAGACTGCCCCTTCCTCATGACATGCTGCGATAGAAGGTACTGGTCTGTGACCTTTAGCCCCCCTCCCCTCCTGATGTCCTGAAACCAAATAAGACCAGGAGGGAGGAGGTGAGGGCTAAGGCAGCTGGGGAGGAGGCCAGAGCAGTCACTTCTCCATTCCCTTGGTGCCTTCCTTTCTGGTGACCCTTGTTTCTGCTCGGGCCCTCTCTTCTGTCTCTCCTCTCCCTGTCTGGGTTCTTAGATGTTCTTCTGAAAACACATAGCCAAGCCAATTATCTTGGAATGCCCTGACTTCAAGAAAACTGTATTGAGGGGGGTAGGAAACACTCTCAAGGTAGTTGAGACTTCCAAGTTGGATGAACCTCCCAAAGAGGTGAATGTCCCCGAGACACATGAGTTCCCCAAGGTGGCCAAGTCCTATGTGTTGGCCAAGATTTCATATGGGCCTGGAGCTGGGCTGTAGGGGCAATTGGTGCTACAGCTGCCCAGATGGGCCTCCAGTCTGTCTTCAAACTCACATCTTAGCCCAGCAGCCCTGCTGGCCAAAGTGCAGCTGGAAGGCCAGCACCATCCCACTGGTCCCCGACACCCCTTCCACCCTATCCTGATCCCCACGACTCATTCCTTTCTCCATTCACCTGCTCAGCATTTATTCCAAGCCACCAGCACTTGATCTGACACAAATAGATGCCAAGCAACATGTGATGGATGGATGGATGGAGGGAGGGACTGACCTATCTGGAAGGGAGTTGTAGAAAACTTGGATGCCTGGCCCATGATTGTAGGGCTTTACCAATTCCATCTGTTAGTGCCTGCCTCTCTTTACACAAAAGCTTTCATGGAAGCCTCAGTACTGCCCTGCCTGTGAGCAGGGCAGGCTGGAAGAGTCGGGGGATTTAATCTCACCCCCAGCAACCCTTAGGCAATGGCTGATGGGAATTGATGTATAAATACCACCATTCCCTCTCTCCAGGGGTAGGTCATCCTGATGAATGGGCACTACCCTGCCCACCCTCCAGTTTCCCTACACCACTGAGCTCTGGTTGCCTACAGTGGTAACCTGCTCTGTGACATACCTGTAGTGACTCCTTCCCTTCCCTGTCCAGTCCCCCAGGCCTCCCTATGGTCTCGTGGGGTCTGTCCCAAATAAATGACTTACCTTTAAATCCTTGTATCGGCTTCCAATAACATGACTTCTCTGAGACACACAGCATCCAATGCAGCATAAAGCTGAATTTGGGCCTCCAACGCCAGGCCCTGGACCCGTGCCCAGACGTTTACAGAGCACACAGCGGGTGGGTGTCAGAAAGGACAGAGCCAGTGAGGATTCGCAAACAGAAGGGCTGTGACTGCCAAACTGAAAGAAGCAGCCAGGATTCCAGGAGTAAAGGAAAATATGAGGCCATGGGGACACAGTAAAGAGTGACAAAAGCAGAAATTAAGATTGGAAATGAAAAGCCCTCAACAAAACTGTGCCAGATGCCTGGAGGGGGACTGGGTTCCCCCCCACCCCATTCTGGCTTGTGAAGAGGGTGGCAGTGGTAGGGGGAGGGAAGCTTGCTGCTCAAACTTATGAAACGCAGCAGAAGCCTGTTCGCCACATCCCGTTCCAGCCCTGGAAGGCCCAGGAGCTCCACGACGACAAGCATAAAGCATGCACTCAAGTCTGGATGGTGCCAGGAGCTCTGTTTGACTTGGCTGAGATGCCTAAGGGATAAAGGGGAGTCTGAACGCACATTCCCAGGTCCCCTGCTGGGGGTCCATGCCTCTGACCACGTGGAGCCCACAGTTCCCTTTTGAGGGTGCAACTAAGGTCCCTTGGTGGCCTTAAGATTGCACATCCGGGATCCTGAGTTAAAGATGGCTCCCCACTCTGGCTTCAGAGGAGAATGGGACTGGCAACATCTGGCTGATAAGGACAAGATATGGACACCATGCATGGAGCAGGGGGCACTGGGAAGGGAAGCTGGACACCTGGAATGCACTGACGTTGCTATGAGCACAGCGTGTCCTCCTTCCACCCATAGACAATTGGACTCAACCTTAACTAGGCCTGAGGAGGCCTGGGTACAGTCCATACAACCCTGTTCAGTGTTCCATGTTGAGTCTTAAGATGGTCCATCCTTCAGTTGGGCTTCCAAATATGTTTCTAAAACACTAACTACAGGTCTCATGTAATGAAAGGACATTTACACTGCCTAGGACACAAAAAGAACTGCTTGGGTGTTGGGTAGCAGTGGGCAGAGAATCTTTGTCAAGAACAGGACAAGGGCACCTAGAGCCTAAGATATGAAACCTGTCTTTTGAGTTAACTCCTTGGGCTGATGCTAACTATACTTAGGCTTATCCCTATCTGCGTGGCCGTACTGACTCTGTCTACACCTGCACTATCCAATATGTTAGTCTCTACTCAAGCCTGCCAACCGAGCACCAGAAACACAGTTAGTCTAACTGACACATGCCATCAGCATCGAATAGGCACCGATCTCAAGAAAAAGGCTGATTTCAAGGAAAAAAACCATAAAATGTCTCATTAGTAACATTTTATACTGATTACATGTTCAAAGGATAATGTTTTTATATATTGGGTCAAATAAAATATATTATTAAAATTAATCTCTAAAAAAATTAATCTCACTTCCCTTTAAAAAAAATTAATCTCACTTTCTTATAGGTTTGCGCCCCCCCCCAAAACATGTTGGAGTCCTAACCACAGAACGTTATCTTATTTGGAAATAGGAGTGCCGATGTAATCAATTAAGATCCAACTGGAGTAGTAATCCGATATGATTGGTGATGATTGGTGATGATTCCCTTACAAGAAGGGAAGAGATGTAGTGATGTATCTACAAGCCAAGGAACACCAAGGATCGCTGGCAAATACTGGCAGCTGGAAGGATTCCCCCTTACAGGTGTTAGAGGGAGCACAGCCCTGTCCACACCTTGATCTTGGACTTCCGGCCTCCAGAACTGTGGGACAATACTTTTCTGTTGTTTTGAGCCACCTAGTTTCTGGTACTTTCTTACCAGCACCCATAGGAAACAAATGCAACTCTTTCTATTTCTTTACAGGTGTCAACCAGAATCTTGTAAAGCAGGCATATTATTGTTTCCATTTCCCAGATGAGAAAACTGAGGCCGGAAGGAGCCAGACAATGTGAGCAAAGTTGCCAGAGCTCCTAAGTAACAGATATGGCCTTCAGACACTTGTCTGCAGATTTCACGCTCTCTCCAGAGAGAACCAGAGAACACATTTGCCCATCCTAAGCATAGCTGAGCACCTACAATTTGCCAGACACTGTTCTAGGCACTCAGTGGAGACAGATTTAAGGAATAAAACAAGATCCCTGCCTCCTTGTGCTTACATTGTAGCAGGGAGAGACAGGCATTAAATAACAAACGTAATGAATATGGAAACTATTTATTATGTCTTGAGTTAAATGCTATGAGGGAGTAGGTAGGAGAGGGTCAAGGGGTGGTGGTACAAGAGGGGATGGGGGTCCTTGCATGGTATTACAGGATCAGCCTCACAAAGAAGGCAAGACTTCAGCAACGACATGAAGGAGCTGAGAAGGAAGAAAGAGGAAGCATGCCCCAGGCATAGGGAACACCTGGTATAAAACAATTGTGTGAAGACCTGAGCCGTAATCGAGGGGAAATGAGGCACCTTCCAGCTGGGTTCTTGGCACTTGTTTTGAATGTTCTCTTCTTGGGGTGACTGGGTGACTCAGTCAGTTAAGCCTCCAGTTCTTGATTTCAGCTCAGGTCATGATCTCAGAGTCATGAGACCGAGCCCCATGTTAGATTCTGCGCTGGGCGTGGAGCTTGCTTTAGATTCTCTCCCTCCACCCCCATCCCCCCTGTCCCACGCACACTCTCTTTCTCTCTCTGGGGGGAAAGAAGGTGAATGTTTTCTTCTCACCTCTTCATGAGCCTCGCCCCAAGGCCCCTCCAGGAGAAGAGCCCTTAGAAGACTCATCTGGGGTTGCTCTGCATGAGTGTACATCAGCCACCGTGGGAAGCCTGGCATAGCAGGAGGTCAGAGATCTCCCCACCGAGCACAGTCCAGAGCAGCTGGTCCCATGGATTCTGGGAGTCCAGGGTGGACAAGCAGAAGACCACCCCCAACAGGCTGCTTTGAGTCTACAGGAGGGCCTGGCCAGGGACAGAAGTCAGAGAGAGAGGGATGGTTTCACTTGCCCAGAATGCACCACTTACATCTTACTGACCTGTAGGTATAACGACAACTGTGCCCCCGTCAGCGATCAGGTGAAAAGAGGTGAAAATCATTTGTTTAAGGTAGTCTAGACCCAGGTGTGTCAAGCATGGCATGGGGAGTATTTGGGAACACATCCCTAGAAGAGTCTGAGATCAAGTTAAATAGCCTTCTCTGAGAACAGGGTGTGACTCTGACCGTCCCTGAGCTATGCAGAGAGTGATACTCCTAGATGTTAAAATTATACGGTGTCACCATTAATTATTTATTCCAGTAAGAACACCATCACTCTTACGAGATGCCCACATTGTGTATTAACCGCACTTCTCTGGCCAAGGCAAATAAGAGAAAGCCAGAAAGCCCGACGTCCCCACAGGCAACATCAGAGTGGTGTCGTGTTGGTCACACTGAAAGAATCTTGATTCCTAGGCTCCAGTTGTCCTGGCCAGAAGGGGCAGGGCCAAGAGGCAGTTCCATTTCTCCGCAGAGAAGGCAAACACAGACTCTCCTTCCTGTCCCACGGCCCATCCCCTCCATGCTGTTTGCTGCTCCCCTCTGTCCTCTCTTTAGACCAGTATTGCTAGACAGGATGGTGGCTCTGGAGGGGAGCCCTCCTCTTGGCTGGGACAGAGGAAAGAGAATGGAGCAAGGTCGCAACCCTGGGAGAGCCAGGTCCTTACCCTCTTTCCATTCCCTACCAGGGTGCCCCTCATGCCTCCATTTTAATTCAGTTCCCATTTTTCAGATGAGAAAATAGAGACTCACCAGAGGGGGGGGCGGATTCTGCCCAAGATTTTGCTAAGGTCAAGACAGAGCTGACTTGTAAGCCATGTCCCCACCCTCCCCCCCGCCACCTCATATTCCCTCTCTCGCTGAGGTCCACCTCCTTGGAACAATGGAAAACAGCTTCCAGGAAAATAAAACCCATCTCCATCTTCTAAACTTGAGAGAAGCCAGAAAACAGGTTCATTTATAAGCGTCTCAACCAACGGTCTTCAACTGTGTTCCCAGGAGCCCCCCGGATGCCCTGTAGAGGCTTCTGATGCTATGACACAGGGTCAGGGATGCCCACCCAACCCCTACCACCTGGACTGCACCCTAAGATCTCAGTTCTCCCCTCTTCTGTACTTGGAGCTCCCACACCAGACTGAAGGAATCCTTGATCTCAAACCCAGGCTTGAAATAGAAAAAACGAAGTGTGGTGCAGTCAGTCCATACAGTTTGGCATCACAAAGGCATGAACTACTGATACCTCGACTGGCATAGATGTCTCTCAAGTGCATTACACTGGCTGAAAGGAGCCCCACATTCAAAAGGTCGCCTGTGGTATCATTCCACCTATATGATATCCTAGAAAAGATAAGAGAGTGGGGACAGAAAACAGATCAGGGATTGCTAGGAGCTGGGGAAGGCAGGGCTGACTGTAGAGGGTCACAGGGGTTTTGGGTTCATGGGAACAGTCCACATCCGGATAGCGGTGGTGTCGCACGCTATACGCATTTGCCAGAAGTCATAGACCTGTGCGCTAAAGAGGGTGAATTCTACCGTACGTAAACAATATCTCAATAAACCTGACTTTAAAAAAACAAAACAAAACAAAACACAACCTTGGAGATACTGCCTGAGAAAACTTTCATTCTAATGCCCTCATGAACAAGTGAAAAAATGAAGTCTGAAGGATAAGAAAGGGGATGACCTCCCACTGAGGGCCTTCTGCATGTTAGATAATCCACGGGTCTTTTCAGTTCACTTCTTAAAATTCAAAGTTGTATCTATGTATTATCCTCCTAATAATTCTAGGGAGAAGGTGGAAATCAACAGGCTAATTATGGCAGATTGCATTTTCCAGAACAGCAAGAGATCGTGTAGAAAAAAAAAAATAAGTAAAATAGTAATATGCTGTGTTTCTAGCTACTTGGTTTGGGAGGTGATTTGCCATGCAGAAGGAGATAATTAGAACACCAGGTAACCAGCCCAAGGCATCTCCACAGCCAGCACTCGCTCCCTGCATCCCAGATCTTCTGCCTCTGTTCTGCTTTGTTCCTAAATAAGGCATTGTGGGTCCAAGCCTCCAGACACAGCCACAGAAAGAAACTCTGAACACACTGCTTTCTAGAGCAGCAGAACCCAGCCCTTCTCTGAAAGGCAGGTGCCAAAGTGGTACCTGGTCCATAGTAGATGCTCAATAAATATTTGGCAAATAAAAGAATAGATTCCAGGCCCATTCTTGGAGCTGACAGAACGGTGAAGAAGCTGTGGTTCCTGCTCATATACAAACAGCTCTTTAGGGAGGAGATAGCAACAATAAGAGGATGATTTTAGACATTAACTGACATGAAGAAAATGAGCAAGGCTGTGTGATAGGGAAGGGACTAGATGTAATGTGGAGGTCAAGGAAGCCCTCCCTAAGCAGGTGACATTTGAAACCTGAAGGATAAAAAAGATGCCATCTTTGGGGTGCCTGGGTGGCTCAGTGGTTTAAGCCACTGCCTTCGGCTCAGGTCATGATCTCAGGGTCCTGGGATCGAGTCCCGCATCGGGCTCTCTGCTCAGCAGGGAGTCTGCTTCCCTCTCACTCTCTCTGCCTGCCTCTCTGCCTACTTGTGATCTCTGTCAAATAAATAAATAAAATCTTTAAAAAAAAAAAAAGATGCCATCTTTGAGCAAGTGAGAAAGTATATTCCTGGCAGAGGTAATGGCCAAATAAAATAGCTTAAAAAGACATAGACACACACAAATAATTCTCAAAATAGAAAAGGGAGACTCAGGTTAGTGGAAACCTCCCTTATTCTAGAGACAAGCAACTAAAACAAATAGTAAATGATAGTATGGAAGAAAGGGAAGGGCATTGGTTAGGAGTCCAGCTTTGTCACTAATTCCCCCACATGACCTTGAGGGGGTCATTTTCTCTCTCTGGGCCTCTGTTTTGTTTGCTATGAAACGAGGAGGTTGTACTAGAATCGGCAGTAGGCTGGAGCCAGCTCACCCGCGTGTGGGAGTAGGTTGTGGGCGTCTCTTGCTAGCTCCACATTCAGTGGTGTCACACCAGTAGGCTGAAATCGGCCACTGAGGAAGTATCCACACCACGGAGGCTGGCAAACGCTGCAAACGGACTGTTCGCTCTTGCCGTTTTAGAGCTGGTTGTTAAACACTTCCCAGCACACTCCTGAACTAAACAAGTGTTTCTCAGACATCTCACTAAAGTCTCCTATTGTCATTTTAAAATTCACACTTTCACAGTCTGATGTATCTGTGTTTCCTGTTTTCTTGCATACTTGAAAACAGCTAACCTTTTATTTTCCTTTATTTAGGAAGATGCATGTTGGTAATCCTGTGGATTTTTTACATGTCATACACACATACACACACACACACAGGCACGCATGCACGTGCATTCCTCCCAGGCTAGGTGCTGCCCTGTTGTTCTTCCAAACCCAAAGCCTTCTCTGACTTGGATTTGAACTTGGGCAATGGGGAGGAGTAATTCAGCCCTTGTAGCCCACTCAAAAGTGCATTTGTGCCCTGGGCTCAGCAAAGAAGCTGGCCAAGGTCTGCTCTTGACACTGGGGCCCAGACCTGGTCAAGCAGACATTCCCCACCCCCTTGTGACATGGGACTCCTTGCAGTGGCCCTACCCATGCTACCAGCATCCACGGGTTATTTCCCTGAAGACAGAAAGGAATGAGAACTTCCTTTTCCTCCACCTCCTCCTCCTCTCTTGGAAGCGTGTGGGCTTAGCTCATCACACTGGGGCTAGGTCTGGGAGATCTGTTTTCTGTGTTCCAGAGTCGAGGCTGCCGCAGGCTTCCTGGCTGACCTTGGACAGATGGTTATGTTTTGTCTGTGCCTATTTTTCCGCCATCAGCTGCCGCTTACCTCATTGCTGGGGGTGGCTGGGTGGATGTCTGAGGCAGCCTCAAAAAAACAGACAACAATAGTTCCAAACACAGGACTGGTACATGGACATGGTTCCATACCACTGAGACGGGGACAGAGACCCTATTTTCATGGATAACAGACCCTAGGGTGCTAGAGCATACCTCATGGAAAGTTCCAGAAAAAATGTTTACAAAGCAACACCATCCCCCAAAGGAGGCTAGGGAACTCTCTGGAGGGGAGAAGGCAGAATGTGATGGGAATTGGGTGGGAGTAGGGGAAGGGGACAGATGAATATTGAAGGGACCATCTCTTCCCTCTCTTCTAAACTCAAAGCAGTCCTTGCTGTCCCTGCATTCCCAGTTCCCCAGGACCACGTCCCCATCATGACACTAAATTGGTACCAAAGGTGTCAGTGGCTGTTCCTTGCTGATCTAATAGCCAATCTTCCTAATTAATATCAGTACCCATGTCGTCCCATTTGGAACAATCCTTCACTCTCTTTCTTAAAACTGTTTAGGTTCACTCGAAGTGGAATCTAAGACAAGAACTTGGGTACAAAGAGTTTATTTGGGAGGTAGTCCCAGGAAGCAGAATTGAGATACAGGATAAATGGGACAGGGAAAGAGCATGTTTTCAGACTCCTGTTGTGGGCTGCTGGGCACCATCACTCTTAGGTCCTCTGAGGACCTATAGAGGATGCACCTTAGAATTGCTTCTGCCAAGGATGAAGAGCAACAGCACTTATCTGGACTGTTGGCACCCACTGCTTGAGGGTCACTCACCAAGGGCATTAACTCCCTAAGGCAAGAGAGTAGAAAGCCATGGTGGCTGCTCAAGGCAGGGAAACCATCTGCATGCACAGGGACTGTGGACTGAGGGATGATGTAGGGGACACCAGTATGTCTTCTAGCCTTGGCCTCCACGACAACTCACTCCTGTGATTCTCCACCTGCCCTGTTACCACACCCTTTCTATCTGTTTCCAGAATCCTCTTCATTCTGTTTCACCCCTCACAGGCACCTTAACCAACTGTACACCTTTGCTAATACTTGTCCTCTTGCCAGTCCCTTCCTCATCCAATGTCTTTGGGTCATCTCCATCGATGCACTAAGCACACTTTTCTTTTCTGTTTGGATTTCATCTTCCTCTAAGAAACTTCTTAAAGGCAGGGACAGAACTTCTGATGGCCTGTTGCCCAACACTGTTGGGCACATAGTAGGAGCTCAATAAAGCATAGCTCCTCTCCCCTTCCCCCCACTAATGGCGATGTTATGGAATTATGTTGTGATTCCATAATAATGGTGACATTATGGAATCTCCCAATCCCTAAGATCTAATGTGAAAGTTACTTGTTAGTTTCTATGTTCTTTACTTTCTGGAGAAAACAAGGCTCCAGAATTATGGGAGTTGCCAACCTGGTAGGTGGGATGCTGCCTCTCTGGGATGCTTCCTTGAAAGTCACCCAACCCAGAACTTCTCCATCCATCGTGTCCCCTCCCTTTTTCACAGGGCTCATTGAACTTACAATTCTATGTGCCTTCCAGGCAATATAGGGTTCGTTATAAAGAAATGAAGCTTGGAGACTACAATTAACCAGATGAGCAGCCATTCCATGCACAGGACCATGCCAGGCACTGGGCTGCAAGAAGGAGAAAACGGATGAAGAAGAAGGGAAGAAACAGAGGACACCTCTGTCTTTAAGGAGTTTACAATCTATGTGGTGCAGGCAAGGCTGAGAACAGAGTCCCCTGCTGAGAAATGCTCGTGTTGCCACAATCAACTAGAAAACAACAGGCTGTTTAGTAAATGGTGCTGGGGAAACAGATGAAGAAAAATTAAATTTGATCCCCACCTATCACTTCATATAAAGGTGAACTCTACCTGGGTTAAAGATCTAAAATAGGATGCTAACTGTCAAGAGAAGATATATTAGGGGAACAACTTTATGGCCCAAGGATAGAAAATTAAATACACCTTTAAGTGCATAAATAATAAGGCAAAATATTGGTAAATTGGTTTTATCAAAACTAAGTATCTCTATTCCCCAAAGTTCACAAAATGACAAAGTCATTTTGGTCAAAGACACCAAAATGAGTGAAAATATTTGCAATGTCTAAAACTGACAAATTAGTATGTAAAATATTTGCATACCTTTGGCAAATCAATGAGAAAAAAAAATAAACACAGTCCAAAAATGGGCAAAGGGCATGAATAGGCAATCAACATAAGAGGAAACCTAAAAGCTAACAACTATTTAAAGAAATTCTAAAAGTTGCTAGTAATCACTCAAATTGAAAATTTAAATAACAACAAGATAGTGATTTGGAATAGAAGGACTTTCCACTCTACCTGTACACATGAGTGTGAACTGGCGTCGTCAACACAATTCTTACTCTAAAAAGAAGTCACTCATCCTGTGACCCAGATATTCTGACCCTGAGTAAACCCCCCGATTTGTTCTTACAAACCTATTGGTTGAAGGTAGAGCTGTATGTCACATTGGTGGTGGTGATGACAGGAGCCAAAAGCAAGGTAAATATCCTTCACTTGGAGTGGAGAAATTATGCACACCATGTGCAGCTGGGCGATCCAAACACAGTTTGAAGCAACAAAATAGGTAGTACATATTGGTATTGCGGTGGGGGGGGGTGGTTTATAACAGTACTGAATGGGGGGGAAAAAGCAGAATGAGATCTATAACATGATAGTATTTATATAAGCTTAAAGCCATGCATACAAAATAATAAAACGTATTTTTAAGCAAAGGCATAGACAGAATGGTGCTATTCCAGTTACTATGGCTCTGTGACAGATTATCCCAAAACTTAATGACTTAAACATTCTATACTTTTGCACGGATTCCATAGGTCAGGACCTTGGATCAATTTTCTAGGAGATACTTGAGCTTCAGATGGCACTGCCTTGGGGTCACTAGGGGGTATCTGTGGGAAGCTGAGCTGGTCTGCAAGGCTCAAGGCATCTTGTTGACATGTCTGGTATTTTGGCAGAGGCTCAGCTGGGACTGTCAACCAGAGTGGCTCTAGCATTACATGGCAGTCTAAGTGTAGTTGGGAGTTCTTACATAGAAGCTCAGAGTACCAGGGAGCAAGGAGAACACTGCACGGAAGTCTCAAGGCATCAATTCCACCACAATGGTGGAAGCAGTCACAAGCCCACTCAAATTCAAGGAGAGGGATGTAGACTTTGCTTCTTTATGGGAGAAGTTTCAAAGAATTTGTGGTCATTTAAAAACTTCTGTTGACTGTGGTAGGGAAGGAATATAGGAGCAGGGAATCAAGCTAAAATAAAATAAATGGGTAAGAAATTCTATGTTGAGGGGTGCCTGGATGGCTCAGTCGGTTAAGTGGCTGCCTTCAGCTCAGTTTATGATCCCAGGGTCCTGGCATCGAGCCCCCATCAGGTTCCCTGCTCAGTGGAGAGCCTGCTTCTCCCTCTCCTTCTGCTTGCCACTCTGCCTACTTGTGCTGTATCACTCTGTCAATTAAATAAATAAAATCTTTTTTTTTTTTAAAGAAATTCTATGTTGAATGGTGGCTCCATTCAACATGTCCAACTCAAGAACATATGCATGTGACCTTATTTGGAATAAGGATCTTCACCAAGGAAATTAACATAAGGGCCTATAAGATGAGATCATCCTGGATTAAATGAGTAGGCCCTAACTGCATGCAGGTGACCTTTTAAGAGAGAGGCAGAGGGAGATGAGGTGACAGGAGAGGAGAACACATGGGGGGAGGAAGAAGGGGATTATTCAAGGAAGAGGCAAAGATGGAGTTATACAGCCACCAGCCAAGGAATGCCTGAAGGAGAGCAAGGATGGATTCTCCCACAGAGTCTCTGGAGGGAGCACAGCACAACAGGGCAACGCCTTGATTTAGGACCTCCAGCTGGAAGATTTGAGAGGTAATATATTTCCATTGTTTTAAGTCACTAGTTTATGGTAATTTGTCACAACAGTTCCAGAAACGAATGCATACAATGACATAAAAATGTAACAGGATTATTTATTTATTTATTTCTTAAAGTTTGTGTTAAAATTTTATTCTCTGTAATAGTCATGAAACATTGGTATTACTTACTCATTTATTTATTCAGAATAATTGCCTTAATCCAGAGTCTCCTTTGAGGGAGAATTTGAAATTATGGATGTTTCTTTCATAGTTACAGGAATATTAGATTTTAAATTTTCTTCATGTAATTTTTAAGAAAGATTTAATTTATTTGACAGAGAGAGAGAAAGAGATCACAAGCAGGTAGGCAGAGAGAGAGGGGGAAGCAGGATCCCTGTCAAGCAGAGAGTCCAATTTGGGGCTTGATCCCAGGACCCTGAGATCATGACCTGAGCTGAAGGCAAAGGCTTAACCCACTGAGCCACCCAGGTGTCCCAAAAATGTAACAGGATTTTTTAAAGGGACTCTTCCCATCTTTATTTTTACTGAGGCCCAAAGGCCAAGAATGTGCAAATGAAGGGACAACCTCAGCATGCTGAAGAGAACTCAGGCCAGATTCCCTATGGAGATGCTCAGAAACCAGACACGTGACACTTCGTCTCTTGACCACCAAAAGGTTACAAAGGGTTGAACCCAAAGCCACCAGATTTCTTTGAGGAAAGTGGTCAGTGGGTGTGAGGCTCACCCTCCTAGGAACGGGGTGGGAATGCTGTCGCCTCCCCTCGACCTGCTCAACCTGGAGCAAAGGAAATCAATGAGACACCTCAGTTTAGGAGTCTAGGCATCTGAAGGCCAGAGGCTGTGGTCATCGACCTGAGGAGGGAGGTATGGGTGTGGTAGGCTGCACTGGAGCCAGCCAGGCCCCCATGGATGGCAACGGCAGAGCAAGGGCACCTGTGGGCTTTTCAGGTACAAGACAAGGTTGAGAGAGGGTGGCACCAAAACCATTTCAAGTTGTTAGGACTTGCCCTTTCCTGAACCTCACCATTCTCCCTCAACTTTACCCCAGGAAGAGCCAGTGGTAGGAGTGGTAGGAGCCTAAGTCAGAGAAAGAGGAAGACAGCTCATCCCACCCACTTGTCCACAGCCCAGGGAGAATGCCTGATCTGGGCAGGACTGACATATCCAGAGTTTGGGTGATTACACTGAACTGGGAATATCAGGAATTAAACTATCTGAGGACATTTTATTACTTAAAACTGAACAGATGAGAAGAGAGAGCTAGAGGTTCCTCCTGGGGCTGGGGAAGAACTGGCCTGGTGGAGTGCATGAGATGGGTCCAAGGAGACAAGAACAGTGTTAGGATCACATGGATTCCAGTTACAGGGACAGGAATATTGACAACTACCAGCTGTCACACCAAGACACTTAGCGAGCACAGCACTATGGTACCAGTATCTACCTGTGTTCTCTTTTTAAAATGTTTTTTTCTTTTTAATTGAGATGAAATTCACATAACATAAAACCAACCATTTTAAAGTGAACAATGAAAAAAAAAGTGAACAATTCAGGGGGCACCTGGTGGCTCACTTAGTTAAGTACTCAACTCTTGCTCTCAGCTCAGGTCTTGATTTCAGGGTGGTGAGTTCAAGCCCCACATGGGGCTCCACAATGGGCATGGAGCCTACTTTTTAAAAAAAAAGTGAACAATTCAGCAGCATTTAGTACACTGACAGTGTTATGCAACCAGCACCTATGTCTGATTCTGAAATATTTTCATCACCCCAGGAAGGAACCCCATACCCACTAAGCAGTCGTTCCCCATGCCCCGCCTCCCCCAGTCCCTTGCAACCACCCATCTGCATTCTGTCTGTATGGATATTTGGTATAAATGGAGTGAGACAATATGTGACCTTTGGTGTCTGGCTTCTTTCACTTAACATAATGTTTCTGAGGTTCCTCCAGGCTGTAGCGTGTATCTACCAATTCGTTCTTTCTGTGGCTGAATAATATTCCATTGTATGGATAGACCACAATCTATTTATCTCTTTATCCACTGATGGGCATTTGGGCTGTTTCCACTTTCTGGCTATTGAAAAGAATGTTGCTATGAATGTGTGTGTACCTATATGTGTTGGAGAGCCAGTTTTCAATTCTTTTGGATATACACCTAGGAGTGGAATCACTAGATTGTCTTGGCAATTCTTCCCTACTGAGGGTGGACCAGTTTGCATTCCCACAAGCAATATCCAATGGGTCCAATTTCTTGACATTCTTGCCAACACTTGTTATTTTGTTTTGTCTTGTTTTCTATTATAGCCATTCTAGGGGGTGTGAAGTGGTATCTCATTGTGGTTTTGATTTGCATTTCCCTGATGACTATTGATGCTGAGCATCTTTTTATGTGCTTCTTGGCCATCTGGATGTCTTTGGAGACATGTCCATTTGCGTGCTTTGTTCAAGTTCTTTCTTTAATGGAGCTGTCTGTCTTTTTGTTGTTGAGTTGTAAAAGAGTTTTTTATATATTTTGAAATACTAAATCCTTACCAGATGTATGATTTGCAAATACTTTCTCCCATTCTGTAGGCTGTCTTTTCACTTTCTTGATAATGCCCTTTGATGCACAAAAGATTTTAATTTTGATAAAGCTCAATTTATCTAGTTTTTCTTTTGTTGCACATGCTTTTGGTGTCATACCTAAGAATCTGCTGCCGGATTTGAGGTCATAAAGATCCACCCCTGTCTTTTCTTCTGTCTTATGGTTGGTCCACTTTGAGTAAGTCTTGTGGGCATGGTGTGAGGTAGGGATCCAACTTCATTCTTTTGCGGGTCAATACATAGTTGTCTACGTGCTCTATTTGACTCCTCATATTAACCTCATGAAAGAAGCAGTGTTATCAACTCCATTTTGCAGATGGGGAAACTGAGGTTGCCCAAAGCCACACAGATAACAAATGGCAGCACTGTGATTTGATGTGGGGCATATCTGAGAACTAGTGCTCCTAACCATTGTGGCCAAGGCCTCCAATGCCTGGGCCACCTCCCCTCAGTCCCTCTGATTCCGGAGTGGCTGGAGTGGACCGTCCATGCATGTTGCCAGCATCCCTTCTCAGTTGTGCTGGAGTGTCTCCCCACATTGCCATCTCAAGGCTCTTTCTTGAAGCCGTGGGGGGCAGCTAAGTTCAAACAGGAGCACAACTCTGGGAGGTAACACTCTTACAGGAGTTTACGTTGAAGTGAATTCTGAAGAGTTCTTCAGTGGACTGATCCCGAGTGCCCACTGTACAGAGCTGCTCGATTCAGCACATTGCACCCCTGCCTGCTAGCATCACCACCAAAGAAGCCACCACACTAAGTCCTTGTTCAGCTCTGCTCCAGGGGGAACCCAGCCAAGACACTCCTCAGAATTCTTAGCAGGGGCCTTCCTCTCCCCATCAGCTCCTCTCTCTTCAGTCACTGCAAACCCAGGCCCAGGACCACATGGCCCAGACCAGGTCATGGCTCCTACTGACCCAATATCCAACCTGGAGACAAAGAGCTGTGGATGTTACCCCTGCTCTGAACGTAGCAACAAGAGAGAAAGCAAATCTCCTGTGCTTGTACTAATGTAGCTGAAACCCAAACAAGAATTCTGCTTCAAGCTACTTCATTTTCCAAGAACATGGGCAGCTGAGCCTCCCCACAGAACTATGGCTCTCCAGCAGCCATGTCTTTCTCCACTCAGTGCCCTCCTTGGGCAGACCTCACCCAGATAGACAATGCCCCTGCAGGAAGAACTGGGGAAAAGGCACATGCCAAGGAGACTGCATATTTGCCCTGGTATATGACTTACTCTCATTTGTAACTTAGAGGTACAGATGAATTTCCCTAGTAGGCAGGCTTAGACAAGAGACTACCCTGAACTCCACCTCCAGGAACCAGAAGAGTCTCGACAGCCTGGAAATATGAGTCGTACCAGCTTCAAATCACCTGCATGCTCTGCTAGCTTCCCATGGCTGCTGCCCTCCCTGTCTGCCCAGGGGTTCCTCTGACCACCCCCAAGCATACCAGCAGAATCCTGACCCACCTCCTGGCTCCCAGCTCCTACCACACCACTCTTTGAAGGCTGCCATTTTCCTGCTGACCACAGCCCCTTCCTGCAAGCTGCCAGGCACAGTGTGACTGTGGGTTAGGAATCAGAGAGCCATGGTGCACCTGGGGGGCTCTGTCGGCTAAACATCTGCCTTCGGCTCAGGTCATGATCTCAGAGTCCCGGGATCAAACACATCAGACTCTGCTGAGCAGGAAGCCTGTTTCTCCCTCTGCACCCCACCCCCACTCCTGCTCTATTTCCCTCTCTCAAATAAATAAATAAAATAATTTTTAAGAAAGGAATCAGAAAGCCATACCCAGCTTCATGGTTTGGGGTCGTCCTGATTTTTACTGTGCCCATTGCCACAGGGTCAAGCTGGCAGAGGGGGTCAAGACGGGAGGATACTGACTTCACAAAAGCAGCCATTTCCCCCAATACCTAATCCTTCTTTAAAAAATTGGTCCTGGGTCTTGTTTTTTACCCCAAGTCTGTTTTTTTTCCACCCTCCCCAACCCTTGCTCCCCTCCGCACCTATAGGAATGGGCACACAAAACTGCATCTCCTTGTTTCCATGACATAACCCTGTAAGATGCCAGCCCTTGAGTCTCAGGGATCACATAATAGCATGCAGGGTGTGTTGCTGGGGTCCAGTGAATGTGTGCTGAGTGAACTGACGTGAACCACACACATGTGAACACGTACACACACACACACACATACACACACACGCACATGGCCATTCTCAATTCCTGGCTGCGAGTCAGAATCACCAGAGCAGCTTTAAAAGGTGCTGAAGTCAGGTTCTCCTCCCCACTCCCGCCCTGAGAGATCCTGACTGGTCAGGGATGGGGCTGGTTTTAATAATTCCCAAGGTGATTCCAACATGTGTGCACCAGTGCTCCCAAGGGAGCAGCACCACCTTACCTAGAAGACTTGTCAGAACACAGATTTCTGGGCCGAGTTTCCCACTGAGCAAGTCCATGGCGGGACTCTAGAATCTGCACTTCTCACTGGGGTGCCGGAGACTCCCAGGAGACGCGGTACAGATCTTCCTAGCAGAGAGCTGGACGGAGGAGTGCAGGGGAAGGGGATAAGGACGGAACTGGGAGAAGCAGGGGAAGACCGTGCCTGAGGTGAAACACAGAGTCTGAGGACAGGCAGAAGGCAGAATTGGAAGGGGGTGAGTGGGGCAGGAAGCGCAGACCCCATGCGATTTGAGCAGCCTGAAGGTGAGGAGGTGTTCACTTTGCTGAGATGAGGCAGGAAATGGAGCTGCGGTCCACTTTGCTTGTTTTGAATGCTCCTGAGGACTGGAGTGAGTAGATCAAACACACCATCTTTCCCTGGACAAGAGGACAGCCTCCCTGCTGGCTGCCCTGTGCTTCCCCCTCCCCCACCAGCCCTTCTCTACTCCGCAGCTAGAGTGATCATTCAAAAATGTCAGCTAGTCTGTGTCACTCTCCTGGCTGAAATCATTGCAGAAGTTTCCCCAGTGTGCCTGGAATGAAGTTCAAATTCTATATCTAGTTGGCCATGCCCTTCTATGGAGGCCAGGAGATGCTAAGTGTGGAGGGGGGCAAACACACGGACAATTGACAGAGGGTCCCAGCTGCTGGGTTGTGAAGCTGTGGTCACTTGTTGCACGGGAGACCATGCTTCCCACCAGCTGTCCCCAGCCCATGACAGGGCACAGCACATGCAGTAGTGTGGCCCATTCCTGGGGACACAGGGCTTTCTCATGCACAACCTTGGCTCCAGGGCTCCCCCAAGGCCTTGCTGAACCTTCCTGAACCACAGGGTCTAGGACACTCCCATCCAACCTTCCCTCCCTTGGGAGGTCAGTCAGGCTTATATAATCCCTCAGAAATTCCAGCCAGCTTTTCCATAATTAACTGAGGAGCTGGGTCCCTGGTCTATAATCTTGCACAGGAACAAAGGAAGCAAGTCCCAATACTCTAGCAAATGCTCCTCTGCACACAGGGAGTGACCCACCATCTTAGGGCCGCTTCCCCGTGCCAAAGAACTGGAATAAGCAATTTATTAAGGGTGTGTTCCCAGGGAGAACTAGCAAGGCATGAGAGGGGCTGGATGGAGAAAGGGAGGAAACCAGGCAAGGCTGGCCCACCACGGCAACCTGGGCATCTGGCATGGATCCGGACAAGGAGCGCAGAGGCTTGAAGCACAGCTAAGCTGAATATGGCAGTGAGAGTAACACCCCGGAAAGATGGCCACCTCCTTATCCGTGGAACCTGTGACTAGTCCCACTTCTGCAGTGAGGAGGACTTCGCAGATGGGATTAAGTCACGGATCTAGAGATGGGGAGGTTATCCTGGATTACCTGCATTGGCCCGGCATAATCACAAGGGTCGTGGTCAGAGGAAGAAAGACGTGAGCATGAAAGCAAAGGCTGGGCTGGGGTAATGGCTGTCCCGGGCCACAAGCCAAGGGACGCAGGCCTCTAGCAGCTAGAAAAGGGAAGGAGAGTGTTTCTCCCCTACAGCCTGTGGCAGGAGTGTGGCTCGGCTACAAATCAGCTCTAGCCACTGAGGAGAAACCCATTTTCAGACTTCTGGCCTCCAGAGCTATACCGGAGATTGGTATTGCTTAAGCCCCCAGGTTTGTGGAGGATTACAACAGCAACAGGAACAGACACACTGAGCACTGGAGGGACACCTTGATCGTCCTGAAGCAAGAGAGGGTGGGAGGCTGTCCCCTCTATCCCCCTACAGCTTATCCGCAGGCAGCCTCTCCTTGCCTCCAGGTTTCTGACAAGGGATGGGGTTTCCTGTCCTGCCCCACAAAAGCTGCCTCCTAGAATTGGCTCCTCAGCAACAGGGTAATCCCATGTTGCCTTGTGGTCCTCTGGTCCCCTTCATGTTGGTGTCATCCTTTTTTGGTGCGTGAGACAAGGATCTGGGAAGCCAGAGCCTTTGGCTCATGCTTCCTTTCACTGTCTATGTGAATAATTAACTTTTGGGATCTAAAAGTGGTTTGTCTGCCTTCATTAGCCAATCAGTCAGGGCCTGCTGTCCGCCTGACCTGAAGGTGCGTAAGCTTTGCAGTGTCCCAGCCTCCGGCTGACCCCACAAGGAGCTGGGGCAGGAATTATACCTGGAAGCAAAGGGGCTGGAGTCTATTTTCTGCCAACAGTCACTGGCTACAGGCTCCCCCGCAGGAAGACTTAGACATCCAAGCACTTCAGGCTCTTGGTGTGAGCAAAAGCCCGGTGCAAAGGCCCCAGGTGGGAACTACTAGCAGCAAAGCATGTGGAAGTTGGAAAGGGGATCCCAACCGATCGGGGAGGGAAAGAAGAGAAGGGAGTATATAGAGTTTGCCCTTCCCACCAAGAATGGTGTAGGATCTTGGGTGATGGATTTTGAGCCTATGGACTGAACACAGATACGGCAGCCCACCCTGCCCAGCTGTAGAAGCATCGCCCAGCTCCCAGCTCCTGAGTTTAACACTCCTGCCAACATGCAGGCGGGCAGGGGTGATTGTCCACAGACCAGGAAAAGGAGGTTGTTTCCCTTCAGGAAACAATACAAGGGCCCAAGCCTGCACTTTGCATGCCAAACTGCTCATGGAAGCCAGTGGGCAGTGGGCCATGCCAGGGTTCTTGGCAGATAGAGCTACAGCCGCTGGCAAGGCCTCCGATCTGGATGCCGGGCAGACTGAGCAGAGCGGCCCTTCAGGCACAGCACAAAGAGTAGGCTCTGCCCCTCTTGTCTGGATCCACCTTTACCTTTTCTCTTGCTAACCCCATCTCCAGCCGCCACACTGTAAGATTCCATTCCTTCTCCCTTCCCACCTGCTTGTCCCCTTCTCTCTGGTCTTAGGGATGCCAAAGGCCCACGGGCACTTGGATTATCGCTCAGCCATAGAGGACCCTTGGGGACAATGAGGAGCCTCGCCCACAGAAGACAAGATGGGAGGGAAGGAGAGAGGTTCAGATCAGAGGGTGGGGGACTTCTTCTGTGGAGGAGCTGAGACCCAACAGGTTAGACTTCACAGGTCACGTGGTCTCCATCACAAGTACCCAGTTTTGCTGCTGTAGCAGAAAAGCAGCCATGGACAATCCACAGAGAGTTGGGCCTGGGTGTGTTCTAGGAGAACTGCCTTGGGCCTGCAGGCATAGGTTGCTGACATGTCTGCAGAATCCAATGACCTAGAGTGAGAAGGGACTTTAGAGAGCATCCTGTCCGGGAATGGCACATGGGTTTCAACCCACCTGATCACTCAGTAGTTGGTCCCTGGCTTACTGTGTTCAGAAGAATTCTGAGGCCAACACCTAGTCAGTGCCATAATGGACTAGCACTCCTTGCCATGGACAGGGAAAGGGTGGTACGGCACCAGGGCTTCATACTGGCCACTTGATTAACCAGACTCCTTCATTTTCTATAGGACTAGCTTGATTCCAGAAAGGTTACATGACTCGCCCAATGCCACACAGCTATGGTCAGGGAGCTCCTCAACTGGTTTCTTCATGTTACCGAGCCAAAATGGAAAGTTACATTTATCCTATTGTCTCATTACCACATCTAAGCCAAAGAGATCCCTGTGCTCCCTTTGTGCCAAGTTTCCAGGTCTGGGATTTCAGGAGCAAAGTGACGGAGTCCAGGACCCATCTGGTCCTTGATTTGTGAGAATTGATGTTTAAGGGGGGCTTTCAAAACCACCATAAAAATATATCACATTTATGATGTCTGAAAAATGAGGCTGACTCACAAGGAGTGCCGCCTGCCAGAGCCTTGTTCACGGTGGGGCATGAAGTGGCCCCAGAGATAAGCTGTGGTTTCCTTTTGTAGCAGGAAATGCTTCACAAGCACCATGGCCCACTATCTCGTGAACCCTGGAGGGCTAAAGCCAATCTCGAGCCCACATCAACATTCTGAAGCATGAAGCCCCGCTATTTCTCACCCGTGTGTCTATTTCCTAAGTTTTGAAATGCTTATCACTCTCAGATAATAACTGCCAGGGTCTTTATTAATGCCAATTAATAAGCAAATGTAATAATAAACTTTCAAAACAGGATGCAGGTCAAGCTTGTGGAAGAAACTTTTAAAACCCTGAACTCTGTAAACTAGGTCATTCTATTTTAAAAATCAGATTGCCTGCTATTAGAGCATCTCCAGTATCAGAGCTTTGAAATTGTTTGAACCTCCATGTCCTTGGCTAGCAAATGGAGTAATCCTACCCTCATGGGGCCATCGCAACGGTCAAAGTAACAGACTGCAGCAGAACCCACTCTGGAAGTCACTCATAGCCTCAGTGGATAGTTCTGGGCCAGGCCAAGGGCTTCCTCCCTTGAGCATCTGTGTCCCTCTGCCAGAGAGTGTCCTTTATCCACTCTCCTCCTGTCCGCACACACATACACACAGCAAGTCTGGCCAGAAAAGCGAGGGAGAGATTGGTCCCAGGAGCAGTGATCAAGCAACAATGCCAAGTGGTGTAAAGAACTCCTTCATCCTTATCCCCCTATGCACAATTCTGAGGATTTTTTGCAGTGATAAAACTATACAATCTCTCAAAAGGTCCCTGAGGGCTCCTGAATCCCATTTCCTCCTCTCATTAACACACCCATTATTGGTTCTCTTCTCTTCCTTGTCTTACTTACTCCCTCCTTTCCAGTGCATCTAGCGTCATTTCTCAAATAAACAACACATACCCAAGTCCTGGTCTCAGAGGCAGCCCAAACTGAGACACACTGATACTCGAGCTGGCAGGAGAATACGTGTGTTTCCCACCTCCCAACACCAGGGAAGTGTATGAGAGGGTTACAACCTCTGGGCGTCAGTGGAGCTATCAGTGAGGAGTAAGAAATTGAAGTGGCCAGGAGCAGCCTTGGCATTTGTCTGTCCAGCATGCTTTCCTACTTCCCTTCGGCTGGTTTCTCTGGGAGCTCCCATTCAGGACATGATCCTGGTGAGGCTGACAACCATGACACCCAACCCCAACCTCACACCAATGCAGTGGGCATGTGACCCAGGCTAACCAATCAGAATATGCCATCCTCTGGGACCCTGTGATTGGCTCAGGCGAGTCCAATCAGAGTCCTCCCTCAGGTGGATGTGGGATCCTGGGAGAGACTGTTGAGAAGGTTTCTAAACTCAAATTGTAAACTGGGAGGGTGCGTCTGGGATTGGAAATGCCTGGGATTTCTGCCCTGTGAACAGGGCTTGTGTGCAGGCAAGAGTGTCTGAGAAATGCCACTCGCAGGGTTCCAGCCCCTTTGACATGGAACAGAGTGCAGAGAGCAGGAACTGAACAAGAGCAAATGGGCGATTCGTAGAGCAAGTGGAAGGTGCAGAGAGAATGTGTGGATAGATGTAAGGAGAGCCTGTCTGACAGCCAGAACTGGACGACTGAGCGGAGAGAGAGGGAGAGAGAGAACACAACCTACCTCTTCTGTGCTGCTTCAGCAACAATAGAATGGGGGCTCCAGTGTCTCACAGATCATTGGACAAAATGTCTTACAAGGTCCCTTAAAGGCACAGAAGTCTCCGATTCCAAGTATGTATTGTCCACATTCACGATTCCACGTCTTCTATTGCGTGGTTTTATGCACTTCGCGAGGGTGTTCATTATGTGGACATTGACATTAGACATTGATCTCCCTGGGAACTGGGCTCAAAGTGAACTTCTCATCTCTATTGCCTCCCAGCCTCTGTGCACCGCCTTCTTCAATGTTATCTCTAGGCTAGTGGGCTTCTCTGTGTGTGTGTTGGGGGCGTGGGAGGGGGATATGTAAAACTCTCAGCTCTTGAAATGTGCCCAGGGTCTTAAAGGAAAGATCCCTTTCAGAAAATGGATGGGCATCAAAATAAATTATCCAGAAAAATAAAACCTCTTTCTCTAGCACAAAAGAAATTTAAGAGCTCATTAGCCTTAGGAATAGAGTATTTTCCAATGCGTGAGGCCGGTAAGCAGAACCATGAATATTCATGAGCATGCTCCCTGCCTCTCCATCCTGAAATGAAGGTGTTGGAAACGATCTTTTTAGGTACTGCGATTTGGGGGAAAGGTATGTTAACTATTAGTAGGTTTATTGACCCAAAATGCTCTCAAAATGGGATTTCTGACATTTTCATTAGAGCTTGCACCATGTTCTGCCACAAGTTAATTCCTGGCGAAGACAATGGAAAAACAAAAACAAAAACCCAAAAACTAGCTAACCCACCAATTTCAGATCAGAAGTCTGGGATCAATGAGGCTCCTGGCTAGTTTTATAAACTCTACTGGCCCTATCCCCACTTGGCTTCCCACCTTGGCCTTCCATGTTGTTCCTATATTTCCCCACCATATAGGCAGCTACATGCAGAAGGTCCTATGGGAACCAGATTGGGGGGGGGGGGCATGTGAAGCGGAGCCTCCTAAAGTCTGCTGAGGACCCTCCCACGCCTCATGGACCAAGCTTTGGGCTCTTTCCCTCCCTGGGTCTTTTGTGGTTTGCTTTTTTTTCCCCCTTTTTCTTTTCTTTTTTTTTTTTTTTTTTTCCAGCATTGGATAAAGCCAATGGTTTTCAACCTTGCTGTGCATTAGAATACCTCCAGACCTTTTAAATATAGTCACACCCATTTGTTCTTGGGATGTTCCCACTAGGAGCCCAGCTGCCATGCCAAGAGAAGCCCAAGCCACATTGAGAAATCCAGTGAAGGTGGGGTCAATCAATAGCCCGGGGGGAACAGCCGAGAAGCACTGGATCAAGTATCTACTGTCCCCAGGGCATTGGGGACACCAGGTGCATCCACAGGGCCCAGCTCTGTCCGCTCTGGGTCCTGCCTCACCCTCACCCCCAGCTATGCCTGTTAGAAGCACGACAGCCTGGCAGGCAGGGCAGCAATGGGAGCAAAGGGGATTCCCCTCTGTCTAGGGAAAAGCTATGGTCAGGTGTTCCCTTCCATGGAAAGAGGTAATTAATTTTTGTATAGTGTGTTGTAATTCATAGACTTCCTGGTCCCACCTGGATGCTGGGAAGCAAATATGGTCACCAGTTCATTTTGGAGAAAAGGGACCAGAAAGCTCAGACAGGTTATGTGCATTGACCCAGATGCCACAGTCAGTAAGAACTGAAATTGGGATCAATTCCAGTCAAGTCCAAACCAGGGCTTTTTTTTCCTGCTATACTCCACTGCTTCTCTACTTGGGGGAAAAAGAAGATTAAAGGGTATATGAGAAAATGCTAAATTCTGCTTAATATATACCCTCACTCTCTGACTTGATAACACAACCCTGACTTTATCCAGGGAAGGGGTATATTCAGCTAAACTTACATTTCCCAGTCTCTCTTGTAGTGAGGTGTGGACATGTGACTAAGTGGGATGTAAGCCTTAATGTTGGTGGTGCTTCCAGGAAACCTGCTTCAAAGGCATCTTCTCAATTGAGAGAAATACCCCTTTTGCCTTTCCTCCTTCTTCCAGACTGCAGTTCATACAATGGCTGGAGCTCTAGTAGCCATATTGCACTATGAGGACATTCTAAGGGTAGAAACTACTTACTGCAAGCAATGGAGCAGAAAGATGTAACAAGTGTGGGTTCTGCCCTGGACTGACTACTTCTAAAGTTCTTAATAAGGCAAAGAATAAATGCTGGGTATTTAAGTCACTATTTTTCAGGTTTCTTTTATAGCCAATAGCCAACAGCAATTTTAAATTCATTAAATTCACATAATTGACTATCCTGAAATTCTAACTGAAGTTACAATTTGATGGTACAACTACCCATCAGGACACCAAAAGCCTATTTTCCATGCTAGGGGGACAGTGGCTTTAAACTAAGGCTGTGAGTCCAGCAGGCATGTGGACCCTACATGAGGGAATGGTGAATCTTCCATAAATCAGATGTGTAATAGATAGCTGTTGTGTGGATAAAGACTTTTATAGACACCAGTCATATCCATTTCTGGTTACCACACGTCTATTCCCTAATATCCTTTTAAGGACTTGAGAAATATATCACAAGAGTGACCTTTGTGGGCCTAGGGAGAGCAGAGACTCAACTACATTTTCCAGGGAAGATCAGCCCCAGCCCTCAGTCCCCAGGGACTTTACCTCCTGTCACCCCTGGTGACCTTCAGTTTACTTCTGCACTCGGTGTGATACTAATGAAGAATTGAAAGATGTTGGCATGATCTGCATTCCTGAGATTTTCCATACAAGAACCTGTCCTTGGCTTAGGCTCTGGAATGGAGTCAAATGGAGCATTGTGAACCCAACCAGAAGCTGGCCCAGTCAAGCCCAGTCAAGCCCGCTCAAGATCAGCCAGCTACAACAGACCTACTGCTTCATGAGTATAGAATAAAGAGTTGATTGTGGGATTGTTTTTTACGTAGCATTATCACAAAAGTAACTGACTGATACACTACCCATTCGATCATTCAGATGGCCTTGCTAGAAACTTGAACATCAACCTTCACTCTCGCCTCTTCTTCATGCCTCACATCCAAACCCCAAGCGCCAGATATTTTGTATGTGCATGTCATTCCTTTTCCTGGGGACACTCTCCACCTTGAATCCAACTCAGCTCCAGTTCCTGCTGTATGGAGCTGGGGACATCCCCTCAAACACTATCCCCAACCTCCCACAACCGGGCTCAGTGTCTTGCTGGGAACTGCCCTACACAGTACCCTTGTCTTGACCCCCAGGTTGTCCTTTCAGACACTGTCAAAATTGCCTGTGTCTTGTCTAACTCTCCCATGAAGTGTGAGCTCCCTGAGGGCAGGGCCTGAATACATTTTCCCAGAGTAAACTCTATACACATGTCCAGCCCACAGGCCTGAGCCACTGCTCACAGGGGAGCTGGTCCAATGGCGTCTCATGCTGGGGGAGGGGCCAGCTCTCTGAAGGGGGTGGCCCGACTCTGCCAGAAGCAGTGGTCTGACTAGAAAATTCAAGGCATGGGGGAAAGAATGTCAGGGAATGAGAAAAAACAGAGGTAGGGTGTGGGGGAAAAGAAGGAAGGAAAGAGAGAGGAGGTGGGGTGGAAAATAGGAAGAAGGCAGAGGTGAGGCAAACAGGCTGGAAAAGGGGTCCAAAGTACAAAGATGGGGGCCATGAGGAAGTTCAGGCAGAGAGAAAAGACCAGGCAAGGGAGAGGCCTGCTTCGTGGTCAGCCTCCCTTCCAGCTCTCGACTCCCCTGTAGAACTGGCTCAGGCCATGTGTGCTCTTGGCCTGGGACTCCAGTTCTGGTGCCAAAAACATAAATCAGAGGGCGGGAGAGGCATGGGGCCCAGCTGAGGTGAGCTTGGCTGCCCAATGCTTGGGACACAGGGCCACGTCACTCCCCTAGGCCACCCCAAGGCAGGACAAGAATTCTAGACACCCAAGGCCCTGGGGAAGCCTGGGGGGCCCAGACTGGGGTGACATCAGGAAAGCCTATGGGCAGCAGGAGGAGGAGGCAGGGGAAGGCTGAACAGTGGCAGGAGGGACCATCCTGGCTGTGTGCCTGGGAAAGGCCAGGCCCGCCAGGAATGTGGCTGCGGGGCCCACACCTCCAACAGCTCCACACAAAAGAGGTTTTTGTCCCAGAGAAGGCTCTGAGCAGAGACGCAAGACGTGCTCTGGGGACTCAGCCCATGGGCTCGGAGAAGCCTATCTCCTGGCGGGTGCTTCCAGAACCATTGATCCTCAGAACCATCTGGGGGCATCTGGTGGGGGTGGAATTTCAAAAAATTAGAGTCCCAGGACCCATTCTGCAGACCGATTCCATAGGGCTGGAGGAGGGTCTGGCAAGCCATATATATATATATATATGTGTGTGTGTATATATATATACACATCTTATGTATACATCTATGTATGTATATGTATATATGTACATATGTATATACATATACATATGTATACATATACATATGTGTATATATATATATACACATCTTAGGATCCCTAAGGAACTTAAAATTATATATATAAGCCATATATATATGCATATATATAAATATATAATATATTATATATTTATTATAAATAAATTTTTATTAAAAATTAATAAAATTATAAAATAAAAATATTAATAAATATTAATTTATTATAAATAAAATTATATATAAGCCATATATATGCATATATATATAAAAATATATAATTTTAAGTTCCTTAGGGATCCTAAGAGGCAGCAAACTTAGAAAAGTCATCAGATGTTTTTTCACTAAAGTGCCAGACCCTAACTATTACTATTAGTAAACTTCATGGGGCAACCAGTCTCCTTTGTAACAACTCACTTCATGGGCCCTGTGTCAAAAGCAGGCACAGATGGGGCATCTGGGTTGTTCAGGCTGTTGGGTGTCTGACTCTTGATTTCAGCTCAGGTCATGAAATCAAGCCCCACTCTGTGCTCAGCCGGGAATCTGCTGGAAATTCTCTTTCCTTGCCCCTCCCCGTGCATATGCACAAGCGCTCTCTTGCTCTCTCTAATAAGTAAATAAACTTTAAAAAAAAGGCAGCCATAGGTGATGCATTAATGAATGAAAACAGGGATGTTTCAAGAAAACTTCATTTATGGACTCTGAAATGTGCATTTCATAGAATTTTTACATGTCACAAAATATTATTCTCCCTTTGATGTCCTCCTTCCCCTTCCCCAGCCATTTAAGACAGAAAAACCATGTTTAGCTCAAATCAAGTGGGGGTCAGGGCTTGGCCCAAAGGCCATAGTTTGCAGCCTCCTGCTCTAGACCAGAGCTACTATGAAGAAATACGTATAGAAGTGCAGAGTAAGTGTTTAGAAACTCTCGGGGGACTCAGTGCTGGAACATCCAAGCACAATAGGAAGCTGAGTTGGTGCAGCCCAGGTGGGACGATGGGGCATTGCCTGGGCGGGGAACTCACGCTGCATCCTGGTCGTGCATGGAAGGACCAGGTGCAGTCAGTGATGGGGAGGAAAGCTTAAAAACAGGCCCTTCATCCCAGAAGTTTTGAAAAGCAGTAATCTGAATTATTCCTCTGACCCCGGGAGGATCCAAATAACCCACGATCCCCCTACAGTCATAACTACAGCAAACAAAACCAAAGATGCATGGAAAAAAGAACTCAAATATAACTAAATGTTTAGTGAAGACCCCCTTTAAGTACAGTGATGATGCATTTTTTTTTCTTTTTATTTGTTCTCCTAATTTTCTCTAAGGAACGTGTGTGAATTTTATAATGGAGGGTCCTTTCTAAAAAATTTTTTTAAAACAAGAAGCAGGTTTAGAGAGATTCTCAAAAGAGTAGTTTCTCCGTAGGACAACCCTTCCCAGTGTCTTGTAACCCTTCAGTCAGGAAGTTGTTTTTTTTAATCTTTAATCCAATTCTAGAGAATCAGGGAAGAGAAAGAAGAAAATGAAAAGCATGTGCTGTCCTTTGGTTCTGGTCATTCTTTGTTATTTTTAACAGGAGGCTCATGGCAGGCGGGATGGGTGGGGGGGGAGGACGGCCAGACAGGGCGGGTCAAGGCTGGAAATGCTGCCATGAGCCACGAAAGCACCACCACGAGCCCCGAGGGAGCAGAACGCTCCTGCATAGACAATCTCAGCTCTGGGACTTTCACAGGACTCCCCCCAGCGAGTGTCCTGGTCACTCAGGAACTCCCAGGAAGAATGTGGAACAAAGTTCAAGGCAACACCACCTCTTTCTAGGGAAGAAAACAAAAACAAAAACAAGACACCATTCCAAGTGCCCGGGGATCGTGGGCTTCCAGTGGACCTGGGTTCAAATCCTGACTTGGCCACTTTTTTGCTGTTAGCTCAGGCACATATTTTACTGAACTTCATTTCCTATCCACGGCCCCCTCCCCCACCAGGATGATGGGGATAAGTGCAACCCCTGGCCCCCATTACCCCTACCCTGCCATGCGCAGGACCTTGTGAAGAGTGAGCCCACAATGAAAGTTTCTGACACAGGCAGGCTCTGAGATGTTAGCTCCTCCTGCCTGCTCTGACCATCCTGGTCACGGTCACGATCACCGGCAATAGGCGGGGCATGAATGCGACATAGTGATAGCCTTTTCAACTCCTCAAGAAAACGAGTTGAGAAGAAGCCATCAGATTTTTTCTACCTTTGCACCTGCCCATCCTCCAGCCTCAGCCCCAGCCCACAGGTGACCCCAAACACTGCCCAAGTTCGGGACTTCCTTTGCTTCTAGATCTTCACCGTCCAATCTGGTAGCCACATGTGGCTACGTGGAACTATTTAAATTAATCAGATTTAAATGAAATTTAAAATTCAGTTCATCAGTGGTGCTAATCACATCTCAAGTGCTTGGTCGCCACATGTGAACAGGGCAGGCTCAGGACCTTGCCATCATACCCAAAGGTTCTATCAGATGGCGCTGTTCTAAAGGCTCCGTGGGACTCCAGAGGACAGCTCTGGACATTAAGGAATTCTGGTGGCCACTTACAAAAGCATCCTCTCATTTCTGCAATAACATCTTTCCTCCTTAAAACCAAAAATCTACAAAAATACCATCTAGATCTGCTATTGGGCATACTTGGGGGATGTGCCTATGAGAAAGCAGATCCCCGGGTGGGTGAGGTCTGCTGGACTCTGCAGG
The DNA here is from genome assembly GCF_922984935.1 of Meles meles. Lineage (NCBI taxonomy): Eukaryota > Metazoa > Chordata > Mammalia > Carnivora > Mustelidae > Meles > Meles meles. Next base: position 40,268,278 of record NC_060081.1, on the reverse strand, counting down.
CATCAGACCCTGAAGCTGAAAGAGGCTTCTGCTCGCTGGTTATCTGCTCTTAAAGAAAAATAGCCAATAAAGAAGTGGTACTTGTCGTTTTTTAAAACAGAACTATTTTAGGGAAGTCTGGCTTCAAAACAGCTTGGTGCTATTCGCAGAATGGAAAGAGAAAGGAGAGCCTTCAGCAGTGAGGACCTCTGGAGCCCCAGGACAGCTTCGGGGGGTTCAAGACAGACTCAGGACTCCCCAGATCCTCCCTGGGGCTCCACATTCTGTCAGCTCTGGCCTCAGGTTCTCAGCAGTCCCAAGGACGTGCCATGGCTCATCTGGCTGGCAGGATGACCTGTCTTGGCAGGATGGATCCCGCCCTGCTTCCCCAAGCTTCTCTAGGTGATCTTTGGGAATCTTGACTTCTATGTAGCCCTGGCTTCCTCCCTCATGAAACACTTTAAACAACCGATCCTGACCTCAGTTAGGTTTTTTTCCTCCCTCGGGGATGTGCATGTGTTGCTGGCATCCTCAGGCCTTGCCACGTCTCGGTCCTCCAGCCAGCCCCAGTGCCCATCGGAGCCCCCTTCACCCACACGCAGGCAGAACCACCCAGAAGGGCACCAGCAGGGTTCAACAGTGTATGATGGTACAGAGACTCCCACTCCTTGTCCCTTAGGGAGACACTCCAAGGCCTTGTCTCAGAGGCCCCAGCATGCCCCATGAAACCCACCCTCTTTGTTCCTCCCTCCCCACCCTGTGTCCTTCCCTATATCCCCACCAGTATTTCCTAGGATCACCCCCAAATAAACTATGTACCCTCAAAAATGCTTGTTTCAGGATCTGCTCCTAGGGGAAGCCAACCGAAATTAAAGACTAAATAAATTCCCCCGTGGTTCAAAAGCAGCACAACAAAGTTCTAGAATCAAGTGAGAAATGTGTGATTGAGATGGAGAAGGGACATCTTTCAAAATCCCTGAAGAGTGCTCGCTTCGGCAGCACATATACAAAATCCCTGAAGATATTGAGCAGTTTCTCAGTGAAGGAGCCCATCTGCTTTTCTGTGGGGTCTGGAGCCAATCATCCAGGGGTCCCCATGACATAAGGGATCCCTGAGATTCAAATAAATAATTCTGGACACTCAGACTGAAAACGATGCCATGGTACCTGCCCATGCTTCATCCAATAAAAATTTGGGGGTTGAGGGAGTGAGAAAGGGGCACATCATTTAAACACTGTGGAAAATCATTTTCAACGCCCTCATCCATGTTGCCCAGATGCTTGGAAGAGACCCAGCCCACAGGAGTCTTGGTCTCAACAGTCACTCAAGACCTCAGTGAACACCTGGAAACCACAAGAGGCGGGGCCAAATGAAGACTACGTGGGCCTAGGAGCAGTGGTGTCACGGGGGGGACAAAGGCCAAGTCCTGCCTCTCATCCTCAGGCAGAAGGGGCCAGCAGACCTCCTTGCCACAGAGAGACGCCCCTTGCTGCCTTCTTCCCCTGCCCAGCAGGCTGACATCCTCCCCAGGCTCAGTCAGAGTCCCCATCTCCCCATTTTCTGCACCCCACAGAACACCAGGCTGGTGACTCAAAGAAAGGCCACCAGCACATCCACGGCGCCAAGAGCACCCATCCTCTAACAGAAAAGTAAGCCTAGAAACGCCCTCATTGGCATTTCCATCCGATCCATCCTTGAATCAACAAAACAAGGGTTTCCTCTTGCAGCAGAACCTAACAGATTCCTGGTGGATGTTTCCAGACGGCCTACACCACCCGTTCCAGAGCAGCCTGCAGGACACAACCAGGTCAATGGCCCCAGCAGCTCGCTGCCCGGCTGACTGTGTCATCTTGGTTTTTCACATGTAATTTTAAACTAATTTTAGTCTTAGAAAAGTTGCAGAATAAATACAGAGGGTCCCTTATATTTGTCATCCCGCCGCCCCTCAGGTTAATGTCTTATAATCACAGCACAATTTTCACAACAGAAAAGTAGCATCAGTGAATTCAAGCTAACATTCGTTAACTGTTTCACCAATTTTGGCCACACTGTCCTTTTTCTGTTGCAGAATTTTATCCATGATCCCACACTGTATTTAGCGGGTATTTCTTCTCAGTCTCCTCTGTCCTGCGATAGTTCCTTAATCTTTCCTTGTCTTATGACCTAGACAGGTTTGAAGAGTCCTGGTCAGTGATTTTGTATAAAGTCCCTCAATCTGGGTTTGTTCCATGTTTTCTCCTGTCGGAGTGAGGTTTGCATTTTGGGCAAGAATCCCATTAAAATTATGTTGTGTCCTCTGCATATCAAAGGATTTGTGATGTCAGTATGTCTTATTACTGGTGATGTTAACCTTGATCACTTGGCTAACTAGGTGTCTTCCAGGTTTCTCCGCTGTAAATGGAATTCTAGAATATGTACTCTTGGTGTCCTGTTTTATTCCCCTTCTCTATCTGAAGTTCTTGAGATTCATCTGTATTATTGCATGTATTATTTGTTCTATTTCATTGCTATAGAGTGTTCCATTATATGAATATAACACCACCTTTTTCTACCTCTAGGAGAGGTGGAAAACAGCCTGTGTCTCCTTCTTTGTTGCTTGCAGCAATATTTGTTCTGGGAGCAGTGAGTACAGGACACAACTGGCATTGAGTTGTACAGTGCACAATCTGTGAAGCTGGACATGGCAATCTGTGATCCAAGGAATCACAATTCAGCATGTCAGATTTCTTTACTCCAAGTTATTCTATTGTAATCTCATTTGGGAAACTCAGGGTGAAGTCCATATTGTAGCATGGCAGTATGGTTAGTGGATATGCCCATAAGCTTTGAAATCTAACTCCAAGTTCAAATCTTATTCTTGCCACTCATGGGCTAAGTAACCTGTGGCAAGTTATTTCCTTACTGTGACTGTCCCAGTGGTAAAATGGTGTGATGATTATGGTACCTGTCCCATAAGGCTATGCCAAAAGTTAAATGCGATTTGATTACAAAAAGGCCTTTAGCATGGTGTCTGGCATATAATAAAAATATATGTTGTTACTGTTAAACAAATATTGTTATTGTTGATACATCATCAATTTTTATTATTCACTAATGATTTTTAATATTATAACACTGCTGATTTGCTTTGTAGCCTCCATCTTTGAGGGCAGGGTTTGAGTGAGAATGTATCCCCAGGAGCTTCCAGCAAACAGAATTTCTATGCCTCTTTGTTCCTGAAAGGTCCTGGGGTCATCAACATATAATAATACTCACAGGATGGGTATGAGAGAATTATTTTAAGGAAATGGCTCACATGGTTGTAGAGGCTAGCAAGATCCAAATCTGCAGGATAGGCCAGCAGGCTGGAGACCCAGAAGGGTGGATGCTGTAGCTGGAATCCAAAGGTAGACCAAAGTGCTGAATTCCATCTTCCTCACAGGAGACAGTATTTTTCTCTTAAGGCCTTCAACTGATTGGACGAGGCCTATCTACACTGTAGAAGGCAGTTTGCCTTACCCAAAGTCTATGGATTTGTTTTTTTAAAGATTTATTTATGTATTTTTTATTTGAGAAAAAGAGAGAGAATGAGCAGAGGGAGGGACAGAGGGAAAAGCAGACTCCCTGCTGAGCAGGGAACCCGATTTGGGCCTTGATCCCAGGACCCTGGGATTATGGCCTGAGCCAAAGACAGACGCTTAACCGACTGAGACACCCAGGCACCCAAACTCTACCAATTTAAATGTTAATGTCATCATAAAAATAACAGTGACATCTAGACTAGTGTTTGACCAAATATCTGGGGTTCCATGGTCTCACCAAGTTGATACATAAAATTAACCACCAGAGTGGGCTCTAGTTTGAGGCCCCTGTTCACATATAGGTTCGGAGAAGTCAAAATCCCCACGGCAACCAATGCAGTGACATAAGTGAGGAGGCTTCTCTGATGGGGCTCACCTCCTGACCTCGAGGAGGAGCAGGGACTATGCTTAACTGGAGAGCCCACGTCTCATTGAAACAAAACAAGCAGGTTGGTGGCCCAACCTTGGCCCCAATCCACTGACACAAGAACACGGTGTAGCAGGAATGCAGAGACACGCCAATTTTTTCAAGAAATAGTGAAATGACGGGGCGCCTAGGTGGCTCAGCCAGTTGAGTGTCTGCCTTCAGCTCAGGTCATGATCCCAGAGTTCTGGGATCCAGCCCCACATCAGGTTCCCTGCTTGGCAGGGAATCTGCTTCTTCCTCTCCCTCTACCTGCCACTGTCCTTGCTTGTGCTCTCTCAATCTCTATCAGATAAATAAATGGAATCTTTTTAAAAAATTTTGAAAATGAAATATTGAAATGTGGATTTCTATGTGAAATATTCCATTTCTTTAATGCTGGCAACTAACGAGATGGTTAAAAATATATACAACCCAAACAAATCCAAGAATACCAGGTGCCCTCTTGGCAACCCATTCGAAATCTTTGACTCATGGGATCTTGCCGAATCTGTCAACTCCCTGGTTTTCTTTATTCATGAAGCTTCTAGTAATAAAAGTTGTCACTTTGTAGAGGAGGTGCAAAGTTCTTTCAAATCAGGATTGTCTCTGAAAATCCAGAAGGCTGCTTCTCATGCATTAGCATGGACTCAGAATCACCTGGAGGGCTTACGAAACCGTAGAAGCTGAGACCACCTCTAGTTTGTGACTCGGGCAATGTGGCATGGAGACTCGGAATTCGCATTTCTAACAGGTCCCCAGGTGAGGCTGTTAGTCCATGGACCACCCTTGGACAATCATTGGTCTGGAGGGAAAAAGCCAACACGGGCATGCAAAAAGTGGATGGGCATGACCACAAGGCAGGTAGACTCTGCAGTGGCTGGTCATTTGAGTCGCCGGGTCACACTGGTCCTGGACAATCGCTATGGGGTCATCCCTGGTCTCAGTCCTGTCTGCCTTCCCTCCTAGGACCCTGTTCCTCACAGCTCCATAAAGAAGCACAAATGATGAATGGCAGTGTGCATGGCAAAGGTGTCTCCTGTAAGAAGCTGCACCCATGAACGATGCCTTGAGGCACGGGGGCCTGGGAATGAGACTTCTGTTTCATCTCTGATGATTGCACAACAATGTGAGTGTGCTTGAAGCTGCTTAAAAATGGGTAAGGGGCGCCTGGCTGGCTCAGGTATCGGAGTATGCAAGTCTTGATCACGAGGCTGTGAGTTCAAGCCCACACTGGGCTTGAAAAAAAAATGGGTAAAAGGACTTGGTTTGTAGAAACTCTGTCGTGGGCCGAATGGTGGTCTCCGGAAAGATGATCATATCCTAATCTCTGGAATCTGTGAAGGTGACGTTATTTGGAAAAGGTCTTTGCAGCTGTAATTATGTTAAGGATATCAGGATGAGATCATCCTAGATTTTCCAGGTGGGCCCTAAATCCAGCAATGAGTGTCCTCACGAGAGCCTCACAGAGGAGAGACAGAGAAATGAGATGAGGCCAGAGGAACACAGAGGCAGAGAACAGATGGACTCAGCCAAGACCAAGGAAAGCCTGGAGCCACCAGAAGCTGGAAGAAGCCCGGAGGGGTTCTCCCCTGGAGCCTTCAAAGAGGGCCCTCCTCGATTTTGAACTTCTGGCCTCCAGAACCGTGAGAAAATTAGTTTCCCTTGTTGTAAGCCACCCAGTTTGCTGCACTTGGTTCAGAAGCCCTGGGTAACAAACACACCCTCCAGAAATGTCAGCTGGAAACAGGAAGGAGGAGGAACAGGCGTTTTGAAGGTGACCATACTCTAGGAAAAGCTTTGACCTACATCTCATAGGTCTTGTTGAACCCAAGCCAGCCCAACATTAGTGATGCAGTTGCCGCTCCATGACAAGCCCTCACCCCAGCCTCCTCCAAGTCACTCGACTCGACTTTCCTGTGGCTCGTGGAAAACCAGCTGGGAGCACGATTCCTACCTCTGAGCAGCTGCCACACTGTCTCCCAGACCCCCAGGAGGCCCAGGCTGCAGTTCCTGGGGCCACACGCCCTGGATGGCCTCTGAAGACCCCCTAGGAAAAGGAGCAGCAAATTGCACAGAATTCCTGCACAGTCACCATGGGGTGAAGGTCTAGCTCAGTTGGCCCATCCAACCCAAATGGAAGCCAAGGGCTATCTTCCCTGTAGGGAACTGGGGTTGCCCCTGAGTGGCTTTTCCCCAGATGCTGGCCCTGCCTTTGCTGGTTTGTGTCAAACAGAAGCTTGTCTCCAAGGCTGAGAAACAGAAAGGAGATTCTCTCCAGCTGCTCTTTGATGCTGCCAACAGCCAGTCTCCCCAACCATCCAGTCTAGGCTCTGCCCTCTGGGCATGCGGATTAGGGTCTCTACAGCTCGGCTGGTGTGGAATTGGTTTTCCCTGTGCTTATTCAGGCCTCGCTAGCCCCCTGCCCCCGAGATTAGGAGAGGTTGCAGCCCCCGTGTCAGACTGAGTCACAGTGACCAGCTAATCAGGAAGAATGAACTCAAAACCTCTTGAGAATGTCCTGCTCTCTCTTCTCCCGGGAGGAGGCTGAGTCAGCAGACACGTGTGCGAACCACAGGCTCCTCCACAAACCTCCCTGGAAGAGAAGATGTTCTAGCAACTCCACTCCACGAATTCATTCTCTCCCAGACACGGTTTACCTCATGTGCTCAGAATTTCCTATGAAGAGAAGGGAGAAAAAAAAAATCTCAAATCCATCTTTGGTGGCGAGGGGAGACATTGTCTCTGGCCAGAGAGAGGCAACGGTCTGTGAGGAACACAAGACTCACCGCCACGTGTCTCCTCAGAGGCCTGGAAAACGTGGGAGCTCCAACTTCACACCCCTCCCCGAAAAACGACTTTTGAAACGAATATCCCTCCTCCAGGGTTTCTGTCTCGCTTGGCTTCTTTCTTTCAATCCATAACCAAGTATCTTTTGAATTTTTTCCTTTGGCCAAGGGATAAATGCTTCTCTGACCCGAGCCCAGCAACGCCCGACCTGCTGGCCTGGGCCACGGCCAGTGCTATCCGGGCCCTTGGGCAGTGAGACACACACCCCCACTCCAAGGTGTGGAGGGGGAGCTTCCACTGGCAGTGAGGGGTATGGTCCTTGGGTGGGACAAGGCCAGGAAGGGGCTGACACACAGATGGGGCTCAGCCTTAGCTTCGGGTGAAAGGTCAGGATGGTACTCCGAAGGCACTTCCTCTCCCTCCCAAAAGGTCCTGCCCCCTGCTCCTGGAGGAATCGAATTCCCTAAATCCAGCATCCTGGCAACTGGCCCAGCAGCGATTAACGATTAACGAGCTGGAGATGAGTTTAAGATGGCCCGATGCTATTAGCCGCACTCCTGGAGGCACCAGCATTCTGCCTCTCCTCTGAGCGCGTCCCTCCCCACCACCTCCACTCTCCTGTGCCGATCCCTCAGAGGGAGGCCACATGGCAGTCCTGGCTGCGGCCAGGCCTGCTGCTCACACCTGCAAGCCTGAGTCCTGGGGCCAGACGAAGGCCCACGTCCCATGTCTCAGAATATTTAAATGCCATAAATCCAGCAAACGAGCTGTTCAGTAAAATGGGCTCCATGCTCCTACCTTGACGCTCTGCTTTCTTAAGACCTGGAAGACCCGCTTTGAATTCAGAATTAGAATTCTGAATTCAAAGAGCTCCGCAGGTTTCCATGCCCAAAGGTGGCAGGTTAGGGAGAATGGACCCAGGCCCAGACACAGCCCGCTGCCCGGGGCTGCAGCGACTTCCTCTGGGACCCAGAAAGTCTCTTGCACATGCGCACGGTCACCTGCCTGGAGTCTAAGTCCCGCCCACACGTCCACAAAGAGCTGCCCCGGGGGTCCCCCCCCCCATAGCCTCCAGGCTCTGGTGGCAGGCTGCCTTTCAGGGACAACCCAGGAGAGAACCCTGGGTCTGTCCTGGAAGGAGGCCTCCTGCCATTTGGGCAGGAAATCCAGGGCCCCAGTTCCGTGGGGTTTGGTACAGAAAGTTCTCACCAGCTCTGAGCGGACCCATCACACAGCCCCAGATTCCTCACCTTATCGGGAGGGACAACACCAGACAAGCTCCCGAGCAGGGCTCTCTAAAGTACAGGGCCTCCCAGTAAGCAGCACCCAATAAGTATGCTCAGGGCCCAGCATCCTTCATAGGCCCTCTGAAGCCTCCAGTCTCTTGGTCACCTGTCTCCACAGGGACACAGAGAAACCAGGACAGGGAATGCCAAGAGTGTGTTCTGACCCTGAGATGCGTGGGGCCATCAGATCAGCAGTTCATGCCTTCACCCTGTAGTGCTCCGTCAACCCCCATGGCCTCTTGGAAGAGGACAGGACACAGAGCCGCTAAAGGAATATGGGCCCCAGACAGACATGTCACCCTCTGTCGCCCATTGGGTACTTTTAGATGCTTTATCCTGTTTAATCATCACACACATCCTTGCTGCGAGTCACTGTGTATAGCCCCATTTTACAGGTGGGAAAGCAGAGGCCAAGAGAGACAACAGACTTCACGGCGGTATGTCGTCACGCCACCACTTTTGCCTTGGAATGTCCAGCTGATGTGGGGACACCGAACTTGCACTCGTGAAATAATCAGAAGCAAATAAAGAGAAGCGCCTTCTGCCTTCTCCTACTCAGCCTCCACGATGAGCCCGGGTGTGACAAAGCCCTTCGCAAGCCCTGTCCGGACGCCTGGGTGGATGGCACAAAAGCAGCCCTTCCTGTTGACCCAGATGAAATCACCTCCATTCGTATGTAACCAGAATATAACTGGGCCACCCGGAGGCCAGTCTGAACACGGAGGGGAATTCAAAGAAAACACAGCCCTCTTGCAAAGCCTTGATTTATTTTCCCCCTGAGGTCTTTTGAAGAGGCAAACACCAGAGGAGAGGAAGGAGTGGGGGGACCATATTCCAAACCCACCACGAACTTCTGAAAACCCCTTTACCCTCCCTCTCACTCCAAAGTCCCACACCTCAGGCAGGTGCTTGCCCCACCTTCCTCCACTCGCCCGCCCGTCAAGCTCTCCTCCTTCTCTGCACTCCCATCCTACACACCCTTTCCAAGAGATTTTCCAACTCAGAGCAGCTCCAAGAGCCTCCTTTTGAAAATCAATTTAGAGTCCCTGGTCTGTAGCATCTTTCCAGTCACTGCCCGACCCGTGACTTCAATTAACACAACAAAGGTTCAGGTTAGGGAAGCCCTGCCAAGCCCGTGGGAAAAAGTGGGGGAAAAAATGGGTTTGTCCCTATCACTTACTTTACCAGGGACTATGGACAATATGACCCTTAGGGGTAGCTGAAGCTACCTGGACATTGTCTCCGCTCTGTCACTCTTTATGGGCGAGACCTGGGTAGGTCACTTACCTTTTGGACCTTAACATAAGCGTGGAATCCGGGTAGAGTGGCTCCTCCCTGAGGGCTGACAGAAGCTGTGAACTTTGAGCCTGCTAGCTCTGGAGAGGAAGAGTGACAGGCAGGATCCTAGTCCTGAGAAAAGGCACAGCCTGAATCTCGTCACTAAGAAAAGGGCAGACCCAACCTGGAGAACAATTCCTCAAACAACCAGTCTGTGGTCCTCAAAAATGTCAACATCATAGTGGACAGAGACAGGAAGGTAGGGACATGTGACAAGTGAATGCAGTGTACGATCTGGGACGCATCCCAGGGTGGGGGTGCTAACGGGGGTCTCTAAAAGGACATTAGAGGGACAACCGCAGCTTCTGTGCACAGATCCGGCATTCAATAATAGCTTTGAGTCAATGTCGTATCTCTTGAATTTGATCAAGTGTATGGAAGGAGTAGAAGAAGATGGCCTCATGTGGGGGACAGTCACACTTAAAGAGTCAGGAGCACAGCGGCAGGAGGTCTCCAACTCCTGCGAATGTTTCAGAACTTAATAACAGGGCACCTGGGTGGCTCAGTCAGCTGAGCAACTACCTTTGGCTCAGGTCATGATCCCAGGTCAGGGCCCTGGGATCGAGCCCCACATAGGGCTCCCGGCTCAGTGGGGAACCCACTCCTCCCTCTCCCTCTTCTGCTCCCCCTGCCTGTGGTCTCCTGCTCTTTTTCTGTCAAACAAATAAATGAAATCTTCTTTAAAAAGACGTTAATAACGATAGCACGAGTGTATATGTATGTGTGTGTATGGTGTATGTTACACGTATGAGAGAAAGAGCAGAGTGTGAAATGTTAGCAACTGGGAAACCTGGATGAGTTTGATCCTGTTTTTATAAGTTTTCTGTGAAAGTATTTCAAAACAAAGAGTTTTAAGAAAAATACAGTAGGACAAAAAGCACTGAGGTTACGAATTTCAGTCTCTCAAAGAGGCTTGCTACTCGAGCCTCTTCACTTCATTCAGCACTTACTGTGTCCCCACTACCTGCCAGACTTTTAGGAGCTGGGATGCAGGGAACAAAGGACCCAGTCCAGAAGGTGGGACTGGGGCCAGGTGTGCTGAGGGCTCCGTACACATGCTATCCGACCCCTTGAACACCGCGGGTATCATGGTCCTAGAGGGGGTGGGACCTGCTGCCCCTTGGTCTTTCCTGGGAATTGCCCTCACCACAAGTTTACACCCCATCCTACATCAAGCTCCTGGTCATCTGGGGATGTGATTCCAGGCCTGGCCCCTTGACTGGATTCAGGATAACTCTAAAGGCAGTCCCACTTCAGGCCTCTGCCCCGGGCGGCTCAAACCACCCCCACCCTACCCCCTTACAACATCGAAGTTCAACTTCTCCCTATGCCCAAAGTTCTCCTCCAAAACCTCTTCACACAAACCCCGTCTCCCAGTCTGTGTCTGAGGAACCTGATCAATAATAGAGGCCCAACAGGAAACAAATACCATGGTCAGATTAAGATCATTCAGGTGGGGACACCTGAGCAGTTCAGTCGATTAAGCAGTTGCCTTCAGCTCAGGTCATGATCCCAGGGTCCTGGGATGGAGTCCTGAATTGGACTCCCTCCTCAGTGGGGATCCTGCTTCTCCCTCTCCCTCTGCTTGTGCTCCCTCTCTCTGTCTCTCTCTCTCTCTCTCAAATAAATAAAACTCTTAAAAAAATAAAAAAGATCATTCAGGTGGGTGATGAAAGTGACTATTTACAAAGGTGTAGGGGCCAGGTGTGGTGGGACCACGAGGGACAACCTAGAGACCTGAGGCTAGGAGCAACTAAGTTGTTATCATCCCTGTGCCATAAGTCCCAAGAGGCAGGTGGTTCCTAGAATCAAAGAGAAGGGTGGTTGGAAGAAGGCCACTCTGAATGGAGCTGGTCTTTCAATGAGACACAAATAATGCAAGATGGCCCTACTAGAAGGGAGCCATAACACATTTCTTCAGGCTCCTCCTTTTCCCTGACTCCTGTGAGTGCTCCCTACCAGCTGAGTCCAACCCAGAGCCACCTGAGTAAATGCTGGAGATGTACATGATGCGTGGGTCAGCCCCCTGGGGCACAAGGAGCAACAACGGTGAGGTGGGTCTGGGCAACAGATGGAAGACACCCAGTGTGGGGTCCAACACTCTACCCCTTCCAGAATCTGACAAAAGTTCTGAACTTCCCCAAGAAATGGAACATATTTTGCATCTCATTTGAGGACTTCATGGATGTTCCCCAGGGAGGGACTGCACACCAGCTTAAACTACACAGTGCTGTGAAGTGGTCACAGTAGAGCCATGGGCTATAGGAGGGAGGACAAAGCATACAGAATGGGAAGGGTGCCCATCTGCTTGTCTTCAAAGTTGGGAATAGAGAGATTCCCAAAGCTGGGAATCGGCAACTGCTGTAGGAGTAGGGGTTGTTTGGGGGAGGAACCAGAAATAGTAACAGAGTTGAAATGCAGGGAGGAGTGAAGCGAACCCTTACCTTAGCCATCATGGAGTGAAAAGCTGGTGTCTAAAGACGGCCACTGAGGAGTGGAGGTGTAAGTTTGTGACTTGGAGTCTGGAGAAAAACCATCAATGGGATCTGATAGAAGATGTTGCCCCTGGGGAGCTATTGGGACTGGGGGTAAGTAAGGGCAAGTAAAATGGGTAAGATGCAATTGCTTTCACGGAAGGCTTTTCTGACATATCTGAGTTGTTGCCAGCATGTTATTGCCATGTACTATTAGTCTGATGAATATAAATATTTAAAGAAACAACCACCTTGCTTTATTGGGATCTGCCCTTCTCTCTATGCCTCCAAGGCCCCGGAAGCTTGTCAGCCCATGAGACTTGCAGTAGCCTGGCCCGCTACCACCTGCAAAGCAGGAACAGTCCTGCCTCAGCTCACCTATTTCTGTGTCACAAAAACCCCCAACCCTTGGTGACTCAAAACAACAAAGATGTATTTCTCATAATTCTGTGGGTTGACCAGGTGGATTTTCTCCATAGCATGGTATCAGCTGGGACTTGGGAAAGGCTGAAAGAGACTGATTGCCTCCCTTATGTGGCTCAGCAGGACTGACTGCCAGCAGCTCCATCACTCTCTGCGTGGACCTCTCCACTTGGCTACTCGAGCTTCCCCCATGGAAGGTCGGTTAGGCTCCAAGCAGCAGCAACTCATGAGGCAAAGGCAGAAGCTGCACATCTTTGCAGCCTCAAGACTTACATAGCCTCACTCGCCCTGCCTTGCAATTCTCTAAATAACTCTAAGTCCAGCCCAGGTTCAAGAGCACAGAATTACACCCTGTCAAAGAATCGTGGTCACCCCAACAGGCAGAGACAAAAAAGCTTCATGGCAAAGGCTGAGGACCCCCATAGGACCACTGCCCTCATTCCCTAACAGGGCACCAACTACACCTTGACTGTCTGCTGATGACTTCCTCCCTGTTTCTGTGCTCTGCACACGTCCCAGCTCTCTAGGGCATGCCCTCTCAGTCCTGTGTGTGGGACAACCCATGGGGCCAGACTGATGTGGTTGGTCACCATGGCTCTTGACTCTTATTGCTATGTTGGACTTCAGATTTCACACTCCCAGCAGGCACACACTAAGTCAGTTAAAATGCTCTGTACAACTTAGCCCAAGTCACTTTGCTCCCCCTGGAGGGTTGTAGTCAACAAATGCAATCAGTGTTTAAATGATGTGTCTATGAACATATAATTATACACCCATATTTACAAGGCTCCTGCCTTGTATAAATCCAGGGAGGCCCCATTCACACTTAGGCTGTGTAAATCATGTCCCCTGAAGTTATAGGAAACGCAGCTCAAACGCCTGAGCCTGGCCTCCCCAGATATGGATGTTCAGTGACGATGCGTCTTTCATTGGACCTTTCTAGTGCATAGTCCTTTGAGGTCAGGGGCTTCCAACAGGCTGTACATTGTAATCACCTGGGTAGGCCACACCCCAGCCAACGAGCTCTGAATCACTTTGGAGTGCGGCCCAGAGATCAACATTTCTAGAGTCCTCCAAGAGTCCAATGAACAGCCGAGGCTTAGAACCAGTGCTCTCAAGGAATGTGTAGAGAATCTTTGAAAAGGCTTTCCTCTTTATTTTTGTAAAAGGACATAATAATCGGAATTCCTTGCAGAAAAAATTCGCAAGTCGCAGAAAAGACTAAAACACAAAACAAAACAATCCCCCTCGGTGCACTATTTTCTGGTTGAGATTTCTCTTTCTTCTATGAATGTATTTCCCCACGGAGTCGAATGGGGCATTAAAGTTTGGTCTTAGCTGCATCCTGCTTCTCTCTTCAAAGGCCAAGGGGAGAAGGAGAGCGACGTCTTGCTTGTGAGCTTTACTGTTTCCCCTGGCCTCGGGCCAAGTATGAAACCTCTTCCCAGAGATTTTTCAGCTCCTCCTTTCCTCTTTCCTAACCCAAGAGAACCTGGAGAACTTGGGGCTCAAAAGTCACACAGTGAGTCTTCTGCTCCAGACTTTGGAGAGAGGCTATTACTAACTTGCTGAGGCTCCTTGGCCTTCTGTGAGGCCAGCATATCTCATTTGTAATGGCTCCCGCCAGAGTAGAAGTAGAGCCCTGCACCACCCCCGAGCCTTCACAGATCCATTCGATAATCCTCTAGGACACCCAGCCTTGCCCAAGGCCTGGGCCCTCTGGTAATTGATTCTGGATCCAACGCCCAGTTGGGCCCCTGGGAATTTGCTTGCTTCTCCCAGCAACTCCTAGCCTCAGGACTGGTAGAGCGGGAGCCCGTTACCTGCTGGCTTCATCACTGACCACAGGGCACCCCCTGGATATGTGACTTCTTTAGCTTGGCCCTGGGTTGGGCCAGCTCTGGAAGCCCCTCCACTCTCACCCCAAGCCAGGCTCTGATGCATCCTGCAAGATATGAAAGATTGACAGTCGCATCCACGCTCCATAAATATTTACTGGACACTAGTTATGTGTGAGACACTTAGCCTGGTGCCCAAATTAGAACGGGTTCCTCCCTTCTAGAGCAAGGAGAGGGAACAGGATGTCCCGAGAAGGCCTTACCAGGAGATGTCAGACTGTCATACATCCCGGGATTTAGGGATGGCTTTTTGGAGGAAGGGGCTGGTGGACAAGACAAGCAGGGTGATGGAAAGCTGCTTAGGTAAAAAGGGGCAGGCATGTTCTAGAGAGGGGGACTAGCACGTGGCAGACAGGAGGAGTGGAAGGGAGGCCCCTCCAGGCGAGAGTGGAGTGAGGTGGGCTGAGAGGGGCAAAGTCCATAAACTGGATCCTGTGGCCGTATAAGGTCCTGTCGGCCTTCCAGGAACCTTCCAAGGTTTCTAGGCAAGTGAGTAACACAATCAGACAGACAGACACACGCCCATTGAAACACCCAGTCCAAGGTGTGGGAGCCATCGCGAGCCATCTCCCTTGTGTTAACTCTGAAAGAGACACAGCAATTTGGAACATGGTTTGCCTCCCAGAAAGGGAACTGGCTGGACCAGGGAAAGAGGGACACTTTGCCATATGTACATTTTCATGCCCTCTGGGTTGTATTCACGTCAGTGTATCAGCTCTTCAAAAAGAGAATAAAAATTAATCCCATCCCTCTCCCCCTGTTCCAAACAGGAATCTTTTCGTGAGGAGCCATCAGTCAAATCCACATCGGGGGGCCGGGGGAGCATTCGGCCAAATGAATGAATGAGTATCAATGTCACAGAAGACACGCAGGCTGGAAGAAGTTTCCAGATCAGAGGAGGAGACTGGGGAGACCCAACGCAAGGGGATGGGCCTCGGTTGGGTCCATGATCAAAGCAAGAAAGGACATAATCAGGATAGCTGGAAAAATTTGAAGACAGACCAGAGAGAGAGACAGATTGGCATCCATGTTAAATTCACTGGGTGTGGTAATGGTTTTGTTTGTATGAAGGAGAATGCTCACCGTCTTAGCAGACGTATGCAGAAATATCTGGGTAAAATATCGGGATGCCTGTAACATAGTCTCACATATTTCGGGGGAAAAAAAAGAAGTAAGGGAGGAAAGAAAGAAATATTGATACTTGTTTTGGACCAATGCACCTGTTTCTAGAAAGAGAGAGAGGAAGCAAATGTGACAACATGTTAAGTGGTCAGTGACTCTCATAGCTATTATTCTTGCAGCGTTCTCGGGTTTAAATTTTTCTAATGAAAAGTCAGGAAAATTAGAGGCACCTGAGTGGCTCAGTCCTTAAGTGTCCGTCTTCAGCTCAGGTCATGATCCCAAGGTCCTGGGATCGAGCCCCGCATCCAGCTCCCTGCTCAGCGGGAAGCCTGCTTCTCCCTTTCCCACTCCCCCTGCTTGTGTTCCCTCTCTCACTGTATCTCTCTCTGTCTGTCAAATAATTAATAAAATCTTTTAAGAAAAAGAAAAAAGAAAAGTCAGGAAAATTAAGGTTAACATAAAATTAAAAATATGTTTGGGGCACCCTGGTGGCTCAGTTGGGTAAGCATCTGGCTCTTGGTTCTGGCTCAGGTTATGATCGGGGTCATGAGATTGAGCCCCGTGTCAGACTCCTCACTGAGTGTGGAGGCTACATGAGATTCTCTCTCCCTCTCCCCCTTCTCTAAAACAGATAGATAGATAGGTAGATAGATAGATAGATGTTCAAAAGATCGCTTATTTAAAAAAACAACAACAGGAGCGCCTGGGTGGCTCAGTCCGTTAAGCATCTGCCTTCAGCTCAAATTACAATCCCAGAGTCCTGGGATCAAGTCCCACATCCGGCTCTCTGCTCAGCAGGGAGTCCGTTTCCGCCCTCTGCCTCTGCTGCTCGCCCTGCTTGTGCTCTCTCACTCGCACTCTCTCTCAAATGAGTAAATAAAATCTTTAAAAACAATAACAACAACACCGAATGGGCTTTGTAGCTTTCATATTTCGATCAAAACCCATCCCTCCCCTTTGTGGTGGTGACCAGCTGACCTCTCGCCATTCCTCTGGGTGGTACCACCAGTGAAAACACTCATGCTTCCAGCCCCCCTCTTTAAAACACTTGCCACAAAAGTGTTCTGATGCCACAAAATGGGTGCAACTCCTCACAGTGAAGGGGCTGAGGATGGCACCTACCGAAAGGATTCTCTGTTCTTTTAAGTTCATAAACATTTCCAACAGCATAACGTCCTGACCTTTTTCCCGTGCCAAGCCAAAGTCATTTTTCTTTGAATAAGCTCAGATTTAGAAAAAGAAACCAGTTATCCAGGTGGCCTTTCGAGAGTGAGTGTTGTTCTGGGAACTCACAGCACTGTGGTGCAGGAGGGCGTGGGGCAGGGGGACCCCAGCGATGTCCCTCGCCACGAATGCAGGCAGTGCGCCATGTCACCAGTAAATCCAGAGCCTGGACTGGCCACTGTGTTGCCCATACTATCAAAACTGGAGAGAGTGATAAATAAAATTTCATTACCATCCATTGTCGCCCAGCAGTGAGGGGTCCCGGTTGGCGTGGGTCTCTGGAGAGTTTGAATGGTACCAATGAGAACCCCGAGGTATGGGGTCCCGGTGGGCGGGGCCGGGCATGCAGCGGGGAATCCTCAAATGTGCAATGTGCTGTGGAGAACTGGGAATGCCAAAGACAACACTCTTGGTCTTGACCCCACTCACTCAGGACCGCCTAGACCTCCCTTTGTGCAGCCAGAGCATTTTGGAGCCCTGAGGCTTCCAGCTCTCTGATCACAGCATCCTAAGTAGCTAAGAGCTCAGGCTCTGGAGTGAGAGCTGGGTTCAAATCCTGCTATCCACAAGTGGGCTAATCTCTCCAAGTCTCGTTTTCTTCCTCCTTAAAATGGGTAGTGTGAGAACCCACTGTGAAGTGCAATCTGATGACAAAATGAGATGAGTCCTCTCAAACCCTCAGGATAGATGAGCATCCAGTGGGAATCCCACAAGGGGTAGCCCCTGGGGCTCTGGTCAAAGTGGATCAGGGTCATGGACTAGGGTGGCAACCCAGAAGCATGGACAGATGGAACAAACCACATCCCCAGAGGGACAGCAGCCTGGGAGACAGTGGGCTGTCGCACCGGGAAGGGGGTACTGAGCAGCGGCGGGTTTCACGAAGCTGCGATCCCAGGAGAGAAGCCTCATGAACCGCAGCGCTTCTGCTTCCCTGAGCGGGAATTTGCAAGTTTGGATCCTGAACTGAACTATTCGAGAAAACAGAGCTGAGGCTCAGGCAGCACCAGCAGCCTGCACACCTCCCCACCACCACCCCCCCCCCGCCCCCCGCCACCTTGGCCTCCCTGCTAAATAGACGCTAAAGACAGGAGTTTCGTAATTCATATCCGTGGAGGATAGATGGATCATTCAAAAGATCCCAGTTCACTGGGACAACAGACGTCCCCGCCAGGCTGCAAGCAAGACTCCCTGCCAGGCCCCAATGAGTCAATGAATTCTGGGGCACAGACACCTTGTCCACCGTGCCCACCAAGTGATCTTCCATCAGACGTGTGGTCAGATTGTCTGCACTCTGGAAACTCACCGTTCCTCTGGCCCTGTGTTTTCCCCTCTGGGCCTCAGTGAAGTGTTCCTCTTGGAAATTTTCAGTCTTCTTGGCATAGTTAAGGAGAAAGGAATTTTTCCAGAACTCAGTCAAAGATGCTGACGTAGCAGGGTTGGGAGGGGAGGGTGATCTCAATTAGAAGAGCCAGGGGGGCTGTGGTGGCTGGGGTGGTGGCAGGGGCCCATGTGAGAGCCTGGGATATGGGACAGGGCTCCTCCTGACCTGGACCCACAGGCCCTGAGCCGGGTTTGCCTACTGACCAGCTTTTGTCATTGGTCATGGGCTACACATCTCGTCATCTGTCAGATGTCCTTCCCTGCCCCCCCGGGCCGTGCAACATAGACACCCAAAAGTCTCCCCCAGAAAGCTGGGTGGACAGGAGCTGAGGCCTCTGCCGACTCCCCTCCATTTCTCCCGGGCTGGTCCCCACCTCTGTCTACCTATACCAGACAGAATGGGAAGAAGAACTCTCTGGAATCCAGCCCAGCCACAGCTGTTGAGAGAAAACTCTGAGGACGCTGAGCGAACACCCCCGGGCCTACCATCCCACCAGGCCTCCAAGGGGCTTCCTGCCTCTTGGGGTCCTCGGAGCCTGGGTCCAGTCTTGGTTCCAACACCCCACCTCAGACCGCGACACAGCATCTGTGGCCTCCATGCTGCCTGTTTCCTCCCCTTGCGCGTTGATTTCCTGCCAAACCATTTCCCTCCTGGCTTCAAACTTTTGTCGGGAAAGAAATGAAATCAGCACTTGGAGACCTGGAAGGGGAAAAACAGCTGCTTTTAACAAAATGGGATGGGGGAGGGGACGCAGAGCCGCTGGATCTTGGTGGAAGAGCAAGAGTCTGGCGGGGGCACGAAGCTCGGAGCGCGAGGGCAAACCCCAACGCCCAGCGGGCCCAGCGGGCGCCATGAAGGAGACTTCACATGGCATCCCGGCCTGCCTTCTTCAGACACAGACACATCTTGTGTCCACATGAGTCATCCCCACATATTTTCCTCCACTTCAGAGTTGTGGGTACAAAAATATTTCTCTTTCCTCTTAGCTCTCCGATAAGAAATATAACAGCGCCTATGTTGGGGACACAATAGAGAATGGTGGGGATTATGGCATCGAGGTCATTGGGTAAAATTGCTCAGGTTGGGCAGACTCTATGACATGCACGAATGGAGACCGTGTGGTGACGTGGGCCTCCAATCTGACCTAGACATCTGACCTAGAGATCTCAATTTCTGTGTAAAAAAAACAGCCTGAGATTTACTAATCCAGAAGATGTAAGACTCTGGAGAGTCAGCACAGCGTGGGCTGAGCAGAATGAGTCTGTGGGTGGAGTTGAGACCTCTGGTTTATGGGTGGGGACAGACGTGTGGACCCTGGGCCTTGGCAGCTGGCATGAGCAACATCGGCCCCTGACCCTTCCCAGCTCTGCTGTGCTTTTGCTTCCCCGAGTGGGTGCCTGGGGCCACTCCTTGGAGGGCTACCCTCAGCGGTTGGAGTCTCCTTGCCAGACAGAGTGAGCCAGAAGTGCCCAAAATGTTACAGTCTCCTCCCATGCCCGCCAACTGAGATGAAGGAGTTATGGCAGCAGGAGTATGGGAGTCCAGCCCTCTTGTCCTGGGTCAAGATAACTCTGAGCAGGGGCGCCTGGGTGGCTCCGTCGGGTAAGCACGGAGGCTCTTGATATCGGCTCAGGTCATGATCGCAGGGTCATGGGTTCGAGCCCCGAGTTTCATGGGGCTCTGCACTCAGTGGGGAGTCTGCTTCTCTCCTTCTCCCTCTGTCCCCCCCTCAAATAAACCAATAAATATTTTTTTAAAGATAACCCTGAGCATCCCTTATACACTAGAGCACCCTGAAGGATCAGGCTGAAGTCACTCTCTGTAGGGCCTTGCCTGAGATCGTCCCTTAGCCCCCTTCCTACCCTGACCTGCTTCCTTCACTCCCTTCCTAGTTTCTCCCTGGAAAACCTCCTTACTAAGTCACATGCACCATGATCCCTTGTCCCAGGTCTAATTCTGGACGACACCACCCCCCACCCCTTCATTAGACACAGCCAAGGCCAATGGACACTCCTCTTGCAGTGCAGAAAGAATACCCTAGCCAGGGGTTGATACAACAGTTTGGGAGCCTCAGAGGTCCTCTGTAAGAAGAGATCGTCTCGTCAGAGAATTAACTTAGGATGCTGGGGCCCCTCCTACAGCTTCTCTGCTCTCCCACCCCACCCCTTCCTTTGCTTCTCACCCTTCCTTTAGACTTGCAGTTGGTCCCAAACATCCCCCCTCCCCCACCACAGGGCAACTGCCCAGATATTGTGTGCCTGATCCTGCCCTAGACCCAGAGTGGGACTTGACCAGTATCAGCCAGTTTGGGTAAATCCTTATCTCCTTGCCTAGCGACTGGTACCAGGAATTCAAGCCACCCGTCCCCTAGCCAAAGGAATTCCTGTGCAAAGTTGCCGAGAGTGGTGCAGAGGTGATCCACTTACCTCGCAGCTGGAAATTCTGGAACACAGATACAATCTAGAGAATGTGCAGGCCTGGAACATGAAGGAAGCTGCTGAGAATAAAGCTGATCTACAGAAGAAGGCAGAGGAGCACACTGAAGGGAAAGGAAGCCAGAGCCCAAATGTGATTTCTGTTGCTTGCAACCAAAAGCCTCCTGGTACTTCCCAGGAGGGGAAGGTAACGAATCAAGGGTGTTTTATCAAGCCAGTTCCTGCCGTGGGCCCCTGGGCAAGGAGGGATGGAGATGACCCACAGGAGAGGGTCACAGGCCTCAGAGTTAGTCCGATCAAGGGGAAAAGAGCCAGGGTGTTTACCCATCAGCTCCTGTCAGGAAAGAAGCACTACTCTGCTTCACTGTGAATCCAACTAGAATCATCGAGAGTTTTGTACTAAATAGGGACACTTGGGTCCCACCTCCGGAGATCCCTGAATTAAGGAACCTGGGCTCTGGCCTGAGCACTGGAACTGGTAAGATCGCCCCAAGGGGTGCACATGCGTGGTATCCTCTGAGAAGCCCTGGTTTAGCTGATTTCTCAGATCCCTTTGAGCCTACAATCTGGGGCCTCCCTGAACAAGTTCAGCTGAGGATGGAAACCCTGAGAAGGTCACCAGTGCAGCTGGAGATAAATCACTTGTTGGCTGGGGTTGCAGCTGGTGGCGGCTTGAGAAATGAGGTTTTTGGCTCTAACTCCGTTGTTCGTGCTCCCGTGACCATAACGAAGCCGGACCGGCAGACTTTCTTTTTAGAAAGAAAAAAAAAATGTCAAGCATATTTTCCGAGGTTTAATTTCCTTGCAATGTCCTGAAGAAACCTTCCTAAAAGCTTATACTGCCTCAACCCCAGTCTCTGGTAATAACATCAAAGACTCTGAAACAGACCCAGTGTGACTTTGCTAAAGTAAACAAAATTCGAGGGAGGAGGGAAATTAAAAAGAGCATGGGTCTAGGGGAAGCCAAATCTCTTTCAAGAGGGTGAAAGAGGGAAGCTGGTTGGGGGCAGGGGCAGGGGCAGGGGGGGCAGAATTCTGAGTTTAAAATTCAGGAAAAGAAGGGAAATACATCAGGGTTGCCAGATTTAGCAAGTAAAAACCCAGGATGACTAGTTCAATTTGAATTTCAGATGAACAATGAATAATTTTTTTTACTGTCTAGTGTGTCCCGTGCAATATTGGGGGCATACTTAAATAGTGAGTGGGGGGGGGGGGCATCCTTAAACCAAAAATAGTATTCACTGCCTATCTGAAATTCAAATTGAAGTGGGCATCTTGGATTTCATCTGGTAACGCCAAAACACACAAATAGACTGGTCGCAACTGGTTAGAATGGTTAGAACACCCTTAAGGAGATGTCTGAGTTAAACTGAGTATCTCTGTGCTTAACTAGATGTCTCTGGTCTTACCTGCATGTCCGGGGCGGTGCAGGCATCTCAGGCCTTCTACCTGCAGCAGGGGAGGGAGTTCCACCTATCTGTAGGTGGACTGAGAGATGTGGAAAGAGCGGAAAAACGCGGAAAGAAAGGACGGCGTCCGTGGGGGTGGGGCGTGAGGCTCCTAGCATCCTTCAGCGCCCCCACCCCCACTCCCGCCCACCTCGTGCTACTCAGGCCCGAGAAGAGCTCCACTCCCGGTCCAGGGTGAGAATTTTTCCCTAAGCCAAGAAATCGGGGGACTGCAGCGCCCCAGACCCGCAGCGACGGGATCGGGGACCTAAGGTTTAACCAGATCCCCACCCCCAACGCCCCGCCAGTCCTGGCCACGGGCACATCCCGGGCTACCCCTTCCCCAGCTCCCTGCCCGCCCCCCCCCCCCCATGCCCTACACTTTTCCCTCCAGGCCTGCCTCCATCCACCGTCCTGTCTCTCCACCCCCATGCCCCCCAGATCGGGAAGCCGGAGCCCGCGGAGTGGTCAGCCGGGGTCGGGCGCGGCGGATCCCCTCCCCCAGGGGGACCCAGCTGCCAGGGGGCGGAGGTAAGGGAGCGGAGGCGCAGCTGGAAGCTCCCGCGGCCCCGCCTGCACCGCGCAGGCCAAGGTCAGAGTCCGAAGCCAGCGGCGGGCTGGGGCGACGTTACAGCCGCGTCACCGTGTGGAGAGCCCCGCGGGGCTGCCAGGAACTGGGTGCGCTCCCGAGCGGCCGGCGTCCGTCGCGGGGAGGTGACTCGGTGGCGATCGAAGCGCCACATCCTCGCGCCCACTTTCAAATCCCAGGAGCTGCCCCAAAGAAAATAATCCAGACCGAGAGAAAGAGAGAAGTCCGGATATAGTCACTGCGGCGTAGGGAAATGGTTCCCAAAAAATCGTGGTACATCAGCACAATGGCATTTTTTTTTTTTTATTTCTTCAGGCGTTCATTAGGTGCTCACTCGGTGAGGAGCGCCCTGACAGCTACTGGGTATAAGTGGGTCTCTTCTCCCCACCCACTCTTCCTGGGGTTCGCAGGCAAGAGCCTGGCGCTTACAAGCACAGACTCCAGAACCAGACAACGGAGTGGGTCACACTGATGGGCGTCCTCATCGGTGATACCTGGTGGAGAGAGAGGATTCAGTGAGGTAATGCTTGTGAAGTGTGTGGCACGGTGCCTGGTACGTAGTTAACGCTCTCAACAGTTCCCAGCTGTTGTTGTTGCCGTAACTGTTACTGCAGAAATGTGAGAGGGGCCCTCAAAGAAGGGTGCTCAAACCGTAACAGGATCACAGAGGAAGCTGTGCTAAGTGATGCAGTAAAAGGACACCTACGCTCTTAGGAGTCCACAGAAGAGGATGTGCTAAGTGCCCCAAAAGAAGAACGTGCCAGTTCTGAGAGCACAAAGAACATTTTGTTTCATTCCGCCTGGGGTGCTAGCTTAGCTGGGTCTCGAAGGATGCGTAGGCGTTTGCTGGGTGGACCAGAGACGAGAAGGCATTCCAGGTAGAAGCAAACACATGGGCTGAGAGGGGAGGAGAGAAGGGGCAGGGTGAATTCCTATAATGGTGTCTTGTGGAGAATCAGAGTGGTGTCTAGGAGTGCCACTCTTTACTTCTGCACACCTGTCCTCAGTCACAAGCTGGCCCACCTGCTGTGAACATCTGGACCTCGGCTCTGCATGCTCAAGACCCCACCAGGGCACCCTCCATCCAAGGTGAGGCCCACAGCCTTTTGGTGGCCTCTCGAACCCACTCAAGATGCTTGGAGGCCAACATCAAAAGGGAAGTTTCCTTTATCCTTTTCTTCCCACGATTCTCAGCCTCTTATAAATTTACTCACCCCCTTTCCAGCAACTTCTGAGCTCTTTATATCCAAAGATGCTGGGAGAAATAAGGGTGAGCTGTTATTGTGTCCATTGACTCAACTCCAAGTGAAAAACAATCCCAAGTTCTTGAAAGCAGGGATTTGGTGATAATATTAATCATGCTAGTTAACAAACATGATCACTTCCTCTCTCTCTCAAGCCCTTTGCATACACAGTCTCTCCAAATTGCTGTTCTTGGCCCCTGGTTTTAGATAATGCCACTGAGTGGAAGTGATTTGCTGAGGGCCACCCAGCTAGTAATGGTGAATCTGAGATTCAAACCCAGGGCTCTCTTACTCACGTTCATGCTCATACCACTGGGCCATGCTATTTAAGGAGCTAAACACTGGGGCGCCTGAGGGTTGCAGCCAGTTAACACCTGACTCTTGGCTTGGGCTCAGGTTGTGACCTCAAAGTTGTGAGATTGAGCCCACGTGGGACTCCACACTCAGCAGGGAATCTGCTTAAGACTCTCTTTCCCTGGGGGCGCCTGGGTGGCTCAGTGGGTTAAGCCCTGCGGCTCAGGTCATGATCTCGGGGTCCTGGGATCGAGTCCCACATCGGGCTCTCTGCTCGGCAGGGAGCCTGCTTCCTCCTCTCTCTCTGCCTGCCTCTCTGCCTACCTGTGATCTCTCTCGCTGTCAAATATTTAAAAAAAAAAAAAAAAGACTCTCTTTCCCTGAAAAACCATAAGAGACTCTTAATATCACAAAACAAACTGAGGGTTGCTGGGGGGAGGTGGGGTTGGGAGAGGGTGGTGGGGTTATGGACATTGGGGAGGGTATGTGCTATGGTGAGTGCTGTGAAGTGTGTAAACCTGGCGATTCACAGACCTGTGCCTCTGGGGCTAATAATGCATTATATGTTTATTAAAAAATTTTAAAATTAAAAAAAAAAGACTCTCTCTCCCTCACCCTCTGTCCCTCCCTCCCAAAATAAATAAATAAATCTTTACCCCCCCAAAAAGGGAAGCTAAACATGGGGTTTCTGGGTGGATCAGTCAGTTGAGCATCCAGCTCTTGATTTCTGCTCAGGTCATGATCTCAGGGTCGTGGGACTGAGCCCATGTGGGGCTCCATGATGGGCGTGGAGTTGGCTTTTGAATTCCCTCTCCCCCTCTCCCTCTGGCCCTCCCTCCACACTCGTGCTCTCTCCCTCTCAGTCGCTCTATATATAAAATAAATAAGTCTTTGGACAAGAAGAAGATAAACAAGCCTAGTGAGGGTTTCAATCAAGAGTACAGAGAAGGCAGGGCTCCTGACATGGTCCTCTGGGAAGCGGTTAGCTGGTGAAGTTGTCACAAGCTGGTAAGGGGCCACAGCCACGGACCCGAGTGTCACATACTGAGCGTCTTCTATGTGCCAGACACTGCTCTACATGTCATGTCGGTGTCAGGAGTCCACCCCAAACCAAAACCACATGAGGTCTTTCGACCAAGGGGATTTTGTATAGGGGATCTGGTTTGCAGCTCTGACTTGCCTAGAGGAGCCAAACAGGGCAGCGAGGTGACCCGGAGGTTTGTAACAGCAGGATGTCATTGCTGTCACCACTGGGACCAAGACAGGAAGGGACACAGGAGAAGGTAGGTTGACCAGAGCCCATGGTTCAAGACTGCCTGGCAGGCACCAGAGCCAACTGGTGCCCCTCCAGGTAGTTATTTTTATCCCATTTTAAAGATGAGGAAACAGAACTGCAGAGGTTTAGAAATGGAAACCGACCAAGATGAAGCACTGTTGAGGTCAGTGGAGCCCTGGTTCAAACCCAGGTCAGTGTGTCTGTCTTCACAGCTCAGGTCAAGCCAGTCACCACAGGGACTTTGCACACCATGAAGAATTCAGCAGCAAAAGAAGGCAGTCTAGGAACTTCCAAAGCCTTGACCCCTCAGGGGTCAAGGCTCAAGGGCCCTGGGGTGACAGTGGTGTTCACATCAGCTTCCCTTCCTGCCCACCAAGTCCCAGTTGTAGCTGGGCAGTAAAGTCAGATGAAGCCACAGCCTGACTCTGGTGTTGGGATGAAGGGTGATTTCCATCTTCTTCTTTGTGCTCCTCTGTGTTTTCCAAATTTTCCCCAAGGAATAGGCACATTGTCATCAATGAGAAAGACAGAAAATCTTCAGGTAACACCAAGCCGGTAGCGGCTTCCAGATGAAGCCTTTCACAGGAAAAAAATTGGGGTGAAAGATGCTTGTAGGAGGGCAGACTGGCTTGCCTCCATCCTTCAGCCTCCTCCCCTGGGAGGAGACAGACCCACGGGGTCTGCCCCTCACAAACACATACACCCCACACATACATGTATCACACACATGAACACACACATGGTCTTACATGCACAACATGTGTGTGCACGACACGCATTTGCTCACACATACACATGTAAAAGGCACACGTACACAGGCACTGACACGCATGCATACACCCAGGTACATGGACATAAGCCAAACTGTAGCCTCTTGTGTATCACACACATACATGTGCACACACCACACCCATTCACACACAGGCAGACATCATATACATGTACACACCACACACACGTGCACGTAGCCATTACACACATCACACGCACACACACAGGCTCATTCTGTTTTGCCTTTAAAATAGGACTTGGCAACATTTTCCCAGCACAACAGGCTCACAAGGCTTTCTCTGGACTCGCAGCACGTCTGTTGGAACCTAGAACGGGCCGCCCAGCTGAATCTCAGGGATGTGGTCCAGAGAGCCCTTCCGTCTGTGACCATGGCAGAAGGCTCTGCCTGTGCCCTTGAGCATAGAGCAGCTAGGCAGGAGTTTGCCTCTCACACCCAGAAGGGCTGCCCTGGACCTGCTTCCTCCGAAGCAGCCCCACACTCACTTGAAGAAGTGGCTGAAGTTGGGGCGCCTGGGTGGCTCAGTGGGTTAAAGCCTCTGCCTTCGGCTCAGGTCATGATCTCAGGGTCCTGGGATCAAGCCCTGCATCCGGCTCCCTGCTCACCAGGGAGCCTGCTTCCTCCTCTCTCTCTGCCTGCCTCGCTGCCTACTTGTGATTCTGTCTGTCAAATAAATAAAATCTTAAAAAAAAAATACTTAAAAAGAAAAAGAAAATGCTTTAAAAGAAGTGGCCGAAGTTGGCAGAGTTCACACTTGCCCCCGGGGGGAGGGCAGGTGTGGGGGAAGCTTATGTGGCCAGACCCACCGGAGCCCTCCAAAGGCCTTTCAAGTCGGAATGCTCGAGTCAAGCCCCTGCTTCTCTATGGGCCTGAGTTTCCTCGTCTGTCGTGGGAAGGACCCCTCAGCTCCATAGCCCCACACAGCACGTTCCCTGCGTGCTGCATTCAGCCTGCAGTCCGAGCCTCCTGGCTTACAGGCAGTGGGAGAGGGATTTGATTCAGAGGACGGAGCACACCCAAAGTCCTCAGCTTTATTTATTCCTCGGGCTCTCACAGTCCCTGCCACTATAAATATGCATGTGGCTCACTCCACCAGCAAGCCCAGATGGTCTGGGGGCAGGCTGGTGGGGAGAAGGGGAATCCCCCCAGCGGTGCATTTACTCCAGTGCCCCGCAGGGGAACCACCCCCAAGTGGTTTGCCAAAAACATCTGCCCACATGTTTCCTGGATGAAATGAAATACTGAGCAGCAAAGGGCCTGGGATGGGAGGGGACAGCTGTGAGGTAAGGGCCTCCGGGGTGGTCTAGAACAGGAAGAGGGTGGCAGGCACCACAAATGCAGGTGTGGGGGCAGGGTCACATGGGTTAGTCATGGGCCTGGAGCCGTTGGTGGCGGGCTAAGATGCCCCCCTGGAGCAAGGAACCTTCCAAACAGGGATGCCGCAGCAGAGATTGAATGTAGGCGTTCTGGTTCTTTAGACAAAGACCTTGTCCGTCCCAACACAGGATGAGTGAGGACAGGAAATCCTCTTGAAATGACCTTGAAATGAACTTAGCATCCCCTGGAAGAAGGGAATGAACCCTGTATAGTCCAAGGAGTACAGAGTGGTCTTTTACGGAGAGCCAGCCTGGCTCTCTGGTGCCATGTTCCTCTCCACAGGGTAAGGAACTGGTGGGGCCAAGAGGACACACCCCACTGGGCGATCCCACATACCCCCTTATCCTCAGGGAGCATCCATAGGCCCAAGGAATGGCATGTCTGTAAGATGTTTACGTGGTAGCTGCTGTAGTCAGGGTCCCATCTGGAAAAGAGGCTGGCCCAAGCGGTTTAATGGTGATTTAATATAAGAAAGAGCTACAACCGTGACAGAAGAGCTGGAAACCGAAACAGGGAAGGGTAAGGCAGTGCAGATTAGAAACAGCAAGAAAATGCTCCTTCCCTAGCGTTGGAGGGACAGAGGAAGGGAGGGCATTATCAGGGGCTGGAACTGAGACCAGCAGGACCTAGGACTGTGGGGGATGGGTGGACACAGCCCTTACTGGAGACACTACTTGAAGCCGAGAAGACCAAAGAGAGCCTTTCCCCAGCTTCTCCCTTCCTCCGCACCATCTCTCACCAGGGCCTTCCATTGGCTGAAACTACAGGAAGCCCGATTGAAGGGGAGCCTGGGAAATGTAGTCCACAGGGTCAGGCATCCGCGAGACTGCTGAGCAGGAAAGGATCAGGGACGGATAGGACAGCATGTAAGAAAACAGCAGGTCCCTCAGCCTTCATTTTATGATGGGGTGAAAATGTCTCTTGTGCCTACAAGGGTAGGTTGCCTCAGCTGACATCTTTGAGTCTCTTCTGATCATACAGCAATGGAGAGGGTGAGCAGGGAGGGAGCAGTCTCTGCTACCCCAGGTCCCCATCAGGAGGGAGAGTGGGAGAATGACCTCAGGTAGGCACCACAGGTCACCTGACTGTGGTCTGGAGAGCTGGGATGTCTGGACTCCCAACACTTGAGGTTCGCAGGAGTGGCTGGCCAGCATTCCCAGCAAGTAAGTACCAGTAGCAGCAGTCACTCTTAATGAGTCATCTATTAATCTAGGCTAATCTAGCTTCATGCTTTAATAGGATTGTTTCATTTAATTCCTTTAACAGCCCTCTAAGATAAGTGCCAAGAGTGTCTCCATGAAACACAGAAAAAAAATTATAGAAAAAAAGATGATGTGTCCCAGGTATCCTCAAATAATCAAACAAAGTCAAAGTCCTAAAACTGAAGAATGAGAACATTCCAGAAGGTTCGAGTATGCAGTGTGGCTACGTGAAGCCAAATGAAACCTTCAGGTCAACATAGTCTTTTATCATGTGGATAGAAAAATAATTAACTTCTGGGGACGTTCGTTCTATGTAACAAAGGATGCATCATTACTATATATGTTTTCGTTGAGT
Organism: Meles meles; assembly: GCF_922984935.1. Classification (NCBI taxonomy): domain Eukaryota; kingdom Metazoa; phylum Chordata; class Mammalia; order Carnivora; family Mustelidae; genus Meles; species Meles meles. The sequence goes on along the minus strand of NC_060081.1, from coordinate 40,239,389 downwards.
AGTTATTTGATACTGAATGAGATTCAACATTGTAAAAGTTTCACATGACGTGCTATAAAATATGGATGAAGAAATGGAAGATCAGAGAGGCGGAGTAACCTGCCCAGGGCCACGCAGCTTGTCGTGACAGACCTGGTATCACTCAGGGGAGTAACTGCTAATTAACCCTCTACATACTATTGATGTTTCCCCACCTGTCCAGTCAAGTTCAAAGCTCCTGATCCCCGAGCTGAGGTGGGTGAGGGAGGGGGGGTGACATTGGACATGCATGTTCTGGCAGCATCCTGAGCCAAGTACAGACTGGGGGAGAGTGTGGTGTCATCAGTGTGTCCCTGTCAGCACAGTGAGTCCGCTGCATGCTAACAGAGCAAAGCCAGAATATTCCCCCAGTGGGACAGCAAAGAGTCAATTGTCAGAAGTTTCTCTGGCTCTCCCTGGCTTTTTCCTTGAAACCAATAAAAAGACCACATCATAAGGGAACTATGGAGCTCTTCAAACACAGAGGTCAAACACAGAGTCCCAGAGGGGTTGGGTGACTTGCCCAAGGTCACACAGCTGGTGAGAGGAAAACCACACAGCACCAGCAAAGGCACCTGCAAATCTGTTTCGGGGTCTGCTTCCTCTCTCCTCTTTGCTATTACCAAGTTTCGTTTAAACCTAGAGGGCAGAATGGGTGAGATCTGGTTTTTCCCACACTCCTTCACAGGTTCTAAGCCAGATTTTACACTTGAACTGAAAGTTTTAAGTTTTAGAAAAGAAATTAAGTTTTAAGACATGGCTCTCTCCCTCCTTTACACCTCAAATATGTTAGAACCTTCTTTTCCCAGACTCCCCAAAATATATTTAATCTCTAGGGTCAGAATATATTTATATTTTATGGCCAGAAAAGAGGAATTTGTGAGTTTCCCCATTCCTGGTGAGACCAGGTCAGGGGAAGAAGGGCTCACTCATCTCAGCTCGGGTCTGCCGTCTTGGACACCAGGCCTCTCATCCATCTCCGGTCAGGGAGCTGTGGGTCTCCATCCCACAGGCCTCTCTAGGCTGTGTTTGGGGGAAGGATTAATACTCTGCCACAATTCATGAGCCACGGGGGTCAGTGGTGTTGACACCTGGAGTTCTGGCTCATGACTAATGAGCTGCAGAGGACAGAAGACAAATTCTTCCTCACTCAGAGATGGACGGTCTAGCCGAGAGCTGAGCTACTTCTGAATTCAAGCGTGGTGTTTCATCAGTTAGCTCTTGCTAGGTAACAAACCACCCCAAAGCTTAGTGGTTTAAAACAACAATCATGAGGGACACCTGGGTGGCTCAGTCGGTTAAGTACCTGCCTTCAGCTCTGGTCATGATCCCAGGATCCTGGGATCAAGTCCCGCATCGGGCTCCTTGCTCAGCAGGGAGCAGGCTTTCCCTATCCCTCTGCCTCCCACTCCCCCTGCTTGTGCTCTCTCCTTCTCTCTATCTTTAGGGGAAAAAAAAAAATTCATGTAGTCAGCTCAGGAGTCTGCAGGTCAACCATCTAGTCTGGGCTCTGATGAGAGGCTCTTCCGGTCCCAGCTGGGATCGCCCTTGCACCTCCGGCCAGCTGCTGGGTTTGCTGAGCCTTGGTGGTCAAGGATGGCTTGGCTGAGATGCCGTGTCTCTGTAGCCTGGGCTTTCTACATGCTGGCCGGCGGGATCCCAAGACAAGAGCAGGGTTACTCAAGGCCTCTTGGGGCCCAGGTTTAGAATGGTCAGTCATTTTACCATATTCCAATGGCCAAGTCATTCGTCACAAGGCTAGACCTGACTTAAGGATTAGGAAACTGGCCCCCGCTCTTGCTGGGAGAACCTGCAAGGTCACATTGCAAAAAGGCCAGAAGGTAGAGAGGAAAGAAGGACACTTACCAGGTTCACAAATGATCTTCCCCAGATGTCCCTTCCAAATTCTTCCTAGACGCTCAGGAAGAAAATACATATACATATCTATTGAATAGAATCGTCCGTCCAAGCAAGGATTTGGGGGCCCCAGCCTGGTGTGCACCCACTAAGGGTGGGCCTTAGGTCTCAGCAGTGGGCGAGCCCTCCAGCCGTGGTGAGCTCGAGCCTGGGAATCCTGGTTCATGCTGGCCAGTGCTACATCGTTAGAACTCTTGTGAGCCTGTTGTGAAACCATCCCAGCTTGAAAGTGGCCATGGTGGCAGTATTTCGACAGCACAGGCACGAGGCATCACCACAACTCAGAGTGTTTTTCTCCCAGAGAGCTGGTGTGTAAGTACACCACTGCCCTTAAGCCAAAGAAAACACGTTCTCTTCCAGTCTCCTGAATAAGGTGGGTGGATGCCCAGCGAAGGAGTCTAACATGCTAGTCAGCACGTCATGAGGGCAGACCAGGAAGGTCAACTCAGAGGCTGGGGACTTGTAGGGGAGGGGTCTCAGAGTCCCCTAGGGACGTGAGATTAGGTCAGGCATCCTGGAGGAGGTGGCCTTTCAGCTGGGCTCCAAAGCATAAATAAAAGTTGCCGTGGCCAGAGAATGGGGATGAGGCTGCAAGTGTACTGTTTAGAATCCATTTGGCTCCCAGTGACAACAAAACCCAAGTGACAGTGACTCAAGCAAATCAGAAGCCTGATTTTTCTCCCCACAGCAATCTTGGAAAGGAAATGGTCCAGGAACAGGCTGTGCCTCCTGCCCTGCCCTTTAGCCCACCCCATGTTCTAGAATCTCAGAGAGCAGGTGCAGGACCTTCCCCCATCTCTCCCTTTCTTGGGAGTAGGGGATCATTTAATGGCCCCGAAATTGACATCCAGCTTCCTTCCTTGCTGGGTGACATTGGATGGGTTGCTTAACCTTTCTGACTCCAGGACTGCAACTTGGGAAAATGGAGAGAAAGCGATGCATGGGGACTCAGGGGGTGGCCCTGTGCAGAACCTAGCACGACAGCTGACCCAGGGTGGGCACTCAGGGGAGAGAGGGTGTGAGTGAGAAAGAGACACAGAGACAGAGGGACAGAGACATTGCTCCTTCTTTCCAGACTTCAGCCAACCTCTCTCTCGGCTTCTGTCTTGTCTGAGAAGTGAGGCTGCCCTTTTTCCTGGGCGTGTGTGGGTGGGATGATTGCGGTGGGGAGAAGGTCCTAGGGGCCTGACCTTATGGAATTTGGTTTTACGTGGGCAGCTTTGCTGAACCTTGACCACTTCCGCCTAGCCATTTCAAACAAAGGGTCCATGGGGGACGCCTGGCCCCAGCTTCCCACCTGTCCACCTTCACCACCAGCCTATGACCCCCAGGAGAGGGCTAAGCCAGCCACGCCTGTCTGCAAAGTCCTCTTTGGGAAGCAGTGCACCTTCTCCAAAGTCAAGGGGTAAGGCAGTCTGGTTGTGGCAAAGCCCCAGTACAACCAGGGGATAGGCGAGGGCGGGAGGTCTGCTCGGTCAGTGATCCAAGCAAATATTTAGCAGATCAATGCTCAAGGTTGACCTTGATAGTTCATCACCTGGGTCATCGGGAAGTGGCTTCCAGATGCTCTCCCCCGCACTTTCCTTCACTGAGGCCTTCGCTTTCTGGGACAGGCATTTCTGGCTGGGGTCAGCAGTTCACCCAACCCCCCAGCCCCTGGGCTAGAGCTCCTTGCTTTGCCCCCCTAACTGGTCCCAGGACAACTTATCTCCCCCAGAGTAAGCAGCCAGGGAAGGCAAGCATCCAGCCCTGCGCTCTGTCCAGCTTGCTAGCTCTCCCCGAAACCGCTCAGCCACACATCCCTGGCCCCCCTCCATCTGGCGAGGACGTCCCTCTCCCAGGCCCCGGAGGGAAAGAGACTTGGAGGGAGCTGGACCCACATCCCACTGCAGCTGGAGAGGGAGCCCTGTGCTTTCTCAGAAAGCTGCTGAGTGTTGCCCAGAGCCAAGAGCCAAGAGCGCAGCACCGCCTCTCAGGGCGCTTTGTTCCACTTACTGGAGGGCTAAAAATACACTGGCACCGCCAAAGGCAGCCCTCGAGAGCCCAGGGAAGCAGCGGGGACTCGGTATCCTGGCACCTGGCACAATTAGAAGGAGAAACGCAGTCCCTCCCTTAACACAGAATTCACCGGCCCCCTGGGTCCCCGCACCCGCTTTGTCTCCCAGACTCCCCCTTATGTTTCTTCTTCTTGAACGTGTGGGGTTCCCTGCACCCTTGCTCTACCCTGTCCCCACCCCTGCTTTCTTCCTCTTTCCCTGGCCTGGGCCACCTTCATCCCTGGTGGGAGCCTGGGGCTTCCTACTTGACTGTGCTTTTACACATGTCGAAACAGCAACTCTCCTGTAAAATACCCAGGAAGCTTCGAATTCCTCCCCCAAAGCCACAATTAGTGGCAAGGCTTAAAATGAAAATCTCCTTAGCAGGCAACAACCCAGGGGCTTAAATTCAAGAACTATGTACTGACACTCGGCTTCAATCGGTCTTCATCTTTCCAGGACCTCAAGCCTCTTGGAGAATCTGGTGGAAGCTATGGACCCAGAAAAATGGCTCAGAAGCAACCTTCTCCAAGTAGTTTTAAGGCATTCATGGATAGTGGGAGCCCTATCCAGGAACCCTCTAAACCCCAACACACATCTCCAAGCCAGGAACCCTTGGTTGACTGGAAGCCAGGCACTGAACTGGACCCTGAGCTGGGAAGATAAGAGAGGAGACTAATTTGGGGACACAAAGCAGCCAGCACGGTTGCATTTTGAAAGAGGTAAGAGCCAGGGGCCTTGGGCTTGGGGAGGGGGCAACAAGAGTGTGAGGGAGAACGGGGTACACCCGAATGGAGTTTTGAAAGACAAACAAGATTCTACCAGAAGAAAATGCAGGGTGAGGGATTCGTGTACAGAATGCATGTTCTTCGCAGGGCATACAGAGGAAAGCGTGTTTGAAAGCTGGGTCAGCCTGATGACTGGCACAGGCTAAGCAGGGCGAGTCTATTGGTTTTCTGTGGCCGAGTAACAAACCACCACACCCTCAGAGGCTTCAAACAGCACACACTAATTATCTTACAGTGTCCATGGGTCAGGAGTGAGCATAGCTCTGCTGGGGTCTTTGCTCGCTCCATGCAAAAGGTTTTCAACTGGGGCTGTGATTTCATCTGATGCTTAATGAGGGGAAAAATGTGCTTCCCAGTTCATGCAGGTGGTGGGCAGAATTCATTTCCTGGCAAGTCCAGGACGGAGAGCCCCAGCTTCCTCCTGGCCAGAGGCTGGAGGCTGGGCTCGGCTCCTTGAGGCCAGCCTCAGCTCCTTGAGACCACCTATGGTTTCCAGAGGCCGCCCCCAGGTGCTCACCTCATGGTCCTCTCCATAGGCAGCTCACAGGGCAGCTCACAGGACAGCTATGGGCTTTTTTCAAAGCCAGCAGGAGATGTTCTCTCAATGAAGTCAGCTAAGACAGTCTCTTCTGTGACCTAACCTAGTGAAGGAGTGACATCCCCTCACCTTTGCTGTATCCTATTGGCTAGCAGCAAGTCATGGGTTTGAAGGCATTTAAGGGGAGAAGATTATACAGGCGATAACAAAAAAAAGAGTGGAGATCCTGCAGCCTACTTAGAATCCAGCCTCCCACAGGAAGACTTAGCCTAATGGCGAAGGTCTTGTAGACTGGAGTTAGGAGTTAAGAACTTGATTCCATGAGACCTAAAAAGCCACTGGAAGGAGTGGAGAAGGAAGGATAAGAGCAGAGGCAAAATAAATAAATAAAATCTTTTTTAAAAAAGAGAGAGAGAGAGAGCAGAGGCAAAGAATCCATTGCCCTTTCGGAAGATGATTGCCCTGATTCAGAGGCAGAGAATGAGGAGCTGTCCCATGGGGATGGCACTCAGTGACGGGGGAATGGACAGCTCCACATGGGAAGGAGACACCGAATTTAACTTTGGTCTAGTGGTTCTCAGCTGGTTGTGGATCAGCCACGTAGGGATATCTGGTGGGAAGTTGGAAATGTGAGATTTAGAGCTCATGAGGTAAGGAGGAAACAAGAGACTAGATCCCGTAGTCAGTGCTACCAGGGGGTAGATGAAGTAATGGGGCAAAGTGAGAGAGAACCAAGGAGGCACCCTCAAAGGAAGAAGGAGCCAGGCTGAGAGGCAGGAGAAGTGTGAGGGTGCTACAGGAAGGCTTCTTGGAACTCTTGTTCAAAGCCACAGGGAGGCTCAGCAAACAAGACGACAACCGACAGGCTTCGGTGACGACCGCCAGAGAGCAGTCTCAGAGGGGCAGGGTGTCCAGGTCAGTGAGAGGCTGAAGAGGGTCAATCACTCCTTCAAGAAGGAACATGGCTGTAATTCTGAGAGCACATTTGAGGGTGAGGAAGGGAGGAGGAGAAGAAGAAAGGGATGGATACAGAGTGGACGGGGGAGATTCTGAGAGGGACAAACTTGCTGGCCTAAAAGCTGAGACCCAGCAAACTCACCCTGAATGTTCCCTTTCCTGCTTTGCCCCAACCCTCCTACCAGGGGACAGTGGGTAGGCCCAAGACAAGCCGAAGAAGGAAGCGACTTGGCAATAGAACACATCTGGGACCCTTGAACCTTGCCCCCAACCTTGGGCTTGTCCTAGCTGTTACAAGAAGCTTAAAAGGGAAGACTCAGTGGGACCCAGGCAGCTGTGAGGGCTTCTGGATAGCACACAAAGCATCCCGCTCTTACATTTTCTTGGGGAGTGGAACCCAGTGCAGCCCTGGGGCAGATGGCATGTCCCCAAAACAGCCGCAGCAGTATTTCCCACTGCATATGCTCATTTACAACATGGCTTTGACGCTCTCTCATCAAGAGGTGGGGTCTGTGTCCCTTCACCTTGAACCTGGTGGGCCTTTGTGACCACTTCCACTAGTAGAGTCTGGCAGAAACGAGGTTGGGTGACCTCATCCTCATGGTGGGACCCCACAGCTGGACAGGCCATGCAGCTTCCACAGGTGTCTTTTTCTTGGGACATGTGTCTTTGAAGCCCAGAGCCATGGTGTAATACATCCAGTTATCCTCAAGTCGCCATAAAAAGAGACCCTCCCCTGCCAGCCCAGCCTCAGCTGAGCTCCCAGCCAACACTTGAGCCCTCAGGCCGCACTTCTCGCAATGACTCTTGATCGCAATGACTCTTGATCGTAGTCTGCCTTGTTCTCCTGGGGAATTCATGAGGCGCTGCCCCGTCGCCCCTGCTGTGCATTCTCTGGGAAGGCCAGCTTTATTCCCCCAGATACACTCTTCCCAAGCCCCGGAGTAAGTGAGAAGCAAGTAGTCCCCAGGACGAGTGTCCTGCTGCTGATAGGCACAGGTCACCTGCCCAGCTCCCAGCTCCCCCCCACTCCACTCCAGGAAACATGGAAAATCCAGAGACCATCCCAGGCCCAGCTGCACTCCAGGAGGAACCTGGGCAGGCGGCCCAGAATTACACAAAATGGACTTTGGGCTGATTGCCCAAGCTGGACTAACACCCCCACCTTCTTAGAAAGGGCACTCTTTCTGGAACCAAGGCCACAGCTTGTCACGAAAGCCAGATGTTGGCAGAGCAGATCTGATAGGGCAGGAGGGTCCCATTGGAGTAGAGGAAGCCCATCGCTGATGCCTCCCCCAGCCTGCCAGTCAGGGGAGGGAAAGGAGACCCTCACATGCACAGAACACAGATAATCCAGATTGCTACAGGTGGCCCAGCTGCTCCCAAGAAGGGACTCAAAGGCATTGGGACTCATCCCCCTCATCCCAGCCATCAGCAGTGAGATAGCTTGGAAGCATAATGAGATGGTGCTCCTTACAGCAAAACCCGTAAGAACCAGTTACTTCATGAAGAAAAGTTACTTCATATCCTGGATTTGTGTTAGAATGTAACTTACACCGCTACCTGGGGCATCTCAGCTAGGATTTGACTGCTCACTTAAATTGTTTTAATTCTGTTATCCATTTCTTCAACAAATATTCAGTGAGCATCTACTGTGTGCAAAGAACCATAAGAAAAAGACACAGATTCATAAATAAATGGGTGTGTGGCTATGGAAAGGACACCCCTTGAACAGTGGTTCCCAACCCGGGTCCCTGGGGACATTTGTCAGCATCTGCGGACATTTTTGACTTCTAGTGGGCAGAGGCCAGGGATGCTGCTGAGTATCCCTACAGTGCACAGGACAGCCCCACACCACAGAGAATCATGTGGCCTCAAATCTCTTTAGTGCTGAGATGGAGAAACCCGATCTAGAAGGAGACACAAAAAACAGGTGACCAGTGTTTATCTGGTGGGGGAGGGGAACGAGGAGACCAGGACACATGGATGATCGCTTTGCACTCTGTGCCCTTTTCAACAGTTTTGTTAAAAAGATTCTTACCAAATGCAGGTATTACTTCTTCTTCTTCTTCTTCTTATTATTATTATTAATTATTATTATTATTATTATTATTATTTTAAGAATAACCGTGGGAGGCCTGGGGGTGTCAGGTGGTTAAGTGTCTTGCTTGTGGTTCAGGTCATGATCTCAGGGTCTTAGGACTGAGTCCCCCATCAGCTCAGTGGGGAGCCTTCTTCTCCCTCTGCCTGCTTATACGCTCTCTCTCTCTCCCTCTCTGACAAATAAATAAATAAAATCTTTTTCAAAAAATGGCATGCCTGAGGGACTTAGTCGGTTAAGCATCTGACCTCAGCTCAGGTCGTGGTCTTAGAGTCCTGGGATCGAGCCCCACCTTGGGCTCCCTGCTCAGCAAGGGAGCCTGCCTCTCCCTCTCCCTCTGCCTGCCGCTCCCCCTGTTTATGCTCAGTCAAACAAATAAATTAAATATTTTTTATAAATAAATAAATAACCAAAAAAAGAATAAACGGGACTCGAGTTAGCCATAATTATTTGTTGATCTTCCCCCGACAGTGGAGAGAAAGAACGCTGAAGAGGAGGGAAAACCGAGGACGGCACAGCGCCTGCTCTCTGTAGCCTGTGAACCCATCCAGCATCCTCAAAACTGGGGTTTCTCAACATTAGCGCCCCTGATGCTAGAGACCAGATGTTTTTTTCTTGTGGGAGCTGTCCTGCACGCCGTAGGACATCCAGCAGCTTCGAGTCTGGCTTCTCCCTGCTAGATGGCATCTGCCTCCCAGTCGTGACAAATAAAAATATTTCCAGATATTTCCAAATGCTCCATGGGGAGGGGGCACAAAATCACCCCCGGTTGGGAACCACTGTACTGGGCCCACTCTGTGCAAATCCAAACACGAGGAAGTTTCCATTCACTGACCTCTCGACCTCACAGTGCAGCTGGTCCTCCACTGGACACATAACCACGCAAACGCGCCCCAGGATGTGGAGAGAGCAGACAGTATGCAGAGCAAAGGGCTGGGGGGCGGGGCGCAAGCTGCCTGTAGGAAGTGTTACTCACAGATCCCTGTGTGTGTAGGAAAGGGGCCTCCAGGCTCCTCTGAACCATCTGCCCATTTCACAGATGGAGGAAGAGGGCCCGGGGTGATGTGGCCAAAGTCACCCGGTGAATGATGGCCAGGTGAAGCTGGGATGATGCTATTCCCTATAGCATCCCAAGATGCCCCTTGAGATTTTCCTTGTTCTGTTCCACGTGTACCCTAGTGTGCCTCCGGAGTGATCACCTCCGATATCTCATAACTAGCCTCATATGTTTTCGACATTCACCCTGTCTTTCTAGATAAGCCTTCTCTCAGCTGTTCCCTAGCATGGCAGCAGGCCCTGCAGGAACCAGCTTGTTTGTGGACACAGGGGTGTCTCCTAGAGGCTGGAGGGTCACACCAGCAGCTGGCTGCCGCAGACCCAGACATAAAAATGTCCTCCATCCCTGTGCCTGTGGCCCCTTCAGCAGCCACAGGCAGCTGAGACCTGGGGAAACCCAGTTGATGAAACTCTCTGACTTCTCCAAAGAAGAGAGCAGCAGGGAGGAGTGGCAGGAAAATCAAAATCCACCTTGTTTCAACTCCTTGGGAAAGGCAGAGCAGAGGGAGCCTGGCCTTGGGCAATGAAGTCAAGTTAGTCGCTTCCTTCCTTCTGGTGTGAAAAGCTGGGTTGCCCTTCCCATAGTTAAAAATGCTGGCTTGAAGCCAGACCACCTTGGCTTAGAGCCCCATCCTCCTACTTCCTGGCTGTGTGATCTCAGACAAATTACTTAACCTCTCTGAGCCTGAGAAATGGCATCAGTAAAATAGACATGATAACAGTGACCTCTTCATAGTATCGTTAAAGTCAGCTGAGACAAAATATGTGACGTTCTTAGTACAGTGACCATCACGAGGTAACCTGAAATTACATGATATCGGCTATTATTGTATTATTAATGATAAATAGAGTAATAAATACTTTGCCATGGCTTGTGAGCTGGTAAGTGGAGCCCGATACTAATTTTCACAAATGAATTCCATTTTGGAGTTAAAGGGTTGAAAACTAATGAGAGATTGCTGGTCATTTGTATAACATCCCCCCCTACACACCGACATTCCATATTAAAAAATAAAAGGATCTTTTTTAAAAACACATTTGAAGGATGCCCGGATGGCTCAGTTGTTAAGCGTTTGCCTTGGGCTCAGGTCATGATCCCGGGGTCCTGGGATTGAGCCCCACGTCAGGCTCCCTGCTCAGCAGGAAGCCTACTCCTCCCTCTCCCACTCCCCCTGCTTGTGTTCCCTCTCTCACTGTGTCTCTCTCTGTCAAATAAACAAATAAAATCGTCAAAAAAATAAATAAGTAAAATAAAGTAAAAACACATTTGAATGGTCTTACAGCTCATCTGAACAGCTAAGACACGATGGCCCTGTCTCTTTTCCAGCTGCGGTGTTTTTCTCATTGATCAGAGAGAAATCCCCAAGGCCTGGCAAAGGAAGCTTTTAATTGCTCTGGATGGTCTGATTTTTGGCATAGCTGCTCAAGCGTATAATTGAGTGAGAGAGAGAGAGGGAGGGAGAGAGAGAATGAATCACTTCAAGATTGCTTTGAGATAAATATGTAGTCAGATCTCCCCCTTTCTGACCAGACCTAAAAGATAACCCAGGCACGGCTCCCACAGGCTCTGGGGAACAAGAGCACAAAGCAGGAATTTTCCTGATCTTTATCAAAAAAACAATGGATGATAGTAACCACCGCTACCCTTTGTCATTTGTGCTTGCAGTAGGTCGCATCTCCCCAGGAGCAGACCCTGGGACAACCTTTCCGCCAATCTGGTTTATTTGGAGGGAATCTCGGAAGCACCAGGAAGGGAATGGGAAAATGACATAGAGAATGCAAGTCAGCCAGTAAAGGACAAGTTACGAAGCAGGTTACCGCCCAGGCACCTTGAGCTTAATCCCCCTGAGAACTGTAGGGGCCAGTGAGGAACATATACTTCAGCATCATCTCCTCGGAGGGATGAGGCAGCTGCAGAATTTACACCCCAAGCCCCACCGGTCGTTGGGCAAGTGCTGCTCCTGGAAGGTACTTACTCCAGCCATCTCTAGGGCAGGCAGCCAGAAGAAGCCCTGGGACAAAGAGTCACAAGGAATATCAGGGTCTTCTGGAAAGGGCATGTTGTGGGAGAGGGCACCAACAGTGCCCCCAAAACAAGATAATCCCCAAATATAATGATTCCCCCGATTCCCCACTCAAAATATCTGAAGGATGTATGACATAACTGAATATATAATCTTTTCAAAGACGATGAAATAATTAAATATGTATTTCTAATAATTTATTTATTATTTACCATACATGCCTACAATCACATATGTGATCATCTATTCATTGACAAGATTTGCATTCTTCACCCTCCTACTCGGACTCCATCTCTTGCCGGCTCCTCAAACTAGAGCTTAGTGCTCAGGGTCTTCATTGTCATCGAAGCTACCTCCTGAGTCATCTGAGTTTCTGAACACATCGTCTTCCCTCCCCATCTCGTTCTTGGCGATACAGCGTCTTGGGGATCTGAAGGACACTTTTGATGGAATTTTTGTCCCAAGCCTGGAGCACCTCTTTGCACACCACCAGGAAAGCTGGCTTTTCTGTTCATCCCAGGCATGTCAATGCGCCATCTTCATAATGGAACCATGATGGGGCGCCATCTTCATAATGGAACCACCATGGGATGGCTTTCTTAAGTGTCCTTGAAAGACCGTTTACACTCCCCTTGCAAAGCCGTGATGCCACACCCTTAGGAGCTGTTTCCAAGTCTGGGTTAAACTTCTTAGCCTCCTTCTATCGATTTCTTCAGATGACCTTAAGAAGCGGCCATAGCAACCCTCAAGGGAGGTTGCAGGTGACCTGTCTCACCCAAACAGCACCTAGCCATTCAGCATAAACTAACTGAGGGCATCCCCACGACTTGAAAGATTATTGAAAATAAAGAGCTCCTTATCCCAGGGATCATCTAGGGAGTGGGGAACTTCATGGTGTACCCAAATAGTGGTCTTGGTAGTTGTATGCATGAACTCATATCATCTTTACAACCACCCCACAAGGTGGGTTCCCGTACCATCCTCATGTCACAGATGGAGAAACAGGCTCTGAGAGGCTTGGACAGCTGTGGAGTAACTCCAGCATGTGCTCGCCCTCCCTGTCCCTGCACTACCAGCCCAGCTGAGGAGGGTAGTGCATAGCTAGCTATACCCATGCACATAACTGGTAGTCTTCCTCCCCCATCAAGAAAGCCTAGGGTGAGGGCGGGGGAGCCTCAGCTGACCCCGCAGTGTGGCAGAGTCCTCTCTCTATCCTCCCTGGTCTTCCTGAGCTAGGGAAGCAAGAGGCAACCTCCACCACTCCAGCTGAAAACTTCCATGATTCAAGAATAGTTTTCTGGCCACAGGGATCTGGGTCTCCCTCCAAAAATGAGGCCCAAGACCATTTCAGATGGGCAGAAAAACGTCTGCAAGGGTTTTCAAAACAAAACAAAATATGGGGCATCTGGGTGGTTCAGTAGGTTGAACATCTGCCTTCAGCTCGGGTTATGACACAGGATCGAACCCGGCATCAGACTCCCTGCTCAGCGGGGGAGCCTGCTTCTCCCTCTCCCTCTGCCCCTCCCCCCACTTGTGCGCTCTCGCTCTCTCTCTCTCAAATAAATAAATGAAATCTTAAAAGAAAAAAAGAGAAAACAGAAAAACCTCGACACCCCCTTTCCTTTCTCTCTCACTGGTCAGTCAGTCACACTTGGTATGTTTGCTGACAGAGCAGAACCAGCAAGGAGTGTAAGGGGGAGGCGGAATTCAGCATGGTGTGCTAGGAAGACTGGGGACCTTGGAACCCCACAGGGCTGAGCTCACCACCTTGTGACACTCTAAGCCTCGGTTTCACCATCTGTAAAATGGGTACTGATTCCTACCTCAAAGAACGTGATGAAGATTTAAGTAGAAGGCAGCAGCAGACACTGGTCTAAGCTCAGGGATGGTGGGGGCTGCCCACAGGCTGCATGGCACAGACTGGGTCCCCACGTTGGGGGCTGGGAAGGTGCCTGAATGGAGAGATTAATGGCCGTAGTGGGGACCCAGACACCTAGCTTTTTGTCCTCTCCTGGGCAGGGGCATCTCTTCCAAACCCCAACACCCTCTCTTGGGTGGCAGAGGACGAACCTGTCTGCTAGAACTCCTCCCTCTCACCCCAGTGGAAAGCAGTCCAGTCCAGGCTGGGTGCCAACAGCCAAGTAGTGTGGGGGAGCGCCCTGGGGGTCGAGGATGCCCAGTGGACTCAATTGCATCGCTGGGTCCCAGGTAGAGTCTCCCGCTTTCTGGAAACCAAGATGTACAATGAGGTAAGAGGAAGAAATGAGAAAAGGAGAACAGAGCCACAAAGGGCCCCACGAGAGGGGGCACCTTGGAGCTTCAGACCGTTGAATTCCCACACGAAGCTGTGGGCATCCCAGAGGATGCGGAGGTCTCACTGGAAGGCTGCCCTTGGCCTTGCTCTCATATCTCTTCACAGCTATGATGTGCAGAGGGTTCTCGAGGGCAGAGTTTCAATTTTGCAAATGGATCCTCAGAAAATTGTGTCTCCCAGCTCCCCGCCACCAACCACGTCAGCAAAACACAGTCCCAAAGAGCAGTCTGCTGTCGGCAAAGCTGGGCGGCAGCCCAGAGGCCAAAGGAGACTCAGGAGGGGCTCTGTTTTAAAATAGCCGACGGCCGTGCCCTCCCACTGGTGACAATAACCAGACTGGGGGGGGGGGGCATTGGAGTCCCCTGCCTTATGAACACCTGAAGCCTACCGTGAGACAGGGAGCATCTTACAGGCCACCCAGAAACTCCAGCTCCTGTAGTTCTGTGTCCTCAAGAGGAAAATGAGAAGATCATGCGAGGTGGCTTCTGGAACCCTGCCCAGTTCTGAAATTCTCTAATTCCAGCGTTTTTCCCCACCTTCTTTGTAGGGTCTCCTCAGGGTTCTGCTAGGCTGGACCGCGGCAAGATGCCCTCACTCTGGACATAAAGGGATATGTGTCCTCTGTGGTAAACAGAGCTTATGGAACTCACGATTTGCTTTCAAGTCGACAGCTGTCATCTGGGGGCAGCCCTTTTCCTATTTGGGGGAGAGGGACACTCCCATCGTGTGGATCTGGGAGGCGGGGAGGTCCCTGCCTCCAATCCCTGGAGGCCAGGGCAAAGGCACAGGTTTTTGCCCAGAGGCTTGGCTAGCCCTGGCCAGGCCTTCAAATGTCGAGTGAGTGATAAAAACTCTCAGGAGCCCCTTGGGGTTCAGTCCGTGGTGTCGGCAGCGTGAGGCTGAGGTCATGGCCAGTGGCTACCAGCAGTGATGTCTAGCAGTGACGGTGTCCAGAGATGACCTCCAAGCCAGCTCATCCCATGCCTTTGCCTGTGGTCCCACCACCAAACCACCCTCCGCTGCAGTCCATCTTCCAAGCCCACAACTTTGGGCTCCCTGTAAATGTTATCAGCAACCCAGTAACCTCCAGTATGCTCTTTTTTTCTTTTTGCTTAAAGTTACCTACTGTTGATTTCTGTTGTTTGCTGCCTTCCAAAGGTTGACTGATGCAGTATGCCAAACCACCCTTTTTTAGTTTGAGTTAAATAATGTCAAGTAATACTCTTTTGGAGGGGTGGGGGAGGGAGATGCCTAGGTGGCTCAGTCGGTTAAGAGTCTGACTCTTGATTTGGCTCAGGTCATGATCTCAGGGTCCTGGGATCCAGCCCTGCTCAGCGGGGACTCTCCTTGAGATTCTCTCTCTCCCTCTGCCCCTCTCCCTGCTTGTGCTCTCTCTCGCTCTCTCTCAATAAGTAAATCTTTTTTTTTTAAAGAATAATTGGGGTGCCTGGGTGGCTCAGTGGGTTAAAGCTTCTGCCTTCAGCTCGGGTCATGATCTCAGGGTCCTGGGATCGAGCCTCGTATCAGGCTCTCTGCTCTGCAGGGAGCCTGCTTCCTCCTCTCTCTCTGCCTGTCTCTCTGCCTAGTTGTGATTTCTCTCTGTCAAATAAATAAAATATTAAAAAAAGAATAATTTAAGGGGAAGGATAAAACTATGATTCTCATAAAAATATAAGGCTTTTATTTAGGTCATTAATGAAGGATTGAGTTGAGGTGTTCTAACAGATTCAAAAGAGATTTCTTTTTTTCTTTAATTATTTTTATTAACATATCATGTATTATTTGCCCCAGGGGTGCAGGTCTGTGAATCATCAGTCTTACACATTCACAGCACTCACCATAGCACATACCCTCCCCAGTGTCCATCACCCAGCCACCCTCTCCATACCCCCTATACCCCCCAGCAACCCTCAGTTTGTTTCCTGAGATTAAGAGTCTCTTATGGTTTGTCTCTCTCCCTGGTCCCATCTTGATTCATTTTTTCCCTCCCTACCCTCCATGATCCCCCGCCCTGCCTCTCAAATTCCTCATATCAGAGAGATCATATGATACTTGTCTTTCTCTGATTGACTTATTTCACTCAGCATAATACCCTCTAGTTCCATCCACATCATTGCAAATGGTAAGATTTCATTTCTTTTGATGGCTGCATAGTATTCCTGTGTGTGTGTGTGTGTGTGTGTGTGTGTACACACACACACACACACACACACACACACACACCACTTCTTTATCTATTCATCTGTTGATGGACATCTAGGTTCCTTCCATAGTTCGGCTATTGTGGACATTGCTGCTATAAGTACTCGGGTGCACGTGCCCCTTCAAATCACTACATTTGTATCTTTAGGGTAAATTCCCAGTAGTGCAATTGCTGGACTGTAGGGTAGCTCTATTTTCAACTTTTTGAGGAACCTCGAAGGAGATTTCTAAGAACCACACACATACAGGTAATCAAAATGCTGACACAACTTTACAACTGGATGCAGACATCTGTCCACAGGGCGATAATCAATCGAGTTCCACTGGACGCAATTCCTGTATATTTCTATGAACACAAATAATTGGCATCATTATCCGTTTTCTATGACTAACAGAGTTGTAAAAATAGCTCTTAAAAGACATTGAAAGGCAGAGGTAGCCTGGGAGGGTCCCCTAGACAGGACACACAGTGATCTTTGTATTTCTCTTGTCCATTTAAAGCTTTTCACTAGTTTTCCCTGACAATAGAACAGGAGATGACCACATGGATAGAAGAGACGATGAAAGTTACACTCAGAGGGTCCCAGCCACTTAAGGCTGGAATTGTGTAGAAAATTCGGAGGAGATGGAAACTGAGATGGGTCTTCAAGGCTGACCAAGAGTGGAGCGGAAGGGCATTCTGGGTAGACGGGACAGGGTGAGCAGAAGTTTGGAGACAATAAGGAGCCTGGCATGTTCCGTTGGCAGAGTGCACCCATCCCACCCCCACTCCCCCCTTGAAAAGCTGCTTTGTGAAGAAACTGGCAGGTGACAGATTTGGAAATATAAACTGGGACATCCTTGAGGCTTATTACTGTGGCTCCCAGAGCTTATTCACAGTCTTACGGTAAGAGAAATAAGATGATAGAATTAAAATAGTGTAGAAACAGTCATCGGAAAGGGATGCTTGAAGGTACCCTCTCCCTTAGTCTGCTCATAGTACACAATTTTGGGGTACTTTCCTAGTGACTGTCTTTTGGGGGACTGTCTCCCCTTCCTTGCTGAGGAGGAAGAAGCAGACAACCGGGTTTGAAATGGACGACCCTCCCATTCTTCTCCAAAGGAGTGCAGAATTTATCCTGACCCCGGAATGGTAAGAACATATAAAACTGGGGTTCCAGTTGTTACCATGGCTACCCAGAGTCTGTCGCACACTGAGTTGGGGGAAGCAGAAGCACAGAATCTCGAGGATATAGTCACTCCGCAGGGAAATGGGAGCAAGTGGGCAGAGAATCGACCACAGCCCCTAGCTGCCTGGCAGCCCGTGGTCCCGAGACTGCGAGGGTCCTCCCGCAATCCAGGTGCCGAAGGGAGACCCATTCTCCCTTTGCGTCACCTGAATGGCTCTCTGCTCTTTGCCCCCAAGGCACCTTCCAAGAGTATCCCAGACCCGGAGCCATTGCTTCCCCAATATTCACGCTCCCTGCACGTTGGGCAAAGCATGCAGGAGCATTGTTGAATGAAGCCTGAATGAATAAATGGATCGTGAATGGTACAAAATTCCATCATGTCCCTTCTTTCTGGAAGACATGGGACATTCCACTTTACCTTCCTCTTGTTTGTTAATGAAACATCAATGGCTCCCTTGCACCGGGCACTCACTACGGGCGGGCACCATGCTCAGCTCTGCGCATTTCAGAAGCAGCAGGTAATGACAGGTTCGGAGCTGGGCTCTGAGCCAAGTGCTCTAGGTATAAAGCCTGGTTCTGCCTCTTACCAGCTGTGTGACCTTGAGAAAGTTACTTAACCTCTCTGGGTGCCAGCTTCCTCACTCACAGAATGGGAACAATAACTTATCTGCCTCGCCATGTTGTGGGGATTCAGAGTGCAAACAGGCAGAGCCCCTACAAGGACACCTGATACAAAGTAAATACTAAGATGCAATCTTCAAAACACACCGCTCAGGTAAATACTCTTATGATCCCCATTTCCTTGAAAGAAAAATGAAGTTTGGAGAAGTTAACTCTTCTCCTGAGCGCTGACCCATCATGGAGCTGAGCTTCAAGCCTCGGTCGATCCCAGGACCTGTTTGCCCAGCAATGATGCGATACAGCTTCAGTGTTTCTGGTGCGTCTGCGAGGTTCACAACACAAGATACTGGGGATAGAGATGTCATCCGACACATCCGGTCCCAGGCCTCATGAAGCCTGCCACCCCAGCCCCCAGCACCCTTGCTGGAATTGGAAGCCACTGGCCCTGTGAGCAGGCTTTGCTGGAGCCCTGTGCACCCCTGCTCCCTCGGTATGCACCCAATCCAGCCCCCTCCGAGGACTCAGGCCTGTGGACTGGACTGTTGACATGTCAGGGAAGGAAGGGGAAACCCATGGCAGGGGGAACACCCTCTGCGAGTGGCCCATGTCTCCGTGAGCCCATTGCCTCATCACTGTAGATGGCAATGTTTAGATCTTTTAGTAAAATACAGTCCTCCCTGAGTCACTCTGGAGGGGACCCCGCAGTCCAGCTGCATGGCCGTGCCTGGCTCCCTGCTGGTTGGTAGGAAAAGCTCAGCGCCAGCAACGGAACTTGCTGAGGACGCCACGTAGCACAGCCAGCCTCCCGGGCTCTGGCCCGTCCCACTCCTCAATCTGTTTCTCATTAGCTTCCAGAGCAACGCCCAGCTCCATTCAGGGCTGGGAGGGAGGGCTCGGCTTGGCAGTTCACCAAGACCGACAGACTCCCAGGCCTCCCTGGGCTGGGTTCTCTGCACCCAGCCCTGTCCAGCAGCACAGCTGACCACTTCGGGGCTCCTCTCACTCACAGGCGGGAAAAGGACTAACTAGAGTTTAGAGCATTAATCTTCCCAAGGAGGGCCCTGTTTTCAGGGACGGGAATTACGGTTTCGTTTTATAATAGCACAAGGGAGGGGGAGGCTGGAGGGGCCTCTCTCTATATTCTGGTTACTTGAAAGGCTGTCAGATTCCACAGTCTCCATGTGTTCATTGAGCATTTATTGAGCTCCGTCCCTGTGCCAGGCGCTGTTTGGGGGACCCACAGCCTCCTGCAGATCTAGGAGCTCTCAGACTCCAGAGGCAAAAAGATATGTAAAAATAAATAGCCACCAAGCAACAGATTGCTGGAAGCAATACGGAAGAGTACAGAAAGCGCTACAGCAAGGAGAGAGGACGCAGCTTCAAACTGACACGGTGAGGGCGGTGGGGTTGGGGGTACAGTTAGGAAACCTTCCTGGGGTGACAGGGAGGTGGGTCTTAGAGGAGGAATCCCACACGGACCGAAGACACCGCTCTTCCTGAGCTCTGGCATGAATGATAGGACCCACTTGCTCTGCAAAGGAAGCAGGCAGAACCCTTTGCCCCATTTGGCTGATGGAAAAGTAGAGCCACTAAGAGTAAGTGACAGCCTCCCCAAGAGCAGACTTTGAGGAAAGGGATCTTCTCTCCAATCCCCAGTCACCAGCTCTTTCTACTTCCAAACCCGACAGAAGTTTGCCAGGAAGGCAAAGGTGATGGGAAGAGCAAGGCTCAAAAGAGAAGCCAGAGCCAGCTGGCCACAGTCCTGGCATATGTTCTGAACTCCGTCCCATGTGGGCGCAAGGAGCCCACTTGGAAATGCCGGCACGCCCGCATCGCTCCCACAGTCGCAAGGCCAGATTTTGTCCGTGCAATTCCCATGACTGCCCTGAAGCAAGGCTCCTCACCACTACACATAGTTTAAAACCCTGTCATTCTAAAAGGAGCCTACTCAGGGAAAGAGGAGGCCTTCGCTGGCGTGGCCCCTTGCTGTGCTAGCGGAGGAAGCTAGCACCAGGAGGACAGAAGGGACACTGTCATTTATGGGACATGGAGAGCGCCACGCCCTCTGCTGGGACTTTCACAAAGATCGTTCCCTCCACCCTTAAAGACCCTCAGAGAAAACGTCACTGACACCGGGCAGAATGGAAACATCCATGTCAGAGCGGCATGGAATGAGAGTGGCTCAGAAGCCCAGCTCGGGCTGAGCCGTGCAGACATCTCAGGGAGTGGTGGAGAATCTTACCCTGTCTGCCTGCTCAATACTGCAGGAGGGCAGTGTGGGGAGGACAGGCCAGGGAGGCAGAGGGTCTGGTAGCAGAGCAAGATCTTGGTAGGGATGAGGTCAGAAGGAGGGAGAGGAACTGACCAGCTGCAGGGCAGGCAGACTGAGCAAATAAAGGTAGAGGATACCCAATTTCCTTAGAATTTCACATTAACCGGAAAAAATGTGTAGCATAAGATATCCTACAGTCTAGGGCCATGGCAATAGGGATGAAGAAGAGAAGGGGCAAATATTAAGATCTGATTTGGAGGTAGGCTCTGCGGAGACTGGCTTTGAATGGATGTGGACAATGAGGATGTGGGGAATTCAAGGATGAGCCCCGGACTCTAGGCCGGAGCACCTGCGTGGCTGAGGCAGCCACTAAGTGAGAAAGGGGGAAGAGCGGGGTCAGATAAACAAGGGGGAGGAAGGGTGCAGGCTCTGTTTCTGTTGATATTGAATGTTGGATGTCTACCTGAGCCCTAGGTGGAGGCTGCAGGGCTTAAAGAAAGGCCTGGCCAGGGAGCCACCGGCCCGCAGATGGCATTCAAAACCAGGGTTCTGGATGTGACAGCCTGGGGAGTGAGAATTGAGACACCAGAGACATGGGCCAGACCAAGGCCTTGAAGACCCTCACCCATTGAGGAGGACCACCACGGAAACTGAGTCAGAGCACCCAGGGAAGCAGGAGGTGGGTGAGAGAGCAATAGAGGGAGTTTCTAGAAGGCAGAGATTGACCACGGCGGGTGCTGCAGGCGGGCCTGGTAAGACAGGGGAGTGGAAACCAGTGTGCAGTGGACAAAAGAAAGAATTTGGGGGGCACCTGGGTGGCTCAGTGGGTTAAGCCGCTGCCTTCAGCTCAGGTCATGGTCTCAGGGTCCTAGGATCGAGTCCCACATCGGGCTCTCTCCTCGGCGGGGAGCCTGCTTCCCTCTCTCTCTCTCTCTCTCTGCGCTTGCCTCTCTGCCTACTTGTGATCTCTCTCTGTCAAATAAATAAGAAAAAAAAAAAAGAATTTGGGCTGTGCATGCAGGGGCTCGTGTCCATCAAGAAATCCTGCAGGGTAGCGGGGCTTGGGGTGGGGTCTGCACTGGTTTCCATCTGTGACCCTTGGGGGCACCTCCCCGCCTGGAGCCGTAGAGATGACTCTTGACCACCCTCCAGGTGGCGGTGGGACCCCAGACAAATCCAGTGGAAACTATAAACAAGGCCCTTTTAAAAGGTGTGTCTGGGGTGCCTGGGTAGCTCCATCAGTTAAGGGTCTGACCCTTGATCTCAGCTCAGGTCTCAACCTCAGGGTCATGAGTTCAAGTCCCACACTGGGCTCCATGGTGGGCGTGGAACTTATTTTTTAAAAAAAGGGGTGGTATATCAAGGGACACAGAAGGATATGAGGGACAACCACACCGTGGTACCCACACACGGTGCTCCTGACATGCACAAAAGCATGGATGGATTTCAAAACCATTATGGGAAGTGAAAGAAACCAGACTCAGAAGAACATCTGTGGTATGAGTTCATTTATAAGAGGTTCTAGAAAACAGAACTAACCAAAGATGAAATAAAGATCAGAAGAGCAGCTGCCTCTAGGGGCAGGGTGGGGGTGAATTGGCTGGGCAGGGGCATGAGGGAAGCTCATGGGTGATGGCAGCGATCTCCATCTTGATAGGGGTTGAGGTCACACGGTGTCTGCATTTGTCAAAATTCAGTAAACAGTACACTTAAGATCTGAACATTTCATCGCATATGAATTCTACCTGAAATGAAGGAACTGCATTTATTCAACAGTATTTAATGATATACACATTGAAAATTTTTTTTAAAAATGATATATACATTGAGATGTCTGGGGCCGAGGTGTACTGATGTTTACAACACCTCTTTAAAAATATAGAAAAATAGGGGCACCTGGGTAGCTCAGTGGGTTAAAGCCTCTGCCTTCGGCTCAGGTCATGATCTCAGGGTCCTGGGATCGAGCCCTACATCGGGCTCCCTGCTCAGCAGGGAGCCTGCTTTATCCCCCTCTCTCTCTCTGCCTGCCTCTCTGCCTACTTGTGATCTCTGTTTGTCAAATAAATAAATAAATAAATAATCTAAAAATATATATAGAGAAAAATAACATGGAGGGGGGCCCAGGTGGCTCAGTCAGTTGAGGATCTGCCTTTGGCTCAGATCGTGATCCCAGAGTCCTGTGATTGAGCCCCACATTGGGCTCCCTGCTCAGCGGGGAGTCTGCTTCTCCCTCTCCCTCTGCCCCTCTCCCAACCTGTGCATGCACGCAAGCATGCTCTCTCTCTCTCAAATTAATATATAGGATCTTTTTAAAAAAAAAAAAGAAAAAGAAAAGAATAATAAAATGGAGTCATGAAGGGACAGAGAGACAGACAGATAAATGATGAAGGAAACAGAGTACAACCTTATCCAGGTGTGGGGATAGGGGTGTTCACTCTTTTTCAAAATTCACTCAACTTTTCTGTATACTAGAAATTTTTCGTGGTAAAAAGTTGGGGGGAAGTAGAAAAACAATGTGAGAATACCTGCCAGCCAACCCAAATATATATGTTGACAGACAGAAGAGTTGGTGGTTGCCAGAGGCAGGTGTGGAGATGAGGGAAATGGAGGAAGGGGGTCAAAAAGCATCAACTTCAAGTTATAAAATAAATAAGTTCTGGGGATGTCAGGTACGGCATGGCAGCGATCGTTCACAATACCGTGTATTGGAAAGTTGCTAAGAGAATAAAAATTCTCACCACAAGAAACAAATTATAAATGTGTGTGGTGTTGGATGTTAACTGGACTTACTGGGGTGATCCTCTTGGAATATATACGAATATTGAGTCGCTGTGTCGTCACCTAAAACTCATATAACGGTATATATCAATTGTATTCCCATTTAAAGACAAACAAGGAGGGGCGCCTGGGTGGCTCAGTGGGTTAAGCCTCTACCTTCGGCTCAGGTAGTGATCTCTGGGTCCTGGAATCGAGTCCCGCATCGGGCTCTCTGCTCAGCAGGGAGCCTGCTTCCCCTCTCTCTGCCTGCCTCTCTGCCTACTGGTGATCTCTGTCTGTCAAATAAATAAATAAAAGTTAAACAAACAAACAAAGAAGGATTCACGTTGAGCCCACACTGTAGGTCCCGCAGAGAGATGAGTAGTGCTGACACAAGGCCTCAGAGCCTGAGGTGCCCCCCTGAGTGGTGGCCCACCGAATGGACTCAGACTAGAGAACTGTCACTCTCCCTTCTTACAGGGGCTACACAGGGCCAGAGGCCCAGGAGTGAGATTAGAACGAAGGAGAAAAGCACACATAGGTCTGCCGGGAACGGATTTAAAGAGGTAAGTCTCTGGAGCCTGCGGGGAGAGCCAACAGCCACGTGGGCTGGCCCCAGGACCTGGGATTGGGCTGTTCCACACATCCTAAGAAAATTAAATGCGCTTGGGCTTGGGGGCAGCTGCTCCAACCCCGTGGTGGAAATATGCCCCCATCTGATTTGCCCACAGGTCAGGGGTTTTGAATAACATTCCAGCCCCTCTGTCTATATTTCAGAAGAGTAGGAAACCCAGAATCTCCACCCACCCCACACCAGGATGTAGCCTTAGAGACATTCATCACAGTGCTATGGTAAGAGTATAAGTTTGCCAACAGCTGAGGTGTACATGCGGCCTCCGCTTAAGTCCTTTATGATGGTTTATGAACGCAGCGGGATTCTATACAGCTACTGAAAGTGAGCGAGGTAAATCTACGTGTCGACTTTGAACAGCCCAAATCTTAATATAATGTAAAAACAAAAATATATATTACATATATGTATTTTATATATATTACATATATGCATTTTATATATATACATATATATGTTGTATATATATAATTTAAAAGATTTTATATATTTATTTCAAAGAGAGAGAGCATAAGCAGGGTGGGGGAAGGGGTGGGCAGAGGGAGAGGGAGAAGTCCCCACTGAGCAGGGAGCCCAACGTGGGACACCATCCCAGGACCCCAGTATCAGGACCCAAGCCGAAATCAGAGGCTTAACCAACTGAACCACCCAGGCACCCTATATATTTGTTTTGTATGTGTGTGTGCATATAAATACATATAAATATGTATATATAAATATATGTATATATAAATAAATATATATATACAAACCAGATTTTAATGTTGTGTGTGTGTATCCCATTCATATATAAAATATATGGCTAAACGTGTATGGATATGAATATAAATACTTATTAATTAATTATAAATTGCAAGTTATGGACCCCAAATTCATATGTTAAAACTCCAACCCCCCCGCCGTGTGATGGCATTAGGAGGTGGAACTTTGAGAGGTAGTTAGGTTAGGTTCAGAGGAGGTGGTGAGAGTGGAGCCCCCAGGGTGGGATTAGTGCCCTTGGCCAAAGAGCAAGAGATTAGAGCCCACGCTGCCCACGTGGAAGGGACACAGAAAGAAGACGGCCGTCTGCAAACCAGGAAGAGGGCCCTCACAGACGTCAAATCTGCCCGTACCCTAACCTTGGACTTCCCAGCTTTCAGAACTGTGAGAAATGTTTGTTGTTTCAGCCACTCAGACTAGGGCATGTTTGTTAATATAATATATATAATATAATATAATATATAATATAATACTAACAGCCCAAACTAAGAGTACACAAATGTACATGCACACACAGCACCATAGCAAAGTTCCCTGAAATGCTAATAACCGTTACTTCCCCACGATGGAATCTGAATGTTTTTTTCTTCCCTTTCTTCCTGGTCATTTTCTGTATTGTTTAAAATTTTCACTATCAGCAAATTCAATTTTTTTTTAAAATTTTATTTTTTCAGTGTTCCAAGATTCATTGTTTAGGCACCACACCCCCTGCTGGCCCAAGGGAACCTTCTCCTGGGACGGCCTGCCTCTACCCTGGAAGCGAAATGGGCTTCGTCCCACCCTGTCTCTGTGGGGCCTCAACACTGCCCACCGCACCAGGGCTGCTCCATGGAAAACCTGTCTTGGAGCCTCCCAGCCTCCTTCCCCACCCCCGTGCCCCAGGTCCTGGGTCCCACAAAGAGAGCCTGTGTTGGGGCTGGTGGCGCTGAGTGAGCAGACAGCCCACACCTCCCCTGTGCCACTCAGCACAAAGACTGGTCTGTGTGCCCCGCCTGGAGGGCCCACCGCCTCCCTTCCTCTGCCAGGCACTGGGACATGGCCATGGGAGTCTCCCGGGAGCCTCGGCTCAGAGTCTGCGGCAGCCCAGGTGGCCCCAGAGACAGAGCCACGCTCCAGTGAGCCACTGGATAGTCAGATAGCCTGGCTGGGCTGTGGGCTTTCAGAAAGTACCAGCTGGTTCCAGGCTTGCTGGCAGAATGTGGGCAGCCCCCAGCCTCTCAGAAGCCCCTTGCCCTCTCCAGGTTCAGTCCTGTTGGCCGCTGAAGACTTCTATCGAGGTGTCTCTTAAATGGGGTCCCCGCCAGCAGCCTTCCCACACCCCCCAACCCACCCTAAATAACACAGCAGTGATGGATACAAAGACCCGCACCAACCCCACTGCTACAGACAACAGCCAACACTCAAAGTCCTCATCTCCATCCACTGTCTCATCTCGTCCCCTCCTTGGTCCCTGTGGCCCAGGTCCCATTTGACTTCAAGCTCCTGAGATACCCGTGCTCAGGGGGACAAGGAGCACCCTTCCTGGGGTCCTCTCCAACTATTAGAGTTCTTCCCAACCATGCTAACCATTCAAACCCCATGTCTTCCAGTCTTCTCCATTCCCTCCAGTGTGAGGAATGGTCTCTCCATCAACCTTCATAGAGCACCTACTGTGAGCCAGGCACGGTCTCCTCTATGAGGCCCCAGAGTGCTTTGCACTTCTGCGTTAGCGCCCCTAAGGGTGGATGTTAATTCATCGGGTGCCTTGTCCTCTTCACCTTTGTGCCCACAGCAGGTGCTTGTAGGTGGGGCTTCAACTAAAGACACTGTTTCCCCTCCATGGAGCCCTCAGCAACCATCAGGGCCCCTGCCCACCCCTCAGCCCTCCTGTGAGAGCCCGCACCTAAGAAGACAGTTCCGGGGGCACCTGGGTGGCTCAGTGGATTAAGCCACTGCCTTCGGCTCAGGTCATGATCTCAGGGTCCTGGGATCGAGCCCCACGTCAGGCTCTCTGCTCCGCAGGGAGCCTGCTTCCTCCTCTCTCTCTGCCTGCCTCTCTGCCTAGTTGTGATTTCTCTCTGTTAAATAAATAAAATATTAAAAAAAAAAAAAGAAAAGGCTAAATTCTACCTCCAAAGCTAATACAAAAAAAAAATGTTTAAAAAAAAAAAAAAAAAAGACAGTTCCGAGGGAAGAACACTGGTCTCACCTCCAGCACCGGCCACGGCTCTCCCTCTCCAGCTGAAGTCTCTCTCAGCTGCTCAGCCTGAGCCCAAACAGTGTAGAAGCTGGAGATTTAATTTAATTCTGCCTGGAGCCAGCCACCGCCCATCAGGAGTTGGTAGATAAACCCTGCAGCTTCCCTTTCCCAGGGAGACAATCCTAAGGTGTATTCTACCTGGGTCCTCAGCATGGAGTCCCAGGTGCCCGCGCTTGTAACCGCCCACGAACCCACCCACCATCGGCCTCCTGTTTCCTGTCTCCCTTCCCCCACTCTTCTCCTCATGCTTCTGGAATCATTCAGCAAATATGCTGCCCGGACCCACGTCAGGGCTGGGAGTGTGCTTTGGTACAGCATAGCATTCCAGGCCTTCCCCAGGCCTCCAGGCCAACCCCCTGCCTGGGTCACATGGATCACAAACATTTGTTCCCTGCCCGTTATGTATCAGGCTGCAGTGATTTGGGGCAAAGAGAACATCCGGTGTGCCCCCTGCCCCCCCTTTCCCTAGCTCTCATTGTGAGGGAAGGGAAAGGACAAAGAAAGCAGAAACCAGGAGAAGAAGTCGTGGGAGAAGGGGCAAAGGGAAGAGCGGTAGAGAGGGGCCATGTGATCAGGTACCACTTCCTGGGGGACACGTAGGAGTGTCTACCCCCCTGGGGGTGAGCCGCTGGGTCCTGGCTCGCAGGCACCCTCGATGGCTTCCCTAGAAAACCCTTCTGACCTCACTTGCGCTCTGCTTCCCAGCTCATTGCCTGCCCTGCCCGCACCCTGGAAAGCTGAGCCTGGGAGATCAAGTTCTAGTACTCTTGCTGTTGGATCCAGCCTGCAGGACACGCCGGCAGGAGACTGGTAGGTGGATGGGGACGGGGTGGGGGGTGCAGGGAGCATGCACGGTATTTATCCAGATCCTCCACTCCTCCCTCAGTCCCCATAACCTGGCAGCGGCTCTTTCTCCCCTGGCCCTTCCGGTGGAGCAGGCAACATCTCCCACAGCTGCTGGGGTGCCTCAGCGCCTTAGGCTAGTTCCCCTCACTCTGCCCGCCCAGCTGTAAGCGGCCCCTCTATTCAGAAATCGTCCTTCATAATCCCCGGCGAGTAGCTGCACCTGTCACATTGTCACACAGACCTGGACGACATCCGGCGCCGGCAAAGTAGCAAACGTTCAGTATCCAACCCAGAGGACCTCGGTTCGACTCACCACTTACTTCCAAGTTCTTGCCTTCTCTTAGCCTTCATTTCCACATCTGGAGAATGGGTATGATCATAGCCAGACTAACCGCCTTGGTATTCTCAGCGTGGCAGAGGACAGACCCACAGGGGAGATGAAGCGGGAATTATGGAAAGGCCCTGGGGACCCCGACAGGGAGGAGGAACTAGACACGGGTACTGGTCGCTGGTTCTTTTTGTCCCTCTGCATCCACAGGGCTCTCCTGCTTTCCCCTCCGCCACACCTCGCATGGGGCCAAATATGGTTTCCCCTCAACTCATGAGTTTGTGTATTCTAAATAAATATAGGCTGTATTCCTCCAAAAAGGGCTCACACTTGCCTATTGTACGGCAACCACCAGGAAGCACAGACCCAGATTCGGCAGCTCCCTGCCTCCAGCCTTCCTGCAGACCCTGGACAAGGATTTACTCCGTGGACCTGTCCCTGAGCCTGGCACGTGAGCCTGTTTTCATGGCAACCATCACTGGTGTCTGGAACATAGGTCCCTTCCCCAGAACCATCACCCAGCATCCCTTTTAAAGTGGGGGACCGACTTATTCCCCACCTCAATCTCCCCTCCCCACCCAGCCCTGATCTGGCTTTTGCCAGAAGCCTGCCACTCCCTCTCCCATCCTGCTTTGACTTACTCCAAGCTTTCTGAAGATCCCTCCTTGGGGATGAACCCATCTCCAGTCTGGCCCGTGTTCCCTGGCAGCTGTGATTTTCAAAAGGCAGTTGATTCTTGCACTGAGATAAGCACAAAGCTACTCCTCTCTCCTCCTCCAAAGGCCAGCTCTGCTTTTTAAGTTCAAACAATAGCGATTCAATTGAACACACACATCTACTTCTCTCCTGAGGCCTTCAAGAGGGGAAGAGGATACCACAGAACTTTCTTAAAACATTGCACAAAGTAAAATTTTGAGTATCACGTCAGCCACAGTCCCTGGGGAGTCAGATGGCAGCACTTCAACTGGGCAATTTGAGGGAAGTTTGATAAAAACACCCCTTTACAAAGATGCGGGTGGGATTGAGGAAACCAGTGTAGGGTCATGTGGAAGGCAGCATAAAGGGACCATGCCCAAGGGTGAGGGACTGATTACTGGAACCCAAAAAGAATGACAGCGTGGAGGGGGTCCTGGACAGGAGCTGGGGACTTCAGGGGACAGATGCACATAACCTTGAGGACTCAGAAAGAAAGCTGGGGGCCAGGGCAGGCGAGGTGGTGCAAATACCCAGATGTCACTTTCCTCTTGCCCTCCAGATAGCCTCTCCTTGGGTGGACCCAACTCGAGGCTAGATGTCATGGCTGCCATTGATACCAGCTATGTGTCCAGCATCCGAGGACACGAGTCACAGTAGACAGGGATCAGGGAGGGCTGGGAGGAGAGCAGGAAGGGAGAGCAACGGAAGGTAATTTCCCACAAATGCTTTGAAAGTATGCAATCTGATTAGAAATTATGAATTTAGTGAACAAAAACTAGGGAGTGATTATTTGCACAACTAAATGATTTTATTTTGGCTTTCACATTTTCTGTTAGTTGCCTTTATTTTATTTTTTTAAAGATTTTATTTATTTATGTGACAGACAGAGATCACAAGTAGGCAGAGAGATAGGCAGAGAGAGAAGAGGAAGCAGGCTCCCTGCTGAACAGAGAGCCCGATGCGGGGCTCGATCCCAGGACCCTGGGATCATGACCTGAGCTGAAGGCAGCGGCTTTAACCCACTGAGCCACCCAGGTGCCCCGTTAGTTGCCTTTAAATAACAAACGTCCCCTGCCATTAAAATATGGTTCCACTTATGGCAAACTCAGCTTCCTCAGAGCTGTTCAGGACCCCAGACATTCAGGTACAAACAAGAATGGCACAAACTTGGGTTGGCTTTAAGTTAAGGACGCCTCTTGTAAATGTCCCCTCTGGCAACCGAGAAGGGCTTGCTGAAAGGGGGAACAAACTCTGGAAGGCCACAGAATGCCAACCATCCATTCCACACACACACAAATTAACCTACAAAGGTCACCCCACTGTAAGTGCCTGAGCCCTGATCGAAAACACCAGCTTGTTCTCCCCAGCGACTCTCACAGATATTCTGGGCGACCTTCCACCCTGAACTGTGATCTTTACACACCCGATCAGCAAGGTCTTTCCCAAAGGTGTTCTGTCTTGATGGTCCCTCCCATCAGGAACACCCACATCTGCCGTATGCACCCCTGCCTTGGCTGACCTGGCAGCTGGCCAGTCTTTTCCAAGGAAAGTCCTTCTAAGGGGATTTTTCTCTGTTCCCAGAGTCACAGCTATGACACAGCCCTGCAAAGTCGTGCCTCGCTAATAACTGAGCATATGACACCCATAGGGATCGGTTCATCATTCAGCTGAGGGTTCTGGTCCAGTCCAAGACCCAAGACGCCCACACAGCCCCGGGCCAGCAGACATGTGGCTGAGTCCAGCATCTTGAAACCCGCCCCAGGACAGCACGTCAGCCAACACCGACATGCTGGACATGATCTCAAGGACAGAAGTCGGGAAACAGACGAATCCCAGTGTGCCTGCAAGACTGCTTTAAACATGTTGTGCTCAGACCCTCTCCTTCTGGTTTAATCCCTTCCTGCCTCATGCTAATTAATGGAGAATGATGGCTTCATCAACTTGGAAAATGGATCCAGAAAGCACCAGCCTCAACCAAGCAAGGACAAACTGCCACCAAGGTCAGAAGACTCAGTGTGTTTTTAAAAAGATGTTTTGAACCACAGATCTTTTCAGGCAAATCCCAGCAAAATCTCTTCCTTGACACTATCTCTGAGATGGCAGGTTGGGTGCGGGCGGGGGCACGGAGGCTTACTGCGGGCCCATTCAGCAACACCTCCCGTGCCCTCTTGAAACACCCATTGTTCGCTGGCGTGGTGGCCGTGGACCGGCCAGTCCGTTATGTCATATTTCCTCAATGGAGGCCATTGTCTCCTGCCAGCAGCACACGGCTCTTGTCCTCACAATGCTCTGTCCTCCCCCCGAGCCCAGCTCCGTTGGGGAGCGTAATGGGATCCTGGTGGGGCTCAAAGGAGGCCTTCACTCCCTCCCAGCACGTGCAAGCGTCCCACTGGCAGGACCGAGGAGGGGAGCTCTCTGTCCCCGAACTGGGGCCGGAAGTTGGCCAACCCAAGTGAGGGCAGATTCCACCCACCCTCCCGCTCCAGTCGCTCCTGATTTGCTTCTGGCCTCAAGAGGCCACCTCCCACGTCACATAGGGCCGGTCTGCACGACTGGCTGTGGAAACGCCAGCGTGTGACCAGGCCAGGGCAGGCATGGCAGCTCTCACCTGGCTCTCCCTGGGGTCACTCCCTTTGGGGAGGGCCAGCTGCTGGACTGTGAGGACACTCTGGTGACCCTGTGGAGAGGTCCACAGGTGGAGAATTGAGGCCTCCTGCTCTTGGCAGGCAGGAAGTTGCCATCCACGGGAGTGAGCCATTATGGAAGCCCACCCCCTAGCTCCAGTCAAGCCTTTGAATGAGGAAGAGAAGGAGAAACAGGCTTCCCGCTGAGCAGGGAGCCTGACGCAGGACTGGATCCCAGGACCCTGGGATCATGACCTGAGCTGAACGCAGCCGCTTAACTGACAGCGCCACCCAGGTGCCCTGACCCAGCGCTTCTTGATGCCACCCTCATAAGCCACCCGGAGCCAGGCCTGCCCTGTGAAGCCTGCCTGGACTCTGGACCCACAGAAACTGAGACATTAAATGATTATCGTTGTTTCAGGCCACTGTGTTTTGTTACACGGGGTCATTTCTTTCACAGCATTGGCGAGCTTAATACTCCGGGTAGTAAAGGCCAGAGAGGTCAATCCCTAGAGGCTCAGAGCAGAGTGAAGATGGGCAGAGAACAGACCTGGAGGGGAAAACTCATTCAGCACGCTTGGTTTCCTGATCCTTTACCAGGGGCCTCTTATTTGAAACAGAAGGAAGGAGGTGTTAAAAGTGGAATGAAGTTGTCCAATGAGCTCTGACCTGCAGTGAGCACGCAGGACCATCCCCTTCTGTGAGCGAGACACTATCCTCCCCACAGAGTGCTCCAAGTCATGTCCTTATAAAAAACGACACCACACCACTGACTACTAAAACCCCAAATTCCTTTTCCTATAAACTACTGCCCAGTCAGAGCCCCGCAACCAGCGTTTGGACAAAGGATTTCTCTTTTAAATTCTAGCTTCCTCTCTCGTGAGCTGCATCTCAACTTTATTCTAAAGGTTCAGTCCATCCGAATAACTTTCATCTCAATGCAGCTGTCACAGTCGGTCTTCCCTCCCACACCGGGTCACCTGCACATCTGGTGCCAGCGTTCCTTGCCATCTGCCTCCAGAAAGCTGACTCAGGGGCACCTGGGTGGTTCAGTGGGTTAAACATCCAACTCCTGATTTCAGCTCAGGTCATGATCTCAGGGTCGGGAGATCGAGCCTCACGTCAGGCTCTGTGCTCTGTGGGGAGTCTGCTCCGGTTTCTCTCTCTCCCTCTCCCTCTGTCCCTGCCCCCCCCCACCAAAAAAAAAAAGTAGACTGACAGTGACCTGAACAGAGTTAACCCCTGTGCCGTTTAGCACTCCTCTGTGGACTCCCCTATTGCCCAGGTAACAGAGACCCCTTAACAATGTGCACTTGGTACAGAGTTGTACGAACTGCCATAAATCCCCTGGAAACACTCATTGTGAATGCATTTGCCCAGCCTTTATTACAATGGGCTTGCTGGGACACTCAGGGACTCAGTCAAACGTCTGCCTTCAGCTCAGGTCATGATCCCAGGGTCCTGGGATTGAGCCCCGCGTCAGGCTCAGTGAGGAGCCTGCTTCTCTCTCTGCCTGCTGCTCCCCCTGCTTGTGCTCGCTCTTCCTCCCAAATAAATAAATAAAAACTCTTTTTCAAAAAGCTAAAAAATAAATAAATAAAAAATAAAGTGGGTTTGCTCGCTCCATCCACCCGTGCCATGTCTACACAGGAAGTCACCTTGCTTGTGTATTAGTTTCCTTCAGCTGCTGTAACAAACTACCACGGGCTGGGGGGCTTCATACCATAGAAATCCATCCTATCATAGTTCTGGAGGCCAGACATCTGAAATCAAAGCTTCTGCAGTGCTGTGCCCCTTCTGGAGGCTCTGGGGGAGAAACCATCCCCACCTCTCCCATCTTCTGGGGGTCACTGGCATACACTGGCTTGTGGCTACATGTCCCACGTTCAAGTCCAATGCCTTCTAATCTTTCTCTGCTCTGTCTTCACATCCCTTTTCTTCTGCTGAGTATCAGACCCCCTCTGCCTGTTTCTTAAAAAAGATACTTGCAATGGCATTCAGGGCCCACGCAGGTAATCCAGGATAATCTACCATGTCAAGACCCTTAGTCACAACATTTGAGACCCTTTCTTCCCTATGACATTTGCAGGATACAGGGATTTGGCCTTGATATCTTGGGGACGGTCATTATTCAGCCCACTACAGCTTGGCAGGCTCACCCCCTCCTCCAAGCTTTCCCACGTGGCCATGGCGTTCTTTTTGAACAGTTACAGATAAACTATGTCATGCTCTGTTCTATCATCTTCCAAAAGTCAACATAGACTAGACATCACCTGTCTCTACTTTTTGGAATCCACCCAATACCTGTACTTCCCTGGGTGACATCAATCTAGACATAAAAATGGAGTCATAATTAGCAAAAACAAGCTTTTCTTAAATCTGCCATTATTGCTGGCTCTCCAGCCTCCTAGAAATAAATGTCGGGAACCCCGGTGGGGGGGGGATGAAGGGATCCCTGGCTGGCTCAGTTGGCCAAGCATGCAACTGTTGATCTCGGGCTTGTGAATTCGAGCCCTGCGTTGGGTGTAGAGATTACTTAAAAATTAAAAAAAAAAAAATCTTTAGAAATATGAGGAACCCCTAAAGTGTATCTCTTAGACAGGGGGCAGTCTAGAAATTAAGGTCACAGTTTCTCAACTCAGACTGCCTGGGTTTGAATCCCGGCCCTGTCACCACGGTCAACTGTATTTTCCAAAGATGGCCACAAAAATATCTCACATCCTACGTGTTCTTTTTGCATCAAGCTGTGGAGCCCATTTCTACACTCCTGTGAATCTGGGTGAGCCCCTACATGCTTTCTCCAACAGAATATGGTGCACCTGACCCATCCATGTCCATAGAATATAATGCATATGACACTGGGCCATTCCCAAGCAAAGCCTCTAACTGGACTCTCATTTTCTTATTCCTGCCTTTCGGAGTGTTCATTCTCGGGATACGGATCTCTGAAGGCAGCCAGCATGCTGTGAGGAAGCCCTCGCCACACAGAGAGACCACTTAAAGATCCCTGGCTGATGCCCCCGTCGAGATTCCAGCATGGGAGTGAGCCATGGTGGGTGTCCAGCCCAGGGGAGCCTTCAGATGCTTCCACCCCGCCCCCCAAACATCTGACTGCAACCGCACAGACCCGGCTGAGCTCGGTTGATCCACAGAATGATGAGTGATAATAGGTTGCTGTCTTTAGCCATTGAGTCTCGAGGCAGTTTATGATATAGTAATTGACACTCAAACGAGCCACTTTGGAACTGCGTAACCTGAAGTATGTGATGAGTGTTAGTTAAGAAGCAGACCCGGCAACAAAGACTTGGTCGTTGTTTATCTGTGTGGCGGTTCCAGGAACTACAGGTGAGAGAGTGGGGGGCGGTGAGAACAGAAAGAGGGAGGCAGGAAATAGAAGAACACTTACGAGCAGGTGAGCACTGTGACCAGTCCTTCTGGGGACCCTCTGAGAAAGTCCAAAACTCGTCTCACAATTGTCTCAACAAGAAAAACGGTGCAGCCACTGTGAAAAACAGTACGAAGGTTCCTCAAGAACTTAAAAATAAAATTACCATACGACCCAGCAATCACACTTCTGGGCATATGTCCAAAATAATGGAAAACGGAATCTCAAAGAGATATTTGCATACCCACGTTCAGCATGGCATTATTTCACAAAAGCCAAGAGCCAGGTGTCCGTCGATGGATGAATGGATAAATAAGATATGGTATACAGCTACAATGGAATATTCTTCAGCCTAAAACATAAGGACATTCTGTACCATGCCACCACCTAGACGCACATGGAGGACATCATGCTAAGTGAAATAAGCCCATCACGGAAGGATAGATACTGCCCAATTCCACTTATGCTATGTAACGTAGTCAAATTCATAGAAACAGAAAGTAGAATGGTGGTTGTCGGGGCCTGGGAGGGAGGGGGGAAAAGGAGACTTGTTCAGTGGATATAGGGTTTCGGTTTTACAAGACGAAAAGCTCTCGAGACCTTTTGCACAAGATGCATATAGTTCATACTACATACTGTAAACTTAAAAAATAGTTAAGATGGTAAATCTTACATAATGAGTTTTTTGACCCAATTAAAAAAAAAACTGTCTTATCAAGGAGCAAGCAAATTAAGGTATTTGCCACCAATTCCCCGGTTAGAGGGTCACTCCCAAGGCCAAAGAATGTCCCTGAAAAGAGATGCAGGAAGCCATGAGCACAAATGGGGGCCTCTGGGGTGACCTTCAGGTGCCCAAGGACATGGGGTGGGGCGCTGACGAGATCCACCACACACCACGTACATCAGAGTCTCGCTTTCCTTGTCTATAAGACAGAAATGAGAAATACCCACCTGGACAGACGGTTCTCAAGGCTATTTGGGTGACATACGCTCCCTGCCTGCCCCCCCGCCCCGCCCCCCAGTGTGAATCGCGCACGCGCACCCTCTCCAGTTGCGGCGCCCCTACGGCCACACGCCGTGCCTTCACCCTCACTTCTATTTTTCCAAATCAGTAAAATATTGCCCAGCTCCAAACTTCTGGAACGAGACTTTGAGTTTTGCACCAAAGATTGGACCAGTTCCAACCCACCCCATGCATCCTCCCTGGGCTAAGTTCTCTCCTTGGCTTACAGATGTTGTCCTGGCCCAGGGAAGGGGACGCACAGGCAGCCCTGGCTCCCCTGCCTTCTCGAACATGACATCACCTTCCCCAGCGGAGAGGACTTAGCTCTTCCTTATTTTGATTCATGCTCCGAGCACAGCTCTAAAAGCCCTTTCTAGAGGTTGCCAAAATATTAGCGGGGATTACAACTGGCTGTAGGACGCAGGGAGTAGGTATTTTCTTCTGCTTTTTTGTGTTTTCCACAATAGACACATTCTATTTTTTACTGACAGAAAAACACATTAATGTTTTTTAAGCCAGCCATTTAAAAGCCCATGCAGTAGCCTTCGGGAGGTTTTACAGCCTCTGCTCGCTCTAGGCGTCAGCTCCGCAGACATTACTCTCTCCGGTTTTTATCCCTCTCTGCCTTGAATCCTTGGCTTCAGCACCTTTGCTCCTGTCCTTTGAAAATCTGAACTAAATCGCGGTTGCTCATGCAAACCACACTAGCCACTCAGATCCTTTTTGATTTTCCTTCTCACTGGGAATATTTATTAACCAAATTTGTCTTAAAATCTCCCCAACCAAGAAATTGACCTCATTCTCCCAATACGTTGCACCGAGAAGAACACAACACTCCTGTCCTCGTTTTCTTGCCAAAATGCACACTGGAAATGGACTCGTGAGGAAATGTCGGACACACCCAACATGAGGGGCGTTCTCCAGAATCAGGCTTCAGAAACACCAATGTGGTGAAAGACAAAGAAAATCTGAGGACCAGTTCCAGCGTGGAGGAGAGAGTGGACAGTGGATTGCAACACAGGATTAGGGATATTGTTTAGCTATAAAGAACATTATTGGGACCCTCGGTGAAATCTGAGCCTGAATAAGGTTTCTAGATGATTGTATTGAATTGATAGGTTTCCTGAGGTGGGCAGTTACACTGTGGTTACATAAGAGAAGGTCCTTTATAGTTTTAGGAATTATACAATTGGAGCTTCGAGGGGTAAAGGGCATCATGTCTGCAAATTATTCTCGTATGATTCAGAAAAAGAAAATTACACACACACGTTGAATCTGGGTGAAGAGTAAAACAATTCTTTGTTCTATTCTTGCAGTTTTCCTAGAAGCCTGAAACAATGTGAAAATAAAAGAAGCTGAAAGATAAAAACAGTCCTCAAGCCTTGGGCACCAGGGCGTTTCGCCCTTATGGATGGTGAGCTCCGTGACAAAGACATCTCTGTCCTGTCTGGGGCCTCATCCTTCTCTTAACCACTACTCTAATTCTTTGCTGACGCTTCAGAGTTTCCACGCAGGACTAAGAATCCCTTTCTCTAATGAAGACAAAAGGGCCTTTCCCATCCAGCTCTAAAGCAGGAATCCCCTGCTGCGTACTCCCATGAGGTCAGTTGAAACAGTGCTTCTCGACCTCAGAGACGTTTAAAACTCCAAAGCTTGGAAAACTCCCTAGATCAAAATCTCTGAGGGTGGGACCCAAGCACCAGGGCCTTTTTAAAGCTCTCCAGGTGATTCTTTTGAGTAGCCAAGACTAAAAAGTTGACACTGCCTCCCACCCAGGAAGACTGAAAAACGTCATGCCTGGGTAGCATTTCCAGACCCATCAAACCAGAAGCTCAAAGGTTAAGACCCAAGCAACAGATTTTTTTGATTCCCCTGGAAATCATACCTCCCTGGTGCTGATTTTTGACAACAAACAGGGGTGCCTGGGTGGCTCAGTGGGTTAAGCATCCGACTCTTGAGCTCAGCTCAGGTCTTTGATCTCAGGGTCATGAGTTCAAGCCCCATGTTGGGCTCCACGCTGGGTGTGGATGGAGACAATCTTGCTGCTTAAAGTGTGGCACTGAGACCAGCAACAGCAGTCTCACATGAGAGCGTGCTAGAAATGCAGACTCTCGGCACCCCCAGACCTCTTGAGCCACATTCTGCTCGTTAACAAGATTTGCAGGGGATTTGTGTTCACAGGAAAATTTGAGAAACACTGCTTTAAAGGAAACCCACAGCATCTCACACATATTATGTGTGTTAGAGCATCAAGCACTGAGGACCCTGGGTGAGATGGGTGCAGGGGGGGAGAACCCCCAGTAATATGACCAAAAAAACCACCTCTAGTCAAAGAGGTGATGAGCAGAAGCAGCCAATCCACTGGACCCAGAATGGGAATTTCAGCTGCTCTGTGTTTGTCTGGCCCTGATCATGGTCAGGACACTGATAGGGAAGGAGAGGATAGAAGCCATGCAGGGGTTAACTATCCAGAGAGCTTAGGTGGGAGTACAGACCTTGCCCTGTTGCAAGACAGCTCAGCCCCGTGGCATGCCCCTTGGTTTTGACCTCTGGATGCATGAAGTTGACATAGCAGCCTGACTCCTAGGTGACTCTTAGCTAATACATTTGTTTGGTGTTCTTGACCTTGGATTGTGTCCTTACCCTGATTTAGCCCCTGTAGAGACACTTAGCAGGAAGACCACCAGCTCAGACCTAGGTGGTCTGTCATGGCCCCATCATTACCAGAAGGGACACCTTTTGTTAAGCACTCACTATCTGCTGGTGCTGCCCTAAGAACTGTCCTTCACTCACTCCTCCCTGTAATCTTGAGGTTGGTGTCCTTACCCCCCAATTTACAGATGAAGAAACTGCGGGACAGAGAGATGAACTCCCATGCCCACCAACATAACAGCGATTAAGTGGCAAGGCCAGAATTGACTCCCACATCTCTCTGACTCCACAGTCTTACACTAAACCAACCAGAAGTGGAAATCATCGTCAGGGATACTGCTGAGGAGGGGATTTACTGGACCCTTCTGTGTTTTTTGCATTTCCTCTCTAGCTTTTTCCTTTGTCAAAATGACGGCAACAAAAATGATTCCAAAATTGGGCTGATACCGTGACCACTGGACAGATGTGACTATTTACATTTAAGTTAATTAAAATTAAATTTAAATTTCGGTTTCTCAGTCTTACTGGCCACATTTCAAGTGCTCAATGGTTACGCACGGCTAGGGGCTATTGACATTGAACAGCTCAGATCATAGAACAAATTGCCCAAAGTTTTACTGGACAGCACTAGTCCCAAAAATGTTACATACCCTTCACTACCCAAGGCCATGTTAAAGAGTTAACTTTTTAAAGATAATACTTCAAATCCACC
Source organism: Meles meles (assembly GCF_922984935.1). Lineage (NCBI taxonomy): Eukaryota > Metazoa > Chordata > Mammalia > Carnivora > Mustelidae > Meles > Meles meles. The sequence goes on along the minus strand of NC_060081.1, from coordinate 40,200,744 downwards.
AAGTTCACTTTTACACCGTTCTCATACTTCACAGGGAAACCAACACGCGCAGCAGTAGAGAATCAGGTATTAGAAGGGAGGCACCTACTGGCAATCCGTGGGATTACAACCTAGCGCAAGCAGACACTGGAAACTGGCCAGAGACTGGGGTCGAATAGCCATTAGCGGGATACAAGGGGATCCACCCCATGCCAGGAAAGGATCAAAGATGAAGTGCTGGGAGGAGAAACTGAGTCAGAAAATGCCTCCACAACCAGACTAAAGTCCCCAGTATTATATCCCTCATGGTGAGCTCCAAGGACATATCTAATAAATGTCAGTTACTTAAATAATTGATTGGTTGATTAATTGATCCTGAGGATTCCAGAACTGAACCACTGAGCATTTTATCCACAACATTTTTTTTTTCCCAATTGGACACATCTCTTATATTATGAAGTCAACACAGAAATAGGATTTGCTGGGGGTGCCTGTTGTGCAACCAACTCTTGATTTCAACTCAGATCATGATCTCAGGGTCATGGGACTGAGCCCATGTGGGGCTCCATGCTGGGCGTGGAGTCTGCTTGAGATTCTCTCTCTCCTTTTCCCTCTGTTCCCCAACCGCCCCTCACATTCTTTGTTTAGGCAATTTCTTAGGAAGGAAGGAAGGAAGGAAGGAAGGGGATTTACTGTTTCAAACAACTTAGCTGACACAAAAGTGTTTTCATTATGGGAGATTAAGATGTCAGGAACTCATCAAGAACAAGAAGATGTCAAATGTTTGAGTCTCTGGTAGAACATGAGAAGCTGGTCCTGTTTTTCCCTTTGGCCCAAGGTGGCACTAATGAGAGAAAGCTTACCTGATTGGGAGATGAACCAAGACTCCAAATCACTCATTTATCCATTCAGTTCACAAATCCCAATCCTTCTGCTTGGGAGCCAAGGGTAAAGCCACTAGAGGCTGCTTACCTGAGTCCGGTGCACACAAGTGAACGTATTATCTCCAAAGTTAATCACAGTCTGGAAACCACCCTGGGCGGAGCAAATGTTTATCATAGACCTGGGTGGGGGAGGGCGGCCTATGGTGCCTGAGGAGCTCTTCTGGGGAATCCAGGCTTCTAGATGCCAGGAGACCTGTGCTATTGGAGGCAAATTTTTGACCCCAAAGAAGCTGAAGTGTAGATAATGGAGGACTATCCACTTCCCAACGGATGTGGAGGACCCCCCGTTACCGGGGAGGGTTTTCCTGGGACCCAAGCAGACTGATTGACAAGCCTGAGTCAGGCTGCTTTAGCAAGCTGGCAGCCTGGAGCTAATTATGGGCCAGTTGTCTAAAACTGGAGGGGGGACCTAAGGTCTAGCCTAGCTTCAGAGGATGGGAAGAGTAGGTCATGGAGAATATCATTCATTGTGAGATCCCCAACAGCCTGCCCTCTAAACACACACACACACGCACATACACGCCCGTACAGGACAGTGCTCCTACTTGATGCACTTTAACTGGTTTCCAGTCTTGTGCCGATGGCTGTTCTAGGTGATGGGGAGACAGAGACCGATAAGCTTCAGGGGTCTGGGAGCAGATTCATTAAGAAGGGCCCTTCTCTCTCTCTCATCCTCCTCTTTACCAGCCCACTTGAGCCCCCTCCCAATTCCGGGCATAAGGAAGGCACCATTTCACAGTATTTCTGTCCTTTCCTAAAAGGTCTCAGAGACCAAACTAAAAACAAACAAACAAACAAACTGGCAAATGACTCAGACCGGCACTTCGCACAACAGGAATACCCAAATGTCCGGGAAACATCCGACAAGATGCTCCCTGTCAGTGATTACAGGGAAATGCTCATTAGAATGACAAGGGCGGGAACTGTGCTCACTAGAATGGCTGGAATCAAACCTTTGGAGATGTCAAGGTGAGTGTGGATGTGGAGTGACCAGAACCTTGTGGACTGTTGATAGAAGTATAAATAGGTAACAAGCACTTCAGAGAACTGTGTGGGCAATTCCTTCTAAAATTAAACCTACACCAAGGCTCCTGGGTGGCTTAGTCTGTTAGGCATTGACTCTTGATCTTGGCTCAGGTCTTGACCTCAGGGTCCTGAGTTCAAGCCCCGTGTTGGGCTTCAGGCTGGGCATGGAACCTACTAGAGAGGAAAAGGGAAGGGAAGGGAAAGGAAGGGAATGGGAAGGGAAAAGGGAAGGGAGGGGGAAAAGGAAGGGAAGAGAAAAGGGAAAGGAAAGGGAAAAGGGAAAGAAAATAAAAAGGGAAATAAAAGAAAAAGGAAAAGAGATTATACATACACTTAATCCGTGATCAGCAGTTCCACTCTGGATATATACTCAAAAGAAATGAGCATGTTTATGCACACCAGCGGACATGTTCAGAAATGTACATCACGGCTGGATTGGTAACAGCCCAAACCCACCACTGAAGAAGGATATGCTGTGTATAGCACAGAAGGAAAATGAGTGAACTGCTCTTACACACAATAATAGGGATGAATCTTAAAAACAGCGCTGAGGGAAAGAAACCAAATACAAAAGAACATATCCCATATAAAAATGTATACCAAGTAAGGGGCTGGGTGGCTCAGTCGGTTAAGTGTCTACCTTCAGCTCAGGTCATGATCCCAAAGTCCTGGGACAGAGTTCCACATCAGGATCCCAGCTCAGCATGGAGTCTGTTTCTCCGTCTGCCTCTGCCTGCTGCTCCTCCTGCTCGTACTCTCCTGCTCTGTCAAATAAATAAATAAAATCTTTTTTTTAATATTTTATTTATTTATTTGACAGAGAAAGAGTTAACAAGTAGGCAGAGAAGCAGGCAGAGAGAGGGGGAAGCAGGCTCCCTGCTAAGCAGGGAGTCTGATGTGGGGCTCGATCCCAGGATCCTGAGATACTGACCTGAGCTGAAGGCAGAGGCTTAACCCACTGAGCCACTCAGGTGCCCCAATAAAATCTATTTTAAAATGTTAAAAAACAATGTATACAAAGTTCAAGAACAGGGAAAACTAATGTGTGGCAATAGAGGTTAGAACTCTGGTCACTGGGTGGGGCAGTGGGAGGTAGAGATTGACAGAAAAGGACTCAAAGCAACTTCCTGGAATGAGGGAAATGTTCTCTGTTCTAATCTGGATGGTGGTTCCACAGATATATACATAGGTAAAAATTCATCAAAATGCCCACTTCAGATCTGTGCATTTTACTGGATGTAGACTATGCCTCAATAAAAGAGGAAAAGCAATTAAAAGTCTTAAGTGACCACACTTGATAGAAGCAAGGCTGGGGTGCCTGGGTAGTTCAGTTGTTAAGCGTCTCCCTTCGGCTCTGGTCATGATCCCAGAGCCCTGGGATCGAGCCCGGAGACCTGTACCCTGCTTGGCGGGAAGCCTTCTTCCTCTCTCACTCCCCCTGCTTGTGTTCCCTCTCTCTGTGTGTCTCTCTCCGTCAAATAAATAAATAAAATCTTAAAAAAAAAAAAAAGCATGGCTGAACACCAAACGCCTGTATTTAATACAGTAGACACAGTCGTCTCAGGGTTTAACAGAACAGCCTCTCATACAATCACTTCCCAAAGCCCTTGGCCACAGTTTTAAATCCTTACTGCTCTCTGGCACCAAAAGACCAGAAAAACAGATGCATTTTTTCCAGCCAAGGAGGCTGTGGTCCCACGCAGAGCTTACCAGGGACCCACTCCCCTGAGTTGTCCTCTTACTGCTCCCACGGCACCCGAGGCCAGGCACTCCAGAAAGCCAGTCCCGCTCAGAGCCCCCAAAAGGGATCCCACAGGCCCTTAGGGGGAATTTATGGTGAACTGAGCACACTGGACACACAGAGCTGGCCTATAAGGAAAGGCCAGGTGAAGAAAGAAGATTCTGTAATCAGAGTGTCGCCGACACTCCCAGAATCACACAGGTGAGCCCATGGACCAGGAGTTACCAATCTTGGCTGCACATCAGAACCACAGGGAGGGGCGCCTGGGTGGCTCAGTGGGTTAAAGCCTCTGCCTTCGGCTCAGGTCATAATCCCAGGGTCCTGGGATGGAGCCCAATACGGGGCTCTCTGCTCAGCAGGTAGCCTGCTTCCCTTCCTCTCTCTGCCTGCCTCTCTGCCTACTTGTGATCTCTGTCTGTCAAATAAATAAATAAATAATCTTAAAAAAAAAAAAAACCACAGGGAGCTTTCGAGAAACACAGGCTTCCCCCAGGCCCACCCACGCAGTCCCAGGCCAAAGGAATCAGGACCTCCGGCTCAGGGTTTCTCAAAGTGGATTCTGGAAACAGGAATTTGTTAGAAATGCACATTCTCAGGCCCACTCCAGACCCGCTGGATTCTGGATCCACCCTGGGCAATTCCTGTTCTCATTGTTCTGAGGAGCCCTCTCGTGATCTGATGCACGCTGCTCGAGTGCAGCAGGCTGTGGGGAGAAATCTGCCTTCCTAGCAGGTTCTTATGTGATGCAGCTGCTGCAGGTCTGGGCACCGCATTTGAGACTCCCTCCCCCCACCGTCCATCCCATGGGCAGAGCCGAGCTGGGGGACAGAAAGGGGGGAATGCAAAGCTACCCAGGTAGGCAACTCCGATGCAGATGAAGGTTAACAAGAACTTCCATAGACTTTCATCATATAATCTGACAGAAGGTCCACACCTGGGCAGGAAGCCCACACAGGTGAGAATGTTGCAGGAGAAGAAATTCAATTTGCTGCTGAACGTGACCTATCTGGGACCTCTTTTTATCCCATAAAATTACAATTTAGAGTTCCTGGGGATAGATGATTTACTTTCTAGGCATCATCCCCGAGAGCTTGTTCTGACACTACCGGACCTGGAGGAATTTCTGGTAGAACACTCTGCATAAAAGCAAATTTCTTAATAAAAATAATTAATTTTAAAAAGAGCAAATTTCCGGGGCACCTGGGTGATCAAGTGGGTTAAGCCTCTGCCTTCAGCTCAGGTTGTGGTCTCGGGGTCCTGGGATGGAGTCCTGCATTGGGCTCTCTGTTCAGCAGGGAACCTGCTTCCTCCTCTCTCTCTCTCTCTCTGCCTGCCTCTCTGCCTACTTGTGATCTCTGTCTGTCGAATAAATAAATAAATAATCTTTAGAAAAATAAATAAATAAATAAAATTTTTTAAAAAGCCAATTTCCCCCCAAATTGGGAGAATTTCCCCTCAAAGTGGGGAAAGGCTTGATTTTACCCCCAAAGGTAAAATCCTGCTCTTTCATCCAAGGTAGATGGAAATCAAGGGTGTGGGAAATTAAGGAGGAGTAAAGGGAATGTACAAGGAAAGATTTTGTGCAGGGCCGGGCAAGAGGCAGGGAATGAGGGGGAGTGGAAGGGGAGAGAAGAGAGAGCACCACAGATGAACAGGGCAGAAAGATAGTCTCTTCTTTCTGTGAAGGCCTGACTTTTTTTTTTTTTAACTGAGCACTGAGAGGGATTTTGTGCATAATTGGAAGGAGGAGCTGGACAAGCTGATCTGCAAAGCAAGAAAGGAAGAACTTGAAGTGAGTCAAGGGGAACTGCAGGGAGTCAGGGGGTCAGGGAGGCCAGCATACCATGGAGGAGGGTCAGCCATCATCAGGATTACAAGTTCCTGCTCTGAAAAGGCATACCACGTTCTGGGAGCAAATTTTCACAACAGGTATATCAAGAAGAAGAAGGAGAAGAAGGAGGAGGAGAAGGAAGAGAAGGGGAGGAGGAGGAAGAAGAAGAAGAGGAGGGAGGAGGAAGAGGAAGAGGAAGAAGAAAAAAAGAAGGAGGAGGAGGAGGAGAGGATGGAGAAGAGGAAGAGGAAGAAGGAGAAGGAAGAGAAGAGGGAGGAGGGAGTGGAGAGAAAGGAGTAAAGGGAGGAGAAGAGGGAAGAGGAGGAGGAGGGGGAAGAGAGGAAGGAGAAGATGACTTAGGTTCTGAACATATAAACTTGTACAACACACTAACAAGAAGGCAACCACTCAATGAAAAAAAATGGGTGAAAGACATGAATTGACACTTCTAAATGACATACAAATGACCAAAAAGCACATGAAAAGATGATCAACATCATTAGTCACCGGGGAAATGTAAAATAAAACTACAGCAAGATACCACAAAACACCCACTAGAATGGCTAAAATTAAAGGCTTGCAAAACCAAGTGTTGGCTAGGATTGAGAGCAACTGGAACTCTCATGCCTTGCGGGCAGGAATTGAAAATACTACAACCACTCGGGAACTACTGGAATTCCTTTTAGACGTACACCTCCCAAATGACCCAGCAAGTCCATTTTTAGATGTTTACAGGAGAAACAAACAAAGAAACACAAATCTCTACCCAGAAGACTTGGACGTAAGTATAAATAGCTACACTGAGCTAGTGGCTACCATGTTGCACATGTCAACTCTACGTGAACTAGTTGCTCAAACGTTTGTGAAGGTCTACGTTAAAATACATAAGTTATCTTAAGAAATAAAAGGCTTGTATACAAATGTTCGTAGCAGCTTTATTCAGAATTGCTAATAACTGGAAACAATCCAAACATCCATCGGCTAAGAAACAGGCAAACAAAATTTGGTGTATCCACAGAAAGGGATTGTAATACTTGTAATATTGTAATGCGAAATTACTCATAGATGAAACAACATTGATGAATCTGGAAATCACTGTGCAGGTTAGAAGAAGCTAGATGTGAAAGAGTGCCTACCCCATGATTCCATTTAAAATTTTAAACAGGTAAAACTGATATAGAGTGACAGAAAGCAGATCAGACCTTGCCTGGAATCAAGGAGACTGCAAAGAGAAACTAAAGAACTTCCTGAGATGGTAGATAGGCTCTAGATCTTGTTTAGGTCCCAGGCATTGGTCAAAAGTCATTGAACTGAATGCACAAAATGCATAAATGAATTTCATTGGATGTAGATTACACCTTTGGTGAAATAGCAAAAAAAAATTAATGAGGCATATACCTCATTTTATTGCACTAGGCTTTATGGTGTTTCACAGATAATGTAATTTCTTACAAACTGAAGGTCTGTGGCAACCCCTCGTGGGGCAAGTCTATCGGCACCATTTTCCCAGCAGTATTTGCTCACTTCATGTCTCTGTGTCGCATTTTGGTAATTCACAACAGTCAAACGTTTTCATTATTATTATATGTGTTATGGTGACCTATGATCAGAGATTATGACTCAATGAAAGGTCAGGTGATGGTTAGCACTTTTTAGCAATAAAGTATTTTTTAATTAAGGTATTCACATTTTTTTAGACATAGTGGTATTATATGCTTAATAGACTATGGTATCTGGTAAATGTAACTTTTATATGCACTGGGAAACCAAAGCATTCATTGGACTCACTTTATTGCGATATTCATTGAATTGCACTGCTCTGGAACGAACCTGAGAAATATGTCAAAGGTAAGCCTCTGAGGAATTGTTCTCCACTCCTGCAGAGCAGTGTTAACTATAGTCATTATGTTGAACTTATTTATCTTGTAACTGCAAGTTTGTACCTTTTGACCACCTTTACCCATTTCCCCCATCCCCCGCCTCTGATAACCACAAATCTTTTCTCTTTTTCTATGAGTTTGGTTTTTGTTTTTTTTTAATTCCACATATAAGTGAGATGATACAGTATTTGTCTTTCTCTGTTTGCCTCATTTCATTTAGCACGATGTCCTCAACGTCCATCCATGTTTTCACAAACAGCAGGAGTCCCTTCTTTTTTATGGCTGAATAGTATTCCATTATATCTATAGCTTTATCTGTCCTATTTTCTTTACCCATTCATCTGTCAGTGGACGCTTAGGCTCTTTTCACTGTAAATAATGCTGCAGTGAGGAGTCATTCTTGAGACGCAGGTTGAGGGGTGATGTTGGGGGCTACAGGAGCAGAGAACACATCTTAGTCGAGCAGCTTTGTCAGGATGCTTGAGGAAGGAGACCATGGGCTCCTAACAGAGCTTGCTAGGACATCCCCAGGAAATCCCACCTGGCCACCCGAATCTCCCAACATTTATTGTGTATTATTGCATATCAATTTTCAATTTCTACAGAAGTATGGACCTTATTCTAACTGCCACTCTGGGGCAAAGCATGCCAAAAGTCCCCATGCTCTCTTCTTCTGTAAAGCTTGTCCTATATTTGCCCTGAGGAAGGCTGAAGAAACTGGGATTAAGGATTGAGGCTGGCTTGCCCATCCAGGTCTCCTGTCCTACTCACTTGTGTTGCTGGTGGGAATATATACTGGTACAACCTCCGTGGAAGGTGGGCTGGCAAAAATCTAACAAAATTACACATGCACATACCCTACACTTCTATCTCGAAGTATTTAATTTATAGAAAAACTTGCACACATATGAAACCATACATGTACATGGTTATTTATTGCCTCACTTTTTGTAACATTGCTTGGCCAGGAACAACAAAAATGGCCCTCAGTAGGGTCATCAAAAATATTAATATTGATTAAATTATTTATATTGAATATTTATTATTTAATATATTTTTTAAAGTATGGAGCATACCAACAATGGATACTATTCTGGTACAAAAAAGAATGAAGATGCTCTTTTTGTAACAGACATTGAAAGTTTTCAAGATATATATCTATATATAAATCTATATATAGATATTTTTTAAGATTTTATTTATTTGAGAGAGAGAGAGAACAAGAGCAGAGGGAGAAGGGGAAGCAGATTACCCTCTGAGCAGGCAGCCTGACACAGGCTCGATCCCAGAACCCTGAAATGATGACCTAAGCTGAAGACAGATGCTTAACCAACTGAACCACCCAGATGACCCACCAAAATATATTTTTAAGTGAAAAAAAAAGCAAGATGTGTAACAGTCGTATGGTAAAAAACCATTCATGTCTAAAAAATAAATAGAAGATGTACAAGTCAGATTCAGAAGATTATATTTGTTTATGAATATTTGTTTATGAATCCCCACAAAAAGTCTTGGTGAGAGTCCTCTAGCCTCTTAGATTTAGCACATGGGGGCCTGCAGTGCTTGGGTGGCTCAGTGGGTTAAAGCCTCTGCCTTCAGCTCAGGTCATGATCCCAGGGTCTTGGGATCGAGCCCCGCATTGGGCTCTCTGCTCAGCAGGGAGCCTGCTTCCCCCTCTCTCTCTGCCTGCTTCTCTGTCTACTTGTGATCTCTGTCTGTCAAATAAATAAATAAAATCTTTAAAAAAAAATAAAAGGACAAGAGACAGATCAGCAAAAGAAAAGACAGCTTATTTACATATGCAACACACAAGTGCGTTACTCATTTCTCATGCTCATTACTCAATGATGAGAGGCTTAAAGTGGTCACTAGAATTTGAGCCTTATATATACTTCTATGCCTAAATTTGTAGGGGAAAGGGAGGGAGAGAATAAAGGCTTCCATGAAAAGAGCAAATAGGTTTCCTTAGGAAAAACAAACGGGTGTAGAGAACAAACCAGAGATCAGAAAGTTTGTGATAATGCTTGTTTATGCAGGTGCAGGGGATCTTACCCTGTTCTTCATGACCATAAAACTCCCCTGGAGAGGGAACTTATGGCAGGTTTACTCTTGGTCTCCCTCCTGGAAGTAGAAACTGCCTCCAAGAGAGGATTTACAGCAGTCCTCCTTTCTCAGAAGTTTCTACTTTTAGTCAGATAAGGGAAACTCCAAAGGCTTCCTTCTGCATCTGTTGAATCTCAAATGTCTTCAGCTTAAAATAATCTTTCTCCCAGCTCTGGGGTTCTGAGTGGGTCCTCACACAAAGACCCAGCAGAAATGGATAATGGTGGTAATGTATTTGTACGGCAGGGCGGGGCATGGAGGTGGAGAGAAACTGGGAGGTTGGGGACAATGGTATGGAGACTTTTGGGGTACACTTTTTTTAATCTTCTTTTATTAAATTTTAGCAAAATGTGACTGTGTTGCCCATTCAAAAAAAAAAAAAAACTAAGTTCTAAGTATGTTTCTAATCTATTTAAGGAGTTATTTCCCACACACTCTCTCTTTAGGAAAAGATAGATTTTTGCCTCGTTGGCAAGGCCTAATGGGATCCAGCCCTGAGGGAGGTGCAAAGATTTTTATCATCATTGGCTGCAATTTCTACCTGGAAATGTTATCAAACAGAGTCAGAGCACCCTTTTCACTTCACTGGGAGAGACACTTATAAGCTGAAATTCCCAGGACCCTCTCGCACTCTCCCCCTCTAGTCTCCCTCTAGTCTGCAGGAACACAAGGACCCTGCAGAGGATGGAGGGTGGGAAAGGGTAGAGCCAGGACCCAGTGGACAATGGAAACTTGCCACCTTCAAACAGATGTCAGGATTATTATTGGGACTTTGCATGTGGTGGAAGATAAAAGGACAGGCAGAACCCTGACAAATGCCTGCATCTTGTCCTTAGATCCTGACTCATTGCCCATAAAAGAATCAAAGTGCTTTCTAGCCCAGAGAGGGAGACATTCCTGATCTGAAGATTCCAAAATAGGAATTCAAGGTCAACTGCAGCTTTTTCAGATAGAATTGATGAACAGATCTTAAGTGACCTAAAATTCCAAAAAAAAAAAAAAAAAACAAGGCAAAGAGAGAAGGGATCGAGATTCTGTTCTGGGGACACATCTCAGTTCTGGAACATGCCAAGCACACTCCCACCTAAGGGCATCTAAACCAGCTGTCCCAAGTGTCCACAATAGCCAAACTGTGGAAGGAGCCAAGATGTCCTTCAACAGATGAATGGATAAAGAAGATGTGGTTCATATATAGCATGAAATATTACTCAGCCATCAGAAAGGATGAATACCCACCATTTATAACAACACAGTTGGAACTGGAGGGCATTATCTTAAGTGAAATAAATCAGGCAGAGAAAAACAAACATATGGTTTCACTCATATGTGGAATATAAGGAATAGTGCTGAGGATCAGAGGGGAAGGGAGGGAAAACTGAATGGGAAGAATTCCGAGAGGGAGACAAACTACGAGAGACTCTTGACTCCAGGAAACAAACTGAGGATTGTGGAAAGGAAGGTGGGTGGGGGGATGGGATTACTGGGGGATGGGCGTTAAGGAGGACACATGATGTGATGAGCACTGAGTGTTATATGCAACTAATGAATCATTGAATACTACATCAGAAACTAATGATGCACTATATGTTGGCTAATTGAATTTAAGTTAAAAAAATATAAAAATAAAAGCCAGGAAAAATAAAATAAGCCAGCTGTCCCCTCCACCTAGAATCCTCATCTCAATCTTCTCATCCTGGCCCCAGACTCTCATCCTGATCTCACTTTACACTCCCCCTTCTCAAGGAGGCCTTCTGTGATCACCCAAAATATAAGTCCACCAAATACTCTTGAACACACACATCCCCATTTTCATTTATTCTCTTCGTAGCCCTTAGTACCATCAAATTCTATATCTGCTTCTTGTCTGTTTCTCCTAGGTAGAATGTCCCCCAATGGTACAGCCATCACTGGCTCATTCTCCCCACATCCCTAGTGCTTAGAACAGTTGCCTAGGATATAGTGGGTGCTCAATCAATATTTGTTCAATTAATGAAAAAATGAGTAAAAGTTAAACTTGAGATGTCTGTGAAATATCCCAGACAGCATGTGAAGTAAGGGAATTGTTGAGCGGTCAGCGTGGGCAAGATCCACCCTGGAGGCTCGTATTTGGACATCACTAGAACAAATTCAGTTTTTAAATCCATAGGAATTGATTAACTCCCTCAAAGAGGGTTTTAAAGAAAAAAGAGTTGGAACTCCAAGGAAGCAAAAACTGAGAGGTTGGAGAGAAAAGGGAGCAAGCAAAGAAGAGCAAGAAGAGACAGTGAGGTAAGAGGAAAACTAGCAGCAGGTGCCCTGAGGCTGAGTCTAGGCAAGAAGGCAGCCATCTGTGTGGCATGCTGCTCTCACAGCTGCCAGTCTGGAGGCTGTGAGGACAACGGTGAGAGAGACCAGGCTTGGTGCGGTGGTGGGACAAAAACCTGCCAGAAGCAGACCAAAGGATGACTGGTACATGAGGGAGTAGAAGTTTGGCTGAGCTGGATGGCAAATGTACCTGATGTAGTAAGAGGCAGGCAAATACGGAACAAGGGAAGATTCTTCTTTGCTCAACTTTTTATTTTGAAAATTCTCAAGCCTGGAGAACAGTTGAAAGAAGAATACCATACACACCTTCTCACTCTTTACCTTAAGGCATCATTCTTTTTTTTTTTTTAAGATTTTATTTATTTATTTGACAGAGAGAGATCACAAGTAGGCAGAGAGGCAGACAGAGAGAGAGGAAGGGAAGCAGGCTCCCCGCTGAGCAGAGAGCCCAATGCGGGGCTCGATCTCAGGACCCTGAGATCATGACCTGAGCCGAAGGCAGAGGCTTAACCCACTGAGCCACCCAGGCACCCCAAGGCATCATTCTTAAAGACATTGCCACATTTACTTTCTACACACACCCATATATATTCATTTTGGTGTTTCATCAGAAATAAAGTGGCAGTTCAACATGTTTCTCCTAAGAAAAAGACCATTCTCCTATGTGACCTCAATGTCACATCCCACATGAAGAAATTTAATATCGAGGGGCGCCTGGGTGGCTCAGTGGGTTAAAGCCTCTGCCTTCAGCTCGGGTCATGATCCTAGGGTCCTGGGATCAAGCCCTGCAACGGGCTCTCTGCTCTGCAGGGAGCCTGTTTCCCTTCCTCTCTCTCTGCCTGCCTCTCTGCCTACTTGTGATCTCTGTCTGTCAAATAAATAAATAAAATCTTTTTAAAAATTTTAATATTGAATCAATAATATCATCTAATAAACAGAGCATGGACACGTTTCCCTGACAGTCCAGAAATGTCCTATTTAGCTGTTTTCTTTTTTCCCTGGCCTATGATCCAGTCAAGTTTCATGCATTCCATTTGGCTGCCATGTCTCTACAGTCTCCTTTAATCTGAAACAATCTTCAGTCTTTTTTTATTTTTGTCTTTCATGCCACTGACATGCTTGAAGAGTTCAAGCCAATTGTCACGTAACATGTCCCACAGCCCGGATTTGTCTTGTTGTTTCCTCATGACTGGATTCAGGTTAAACATTTTTGGCAAGAATACCACATAGATGTTGTGAACTTCTCAAAGAAGAGGTTTTTTTAAAGATGGGAAGTAGTCCACTTACTTAAGCACCAGTGGAAATAATGTAGTAGATCAGAGATGGATGTTGGGGAAGCAAATCAGAAAAATTAATGAAGTAATGAAGTCTTTGAATTGACAGGAGGCAGGACCCTGGGTGGCTCAATTGTTTAAGTCTCTGAGTCTTAATTTCAGCTCAGGTCATGATCTCAGGGTTGTGAGATCGAGCCCCATGTTGGGTTCCACACTAGATGTGGAGCCTGCCTAGAGTTCTCCTCTCTCTCTCTCTGTCACTCCTTCCTCCACCCCCTTAAAAAAAATGAATTGGCAGAACAGTAATAAGTGGAATTAGATGAAGGGATTTGTCCGGACTGGCAGATGACATGTCTCTGGGGTTGTAGCAAACAGGAAGAAGGAGGAGATGGTGTAAATGAATAAATGCAGTCAGACACAGGGACCTGTGTGTTTGGATATGATGACTTCTAATCTCTTAGTGAAGTGAAGCAAAATCAGCTGCTGAATCTAGAAGTAAGAATGTGGAAGGGGAGGAGGGAGCTTTGAGGAAGGAAGATATAGTCTGACACAGTCATTGGTGGAAGTGGTGAAGCAGACTTTCCTAGAGAAATATCAGAAGTTAGGCAGCACTGTTGTGACATGGACAAATCCAACAGGACATATCAGTACGTACGTCCAAATCAGTATGGATATAGTTGGACAAAAAGCACCACATATCAAGTGGATATAAATGACATCCTTAGACTAATTCATGTTACAACAGCACAATACACATTTTTCTTAAGCTCACAAAGAATATTCGCCAAAATAAACCACATTATGGGCCATAAGACACACTTAACAAATTTACGAGAATTGAAATCATACCATGTCTGTTCTCAGACCACGGTGGAATTAAACTAGAAATCAGTAACAGAAAGATAATTGGAAAATCTCCAAATATGTGGAGACTAAACAATACATTCATGAATAACAATGGGTCAAAGAGAAAATCTCACAGCAAACTTAAAAATATTTTGACAATGAAAACACAACTTACTAAAATTTGTGGGCTGCCATGAAAGCAGTACACATAGAGAAATTTATAGAATTGAATGCATATATTGAAAAATTAGTAAGATCTTAAATCAACAATCTAAGTTTCAGGATACCTGAGTGGCTCAGTCATGTAAGCATCTGCTTTCAGCTTGGGTCACAATCCCAGCGTCCTGGGATCAGGACTACATTGGGCTCCCTGCTCAGGGGGGAGTGTGTTTCTCCCTCTCCCTCTGCCCCTTCCCCCAACTTTTGCTCTTCCTCTCTCTCTCTCTCTCAAATAAATAAATAAAATCTTTAAGAAAAAAAAAAAGATCAGTAAGATCAATAAAATAAAATCTAGCCAGACTAAGAATAAAAGGGAGAAGGGGTGCCTGGGTGGCTCAGTGGGGTTAAAGCCTCTGCCTTTGGCTCAGGTCATGATCCCAGGGTCCTGGGATGGAGCCCCACATTGGGCTCTCTGCTCAGCAGGGAGTCTGCTTCCTCCTCTCTCTTTGCCTGCTTCTCTGCCTACTAGTGATCTGTGTCTGTCAAATAAATAAATAAAATCTTTTAAAAAGGGGGGGCGAGAAGACACAAACTTCTAATATCAGAAATGAAAGAGAGGACACCACTACAAATCCCATGAACACTAAAAGGACAATAAAGGAACACTAGGAACAACTCTATGCCCCCAAATTTGATAACCTAGATGAAATGGACCAATTTCTTGGGGGCACCTGCGTGGCTCAGTTGGTTGGGCATCTGCTTTTAGTTCAGGTTATGATTCCAGAATCCTGGGATTGAGCCCCGAGTCAGGCTCCCTTCTCAACAGGAAGCTTTCTTCTCCTTCTCCCACTCCCCCTGTTTGTGATCCATCTCTCTCTGTCAAATAAATAAACAAAATCTTGAAAGAAGAAAGAAAGAAAGAAACCCACAACAAAACACACCATAATCACACTTCTGAAAACTAAAGACAAAAAAATTTTGGGGATGCCTGTGTGGCTCAGTGGTTTAAGTGTCTGCCTTTAGCTCAGGTCATGATCCCAGGGCTCTGGGACTGAGTCCCATGTTGGGCTCTCAGCTCACCAGGGAGCCTGCTTCTCCCTCTCCCTCTGCCTGCTGCTCCCCCTGCTTGTGCTCTCTCTCTGAATCTGTCAAATAAATAAATAAAATCTTTTTTTTTTTTTAAATGTTGACAGCAGTGAGAGAAATGACATGTTATCTATAAGGGAAAATTTGAATGTTACATTTATATTATAACATTATATAAATGTTATAACTTGTTACAATTATAAACATTATGTTTATAATGTTTATAATTATAAACATTATATAAACCAAAAAGAGGGCGCCTGGGTGGCTCAGTGGTTTAAGCCGCTGCCTTCGGCTCAGGTCATGATCTCAGGGTCCTGGGATCGAGTCCCACATCGGGCTCTCTGCTCGGCAGGGAGCCTGCTTCCCTCTCACTCTCTCTGCCTGCCTCTCTGCCTACTTGTGATCTCTCTCTGTCAAATAAATAAATAAAATCTTTAAAAAAAAAAAAAAAAAAAACCAAAAAGAGTTACTCAAAAAGATACACTCAAAAATACCACAAGTAAGTCAAAATACAATTCAAAAAATGTTCAAGCCACCAACAGAAAGGCAAAGGAAAGAAAACAGAGAAACAAAAAAGAGACAACAACAGAAAATAAAAATAAGATGACAGATTCAACCCCTAGCATATCAATAATTACATTAAACATAAATGGTCTAAATCTACCAATTAAAAAACAGATTGGTAGAGTGGATCAAGAAATATGACCCAACTATATGCTCACTACGAAAAAAAAACAAAACTCATTTCAAATATGATATAGGCAGAATGTTAAAAATGGGAACAGATATATCAAAAGCCTCTCTCCCTACCCCTCAAAGTTACACTGGAAATGGTTAAAGAAATGGTAGTACATTCATGTCATAGAATACTACTAAGTAGGAACTATTGGTACAATCAATAACCAGAGTGAATCCCCATTGTGTGATTCCATTTATGATTCCATTGTTGAAACGACAAACTTATAGAAAGGGGTTAAGAAAGGAGTGGCTGCAAGAGGCAAGTGGGCGTACCTCCAAAAGTGCTACTAGAGAGATCCAAATGGTGACAGAAGCTTCTCTAGCTTAACTATAACAATGTCAATGTCCTGGCTATGAAGTTGTACTATGGTTTTGCAAGACATGACCAGAAGAGAGAGGGATAAAGGGTACACAAGATTTATCTGTATTATTTCTTACAACAATATGTGCATTTAATAGAAAAAAAAAATCCAATAGAAGCTTTAGAGGATGAAGTTGATGACATTTTCCAAAAATAGAACAACAACAGAAAAATGATAGCCTGGAAACCAGGAAAGAAAACATTAAAAAAAAAAATACAGCTAAGAAGAGTTCCTGAAAAAGAACAGAGAAAACAGTGGGACGGGGCACCTGGGTGGCTCAGTAGGTTAAAGCCTCTGCCTTTGGCTCCGGTCATGATCCCAGGGTCCTGGGATGGAGCCCTGCATGGGGCTCTCTGCTCAGCAGGGAGCCTGTTTCCTCCTCTCTCTCTCTCTGACTGCTTCTCTGCCTACTTGTGATCTCTGTCTGTCAAATAAATAAATTTTTAAAAAGAAATAAAAAACAGTGGGAGGAGGAAATTATACAATGAAACTACCAGAATGGAAGGAAGTGATTTTTCCATATTGAAAGATTCATATAAAGGTAAATCATCACAAAATGTCACAGCTCAAAGAACCCAGAGAGGAGAAAATAAAAGAGACTTTTGGGGGTTCTGTGGTGTAAGTCATGGAACTTTCCACTTCCCCACTGCCTCTGGTCTGCTAAGTCCATCAACAACTCCTCCATTAGTCTTCCAGCTCCATTCTCTCCATCTTTGTTGAATTTTGTCTCCCTTTACTGTCACTTGAGCCAAAATTCAGGAGGGAGCCAAGATTGAATACCTCTGCTCAATCTACCCTCAGCTCAGAAGTCAGATGTTAGAGTTCTATGTTATATTTGAATCTAAAATCCAAATTCTTTTTTTTTTTTTTATTTTATTTATTTGACAGAGAGAGAGAAGTCACAAGTAGTCAGAGAGGCAGGCAGAGAGGCAGGCAGAGAGAGAGGGAGAAACAGGCTCCTCACTGAACCGAGAGCCCGATGCGGGGCTCGATCCCAGGACCCTGAGATCATGACCTGAGCCGAAGGCAGAGGCTTAAACCACTGAGCCACCCAGGCGCCCCCCAAATTCTTTCTTTTGCTTCTAGCCACCTCACAAGGGGCTCATATGCAACCAACGAACCAGTCCCTCTCCCAAACCTCTCAGGCTACAGCCAGGGCCAGGGTACCATCTTTTTTATGTGAGTTTGCCCTTGATACTTACTATTCAATCCATATTATACCTGCAGAGCAGAGCAGGTGGTATGTTCCTCTCCCAGGAGGTAGGGAAGGGTTCAGAACATTTTGTTCCAGTGTACCTTTGAGGGGTGGGTAGAGGCTTTCTCTTGCCTTAGATCAACTTTGCCTAGATGTTAAATTTGTTTTAATTATGCAAGTAATATTTAAATGCATTATTTTCATAAAAATTAAAACATTACAGGGGTGCCTGTGTGGCCCAGTCGTTAAGTGTCTGCCTTCGGCTTGGGTCATGATCAGGGTCCTGGGATCAAGCCCCTCATTGGGCTCCCAGCTCTATGGGAAGCCTGCTTCTCCCTCTCCCACTCCCCCTGCTTGAGTTCCCTTTCTCACTGTTTCTCTCTCCATCAAATAAATAAAATCTTTTTCTAAGATTTTATTTATTTATTTGACACAGAGAGAGAGATCACAAGTAGGCAGAGAGACAGGCAGAAAGAGAGGGGAAGCAGGCTCCCCACTGAGCAGAGAGCTGGACTTGGGACTCGATCCCAGAACGCTGAGATCATGACCTGAGCCAAAGGCAGAGGCTTAACCCACTGAGCCACCCAGGTGCCCAAATAAAATCTTTTTTTAAAAATTAAAACATTACAAAAGATTCCTCCTGTACGCACCATTCCTAATATCAGAGGCATGCATTTCCAGTCCCTTTCTATGTATTTTCATTCATATTTATGTACTTGTAGAAAATACAGAGTGTTGTTGTCTTTTCTCACTCAATAATGTGAGTCAGCTACCTTTCCATGACAGGTTTCATGTCTTTATATTTTACTATTACACAGATTTTATAGTATGGACATCAAATGGTTATGCATTGATAAATATTTATGCTCTTTCTGATTTTGTCTGCTTTGTGAGCAATACAGCAGAGCAGCACCTGGTGCTGACCCACAAGCTGTTCATTAGCAGTCCCTGATGGGATACAAACAGAAACTGAGGGTGAGCCCTGAGAAATGATTTTTTTTAAAGATTTTATTTATTTGACAGAGATCACAAGTAGGCAGAGAGGCAGGCAGAGAGAGAGGAAGGGAAGCAGGCTCCCCACTGAGCAGAGAACCTGACTCGGGGCTCCATCCCAGGACCCTGGGATCATGACCTGAGCCGAAGGCTTTAACCCAGTTAAATCAGTTAAATCAGAGGCTTTAACCCACTGAGCAACCCTGGTGCCCCGAGAAACTATTTTTTAAAAATATTTTATTTGTTTATTTGACAGAAAGAGAGACCACACAAGCAGAGGGAGCAGCAGAGGGAGAGAGAGAGAAGCAAACTCCAAATGAGCAGGGAGCCCGATGCAGTACTCGATCCCGGGACACCAGGATCACGACCCAAACCAGAGGTAGATGCTTAATCGACTGAACCACCGAGGAACCCCCAAGCACTGAGAAACTTTTTTTTGATAGAGTGATGTTGTGTTGAATCCCACGATAAAAACTGCAGGCTTGTATTTTGCAAGAATTGAATTTTAGAATTTCATCCTCTAGTAATTCATTCTTATTATAAAATTTAAAATGTACATGTTTGCAACTGATTGGAAATAAAAAGCCTACAGATGGTTGAGAAGCACTGCTTTGGTGAACAGCCTCACGCATACCTATGTCCTTACGCTTGTGTTGCACAAGCAGAACCCTTGCGGGTCTCTCTGCTGTAAATTTGAAGAAGTGATTCTCTGGGTTTTGGATATGAACTTTTTTTTAATCATATGGGCATACCTCAAAGGCATTACTGGTTCAGTTCCAGATCCCTGCAGTGGAGTGGTTATATATATTTGGCTTCCCAATATATATAAAAGTTATGTTTACAATACTTCATAGTCTCTGAAGTGTGCAATAGCATTATGTCTAAAAAAACAATGTACCTAGTTTAATTTTAAAAATATTTTATTGCTGGGGCGCCTGGGTGGCTCTGTGGGTTAAGCCTCTGCCTTCGGCTCAGGTCATGATCTCAGGGTCCTGGGATGGAGCCCCGCATCGGGCTCTCTGCTCAGCGGGGAGGCTGCTTCCCCCTCTCTCTCTGCCTGTCTCTCTGCCTACTTGTGATCTCTCTCTCTCTCTCTGTCAAATAAATAAAATCTTTTTTAAAAAATTAAAAAATAAAAACATTTTATTGCTAAAACATGCTAACCATTGGGGAGTTGGATGGGGCGTATGTGTAAAACAGGGATGGGGATTAAGAAGTCCACTGGGGATGAGTGAGTACCGGTGACGTATGAAGTGTTGATCACTGTATGATGCACCTGTAATGAACATAACACCGTATGTTAGCTACATTGGAACTTAAAATGAAATTTTTTAAAAATGTCAACATTTGGGGTGCCTGGGTTGCCCAGTCATTTAAGTGTCTGCCTTTGGCTCAGGTCATGGTCCTGCAGTCCTAGTGATGAAGTTCTAGAACTTAGGTGAGGTTCGGTGGGCTGAGGTCCGGAGCCGATGACCAAGAAAGAATTCTTGAGACATCTTTGCTGCAAAATGGTGGTTTATTAAAGCACGGGGACAGGACCCGCAGGCAGAAAGAGCTGCTGCTGTGGATTGTGAGGGATGGCAGGTTATGTACCCTGTGGTTGGGGGAAGGTGAGGGGAAGGGAGGTTTCAACTGAGCTTTCATATGCTAAAGAGGGCCTACTAGGTGGAGGTCTTGTGGCTCGATCAATGTTGTCTTTTGGGAAGCCATTAACATCAAGGTAGTTGGGAGATTCCTGTCTTGCAGGATTGTGATCTCAGCCAGACTCCAGCTCCCTCATCACTAGGATCAAGGCCCGCATCAGGCTCCCTGCTCAGTGGGAAGCCTGCTTCTCCCTCTCCCACCCCACAACCCCTGCTTGTGTTCCCTATCTAACTGTCTCTGTCAAGTAAATAGACAAAATCTTTAAGAAAAAAAAGATAATAATAAAATAAAATAAAAAATGCTAACCATCATCTGAGCTTTCAATCATAACCACTGATCACAGATCACCATAACAAATATCATAATAATGAAAAAATTTAAAATACGGCTAGAATTACCCAATGTAATACAGAGACACCAAGGGAACAAATGCTGTCAGAAAATGGTGCCAACAGAATTGCTCCACTCAGGGTTGCCACAAACCTTCCACTGGTTAAAAGAAAAAAAAGAAAAAAAATACACTGTTTCCAAAGTGTCATAAAGCAAAGCACAATAAAACAAAATATGCCTGTAATATCTAGTGTCAGCTTGCTGGCTGGACATCCTCCCCCACCCCTGACATCTTGTTTTAATTCACCATGCTCCTTAATAGCCATGAGGTGTAGCTTCTTTTTATACGCTTATTGTCTGTTTATAGGTCTCTTGAAGACTCAAACCCAGGAAGTCAGCCAGGCCCTGGGTGGTAACAATCCTTTTGTAACCTCATAGGCTTTGATGTTCCAGGCATTCCTAGGAGGTGAGCTGGGGAAGGGTAATTTCCCCTTCAACAGGGCGATTCCTCCCTCGGGGAAATGGAGGCTGGGGCTCCGCACGTGTATCTGTTGGCAGAGCCCAGGTCCCCTGGCCCAGATGTCCCTCTCTGGACTCCTAAGGATGGCCTAGGTGCAAAAGTTCGCCAGGAGTACAGGCTGGGGATATATGGAGGGTCAGGGAGTCAGAAGAAGAACCAAGAAGTAGATCCAGGAGGTGGAGGCAAGGGGAGGCAGTGCGGGATGCGGGGGTGGTGACCGGTGAGAAGCTGGGACACAACCCAGTGATCCCAGTGCTGGGAAATTGCAGCTCCTGGAGGTGTCAGAGGAACCTGGGACTAGAGATTAAAAGCGTTCTGTCTGCCCAGCGGTGTAAGCAAACAAAAAGCCAGGAGTTTCTTCCGTCTATGCCTAATCTTTTCACACAGCTTCTTGGTGGGTTGACATAACTTCAGCTTCCTGAAATAGTACGGGAACGTGTCCCCCTCCAAGTCAAACAATGAATGTATAATTACGAAGACATTAGGCCCAACCATCACTCATTCTGAGGGGAGGTGAAGTTGTGCAAATATGCACCCATTTCCAAGCCAGTCCTCCTTGGGGCACGTGAGCAGGTGGCGGAGGAGGAAGGTGCCATGAGAAGGAAAGACAAAGAGGGAAGACTTGAGGGTCGGATGGAGACTCAGAACCATTTAACGCAATTCTTACCGGAATCATAGCACTCAGTACCATTTCTGTGAACCTGTCTCTTTATCTGTAAAATGGGGATATGCCTGTAGTGGGCGCTGTTGGTGCCTTACCTGTGTCCTGTAGAAGATCCTTACCATCTCCAAGCACAACTTTGAGGAGGACTTTCTCTAGTAGCAAGAGCCCAGTCTTGCCTGCATGCTTACAAGTGCTAGAGAATTGGGCATCTGGGTGGCTCAGTGGGTTAAGCCTCTGCCTTCATCTCAGGTCATGGTCTCAGTGTCCTGGGGTCAAGCCCCGCATCTGGCTCCCTGCTCAGCAGGGAACCTGCTTTCCCCCTCTCTCTGCCTGCCTGTCTGCCTACTTCTGATCTCTCTCTCTGTCAAATAAATAAATAAGCAAAATATTTTTTTTAAGTGCTAGAGAATTAACATGCCCAGGAGGAACCCTCAACCAAAAACTAACAAGAGTGGGTTTATAAATACCCCAGCTCATGAGGGACAGGAGAACTCTTACATACGTGGTCTATATTTTCTCCCTCGAGGTTATCCAGCAGGATTGAGCTCCAGGGGCACCGAGTAATAATGTGCTTGATAACACAATGACACTGTCCTCCACTCCCTGTCTCACTTCCCCACCCCCACTGAGATCACGTCCCAAAGTAAATACTTGCACTTGAATCCTTATAACAAGGTCAGCTTTTGGGAGAACCCAAACTAAGAAACTTCCCAGCTTTCTCGGTAGGTAAGATCAGGTGACCCTCTTGGACAAGGGTCAAGGTTTTATCATCATGAAATCTTGGCGCGATTCTGTATGCCAGGCAAAGAAGTAAGGTCAGTATGAGTTGGGAATTCTGGGGTTTTTGAACCCTAGGTTTTCACTGAACAGACACTAACGTAGAAAGAACATAAGTTATAGAAGATAGTAGACATGGAGCCTACTGGCTCCTGACTGGTGTTACCAGCTCCCAACACAACAACCACAACATCCAAACTCCAACAAATGTTGGAATTTCTTCCAAAGAGCCAGGTCTGCCAACACACCAGTCAGTTAAGGAGTAGGTTTTGAGCACAATCCAGCCCACAATTGATATCAAACAGAAGAGGTACTCCGTGACCACAGTAGATCACGATCTATGCAGAACACAAAGAACAGTATACCTAACATGGGCGCCTGGGTGGCGCAGTCAGTTAAGCACCAGACTCTTGGTTTCCGCTCAGGTCGTGATCTCAGGGTTTTGAGATCGAGCCCCAAGCAGGGCTCTGCTCTCCATGTTTAGGATGGTCAGGGACTCCTTGGCCACAGATCTAAGCCATCAGTGTGGAGTCTGCTTAAAAGATTCTCTCTCAGCCGCCTGGGTGGCTCAGTGGGTTAAAGCCTCTGCCTTCGGCTCAGGTCATGATCCCAGAGTCCTGGGATGGAGCCCCGCACATCCCTGTTGCACAGAGAGCCCGCTTCCCCCTCTCTCTCTGCCTGCCTCTCTACTTACTTGTGATCTGTCTGTCAAATAAATAAATAAATAAGATAAAAAAAAAAAGATTCTCTCTCCCTCTCCTTCTGCCCCACACCCCACTCGCTCTCAAATAAATAAGTCTTTTTTTAAAAAAGGATATATAACAGTTAGCTGAGTGAGGCCAGCAGCAAATTCTGGAACTTCATGTGAACCCATAAAAAGGGGGGCCTGTTGAAAGAACACAAGAGCTCTGAGCAGCTCGGGTTAGAATTCTCCAAACAATAAAATAAATAATGATAGTATTACAGTATAACCCACAGAATAAAATATCCATGAGTCTACCCTGATATAAATAACTACTTGATTAAATACATCAATGGAGCAGAAGTGCAGGCCTTTCTCGCAATGGAAATTCAGTGCATAAATGTGGAAGGAAGGAAAGAAAGAAAGGAACATCAGCACTGGGCAAACAGACACCTGCTATGGACCAGATCTGCGGAGAGATGCTAGAATCTGTGGAAGGTTTGAGAAGAAAAGGGATTTTTGTGACCTCGAGGCATCTCTCCCAGTTTATTAACTAGTCAGGGAGTGGCAAGTAGGTATAATCCTGCAGAAGAAAAGCCCCTCAGAGACCACCTGACCACAGATCCAGGCCTTCAGTGAGAAGGAAGACGTGTCAAGGTCATGACTCTGCGTCAATGCCATGACCCCTCAGAATGGTGCCTGGAGCTGCACACTGCCCTTACCTGCCATGCACGACCTCCACCCAACCCTGAGAAGCCCCAGACAGGACTGCACTGAGGGGTCGTCAGCAAAGTAACTGCTCAGTCAGTCTCCATGGGATCAGGTCCTGAAAGACAAGGATGACCCTTGCAGACAACAGCACACCAGAGACAAAAAAAAAAAAAAAACAAAAAAAAAAACAAGTAAATGTCAACATGGGATCCTGAAGCCTTTCCTGAGCAAAAGAAGGACATTAGTGCAAAATCATGGGAGGTTCTTACAGGGGCTTCAGTTTGATTAAGATGTTAATACCAAGGTCAATGTCCCGGTTTTAATTACCATGCTGTGGTTTTATAAGACTGGGGAGGTTGTAGGAAGGACAGAGGGAAACTTGGATTTTTTTCTAAGATTTTATTTATTTGAGAGAGACACAGGGAAAGATAGTGAGAGAGAACATGACTGGGGAAAGGAGAGGAACAGAGGGGGAAGCAGGCTCCCCACTGAGCAGGGGACCCGATGTGGGACTCCATCCTAGGACCCTGGGATCATGACCTGAGGCAAAGGCAGATGCTTAACCAACTGAACCACCCAGGCACCTGTTAGGTCCCCCAATAATGGGTCCATGATCAAAGGAGTGAGACTGATACAAAGCAAAGGTCAAGCAAAGCTTTATTTCTCGCCAAGCATCGAGAATCAAACCGACCGGTTAGGGCCGTCTCTTACAAAGAGGTGACCCCTCCCTGCCTCACAGACTAACTTTTATAGAGCAAAGACCATGTGGTTGAGCCTGGCCACACGCAGGTGGCCAATGAGATTGCAACACACAGAGAAAGCTGCACAGTCATGCTAGGTCACACACGGGTGGCCAATTGAACTACAATTCACCCCATAGTAGCTATTTGAACTAGCCTATCACCTTGGTCAGAATTGGCGCCCAAAAGGTGCCCAAAAAGTGGGGCCCACAGTCCTTGGTAGCTAGGGAGACAGTATGCGTGCCCCACTGATTGGATGTCTCCACCTGGCCCGACTCATCCCTGCATCCAGCCTCTGTTATCTCCACCTGACCTGACCCACCCTTGTATTGGGCTCTGTTATCTGGGACTGGTCAACCGTATTTTACTGGTTTCCTGGACTTGCTTTTAAGTAGGTTCCTGGGGTGGGGGGGGAGCAGGGAGGGGCAGGGTCAGTTTAAGCTTTACTGCATAAACAACAAAATCACTGTTTAACCGGATGGAATCGCTCTGGCTAAATAGGCCCTTACACATCCTAGAAACTTGGATTTTTGTCAATAAATACAGTACAGGACTGAAATGTATTTTCTCTTCCTTACAATTTTCTTAATAATGTTGTCTGTCTTCTAGCTTACTTTATTGCAAGAATACAGTATACAGGGACACCAGGATAGTTCAGTTGGTTAAGTGTCTACCTTTGGCTCAGGTCATTATCCCAGGGCCCTGGGATAAGTCCCACATGAGGCTCCTTGCTCAGTGGGGAGCCTGCTTATCTCTCTGCCTACCCCCCCGACGAATAAATAAGTAAAATAAAATCTTAAAAAAAAAAAGGAATACAATATATAATACATATAACCTAAAAATGTGTGTTAATTGACTATGCATGTTATTGATAAGGCTTCTGGTCGAAGGTAAGCTATGAGTGGTTAAATTTGGGGGGGTACCCAAATGTTATATGTGGTTTTTGACTGCACAGGGATTGGAGTTCCGAATCTGCCACCTTTTTCAAGGGCCAACTGTATTTCAAAATCAGGGAGTGGGGAGGATCTCTCTGAAACATGCCTTTGAGGTTCTAAGGAGACAAAAATTAGAAGATCTCATCTGGGGGCACCTGGATGGCTCAGTTGTTAAGTGTCTGCCTTCCGTTCAGGTCATAATCCCAGGGTCCTGGGATCGAGCCCCACATAGGGCTCCCCTCTTGGTGGGAAGCCTACTCCTCCCACTCCCCCTGCTTGTTTTCCCTCTCTCGCTGTCAAATAAATAAATAAAATCTTTGGAGGGAAAAAAAAAAGATCTCATCCGAACAGATTTGGAAAAAATAAACATTCAGTGAGCCTCAGCCAGCGTCGAGTCCCAATTTCACAGAAAATGATGCCTGCATCTGTCTCAAACCACACAGCCTTTCACCCCAACGACCTCTCCCGGGGCTTGTTCAGACTCCAATCTGGAGCCATGTTGCCACCAGGAGATTTGGGGAACGTTTAGAATGTTCTGAGTTCTAGGCCCGTTGTGCAGACACAAGTGTATGGAGCCGGAGAACGGGTTCTGGGGGTCTCTGATGGGAAGCGGGAGTCAAGGGTGATGTGAGAAAGCTCTCCTCAGGCCTGGAGCCCCGCCCTGGAGCCAGGGGTGAGCAGAACGTGCTGAGGACCAGGCAGCCCGACAGAAACGCCAGGAAGAAACGCACAGTACAAGGTCAGCCACGTCTGTTCCTGCCCTTTAAACAAATACCGGGCTGTTGGAGGGTGCGGAAGAAATCAATATTGACAAAGGTGAGGAACAGCACAAGGCCCAGCGGCTGAGGCCACAGAGAGAAGGAGGCCTAGAGAAGATCCCCTGGAGGAAGCTTCCAGAAACTCCCCAGGCCCCTGAGCTCCCCTTCCCTCTCTTCCCGAGGTCCTCGGTGCCATTCAGCTGATGCTCCGGGATGTGGGTGGACTTAGAATCAGGCCTCCAGGATGGGGAGCCGTGCCAGGGGTTCAGCGACTTGTGTTTGGCAAAGGTGTAGCCCCAAGGGGCCACCTGTAGTCTCTGACGAGAGCCTGGGAGGTCCTGGGTAAACAGGGTTCCAGCTGCAGCAGGGTGCTTGGTGGATCCCAGGTCCAAAGGACCAGTGGGCAATCTCAGTGGGTCGGGTGGAGCGTCTCAAAGTGTGGGGGTGCAAGGCTCTCCCTTGCCTCCGGGAGGCTAGGGAAGCGGACACTTTGCTGGGCTGCTTCGACCGCACATCCATCCCTTGAGACACTCAGGGAGGAAGCCTAGGAACGTGCATTGTTCGTGCCTTCCCTTGTGATTTTGATGCCTGTTCACTCGTGAGGTCCATCAGACCACTTGACAGAAGAGTACACCAAGGCCCGGGGGGGGGGGGGTGCAACTTTCTTTGGCCACACAAGGAGTGAGGGGCAGGGAGCGAGGAGAGCCCCAGGGTCCTGGCTTCTACTTCCTCTCTCCACAGCCCTGCAGAATGGAACAGTCAGACCTGCTTTTGTCACTTTGGCAGGGGATTGCTTGCCCCTGCCTCCCAGCCAAATTGCCCAATCTGGGCGCCTGGGTGGCTCAGTTGGTTAAGCGTCTGTCTTCGGCTTAGGTCATGATCTCAGGGTCCTGGGATCAAAATCGTGTTCCCTGCTCCATGGGAAGCCTGCTTCTCCCTCTCCCACTCCCCCTGCTTGTATTCCCTCTCTTGCTGTGTCTCTCTCTGTCAAATGAATAAATAAAATCTTAAAAAAAACCACAACCCACACTTTTAATTAAAAAAAATTTGTCCAGATAACAACTCCAAGCCACGGAAGTCTCAGTCCCTTCCCACAGGAAGGCTTCCCTGAACCCCCAACCCCTGGGCTGGCTTCTCATCTGGCACCGGCCACACTGGGGTGTGAAAAGGCACCGACCCTTGGCTGCCCCACAGCAGCACAGTGCCTGGCACATGGACAAAGAGGCGGGGCGAGGTCATCAGGGATCTCTCTGCAGTGGCCCACTGGAAAGTTTGGGGTGAGGAGGTTTACTCGGGGTGGGGAGAGACACATCACCCAAAAGAGAGTTGACAGCTAGTACGCAAAGCCCAGCACACATCCACATCCAGCCCCACCTCCCCTTCTTCCAACATCCCCTCCCCCCCACCTCCCCACCCCTGCCACCAACCAGGGGGCTCATCCATCACGAGGACTGTGCTGGTGATCAGAACTCTTCAGGATCCAGTCCAGTCCTATCTCCCTCTCTCTCTTACACCTACTTCTGCCTTTTTAGGGCCGCCTGGAACAACACTCCCCTTTGTTGGCCTGATGGCGCTCAAAGGGTTTGCTGGGAGCTCTCATGTCCTCCACTAACCACCCCAACTGGGCTCCCCTCACATGGGTTAACCCCAATCCCTGCACTCCCATTGCCTCTGTCCAAAATTCTAGGTCCTTCCCACACCAGCTGCCTGCCCAATCCTGGACACCTGCTGTTGGTCACACACGGACCACTCTCCTTCTCCAATCCTCAATGGCAGCCCATTCCCTGCCATTCCTAGATCCATCTAACCTGGCCCCCAGGTGCCTGGGTGGCTCAGATGGTTAGGCATCTGCCTTCAATTCAGGTCGTGATCTCCGGGTCGAGCCCCGCATCGGGCTCCCCGCTCAGTGGGGAAACTGCTTCTCCCTCTGCCTCTCTGTCTCTCATGGATAAATAAATAAAATCTTAAAATAATAAAATAGTAGCCCTGGCTCCCAAAACAGAACCGGCAGCAGCTAGTCATTATCCCATAAGTGTGTTCTGATTATTTGTAATAAAAAAGGTAACTATCTCCAACTTCTCTGCCCCTCCTGGAGATTGGACCCACTCATGCGCCCTCTTCTCTTGGGCAAGCTCCCGGCAGAGCAAGTGGAAACTGCTTGCCTGCCTGCCTGCTGAAAGCACAAGCCTGGTCTAGCCCGCTGGGGTCAGGAGATCGCAATGGAGCAGAGGTGAGCCATCCCAGCGGGGGCCATTCTAAACCTGACCTCAGACAACCAAGGGAGCCCAGCCCAGCCCAGAACTGCCCAGCTGGGCCCACCCATTCAAAATACACAGGGCTATTCTAAGCACTAGGCTAGTTTGTTATGCAGCAATAGCAGAGAGCACACTGGAAATGTCCCTACTTCACCCTTGCTCTTTCTTCAGCCTGGAATCCTCTTCCCCCCAGTATCCATGGATTGGTCTGCAACGTGGCCCTGAGGTCTCTCCTCGGTGAGGTCCCATTCACTCTCCCTGATAGACACGTTGTGATAGCACGCATCACTTCGCCTCTTACATTGGCCTGTTTTTTGATCGTCTCTCCTGCCTCAAAGTTCCCGGCAGAGTCTAAGCTCCGTGAGAGGAAAGACAGTGTCCATTTTCTCCATGCTAGCCCTAGTGCCCAGCATGCGTACTGGCTCAGCTGCTCCTGGAATGAATGAAGGAGCTCATCTCACACCCTGGTGATTCCTACAGGGCTGGGCATGGACCACCACTCTGGGCCGCCCTGTACCTGCCAGCCTTGCTCTGGGTCCTCAACTCCCCTGAATCATAGCGGTCCTTGTATTTGAATAATCCCTTTAAGCTTGTAAAAGGGCCCTCTGCACTCATCTGTTTGGTCCCCCCCTTTCCCTCAGTCTGCCAGTGGGGGACGCTCTCACCCCTATTTCTCAGATGAGAAGCCAGACGCTGAGAGGCTTGCACAAGGAATACTCTGAGGCCCATCTTGCCTGGAGCTCCCTGAGATCACCAGACAGAGGTAACTCCAGCTACCACCTGGGGCTCCCCCAGACTCCCGGTCAGGAGACTCCACTCTGAGCCTCTCTCTTCCTCCCAGTCAGAGCTTGGGAGGTAGCCTCAGAAGTTCTGGCAGGATGTGAGGGGCCATGAGAATCCAGCTCCAATTCATCCCACCGATGGGCCGGGCAAGGACTCACCAGCTCCAGCCTCTGCCAGGTGAAGGTCACTGCTGGGTGCTGCAGACAAGTATGCCCTGGGACAGAGAGCTGGGACCTGACACGGGCCCGGTCTGCCTGTGCAGGAACAGCTGAGGTGGCCTCAGTGACCAGGGCCCTGGAGGAAAACTGATAAACCCGAGGATGAATCAAAGAATGGCTCCCAGGGGGTCTTTCTGCAGGGAAGGTCAGGCTTGGCCTGGAGGACTCCGGCAGGTGAACCAAGCTGGGAAGCAGCATATTGTCCAAACTCGCCAGGCCCACAAAGGCATCAGCGGGCAAGCAGAGCAGGGTCCCGGCTGCTGCAGGAGCTGCCCACCCAGCCATAATAAGTCATGACCTGTTGCCTCTGGTTATCCTCTGGAACGCTTCTTGGGCAGAGATGGAATTCCTAGAATTAGCCTCCAGGTAAACGGCTCCAAATCCATGGAATAAACACCACTGACTAGAAGTCTACCTGAGCACAGTCTGCACAGCCCACAGCCCAGAGAGGGGCAGGGACCAATCCTACCACACCAGTCACATTTATTAAGCACTGTGTACATGCCCAGCCCTGTGCATAGAAGGCTTTGCGAGGACTCCCCCCAGTTTTGGTCTCACAGCCCCTCAAAGTGATCTGAATTCTTGTCTTCTTCACAGAGGGGACCAATATTCCAAAGGCCTCTTAGGTGCCAGCATGGGAGCCAAAAACTTCACCAAAGAGACCCTCTTCTTGTGCTCAGAGTAAAGATCCCCCGCTTTAGGAATGCCAAAAGGAGTATGCCCATGGTCACTGCTGGGTGATTCCCAAATGCCACCAAATCCTTTCCCGCGGGAGCCCTGGTTCGATCAGGAACACAAGACCCAGGGGAGAGCGAGAAGTTAAACCCCAACACAAAGCCCGCACACTGGAGAGGGTACAACCTGGAGCCAGATGGTGGGCGCCCAGGTGTCCCAGCCGCTTCTCCCCTGTTGGGGGGGTGGGGAGGGCCTGCTCTCTTTGCATGTTCTGTGAAGTTTCTGTAAAGATGTCTGAAAGACTACTCCGAGCGTCACTCGGTGGGCAGAAGGGGTTGTTGCCCTCTACTCTGAAACACTTGCCACTAGATTGTGCCACCCCTGTAGGGTTCTAGAGCTGCTGTCCCCTCCCATGCTGTCCACCCCGCCCCTGCACCCAGGACAGGCAGCCAGCTGCAGGAAAGCAGCCCCTTTCATTAAGCCAGCGAGGGTCCACCCGCTGGAAACCGAGTCCCCAGGTTCTGGGAAACTGCTGAGGAGGCAATAAAATTAGAGAGAAGGGCGGAGAGCAAATTACAGAGGGGGAGTGGGTGGGGCCAGAGAGCCTCTCATTAGCCTGATTAGCTATGGGTGGAGGGCCTGGATAGAGGGAAGCCGGGCCCTGCGGGAGGTGGTTATCCGCCTCCTGTGGGATAGAGGGCCCCTCCAAAGTCCTCGGGGCCCAACCCCCAGGCCTCTGCATTCTAGTCGGACTCTGTCCCCTCACTGTAGCGGGAGGACCCAGGGACTCCCAGATGCACCGTTTCTCGCCCTTTACCTCCTCTGGGTACGTGGCAGAGCCTATGAGCCTCACTGTCCTCATCTGTAAAGTGGAGCTGGATCACAGGCAATAACCAGGATTCATGTGGTTCTTTTTTTTTTTTTAAAGTTGGCTCTACCTCCACGCTGGGCTTGAACTCAACCACCCTAAGATCAAGACTTGAGCTTAGATCAAGTCGAATTCTTAACGGACTGAGCCACCCAGGTGCCCCTAAACAAGTGGTTCTAATCCTGCCTGTACTTCAGAACCATCAGCTAAGTTTTGTAAACTGCCAGCATTTGGCCTGGAAATTGGAAACTATGAAGGCCAGCCTAGGCACCAGAATTTAAAAAAATTTTCCACAGTGAGAGGCTGAGACAAGACCATGCCTGGAAAAGTAGCTATGATGCCTGCGTTCATGTCACCAACGCCAAGTGAAACGGAGATTTGAGGGTCGCCCTGCTGGAACCTCACCCTCTCAGAGGAGAGACTGCTTGAGGACAGGACCGTCACCCGTCATGGCCACCTCTGTATCCCCAGGTCTTGGGATGGTACCTGGCATGGAGTGTTTGTTGAATGAATACCCTTCACAGAGAACCTAGGGACAGTGAACAGCACAGCCATACCTGATGGGTCTGGAAAGATGTCACCCCCTCATCCACTTAACATTCATTCACTCATTCCACAAATATCTACTGAGTACCCGCTGTGTGAAGGGCACTCTTCTCTGGATCTGGGGCACATCAGAAAACAGGAAAGGTGAAGAGCTCTGCCTACCGTCCCTGATCCTATGGTTGAACAGAAATAGAAAACAAGCTGCATGTATAGGCCAAGATGGAGAGGTTTGTGAACATTTTTTTACATAGAGTAAGGTCAAGTGAAATCAGGAACTGAACAGGGTGTTCAGGGATAACAAACCACCACAATGTCATTGCTTGAAAACAACCACTATGTCATGCTTTAAGACAGGATTTAGTGGTTACACAAAGTCTGGGGCTTCAGCTGGGGAGACGTGACTGTCTTGGGGTGACAGGAGTGACTGGATCTGGAATTCTCTAGAGTGCTCTGTCCAGTGCAGTAGTCACCAGGCACATGTGACAAATCAAATTAAAAATTAAACAAAATGTCAAAGTCGCTTCCTCAGGGGCACTAGCCACATTGCAGGTGCCAGATGTAGCCAGTAAACATGCAGGATGCTCAGAAAATTTGGATTTCAGGTACACAATGAGTAATTGTTCTTATGTAAATATATCCCAGATGGTGCATGGGACATACTTATACTACAGAAGTATTTACTATTTAACTCAAATTCAAACTGAACAGGGTTTTCTGTGTTCTCTCTACAACTTAGCTAACATGTGCTAATGGTCACTGTATTGGACAGCACAGATGTGGAACATTTCCATCACATGCGAAGTTCTATGGGACACTGCTGATCTAGAGACTTCTAGAAACCTGTCTGGTTTCTGGGCTGGGATGTCTGGAAGGCTGGGCTTAGCTGGGACACAGGGCCTCTCCCAAATGAGGCTTAGATTTTCCCAGCATAGCAGTAGAGAGACAGAGAGAGGCTCCAGGGGAACAACGGTCATCTAGAAATCCAGGCTTCTTCCTCTGGTCTTCCTCTGGTCTGTACCTCCCCCACATCACTTCTGTCCCATTCTATGGCTTACACATGTACCATTAAAGCCAGCTCAGATTCAAGGGGGCAGGGAGAGGAGATCCACGTCCTGTGACAAGGAAGCCACAAGGTCACATTACACAAACATGGGATTGGAAATATCATCTTAGACAGCTTTGGAAAACACCTCCACCGGGCAAGGGCAGCAAATCACACAAGGACTTGGGCTTTTCTGTTATATCAAATGGAGGGTCATGGAAGGTAGAGAAGGGTCACAATCAGACTTGGGTTTTAAAATGAAGGGTAAAGGGTGAAGGTAGGAGGAGGAGGGGCTTATCTGGGATGGAGCTAGGCTGCCTGTCCCAGACCTGCACCCCCACCCCCTCCCCCTTCCCCTCGCAAGGACGCTTGCAGCCCACCACAGGGCATCTCCACCTCCTGTCCCCAACTCTGAGGCAGGTCCCATCTGGCCAGCTCTGTGTCCCCTGCCCCTCCTAGTGGGAGCAGCGCTTTAACAGACAGTGCAAGAGGGGTCCAAAGCAGTACAGACACAAACCAGACTTTAGAAAAACACTCTGAGCAAGCCCCGTGGGGACCCAGTGGGTGTTTCCAGCGTTTCCCTCGCGACCGCCCAGACGGGATTTCCTGTCTTCTGGGGCATTCGCTGAAAGGCCAAGATCAGCTTCACGGAAGGAAGGAAGGAGTGGGGCTTTATCCATCGACTATCTGCACACGCTCCCTGGCTCCTTCCCCTCTGCTCCCCTGAGGGTCCTTTCCCTGTATCCTTCCACCTCCTCCTGCCTGTTTTTCAGTCCCTAAACACAGGCTCGCCCACCTGCCTCCCAGCACAACTGAATTACAGGCTTGTGTGATACAATCAGCAGCTCCGAGGAGCAGAGGCCCTGAGAGCCACAGCTGGAGCCAGCTGGAATCTGGAAGGCCGCCTCTGGCTTGAAGTTTCCACACTGAGCAAACTGCTCTGCAGAAACCTCCCTTATGTTGGCAGGACAGGGCAATGGGAAGCTGCAGCTTTCAACTATGCCAAGAATGACTGTGTGTGTCAGGCTGGAATCAGGGTCATCCCCAGCAGCAGTTTCTATTCGCTATTCTGGAATCTTGCCTTGTCTTGGGTTCATCATCCAGGGCATGGAAAATTCCTTCTGTGGCTTTGCCATGTGGAGGGGACATGGCAAAGGAAGGACAAACAATCTCCGTTCCATCTACAAACAACTCTAAAGTGACAGGAGAGATCTGCAACGTGGCGGCTAAAAAAATAAGACCAGTAACAGACAGTTCCTGAAACAGGAGCAGCCCACCAGCCCCCACCCCGGCCACATAATCCCAGTGGCAAAATTCAGGAGGAATCCCATGCCTGGAGGGCCCAGATCCCTCCCATCTGATTGAGGCTAAAAAATCCCTTGGTGGCTGAGGGTGCTCGCAATGAATTAATGCAAGGTCCGGAAGGCAACCGTTAGAAAAATGGCTGTGGGCTGGGATGATGGGTCTCCTTTTCCTGAATGAATGTTTTGAGTATTAAAGGTCCCACAGTTTAACAAGCTTTAAAGGAGTTTTGTAACTCCTTGTAAAAGAGCGAGTCAGTTGGGGCGCCTGGGTGGCTCAGTGGGTTAAAGCCTCTGCCTTCGGCTCAGGTCATGATCTCAGGGTCCTGAGATGGAGCCCCGCATTGGGCTCTCTGCTCAGCGGGGAGCCTGCTTCCCCCTGTCTTTCTCTGCCTGCCTCTCTGCCTACTTGGGATCTGCCAATATAAATAAAATCTTAAAAAAAAAAAAAAAGATGAGTCAATTAATATCAAAACCCTCCTAGAATGACAACAGACTTCAGTTTTATGAAACCTTTGCGGGAAGGGGGATGTTGGCTGACAGAAGGCTGGGGGGTGGGGAGATGGGCAGTGGAAGCACAAGATGCCAAAGAGACGTTCAGGAGACAGGGCCATGGAGACCCGTTCCAGAGAGATCCCCAAATGGCTAGGAACTTCCAAACTCCACCCCAACTCTGGCATCCCTAAATTCCTCTCCGTAAACCACACTACACATATGGCTAGGAGGAAAAGAAAATCAGAAGCCTATTTAATAACTCACTTTTTAAAAAGTTGTTTTTTTTTTTTAATCAATGTGTTAATAACTCCTATACCCAATGTGGGCCTTAAACTCATGACCCCGTCACACTCTTCCAACTGAGCCAGCCAGGAGCCCTGATAACAGATTTTATGGGATGTGTAGAATAGAGGACTTTTACTCTCTAGTTCATATATATTTTTACTGTTTGGATTGCTATGTATTCCTTTTATAGCCAGAAATAAAGATTAAAGACAAAAAGTAAATGCCCTTTAAATGGCGACAGAACAAACCTCTGATAGGGAACATTTGCTCTGCCCATCCAGGCAAGGGGAGCCATGTGTTCAGGGGATGGGATGGGCAAGGGTTCTCTTGGCCGGCCTTCCAGGCTTGTCACTCGGCCCAGCTCTGAACCAGCTCCCTTCCCATTACCTCACAGCTGTTTGAGACCAGTCCCAGAGGGAGCAGTCTCAGCAACAGACATTGCGTCTTGGGTCAGCAGGGATCAGAGGCCCACCTGAATCTTGGAGAGGACTGCTGGTCTGGGAACACACAACCCAGAACTTGAAATCTCAGGTGCCATGACATTTCTCTTCCCGCCTCAAAATGATCCTTTGAGGGGCATCTGGGTGTATGAGTTAAGCATCTGCTTTATGATCAGGTCAAGATCTCCCACTCTTGGACTGAGCCCCACACCACGCACCCTGCTCAGCAGGGAGCCTGCCTCTTCCTCTCCCTGCTTCTGTCAAAGGAGTGGCTCAGCCTGTTGAGTGTTAGCCTTCGGCTCCTCCCAGCTCAGAAGGAAGCATGCTTCTTCCTCTCCCCCCGTTCATGCTTTCCCAGGTAAGTATTTTTTAAAAAACAAATTTAAAAAAAAAGATGATCCTTTGAGCAACTGCAGGACTACCAGGCTTCCCTGTTCGGTTGCACCCGGAGAGGGCCCACAAGGGGGCGTGTGGCTGCCCTGGGAGCCTCTGCCGCCTATAGGCAGAAAGCTGATGGTGCAACGCACTTTCCTTTCTGCAGGAAAGAGCTTCCAAGTAAAATTCACCCCTTACAGGGCCGAGTCTAGGCATGCTCTCAATAAACCTCAAAAGGTGGGTAAGGCAAATGGTGACACCCCAAAAGATGAGGGTGGGCCAAATGCGGAGGTAGCTGGCCCACAGCTTGTTCTGGTTTTACAGACCACGGTGGTCTTCCCTTGTCCGTCACCTGGCAACTGTGGCTGTGCAAGCTACAATGCAATATCCCTAGGATCACCAGGGGTCACTCTGACACCCCTACATATCATTCCGAAGTGACCCCAATTCACCCAAAGGCCTTAAAACATTTCAGAAAGTTCTAAGTCCACCTCCACACTCAAAAGGTTCTTCAGCAGTTTGCTGCTTGCCTTTCCCCTGCAGAAGTACACATATAGGTCGCCTTTGCTCTGCTCCCCCACCCACACAGGCTCTGCGGCATGTAGGACAAACACGCCAGCGTCTAGCACACTGCCTGGCCTTCATGTTCCAGGATGTTGGCTACCTCTCTGCGGTCCACCTGGTTCCTCAAGAATACTGAGCATAAGACAGCACAAAGATAGGGATGGCTCTGTTGATGGACACCGGTAGGAAAGGGCTGGAAACT
Source organism: Meles meles (assembly GCF_922984935.1). Taxonomy (NCBI): domain Eukaryota; kingdom Metazoa; phylum Chordata; class Mammalia; order Carnivora; family Mustelidae; genus Meles; species Meles meles. Next base: position 40,164,470 of record NC_060081.1, on the reverse strand, counting down.
CTTCACCCACGCAGATCCCCATGGTTTCCTGGACATGACCATCAGACCCAGTCATGACTAAGACAGTTGAGCCTTGAAGCATGCTGTGCCAGCAGCTGGAGCTCCTTAGACCAGTTGTGACCCAGGGACACTAAGTCACCCACCCCAACAACACTTAACATTTGTGCTATGAACAGTATAGTGTGGGGCTGTCAGGTTAAGCAGGAGATAAATATGGACAGGAAACCAGACTGGAGTTACAACTGTTTAAATTCATTTTGTGCACTATGCCTCCTAAATATCTGACATGGAGAAGCTAGCTTCTGCGTCTGGCCCATTGAGAAATTTAGGTACCGGGTTCATTTAACTGGCTGGGTGTGGAAGCTAGACTCCAGAAACAGTTTAATAGACGAAGAACAGCTCCCTGTGGTGTTCGGATATCAATATTCTGTAACCCTTGTACCAGTTCAGCTAATCCAAGAACAGGGTAGGGGACCTGGGTGGCTCAGTCATTAAGTGTCTGCCTTTGGCTCAGGTCATCGTGATCCCAGGGTTCTGATTTTGAGCCCCACATCTAGCTCCCTGCTCAGTGGGAAGCCTGCTTCTCCCACTCCCACTCCCACTCCCTCTGCTTGTGTTCCCTCTTTGTCAATGAATTTAAAACATCTTAAAAAAAAAAAAAAAAAAAAACAACTTTACAGGGGAACCCTGGGCAGGTACTACTTTAAATGCTCAGTCATCACCAACAACAGGAGCTATGTGGCCTGAGAACACTGTGTCACTTATGCTAAGCCTGTAAGAAGTGCAAACTCAAATTGAACCCATGAGCAAGCCAGACAAATCCAGATAGGGACCTTCTAAAACACTGGCCATCAGTAGTCTCAAAATATAAGGATTTGAACAGAGGCTAGGACGATGGGCAGAGACCTTGAAGCCCTAGCACCACGTGCAGTCCTGGGGCACACTTGGGCCTTCTTTTCCACAAAAACACTCTGTATGGTAACATGATTTATTATTTTATTATACACTTTATAAAAAGTCCACACACACACACACACACACACATCCCCCTATGGTCAGGAAGAGGGCTCACATCTTAACATGAACAGGCCATCTTCTAAAGCAGGCCATATTATTCTTATACCCTAAGTCATTTCTTCCCCTCAAATATACCCCAATTACCAAAAAAAGGAGCTGCAAAGGGTATATAAAGACAAATGAAATTATTTTGTTCTTGTTACAATATAACCACTTAAGGTGACTAAAGAACCATGAGTGTGTGTGTGGGGGGGGGGGGGGGGGATCACAGTAAGGAATGGAATGTGTATGTTACCTGCAACAAGCAGCTGACTTCTCTGCCGTCAGTGGCACCTACTCTAAATTAACTATTTGTAGGGATTATGGGCACATGAAACCATGAGACAACATGCACTAGGCCATTGCTTATACTTGGTTCCAGAAGGCACGTTTCCTGCACTCTTTAATAACTAAAGACAAATTACAGGAGGACCCAGTATGTAGATTCTGACCATTCTGAGGTATTAAATGCATAAGGAAAAGATTAGTTATGTCCAAGTAGCATGCAATAGAAATATTTTTAAACCAACATGGTTAAGTGTTAAGATTTTTAGAAATCAAAATATTTATTCACATAATTTTAAACTGAAGTCAAAGGTAATAAATCTTCTGTGGTAATGATTTAAGTGCAAGTGATGCTGGCTTTCTTTCACATTCGCATCCTTCATTCAGAGAAAAGGCAGATCAGTTGTTCTTGAACAAGTCAATGCAGCTCTGCAGGAGAGAGACATTGTTCTGGAAGACAAAAGTAAAGGGAGACCAATGCGTCTCTCTAGAGTCCAGACCTCCTACATATCTGTAAGAATTTGACTCAAAGCCACCAACTTAAGCTTTTCATAAGAGATTTAAAGCCAACCAAACTGGGCTGGATCTTTTTCTTCATTAAATCACAACTGCACCTCATGCTACAACATGCACCCCAATTTCATGTTGGTGAGTTCCTCACCCTCTGAGGGTCTGGGACTGCCACCTGGAGAGGTTCACAGCTGCCACCCCAGGTCTGCCCTCAATTCAATCCTGCCAATTTTGCTGTGACATAAACTAAACACTACAGAAGAGTTGTTCTTGAAACTGAAGGCCTTGGAAAGACCAGATAAAAAGGTGCTAAAAATTAATTATGAGTGAGATTATAAATGACAAATATTCATAGGTCTAGCACAAATTGCTTTACAAAGTTCTCACTTAAAAGGAATTGAGAAACTCTGAACACCCAGAACACCATGGGTATGATTTACATATACAGGATACTCTAAAACCCCAATTTAAAAGGTCATACACAAGACTTGAACTTAATCAAAAAGTAAATGGTGTAGTCAAAATAGAAAAACTCGAACTACACACATATGATCAAAGTCTTCCTGCTTAACCAATGCTGACTGGCCAGTGGCAGTTCCCTCCTACTGTGGCTCCCTGCTGATCCTGTAGCCCTGGGCCAGACAGCACTGCCAGGACTCACACGCAGCTGCACCCAGGAGCTGCGTGAAAAGCCATGCCCAGAAACTGAGCCAACTATTCCCGGCAACACTTTAAAGGCTCCTTAAGGAGATTCTAAGGGATACCCAACATTGAGAACCATTTTTCTCCACCTGTTCCATACCAAATTAAGCTACAGACTTTAAATATACAAGGAAGTTCTTCCTTTCTAAACCAAAAAAAAAAAAAAAAAAAAAAAATCAAATATCCTAAGACACTAATATGCTCTTCTCAAAAACACTTTCATCATTATGTGACAGAATTTTGGTTTGCAGAAGAAAAAATAATCCAACAGGTAACTCCCACCTATACCACAGGAGATTAATACCACAAAGCAAACCTTATCTGCCAATGATACTGGAATGGTGAACTGGGAAAATAACGGGGGGGGGGGGGCCTAAAAAGCTGGCTTAATTTAAAGGAAGAACACTTACCCTGGCATGCTTTATTTCCAGTTCAGACATTTCAATTAAATTCTTTCTAAATGCTGCCACTCTCTTTCGTTTGAAATTGACTAGTTCTGTAAAAGAAAAGTTACCAACAAAAGCTGAACAATTTTAATCTTTAATTTCCAAGCATCATCCTTACATATAATCTCCCAACACTTTCACACATCTTCTCATATTGTTTATTATCTCTGCAAACTGGGACACATACCTGACATTTTATGGACAATATAGTGATGTGCTGCCTTTGTCTTTATGTATTTAAAGATTTTATTTATTTGAGTGAGAGTGAGAGAACATGAGCAGAGAGGGAGTGAGAGGGAGAAGCAGACCTCCTCTGCTGAGCAGGGAACCCAACTCGGCGCTCGATCCCAGGACCCTGGGATCATGACCTGAGCTGAAGACAGATGCTTTACCAACTGAGCTACCCAGGCACCTGCCTTTGTTTTTTAAGATTTTATTTTTAAGTCATATCTACACCCAACGTTTGGCTCGAATTAATAACCCGGAGATCGAGTCACATGTTCTTACCTACTGAGCCCGCAAGGCGCCCCTGTCATTGCCTTTAAAATGAGCACTGCACCCAATTAGAGCATCAAAATTCAGAGAATGCCACGGACTACTTGGAGAATCTACGAAATGAGCAGTCTTGCCCTAATCTCCAGCTACCAGTACTTATGGAAAGAAGGCTGGGGAGGTGGTGAGCCACACATAAACCTGCACCTATGCCCATTTCTTTAAATTATTATTTTTAAAGTCTGAAACTACTGCTTACGTTCAGACGGCTTCTCTGTAGACAGATCTATACGATATGCCCTTTACATCTGTTGTTTCCTATCACCAAACACGATTCAGGATTAATTCCCCATTAGAAATTAGGGTAAGCCAATAAGTACTTTTTCCCTTGGATTCCTTCCATAAACACAGTTCTGACCATCACTCCTTTGGTCAAAATCCTCTCCAGCTTCAGCTGGGGGTCCAGTCCTCAGGAGCAAACTTACCCTCCTGTACCAGGTCTAATGTAGCACTGGCCAAAAGAAAGATCAAGCAGCCAATATTAAAAAGTAAAAACTTGCAAAACAAATTATCACGATGGGTTAATTACCTTGGATATACTAAACAGGTCTTCGCAGAGGTCAAGATAAACTCACCTTTCCTCTAGGCCTGCACCCAGGACCAGGACTCAACGCTAACCTGTCTCATTTCCCGTTGATGCCTGTTCACACCACCTTCATTTGTACTATGCTCGTTCAACTGACTATCAGTTCAGTCATGAATTTCAGAAGAACCTGGACCAGAGGCAGACAAGACCCATTCACTGCAATATTCTACATAATACTGTACTTTTAAATATAGTATAACCACACTTGCATTTTGAATAAAGAGGATAAAAATCTAATATAGGAACAAACCATAGGCAAGGACAGGCCTAAACTGGCACCACTATAAAGATTTGTGGTTTTTCTTTAATCCGCTCTGAAGCTGTCAGAGCTAGTAAACTCTGGCCTATGTAATACCCTAAGATTTCAACTCAGTAGTTTTTTAAGTTTGTTCTTTTCCTTATAAATTAGCTAATTAAACAAAGGGCAAGATTTATTTTACTATGCTAGTAAGGAGGTTCCTTTGAAAAATAATCCAAAAGCCAGGGTGCCTGGGTGGCTCAGTGGATTAAGCCGCTGCCTTCGGCTCAGGTCATGATCTCAGGGTCCTGGGATGGAGCCCCACATCAGGCTCTCTGCTCTGCAGGGAGCCTGCTTCCTCCTCTCTCTCTGCCTGCCTCTCTGTCTACTTGTGATCTCTCTCTCTGTCAAATAAATAAATAAAATCTTTAAAAATAATAATAATAATAATCCAAAAGCCATGTGCGCATATCTGCATTCCCTTTTCAAGGTTTTTGTACAGAGCAGCTCTGACTCTTACAGTTAAGGAATTACAGTACTGCAAACAATGAGCCAAGACAATGGAACTCTACTGCTCATCGCTGGTTATCAGGACATTATCAGGTAATGTCCTGGGGGGTGGAAATGTTCTCAGAAAATAAAGTCTTAAAATAAGACAGGGATTTCTCACAGAAACCCAAGTTTGGGATGAATCAGGTACAGAGTATCACTAAAATTACATTCACATTCAGGAAAATAATATTCTTGGGTGCCTGGGTGGCTCAGTCAGTTAAGCATCTGCTTTTGGCTCAGGTCATGATCCCACAGTCCTGCATCAGGCTTCCTACTACTCTGTGGGGAGCCTGCTTCTCCCTCTCCCTCAGCTGCTCTCTCTGCTTGTGCTTGCTCACGTGTTCTGTCAAATAAATAAAATCTTAAAAACAAACAAACAAACAAACACATGACTCTAAAAATGACAAGAAAGGAAATGTAGAAAAGGGAAGACTTGTGTTTAAAGGGTGATGATGCCAAGGGTGTAGGAAGAGAATGCTAGAGAGAGGAATCACTTTTCTGCAACCATCACAGTAAAGGCTGGCTCAGACAAGAATCAACACAGACTAAATTTAGGGAGAAACTATGATGAAGAGCAGGCTATCTGCAAGGTCTTAAATTGTCTCCCCACACACTGCTGATTAGCAGCACAGGGAAAAAAAATGAACTATACAGTGAAGAAATTGGGCAACACCTTGATTGGGTAATCAAAATTAACACCACAAATGAGCAGAAAATGAACAGAAAGTGCCCTCAGATGGGACACCTGAAAGACACATAACTCAGTATTCTGCTAGAAATGCACAAACGGGGTGCCTGGGTGGCTCAGTGGGTTAAAGCCTCTGCCTTTGGCTCAGTCATGATCCCAGGGTCCTGGGAACGAGCCCCACATTGGGGCTCTCTGCTTGGCAGGGAGCCTGCTTCCTCCTCTCTCTCTGCCTGCCTCTCTGCCTACTTCTGATCTCTGTCAAGTAAATAAATAAAATCTTTAAAGAAATGCACAAACAGAACCTATTCATGACAGAACAGACATTCCGAAAATGAGGAACACTATTCACTATTTATAGAGCCTGTGGTTCCCAAAAAGGGCAAATATCATTTTAAAAAAAGGCAGGGGCAGCAGTCCCTTCCAAATTAAAGGAGACATAAGAGCTATGGGAGCCTAACGGCAACCCTAGACAGAAGACATTGCTGGGACAAACGACAAACTGAGAATATAGACAACAGGCTGGAGTGTATTATATCTAAGTTTACCAAAGTCAGTAAGTATACTATAGGGATGTAAGAGAAATACACAACAAAAAGTTTTTTTTAGGGATAAAAGGACAACAGATACAACTTAATCTCAAATGACTGAAAAAGGAAAAACAAGAAACAAAAAACCCACCCCATGTGCACGTGCAAGTGAGGAAGCAGAAGAGGCAAACTGGACAACTAGGGGACTCCTGGTAAAGAATGCACGGGTGTTCTCTGCATTATCTGTGCAACTTTTCTCTGTAAGTTTGCAATTACTTCCAAATAAAAAAGCAAGAAGTAAAGAGTAGCCCTGTTCAACCTTCTTTTGCAGATTCAGAAAGCTGTTCAAATTTCTGGCAGCATTCCTGCTGGTGTGCCTCAGCCAACTTGACATCTTTGCTTTTCAACCGGGCTTTATCCAAGGCTTTGTTTGAGTTCTCATAGTCAGTGAGGGCTTTGGTACGTCTGTATAAGAGATCCTGAGAAAAAAATTAACAGACAGGACATGGTAGTTAAACTTATCCTGAAAAATTGCTAGAGACCAAAATGGGAAAACTTTTGTTGTTCGACAACAAAATACATCTCTAACATGAAACCTCTTCTGGGTAATGCAACGTGGTCTTCTATTATATTATAACTGCTGCTGCCTTACCTTAGCAGCCTCTATGTTGAGCATGTAGTATCGGAGAAGCTCTGTCAGCTTTAAGTCTTCATCAGAGGAGACTCGACTTTCTACTTTCTAATAAAAAGAAGTAAAGGTCACCATCATTTAAGCAGAAATTTATAGATTACAAAATATGTATTATGAAGACCAACATAGAAATCCTTACCCTAAGTTTTTCGAATAGCTCCGCAACCTTCAATAGGTACCTGAAAAAATATACGTGATTTTGGCTTACGGTCTTAAATCATGTATGAAATAAGACCTTATCAGTAAGACATAAATGAGTAAATGCAGGAATCTGAGCCACTGGTGCTTTAGAATTAATTCATCAAAGTAGTACTTTCATCACCAACTGGTCCAATCTAGCAGAGAAGATGGTTACAGAACTAAGCACATCTACAGTGCCACACTTGTGGCTATCAACCTCTCAGTGCCCCTCAGCCACCTTGCTATGCAGAAACTGTATTCCAAGATAGTCTTTAATCAATGTCAAAGCTGTGTTAACCAAGGGCAGGTTCTAATGAGCTGCCACCATGGGTATCCCAAAGACATAATATGTTATTTAAATAAGTAAAGAAAATTTTTAAAAAGCCAAGGTTTCATTTGGGTTTTGACAGTAGCTGGACTTCCATCTTCAAATCAGAAATACAACCACCCATTATACCAAGCAAGCCCTAGGTGTTAAGCAGAATGCAACCTCACACCAGAAAAGCCCAGGATGAAGAAACTGAAAAATTCATATAAAAAAGCTCAAAACCAGACTGGGGTCACTGTATTCGCCTTAAGACCACCTTAACCAAAACAAATTTCTTAAGTCTAGGGCACTTATAAGTCTGAAGTCCGTCCAGGTGAAACACCATTTGCCAGAGAATGTATAAGGCAAACTTCATTCAGACAAAAATCCAGAATTAAATCAATATAAAAAGGAGACAGTTTGACAAAAATAAAATCTTTGACAAGAGCTACCGTGTTTGCTATAGAAGTGCCCACTGAGTACCCTACAAACATCTTAAATGTGTCTATGTTCACAGGTTGTGTAAAGATTTGAGTCCTAGAGACCATACTGTCCTCTACTCTTGATGAGCTGGTACTCAAAAGCAGAAGTGAAACCATATAATCATTCCTCATTATACCATTCATGAATTGTCAACTGGGGAGTAGGGAAAATGCTTTTCCAACAAAACTTACTTTTTGATGACCGTGGGCTCTTCTAAAGCCAGGCTATGCAGGCAGGCTGCAGTGTGGATATAGTCATCTGCAACATCTGCAAAAACAAGGACAGCGCTTTTTATATGAACAGAGCTAGTACATCAACAAAGTTAAGTGTCTAGTGGGTAAATGGTATTTACTTTTATGAGATCGGGTCATTTTGTCAGCTTTTGCACACGAATCCTTTATCCTATTGTAATAGTTAATGAGGAAATTCTTCTCTTGCTCAAAGAAGTCATCTACCTCCTAAAGGGGAAAAAAGAAATTTAAGAAGCAAAACTCTGAAAAATATGAATGTATTTTTCATTAGAAGAAACATTAAGGAAATAAGTTCAAGCATAAGAACTTTAACCTCTATGGACCAGAAAAACCCAAACTAACAAGACAGCATTTCATACCCAAGATTAGCAAAACTCAAGTGCTAGCAGGAAATGTCAACAGAGAAAACCATTTTCAAGAGCCATTCAACAATGCCCAGAACACTATGGTATCCTCTCTAACATCCAACAATCCTGCAAGAGAAGTGGTTCTGCCTGGCAGGTTGCAACCTAGTAGTAGATACCCACATCATTGTATAGGCAGGGGAGGCGAGGGGGTGTATATTTGGTGGGCACCAATCAGGGATGCCGAACATTCCATGTTATATGGGAACAGGACAGCCCCATACACCTTAAAATGCACCAAGGAGAATTTCCTACAGTTTCCAAATTCCTGACAATGCCCTCTACTCAGAACCTATACCCGGCCTCGCTGCTCATACCCTCAACAAGTGGCAATGTTAGACACAAGATGGTAACTCAACTAAAAAGTGGAAGGGGCTGAGAAGAGCTAAATATCAATTTAGTCTTTTAAGACAGCTTTGTGCAACAGAAATATGTGAATGACATACGCTATTTTAAAATTTTCTTGTAGCCACATTATAAAAAAAAAATTACAAAAAAACAGGTGAAACTACTTTTAGCATTTTACAGTCTTTTCTCCACATCAGATCCTTGAAATCTGACACACAAATAAAATTAAAAATTTGGTGCGGATGGGACTACCAAAGTGGACAGTGTAGTTGTGCAGAATGTCATGAAATACTATAATCTTATAGCTTATTTTCTTTTTAAAAAAGAGTAACTGGGGCGCCTGGGTGGCTCAGTGGGTTGAAGCCTCTGCGTTTGGCTCAGGTCATGGTCCCAGGGTCCTGGGATTGAGTCCCACATCGGGCTATCTGCTTAGCAGGGAGCCTGCTTCTCCGTCTCTCTCTGCCTGCCTCTCTGCCTACTTGTGATCTCTGTCAAATAAATAAATAAAATCTTTAAGAAAAAAAAAAAAAATAAAAAATAACAATTGGGTAACTGCTCTCTGTACAGAAAAGGAGAAAAAAATTAAATGAGACTGTTCTTATCCTCTCACTTAAGAGAACACGGTACTGGGGTGCCTGGGTGGCTCAGTGGGTTAAGCCTCTGCCTTCGGCTCAGGTCATGATCTCAGGGTCCTGGGATTGAGTCCTGAATCAGGCTCTCTGCTCGGTGGCGAGCCTGCTTCTTCCTCTTTCTCTCTCTCCCTACTTGTGATCTCTCTGTCAAATAAACTAAATCTTAAAAAACAAACAAACAAACAAACAAAAAACACGGTATTTTAAAAATATAAGTGAAAATTCAGTAAGTAGATAAAAATACCCAAGATTTTAAAAATTACTTACATTTCTGTGAAGTTAATACGTTTGTTTCACAAATATCTCTTGTGAAGAAATAAAAAATCAGCTATTCACACGAAGTCAAGAGTTTTCTGCAAAAGCTAAAAGCCCTTACCTTAACTCCAGAAAAAAGGACCTCATCAGCACTTTTCACCACACTTTTGAAAAAGCCACCAAACACCTCTTTGGTATTTTTCCGCCGAACACTTAGCTAGGGGAAAAAAAAAAGAAAAGAAAAAGGAAAAAGAAGAAAATTATGTAATAGTTTATGGTATACATGTTTTTCTAAGTACTTTTGGCTTTAAATATCTTCCAAGTGATACTGTGTCCAAGTATAGGAACACATATAAAATATCTTTCATTCCATCTTAGCCACCAGGTCTAAATAGGAATAAATAGCAAAATTTTAACACTGGTCATAGTTCTAGAAGTACAACGCAAGATATTCTGGAAAAATATGTGGCACTAAGTCTCACTGGCTTTTATTTTATGTTGTATTTATTTGTTTATTTATAAGGTTTTACACCCAACATGGGGCCTGAACTCATGGACCCAAGATCAAGGGTTGCATGCTCTTCCAACTGACCCAGCCAGGCATGAGATAGTGGCCTTTAAAAATCTTTCCTTGAATTATTGTAATGTCCTATGTTGTTGACTGAACTTTACTGGTTCGAAGACGCTAAAGAAACTTTAAGTAAGGGCCTGCCTTATATATATCAGGAAGTAATTAAAAAAAAATTAAAGGGGGGGAGAGAAAAAAAGGGCAATGCAATGAGAGCTCCTGGATGGCAGAGATGGTTAAGTGTCTGCCTTCAGCTCAGGTCATCTCCAGGTCCTGGGATGGAGCCCCAGGTCCAACTCCTAGCTCAGCTGGGAGTCTGCTTCTCCCCCTCTCTCCCTCCCAGCTTTTGTGCTTACATACCCACTCTCAAATAAAATCTTTCAATAAGGGGGGAGGGGTGCAAAACATACAATTCCTTCCAACAAACAGGTAACCAAAAGCAAATGTGAATTGAAAATCCCTCTCAATCCCAAAATTGGGGTGCCTGTGTGGCTCAGTTAAGTTGGGTGTCTGACTTCCCACATCAGGCTCCCTGCACAGTGAACAGTCTGTTTCTCCCTCTCCCTCTGCCCCCCAGCCGCTTATTCTCTCTCAAATAAAACCTTTCAAAACAAATAACAATCCCAAAATTAACAGAGGGCAAAAACCAGTCCTTCATTAAAAGGGGCAAAAAGTAATCTTCAAGTAGCATTTTATTTTTTTTTTTAAAGATTTTATTTATTTATTTGACAGAGAGAGATCACAAGTAGGCAGAGAGAGAGAGAGAGGGAAGCAGGCTCCCTGCCGAGCAGAGAGTCCGATGCGGGACTCGATCCCAGGACCCTGAGACCATGACCTGAGCTGAAGGCAGCGGCCCAACCCACTGAGCCACCCAGGCGCCCTTCAAGTAGCATTTTATAAAAGTATCTTGAAATGGGGAGGTGGAGACAGTATCTAAAAAAGGATTTCACTGTGCCATTAAAAAATTCAGTACTTTAAAAGTCAATTTTCCAGAAAATTTATTAGGCCACCAAGAATATTTCCATCAATTTTTATTTTTTTACAGCAATCTCTATACCCAGTGTAGGGCTCAAACTCATGACCCCAAGGATCAAGAGGTGCATGCTCTTCTGATAGGCAGCATGGTGCCCCTCAAACATATTTAAAAAAAAAAAACAAAACAGTCAAGTGGGGGTGCCTGAGTGGCTCAGTCAGTTAAGCATCCATATCCAACTCTTGATTTCAGCTCAGGTCATGATCTCAGGGCTGACGGAACAAGCTCCACATTGGGGCTCTGTGCTGAGTATAAAGCCTGTTCTGGATTCTCTCACTCTCCCTCCTCTCCCTTTCCTAAGGGGGGGTAGCGGAGAGAAGAGAGAAGAATAGAAAAAAAAATTGTCATGTGCATTTTCACTGGATCATGGAAATGGAACAAAAATGCCTTACATCCTGATCATATTCCAGGAACACATGGAAGTTGCGATCCTTACTGAGAACAGGGTGAGAAGAGAGCCGCTGTAGAAAAACTTCATGCGAGGATACAGTCTTCTTAAAGACCGCGAGATACTCACTAGAAGAGAAACACACAAGGCATTAAGCTGGGACCACTTGACTAAATAACCAGTATTGGTCCCAGTTATCACCACTGTTCTGCTCATACCACTTAAGGAATACACTCAAACTAGAACCAAGTCATTCTGGTACAACCTTTTATCTAGTTAATAATTAGGCATTTGCCATTTGGGAACCTGTGGGAAAAAAAAACGGAAGGAGAAAGTAATACTACAACGGGAGCTGAGAGAGCAAGCCTACAAAGCCCAAATCTACATGCAATGACTGCTAGTATTTAGCAGCCACAGAACACTGGCTTCCGTCAACTATCAAAACGCCTTAGTCCTGCAGCCACATACACAGCACTCAAGTCTAATAAGGCTTGGAATTATCACACATTATAAAGTGACTTTATCTCAAGCTAGGCATTACAGATCACTCTAAACTTCTTAGTGGTAGGATTTTAGTCTATTGTGCTCAGTACCTTATCCTAAGAACATGCCATGACAGGTACTCCAGCATGTGTGGAATGACTTAGTACTTGGAGCCATGTGAACACCAGCCCCAGAGAATATGGACACTGGGCAGAGCATGGAGGACAACTGCTGAAATGGGCACCACTCTGACAGTGTGAGCAGGGAGAGAGGGTCAAGAAAAAGAAGTGCAAGGATAATTTCATAACTAACTTTAATATAAATCCCCAACTGTGATACATTTTTGTTTGAAATACTTATAATCAAGTTAAAAGATGCTTTCTGTGAACCTAGGACTTCTTTCAACCATCGATGTGATTGTTATTCAGAGTGCTTCTCGTAACCACATCACAATCTAGTTTCAGCTACACCTCTAGTCACTTAACTTCAGGCAATGAAACTTAGTTCATTATCAGCAGCCTGAGGAGTTCTTTATCCATACAGACACAAAAGCTTTCTTCTTCACTATGCAGACCAGCATTCCATAACAAGCAGTCCACCTGGGGGAAAACAATCACAGTGTCCATAGGGACAAACTGCAAAATGCAGTTCTACAAGACCATGCATTAGAGAACTAATTAACTCCATACTTTAAGAGAACTGCCAGCTTCTTCTGATTTCTATATACACTTTGGTTCTTTTCAAATGAACAGAGTCCTGGGGGTGCCTGAGTGGCTCAGTGGGTTAAGCCTCTGTCTTCGGCTCAGGTCATGATCCCAGGGTCCTGGGATCGAGTCCCATATTGGGCTCTCTGCTCAGTGGGGAGATTGCTTCCCCCTCTCTCTCTGCCTACTTGTGATCTCTGTCTGTCAAATAAATAAAATACTAAAAAAGAACAGAGTCCTATCAAGAAAACCCACTTACGCTTCCAGCTCTTGCTTCATCTTAGCAAATTCTTCTTTGGTCATAGACCCTTCACCCTCTCCCAATTTCTGCATCTTTTCTCGAGGGCCATCAAAGTCAGGCTTCGTAGGAGCAGGTGGAATCTGTAGGAAAGGCAGGTTAACTCACAAGCACTCTTGTTCCAGCAGTGATAATCTACTCAGTGCCTATGCCAGTGGGGCTATCTAAGAGGTCAGCCTGTTTTTCTCTTAAGTGTCCTCCCCACAACTGGACACTCAGACTCTCATTTATTCAGGTTACCCATTACGGATGATTTATAGGGGATAAGAGTGCTTAGCCTGCTTCAATGTCAGTTTAAAATGTATATATTACTATCAGTGCTAAAATGAAGTCAATGAAGCACCATCAAGATCAGGCTCTAGGGGCACCTGGGTGGCTCAGTGGGTTAAAGCCTCTGCCTTTGGCTCAAGACATGATCCCAGGGTCCTGGGATTGAACCCCACATCCGGCTCTCTGCTCAGCAGGGAGCCTGCATACCCACCCCCAACCGCCTGCCTCTCTGCCTACTTGTGATCTCTGTCAAATAAATAAAATCTTTTTAAAAAATCTTTAAAAAAAAATAGGCTCTAGACATTAAAGACAATTTTCAATTTCAGAAGATAATAAAAAGATTCCAATTTTAGGTGAACAGAATATTCTCAGACACAAGCTTCAGGACTACTTTTATTAGCACAAAGACAACTGCTTCTCCTACTTCTTGAGTGGACAACACTTTTGAGAAATCTACTATACACCATCACCACCACTGAGGTTTTCCTAGAAATCAATTCTACTTGATGCCCAAAAGTACCAGAGAAAATACCAAACCCAAAAGGTAGAGAAGATTCAAGCCATGAAACTAATTAGTCTATTATACAGGTCTTAAGACTGTATGCTTCACCTCATAGTTATAACACAACTCTTATGTAGTTTAGCCATTACAATAGCACATACTCTACTTGGTAGATGAAATCAGACAGTTTTCACAACCCATTATAAAAAAATGGGTAAAAGTCTCTTTAAACAAAACAAATACGATAAGGTAGAAGAAACTGGCTTCAGAAAGTATCTGATTTTCCAAAATGCACTTACAATAAGCCCAGCATAGTCTGCAGTTTCAATAAGAGTGTCATGTAGCCACACAAAGTCTTCATGTTGCCTTGTAACAGAGAACTCTGGGTTCTGAAACGTGGATAGCGTGGTCTATGAAAAAACAGTAAGAAGTTAACTGGTAACCACCACTTTTTGATGAAGTGGTTTGGGTTTCCTGGGCTGGTGCTATGGGAAAATTCTGCATGACAAAACATCTCAGTGAGACCCAGTCAAGAACAAAAGCAGCAACAGGTGATCTCCTCACTATAATAAAAGTCACCCCTGAAGGGGAACCTGGGGGGCTCAGTGGGTTAAAGCCTCTGCCTTCAGCTCAGGTCATGATCCCAGGTCCTGGGATCCACCCCCACATCAGGCTCTCTGCTAAGCAGGGAGCCTGCTTCCTCCTCTCTCTCTGCCTACTTGTGATCTCTGTCTGTCAAATAAATAAATAAAATCTTAAACAAAAAAACAAAAAAAAGTCACCCCTGAAGATTCAACATGTTCTTTAAGGAATTCTTTTCACAAAACTCTACCTCTCAGGTCAAGTCAGGCAGATATAATCACATAGTTGTCACGCTGCCTCCTGAGTGACGTATGCTAATCAAGCCACCAAGGTATTTTTTTTTTAAAGGTTTTATTTATTTATTTGACAGAGAGAGAGAGAGAGAGAGAGATCACAAGTAGAGAGGCAGGCAGAGAGAGAGGGGGATGCAGGCTCCCCGCTGAGCAGAGAACCCAATGTGGGGCTCGATCCCAGGACCCTGAGATCACGACCCGAGCCAAAGGCAGTGGCTCAACCCACTGAGCCACCCAGGTGCCCCAAGCCACCAAGGTATTAAGGGAAATCCACACGGGGAAGGACCATACATAAAGCATGTCTCTATGCTGGAGATGTGCTATAACCCAAAAGCTTTGTATAGCATCTTCAGTCTTGAATTCATAGTGCCCAATGATGGCACTGCTTCGCACTTTTTAGCCATTTTGCCTCAATTTAAGTTTAGAAATTAGCAATTTCGGTAATAGTTGAGTCACTGGTTTTCTCAACAGCTGTTCAAAATGTTAATAAAAGTTTTGTCGCATGGTAGCAAAGCAGGGGGGGGCAGTTTGTCCTATTCAAATTGTGCCTTAGCTATTTATTTTACTTAAACCTGTGGCACAGTTTCCTCACCTGTAATGATACAATAATACCATAAGGTTATTATAAAGAGAAAATTAAATACATGTAAATCTTTACAACAATGCCTGGCATAAGACCAGCATTCAGTGCATTTTAACTAGTATGGAAGGAGAAAGCACACTGAAAATGTTCCTGAAAGGATGGATTCTGAAACATTGTATTTATTTTCCACATTTTTTAGACTGGCATATTGCCTTTGTCAAATTAAAAATCTGTATGTAAGGTGCTTGGATAGTTCAGACTGACTCTTGATTTTCAGCTCAGATCATGTTCTCAGGGTTGGCGATAGAGCCCTGGGCTTCAGGCTCCATGGGGAGTCTGCTACAGATTATCTTTCCCTCTCTCTCTGCCCCCCCCAATTGTGCTTTCTCTAAAACAAAATCTTTTTAAAAAACTGGATGAGGAGGGGCACCTGCGTGGTTCCGTGGGTTCTCTGCCTTCCGCTCAGGTCATGATCTCAGGGTCCTGGAATCAAGTCCTTCATCAGGCTCTCTGCTTTGCGAGGGGCCTTTTCCCCACCCCCTGCCTGCCTCTATGCTTACTTGTAATCTCTGTCAAATAAATAAAATCTTTTTAAAATAAATAAAAATTGGATGAGGAAAAAGTGTTCTGAATCACAGCAAACAGAAGAGGCAAAGACCAATAACTTATTAAATACCGGAAAAAGCAAGCACTTCTCCCTCACGCAAATAAAAACAAAGGGGGAAGATCTGCGCTGTGCAGGTAGTGGCTCCACACATGGCTGCCTGGTCTGCTTCCTCATGAAGCAGAGTACAAGCCACCCAAACATCAGCAATACCCACAGCCCTGGGGCTCCCCCACAGTGGAAAATGCTGAAGTGAGAGCACTTATCTGATGCTCACTACAAGCAAGATGAGGTATGTTCTCCCTCAGCAGTAGTGTTACACGGCAAACAAACAGCAATCATTTCAGTTGAGGACATCTCTTCTTGCCCACCGTGAATCAAAAAGCTACAACATAGTATTGCTTTGATCATTAAAGTCACTCTGTCACTTACCTTGGTGTGCACAGTAAATTTGACCTTCTCTCTCTCACTGAGTGCATCAGGTATGTCAATCTGAAGTGAGGGATCAACGTTCAGGTCCACAGATACAGATCTCAGCTGAAAGACAGTTTTTGGCTATTAGTCTCAACTTCACTGTAGTGTTAAAAGTATCCCTCCAAAAATGCAATCTAGGAATTAAAAAGCATTCTATACAAGATCATTTATAACAAAGTCAGTTTAGTTGGCTCTTACATTTATTTGAAATTGTAGGGAAACCTGCTCTTTAAATGAATGGGTAGGTCGAAAATATTCCTGTATTTCTGAATAAAGGAATGAGATGATTTTATGTCTATGGGAAAAATACACTTAACCAAATATTTCAACTAAAGTGGCTTGGAACTAGACAGAATAAATAAATGCCCCAACTACAAAGAACATTCAAGAGGCATTACCAGATAGTACAAAGAACTGAACTAACTTAGAAACTAAAAAAACAAATACACAAAACGGTCATGTGTATAAAAGAAAAATTATCTCAAGAGAACCAATTTATAGTCAGAGACTGTTTCAAAGAGATGAAAAATCTAGACACAAGATGTAGATTATAAAAACAAAGGCCTCAATTGGGAAAATCCGCCCCCCCCCCTTTTTAAAGATTTTATTTATAGTTGACAGAGAGATCACAGATCACAAGTAGGCAGAGAGGCAGGCAGGAGGCGGGAGCAGGCTTCCTGCTGAGCAGAAAGCCCAATGCAGGGCTGAAGGCAGAGGCTTTAACCCACTGAGCCACCCAGGCGCCCCAAAATACCACCTTCTTGGCACATGAGGACAAGTGTGAACACTGCCCCGGAAGCGAAAGTAACGGATTTTGTTATCTAGAAATTCAGAGGAAAGGAATACCCAATTTCTTTTTCCCAGTTTAAGAAGAATTTTGAAAGAACTAGACTGTTGAGGGGATGTGGTTAAAATAGCTTTCCCACTAAATCTAAAACATGGTAAGTGTCCTAATTCTGAAAGCAGACAAGCTGAGGGTCAATCTGAAGATGTGATACAAACACAGCATGACAGTATATGCAGAATAAGCAGCTCATCCCCCTCACACCCAACTAGGAAACTAGTTTCCTTTTTGTTCCACGCCAAGAAATTATCCTGGTTTCCTCTCTTCCCATAGGTTCATCCACACAGAGGTAAAACCCCAGACTACTTACTACACTCTAGATTACTGAACCCGGGGAATGCCAAGTGAAGACTGGCATTAAGAGGATAACAGAGCAGGGAATACGAAGTTACTTCCCTCTGAATTTCCCTTTGGAAAATTTCCCTTCAAAATTTGAAGTTTAACACCAAGTTTAACCTCAGAAACTAGAAAAGTTGGTTCAGTCAGTTCTATAAAGATTAAATATATTCACATACCAAAAATGATTATTTCTCTCTCCTCTCTATCTTAGAAGAGATCAGTACCTTCTTTTCCTTATAAGCACTGCAAACTAAAAAATTTTAAGCTGCAAAAACCAGTCAGCCCTTGAACAATGGCTCTCCTCTAAGAAAGAAGCTTCAAATAATAAAGAATAAAGAGTTCCTACTCAAAGGCTTCAGGTATTAATAAGAACACAGTATACTTTACAGTCCCTGACATCTCAACCTCAATACTTCTTCCAAATGGATTCTTTTTTTTTTAATTTTATTTATTTATTTGACAGAGAGAGAGAGATCACAAGTAGGCAGAGAGGCAGGCAGAGAGAGTGAAAAGGAAGCAGGCTCCCTGCCAAGCAGAGAGCCCAATGCGGGACTTGATCCCAGGACCCTGAGATCATGACCTGAGCCGAAGGCAGCGGCTTAAACCACTGAGCCACCCAGGTGCCCCCCCAAATGGATTCTTGATTACACCTATGAAATATTTGCTTGTTTGGCTTAATTTTCACATGTCCATTTATGAGATCTCTGCAAACAGAGATAAGGCTTCAAGGTCAGGAATACTTCCTTTTATCACAACTGTGACTCCAGCTGACATATTTCTGATAAAAGCTTCCTTCCTTCTTCTGTTCATTTGTCACTGGACAAATACAGTGTTGGAAAAGACCTCAAAATACACACAAAATCAGATTGCAGAGCATACTGGCCATCCCACCTATCTTATGTTTATTTCTGGTAGTCCAGGAAACAAAGTAGGCCAGGTATAAAAGAGGCAAGAGATACTGCTGCAAAGACAGGGTATCCCATGGGACAGGTCTGAGGTACATTCAAACAGCTGCTCTTTCCTAATATTCCAGCTCCCAAGAAGTCACAAATCCTGGTTCCTAGCCAGCTCTCAATTTCTGAACACCAAAGATTCCATTTTAGCACACTACAAGTGAAGCAAACTCCATGAGCCTACAAACTCCACATGGACTACATTTTGAATTAAGATTGAAGGACCCAAAGGAAACGTAATCTAGTAAATGGGGTTCATTTAAGTACCTCAAAGCTACAATCGACTTTCCCAACTGCTTTTTGTTCCACGCAAGAAATTATCCTGGTTTCCTCTCTTCCCATAGGTTCATCCACACAGAGGTAAAACCCCAGGCTACTTACTATATTACTACCTTCCTTTCTTGTCAGCACAGAAATACCAGGTTTTGTTTGTTTTTGTTTTGTTCTTTGCAACAAGGGCTCAAAGAAATCGCAAAAACCACTGGAGGCTTCAAAACACTTTCCATCATAGGATACCAAGCATCCAAGCTTCTCCAACATATAATCATTTTTGCCAGGACACATCACCTTAGAATTCAAACAAAAATCCAACCACCTGACATGATAGTCTTATCCTCCAAAAAACCCCCCAGATAACACAGTAAGTCTGCATTTGAGGCTTAAAGAATTGTTGTCTGAAAAAAAGATACTAGCAAAATTCCACACATTCAGGCCATCACCAACTCAAGAGTCCTCATTCACAAGCTAAATGAACTTTCTTGTTCTGAAAAAGCATATAACCCTCCAAATAATGAAGCAGATACATCATCAAGGAGGAAAAGGTTGTGAAATATTCAAAGCTTCTAAGTCAGCACTGTATCCTGAGTCCGGAAGCACAAGTGTGATTAAAAGGTCAGCATTCCTCCTGCTTAGTCAACAAAAACACCCAACTGCCCCATGCCACAATGCTTGCTAAATAAATCACCAGGATGGAGAGTATAAGGATTGCACCCCTCCATAAACTTTCCCCCATTCACCCACCTCCATCCCCTTTCCTAAAGGAGTATTCAGAGTACTGCTTAGCACTGTAGGCCAACACTGTCAGTCTTTGACTTGGGCCACAGATGCCAAAATGCCTAGAAGGAGGCAGACTTCAACTATCTAACCTTAGGCGTATTAATTTTTCTGTTTCCCAGTTCCTTAGGTACCTCCTGAGAACCCAATTTAAAACGTTACCTATTCTCAAACAATGGAAGTTTTAAAACTTTCTTTCATAGATTTCCATAGAAACCACTGCATCACATACCCAAAGTTTCAGATAGTGTTTCAGACCCAAAATACTTCCCTACCAGATTATTTCTTACGAGGATTACGATAATCTTTAAAAAGGGGGGAGAAGGGGTAGGAAACAAGCACTGTTCCATTTAGAATGCAAATTTTTAACTGTTAAAAAAAAAAAAAAAAAAAAACCTGAATGCTATGGGGCCTGGGTGGCTCCATTGGTTAGGCGTCTGCCTTCAGCTCGGGTCAGGTCCTGGGATAGAGCCCCATGCTCAGAAGGGAGAATGCTTCGCCCTCTCTCTGCTCCTTCCCCATGCTCACGCTCTCTCCAATAAAAATCCTTTTGAAAAAATATGAATGCTTGCTAAAAGAACCTGAGAAAGAGAAAAACTGATACAGAATCCCTGTGCACTTCCCTTACCTGTTTATCACCTTTACAGCTGGGGCACCTGACACTACTACAGAACAATTCTGCAGAGCTCTGAGCTCTAAGGACCAATTCTGATCCAAATCTTACTTATAACTCACCCTGGTACAAGATACCACCATCTGCAAAGCTCCCTCTACAAATGGTTTAATGGCTTACACATGGCAAAGGGTACCCACCTATGTGACTGAAGAACACAGAAAATACTTACACAGGATGTAGTAAACGTTATGGTGACGAAAGACTCCAGTTTCCACTAGCAACATACAACCAAAATGACAAAACAACACAATGGGAAGAAATTATCTCACAGCAATTCTGCTCTGCTAGAATGGGGGCTAGCTGAATAGCCATTTACACTGAACTACTATGGATGGGGGTGGACGAAATGATGGGTATTAAGGAGGGCACTATTGTTGAGCACTGGGTATTATACTAAGTGATGAATCACTAGATTCTGTTCCTAAAACCAATGTTACACTGTATGTTAACTAACTACAACTTAAATAAAAATTTGAAAATAAAAAATAAAACCAGTTTTGTACACAGGAGAAATTGGATATGCTAGCAAATGCGATACCAATGTGTCTTCCCTTCAAACTGTTTCTTTCTCCTAAGGCTTTTGCTTTGTAATCAATCCCTCCCACTGCCTAGGAACTAAGACCCTATCAGGGAGGGAGGCAACATGACACATTATCCACCAAAGGTCTGTTAACAGCATGGAGCCAAAACAGCAGCCACGAAGCCTGCCTTGTAAACCAGATTTTCATTTTGATCACAAGAACCAAGAAACAGGTTATTTCTGCTAGAAAGGTATGCCCACCTTGCCTAGCCCAATACTCATTAGTGAGTAAATAAATAAAATGCTCAGCTGCAGACTTACTGTACATTTGTAGTTCTGAAAACAAGACTCACAACATGATCATACTTGTGAAACACATTCTGCTACTATTTCAATTCACAACAAGTGCTCTAATACCATATCTTCCTCCAAAGCCCTCTTCATGGTTCAAGTACTGCTTACTCCAAGTGTTTGTTAGTTTTTCTCCATCCTGAAAGGTAACCAAAACCTATTTATTATCCGCATTCAATTCCAGCTTTTCATCAAAGCACTGGTGCATGAAAAGCAATTCAATCAACTCTAAGCAATGTATGAGCTCTGCTTTTACAGTTAATTGTCACATCTCCTGCCTCCCTCCCCCCACACCAACTGGGTCTCCCCTTCTGCAATTCAGTCCTGCCGTTATCATCATCTTAGTCCTCAAAAATAACAGAACCAAAGGCTTCTGGAAAACTTCAGTCTACAAACACAGCTAATAGTTATGGAAGTCATACGCTTCTAAAACTAGATAAAGGGCTGCAGCAAGTGATCAGATTTCTACCACTCATCTTGGTGAGATGGGACCCAGAGGGACCCATCCCTGCTGACACCAACCGTTCTAACCGGTAGTCTACCAACACACAAGCTGCCCACGGTAGAACACCGCAGACTGCAGGGCATTTGGAGGCTACGTAGCCCCAAGTTCCTAGAACAGGAACCGAGGCTTGGAAGAAGGTCAGTGCAGCGCACTCAGCGAATGGATAAACTGAATCATCACTTCACAAAGCTGCAAGCCTATGAACTAGTCAAATTCCAAAAAGCAACCAGAAAGAGATTAAGTTCAATTACTGGCTTAAATACCTTAATTCAAGAAATCCATCTATGTGCCAGATACCTGAATTATTTTCAAATGAATTCACAAAACAAATGGGTTAAACTGTATGATCTGTAATGATCTTGCAGCACAGAAGTTCTACTAGGAAGCAATAAACCAACACCACAGAGGAAGTAGCTCCAACAAATTCATTCAGAGCTCTAGTCCTTTGCCTCCCCACCAAGGCAAGGCTGCTCCCCCACAGTTTCTTGGTCTACCAAGTCCAGGGCACTCTGAAACAAACCTGACATTTTACACATTAGTCACCTTGACGAGGGTGTTCAGAAACATTAACCACCATGGTGGCTTAGGCAGCACATAAACTGCACACATTCACTGCCTGATCCTCATGAACTTACTTTATGATCAACCGAAGATGAAACAGACACAGATTTGAGAATAAAAAGAATTTACCTTTACCACCAATGATGTGGTTCAGCAACATGGGCAGAGAACTATCTGAGGTTAAGCTTGTGTCATCGAAATTTGAGACACAAATCATAGCATGCAAAGAGAAGGCTCATGGTGGTATTTCTTCTGCTTTGAGTCAGAGGTAAGGCACATTTCCCAGATCATTCAAGTACAAAAGACTGCAACACCAGCTTTTGAAAATTTTATCATTCACCAGCTCCCTGTATCCATTAGCACAGTGTTCAAGCTTTGTAGTGCTCTCCATGAAAGGTCAAGTGAAAGCCTTGGAAATTGGTGACATCTGCATTTGTACTCTTCACAATTTACACCGACCCCAACAAAAGTAGTAAACCATAAACTCTTCAGGCAGAAAATGTACACTGCAGGCAACTATCTTGAGAAAATTACCCTTTGTCTCCAGACCATAGTAGTACCTTAAAAGTTACACCAAATTTGTGAAAAGAAAAGCAGGAGGGAATCAAGCCAAGGACCCAATTTCTGAAGTGAAGGAAGTTCAGTCATTTCTCTGCTCCTCCAACTACAACTTAACACACTCCCTGCTGTGTATTTATGGTTTGCATTTGGGGTGTGAAACAGCTGATGATTTCCACATTCCTCTTTTAGGGTGAAGATCTCTTTTAAGAGTTAACTCATTGGCCAATTATAAATAGGTGTTAAGAGGTTAAGAAATAGCTTTTTGGAAAGCTAAATCATGCAGTGAAACTTCAATTTATACTTGTGAGAAGTTTGCCACATTCATGTGAGACAAGATGTCCTGCAGCTGTCTTCCTGCCGTTTCAAAAAGTTAAAGGCAGAATTTTACAAAGCTCTGAAATACTTTCCTCAAAAGAACTGGGTTCATTAGAAGTTAGGCTGTTTCCTTAAAATACTATCTAACTTCACTGCATGACCCTTTCACAATGGTTATTTGAAGAATTCGGAGTACTAACCTACAGAACTACTCTTGCCTAATTTCCTCAAGCATTCAAGCCCTGACAAACAAAGCAAGATGTTCAAAAAGCAGGGTATTAACAACACCAGTTCTAAACACAGCACGCTTCTCAGTGAGCTTACATCTTGGCCCACAACGCTCTACGAGTGCTGTGTCAGAGCCCCCAACAGCCTCAGGCTTCCACAGTGGCACTGAACTCCACCATGGTGAACACAGCTGCCCCTATAACCTTCAACTGCCCTGAACCTGCTGAAGAAAACCACCTTTTTCCATCTTTTTTTTTTTTAACATTTTATTTATTTGACAGACGGAGATCACAAGGAGTCAGAGAGGCAGGCAGAGAGATAGAGGGGGAAGCAGGCTTCCCGCTGAGCAAAGAGCCTGATGTGGGGCTCCATCCCAGGTCCCTGAGATCATGACCTGAGCTGAAGGCAGAGGCTTAACGCACTGAGCCACCCAGGCGCCCCAATGCTTACGTTTTTATACAGCATTATTACTTCCTTAAGATTTATCAATCCTAGATCTAACAAAATTTGTAATGGGCTTACTAAGTATTAGTCTCTTTAACACAACCTGACCCACACATATCATACCATCTTAGGGAGAAAAGTTACCAAGTGATTCTAAATGGACATTTTACAAATCATAATTTTACTCTCACTACTGGGGGGAAGGGAATCATCACCCAGCAGAGGCCAGGGATACTGAACACCCTACAATGCACAGTACAGTTCACCACAACAAAAAATTATCAGGCAAAAATGTGCACAGTATTTAGGTTGAGAAGTCGTGCTTTAAACCAAAGGTCTGGGGTGCCTGGGTAGCTCAGATGGTTAAGCATCTGACTTCAGCTTAGGTCATGATCCCAGGGTCCTGGGATTGAGTCCCACATCAGGCTCCTGGCTCAGTGAGGAGTCTGCTTCTCCCTGTCTCAAAATGAATAAAAAAAATTAAAAATTTTTTTAAAAAAGCTCTGTATTAGATGTTTAGGTTTCACCAAAGGAGAATCTCAAGATACAGAAAACTCTCCCTTGACCATTCCTTCTCACAGCCAAAACAAGGAGAGCACATTATGACTTCTAAAGCAGTATTCACAAATAAGGATCCTAAGACACACTGTACACGTTACTGATCCAGAACTAAGGTGTGGGCAGCTCCAATTAAGTCATACTTCTGGCGTGCAGTAAACTAAGAAAAATGAAGTCAGGCATTTGGTATAAACTTTGGTCCACAGAAATTAGTAAATTTGGACTTGCTATAGTATTTTTAGAAGTTCAATATTGTTCCTATAACAAATTGTAGGTCACTCTTCACCCAAGCTGAAAGAGAACAGTGTCCCTACAACTTCCACACCAGTTTAAAAAGACACAGGGCAGGATTAAGCATCTGCCTTCCACTTAGGTCATGATCCCAGGATCCTGGGATTGAGCCCCACATAGGGCTCTCTGCTCAGAGGGGAGTCTGTTTCTTCCTCTCCCTGCTGCTTCCCCTGCTTGTGTTCTTTGTCAAATAAAATCTTTATGCACAGGACACCTGGGCAGCAGTCTGTTAAGCATCTGACTCGGTTTCAGCTCAGGTCATGATCGGTTTCAGCTCAGGTCATGGTTTCAGCTCAGGTCATGATCGCAGGGTCCTGGGATTGCACCCTGCAGTCAGGATCCAAGCTCAGTGTGGAGCCCACTTACAATTTTATCTCTCACTCCCACTCTGCCCCTCCTATTCATGATGTCCCTTAGATAAATAAAATCTTTAAATAAAATAAAAACAACTAGCTGCAAACCAGAGTAACACCATAAACATTAATGACTGGCAGAGGAGACACCACTCAACCAAAGTTCACATAACCAACTACTGAAGGGCCAAGCTGTAATAGCTGTAGACAGAGAAGAGTATCACCTCACAGCTTTTCTTATGTGTTAAATTTAACTGGACTCTTTTTTTAAATAATAAATTGCTACCAGAGTCCAAGGGTGCCTGGGTGGCTCAGTGGGTTAAAGCCTCTGCCTTCAGCTCAGGTCATGATCCCGGGGTCCTAGGATTGAGCCCCACATCAGGCTCTCTGCAGAGAGCCTGCTTCCTCCTCTCTCTCTGCCTACTTGTGATCTCTCAAATAAATAAAAGTAAAATCTTAAAAAGAAAGTCCAACAGGCAATCAGGACCCACATTCAACTTACCATAGGTTTGCTAGACTAACAGGAATGAGACTCATTAACTTAAATAGACACTGACTCTCTAAGCAGAAACTCACACATGCTGCCTACATATTTTAACGACTTTTTTACAAAGGGAAGGCCCAGATAGGCCAGGATAACTATTTTTGCAGGAACAAGGTTCTGCATAATCTCCAATTATTCTCCCCTACGAAAAACTCCAAGACACTACAGAACTCTGGAGGAATGGGGTATCTCGGTACTAGTTTATCATGATGATAAGGCCTAAAATGCTGTCAATGTTTTAACCTTTTCAAGAGCGACTTGGTGGGCGCCTGGGCTGCTCAGTGGGTTAAGCCTCTGCCTTTGGCTCGGGCAGGGTCCCGGGAGCAGGGCCTGCATGGGGCTCTCTGCTTAGTGGGGAGCCTGCTCCTCTCTGCCTACTTGTGATCTCTCTCTGTGTCAAATAAATAAATAAAAAATTAAAAAAAAAAAAAAAAAAAGAGCAACTTGGTAAAACCTTACTTTTCCAAAAATCAAAATACAATCTTTCCTATCAGTAGAGGATAAGTTAGAAAAACAAAATTTATCATGTATCTCTTTTCCTTAACTGCTTTCTGAGAAAGGGGACAAATCCTAACACCCCCAACTAACGGATGTAACTAAGCGGAATTATCAGACTACCAGATACAAACCAATACTCTTTTTAGTTTTGCTGAACAAGTTGAAAAGAGTACTTAACTGCATGGGCATTCAAAATCCTCAAGTCAGTTATGTTCCCTACTTTACTAGTGATCTAAACCCCATCCTTAGCCTCATGTAAATCCCGAAGTGAGAAGTTCACATTTAAGACATTTGCTGTAAAAACGTAAAATACTTCACTTGGCTAACAAAGCTGTATTATGGCAAGAAAACAGTTTGCCCAAGATCTGACTTCCGGTTATTTCTCATTTTTCCCATACTCCCTTTTTCCTAACAGTGAGAAACACCTATACTTGATCCACAAGACAGGGCTGGCTGTGGATCACAGATTAAGAAAGCAGAATGAGGGAGCCTCCTTTTGAGGCTCAGTTTGTGAAGCATCTGCTCAGGTCCTGATCCCAGGGTCCAGTTCACTGCTCAACGGGAGTCCCTTCACCTTCTCTCTCCACCCCTCTTCACAACGTGTGGCTGTCTTTCAAATAAATAAAATCTTTAAAAAAAAAAAAAAAAAAAGAGAAGCAAGACGAAGCCAAGAGTTAGAGTGGTATTATTAGACTTTTTTATTTCCTGATTTCTGTAACTTAGTAATAATGCTGTATAATCCTTTCCTGTATCCACTAAAACAGGCAGGAAATAGCCTTTATAATCCCCCAGTCCTGTCGGAGCATGAATGGTAGGAAAATTACTTTAAAAGCCAGCTACAGGGGCGCCTGGGTGGCTCAGTGGGTTAAGCCGCTGCCTTCAGCTCAGGTCATGATCTCGGGGTCCTGGGATGGAGTCTCACATAGGGCTCTCTGCCTGCCTCTATATCTACTTGTGATCTCTCTCTGTCAAATAAATAAAAAATAAAATCTTAAAAAAAAAAAAGCCAGCTACAATATAGTGCAGTAACACAGGAAGGTCACTTGAAGGAATTAAGTCCTTTTATTTATTTATAATATTTTATTTATTTGACAGAGAGAAATCACAACTAGGCAGAGAGGCAGGCAGAGAGAGAAGGAAGCAGGCTCCCTGCGGAGCAGAGAGCCCGATGCAGAGCTCAATCCCAGAACCCTGGGATCACCACCGGAGCGGAAGGCAGAGGCTTTAACCCACTGAGCCACCCAGGCGCCCCTTAAGTCCTTTTAAATAGCTGTATAAAACAGATTCTGGATCAAGAGATGAGGTACCAGATGGGGAGGGGAAAAAAACTGCCGTTAACATTCCTATTCAAGCATCTAAACTCCTATAAAGAAAACTACAGCTACAGTATTCTAGAATCATGATCTCAAGCTCCCACTTTCGGTTAAACAAAGAACACTTTGCTTCGACTCTCAAAAATATAAAAAGTACCCCCATCAAGACCCTGCCCTCACACACCAAGCTGCACTTCAGTAACTAACCCTTGCTGAAGAATCCAGCTAGCTGTGTTTCACTTGGCTACTTCCTAGATGGAAAACAGTCTCTGCCCACGTGCTGCGTGGATCAAAGGTTGCCTTTGACTTCTGAGTAGATGTAACGCTATTAAAATGCCTTCCAGGTTACTTACACTTGACAATGCTTTGTATTCTTAGGGTTTTTTTTTTCCCATTTTCTGTGAGAAAAACTTTCATGGTGGTGATTCCGCACGTAACGCGTCTCGTACCCATCTTTATTAATTACGAAATCAGCAAGTGTAAAAGACCGATGAGAGACCTCTCTCGATCTTTAATTGGCCACAATAACCCAAGCTTACTGCATTATCTTTTAGAACTCAAGATTTAAGGGACATGGGGATAGCTTACACAAACACGCAAGTTTTTAAAAGGAAAACTAAGTTTAACAAGTATTTCAGTACCTACTAAAAATGACGAAATTCCCCCAGTGACGCATTTGGCGTTTATAAAGTTCTAAAGAACACGCTTCAGATTTGACTTGATGGAATTTCCCCAGTATTTGGGCCAAAAAGCTTTCCCAAAGAGGGGGAGGGGAATGGGGGGAGGAGGACTGGCAGTTCGAAGGCAACAGAACCAAAATATACCATTTACTGCACGTCAAGTGCATTTCACGTTCACCGTCGAATCCTTACAAACCCAGAAGCTTTCCTAACTTTTTACGTGAGAGTACTTTCTCGTGCCTCCACAGCGGAGCTCCAAAGACCTGCCACGCGCCTTCCGTACCCGACACCCGGGCGTGTGCTAGCAGGGACTGGTCCCGCGACGCCGGCTCTCGCCTTGGGTCCGCAGCCCTCAAAGAGGAAGGAGCAAAGGGCACGCGGGGTCCGGCGGGAGCCTCCGCGTGGCGGTGGGGGGTGGCCTTCGCGGAGAAACAGGGCTGCACGAGCAGCCCCCAAGGGGTAAGGGAAGGAATCAGGGGCTCCAGGAGGTCGGCGTGGCCTGCCGTCCTGGAGCATGAGGGCGAGGAGGGCCTCACCTTACTGCGGTCCTCCTCCTGCTGCTGCAGCAACTCGGGAACCGCGGCCATGGCGACGCGGGCCTCGAGCGGGGTCCGCCTGGCTGTGCGAGGAAAGAAGAAGCTGGGCCGCCGCCGCCGCCTCCGGGGCGCCTCTCAGGGGCGGCCGCGGCCCCGCCTCCGCCAGCCTCCCTGCCCGACGGCGGCGGGAGGCCTCCGGATTCCGCCACCATCCCAGCAGCCCCGGGAAAGGCCAGCAGCGCGACACGTGCTCCCCCAGGGCGGCCTCCCCCGTCCCCGCTGCCGTCCATCTTGGAGCCGGGCAAAAAAGCTACGCGTGGCCTACCCTCGCTCCGGGCCACGCGGAAACCGCCAACCGCAGGGCCACGACAAGGACTCAGAGCAACGTGAACCCTCTCAGTAAGGCGCGTCTTAAGAAAGCCCGGGTTCCGGCTTGGGGCAATTTATTACTCAGCCAGAGTTCAAGATGGCGACGGGCTGTGACGTAAACAAGATATCGTGAGAGCGTAAGGGCGCGATTTGACAGAACGCGCGCTAACTCCGAAGGGGAGGGACTCCCCAAGGATCGCGGGAGCGGTTACCGAGGTGAAGGAGAGGCTAGCTGCAAGGCGTCAGCGCCGCGGTGTACGCGGGGACCGCCGCCCCTTAGGCGGGGCCTAACTCGAGCTCAGAGCGCGGGACCGGAGAAAGTACGGGTCTGGAGAGGTTGTGGGCGCGCTGGAAGTTGAGTGAAGTCTGGTGGCTTCTGAGGTACCTTTCCTGGCCGAGAGCTGGCTTCTGTTTAAGCTGTTTCTTCCCTAATCCTGATTCCCACAGCAGAG
The DNA here is from genome assembly GCF_922984935.1 of Meles meles. Classification (NCBI taxonomy): domain Eukaryota; kingdom Metazoa; phylum Chordata; class Mammalia; order Carnivora; family Mustelidae; genus Meles; species Meles meles. The sequence continues at coordinate 40,135,051 of NC_060081.1, read as the reverse complement.
GCCCCAGCCGTCCGGTCCACGTGTAGGACCGTGGTTCCACATGTAGGGCGTGGTTCCAAATGTAAGGCAGAGCGGGAGGCCGCAGTCTTGGGATCACGATGATGGGCCCCACTGACCACCGCTTACCCGCGCTTTCCTGGTGGGACCGTTCGGAAGCTCAATTTCTGAATCTGTAAAATGGTGTCGCAGAAGTAACCACCTTAAAGGATGCGGGAGTTTAGTGAGAAGTCTCCTGGAATACTTAGCAAGCAGGGAGCCTGGTATCTAGGGATCAGTGGTTCACCTTGACGGTCGTGGCCGCTATGGGACGGGCTGTAGCATTCTTTTTCTGTATGTCTCACATGCCTCCCTTCTTAGGCTTCCCGATTCTTCGGATTGAATATTAGCGACGTCTTGCCCCAAGCTGTACTATTAAACATTTAACAAGGCTGGTCGTTCTGCCTATTAACGAGAGTCTTTCTTTGGAAATAGGTTTGTCCAGACATGTCGGAAAAGCTTAATGGAATGCAGGTTAATGGGCCTTACCGTACTGATGCAGTTTCCATTTTAGCCCTTCAAATATTTAATGCATTTGGTATCTAACTCCACTTTTCTCTTTAGTAGGAGTGCAAAGATAAAAGGCCCTCAACATTGCAAGTAGACTAGAGGGAAGTGAGAAAGCATCTAAAGATGAAGTCGTTTCAGACCATCTGCAGGCAGCTCAGAAGTTCAAAGAGGTTTTCTCTAGAACCAGCCGCCCATGTGGATTTCTCCACTTCCTCTTATTCATGCAGCCAGAAGAAAAAAGTGAACCCTTATAAAGAAGTGGACCAAGGAAAGTACTCTGATTTAGTACAGTCTGTCTTGTCATCCAGAGGCCTTGCTCAGACTCCAGAATCATTGTTTGAGGAAGATAATTTAATTTATGGACCTGTGAGTAAGTGTAAGCCCCCAAAGCAAGATGAAGAAGCAAGAGTTCCACGAAACTGGTGTCCTCTCTTCAATCCAGAGAGAAGCATAAAACCAAACGCAACAAGTACTCCTACAGTTCCTTTGAAAATCCCTTTGCAAAGAAATACAATACGTAGTGTGACCAAGATCCTTCAGCAGACCATGACATCAGAACAGCTTTTCTACTTGGAGAGGTGGAAACAGCGGATGATTCTGGAACTGGGAGAGGATGGCTTTGCAGAATATTCTTCAAGTAATTTTCTCAATCCTGGTTCTGTATGGTTACTGTGTTTTCTAGACGAAAGAGCGCCAGTGTCGAAAGAGTGAGGGTGTTTTTGACCTGAACTAGTGAGGTGCTGCTTTCAAATGATAAGTAGCATTAAATAGCACTTAATCTATATTAACTCAATCATCATAACAACCCTATGCAGCATATATACTATTATTCTCATTTCAGATGAAATGAAACTGAAGCACAGAGAGCAAGTAGTTTGACTAAATGATGTAGAAAATTCTTGTATAAGCTACAAACTTAAGTATTAAAGTTGCATGTTTTCTTTGATTAAGGAAAAGAATCACCTGATAATGGGATTCTACTTGTTTGCTAGGCATTCTCTTCAGAATGCAGTGAATACCCCTGGCTCTACTTATCCTCATTGACATGTAAATTTAAAGACAAGGGGTAAATCGGAACACATTAGTATTTAGATTTTGGTAAACTGAAATAATCTGATGCTCTTGTTTAGTAACTCAGAACAAATAAACTTAAGCTTTCAACTCCTAATACTAACTTCTTAGGTGAGGAGAATAGCTTCCTTAAAACAGGCTTCATTCAAAAGCAAGGTGAAAGACCATTGGCTTTGGTTGAGCATTCCTTAACTGCATGCTTCCCCGAGAGCAGTACGTGTACCCCTAGTGGCTGATAGCACTTTTAATTTTGAGAGTAATGCACTAATTTTGTGGCACCTTATAAAAAACTGTGTGTGGGTAACACATTAAACATGTCACATACGTTAAGTATATAAACAGCACCTGGGTATGTCAAAAAATGGTCAAGGTCCTCATCCTTTAGAACATTCCTCAGCTGTGGTGGGGGAGGAATATATGCAGGAGCTAACTGCCTTTAGGTAATAAGTAACAACCACTAAGCTATTTTTTGTTTTCTAGACACGCAGCATAAAATGAAATCTAATGGCATCTTTTCATATTTTGTACCACTAGGATTTAGACTTGACGTTGTTTCCTCATGGGAGGTTGTTTTGATTTTCCTTGAACCTGGAATATTATAGTTTGTGGGGATGCTGAAATCACGGATAAGTAAAGGCAGAAACCTGCTAGGAGTTTGGGAACTTAGGACTTTGTAGCCATTGACACAAAGTAAAAAAGTTCTCTGGAGTCCTCCTTGATAAAGGAAAGGAATTTCTGTTGGGAATGTGAAGGTGCTCCACTTCCCAAGCAGAGATAAAACAATGGTTGTTTTCCATATAATTCACTTTGTTGATCTAGATTATTACTCTGACGTGTTTCTCGGGATCAATTTTAAGAAACAGGCAGTCACTTTTCGTAAGGGTCAATCACATGAGGATTAGAGTCATCCTCCCCACCAATAAAGAAGGGAAGAAAAGGGCGCCTGGGTGGCTCAGTGGTTTAAGCCGCTGCCTTCGGCTCAGGTCATGATCTCAGGGTCCTGGGATCGAGTCCCGCGTCGGGCTCTCTGCACTGAAGGGAGCCTGCTTCCCTCTCACTCTCTCTGCCTGCCTCTCTGCCTACTTGTGATCTCTGTCAAAATTAATAAATAAAATCTTAAAAAAAAAAAGGGGAAGAAAAGAAAGAAAAAGCATGTCATAGCCCACTAAATTGATTAATGGGTCAGGAGAGGCAGCTTTTAAAATACATTATTGGTAAATTCTTTTCCCCCTGCTCTTTCCAAAGGCTAGAGCATAGAGATGTGTCTGGAGCTGGCATTCTCAACATTTGGTCAATTTCTCAAGTGTCACTTTACCTTTTGAAGATTGCCAAAGATAAAAAAGTCTGACTTGGATTTATATTTAAGTGTTGATCATAGTGGAAAGGGGTGGAATTTATTTTTTCCAGTTGATTACTAAAAATAGTTACTTTTTAATCTTAAAATGTTATCCATCCTGCCAGTTTATCAGTCAGAATCTTGGAGACTCGTGGATTTTTTTTTTTCTCTTAAATACACATTATATACTGGGACTTGAAAACATTTCATTTTCATTTAATTTACTGAATGAATATTCTGATTATGCTATCTGCATAAATCTTGTGCTTTTTAAAATTTACTTAGGGGCACCTAGGTGGCTCAGTTGGTTAAGCATCTACCTTTGGCTCAAGTTATGATCCCAACATCCTGAGATCAAGTTCTAATTTCTGGCTCCCTCCTCAGTGGGGAGTCTGCTTCTCTCTCTCCCTCTGCTCCTTCCCCCTGCTCTATTTGCTCTCTCAAATAAATGAATAAAATCTTAAAAAACTAATAATAATAAGTAAAATTTATTTTGACAAATTCAATTATATTTAATGTTCTGAGCCTTACAATGAAGGGGACCCCAAATCTAGATTCCGTTGTTTGTTGTCTCTTATATGTGAAGGACCTAGCTAAAGGTTAAGTCTGAAGTAGAAAATTGTTTATTTGCTTGGCAATTGATAAAACTGTTTTCTTCCTGTTTTGACCATGTTTGTGTTCTGCCTCATTAAACTTGTCTATAGATGAATGCTGTACTTTTACCTAGATTTTAATTCCATCTGTCTTAAATTTCTTGTAGGCCTTTCATATGCAGATAAGTCCAGTTAAGCCAAGTGGAGTATAATAGCTCAGTTCTTCAGTTGAATGTCATTTAACTCTCCAAGTAATTTCCCAGATATGACTCTATTTTTTGACAGTGATAGAACTGACCTTCAGAAGTCTTGGTAAAAGACTTTTTATTTGACAAATGTAATATATGCATTGAAATTACTTTACTAGATCAGATTTTCCTAATTTTCCTTGGGTCTGTCTCCATGCATATATATTTCCCACTCTAATCCCTAATTTTGCCTTCCTCATTCTATTGTATGAGGGAGTGGAATTGAACATGGACTCTGGTGCCAGGCTGCTAGTCTGCCTTTTTGCTTTGGGACAAAGCATTGTGTAGGACTCATTCATTAAACTGGGAGTCATGATTGTTACCTTGCTGGGTTGTTGTGTTTGAAAGTTAAATAATATTTTGAAAACACTAAGGCCACTTCTTAGCACAATGCCTCCTCTTTGTTTCCTTCCCTTGTCAAGGATGAAGTGAATATGTGTAATTTCTTGGATTTGTTTGTGTTTTAACGTTAAAAATGTATGAGGATATACAGATACCAAATCATTATGTTGAATGCCTGAAATGAATACAGCCTCATATGTCAATTACATATCCAATTTTTCTTAAGCATATGAGGAAAAATTTCAGGATAGAGCAACTGTCTTAACCTGTTTTAGTCCCCCCAAAAAGTGCAGAAGAGTGTTACATATATCCTCTCGCCCCCAAGTCCCAAAACCTGCAGTTTTTAATTTGTATGTGACTTGATTTTTATTCCTTGCCATTCATTAGGCCTGTTAGTGAAAGGATTCCCCCACTATGTTCATTAATTTGGTGTTGGTTGTAAAAAGAACTGTGAAAAGAAGCACAGTTCCTTAACTTTCTAATAATTATTTCTCATAACCAGTTAAGTTACTAAAATGGATGTTTAAATTCATAATATGATACACTAGGTGTTGCCCTAGATCTTGAACTGTAGCTTTGGCCTAATTCTACTACAAATTCTTTATTTTGATTCTTTTTATTGTTCAAACTATTTTAAGTCCCTTTACTTTTTTTTTTTTAAGATTTTATTTATTTATTTGACAGAGATCACAAGTAGGCAGACAGGCAGGCATAGAGAGAGGGGGAAGCAGGCTCCCCACCGAGCAGAGAGCCTGATGTGGGGCTTGATCCCAGGACCCTGAGATCAGGACCTGAGCAGAAGCCAGAGACCCAACCCATTGAGCCACCCAGGCGCCCCTTAAGTCCCTTTGCTTTTCAAAGTACATTCTTACATTTCACAAGAGGCTAAAATGTGGTATCTTAGCAGTTGTCACTTAAAGGTAGTTTATATAATTTCTAATTTTATTGTTCAGAGGTTTTCAAATATTTGTTTTTTAGTACTAACTTTGTTCTTGTTTGTTTTTTCCCCTGATTTTCTTTTCAGACATATTTTTACAAGGGAAACGGTTCCATAAAGCCTTGGAAAGCATACTTGCACCTGAGGGGGACTTGAAGGAAAGAGAAGAAAATCTCGAATCTGGATATATTGAAAGTGTCCAGCATATCCTGAAAGATGTCAGTGGAGTGCGAGCTCTTGAAAGCGCTGTTCAACATGAGACCCTGAAGTATGTAGGTCTACTGGACTGTGTGGCTGAATATCAGTAAGTAATAGATTTTTTTTCCTATCAAAGTGTGGAGTTAAAGTAATGAGGGGTGGAACAGATGACGCCTGTCAAACACTATTTTTTCTTCTGAACTCCTGCTTCAAGGTATAGCCCTTTGAAGTCAAAAACCTCTATGATACATAAAAGAATTGGGTATGGGGCAGGAGATAAGAGATACATGGGGAAGAGCCTCATAATTCTTGTAAATTTGTGTTCCAGAATCAAAGTGTTTGGTGGAAAAAAGGTATAATTTCTCCATATCCAGCATGTTCCTCCTTCCCTACTCCCAAACAAGCTACTAACCACTAGATCCAATTTGATGGGGCACCCAAGTGGCTCAGTTGGTTAAGTGTCCAACTCTTGATTTTGGCTCAGGTCCTGATCTCAGGATCATGAGATTGAGCACTGGGTCGGGTGTGTGCTGAGTGTGGAGTCAGCTCATATTCTCAACATTGAGAATATGTCCATTGAATATTTTTGAAAATTAAGGTTTCAGAAATTTTAAAAACACTTTTTTTAAAGATTTTATTTATTTATTTGACAGAGATCACAAGTAGGCAGAGAGGCAGGCAGAGAGAGAGGGGGAAGCAGGCTCCTTATTGAGCAGAGAGCCTGATGCAGGGCTCGATCCCAGGACCCTGAGACCTTGACCTGAGCCGAAGGCAGAGGCTTAACCCCCTGAGCCATCCAGGCACCCCTAAAAACATTTTTAATAGGTAATATATGTGGTTAACCCACGCTACTAAAAGTAAGTCTCCCATTTCCACTTTTCCTTTAAAAAAGGTTTTAATGTAAAATATATGTAACATAAAATTTGTCATAAACTTCACCATTTTTAAGTACACAATTTATTACCATTAAATACATTCATGATGTTGTACAACCGTCAATACCATCCATCTCCAGGACATGTCATCTTATAAAACTGAAATTCTGTGCCCATTAAACAGTGATTACTATACTCTCCCCTGCTTTCAGCCCCTGGCAACCACCATTCTACTTTCGGTCTCTATGAATTTAACTACTCTTTGGTACCTCATGTGAGTAAAATCAAAGTATTTGTCATTTTGTGACTGACTAATCTTTATCCTTGTGCTTTGATGCACAATTTTTAGAGCTTTTCCTGTAAGCCAGTTGGTGTATTTTGTTGTTATTGTTGCCTGTGCGTTTGGTGTCACATTCAGTAAAATCACCACCAAATCCAGTGTCATTAAGCTTGGGTCCTATGTTTTCTTCTAAGAGTTTTATGTAGTTTTAAGTCTTAGTTTTAAGTATTACCTTTAAGTCATGAATCCATTTTGGGTTAAATTTTGTATATGGTGTTAGGTAAGAGTCCAACTTTATTCTTTTGCGTGTGGATGTCCATTTTCCCCAGTACCATTTGTTGAAAAGACTGTCCTTTCCTCATTGAATAGATGTGGCGCCTTTGTCAAAAATCATGTGACGGTGTATGTTAGGGTTTCTGGGCTATTTATTTCCATCAGTCTATGTATCTGTCTTTATACAAGTACCATACTATTTTAATTACTATAGCTTTGTAGTAAGCTTTGAAATTAACAAGTGTGAGTCCTCCAGGTTTTTGTTTTTGTTTTTGTTTTTGTTTTTCAGGGTTATTTTGGCTTTTCTGAGTCCCTTTTAGATTCCATGTGGATTTTAAGATTGGTTTCAATTTGTGCAAAATCGTCGTTGAGATTTTTATAGATTGTATTAAATTTGCAGATCACTTGGGGTAATATGAACATCTTAAAAATATTACATCTAACCTGTGAACATGGGGCATGTTTTCATTTCGGTCTTTAATTTTTTTTAATTTTTAATTTTTTTCAACAGTGATTTACAGTTTTCATTGTGCAAGTCTTAAGTCTCCTTAGTTAATTCCCAAGTATTTTATTCATTTTGATGTTATATGGAATTGTTTTTGTAATTTCCTTTCCATATTGTTCATTGTTTATGTATAGAAATGCACTGAACTTGTGTGTTGACTTTGTATCCTGCTACTTTGGTGAATTTATGTAATTCTTACCAATTTTTGGTAAAAGTCTTACCAATTTTTGTGTGTATTCTTCAGAATTTTTAACATAAAAGATCATTCATCTGTGAACAGAGATAATTTTTCTTCTTCCTTTCCAGTTTGGTTGCTTTTTTATTTCTTTGTTTTGCCTAATTGCCCTGGCTAGAACATCCAGATCTGTTAAATAGAAGTGATGAAAGCAGGCAGCCTTGCCTTGTTCCTGATCTTAGAGGAAAACCTTCTAGTCTTTCACCATTGAGTATGCTGTGGGCTTTTCATATGTATATGGCTTTTATTATATTGAGGTAGTTTTTTCTATTCTCAGCTTGTTGAGTATTTTTTTCATAAAGGGTATTTCATTTTGTCAGATGCTTTTTCTTCATCAGTTAAGATGATTAAATGGTTTCCTTCATTCTATTAATAAGGCATGTAACATTGGTGGATTTTTGTGTTTAACCATCCTTGCATTCCAGGAATAAAGCCCACTTCATGATGCTGTATGATTCTTTTAATATGTGCTGAATTTGATTTGCTACTATTTTGTAGAGGATTTTTACAACTTTGTTCGTAAGGATTATTCTGTAGTTTTCTTGTAGTGCCTTTGTCTGGCTTTGGTATTAGGGTAATACTGGATGCATAGAATGAATTGCAAAGTTCCCTACTTTACAATTTATTTGGGAAAGTTTTAGTATTGGTATTAGTCATGCAAATGTTTGGTGGGATTCATCCATATGAAATCATTAGGTCTAGAGCTGTTAGTTGCCAGGAGATTTTTGATTACTGATGAAATCTCCTTTCTAATTATAGAGCTGTTCAGATATTCTATTTCTTCATGCTATAGTCCTCGTAGGTTTTGTGTTTATTTTCATTGTTTGTTTTCTATTGATTTTCTATTCTGAATTTCATTTGTCTTTAATCTCTTTTATTTTCTTCTATAAGTTTTGGGTTTACTTTGTTATTTTGGTTCCTTAAGTTGTAATGGTTAGGATATTGATTTGATTCTTCGTTGTTTCTTTTTTTTCTTAGATTTTTATTTTATTTTATTTTATTTATTTGATAGAGATCTCAAGTAGGCAGAGGGGCAGGCAGAGAGAGAGAGAAGGAAGCAGGCACCCCTCGTTGTTTCTTAATATATTTCTTAGTATAGCTTCCCTAACACTGTTTTCACTGTGTCCCATAAGTTTTGGTATGCTGTGTTCTTGTTTTTATTCACCTCTAAGTATCTTCTGATTTCCCCTGTGACTTCTTTGGTTGGTTATGTTAATTTCCACAAATTTATGGGCGCCTGGGTGGCTCAGTGGGTTAAAGCCTCTGCCTTCAGCTCAGGTCATGATCCCAGGGTCCTGGGATCGAGCCCCACATCGGGCTCTCTGCTCAGCAGGGAGCCTGCTTCCTTCTCTCTCTCTCTGCCTGCGTCTCTGCCCACTTGTGATCTGTCTGACAAATAAATAAAATCTTAAAAAAAAAAAATCTTAAATCTTAAAAAAAAAAAAGACAACCTAAATTTAAAAAAAATTTTCCATAAATTTATGATTTTTATTCCAGTTCTACTTCTTTTACTGATTTCTAACTTGTGATTGGAGAAGATGCTTTGTGTGACATCTATCTGTTTAAATATGTTGAGACTTAATTTATGGCCTAATATATGGTTTGTCCTGGAAAATGTCCTGGTGTGTGCTTAAAAAGGTGTGTATTCTGTTGTTGGGTAGAGAGTACTGTATGTCCGTTAGATCTAGTTGGTTTATTGTGTTGTTTTAAGTCCTTTATTTTATTACTTCCCACTGTCTGGTTCTATCCATTATTGAAAATTCATATCGAAGTTCTCCCACTATTATTATTGAACTGAATTTCTGGGGCACCTGGCTGGCTTTCTTGGTAGAGATTACATAAATAAATAAAAGTTAAAAAAGAACTGTATTTCTCCCTTCAGTTTTGTCAGGTTTTGCTTTATGTATTTTGCTAACCTGTTACTACATGTGTAAATGTATATAATTGTTATACTTCTTGATGTATTGAGCCTTTTATTAATATATAATGTCTTTCTTTGTCTCATTTTTTTCAATTTAAAGACTTTTTTCTGATGTTAGAGCCACCTTTGCTCTCTTTTGGTTTTTATTTGCATGGAATATCTTTCTCTGTCTTTTCACATTCAGCCTATTTGTGTCTTTGAGTCTATAGTGAGTCTCTTGTAGACAGCATATAGTTGAATCATGTGTTTTATCCATCCTGCCAATCTCTGTCTTTTGATTAGAGAATTTAATCCATTTACATTTAAACTAGTTACTGATAAGGAGAGACTTCTATCATTTTGTTACCTATTTTCTATAGGCATGATAACTTTTTTGTCTCATTTCCTGTATGTTTCTGTCTTTTGTGTTCTGTTTCTTTTTTGTAGTGAAACATTTCAATTCTTTTTTCATTCCCTTTTGTGTATATCTATATCCCAGTTATAACACTCTAATTTAAATTTGTACCAACCTCAATGACATTCAGAAACTGCTCCTTTAAACAACTCTGTCCCTACTTATCCCTTTTAGTTGTCACAAAATTGTCTTTATATATTATGTGCCCCAAAACATAAACTAATGATTTTTTTAGGTTTATTAATCTCTTTAATTATGTAGAAAAGAACCCACTCACCTATCCATGGGGCCCTCCCTCTTTGCTGCATGCAGTCTCTGGCACCTGAAGTGCACGGCTCATTGCCAGCAACAGGATGCTACTGACAGTTAAGGGTAAGGGTTAGAAAGGGAGTCAGCCTATTTTCAGAAGTACCTTGGAATGTGTCTAACTCAGGGTTTTACAGAAGTAGCAAGAATTTACTGAATCCAATAGAGTGGGTAGTATTGTGGATTTACAAGTATAAGGAAATGTGGCTAGAGTAACTGAGACAAAAGGAAATGGCCAACTTGGAGCATGAATGAGAACCAGCTCTGATGGGGCAGGAAATGATGGAGAGACTCAAGTCAGAGGAGTCCTGTTTCAGCAGCAACAGCTAATATTCTAGCTGGAGTTGGAAATGCAAGAAAAAGACAGGAGATTAGAACTGCAGAGAGTTCAAGAACAACTAGAGAAGGAGATGAATGGGGTGCCTAGATGGCTCAGTTTGTTAAGTATCCGCATTCAACTCAGGTCATGATATCAGGGTCCTAGGATCGAGCCCCACATCGACCTCCCTGCTTCTCAGGGGAGTCTGCTGCTCCCTCTCCCTCTGTCCCACCACCCCCCATGCTCATGCTCATGCTCTCTCTGTCTCAAATAAATAAAATCTTTAAAAAAAAAAAAAAAGATAAAGGAGAAGAGAATGAATATAGAAAATAACAGTGAAGATGTTTCCCATTGGGAGGATACAGCAGCAGTCTTAGGCAAAACACTAGTTGAAATTAGTGCTCTGTATGGGGCAGCTCACTTGAGCAGAGTGGAAGAACATGATGAACCAGTGCTATCTGATGTTTCATAAAACATTGATCAAGATTTGTATGATCAACCAACCTAAGAGCAATATTTTTTTTTAATATTTTATTTATTTATTTGACAGAAAGAGAGCACAATTAAGCAGAGCAGCAGGCAGAGGGAGAGAGAGAGAGAAGCACGCTCTCTGCTAAGCAGGGAGCCTGATGCGGAGCTCAATCCCAGGACCCTAGAATCATGACCTGAGCCGAAAGGCAGCCGCTTAACCAACTGAGCCACCCAGGCGCCCCTAAGAGCAATATTTTTTTCTGCTTGTTTCAAGTTTGAAAAAAAAGAAACCGTAGAAAACAAAAAGTGGAGTTACAAATCATTGTTACAAGAGTGCTCACTTTTTTTTTTTTTAAGATTTTATTTATTTCTTTGACACAGAGATAGCACAAGTAGGCAGAGCAGCAGGCCGAGGGAGAGGGAGAAGCAGGCTCTCTGCTGAGCAGGGAGCCCAATGTGGGACTCGATCCCAGTACCCTAGGATCATGACCTGAGCTCCCAGGTGCTCTGAGTGCTCACTCTTCTAATCGCCCATGTACTTACCTTTTTTGAGGTCTTTGGGCATCTTTATGACTAAAAACGTCTTTGTGCAGTAGAACTGCCATCATCTTTTTCAGGGACAATTTCTGTTGATTTATTTTTTTCCTTTAGGCCATACTTTCCTGTTTCTTTGTTTGCCTTGTGATTTTTGCTGTTGTTGTTGCTGTGGAAAACTGGGTATTTGAATCTAATGTGTGACCCTGGAAATCAGGTTCTCCCTCTACCCCAGGGTTTGCTGGACTTTGTTCATTGTATTTTCTTTTCAAGTTTTTTTTTTTTTTTTAAGATTTTATTTATTTATTTGACAGAGAGAGAAAGAGCAGGGGGAGCAGCAGGCAGAGGAAGAAGCAGACTCCCTGAGAACCAGGAAGCCGGATGTGGGGTTCAATCTCAGGACCCTGAGTTCATGACCTGAGCCGAAGGCAGACACTTATTTAACTGACTGAGCCACCCAGGCACCCCTATTCATTGTATTTGTTTGGGGTTTTGTTATTGTTCTCATAGGCTGTCTCTGTCCTGAAATATAAACTCAGGGTCTTCTCAAGTCTTTTCTGGGCCTGTGCCCTTCCCTGGACATACACAGTCACTTTCTATTTTCCCTTTGGTGTTGTAGTCTTTAGTATCTTAATTCCCAAAAAGGGAAAAAGAAAAACGAAGGGTTTAAAAAATGGGCGTTGGCCCTTTAAGTCCTCTGGAAGTAATTTGGCTGGAGGAAGAGGGGCTTGTAGCAGTGGGGGGAGGTGCAGTAACAATGGCCATCCTGCTCATCTATACCTCTATGAACTGAAGCAGCAGTCAGTGTTGAGGCACAGATCCCTGACATTTGGAGGATGAGGCCCTTTTTGTCTGCTCTTATTCCCACAAGCTGTGTATGCACTCCTCCAAGATCGTGTACACAGCTGCCTGCCCCTTAGAAGGAGTGGGGGGAATGGGTAGTTGTTAAGAGCCAAAATTGACCAAAATTAACCAGAGTTTACCATTCAAGGCTTCAGTAGGCTCTAGATTTCCAATAATTATATCAGGCAGATTCTGCCATTGCAGTTGTTGTCTAGGTGGGCCTACAGATTTCAGGTGCTTCCTACCCTTCCATTTTCCAAGAATCCTCCACCCCTACTCTGATTTTAAGTTCTTGTGATCTTGGGGCACCTGGATGGCTCAGTCTGTTAGGCACTGGAGTCTTGATTTTGGCTCAGGTCTTCATCTCAGGGTAGTGAGATCAAGCCTGTTAGGTTCTCTCCCTCTCTCTCTCTCCCTTCCTCCCCCTCCCTCCCTCCCTCCTTCCCTAAAAATAAATAAATAAAGTTCTTGTGGTCTTGAGGTACTTTATGACTGTATGTTACAATCATTTGTCTCCACTCCCACTTACACAAAGTGCCAAACCCTGCTTTATTTCATTTTGAAACTATTTTAGAGATCTTTCCTTATTGGTTTATGTAGATCTGCAACATCCTTTTCTCTTTTAATAATTTTCCACCACTCAAAATTAATTTAACACAGTCACATCTGTGTTCCGATTTTTTTTAATATACCATAAATTAAGCTCACATCACCTTAAAAGGTGATAACCACATCTTCCCTCCTCTCACAGTCCCCTTGCCAAAAACAATCACTATGTCCTAGGCTACTTCCTATACTACTTAACACACCCACAAGATTAACACTGTTTAATGCATGTATAAGACACTGCCAGTCTATTTTCCACATACATACACAGAATACCATATATTGTTACCTACATGTCTGTGAGAGTCACAGTATATAGAAATTTCTACATGCATAGTATCACAAAGCTGGTAAGATGTTTGGCCCTGGAGCCAGGCTGGCTAAGTTTGTTTTCTAGCTTTTCATCTTAACCTTAAGGTAGTTAGCCTCTCTGTACTTCTGTTTGTTCATCTCTAAAACAAGACAAATAAAAGGACTTACCTCATAGAGTTCTTACAGAGATTAAATGAGACATTCTCTGTATAGTACTTAAAATGCAAACTACTCGATAGATGTTAGCATGGTGATTTCGATCTTCTCTCTTTTTAACTGTTATTTGGTATTCCTTTGTATTAATGAACCATATCTGTTTCCCTCTGGAGAACATTCAGGTTATTTCTGGTTTTCCACAATCACAAACCGCAGCAGTGTCATATCTCCTTGTAGATAGCTGTGAGGTTCACTTGTTGGTTTGGTGGATCTTATATACGGTTCGGATAAATTCAGTTGATCTGAAGTAGGCCTGGATATGAATACTTATATTTTCCAGGCTCTTGTCACTTGCACCTGGAATATCAAACTATTGCTCTTCAGTGCATACTGAAAAGGGCAGTTGCTGGATTAAAGGGAACAGGCATTTTCAGTTGTCCCAGGTGTGAGTGTGCTTATTTGTGCACACCTTCGATGACACCGCATTAGGTGCTGTTTATCAACATTGTCTCTCGTGGTTTCAGTCTGTATTTCACTTAACTTGGGCTGAGCATCTTTTCATTTGTTGTGAACTGTAACTGTCTTAGTGAAATTTTAATTTGGGTTTATACTACTAAAAATCTCTTTTCCACATTATTTAGTTCTGCAAGTTATAGTATGTTGCAAGAAATGGTGGTCTATATCAAAAATCTTTATTTTAGGGCGCCTGGGTGGCTCAGTGGTTTAAGCCGCTGCCTTCGGCTCAGGTCATGATCTCAGGGTCCTGGGATCGAGTCCCGCATCGGGCTCTCTGCTCGGCAGGGAGCCTGCTTCCCTCTCACTCTCTCTGCCTGCCTCTCTGCCTACTTGTATCTCTCTCTGTCAAATAAATAAAATCTTTAAAAAAAAAAAATCTTTATTTTAGGGTATTTTGATTTATTCCAGGTTGAGAACTATGAAGCCCCCTGGGGATACTGGGGCCCTCTCTTCATTTTCATAGAGTATATTGGTTTTGTAATATTGCAGAGTTTGACAGAGATAGTAAAGCTACGTCTAGCCCTGTACTGTCCAAGAGACTACCCACTAGCACATACAACCATTAGATACTTGAGTGTGGCCAATCTAAACTGAGGTATGCTATGAATATATAAAGTAGGTTTCAGTGATTTACTACAAAAAAGAACATAATGTATCCCATTAATAACTTCTTAATATTACATAATGAAATGATAATATTTTGAGTATGTTGGGTTAAATAAAATATTAAAATTTCACCTGTTTTCTTTTTTGATGTGGTTACTAGAAAATTTGAAATAACATATATAGCTTACATTTTATATTTTTTAGACAGTGCTACCCTAGGTTGACTTTATAAATACCTTGCATAAATTCTAGAACTATGGTGGCAGGTGGGTAACATGCATACTTTGTACAAAAACTCCCTCTAAACTGCTGGTTTTGGAACTGAAGTTCATGGAAGACAGAATGAACAGATAGTCACCAGTTACCAGTCTGCTCACCCTGTGATCCTTCTGATATCCGCACTTGGCAAATATAAATCCCACTGGGAGAGGGGTAATGGGGAGGAATATACTGGTTATTTGACTTTATTTTAAAGTGGCAAGAATTTTTTTTTATCTTTCCCAGTACCCCTAATAGTAAGACACCCTACCCTGTACATAAACTTTCAAGGCAGGGACCAAGTCTTCTTTTTTCTATTTCCGTGTATAATCAGTGCCTATTAAATGCTGATGGATTTGAACTCCAGCTTTGGTTTCTAGCAAGAGAATTTCTGAAGCACCATGATACTTTTGTCCTTTATGATGGGGATTGCTACTGGTCTCTTGTGGTTCATCCTGATAAATACTTGAAATAAGATCCAACTAAGATAGTGGTAGACATAGTTTCAATTCCCATGTCAACTGTTAAACAAGGCCATGGAGGTCCAAAGGACTTTTGAGATAGTTTAGAAACTGGAACTGTGGGAAAGTTCCCTAGCACTTCTGCATGGATCCACACCTGTAATTCTCACCGGTATGCTTCCGGAAGCATTTCCCATCATAACCCTGACATGCCCATTACTGACCCGAATATAGGACTCAGGAAAGAGAACATCACACTTCTCTAATCCTCAGGAGTAAAGCTCAGAGGAGTTAGCTGTCTTTTTGGAAAGTGGAGAATAGCAGCAACAGTCATTGAGTGATAAGTAGTAAACCATACCTAAGAAGAGGCTTAAGTTTCTCAGTTTGAACTATTACTTAACGAAGATTTCCTTTTCTTTCTCTGTAGGGGCAAGCTGTGTGTGATTGATTGGAAAACATCGGAGAAACCGAAACCTTACATTCGAAATACATTTGACAACCCGCTGCAGGTTGTGGCCTACGTTGGTGCCATAAATAATGATGCCAACTATAGCTTTCAGGTTGGGACACTGAGCCTCTACTTACATAAAGCCTTGCTTGATGCTTATTCGTGGCTACTTAACTCCTCGTGATTTTTATTCTGTTTGTGTCCCATTGTTCACTCTGTTCTTTGTCCTTCTACCACCTTAAAAAGCACTTCCCCTGTTCTGAGCTTTCTGTCATTGTTAATAGTGCTTTAGTGTTTACAGTCCATTCTTCAATATCTTACTTGTCATCTTTGTGTTCTTACATATCCTGGTATAATCTCCCTCTTAGAAATAGGAGTTATTACTATAGATTGTTTTATTCTGAGTTTGCCCTAGAGCAAAAAGGAAATGAACCTCAATTCTGGTACTACTGTATAAATGTTGGAACTGCCCTGTGTTTCTTCCTAGGTTCAGTGTGGCTTAATCGTGGTGGCCTACAAAGATGGATCCCCTGCTCACCCACATTTCATGGACACTGAGCTTTGTTCGCAGTACTGGGCCAAGTGGCTTCTTCGACTAGAAGAATATACAAAGAAGGAAAAGAACCAGAATGTTCAGAAACCAGATTAAGGGACAGAATGATGTCTGGGAACATTCAGTGGTTCCTCACAATTTGGGAAGATCTATTGCTGCTTAAGGTAGAGATGCCACAGGATCTGAAAGCTACATAACCCAAGTGGAAGTATTTGTTGAAATCTGTTACAATCAAAAAGATTGAAAAGCCAGAGAAATTTAGATGTTAAGGGTTGGACTTGAGCACATAAAAGAAGCACAAGTAAGCATGGTCTATCATTTACCTAGAAAAGCAAAGCAGGATTCTCACCATGTTGGTGGCTCTTGGACTCCCCTCTATAACCTATTCCTGAGAAGGATGTCCAGTCCTTGAATTGAGATTGGAGGGCTTGAGGCTTGGCATGCAAGAAGTTCCCCAGGGTACCCCAGGAAGGAAGGGGTCTCAAGCCCCCAGCTGTGTGTGGAGGGAGAAATCGCATCGGCCCACTCCTACTGCCAATGTGATTTCCTAAAACTAGTTTTATATGTTGAGGTTTTCTGTATATTTCACTTGGGAGAAAAAAACTTCCACTTAACATTTTTGAAAAAATGTATTTTTTTTTCACATATAATGTAATTCCTTAGCCTCAGGTATAACATTGCTCTCTGGAAAGATGGAGCATTTTTCACATGGTTGACAATCCCACCTAACATACCAGTGAATAACCCTTAGGAGTAACCAGACCCCAGCCTGAGCTTTGTAATTATGGATATTTTAGTAGCTCTGTTCTGGTTTGAGTCAATGAACCATGTACATAAAGAAAAAGTATCATTTGTGAGATTCTTCAGCTAGGGAGAACAGTAATTTTTGTGTGTTTGATAAGTAATAAAAAGTAATAGTTGTCACTGGGATCGGGAAACTTAATAAATAAATGCCCACTATAGCTTTGGGGGAAGGGTCCCTGTTTTATGGAATGGGATAGCATTTAAGTTACATTTGTGGTCTTAAAATAGTAGGGTGCTACAATTTTTTCTTTAATTAGCCATTAATTATAAGAAATAAAATATAACGTGAGTAAAGTAATGGGGCTGTTGTTTCAGTTTCTTTTTACTTAGATTAGTGTGTTTATAGAGTAGTTCCATAAACCTGGAAATTATTTAGATTTTGTATTTAAGAAGCTCAAAATTCAGCTTTGCCACTGGCCTAGTAGCTTTGGTGTGAATTCTGTGCAAGTACATACAGGAAGGAGGCATCCTCTGCGATGGCCAAGTAAGCTTCAGGTAGGAGGAAGGAGGATTGCAAGGGAACTTTCACTCATACACACCTCTGCATTCTCTTCAAGCAGCAGACATTCACATAGCCTATCATTTCCAAAGTCAAAAGTCAAGTGAGATAGTTAAAAGTTGTAAGAGCATGGGGCACCTGGGTGGCTCAGTGGGTTAAAGCCTCTGCCTTCGGCTTGGGTTATGATCCCAGAATGCTGGGATCGAGCCCCATGTGGGGCTCTCTGCTCAGCATGGAGTCTGCTTCCTCCTCTCTCTGCCTGCCTCCCTGACTACTTGTGATCTGTGTCTGTCAAAAAAATAAATAAAATATTTTAAAAAATAAAAAAAATAAAAGTTGTAAGAGCAGATTTTTCCCACGCTGCTTTAATAAGCCTCCCTCCAGAATTGAGGAGACTAGGCCCAGCAAGACAGTTTTTGTTTTTTTTTTTTAAGATTTTATTTGGCACAGGGAGAGATCACAAGTAGGCAGAGAGGCAGGGGAAGCAGGCTCCCCGCCGGTCAGGGAGCCCGATGTGGGGCTTGATCCCAGGACCTGGGATCATGACCTGAGCCAAAGGCAGAGGCTTTAACCCACTGAGCCACCCAGGCACCCAAGACAGCATTTTAATTGTTTCCTAGTGTTCATAGAAATGCACCTTGGACCTGGCACTTTGCACCAAATCTCCCAAGCTAGTGGCATTAAGAGTCCCATGGAAGACCCTCAGAGTCTGACCAGGCAGACAAGGTTGTATGAGAACAACCAAAGTTAATCCCTGGGCAGGCTTCCCAGAAAGACATAAGAACACCAGTGTCTCACTACAATCCTGATATTCCTCAGATCTCACCCATTTAAGAAGTCGCAATCCTCTTGAGAGGGAAATGTCAATGAAAAATTATTTTCCCGGCTAAGTCATAGGAGGAGAAAGCCAAATCTGAGTTTCTAAATGAGACAACTTCTTAAGAATTACCGTGTATATCACTAAGCTGTGGATACCACCTGTTCCCCTAAGTGATGTGGCATATTAAAATCCAGTGAAGGGGCAACTGGGTGGCTCAGCAGGTTAAGCCTCTGCCTTCCGCTCACGTCATGATCCCGGGGTCTTGGGATCGAGCCCCACATCAGGCTCCCTGCTCGGCAGGGAGCCTGCTTCCCCCTCTTTTTCTACCTGCCTCTCTGCCTCCTTGTGATCTCTGTCAAATGGATAAATAAAATCTAGTGAAATGAAACACGATTTGTGATGAGGGATTCTCTAAATGAGGATAATTAAAATATATTTTTTAAAATGTTTATTTATTTGAGGGCCGCCTGGGTGGCTCAGTCAATTAAACATCTGCCTTCTGCTCAGGTCATGATCCAAGTCCTGGGATGAGTCCTGCATCAATCAGGCTCCTCGCTCAGCAAGAGCCTGCTTCTTTTGCGTGCCACTCTCCCTGCTGTGTGCACACTCTCTCTCACAAAAACCTTTAAAATAAAATTTTAAAAAATTTTATTTGAGAGCAAGAACACAAGGGAGGGGGGCGGGGAGGCCAGAGGGAAGAGGGAGAAGATTCCTCAAGTGAGCAGGGAGTCCAATGTGGGGCTTGATCCCAGGACCCTGGGATCAAGACCTGAGCCCAGGCAGACAGACGTGTAACTGACTGAGCCACCAGGTGCCCCTAAAATATTTTTTGTGAAGAGACTCCCTCATAGCATAGGATATAGTATTACAGTCTTGGGCTTTGAGACAATCCATTAGGTTCAGAGCTATCCACATACCCTTTTCTTCTGCAGTTCTACACATTCTTAGTGCATTCAGCCTATGACAAAAGCTCCATGCTGGCTGGCACTAAAAACCAATTTTCAATTTTACACAAAAAAGTTTTAACTTCCCTCTTCCCATCCACCCCCCACCCCCCAGACCTAACCTCTTGCTCAGAGCCATTATCCCCTTTTAATTGGAGAACATTAACCTCTATAAACCTATTACAGTTCTAGGAAAACTTGTCACCATATGACCCGTGATTTCATATGTGTAGACTCTGGTAAATACAGGAAGAGGGTTAGTTGTAAGTCATTGTGTTTCTAGGTAACCAATTTGCCTACCGGCTTTAAATGGAGTTAGAGAGGGGTAATTTGTTTGAGTCACTGTGTCTTTCCACCTGAGCAATTAAACATTTGATTATAACCTGCCTTCCTCTCCACCACCACCTCCCCGCCCCCCCCGGCCACACACACGCGCGCACACACACACACACACGCACAAGTGAAGCAAAGGAGTAGTTGGAACTTTACTTAAAAAGAAACTTCAGGGGCGCCTGTGTGGCTCAGTGGGTTAAGCTGCTGCCTTTGGCTCAGGTCATGATCTCAGGGTCTTGGGATCGAGTCCCGCATCTGGCTCTCTGCTCAGCGGGGAGCCTGCTTCCCTCTCTCTCTCTGTCTGCCTCTCTGCCTACTTGTTATCTCTGTTAAATAAATAAATAAAATCTTTAAAAAAAAAAAAAAAAAGAAACACTTCAGTGGTTTGGAGCTGGTGCCCTAAAGAGAACCCACTGTCTTAAGTCAGTCACTAAGCACAAGACAGAATGCTCCCTGCCCCCTCCTCCTTCCCTTCTTTCAACAACAGAGGCCTACAGGTTTGTGCTGCTGCAGAAAGTCCGAAGGTATGGAACCTCAAGTGATTTACACTATAGAAGGGAGCATGAGAAAAGCTCTCTGGGGAGATACCCCTGATGGAGCAAAAGGTTTGTATGGTTGCTTGACAATAACGGTTGTCAGGTTATGAGGATCCAATCATAAAATGATGTTCTGGGGGTGCCCGGGTGGCTCAGTGGATTAGGCCTCTGCCTTCAGCTTGGGTAGTGATCTCAGCGGGGAGCCTGCTTCCCCCTCTCTGCCTGCCTCTCCCTCTCTGCCTGCCTCTCTGCCTACTTGTGATCTTTCTCTCTCTCTCTGTCAAATAAATAAATAGTCTTTTTTTTTTTAAAGATTTTATTTATTTGACAGAGAGATAGACACACCAGGAACACAAGCAGAGGTAATGGGAGAGGGAGAAGCAGGCCTCCCAGAGAGCAGGGAGCCTGATGTGGGGCTCAATCCCAGGACCCCGGGATCATAACCTGAGCTGAAGGCAGACGCTTGACAGCTGAGCCACCCAGGTGCCCCAATAAACAAACAAACAAACAAAAAAAAGATACTCTGGATTAGAGTAGGGTTTGAGCTTCTGCCTTTTTGCTCAGGATACATAAGGAAAGAGAAAATAATAGCACATTACAGATAAGCTTAAAAGTCCTTGTCTTTTGTTTCCCTCCTTAACCCTGACCCACCATTATAAATTTGGTGTGTATCTTTCCAGTGTATCCTTTAACAGTTTGAATCTCCATACTGGTCTCCATAATCATAATATACAGATTTGCTTCCTGTCTTTTTGATAGTTGCTTGATTTATCTCCACATTTGTTTTTGCCGGGTTGACCACTTACCTGCTCTCCAGTATTCCCTCAGGCTTTCTTGTCTCATCAGCAGGGTTAGGCTAACAGATATTGTGGCAGTGAACACCCTTTGTGTGTGTGTGTGTTTCCTGGTGTACACGAGGCACATACCCTGTACTGGAAGCAGGGCGAGCACTGGAGCTCTGTCACTTACTAGCTCTCTAACCTGAGTCAAGTTGCCTGAACTTTGGGTGCCTGGATGTCCCATGTGTAAAGGGAGAGGGAAATAACCATGCCTGCCCACATGGAGCTGGGAGGACTGGATGATGTAAGCACTTAAGGCAGGTCTTGCAGGGCACATAGTCAGGTCAAAATAAACATTAGACATCATCATCCTCAAATCCATGATCAAATCCAGACGTGTGGAGGCTGGGTCACATGGTGTGTGCAGCGTGAAAGTGACTCTCAAATTCCTCCAAAATAGTATCCACTTACGCTTCCACCAGTGCTTGCTGAAATTCCCCACTTTCCCACATAGTCACTAACAAGAGTTGTAAGACTTTTTTTCCCCTTTTTTTTGCCAACATCGGGGGGTGAAAACGGTTACTTTTTATCTTGAGCAGCATGATTGCGCGAATAAAACTTGCTTTAAAACGGGACTGCCATCTAGTGGTAGGGAAAGTAAACTGCACTTAAACGGCACAAGCCAAATCTGAGTGGACGAACATTTAGCTTGGGATACTTTGTCACTACCGAGGTTTGGCTGCTTTAACTGTATTGTGTGAGGGTTCTATTATCTTCTCCCATTTTTAAGCAGCTCGTGATTTTCTCCTCATTTTTTCCAGTACGGCAACATGGAGACCCGTCTGCACAACCCTGTGCGTGCGGCCTCACAGCCCAAGGAATCTGGGTCACTGGCTCAGAAAAAAGAGGAACAAGATAAATTAGGAACAAGACTATTTACAAACTGGCAGGAGACTGTGGCTCTCAGCAGGGCGGGCTTTCCTTGAGCGATCCTGACTCCCCAGTGGAGAGGTGGTCAAGTGCCTGCATCAGCCTCATTCCCTCAAACCCCTACAGAGGGCTGAGCAGGGTCCCAATGACCATCCTTCCAAACCCAGGACTTGGTCTGTCTACTGTGAAGACTTTTCAAATCATCGTCTACAAAGATTTAAAAGTGCATGGCAATGTTAGAGGTTGATCATCAAAGACATAGACACTTCTTTTTTTTTTTTAAGATTTTATTTACTTGAGAGAGAGCACGAGTTGGGGGAAAGGGCAGAGGGAGAGGGAGAAGCAGGCTCCCCACTGAGCAGAGAGCCCTATGCGGGGCTTGATCCCAGACCTGAGCTGGCTTAACCGACTGAAGCAACCAGGCACCCCACATAGGTACATTTTTAAAGCTCTGTACAAAAATGTTCCATGAAAGATAAAGGTATAAATAAAGCAATGTCACTGAAAAGTTTATACAACATGTATTTAAGTACCATTACTACAATAATGGGATATTACAAGTTGAAGAAAGAAAACAGTCTCGATGACAACAAGCAAAGATCAGCTGTGATTAGAAACACCCACTCAGGCTGATCTAGACTGTCCCTCAGCACCAGGCTCCTGCCCATTTCTAAGCTGTTATCCGTGTGGATACCTTTGCCTGAAATAAATTTCCTTCCTCTGTTCAGCCAGATCTTCATCTTCGAAGTGCTTGGGCCTAAACCCCTCTCTCCCCTTAATTCTCACCAACGCTACAGGGGAGGAGACAAAGTAGCATAGAAAGCACGAGTCTCAGAATCAGGCAGACATCGAACCTGGCCTGCTGCCTGTTTCTGTGCAGGCTGTGAGCTAACAATTGTTGCTCACATTTTGAAACGGTTGAAAAAAAAAATCAAAAGTGGACTCAATGGCACAAGAAAATGGAAAATTCTAATTTCAGTGTCTAAAAATAATACGTTCTTGGAACACAGCGACCCCCACTTATTTACATGTTGTCTAGGGCTGCAGAGTTAAGTATGTGCAGCGAAGGCTGTATGACCCGCAAAGCCTCAAATATTTGCTATCTGGGCCTGTATAGAAGTTGGCTGACTCCTGGTCTGGACAAGAGCTGATGGTGGCTGGGGCAAGAGAGGTGGCAGGAGATGCTGGCTAACAGCCAGGTTTGAGATGTACTTTGGGAGGCTTGCCTGGCCGCTGGGATGAGTAGGGTTGGGGAAAAGGTATAAAGGTAGCTCCTTGGTTCGGGGCTGGAGCAGGTGGGTGTTATTTGCTGGAATGGGAAAGATAAGAGTGAGAGAACAAACCAGGTGAAATCCTAGCTCTTCCCCCATTGCCAACACCATCAGCTAGCTCTGCTGTGTTAAGAATCACTCCGACATTAGTGGCTTAAAATTTATTTCTCATGAGTCGAGGACAGGCTCTGGTGTAGGGACTCCCCTGGGTGCAGGACCAGCTAGGATAGCCCATGGTTAGCTCAGGACGGGCTGGGGCCATGGAGATGCCTGGCCCTGCATCTCCTGTCCTCCAGCAGCCTGGATCGCTCAGAAGGCAGTAGTGGAAGGGTTCCCAGGAGCCGCAAAAGATTATGCTCCGGTGCACTGTACTTTCCAAGCCTGTCTGGGCTGTGTTCCCCGATTCCCCAATGCCCAAAGCAAGTCATGTGACCAAGTCAAGATTCCGGAGGGGCGTGGGGGGATGAGCAGGGGAGGTGTTAATTATACTTATCACCTCTCCATGAGAGAAGCCAAAAAGTCACAGTGCAAAGAGGGTGTAGATTCAGGGAAGGGAAGACCTGGGTGCATTTTTACAATCTACCAAGCTGATTGGGTGACTCAGGCAAGTTACAGGAATTCTTTGAGCTTTGGTTTTCTCATCAGTAAATGGACAACACAACAACTTCATAGAGTTTTTATAGGGAGTAGAAATAACAAATTTAGGGGCTCCTGGGTGGCTCAGTGGGTTAAGCCTCTACCTTGGCTCAGGTCATGATCTGATGGTCCTGGGATATTACATCAGAGCCTGAGCCCTGCACCAGTCTCTCTGCTCAGCAGGGACCCAGCTTCCCTCTCCAGCTCTGCCTGCCTCTCTACTTACTTGTGATCTCTCTCTCTGTCAAATAAATAAATAAAATCTTTAGAAATAACAAATTTAAAGCCACTGGCATAGAATAGATACCCCAATAATAGCTATTTTATTGTGATAATGACCAATGATCGAATTTAATTTCTATTGGGTACTAATATTTCCTAAACTTAAGTCCCTTGCAGCCACTACCAGGATTTTTGCTGTCTTTGAGGACCACTTAGACTCTTATTTACACAATATTTTTCTTTAAACAAGTTCACTCTTTTTATTCAAAGAATTTTATTTCGGGGGCGCCTGGGTGGCCTAGTCGGTTAAGCATCTGCCTTCAGCTCAAGTCAGGCTCCTTCCTCAGCGGGCAGTTTGCCTCTCCCTCTCTCCACGTGGACCTCCATGCTCTCTCGCACTCTTTTTCTCTCTCAAATAAATAAATAAAATCTTTTTTTTTTTAATATTTATTTACTTGACAGAAAGAGATCACAAGTAGGCAGAGAGGCAGGCAGAGAAAGAGAGGGAAGCAGGCCCCCTGCTGAGCAGAGAGCCCGATGCGGGACTCGATCCCAGGACCCTGAGACCATGACCTGAGCCGAAGGCAGCGGCTTAACCCACTGAGCCACCCAGGCGCCCATAAATAAAATCTTTAAAAAAGATTTTTATTTCAAAGGCAAACTTTATCTCATTACCACAATAAAAACAGGCCATGCTTGCCATAAACTGAAGGCAACCGTAAAATAAATACAGTGAAAACGAAGCAGTGCTATTAGCCCTAACTCAGCTCTCTTGCTTTCCAAAGGCCAAATCTGAGGTGTGCTATTTCTTTGTTAAAGGTCATGTTCAAGGGACACCTGGATGGCTTGGTTAGTTAAGAAGCCGACTCTTTGATTTCGGCTCAGATCAGGGTTACAGGGTTGTGGGATCAGGCCCCTTGTCAGGGTCTGGGCTTAGTGGTGTCTACTTGGGATTCTCTCTCTCCCTCTGTCCCCACCTCTTAAGAAAAAAAGAGGGGGTTTCTAAGGAAAAAGGTGCCGAAGAAAATCTGCAGAGGTTTCCTTCTCCGTACAACCAGCAGGATGGATGATTCTTCCGCTGTGTTATCTCCAGAGCAGCACATAAAATGTGTGGTACAGAAATGGGTCTGAAGTCATTTAAGAAACACCAGGGCAGACCAGAGACAAGGAGAGAACTGCTTCCCACCCTCATGAAGGCCCAGTGGACCTCCAAAGGGTAGGAAGAGGAGGGAGACACATGGGACCTGGGGCAAAGACCCAGGGGTGCCTTATGGACCTGCCACTTCCCAGCCATATAATCTTGACTCAACTGATTGACATTTGGGGGACCATGGTTTCCTCAGCTGTAGTCAGGAACATCCTACCTGCCTCACAGAGCTGATGTAAAGACAATCGTGAGCCTATATGTCACAGGGCTTCTCCATCTATAAAGTACTATCTAAACAGAACCGATAATAAGCATATTCCCTGAGACTAGGCATGAAGAGGTGGGCACAGGGAGATGGGCCACTGGGTCGTAGAGGAGGGGAGAGGTGGCCTGTCAGCCACTGGGCACAGGGCAGATGACAAAGTGTTGTCACACTGCCCTCCCATGTGGTCTTAAAACCAAGGAGACAACCAGTCATAGAGCCCAGGTGGGGAGAGAGGGCCAGGGGCCTCCCAACCACCTTCCAACTCCGGGACCCTCTGATCTGTCCCCAGGGCCATCAGCCAGCTCTCCCTTCTAGCCTGGCACCTCAGGAGTAACCGCAGCATTGACTGAGCGGCCTCGGCCCCCTTCCAGTGTAGCCTTCTGTGCTGAAGACCCGGGCATGTTCACGGAGTGGAATTCCAGGCGTCCAACACCCCCGAAAGCAGTCACACCATACGAGTGCAGTCGTACAGTATGTAACCCCCAATTCATACCTGGTTCTCAAGCCCCCACTGCTGTTCCCTGCTCTGCAAATGTTCCGCTATCCTCAGTGGTGACCTGCCCCCCACAGCCTTCAGCACAGGCCTTTGCATCTGCGTTCACCGATCCACTTTGTAACCATCTTCCCCACTAGACTATGAGCAAGGGTCCGGCTTCCTATGCACAACACCTGACTGGGGCAGGCGATAGGCAGTGCTGCTCGGGGGACAGCAAACGCCATCTGGTCCTGCCTGTGCCACCTCGGCGCTTACTGTACGCAATGGGCGCCATGGGCTGGATGTTGGTGTCCCCTGCCCACAAATTCATATGTAGAACCCTTAATCCCAATGTGATGGGATTGGGAATCGGGGGCCTTTGGGGTGTTAGGTCATGAGGGTGGAGCCCCGTGAGTAGAATTATTAGTGCCCTTCCTGGAAGAAGCCAGAGAGCTGGCTTGCCCTCTTTCCACCAGAATACGAGTTGACAGTAGCCTGCAATCCAGGAGTGGGCGCTCGCTAGAACCCAACCATGGGAGCACCCTGATCTCGGCCCTCCAGCCCCCAGAATGTTGACACAGAAATTCCCATTGTTTACAAGCTCCCTGGTCTATGGTGCATTGTTCTAGCAGCCCAAACTCAGAGGGCTTCTAGGAACCTGAGAACTGCCTGAAAGTTTGGTCTAGCAGGGCAGGCCTAAGTTCTGTGGACTGAGGGCCTCTAGGCAACCCCCTTAGACAACAGGAGAAACAGGAGTTGGTGGATGAACCACCCAGGTTCCTCACCCCTCGGATGGGACAGCTCTGGGGTGCACTGTGCCCAGGTACCCGCAGTGGTCACCTGCTCTCATGGCCACACCACAACCTGTGTAGCCTTTCTCCTCTCCCCGGGTTCACTTCCACGCCACCCGGTCACACCCCCTAGGGTCAAATGAACTACGGTCTTGGGGTCTGCTTCTGCGAGAGTGGGTGAGCTGGCCGACTGGAGGTAGAGGGGGACGCTTAGCCGCAAAGAAAGAAATGGAATCCAGCTCGCCCGCTGTCCCTGAGCACATGCCGCGGCTTCCGCAGTGTCTAGACTACGCTGGAGCACGTGCACAGCCAACAGCTCTGGCACAGGAAAAAGCCCTTCGCAGCTGTCCCCACCATCCTGCGATTTGTCATCCCATCCATCTGCTGTCCCCACGAAACGCTCACCCACGTCAGCTAAAATGGTGCACTGGGTTTGGAATCAGTTGAGAAAATGTCAGGCCGATGGAACAGAGGAGAGAACCGAAATAGCAACTGTACGGACCGTGGGGACCACACCAATCTGCCCCTTCGCCTGGGAGGCAGGACTCCCGGAGCCCACAGGCCCCTCCCAGGAGCTTGGCACGGAGTGGAGGGAGCGGGGTGGGACAGGGCAGGGCAGGGTAGGCCCTGGGAGTCGTGAGGAGCAGGGGCGGGGCGGAGCCCTCCCCGCGATCCTCCCACTTGGCCCCCGGGTGCTCTTCGCCCCTTCCAAAGCCTGGCTTTGCGTCAGCCCTTGCTTCTTGCCCCCTCTCTGGGGACCTTGTGGGGGGGGGGTCCCCAAACACAGAACTGGAGTTGTTTAAAGTTGCTGCTTATTTTTAAATGTTCATTTTAGTCTTCCAATCAGCATTTCCTGTCAAAAGAGTTCAACAAAAATGTGTCGATTTCATGCCCGGTCAATGGCAAGAGGTACCTCATGGGACAGCATGTGTCCCCCGTGCTGGGGAGGGGTTGCTCTTCCTCAGAGGAAAAGGGCCCTTCTGAAACCAAGACTGTTCTGATCTCAGAAGAGTGGATACTTATTACATTTCATTCAACACGTTCATTCATTGTTATTTGTTCATTCACGAGTTATTCATTCACGGAGCGCCTGTGACTAGCCAGGCACCATCTTGAGCTCCAGAAATAAAGCCGTGAGCCTAAGGAAGAAGATGTCCCACCCTGTGGAGATCATGGTGGGGGGGAGGGAGAGTTGGCAGTAAAAAATGCCCATACTAATGTCAGGAACTGGGAAGGGGAGTAAAGGAAAAGCAGAGGCAGGAAGGGACAGAGATCATTACTTGAGCTGGGTGGTCAGGGAATGTTCCGGGCTACAGGACAAACCACCTCAAATCGAAGTGCTTCAAACAACAATCTTTGCCTTATCTCCAGAGATGCTGTGGACTGACTGGGCCCAGCTGGGTGGTTCCTCTGTTCACCCCAGATTTTTGCTGGGGGTGTTGTCTTCTGAGGCCTCTCCCAGTGGGAACATCCAAGACGACTCACTCACATGTCTGGTGTCTCCGCAGGGATGGCAAGAAGGGTGGGCCCCGCTAGGATGTCAGCACAGCCGGGCCCAGTCTCCAGGCAGTCTCAGGGCCTTTCCCTGCCTGGGTGGCCTGTCCAGATGGCCCTTCCACCTGGCCTTGCTAGTAGAGTAGCCAGACTTCTCCACAGCATCCCAGGGCTCCCCAGATTCAAAAGCAGGTGCTAGGCCATCTTAAGGTTCAGGCTCCAAGTTGGCACGGCTTCCCTTCTGGCACATTCTGTAGGTTACAGTGGGCCACAGGCTGACATAGATTCAGTGTGTATGTGCAGGGGGCTGCACAGGCCGGTGGGCACTGGGAGGCAGGGCTCGCTGACCAGGGCACATGGGAGCAGACCCCAGAACAGAGGGGATGAGTTAGACAGTCAGCGATCCGCTGCCATACAAAGGCCCTGAGTCAGGAGCGGGCTTGGGGTGTGTGAGGAGAGTAGAGTCCACCATGTGAGGAGCGGGGCAGTGAACCCTGGGGCCCACAGGCAACTGGAGGCCAGACCACCTCAGTGGTGCAGGCCCTTTGTAGGGCCTTGGGACTTGGGACTTGGGAGCAGCTGTAGTGTGACGGGAAGCGCACGATGTGAGGCCACGATGGTCCTGACTGGGTCAAGGCTTCCCCCCAGCTTCTCACTTCGGCCTCCTGGGATCACACTATTTAACTGTAGCCCCCTTCCCTTGCTCTCTCCCTGCCACTTCTCTGTCCCGGTGATTCTCCCCCTGCACTCAGCACATCTTCATCCAGGACTTTGACTCCTTTCTCTAAGTTACTGTCCCCCTTTCCCCCCAGCACGTACACTCGAAACACGCTGGGGGTTTTGTCCATTCTATCTGCGGGCCCGCCACTCATATTTGCATAGGAAGGATAATCAGTGAATCTAGCCCACGGCCCCCAGGGAGACCATTTGTCTGATAAATACTGAACGACTGGATTGATTTGGCAACCAACTAACTTTTAGAGCTGGACTGCGCTTATCCAGAAGTTACCTTCCGGTAAGCAGTTATCCAGGGAAAAAGAAGAAGAAAGGGAAAAAGCCTTCAGAGCCGCCTCAGTAGCGACTAAAGGTCACAGGACAGCCCCTCATTTTATGATTCTAGTGAGCTCGATAAGCCGGTTATCGAGCAAGTGTGGCCCGGAAAGATCCGGTTTGGAGAGAGGGCCTCTGCTAGGGCATGAGGGAAAGCGACACCTGCCAGCAAGGGGAGGCAGAAAACTCCAAATGCACCGAGCAGGTGCGGGGCCCAGCAGTCCCAATGTGGGCCCGTGACCCACAGAGGCCACGCCCCCCACATGGTCTGATGACAGGCCACATGTGGAATGACAGCTAAGTCACTTCCAAAAGGTCAGACTGTGCTCACACTGGGCTCTGTTTAAGGTGAGGAGGTACACCTGAGAAAGACTTTTGTTCCAAGCACCCCCACCACCTTTCACCGCATCCCCCTTTCCTAGGCAAATCCTTCTTCTTCTTCATTGGGCGGGGGTGTTTCTTCTTCGTGCCCCAGCTTCTGCTCTGGCTTGCTTGCCCTGGGCTCTTCTCACGGCCACAGATGATCGTGGCCAGCCTCCTGGATTCATCTTTACTCATCTTGCTCTGGTCAAGCAACACTCACATTCCACCTCTGCCCCAGACACCCCACCATCTACTCACCTCGTCCTCGTGCTCACGAGACCCGAGGCCATCTCTGATTCCTCCCAACCAGCGAGCGATGTGCCGTCACTCCATCTCAGTAAATGGCATCACGATGCTTCCAGACGCTCGGGCCAAAAACTTGAAAGCCCTTCCTGACTCCATGCTGTCTTCTCTTAACTAGAGTGCCATGCCTTTCATGACATAAACTAGAAGTGTCCCAGACAAGCCAGGACGTGTGGGCTGGCCATTAACCCACATCCCGTTCATCAGGAAACCCAGCCGGCTCTATCTGTAAGTTCTTCCCACCTCCCACACTACGGCCCTGCCCCAAGTACTCATCCTGCCCCATCTTGATTTTTGCAGTGGCCTCCTAACTGGGCTCCCCACTTTCACCCGTGCCTCCCACCTCCAAATCTGTTCTCACAGCAGCCACAGCAAGCCCACTAAAACCGAAGTGAGATCACGTTACTCCTCTGCTCAAAATTCTCAATGGTTTCCCAGTTCATTCAGAGGAACAGCCTCGGTCTTTCCCAGAGCTTTGCCTTTGCTGTTTCCTGTGCCCAGACCGTCTCCACCGGGGAGCCACAACGCATGCTCCCACGCTTCTTCCAGGCACGCGTCCCTGATCCCCACGTGAAA
The DNA here is from genome assembly GCF_922984935.1 of Meles meles. Classification (NCBI taxonomy): domain Eukaryota; kingdom Metazoa; phylum Chordata; class Mammalia; order Carnivora; family Mustelidae; genus Meles; species Meles meles. The sequence continues at coordinate 40,104,670 of NC_060081.1, read as the reverse complement.
CACCAATAATCTCCACCACCATGACCTGTGCAGCCCCACCCCAGCCCTCCTCGCCTGATGCGAGAGATTGCATTTTCTAAAAATGGCCAGAGCAATTCACATGGTCCCACAGACTCTTCTAGAACCACTCCTCCCATCAAAACGGAGTTTAATTCCCCCACCCCTTCAATATGGACCTGCCTTAGGAGCTCACTTTTAACAGATAAGATGTGACAAAGTGACACTACAGGGCTCCGGAGGTGGGCTCTTCCTAGGCCACCTGTCCTCCTGACCCTGTCTTTCAGGACCTCCTTCCTGGGAACGCACCTCACCAGTGGAAGCCCAAACTAGCCCACCCAGAGAGACCAGACAGAGAGGAACCAAGGCCCCACAGCCACCATTAACCACCATTAACCAGGAGTGAATAAACATTCTGGGGGTTCTCGGGCCCTGGGCTTCAAGTCTTCTAGCTCAGGTTCTGGACATCAGAAAGCAGAGAAAAGCTCCCTCCTTGCCCTGTTCTCTGCCCTGTCCAAAGCCCCAACCCACAGCACTCTTAAGTTTTGATACTGTTGGCGACATGGTCATAGTAACTGAAACATCAAACTTGATTTTTCTATGAGCTACCACCGTATACAGTTTTTCTTATTTCTTGTGTCTCCGGAAAGAGAATGGGAACACCTGGAGGGCAGGGACTTGTGTCTATTCTCCCCCGAGCCTCAGCATCTAGATAAGTACTTGGCACGCAGTGGGCACTCGGTAAATACTTGTTGAACAAACGAGGCTTTGCTAATTAAAGAAAACTGCTCCGTACTATAATTGCAACACCTTCTGCTGAGGCACGCGACCTTTTCCTGAAGAAAGCGTTCTCTGGTGTGTTTTGGACCAGCTCCCTGTTAAAAAATATCTCTTGTCAGCCATCTGGAAAATGATAAAGTTGGATCTATACCTCCCACTATACGCCAGGAAACAGTCCAAACGGATCAAAGATTTATACGTGATAAAACGAAACCATTAAAATCCTAGAAAAAGGCACGACAGAATTCCGATATAACCTTGGAGTGGGAAGGCCTTTCTAACGACGACTCAATCTCTCACAGCCATAAGAGAAGATGGATCAATTCAAACTGCATAAAAATCACAAAACTTCTGTTTGGCCGAGAAAAAGCAGTATGAGCAAAATGGAAAGATAAATGACAACCTGGGAAGAAAGCCAGTAGCTTCTATCACAAAGAGTTAAACTTCCTGATATCTTTAAACAAACAAACAAACTCCTAGAAGTTGGACAGAAAAAGAGACCAACAACTCAGTAGAAACGTGGCCATTCAAGGCAATTCGCAGAAAGGGCCCTTCGTCACCTGAGAAAATGCTCAGCATCTTTCTCTCACACATGATGAGAGAAGTGTAAAGTAAAACTACACTGAGAAACTACTTCTCGCCTATCAGATTGGCCCAAATCCCAAACCATGGTGAACGACGTTGGCAGGGCGGCGGGGAGAGGGCTGTTCTCACGGGTCATTGGTGGGACGGCCGAGTCCATCAGTGTTATGATGGGTATACCCTTAGCCCTAACAATGACATTTATTGGGAATTTGGGGGAATTTATCCCACAGATCGGTTGGCATATATGTGAAATAACGTATATATGAAATCACCCACCTAGCGTGTTTCAGAGTGCCCAAACACGGGAAACAGCATAAACGTCCATCAGTACAGATTGATACCCTACATTATGGTACATGCGTGCGACACAATACTAGAGAGCTAAAGAAGAAAGAAAACTTTGTTGTCTTATTATAGAAAAAGCTAACAGATGCATTATAAAAAGGAAGATGCAAGGTTCCAAACAGTATGCATAATGCTATCTGCTAATTTAAAACGACCTGGAGAACAATACTTCCATTCCTGTTCACTTAGACATGAGTAAAGAGACTCAAGAAAGTTACACAAGGGGTGCCTGGGTGGCTTAGGGGAAAGAGCGTGTGACTCTTGATCTGGGGGGTCGGGAGTTCAAGCCCCATGTTGGGTGTAGAGATTACTAAAAGAAATAAATAAAAACAACAACGAAAAAAGAAAGTTACACAAGAAGCTAACAGTGGATGACTACAATGGTAGAGACGCATGGCAGATGAGGAACAGATTTGGAGGGAAGACATGCATTTTAGTATATATATTTTTTTATTTCTCCCCCAAACACGACGTAATTTTGCAGTGAGTGATTTACTCCTTTAGCTCTGAAAGAGGTCCCTTATCCAAAAGTAAATAATCCATGGAGAAATAGCCTGAGCTTACAGACCTCAAGCTTTTTCACCTCTAATAGTCCATTCCTGTGATTAAACCCCCAGCTGCTTAGAGCACTGGCAGCTACAGTGATCATGTCCTTTACCCCCTCCCCACCAGGATAACCCAAAGCCAATGACTGGTTCCCAGGTCTCAAAGAGGGACAGCGTCTATAGTACCATTCACTCTCCAGAGTTCCCCTGGGATCAAGCTGAGGTTAGACTCTAGCTGAGCCCACATCTTTGCCTGGCTTCTTCCTGTTGTAACTTGTTTCCATCTCCTCCTTACTGGTTTCTCCCGAGAGCCTCTCTCAAGAAATCACTTAGCCAGAATCCCTGTCTTAAGCTCTGCTCGTAGAAACTCAACCTAAGGGACACCTGGGTGGCTCAGTCAGTTAAGTGCCTGCCTTTGGCTCAGGTCATGATCCCAGGATCCTAGGATCGAGTCCTGGGTGGGGCTCCTTGGCAGGGAGCCTGCTTCTCCCTCTGCCTGCCGCTCCCCCGCTTGTGTTCTATCTCTCTGACAAATAAATAAAATCTTTAAAAAAAAAAAAAGAAACTCATCCTAAGACATCAACCAGATAAACCACCTTAACTGTTAACAGACCCTTTCTCCAAAATGCACCACTGGTAGGCACTTTTATTTATTTTTTTTATGATTTTATTTAGGGGCGCCTGGGTGGCTCAGTCAATTAAGCATCTGCGTTCAGCTCAGGTCATGATACCGGGATTCTGGGATCAACCCCGCATTGGGTTCCCTGCTCAGTGGGGAGCCTGCTTCTCCCTCTACCACTCCCCCTGCCTGTGCTCTCTCGCTCTGTCAGATAAATAAATAAAGTCTTAAAAAAAAAAAAAAAGATTTTATTTATTTGTCAGAGAGAGAGCACAAGCAGGGGGAGTGGCAGGGGGAGCGGCAGGCAGAGGGAGAGAAGAGAGGGTAAGAGGGTAAGAAGGTAAGAGAGGGTAAGAAGCATGATGCAGGACTTGATCCCAGGCGGCTTAAAAGCCACACAGGCGTCTCCTGGTAGGCACTTCTGACCAGCACACGTGTGAATTTCCACACTGTGCTGACCCAATACCAACCAAAAGCAAAAATGGTGCTGGCTGGCCTTTGTACAAGTTCATACATGGTTTCCAATGAGGGATAGAAAATATTGACAATAACTCATGCATGCATTCATTTCTATGCCCACCACCCATGAACCTAAGGTCCCGAGACCCCCACCCTGAGAACTAGTTCCCCTGAAATCATGATCCCAGACACTTTCGTTGGATTCTGACAATTGGCTGCGAGAGGACAGGCAAACAGGGTTGGGAGGAGAGGGCCAAAGGCCCAGGTGAATGTCAGCTGGCTTTGCCTGCTGTACCAGAGAATTGGAGACGTCCACCACGATCCGTTCCTTGGTCCAGGCATACGAGAGTGTTAGGACTGAGAAGGCTGCATTTTCCTGCTCCTGCGGTAATACAGCAAAATCCTCACCCTGGAATGGGAGTGGAAGGGCAGTGTGCAGTGTCCAGGCCGGCAGCTTCAGATAGTGGGTGTGACCCTTCCACACCGGTACCAGACCCCGCACCACCCTGCTCAGGTCTCAGCCCTTGGCCAACCCCCTAACTCTGCCCGAGAGCTTCTCCTGTCACAGGAAGAATGCTTGGCTAGGGCAATTTGGAAGGCCCCCAGTGCCTGCACCCTCAAGTAAATCCCCAGGGATGGGGCGTTAGTGGACAAATGGTTTCCTACCCTCTCAAAGGGGGGGTTACAATGAGGCACATCTATACTATTTGCTGGGAATCCCCACTAGGATCAAGCTTCAGTTGCCACAGTAGGAACTTCCTTGATTATATTCCCTTTATTGGCTGTGTGCTCTCTCCTACCACATTTCCCCACTCCCACTACAGATGGTTCCTGACTTCAGCTGGAACCCTTGCCTCAGAACCTGCGGAGAAACCCAGAGCAAGGTAATTCTTCTACCGGCCAAAACCCACACAGACCCAGTTTCAACCACGCGTATGTTAGAAGTGTCCTAAGGCATGGTAGAGCAACAAAGGAAGTAAGTCCAGGTCTCTCGGGGACCTGGGGGGCTCAGTTGGTTGAGCATCTGCCTCTTGATTTCCGCTTGGGTTGTAATCTCAGAGTCATGGGCCCAAGCCCCACATCGGTCTCTGCACTGAGCATGGAGTCCATTTGAGATTCTCTCCTTCTGCCTCTGCACCCCCCTCTTTTTCTCTCTGAAATAAGTAAATAAATAAACTTTTTAAAAAGATTTTATTTGGGGTGCCTGGGTGGCTCAGTGGGTTAGACCTCTGCCTTTGGCTCAGGTCATGATCTCAGGGTCCTGGGATCGAGCCCCGCATCAGGCTGTCTGCTCAACAGGGGGCCTGCTTCTCCCCCCCCCCCCCGCCCCCGACTTCTCTCTGCCTGCCTCTCTGCCTACTTGTGATCTCTCTCTCTGTGTCAAATAAATAAATAAATAAATCTTTTAAAAAATAAAAATTAAAATATTTAATTTATTTGAGAGAGTGCAAGCACAAGTAGGGGGAGGGGCAGAGAGAGAGGGAGGAGCCCAATGCGGGACAGACTCTCAGGACACTGGGATCATGACCTGAGCTGAAGGCAGACAGTTAGTTAATCGACTGAGCTGCCCAGGCGCCCCAATAAATAAGTCTCTAAGAAAAAAAAAAAAAAAAAAGAAGTAGTCCAGGTCTCTGAGTGATGGCATAACCACCACCCAGAACTGCTGGCAAGAAATTATCTTCTCTCTTCTTTAACCCACAGAATTTGGAGGGAATTTTGTTAAAGCAGCTGTGCCTTGTCCTAGCCAGGAAACCTGCCCAACACCCATTTCCTCTCTGGTCATGGCACCTACTTTTCTGCTGGGGAACCACTTTCCTATTCCCAGGCCAGTGACCTGTTCACACCACCCTGGCTTCAGGGGAGGCAGGAGCATATTGCTCAGGCCTGGGCCAACAAAACCCCTTATCTCTGAGCATAGCGAGGGGATCAGAGATGGTCCCAAGAGCCAAATCGGGCCACTCAGAGACAAGAAGCATCAGCTCAAAATCAGACCCTTTTTCTGCTGAGCTGCTATACTATGGGACAGGAGTCCAAAGCAGTGGTGGCCATGAGGCCCCCACCTGAACCTGCCTGAGAAAGAAGTCACCTGTGGGAAAACCAGATGTAAGACAGAGAGAAAGATGAGTAATACCATGATTTAAGCACCTAGATCCAGCCATCCCCGAAGCTGGAACAACCCTAGATTTGTCAGCCAATACATCCTCTTTTCTGTTAAAGTCATTTTATTTTTTTTTAAAGATTCTATTTTTAAGTAATCTCTACACCCGATGTGGGCCTCAAACTCACAATCCTGACATCAAGACTTGCATGTTCCACCAATGGAGCCAGCCAGGAGCTCCTGTTAAAGTCATTTTAAACTGAGTTTCTGTCACTAGCAACCAAAAGAGTTCTGTTTAATAAAAATCGGTCCCAGGGCGCCTGGCTGGCTCAATTAGGAGATCATACGGCTCTTGATCTCAGGGTCATGAGATCAAGCCCCATGCTGGGCATAGAGCTTACTTTTAAAAAAACAAATTTAAATTATGTAAATAAATAAACATCCATCCCTAAAGAGAACATCTTTTTAGCTGGTTCACAGTTCCCTGCGCAAAACAGGACAAGGCCAGCTGCCCCAGATAGTCGTTTAGATATTCCCTTATCATTTTGTTGTCAGAATTACCCAGATAACTGTGAAAAGCAAATCAAACACTTTCTAGGCTCCCTTCCCTGTACCAAGTGCTAGGAGACACGACAGGATGTCAACAATTGGCCCCCTGCCCCCAGGGCGGAGCCCTCAGTGCTGGCCATCCCAGGAGGCTGGAAGAGCCTTCACAACTTCCTACTCTGCTGCTCCAGGCCCCAAGTGCATCCCCAGTCACCATGAACACGTGGATGTGGCCACGTAGACCACATGGTGCTGTGGTCTCAGCTCTCAGGTCTTCGTGCGAGGCCAAGCAGGACCACATCAACCCAGCAGGATGGCTCTGGGGCACTGAGTGTCGCCGTTTAGAAAAACCAAAGGTGTGAGGATCTCCCAAAGCCTGCCCTAGCCTCATGCCTGCCTCTACTACGGGGGAGGTGGTTCTTTCCTTTCTTAAATGTGGGGAGAGGGAAAGAGGGATTTTGTCTGGGTTTAGGATTCCTGGCCTTTTCCTCCCACCACCAGCGGATGGCCCCTGCAGCTGCCTCATCTGCTCCTGGGCACTGGGACGCTGACCCCTTCAGGAGAGCTCTGAGGATTGTTCCAGAGAATGCTGCGCAGCCGGGGTGCCCCACATCATAGATGCTCCACAGAAAGGTTTATTCCCTCCCTTCAGAAAGGGGAGCCGACTCGCAAGACCGATGTTAACTCAAGTTAGAATCCACGCCACTGAAATTGTCCAGATCTTGGCATGATGCCTGGCCCAGGGTGTGGGAAAGGAGGACATTGGGGGAGGGAGTGAAGCAGGCAGAGAGGTGGAAGGAGGAGGGAGAGGAAAGGAGAGGAAGAAGGGCCATCACCCAAATGTTCCCCAGCCCAAGAAGCAGCCTGGTCCTGATGCGAGATCTTCTTCCTCTTCCGGGGAGGAAATGAAGCTGGGGCTGTCAGACCCAGGGCAACGCGGGAAGCCCGCCCAAGGACTGCGGGGTACAGGAGATGGGCACTCCGCGCAGTTCCCACAGCTCCCTGGACTGGGGAAAATCCCTCTCTCGGCCACCAGGGTTCCCTGAGGATTTAGGCCCTTCCTACTACCCCTGCTACCCCTGCTACCCCTGCAGGGTCACCGAAGGACCCTGGAAACCACCTCACCACCCCTCTCGTCCCCAGAGGGTGCTGCCTCTCCTTTGCCCTATCTCGGTCTCAGGTCTGCTTTACTGTGAACGTCCTGGGCCTCTGGAACCAGGCATCCCAGGTGAGGAGATCCAGGTGGCCAAAGGTCACAGCGCTCAGCAGTCACATGCCCTGAAGGAGACTGCTCTCCCTCCCACAAGAACACAGCATGCACCTGGCCAGGGAGCGCTCCTGGCAGTCCTGCTTCTTCCGGCTTCACGGGCAGCCAGCAAATCCCAGCCCCAGAAAGCCAGAAGTTCCACAGTAATCCAGGGCCACAAAAAGTGATGAAAGCATTCAGGAGTGACGTCTACCCCAGGCGTCTCTGCCCACCTGCCTTGGGGCACCTGTCCATTGGCCCTCCTACCCCGTACTCAAGATCTCCTTCTTCAAACCCACCTACCAATACAAAGTCATTCGTACCAAACAACCTGAAATCGAAGGTCACACATTAGGCCCTAATCAGGGAGCTAGAACTCAATGCTCTGTTTTGTTTTATAATTTCATAAGAACATTTCATTTATTAAAATAATTCCTGTAAACTCTTTTGGAATAATAAAATCATTTTCCTTGCTTGAAGAGCATGGCAAATGGAAGTACTTTTATTTCAAGGCACCATAAAATGAGAGTCTCTCTAAGAACACCTCGGCCTCCACATGTGAAAATCCTAAAAAAAAAAAAAAAAAAAAAAAAAAAAAAAGGAGAGAGAAAGAAAGAAAAATGCCTTACAGTGATCGTGACCATCCACAAACTTTTGTTAATGTGACTGTCAACAGGATGTGGGTTACAGGGGGCCTGACACCACTATTCTCATTGATGACCCTTAGAACAGATCCCTCGGCTCCGCCTCCGGCCCCGGAAGAGCAGACGGATGAACTGAACCCAAGTGGGTTGGAGGGGAACCTTCAAAACCCCAAATCCCTGTAAACGCGGTAGCTCTGGCTGCCTCCTCCTCCTCACTTCTCCTCCTCCTCGCTCAGGTTGGCATTCCCTGGGCGCGTGGACATCAGCTTCGTTTGCAAAAGAGCCGCTAGTTTTTTGGACGTCTTTTTGAGAAAGGCGCTGCCCGGGTGGGCACTGTTCACGTGCAGGTACAGGTCCTCCTGGGTGGGGCCCGTGTAGCCACAATCCTCACACACGTAGAGCTTGTCCCGGCGTTGCTTGTAGGCATACTGCTGCTGCACCCCGTGGATCTTCTTCAGGTGGGACTCCAAGGAGCAGCGCTGGGTGAAGGCTTTGTTGCAGATGTCACATTTGTAGGGGCGAATGCCTGCAAGGTCGATGGGCAGACATATCACCAGTGGGTCACGGTCACGCCAGAGCCTCCCAACCATGAAGCCATTTAAAAACATGATGCACTCAGGGAAATACAAATCAAAACCACAATGAGATACCACCTCACACCAGTCAGAATGGCTAAAATTAACAAGTCAGGAAATGACAGATGCGGGCGAGGATGCGGAGAAAGGGGAACCCTCCTACACTGTTGGTGGGAATGCAAGCTGGTGCAACCACTCTGGAAAACAGCATGGAGGTTCCTCAAAATGTTGAAAATAGAACTACCCTATGACCCAGCAATTGCACTACTGGGTATTTACCCTAAAGATACAAACATAGTGATCCGAAGGGGCACGTGTACCCGAATGTTTATAGCAGCAATGTCTACAATAGCCAAGCTATGGAAAAAACCTAGATGTCCATCAACAGATGAATGGATAAAGAAGATGTGGTATATATACACAATGGAATACTATGCAGCCTCAAAAGAAATGAAATCTTGCCATTTGCGACGACGTGGATGGAACTAGAGCATATCATGCTTAGTGAAATAAGTCAATCGGAGAAAGACAACTATCATATGATCTCCCTGATATGAGGACATGGAGAAGCAACATGGGGGGGTTAGGGGGATAGGAGAAGAATAAATGAAACAAGATGGGATTGGGAGGGAGACAAACCATAAATGACTCTTAATCTCACAAAACAAACTGGGGGTTGCTGGGGGGAGGTGGGTTTGGGAGAGGGGGAGGGGGCTATGGACATTGGGGAGGGTACGTGCTATCGTGAGTGCTGTGAAGTGTGTAAACCTGGCGATTCACAGACCTGTACCCCTGGAGATAAAAATACATTATATGTTTATTAAAAAAAAAATTTGGAAGGGGAGGCGAACCATAAGAGACTATGGACTCTGAAAATCAACCTGAGGGTTTTGAAGGGTCAGGGGTGGGAGGTTGGGGGAACAGGTGGTGGGTAATAGGGAGGGCACGTTTTGCATGGAGCACTGGGTGTTGTGCAAAAACAATGAATACTGTTACGCTGAAAAAATAAATAAAATGGAAAAAAAAAAAGAAAATTTAGCAAATGAAAAAAAAAAAAAAAAAACCATGATGCACAACCCAACAGCAGAAAACCAAACCGCCTGATTCAAAACCGGGCAGAGGAACTGGACAGATCTTTTTCCAAAGAAGGCATGCAAAGAGCCAACAGGTACGTGACAAAGTGCTCCACGCAGTTGGTCGTCAGGAGAACATGAATCACGGCTGCAATGAAATATCACCTCCCACCCGTTAGGATGATTATTATCATCAAAGACAAGAGATAGCAAGGGTCCTTGAGGATGTGGAGAAAAGGGAGCCCTTGTGCACTGCTGGTGCAAATGTAAATTGATACAGTCATTATGGAAACCAGTATGGAGGTTCCCCAAAAAACAAAAATTAGCACTACCATGTGACCCAGAAATCCCCCATCTAGGATCTATTTCCAAAGGAAATGAAAAGAGGATCTCAAAGACACATCGGGACACCCACGTTCACTGCAGCATTATTAACAACAGCCAAGACATCCAAATAACATAAGTGTCCATCAGCAAATGCATGAATAAAAAATATATGGCATATTTATATAAAGGAGTATTATTCAGCCACGAGAAAGAAGGAACTCCTACTATTTGCAATATCGTGGATGAACCGTGAGGGCATAATGTGAAATAAACCAAACAGAGAAAGGCAAATACTGCGTGGTACCACTTGTGTGTGTATAAAAGTCAAACCCATAGGAACAGAGTGGATAAATGGTTGCCAGGAGCTGAGGGCCGGGGGAAAAAAAAAATCAGCCTGACCAGGGACTCAATATGAGGAAAACGATTCCCAAGGGTTCCCAACATCCACGTGAGCAAAGATAAAAAGAGATGCCAACTTAGCAAAGAAACACCAGGAGGAAACACCAGGAGGAAAGGTTTTTGGTTTTCCCACTTGTATGCCTCAATGTTTTGATTTTATAGTGGGCAAAGTAAACCTTGTTTTTATTTTACTTGTGGTTTTCCTGGAAACAGACCCTGTAAAAAAGATTCCGGTCCATGAGTGAAGAAGTGGGGCGGCGAGAGGAAGGAGCCCTACAAGGTGGGGACAGCAAGGCAGTCACCGCTGTGAGCGACCAGAGTCCAGTTCCACTGGACAAGGTAGAACACTCACCTCTGAGTCATCTCGCCCCTCACAGCTATGGTCTCCACCTCTCCACCCCACCCCCCCCACCCCCGTCCCCACTCTCCAGCAGCCTGTCAGGGGCTGTCCCCGGGGGGTGCCGATTCTTCCTCCCTGTCTGGTGCCAGCAAGAACGCTCTCAGACAGAGTAGCAGGTGTGGGCAGTTGCAACAGGGATGGGTGTGCCCAGAAATGGCAGGAGCCAGGGGCGTGGGCTGGACACGGGTAGCATCTGCTACAGTTATGAAAGCATTTCCAAACCAGATCTCTCACTGGCCTTGAAATTGGGCTAATATCAGTGGGGCTTTCCTTCTAGATGGAGAGTTCCCACGTGCCATCTCCACCAGGGATCATCTTAGAGCCCAGAGGCCAGCAGAGCCATCCCCTACAGGAACCCTCAAAGCCTCCGATGCAGAATTTAAGGGCATGCCAAAAACTCATCAATCCAGTGAGATAATATTTCAAAAATCGGAACACATTAAAAAAAATCCATAGGAACGAGTTATCAAAATCTTAAACAAGGACAAGACCCAACAACACCATCCTCGAGCTTGAGGTGAAAGGAAAAACACGCACTCTATGTAGATGTTTTCATGTATTTTTTAAATGGTTATTCTTTTCCCCATAAAGTTCTAGCTGTTGAAAAAATACACTGCACAATTGAAAAGTAGCTGAATTAAAACTCACACTTAAAAATATTTCAATATGGGGGCGCCTGGGTGGCTCAGTGGGTTAAGCCGCTGCCTTCGGCTCAGGTCATGATCTCAGGGTCCTGGGATCGAGTCCCACATCGGGCTCTCTGCTCGGCAGGGAGCCTGCTTCCCTCTCTCTCTGCCTGCCTCTCTGCCTACCTGTGATCTCTCTCTCTCGCTGTCAAATAAATAAATAAAAATCTTAAAAAAAAATTTTTTTTTTAAAGTTTCAATATATATTTTTTAAACACGAAAATGGAATTTATGATGATTTTACTATCCTGGCTTTAATGGAAGCAAACTTATCCAAAGATATTTTCAAAATCTACTTTTTTAGCTTCACAATGCTCTGGAGGATTTCTCCGTGTTGGTGCCTACAGCTCAGTTTCATTCCTTTTCAACAGCACCGTGGTGTTTTCTCAGACGCTATACCCAAATGCCATCTCTCACAAGCCAGAGATAGACTGACTGACTGCCTTGTAACAACCGGGTCCTCACCTTTGCTCCTGGGACCAACAGTCACACTGCATCCCCTGGGAGCTTCTGGCCATGCAGAGTTGCAGCCCCCCCGCCCCCCAAACTGAATCGAATGTGGAGCCACGGTCCTCAAACCCAAGGGGTTCATCAGAACACAGACTCCTGGCCCCAGCCCTGGTGTTTCTTGTTCTGGGGTAGGGCTGAGACTCCCATGTTTCTAGTGAGTTCCCAGGTGATGGGAAGGCTGCTTGTCCAGGGATCTCTTTGGCGAGTCACATGTCTAACTCCATGCCAAATGAGGCGTGACCAAAACTGAAGCAGGAAGAAACGAACATTCGACGAGACCCATGACCAGCAAGGAGATTGAATCAGTAACCAAAAAACTCCCAACAAACAAAGTCCAGGACCAGGCGATTTCGCAGACAAATTCTACCAAACAAGGCATGAGGATAGTACTTCAGGCTCTGAAAGCAGCCCTGGCCTCAGTATTTTCTCTCCCAGGTTACAGGTCCCCATTTTCTTAATGGCAGATGATAAGGGAAGTTGAAATGGAAAAAAACTATTTCCCCCCACCTCCATCCAACCACCCGAAGGGTTTGGAAACCGAACCCCTTCCACTTTTCATGCAGTCCATGTCCAGAATCACACAGGTGAAACATATCCTGTAACACACATGTGAAAAAGGTGTATTGGGTCAATGCAATTCTATTCAGGCAGAGTGCAGGTCGATCTTACATTCCATACATTCTAGAACAACTGCCAGAAGTTAAGAAACTCCTTTCTAATCCTCGGTATTGGGCAGGCACATAATAGGTGCTCAGTAAATAATTTTTAAATGAAGGAATTAATGAATGAACCCCTACTGGCCCAGAGAAAGAGATTTAAGAAACAAAGAGATTTAAGAAACTGGCAAATTTAAGTGGGGTGCCTGGGTGATTCAGTCAGTTAAGCGTCTGCCTTTGCCTCAGGTCATGATCCCAGGGTCCTGGGATGGAGTCCCACATCAGGATCCCTGCTCAGTGGGGAGCCTGCTTCTTCCTCTTCCTGCTGCTCCTCCCGCTTATACTCTGTCAAATAAATAAATAAAGTCTTTTTTTTTTTTTTAAGATTTTATTTATTGGAGAGAGTGAGAGAGGGCAGGAGCAGGGAGGAGAGGGAGAAGCAGGCTACCCTCTGCGCGGGGAGCCCTATGTGGGTGGGACTGGATCCCTGAACTCCGGGATCATGACCGGAGCTGAAGGCAGACGCTAACCAACTGAGCCACTCAGGTGCCCCAATAAAATATTAAAAAAAAAAAGAAAAGAAAGAAATTCACCCAGAGACCAGTTACTCCTTTCAATAGTTATTGGAAATAACCCACTACTGTTTTAAAACATCCAAACTAAACACGTGGAGACGACAGCACACTTACCCCTCCGCGAGCTCCGAGGCCCCCCCCCCCCGAAAGGATGTTTCCAATCCTGCTCTAGGAAGCCCCGCCCCATCGGTGACCCAGAAAGGTGATCTGAAGTGGCTGCTGACCAGGGCTTTGCCAGATCCCTGTCCCCTGGCAGAGGTAAGGGGCCAGGAGTGCATTTCCTTCTCCATCCAGCAGGTCGGCTGAGCCCCTTCCACAGACAGAACCCCAACAAGGCCCTGGGCAGCAAAGGCTAGAGATTCCAGAGCCCTGCATCATCCAGACGACAGAGAGAATAGGGATGACCACTGCGGGGGGGCTGTTCCCAGGGACGGTGGGATGTGAGCCAGGCTCAGAGGACAAGGGACTCACAGACACCAAGATGGATGTTAGACGGCAAGCTCCGAAAACTGCAGTTAGGGCAATTATGACTTTTGCACACCTGCTTCAACTCCCCTCTCTGGAAATACCACATTCATCCATCACTCACTGATGCAAGCAGACGCGGTCATGCAGCAGCCCCCCGGTGACCCTTTCTGGGCTTGGGAACAAAGCCCTTCCTCCTGGAATCCCCAGCCCGCCATGAACTCAGGGGTAGGTGGGAGATGAAGGTGGGCAGAGAGGATACCTGGGCAAAGGGGACTGATGCCAAGGCCTCCCCAACTCTGGGGACTCACCCACCTTAGTGCTCTGGAGCCAAGGCCAACCTTGCCCCTGTCTGGAGTGGGATACCGGAACTCGAAACCATAGCTGCACCAGACATCATTAACCTACTGACACCACCCAGCGAGAGTCCCAGGCCTCTGAAAACCCACGCATCACACATCAGCCACTCATCACGTGAGCCCACGATGGATGGCTTAGCCCCTCCAGACCTGTTTCTTCACCCATAAAATGGGGATAACATTCATACCCCCTTGTTAGGCCGCTCAGAGGATTAATGGCGATGTCACCTGCAAAGGGCCCAGCACATATTACGTACTCAGTGGGATACAGCCCTGAGAGTTTACAGTCCAGCTCAACAGAACAAGGATATGCTCTCCTCCTAAACTAGCTGGCAGGTACGTATGTAGTATGTCTTTACACTGGCTCAATATCGACACTTCGCACGCACTTTGGGATGTGTTGTTTATTTCCCAGTGGGGAAAGAAAAGGATAATTGTTTTCAATATGGTCATGAGGTGTCTGGTGGAGAGAAGAGTGGAGAGACCTCCATTTCATTGGTGATCCTCTGGAATGTTGTGCCAAACAGCCTCTCTGACCTTATCCAAAAAAACACTGCGTTGGGTCATCCAAAAGGGTTTCTTCTCTTCAAATTTTCTATTCCTATTACCAAAATCAAGCTTGGCATCACACATCTCCGAAGAAAATTCTTGGCAACAGGTACTTTCTGCTTGCTCTCCTTGCCCAGTGCTCCCTTGCTGAACTTGTACAATCATGAACTTCAGCAAGAAGCGTTTTACAGGCCTCCTTGTGGGGGTAGTTCTTCAGGGCAGCCTCCCTGGTGGCCGTGCCCACCAAAGACTGCCATGTGTTGACCTTTGGCCCATTTTAAGGAAATTATCTACAGAAAGACTGACACAGGTAGACAAAGCAGGTGTAAGAATATTCATGGCAGTCTGACACTTAAGGAAAGAAGGAAGGAAGGAAAGAAAGGAGGGGAAGAAAACTCTGAGAATGGAAACAATTTCATCATTTGGGACAAGGGGAAATCATGGTGCCTCCACACTAGAAATTGTCATAATCTCATATTAAGAAATGCCCTATTAAAGAGGCGTGTCTGCCTGTATAGGTATGAAAGAGGATCCAAGGTACATATGACATGAAAAAAGCAATGTGTATTAACAACTTTGGGGGATAACTATTAATTGGTGGTTTGCTTTCAGGTGTGGAACTTTAAGGACTTGGGAGGGGGAGGAAGTCTTTACTTTTCTTCCCTTTCATTTCCACTCCCCACTTTCCTATTATTTCTTTAGCTAAAAAGTAAGTGAAAATGAAATAGAGTAGGGACAGCCTGATGAGCCCAGGAGGCGATCCCACAAGACATCCTTGAACTCCCTAGCCGTGGAGTTTACTTTCTTCTTTTTCTGCCATCTGCCCCACTCCAAACTTCTCCCAATCTGCATTTTTCCTGGTCGAGTCAATCCTTCCCTGTAGGTTCCAAACAAAGACACTATTGTTTCCTCTTCTTCAATCAAGATGGGATTTGTTTGCCTTCCAATCCCTCTCAATGTGGCCTGATGGAAGATAAGGCCAGAGGGCGTCCCAAGGGGTGGGGCAGATACTGCGGTGGGCCCATGCCCCCTCCCCACCTCCCGGACTCCTCGAGTCTACATTCCTCAGCTTCTCTCTGGAACTCCAGAAGCTTCCTCAGGAATGGCCGGCAACGGGAATGGCCGGCAACGGGAATGGCCTTTGTTCCAGAGTCAGAAAGTTATAACCAAGGAGGGTTATACCTCACAGCATGAGACCCCTGAAGTCTGCGCTGGGGACCCCGCAGATGTATGTGGCCTTCTAGCCTGTTTAGAGTGGCTTACAAGTTCTCGTCTTTACTGGCTGGAGTCTCTTACAGAGTCAGTAGCCATTTTCCGAACAAGAAAAAAATAAAAGACTTTCAGTAAATGCTGAACTTGTCTGAGGGACCTTGGCACATCTGGCCACACCAGTCAACAATGCCCAGGCCACGCTGTGGTCCTGGATGAACGTGGTTCTGCTTGACAGGTGCCCACATGCCGCTTCTGGTGCTGGGTCCCGAGCAGTGAAGTGGGGTACTCGGTGCTGAGTGTGGCACATGCAAATGCTGGGTATTACGTTTTATTCTAGAATACGGATCCCCCGCTACAAGGCAAATCATTTTCTTCCATGGATGGCCGTTCTTAGGAGGCATTCCAGCTGGTTCAAACTAAACATTGAAACAAACCCAAAAGAATCTTCTCTAAAAACAGGCCCGTGATGTGATGTTTTTCACAGGCAGGGAACTGAATATACATTCGTTTCTTTCTTCTTTTTTTTTTAAGGATTTTATTTGTTTGAGGGAGAGTGCTTGAGCAGAGGGGGAGGGGCAGAGGGAGCCGCAGACACCCCGCTGAGCAGGGAGCCCGATGCAGGACACGATCCTAGGACCCAGAGATCATGACCTGAGCTGAAGGCCTATTGGGAACCGACTGAGCCACCCAGTCGCTCCACATTCACTTCCTCCAAGCTCATGGCCCCTTCTCTCTATTTTGACCAGAATCTCCCACACTGGCCTCAGTGGTCCCGTCAACTCCAAAATAGAGCAGTTTCCTCTACTATGTGTGTCGGGAAATCTGCTGGTCTCTTTGCACAACTCCCTTGGTTAGTTAGTGCTTCATGCTGCATCTATCCTGTGTGGACCACTAATGGCTCCCGACTGCCCCCTTCTCCAAGGAATGGGCACTGGGCAACTGACCTCCCGCCCAGGGGAGAGGCGGCTGTCTGACCGACATCCAAGTGACCCCCACTTGCCTATAGTGTTTTCACACCCCAGAGCCCCCGTGGGACCAGGCTGAGGCCACATCTCAGCTCACCCCCTGCCCCTGTTCTATCCTACTCCCCGCCCCCCTCCCTCCAGGTTTCCTCTGACCCCTCCCTCAAGAAATCATTTTATAAGAAGCACCATCTCAGAATCTGCTCCTAGGGAACCTGACCCAAGACAGTCTGGATTGAAAACTGCCCTTGTTTGCTGATCTGTTTTCACAAAATGTTAGTTTTTTGTGCATCAGTTTCTGTCTACCAACCTTGAATCAGATGTCATTTGACTAACATCCCCCCTCCCCATCACACACACACCCCCTCTGAGTTACTTTTTTCTTGGCGAAGTCAACCAAATAAAAAAAAAAAAACCACCACCAACAACAAAAAAAACCAAAAAACCTTAATCTTTTCTTTCATCCACTTGGATATTAAGGTAAGACATTTACAGGCTCTGGTTTCCCTGGGTCTCTTTCGAGGTGTCTCCTTGTGTTCTGAGTCTTTCCTCAGAGGGCCAGTCCCTCCCAGCACAGGACAGAAGGAGACCTGGGGGAAGGAGAGATTAATCCTGACTCTCTCCACCACTCTCTTTGCCCACCTCATTGATGCTGTAGCCACAGTTCTCAATAGAAGGGTCCTGAGATCCCAGCTAAGTCTTTAAATGAGTCATGACTGGTCCAGTCGGGTTCTAAGCAAACACAGCCTTCACTCAATTGCTGTCTCCCATATCTGTGTTCACACATCTTTGCTTCTGGTCAAAATACATTTACTTGTAATTGTCAATAGCAAAAATCCAACCTTCACGTCTTCATCAAGACCCAGCATTCTGGTAAGGTCTTTTGGAACCAGGGAGGTTATTTACACGAACTTTGAAAATGATGATGAGAATCCTAGATTTTTGCTCTTTTTACTGACTAATCCTTTTGTGTAGAGCTTGAGGGAAGGCAGGGCAGGCCCTCCCACCAGGACGCTATGGCTGCTCCTTCCACTGCTGGCCTGGCTGCATCCCCAAGCCAAAAATCCTTTTTTCCATTTGCTACCACCTAATTTGCCAGTAAGCCCTTTGCTCCCCATTCTGGTCCCTTATTACCTGCAGGCACCTCTCCAGCAGCAAATAAACCAAGGCAGGAAAAACAGGTTCAAGACATTTCTGTAATTCTATTTGTTGCTCACTTAAGGAGGCAAAATTATGTTTGAAAAAATTTTAAATTACCTGTATTTTTGATCTTATAGTCAATGCTGTCCAGCAGACATTAAAGTACAAGCCACTCTGTAATCTTAAGATGTCCAGTAGCCTCATTAAAATAAGTAAAAAGAGGGGCATCTGGGTGGCTCAGTCAGTTGAGCATCCAACTCTTGATCTCGGCTCAGGTCATTATCTCAGGGTCATGAGATCAGCCCCACACAGGCCCCATGCTGGGTGTGGAGCCTGCTTAAGGTTCTCTCTCCCCCTCTTCCTTTGCCCCCTCCCCCACAAACGTACTTTCTCTAAAAAACCAACAAATAAATAAATAAATAAGTAAAAAGAAAACAGGTGAAATTAATTTCAATGATATATTTTGTTTAACCCAATGTATTCAAAATATTACCATTCCAACGTGGAATCAATATCAAAAACTGAGATGGCTTACACTCTCATTTTGCATTAAATCTTCCAAATCTAGTGTTTTCCACTTAACACCACATCTCAGTTGGACCAGCTACACGCTGGGGGCTTGGTGGCTACCTGTGGCCAGGTCGGCTGCAGCTCTTCCCCTCTTAGATGCCTCCCCTTCATGGAGTAAACTGTGAAGCTCTTCAGGAAAAGCACGAAGTGGAAGACATTATGATTCACCAACTTTAGTAATTTTCAGCCCCTCTATGAGTCACTAGAAATGTCACCTTCGAGGAGCAAGAGAGGGAGGAGCTCAGGAGTCTGAGATGCCGGCCATCTTCCTCCTTGCTCACTCTGCGGGTATCCTGGTGCCACGGAACACGCACGCTCAGACTCCCGTGCTGAGGAAGGCACTGGGAGGCAAAAGGGACAGAGAAGGAACTGACAAAATGGAAGGCCATGAACTCCAGCACCAGCTGGTCTGGTTCCCTGCTCCACCGCCTCTGGTTATCTGACCTCCCTGAGCCCCATGTGATCATCCGTTAAGTGGGGCTCGTTGACTCCTTGGGGATGAGATAGCAGTGTTAAGTGCTGAGGGCCTGGGATGGAGGAAAGTGACCACTCAGGGCTTGCTGCTGTCTGAAGAAGATGTGTGACCTTCTGCAGGGATTCCGAGTCTCTGCCAAGCCATCCCCCTCGCTTGCTAACCCTTCTTGTCCTGAGAGGACACTGTCGACACCCCCACCCATGAGCCTTGCACCGGGCCACCTCAGTTCCAGGAAAGTCAGTGGCTTCTTGCATCTCTCTCCCAAGAGACCTGCAAAAGGCTGGGGGGAGGGGCTGCCTAGGAAAGGAGGGTCCCAGGTCCCTCCCCATCAGGGAGGAATGGGAGTTATTGGATAAATAGCCCAGCTTCCTCACCCCTGGAGCAATTCTATGGAGCATTTTACATGGTTCCTCAGAGGGTCCCCAGTGGGGTTGAGCCCCAGCTCTTCACAGTGATAACCCGCTCATTAGCTGGTTCTTATCGGCTGTCTTCCCCTCCTCATCTCCCTTCGTAGCCCCTCATTATGCTTCCTGAGATCACCTCTCAAAAAAAAACAGCTTACCCAAACCCACAGGACCCCCGCCAGCCCACTGCTCCCTCAGCATTCTCCTTGCTCCAGCCTAAGGGACCCGCCTGGCCACATAGAGATCAAACTTTTGCTGATTCACTGGTTGCTAGGGACTAAAAAAGAAGCCTTACTGCCAGACCCAGGAGAGGACACACTACATGATTCCATCTCTAAGTGGTGCCTCTTGGAGGGAAGGGGATAATGACACAGGGAGGAGTGGGGCCTTCTGGGGACTGGACAAATGGTAGGCCCTTATCTGTGGGTTTGCTTTCAGTGATTCCAGTTACCCATGGTCAACCACAGTCCAGAAGCAGATGATCCTCCTCCTGACCCATCAGCGGAAGGTCAACAGTAGCTTAACACTATGTCATAGTGCCTGCATCATTCACCTCGCTTCATCTCATCGCGTACGCATTTTATCATCTCACATCATCACAAGAAGGGTGAGTATAGTATGACAAGGTACTTCAAGATACAGAGACAACATTCACTTAACATCTATTAGGGTATATCACTCTAATTGTTCTATTTTATTAGCAGTTATTGTTGTTAATCTCTTACTGTGCCCAATACATAAATTAAACTTTATCATAGGTTATGTACATATAGGATATATAGGGTAAAGTACAACCTGTGGTTTCAGACATCCACTGAGGTCTTGGAATGGATCCCTGTGAATAAGGGGGACTCCTGTAGTCTGTTTCGAGGTCTCGGTGCTAGTTATCTGGGTGTGTTCACTTTGTAAAAATTCCTCAACTCGTCAAACTATACACTTATGATTTGCGAGCACTTCTCCAGCGTGCTACATTTAAATTAAAAATCCACTTCAGAAAAGGTTTTTTAAAAGGAAAAAAGGCTAGCCCACTCTCTTAGATGGAGGACACTCTTCGCAGGCCGGGGAAAGAGCTCCTGGCCAGCACTCTCAGAACCAAACGGTGTGATGAAGGTTATAAAAGAAATCCGAATAGACAGGATCAGAAGGGCCCTGGGTGAGGATGGAAGGGCTGGGATCTCCCTCTGGAGGGAGCAATGGACATCTTCCTATCCCACCAAGATGCCAGAGGGAACCCCGGACTCTGAAAGGGCTGGAGGACCGGGAGACTATCTACAGTAAATTCTATGAGGCTGTAGGGAGAACAGGTCATGACCAGGACGGGTCTGAATGGTTAGGACAGGAGGCGTTTACATGAGATGAAATGGGACAGGATGAGACCAGGTGGGGATCTGAAGGTGGGACCCAGACTGTAAGGAGCTTACATGACGTCCATCAAGATGAGAAGTCTGGATTTCATCTTATCTAGAGTTGGAGAATTTTCAGAAGGGAAATGTCATCCTCAGAATTATCCTCAAAAGATCCCTCTTTTGAGGCATGGAACTGTGGGCCTCAAGGGGAAGTCTAGAGGCCAGATGTTTCTAAAATTAAAACTAATGAGGCCTTAACTGATCAGAAGGGCTGGGAGAGAAGCCAGTGGGCACCCCCAGGATTCTCTGTGAACTGAGCTGGTAAGGACCCAGGTCCACGCTTCTTCAGTCAGGAAACTGAGGAAGGACCAAGGGGAGGAAGACACTTGACAGCCTCATACAGGAGACGAACATCTCCTTCTCCACCTGAGCTCTCAGGAGCTCCATCTGAGATAGGTTTACATCCCTACAAAGTTGCAAAGGACACTACCTGTGAGACCACAAGAATCCATTCTAACAGTCACCCCAACAACAGCTGAACTCTGCCCCCAGGGAGTCTTCCGTCCGCCGTCCGTCCGCCATCACAACTCCAAGAACACTTCCAGCCCGTGACCTGTCTTGAGGGACCCTAGAACTTGGGCCATCACCACATCAGACAGAGGTGAAAACAGCGTCTGAAAAGAGGCTTTGCCGGGCTCAAGGTGATTCAGCTGCCTGGTGGCACAGCTGGGACCTGAGCCCAGACGCCCAACCTGCCGATCTTTCCAGAAACGCCACCCTGCCCCACGCTCCCGATGTGGTCCTCTGGTGGCCGAGGAACAGGACCTCCGCCAACAAAAGCAACCGCAAGGCGCACGGCCCCCTCACCTGTGTGCGTGCGGACGTGCCTCTTCAGGTCGAAGGTGTCGTTGAAGCCCTTGCCACAGAAGGTGCACAGGTGCCTCTTCACCTGGTTGTGGCACTTGAGGTGCCGGTTGAGCATGCGCTGCAGGCGGAAGGCCTTGCCGCACAGCTCGCAGCTGTGGGCCGCGGGGTCGCTGCACGTGCCTGTGGTGAACTGGGGAGAGAGACAAGGAGGGGGTGAGAGCTCCAGTGCAGACGGGCACATGAGCTCAGCCCGGGGGCGCACTTCCCCCGTGTGTCGCCAGGCTGGGGCTCCTGACCCCTAAAACTTCCAAACGGGTTTGGGAAAGAGAAGCCCCGCCCCGCATTCATTCGCCCCGCCTGCCTCAGAACAGACTTGTGATTTCTGGGCTCAATGACTCCTCCTGAACATCTACGCTTGCGGGCCTGACAGCAAGTCACTGGAGGCTGGACGAGGGGACTGATGGCGGTATTCCTACGGTGGGAGAAGGTGGTGCCCTCCTCCTCCTTTGCTCCTTCCCGCTGGCCGGAGCTCCAGCAGCCACTCTGGACCATCGACGGGGAAGGGTGGAAGGGCAGAAAGAAAGGAGTCCAGGGGTGCCTGGGTGGCTCAGATCATGATCCCAGGGTCCTGGGTTCAAGCCCTGCCAGGGGATCCCTGCTCAGAGGGAAGCCTGCTTCTCCCTCTCTCACTGACCCTGCTTGTGTTCCCTCTCTGGCTGTGTCTCTCTGTCAAATAAATAAATAAATTAAAAAAGGAGTCCAGGTCCTGATGAGGGCATGGAGCCTATTGTACAGAGTCCCCCAAGACAGACACCGTCAGTTCCTTCTTCCCTGTGCCTGCTGCTCCCTCCATCAGCAGATGGAGACTCTTTCCTCTCCCCAGGGAGCTGGGCAGAGCTTAGGTAATTTCTAGGTGTTAAGACGCTCTGCAGCTGGGGCCACCTGGGTGGCTCAGTCAGTTGAGCATCTGACTCTTGATTTTGGCTCTGGTCATGATCTAAGGTTGTGACATCGAGACCCACGCATTGGGACTCCATGCTGAGGGAGCATGGAGCCTCCTTGGGATTCTACCCCTCTCTCTCTGACTCTGGCCACCCCAACCACTGTGGACACTCTCTCTCTCTCTTAAAAAAAAAAAAAAAAGAGAGGGGCACCTGGGTGGCTCAGTGGGTTAAAGCCTCTGCCTTCTGCTCAGGTCATGATCCCGGCATCCTGGGATCAAGCCCCATATCGGGCTCCCTCCTCAGCG
The DNA here is from genome assembly GCF_922984935.1 of Meles meles. Lineage (NCBI taxonomy): Eukaryota > Metazoa > Chordata > Mammalia > Carnivora > Mustelidae > Meles > Meles meles. The sequence goes on along the minus strand of NC_060081.1, from coordinate 40,082,007 downwards.
TGGAGCCTGCTCCCCCCACCCCTGCCTGCCTCTCTGCCTACTTGTGATCTCTGTCTGTCAAATAAATAAATAAAATCTTTAAAAAAGAGAGAGAGCGAGAGAGACTATGCAGCTTCCACATGTTCCCTCTTGGAAGCCGGCTGCCATGCAAGACTATGATGCTGCAAGGAAGCTCAAGCAGCCATGGGGAGGACAAGACCACTGGCAGAGCCACTGAGATGCCAGGCAAAGCCTCACTGGGCCTCCCAGCCCAGCCCATGTATGCCATCAGCTAAGGGACTCTGACCAATACCACCCAGGGTAGAGCTGCCTTGCCGGGCCACGCCCCAGCTCCTGACCCACAAAAGTAGGAACACCTAACATGATCATTTTGGGAAGTAACTTGGTCAGGACCCTACAGCTTCATTCTCACAAAATAAACCAAAAAACCCAGGCCCTGGGCTTCTAGTCCCACATGCCCTCAACGATGCTGGCCACTTCAAAGGCAGAAACTTGAATCTATAATCAAGTGGTGAAAAACACCAGAGCCAATATATTCATCAAAGGTTTCCTAGCTACCAAATCAAATCCTTTAGAAGCTCGAGCCGACTGCTCCGTTATTTACAAAAGGGCCTCATAACCTGATTTTCATACAAACATCATTAACAGGAAGAGTCAGTCCCTGCTGGCTCAACACCTCCATAACCTCCAACACCCTTCACCTTCCCTCCACTCTTGGTATCACCCTCCTCAAAGACCCAGCTCAGCTGCTCCCCCCTCCCCGATGCAGCTTCTGCAATTACTGCAGCTTCTGCCCCAGCAGTTTTCTGTGCCAGTGAGACCAGGGCCCTCAAACCCCAGTGTGCGCACAAATCCCCTGGGGCTCTTGTCGAAACTTAGGTTCTGATTCAGCAGGTGTGGCGGAGTCTAGACGCTCCCGGGAGATGCCACTGTGGCACAGACTGTACTGGGGACATGAGGCTATGGTACGGCCCTCCCACAGTTCAGCACTTTATCCCACTCATTCCAGAGGGTTCCGAACTGCACAGATAACTCCTCAGCATTCATCTCGTCTCCTCAAGTAAAGGCCTTTGCAGAAGTCAGCAAGGGTTTGTGCGGCTTGCTGCTCCCCAATCCCCCAAGCTCTGACTCGGGCCGTGGCACAGGGGGTTGGATGGGCAGTGGCTCACAAGTGGCAAAATACAAAGGGACTTGGGGAAGGCACAAGACCCCAGAACACAGTTTTTTGGTCGACCTCCTCGTCTGCATGAAGCTTCATTTGTCTCAGCAGACGTATGGAGTGCCCAGTCTGCAGCGGGCCCTGTAGTCAGAGCTGGAGGCAACGCAGTCACCAGGATAGCTTGTCCCCAAGAAGCCGCCAGTCTAGTGGGGAAGCAGATCCATCAGAAAGCCACTGATATCGGGGAAGCTCCGGGCGCAACGGACACCTCGGAGAGGCACCTACCCCAGGAGTAGTGAGCTCACTCTTCAGCCAGGCAAAGATGAGTAGGAAAAGAAGGGCAACAGCAAAGAATATTCCAGAAGAGGGCACTAGGCAACAGGGAGACTGCGTGTGGTTCTACATGACGAGCCTGAACCCAAGAGAGCAGTTAACGAAAAAGAGCTGGGGTAGCAGGGAAGGGTAGCATCCTCTTTGGGGCTCTACCCTGGGGCCCCAAAGAAACTCAGCTCTATTCAAAAGGCAGAGGGGCCACTGGAGGGCACATAGGAGGATGGCTGTGGACCCAGTGGGTAGCCACCCTGGGCCTCCCAGCTGCTTACAGCCTAGCTCTGCCCTCTGTTCCTCAAAGGGGTAGGGCCTGGCCCTCATCCTGAGGGAGACCTGGTTGAGCCCAAGACTTTATTTCTGTCACCAGGATGGCGCAGGCCTTCTCCTTGCCTGGAAGTCCCCATTCTGGGCATTGCAGCCCTTGAAGGGATGTGAAAGACTAAATATGACCCAGAATGCCTGGGTGGTCCTGGGATCAAGTCCCGAGTCCGGCTCCCTGCTCAGCAGGGAACCAGCTTCTCCCTCTCCCTCTGCTCCTCCCTACTGCTGGTGCTCTCTCTCTTATCCTCTCTGTCTCCTATAGATAAATGAAATCTCAAAAAACAAAAAACAAAAACAAACCAAGACAAATATGACCCAAGTCTTGGCAAACTGAGTATTTAGAGCTTCTGAAGGCCGAGTCTACACAGGAGAAAGGTCACTGAGAGTTGGTGACAGAACACAGACAACTGACCCAGGCAGTTTGATTAAGAACGTGCAGAAAGCTAGAACTGTTCCTGCAGAATGTTCTTAAGGCCTTGCCTTAACAGTCCAAATCCGAACTCCTGTTTACTTTAAGCCTTTTGGTAAATTCCTATTTTTAAAATGCTCTGCATGTAATACGGATACCTTCTATTACAGTCCAGGATGAAAACCTTAAATCACTGGCATTATTTTGCTTGAACAGAATAAAATCTTGAAGGATAGAGAGAAAGGAGGTTAGTGACAGTTTAAGGGAGTGCATGCCCAATGGATCATCTGACCAAGACACAGAAAGCCTTTTAACACAGGGGAGAACATGAGAATGGGGGAGGAGACTGGGGACTAAGCTCTCCCCTCCCCCGCCACCTGCAGTCCCAGGAAGAGTTTTCCTCTGGTTTTCAAAACCAGAAAAACAGAAACAAAAATAGAAATTCTTCAGGTGTGCCTCAACAAAGGCAAATTTTCCATTTCTCCATCTTCCTATACATCCCCATTCCACAGGATGGCAAACTGAGCCTGCAACAAGGGGCTCATTTAGGGAATCCATGAAGCACTGTTTCCCACCTCTCTATCTATGACCAATCCAGCACCCGACATTAACGAATTGTATCTGAAGCCTTAAAGGGGCCTTGTTGAAAGATGTGTAGTTAATTAAATGGCAAAAGACCATGACTGATGAAGCCAGCTTCTGCCAGACTATTTCAATTCTCAGAAAGGAAGGACTATTTGTAGGATAAATTCCTAAATGTGAAATTTATCCCAGAGGGTATTTCACATGTCAAGTGCCCTGAAATTCTGTCTGTAATGGCAAAAGACCAGGAACTACCTATATGTCCATCAATACAGGCTTTGACAAGATGGTAGAACCATGTAACTAAAGCAGCTAGAAAAAAGAAACAGTGTCAGCTGTCAGATACCTGATCCAGCCCAGTCAAGCCCCCAGAAGATTCCAATTGGCCACTATCTGATCATAACCACAAGAGAAACCTCAGGCAAGAATGGCCCAACTAAGCCAAATCATTCTGCAGAACTAGAATACAGAATAGTAAGTTAGGCTGCTAGGGGTGCCTGGGTGGCTCAGTCGGTTGGGCGTCTGCCTTTGGCTCAGGTCATGATCCCAGGATCCTGGGATCGAGCCCGGCTTCCAGCTCCCTGCTCAGCTGGGATCCTGCTTCTCCCTCTTCCTCTGTCTCTCCCTGCCTCGACTCTGTGCTCAGATGTGCGCACTCTCTCTCTCTCAAATAAATAAAGTCTTTGGAAAAAATACACTTAGGCTGCTAAATGTGGGGTTATTCATGAAAGCGCAAAAGGGAATTGTAATAGTAAGAAATGGGTCACATTCTCTCCAGGGTACCAGATCTGCCACATTTCCTAATGTTCTCCCCCAGGATGGGCTGTAGGATACGGACAACATATCCGATTCCCAGAATGACATCCCAGGGACCTGAGCACCAGCAATCCCTCCCCAGGTCACTGGGCCATCTTTACAACGTTTACAGAGGTTTATACCTAACACCGGACCTTCTAAAGGTTCAAAATAAGGTTAACTAAATCTGACCTCGTTACCCTACTTTGCAAGTAGTAGACCCGAACCAGTTACGTCTTAGCCATCTTGGTTATGGAATGAGAGGGGAACAAACAGACAAGGAGCGCTAGGGATCAAATAAAAACCTACTCCTGCCATCACCCACTTGTGGGATGTCATTTAATATCCCTGAGCCACAACTTCCCCTGTGTAAGGATAATAAGATGGCAGGGTGCCTGGTGGGCTTGGTCGGTGGAACATGTCATGGGACTCTTGATCTCAGGGTTGTGAGTTCAAGCCCTATATTGGGTGTAGAGATGACTTAAAAAAAAAAAAAAGACAAAATGGTATTAGATGAGCATCTTCAGTAGTACGAGGACCAAAGAGCCGAGTCTGTTTTCCTTTTCCTTAAGTTCAAGCCCTGCTCTGCTGCTTACAGTCTGTGGGGCACAGGCAGGTTACTCCCTCTCTCTAAGCGTGTAAAATGTGCACAGTAACTGTACCTGCCTCTCAGAATTGTTAAGGAATTAAATAAGAAAAGCTATGTAAAAAGGACCGGGAGGGGGCGCCAGGATGGCACAGTGAGTCAAGCAATGAACTCAGTGTTGGCTTTAAGCTTCGGTCAGGATCTCAGGGTCCTGAGGTCACCCTGAGTGGAGCTCCACGCTAAGTTTGGAGTCTGCTTAAGACTCTCTGCCCCTCCTGATTGTGCTCTTTCTCTCAAATAAAATAAATAAATCTTAAAAACAAGAACAAAAACAAAGGACCTGGAGGTCAGTAACGCGTAACTCCTAAGACAGGTTCCGAAGTTCTGTGACCCTGAATAAAAGGTAATTGATCCAAATCTCTAGTTTCTCTGTTGTCCATTTGAATTTTCTCTCTCTGATGGGGAAAAAAAAGGGGGGGGAAACTAACCTTCAGTATGAGCAGGCAAGGCCCAGTCCTTCCTCCACAACTCTGAAATCCAAACAGCTCTGAAAACCAATGTTCTCACCTATCTCCCTTCGGCCATAAAAGTGGGCCTGAGCAGACACGGAGCTGCGAGGCAGACTTCATCCCCTTTGGTGTCAATATTCCTGTGTTTTGATATGGAACTCACTAAGGTGTTTAATTATAGGGTACTGCTCCAGACCTGCCGTGGTGGCAGGGGCGGTGGGGGCGGTATATACACCATGCTACCTTCTGGAAAAGCTCAACAGTCTCACCCTTTACCCAAAATTAATCCTTCGCAAAAGGCTTCTTAAGGAAATGTGGGAGCTACCACGGACAGTGGGACGGTGGGAGGTGACATTGGTCTGGAGATTGATTCAGGGCAAGAAAGACAAAGAGTGAGTGATTCTCCAACCCCATGACTGGGGGGCGCTTTCTTGCTTGCTGTCCTGTTTCTTGCAGGATCTCGACTTTCATTTTAAAAAACACACAGGTTTTCCTCTAGGTCTTCTAAAAAGAACAGGTCTTTGCAGCAAAAACAAACTGATCATTGTATCAGGGCTGCTGAAAACTGCAGGAGTGTCTGGGGAGGTAGGGACTTTGGCTGGCCCTCTGACCAATTTCAAAGCTGGCTAAGGTCACTTACCTGTCAAACTTCTAAAGAAAAAAAAAAAAGAAAAGAAAAAAGAAAAAAAAATCCTTTACTTTCTGTTGATGCTTCCACCAGACAAGTTTATTAAATTATTAATGGTCCTATTTCCTGTGGGAGAGTACTGTGAAGGTGGTGGCCATTTAGATAAGATTTTCACACTAAGCAAGGGGCACCTGGTTGGCTCAGTTGGTAGAGCATGGGACTCCTGATCCTGGGGTCGTTGAGCTGGAGTCGCATGCTGGGCAGAGCTTACTTAAAACAACAACAACAACAACAACAACAACAAAACAAACAGGGGCACCTGGATGGCTCAGTCAGTTAAGTGTCTGCCTTTGGCTCAGGTCATGATCTCAGAGTCCTGGGATCGAGCCCCACATCAGGCTCCTTGCTCAGAAGGAAGTCTGCTTCTCCCTCTGCCTCTGCCCTAACCCTCTGCTCATGCTCTCTCTCTCTCAAATAAATAAATAACATTTAAAAAATTAAACAAACAAACAAACATGCTAAGCATATTGCCCAATTCCCTTTGAATAAAAAATTCCCTCCTGGTCCCTGTATCACTTACTTCTTTAGGGTTCACAACTCCACTATATGGTAGAATGGAGAACCTTTTCAAACGCAGTGATAATGAAGATAATACATCCTTATAATCCAGGAAAAAACTGTGGCTCCAAGAGATCTAACCTGCCCTTGGTCGCATAACTTGTAGGTGCCCACATTGAGATTTTAGGTGTGCTCTGTTACCTGCAAAACTTGTACCTATAGTTCCCCCAGACATGCCCAAGGATCTGGGCATGATGTGGGGGAGAGAGAGAGGATGAATCCTATTGTTTGTCTCATATGGTGAGAAACAGCTTCATGGCAGACAGTCAACCCTAATGGCTACAGTGTCAAAGATACCTCCCACAATGCAACACAACAACCCTAAAACAACAAGGATCCTTGGGTTGGACTTGGCTACTAAAAACTGTGTCAAATTCAAGGAAACCCCTCTGGGCTTTCCGCTTCTTTCCTTGAAAATGAGGAGATTGGACCACATAAGCTTTAAGGGTCTCTGTAGTGGTTCCTATGGATGGATACTCTTCTCAGCATCTATTCCTACTTTTCCTGGTGGGCCTTCCCATACTGTGGAGGCTAAAAAGCTATAATCTACATTTCCCAGGCTCCCTTGCGGATGCAGGTTTTAGATGTGACTTGGGTTCCACCAATTTACATGCACTACTAGGAGATTTGAATTTGGGTCTGAGTTCATTGGGCAGAGGCATCACGATGCAGGGGCAGGCAGCCATAGAGGCCATTGGGTGTAGCTCCCTTAGTGGCCAGTTCTGCAGTGTGGCTCTGGGATTATACCCTGGTCTTTCTTTTGGTCCATTTATTACTCTATCGTTAACCATGCTCAGCTGAAGCTAACGACAATGGATTCTGTTGTCTGCAAGTAAACCCACTTCACCCATGTTCAAATGAAAAGCCAGTGCAATGAACACTTACATGGTTCTCTTATTCCTTTTCCCCCTCTTCATTAATTTAGCCTTTTTTGAGCATCTCTTCCAGATATTTTCCCAGATCTATGTTTCTTCTTGCTCCCTATCTCCTTCCAAATGCTGTCATTTACACCCTGCCTGTACTTCCATTCTTTGTTGACTTCTGTCCTCCTATGAGTCAGGCATGACTGTACCAGGTGCTGGGGATACGAGCCCGGGAGGAATGTTCCCTGCAGTCGGTGGGTCTAGAGTCAAGAAGAGGAGTCTGGTCAGCCAAATGTCAGGCACATGGTCAGTGAGTTACAATGGGGGCAGGGGCAAGGGGAAGCCAATACTCCCTCAGGAGATAAAAGACAATAGGCAAGGAGTTAGGGACAGAGCTTATGCTCTCTTCCAAAAATCAAATGGATGGGTTTTTAAAAACTGCTTAAATCCAGGGCACCTGGGTGGCTCAGTGGGTTAAAGCCTCTGCCTTCGGCTCAGGTCATGATCCCAGGGTCCTGGGATCGAGCCCCACATCAGGCTCTCTGCTCCACAGGGAGCCTGCTTCCTCCTCTCTCTCTGCCTGCCTCTCTGCCTAGTTGTGATTTCTCTCTGTCAAATAAATAAAATATTAAAAAAATAATAATAAAAAAATAAAAACTGCTTAAATCCATGATTCACAACAATATTTTAAAAATAAACAAGTTGGCCATCGCTGTAGAATTCTGGTGAACCAACAGATTAGCTGGAAAACTGGTACACGAAGGGAATCTTATTTGGCCTTTCCTAAAGAAACTGTCTCACTGGGATCCAAACAGCAGGGGAGGGAAATATATCTCTATACAAGAATATTGGCTAAGAAATGAAGGACAGACTATCACAACCACTGATAACCTAAATCACTTAGACTCTGAGTATCGACCGCTGCTAACATCACAGAGAGGCAACCAAATACCGCGTGCTTCTTGATGCTAATAGATGACCCTCTCCCCCAACATATTTTTTTAGCTAAAATAAATACACTTGAGCAAGCATCTAAAGCAAGTGTTGTCCAACAGAACTTTCTGCAATGACAGAAATGTTCTAATCTGTATTGTCCACTACAGTAGCCACTAGCCTCACGTGGTTACTGAGCACCTGAAATGTGGCTCGTGCAACTGAGGAACTTAATTTTTAATTTCACTTAGTTTAAATTTAAACAGTCACATGTGACTTTGGCTACCATGGTGGGCAGTGCAACTACAGAACCAACTATCCATTTAGAGAAAACACAGAAGACCAAGGAGTGTTAGACTCCGTGGTGATGCATTCCTCAAAATCCAGATTGTTAGCAACACTCCGAGCAAATTACTCATCTCTTTAATAATTAACTTATAAGGACATGGAAAAGAGATGGAGGGAACGTGAACAAATTATAGAAGAAATGAAAAACATGTCAGGCGATTACATTGTGTAGACATTGTGTGGTCCTGATTCAGCAAACTGAAAAAAATACAAATTTATAAGACAATCAGCAATGTGGGGCACCTTGGTGGCTCAGTGGGTTAATCCTCTGCCTTAGGCTCAGGTCATGATCCCAGGGTCCTGGGATGGGGTCCCACATCGGGCTCTCTGCTCAGCGGGGACCCTGCTTCCCCCTCTCTCTCTGCCTGCCTCTCTGCCTACTTGTGATCTCTGTCTGTCAAATAAATAAATAAAATCTTTAAAAAAAAAAAAAGACAATCAGCAATATGAATACTGCAGTTAATGTGGGTGTGATCATGTATTTTGGCCTTTATCTATCAGAGGCACATTCTGAGGTATTACAGTTGAAATAATATGATAAATGAGATTTGCTTCAAAATCATGGGTCGGGGATGGGGGGGGGTTGGATGGGCAGGAATGGCCATAGATTACTGGTTGTTGGGGCTGGGTGACAAATGATGGAAAGAAAGGAAAAAGACTACCACACGTTCCCATGTCTGGCACAATTTGAAGACTTGGACTACAGAGGCAGGTAAAAGACCAAAAATACTTTAGAAGGAATTCTACACTCAATTCCTTTTAAAGTACCCTTGGGAGAGGCCAAAGGAAGAGAACCAGAAGGGGAAAATGGGAGAAGACAGATTCATCTGCTACTCTACACTTGCACCTGGGTCCCACCAGCCACTGAGTCAGGAAGGAAACTGATTTAAATTCAGAGTTACTTAGCTCCTGATAAACCTTCAAAGGAAGGGCAGTGGTGGTCAGGATTCCTGGGGGTCTCTGCCCTGCAGCTGAAGTCCTGTGAATGGGACCAACACAGAATTGACTTAAAGCCACCTGGACCTGTCACTACCGCCTTCTTAGATACACACGATCTCTCCACCTCAATCTGTTTGGAAAATTACTGAATCCTCGGTAGTAAAAAGACAATTTTGCAAACTGCCCCGAGGCACACAGTCATAAGGCAGATAGGCTGGAAAAGGCCAGTTTCCTAACCAGCACCTGCAACTCCTTTCTAGATCCACTCACCAGCACAGCCGGATTGGCAAATCCCTTGTTCCCACTGTAGGCAACAAAACGTTGCACCTTATGGAAACCTGCCATACATCACTGTTTGCTAACTCCCTTGAGTTAGCGAACACGCTTGAAAGTGCTAGACACTCTGCACCCTCATTTCATCTAACCAATCCTTGTGAGAGGCCGATTCTATTGCTTTTCCATTTTACAGGTCGGGAAAACGAAGACTCAGGCCAGATAATGTGCTCCTAACACAGCTAGTGAGGTGGACTCAATTGAGGTCTTCCTTCTCAGGACCCTTCCAGAACCCCTCCTGTGCAGGAACATCTACACCTCTCAGCTTGGCCCCTTCAGCATCTCGCCCTGGCCCAGCTCCTCACCTTCTCCCACTCTTCTCTCTGACCCTACCAGGTCCATTTTCCATCTTCAGGGACCAGAACTTTGAGTACTTTACCTACTCAAGCTTCGGGCTCAGCCCATGCCCCTGCTCTAAAGTCTGCCTCTCCCCCTTCCCCGCTGCCCTCAAATCCACACCAAGAAACCTTCCCTGGCTCAGAATTTATTATATCTTTGCTTGTACTTTAGCATTCCTTTTGCTGGAACAGAATTATTAATTAATATTTGTGTCTTCCCACCAACCCAGATAATTCTAGCTAGAGCTAATGGGCACCTACCACGTTCCCCTCTTCACTCACTTATTGTGTTTACCACTCTTTAAGGTAGGTATCATTATTATTCCCATTTCACAGACAAGGAAACTGAGGCCCAGAGGGATTAGCCACTTACCCAAGGTCAGGCAGCTAAAAAGTGACAAAGCCAGAGCCTGGGTGCTTAACCATTACTGTCAGATGATTCTAGAACACGAGCAGGGAACATTTTTATCTCCTGGCTGCCCGGCACAGAGCAGGCACCCCATAATGTTAAATGGGACTTTGCCTCTCTGCAGGGCACTGGCTCAAACCTGCCCCTCCCCTAATCCTCTGAGCCAACTGCTAGATGAGTACCTTTAAGTCATTCAAACTCAGTCATTATACATCACCTATGGGCCTCATTCTGGAGAGGCATTCCTTTTCTTCGGGTTAAGAAACTAATTTTTAAGGGAGCAGGGGGGTTTGTGTGGAACTCTAGAATTACGCAATATGCTAAGTCACAAGCAATTTGGAAAATCCTCTGAAACCGGCCAATACCACAGAGGATAATTCTGGAGGCTTGGAGCATCTTAATACCAACATGTCTCCTGTTTTCAGATGGAGGCTGAGAGGGGAAAGGAATCTAAACAAATGGAACTTAGTAAACAAATGGAACTTCTCCGGAAGTTGGGTGAAGATTGCCGAGCTAACACTCTATCCCAGCCCCCAGCCCCCATTCCTGTGGGCAGCATATAGGCAAGATCATAGAAATAATATTGTGGTTTATTTATTCCTTTAATCTAGGGCTCCAATGGCGATGTTTGCCTGGGACAAAATACTGGTTAAGGGACTGATCTTTCTCCCCTGCCACTTTCTCCCCAGGGTAATCTGGGAAATTGGGGGACTGAGGGGCAAAGAGACTACATGCAATCCCAAAACAACGTTGCAATTGTCCTTCCAGGCCGGTGATAAATATGCAAGTGGGACACTTTGTAGAATTTCCTGGAGGGCAGAGTTACCAGCCTCAGGCAAACTGTCCCCTCCCACTTAACCCCATCGGGCCCACAAAGCCTCAGCCCGGGTGACTTTGAACCTCAGCAGCCCACTTAACACCAAGCAGCAAGAGCCGTAGCAACCTTTAAAGACGTCTTTCCAGGGGATTTTGGCTCCAGCCACTAGCCTCAATTCATAACCAAATGCACCCGAGTCAGCCCCCAAGCCAAACCCCAGGAACCAGTAATATTCATAGGGAGGGATGGCCTCGCCCAGGAAAAGTAACCTAGTCTTACCCAATCCACAGCAAACACTAGAGTTCCTCCTCCCCATCTCCCCATCCCCCTCCTGGGCAACAGGGCTGCAGGACCGCCCTGGCGCGCGCAAGAATTATCGCCCACCACCCAGGGCCTGGAGCCAGCAGAGTACCACTAGGCTAGGAAATAGGGTCATGTGATTCCTAAAACACCACTCTCCTGAGGCTCCAGCTGACTAAATCAGTGGAATGGGATTCCTTAATCTTGCGGGTAGCGGATACATTTGAGCAGGGGATCATGTAAATTCTACCCAGAAAAGCCAGATGAACGTCTCGATAAGATGTCGCCTACCATTCTAGAAGACTTGAGGTGGGGGGGAATGAAGAAAGATAATGCGGGGTAACGATAACTCCAAACCACTGGGGGCGGGGCATTGAGGCAATTTGCAGTTTATCCATCAATTTAATTCAAGATTTGAGAGAGATGACCAATTTAAAGTGCCCAGCACAGACCTCCGGTCTAACGGGCACTCCATAATTGTCAATGGGAATAGCTGTTACCGTGAGGGGTTCACTGTGTGTCAAACAGCCGCCACTGCCTCCAGAACGCAAGGAAGTGTGTGAAACTCAGAATTATAACGCTAGGAATGCGCCGCAGAGAATGGAATTCCTGAGAGCCTGGATCCTTCCTTTCCGAACCCGGGAACCCCGACGGCCTGGTGATTCTTCAGGCTCTGCACACAGAATGGGGTACTAGAGGGCCGAAACTGGGCCTGGGTCTTTTGGGCAGTTCCAGAGGCCACCCCCGCGGACCAGGCCGGAGGCCGTTGGCTACCCAGCAGACAGGAGGACGCGCAGAGCCGCCCTGGCCCAAACCCAGAGGCAGGTGCAGGAGCCGCGCAGAGGGCGCGCTCGGTGCCCGGGTGCACGGGTGCCTGGGTACGCGGGCGGGCGCGGCAGGGAGGGGCGCCCGCTCCCGGAGCCCGACGCCAGGGCGTGGTGCAGGTGGCGGCAGGGGCAGAGTCGACACCGTACCTTGATTTTCGACCTGGCGACCGGGCGCTGCATCGCCGCCAGGTGTCCGCCCGGGCTCTCGGCGTCGCCGGGCTCGGAGATTTCGCGCTCGGGGGCGCGCGGGGACGAGCTGCTCTCGGCGCCTCCAGGCTCCCCCGCGCTGCTGCTGCCGCCGCTGCTGCTGCTGCTGCCGCCGTCGCTGCGACAGTCCTCGGGGGGGTCGTGGAGCAGACGGCCCAGGCCCACTGCGGAGGGAGGGGCGGTGCCCCGACACACAGACACGCGGCGTCAGGCCCGGGCGTCCGCAGCAGTTTGACCTGCGGGCGGTGCCGCCCCGCCCTGGACCTGGGCACCTGGCCAAGTGGGCAACACGCGGGGGTGGACGAGCGAGTCCCCGGCTGGGCCTCCGAAGCTAGCACCGGATTCGGGGGGCGGCTCCTCGGTCCCAGTCTCCGCGCCCACAAGGAACCGAGGGCCTTGGGCAGCTGCGGACCCCGCGCGCCAACTTCCCTCTCTCTGGGATAGGGGGTTAGGGGTCTGACCTCAACCCACCCAGCCCAAGGGGCTGACGGATCCTGGTGCAATCCCATGAGGACGTAGGACTAAGAGTAGCCCCTACTGGCCTTCGGTCTCCCCTCCTGGTTCACCTCCGCCCGCGCACCAGCCAACGGTCCCGCCGCCGGGCAATTACTGGCGCCCACTAGGGGGAAGGGGGCGCAGGGCTTCCCGGGTTCCCAGCCTCTCACTCTCCGTCTTCCCGCTCCTCAAGAAGCACCCCCCTCCCCGCCGCCCCGAAAGAGGCGGCAAGGGGTGGGGAGTCCAGGCCCAGCGGAGGAGCCGAGTGGACCCGACCACCCCTGCCCCCACTCCGGGAGTCCCGCGCCCAGGCCCCGGCCCCCGCGCGGCGCTCACCTGGGATGTAGGTGTCTGCCCTTTCCTCATCCGGGAGCTCATCCCAGCTGCGGACGGAGACCCCCGGGCTCCTCCTCTTCACCAGGAAGACTTTGGGCATGGCGTGGCCCCCTCCTCCCGGCTGCTCCCCGCTAGAAACTGCGGCAGGGACTCGATCCCCGGCTCCCAGCGGCCAGAGCCCACCTTCCCGCCTAGCCTGCCCTCTCCCTCCGCCCCCCGCCACGGCGGGGCCCAGGCCTCTCCCCCGCACGCCCGGCGACTCCCAGCCTCCAGGCTCCGCGACACCTATGCCTTAAATCGCGGGTGAGACCACGCCGAGGAAAAAGTTTCATAAGGTGGAATAGAAAAGGCACCAGGAAACTTGGGAGTGAGCATGCGCCCTGCAACATAACGGTGTCAACAAGCTCGCTACCTGTCCGACCGGTTCCGGCGGCCGGGGCTGCCTGTTTCAGCCCTTCCTTAGGCATGAATGTTTGCAAAAGAATTTAACGTCTGATTCTACCCCCCTCCCCTTTTTAAAAAGGGAAGAACATTTTTTAATCAACCTCTCGCCCCAGTCCCCATCACATGCATCTCAGGGCAAACTCTTAGAGGTAAGCCCCCAGGTCCGCTTCCCCGGGCATCCGTCCTAAGAGTTGGAGCTTCCTGCGAGTTGCACCCCCCCTCCCCGCCCCCAGGTGGATTGTCTTCGACAGGCAAGCAAGAAAATGGCTCAGTTCCTCCGGTCTTGGTGGATGGTTGCCGCGGCTACTTGAAATCTCGGCGGGCGGAAGGTGGAGGCGGCGGGGAGACTGCAGGGCTCATCTCGTAAGGGGGGAGGGGGCGACTTGGGGGCTTAAGCTCCCCATCATTTACAACAGTCCCCCCAATAAACACAGTAATAATATAATTTAAAGTTCTGCAGCTTTAGAACACGTCATTATTGATTTGTGCCGTACAGTCTAGGAAAAACAAGTCGGCTAGCTCTGCTAAAGCAGCTTCCACCCCAAGACCTACCGCTCCAAGAGCCCCATCAACCCAGATAAACACACAATGGAAACAAAAGCCAAGCGCATGTTATGCAAACGCGGCTTCATAACAAATTTCTTATCCTTGCCCACTCCCATTATGGTCTCCCCCCAACCGCCCGCTCCCCAAATTCTGAGGTTGGGAAACATGTTTTCCAGCAAAGTGAAGTCGGCTGCTACTGGGGAGTTGGCTGGAGAGCTTTGTATTTATTTTTGGTTTTGGCTTTTCCTCTCTGCCTTTATACCTGGAGGGGGAGTTGGGAGAGAAGGAAGAGGAGTTGGTAAGAGAAAGATGCCAAGTTTCTAAGAGCAGCAGTGCCGGCATTTGGGGAGCGCGCGCTGTCCCTCTCACGGCCGCTGCTCGGGTGCCCCCGGGGACGCGCAGCAGTGCCTCCACGGCTGCGGTGGGAGCACTCCTGTGGGCGATCAGACTTGCGCGGGCTCCGGGGGCTGTGCAGGGGCGCGTCTAGCCAGGAGCTCCCTGGCGCCCGAAGCTCGCCCATCCGCCAGACTCACCTGTCTGTAACTTGACCCGCTGCGCGCCCAGCCCACAGGGCTGAGGAATCAACACAGCGGTTTTCCCCGTCCTCTTCCGCCCTGGAATGGCCCTTGGGGACACAGCAGCCTGGTAACGGATTTCTCGGCTCGGCTGGAGTACTCTCCCCGCGCACGGAGAGGGGGCGCAGCTCTCCTGGGTCTGAGAAATGTGGAGAAGCGCCCTGCCTCGGGGTCTGCCCTCAAGAGGTCACCCTCTCCTGGCTCAAGCCTGTCTGGACTCCACATTTTCAGAGAACAATCAACTAAGGACGAAAGAGACTTTGATCCGGTTAAGCCCGGAGTGGAGAAGGAAGACATTTCTATAGCGGCACGAGGAAACGAGGCTTCTTTTTAGTCCATGAGGCTGATGGCGCCGCTTCTGGGAGAATCTGAGAATGTATTTTTATCTACAAACAAACGGAAGATTTTCTAGAAAGGAGCTTGGTGGAATTAAAGTAAAATAAAGTAAAACTATGAAATCACAGAATGACCTCCATCTCATAAAAATCTTTAAAACTTCCCTTAGTTCAGAATTCCTTCTATTGCGAAAAAGGCGGCCAACCCCATTAACAGATTTTTTTCTTTTATTGAATTTCAAATCAATAAGTGCCTGAACCACTTTGTCCTTTATCTGAAAAGAACATAAAATGACAGATTATAAGACTAGAAATCCCAAGAAGCAGTGCATCGTTCAGCAGATTCGGGATGAAAATTAACAGGAATAACTACACTTTTTTTCAAGGATTGTTGGATGCACACTTACTATGATATTTGAGGGCTGTTTGGGGGAAAGGAATTCTAATGTGCTATCTTCCTCTCTCTTTTCTTGATCGGACTTGAGAGGGATTTATCATTATTAACATTTTCAATGTTTTGCTTTTGTTGACTCTTCTTTATTTTATGATTAGTTTTCTAAGTATTATGAGGAGCTGATAGAGCATCCCCTAAAAGTAGAATAAGAAATAAGCTCAATTTTTTAAAAATCTCAAAGCTGGTATTTGAGAGAGGCAGAAGTCTTGATCTGACCCACACCCTGACCCCCACCTCTCCCCTGGGAGAGGACAGGGTGACCCTCAATAGAGTCCTTAGTAGATGTGTATGTCCTGCCCTGCTTGAATGCTTAAGTGCTGGGAGCTCGTTTTTTCAAAAAGCTGTCTATTCTGGTTAGGTGACAATATTGTTAGAAAGCTTTTCTTTCTGCTTTATGGAAGTCTGTTTCCCTGCAATTCCATCTCTCCTCTGCATTCTGCCCTCTCCCGCAGCTGAGACAATGCCTGTGCCTCCCCCCACCCCCCACCCTCCTCCGTAGTTCTTCAAATGCATGGAAACAGGCATGGGGGTTCTCACTTAAGACTTCTTTTCTCCTGTAATATGTAGTCAGGTTGAAAATAGACAGGTATGAACCTGCTCAGTGGGATCCTTAGAGGATAAAGAGAGGTTAGGATGAGGGGGAAATGGATGATGGGGAAATTTTTTTTTTTTTTTACTTTTTACCAAAGTATAACATAGTGCTTTAAAAAAATGCACAAATCATAAGTTACATGGCTTGATCCATTTTTACAAAAAAAAAAAAAATTCTAGCAGACAGCACCCCAGAACGAGACTAAGCTGCCTACTCTCACCACTCCACTTCACGTGAGACCAGCTTTTTGTGGGTACAGTAAGGCTGAGAAGAAGAAATAAAGGTATAAGGATCATAAAGAAAAAAAGCAAAACTATCATTATTTGTAATCAGTATGATTAGCTATGTGGAGAAGAATCCACAGATAAATGGCAAGAATTAATAAAAGAGTTTAGTAATGTTTTTTTTGTTTGTTTTGGGGTTTTTTTTAAAGAGTTTATTTATTTGACAGAGAGATAGAGAGCACAAGTAGGCATAGTGGCAGGCAGAGGGAGAGGGAGAAGCAGGCTCTCCGGTGAGCAGGGAACCTGATGCGGGGCTGGATCCTGGATACTGGGATCTTGACCCGAGCCGAAGGCAGACACTCAACTGACTGAACCACCCAGGCACCCCAGCAAAGTTGTTTTATAGAAAAATCTCAACGTGTGTCAATTGCAATTCTAAATGTCAATAACATTTAGAAATCTACTCAGAGTCATCTGTGGATTTAATACTTGAAGAAAAGATCTTTTTGTGAGAATAACAAACTTGCTCTAAGTTTGTAACCAAAACACTCCTGAAGAACAAAGCATATAGATTCATTCTATCAGATATCAGTGCAGAGTAGAGAGCCCCTGTGGACTTTCGATTTATGAGAGTGGGCATTTCAGAAAGATGGGAAATGGGACTGACTGGTTCTGCATTTGGAAAAAAAGAAAAAGGAAATTGAATAATGCACACACATATGGTCAGTTTCCGGTGGATTAAACATTTAAATGTATACGTGCATATATATGCATAGATGAATAGATAATAGAGAATATCTTTATGACCATAAGATAAAGTAGAATCTTATTTATTTATTTATTTTTCTTATTGAAGTATAGTTGACACACAATGGAGCAGAATTTCTTTTTTCTTTTTTTAAAATTTATTTAATTTAATTTAAATTCAATTACTGTTAGCTTCAGAGGTAGAGTTCTGTGATTCATCAGTTGTACATAGCACATCATATAGCTCATTACATCACATGACCTCCTTAATGCCCATCACCAAGTTACCCTAGCCCCCCACCCTGGAGCAGAATTTCTTAAGACACAAAGAACAAACCATTAAAGAAAATATCTGATAAATATGATTGCAGAAATATTAAGAATGACTATTAATTAATCAAAAGACACAGTAAGGAGAATGAGAAACTAAATTGAAAGTTGAGAGAAATTTTGCAATACATTTACCTTATAAATCATCAGAATTCTGATGATATAAAGAATTCAAATGTTAGAAAAAGAAACATAATTTTAGGGGCGGGTAGCTCAGTGGGTTAAGCCTCTGCCTTCTGCTCAGGTCGTGATCTCAGAATCCTGGGATTGAGTTGGGTTCTTTGTTCAGCAGGGAGCCTGCTTCCCCTCCCTCTCAGCTTACTTGTGATCTCTCTCTCTGTGTCAAATAAATAAAGAGAATCTTTTTTTAAAAAACGTAATTTTTTAAAATGGCAAAAGACATGAACAGGCATTTTCCAGAAGAGAAAACATGAATGACCCATCAACATATAAAAAGATACTCAATCTCATTAGTTAACAGGAAAATGCAAATTAAAATGACAATGAAATACTATTTCATGTTTGCCAGACTGGCAAAATTTAAAAATTTGACAATACTGCTAAGTGTTGCTTTGGATGTAAGAACAATAAGTTCATGCATTGCTAATAGGTATATAGACTGACTCAAACATTTTGGGCAAGAGTTGGATTTTATCTGGTAAAATTAAACATGCACATATTGAATGAGCCAGAAGTTCCACTCCAAGTTTTTAAATTTAGAAAAAGTCTTGCACTTTTGCACTTAGAATTGCTGGCAAGAATATTCACAGTAACATTATTCATCCTATTCAAAAACATAAGAACCTGAACACAACTGGAATGCCCATCATTAACTAATTGCATTATATTGTGATAAATGCATCCAATGGAAATGAGTGGTCCACAGCCACACCCACTAAGGTAAATCTCAAATACATCTTATTGAATGAAAAAAGCAAGTGACAGAAGAATTGTACTATAAGATTCAAATAATTATTTAAAATGAATTAAAATAAATTGGGAATTCAAATGCTTAGGAATTCAAACCCACATGTTAAAACCATTAAGCGCCAACCAACCACCTAGAAGAATCCAGAGAGCTATGCTGAATAAAAAAAGCAATCCCAAGGTTATGCATTATCTGATTCCATTTATATAATATTCTCGAAATGAGAAAAACATAAAAATGGAAAAAAGATTAACGGCTGGTTGTCAGGAGTTAAGCATTTGTAAAAGGGCAACATGAGGGAAACTTGTGGTAATGGAAGAGTTCATGGTCTCTGCTAGCTGATACCCAAGCTTACCCATGTGATAAAGTTGTATAGAACTACACATACACACGCACAAATGAGTACAAATCAAACTGTATCAATCTGAGTAAGACCTGCAGATTGTCCCTCTCAATATCCTGCTGGTGATACTGTCCTCTAGTTCTATAAAATTTACCACTGGGGGAAACTGAATGAAAGGTACACAGCTATATGTAAATAAATCTACATGATCTTAAAAAAAAAAGTTTAATTTTTAAAAATGTCAAAAGTTGCTGATACAGTCGATCTTAAAAATCATCGTAAGGAAAAAATACATATAATTAGATGTGGTGATGAATGTTAACTAAACTTATCATGGTGATCATTCTGTAATACATACATGTATCAAATCATTACATTATATATCTAAAACTAATAAACTGTCATATGTCAATTTTATCTGAATTTCAAAATTACTAGGCAAAACAAGAAAATGATACAAAAGTTAGTATAATGGTGATGATCACTGGAGAGAGGAACAAATATAAACTTAGGGAGGGACAAATAAGGGGAGGCTTTCCAAAGTACAAGTAATGCTGTATTTTTTAACCTAGAGGATAAGAATAATTGTTCATATTATTTAACCATGTATGCATATTATAATCAAGCTTGTCTGTGTGATATATTTCATAATAATTGCTTAAAGATTTTATTTATTTATTTGAAAGAGAGGGAGAGAGAGAGAGCACAAGAGCAGGAAGAGGGACAGAAGCAGACTACCTGCTGAGCAGGGAGCCCCACCAGCCTGATATGGGGTAGGAGGGGGGCTCAATCCCAGGACCCTGGGATCATGACCTAAGCTGAAAGCAGACACTTAACCAACTGAGCCACCCAGGCATCCCTATTTCACAATAATTTTTTTAAAAGATTTTATTTATTTATTTGACAGAGAGAGAGATCACAATTAGGCAGAGAGGCAGACAGAGAGAGAGGAGGAAGCAGGCTCCCTGCTGAGCAGAGAACCCGATGTGGGGCTTGATCCCAGGGCCCCAGGATCATGACCTGAACTGAAGGCAGCAGCTTTAACCCACCGAGCCACCCAGGTGCCCCTCACAATAATTTTTAAAAGAAAACCAGGGGCTCCTGCCTGGCTCAGAAAGTAGAGCATGCAACTTTCAATTTCAGGGTCATAAATTCAAGCCCCATATAATAGAGCCCAAGTAAATAAATGAATGAATGAATAAACAAACAAATAAATAAATAAACGAATGAGCAAGTAAACAAATAAGATGAAACCAAATTAACTGGCATCGTGGACACACACCATGCTTGAGGACGCTTAGTACGCTTGTTCACTTTTACTCTGGGGTAGTTTTCTGTTATGAGTCTCATTTCCTCACAAGGGACAGAAAATAGCTTTCCCAGACTCCCTGGCTAGGGGTACAAGGATGTGACCCAGGTTCTGCAACTGGAATATAGCCACAGACTTCATTTAAGAAGGAAGTCTTGTTCAGGTCCTGGTGGCCATGTGCTGTGCTCACGTAGGGTGGTAGGAACTCAGGTGTTCTGAGCCAGAGATGGCAGAGACAGAGCCCCTACTGGAGAAGCCGGGAACTGCAGTTTGAGCCACGTTACAGGCTTGTCCCTTCTAAAACTGATTCTATGGTCCCCTGGAGATGCCACAAGCCACCTAACATCCTTTAACGAACTGCTTTTCTGATTCACCTAGCTACAGTGGGTTCTGTTGCCGCATCTTGGCTCATCGATTCTGTGACTGGCATTGTCCCCTGCACAGCAGTAAGACGTTCAGTTAGCTATCTTCTAACCCAGAACAAGATTATGGTGTCTCATCTTCCCCCCTTTACTGGAATTCAGAATAAAAACACCACCAACCCACATATTATGTGTGCTTATTTTAAATCTCTTCTTTCTAGAATAATTTGCAAGGTTCTAGCTAAATGCATTAAAGCAAAATCCTCATCTTTCTTCCCCTAGTCCCCTGACTTTCATAGTCCTGCTTTTCTGGAGTCCTAAATGCATGCCTTATTTGCCTGCAGTCCTACACTGCCCAAAACAAGAATCACTGGTTGGTCACACGCTGCTCTTTTTTTTTTTTTTTTCTGTTTTAAATTTTATTTATTTATTTGATAAATATAGAGCGTGCACAGGTAAGCAGAGTGGCAGGCAGAGGGAGAGGGAGAGGGAGAAGCAGGCAGGGAGCCAGACGTGGGACTTGATTCTGGCACCCCAGGATCACGATTGAGCCAAAGGCAGCTGCTTAACCAACTGAGTCACCCAGGTGTCCTACATACTGCTCTTGAGCACTTGAAAGGTGGCTGGTCTGAATTAAGATGTGCTATCAGTGTAAAATACATACCAGATTTTGAAAACTCACTGTGAAAAAAGAAAGACTCTAAAATATTTTGTTAATAGTTTTGTATACTGATTTACATGTTGAAATGATAATATGGATATATTGGGTTAAATAAAATATAGTAATAAAATTAACTTCCATTTTTTTGTTTGTTTGTTTTTAAGATCTTATTTATTTATTTATTTGTCAGAGAGAGAGAGAGCACAAGCAGAGGAAGCTGCAGGCAGAGGGAGAAACAGGCTCTCCCCTGAGCAAGGAGTCCCACATGGGACTCGACCCCAGGACCTCAGGATCATGACCTGAGCTGAAGGCAGCCACTAAACCAACTGAGCCACCAGGCATCCCTATTTTGGGTTTTTCTTTTACTTTGTTTTAACTTTTTAATGTGGCTACTGGAAAATTTAACATTACATTTGTGGTTTTCATCATATTTCTGTGGGGCTGAGGGGTTCTTAGACTGTGATGACAGGCATGAATAGCCTGTATTGTTCTGGAAGGCTGTCCTTAGGCATCCCCACATTTTCTTGGTCAGAATTGTGATTTGTAATTTGGGGGTAACACTGAGAAGCCAACAACTTGGCTTTGAAATCTAGCTCTGCCACTGAGAAGCTCTAAAGATATGGCAAAATCATTTAAATTTTTGAGCCTCAGTGTCTTCATCCCTAAAATGGGACAATAATGTGTGTCTCACCTACCTCACAGGGTTACTACGAGAATAAATGGAATCATAGCTGTGAACACGTTCGTAGGAAGTATTTGTCTATTGTACAAATAACAACGGTCAATGTCAATCTAATGTTTTCTCTGGTCGAGACACTGGGTAATATGCCCTAGACACATACTGTTTCACTAAGTGATCTTTTGTGAGAGAGAAATGCTCATTTTATATCCATTTCACAAGAGAGGTTTAGAAAGGTCGAGAACCCCTGCTCTGAAGCCCCTCATTAGGGGTGCACTGTGATGCGAAGAATGTGCATCCTGAGGTCAGCAGAAACAAGAGCGAGTCCAGCACGGCCCTCAGTTGGTCTGAGATGTGCCGGTGGAGGACCTCCTTGCCCGCAGGGCCCTCAGTTTATAAACACACTGATTTTCCTAAGAACCAGATCTCAGTGTGTCTTCTACACCAATGAGCTCTTGCTGCTCCTGGGCACATCTGTGAGTGCGGGGAAAGGAAGAGTCTAGCTGCAGAGGACACCTGGCGTTTTCATCTGCCTTCTGGCATCTGATCTGCCTTCTTCTGGTGCCTGAATGTGCAGTTTTGAGCAGGCTGAATCCATTCCTCCTGGGGGAGGCTTCCCCTTGACCACAATGATTGCGTCAAGGGCAGATATGAGATCCAAACTGAGACTCCCTTTCCCTGAGGCTGAGAGAGGAGGGGATAACAAGCCTGGGGTAGCCAACCACCTTCGCCCCCAGCAGCTGCCCAAGGTTGAAGAAAACACAGAGAAAGCAAAGCAAAGAGATGGGAGAGCACGACTTGAGTCCTCAGGTCTGCATGGTCAAATATACTCTTTTATCTCTTGGTCTCTCTTTTTTGCTTGAGCCAGTTGGGATTGTGCTTTCTCACTTGCTGCCAAGAGTTTCAACTAAACACCCATTAAAATGACACTGCCTGGGCGCCTGGGTGGCTCAGTTGGTTAAGCCACTGCCTTCGGCTCAGCTCATGATCCCAGGGTCCTGGGATCGAGTCCCGCATCCAGCTCTCTGCTCAGCAGGGAGCCTGCTTCTCCCCCTCCCCTCTCTGCCTACTTCTGATCTGTCTGTCAAATAAATAAATAAAAATCTTTAAAAAAAAAAAAAGACACTGCCTTACTTCTCTGCTCTCCCATGACTCATGAAAAAGGCATTGTGTCCTGGGGTACCTGAGTGGCTCAGTCGGTTCAGCAGCTGCCCTCAGTTCAGGTCATGATCCCAGAGTCCTGGGATCGAGCCCGTGTCAGGTTCCCTGCTCAGTGGAGAGCCTGCTTCTTCTTCTGCCTGCCTCTCTGCCTACTTGTGCTCTCTCTCTCTATTATTGCTCTGTCAAATAAATAAATAAAATCTTAAAAAAAAAAAGAAAGAAAGAAAAGGCAATGTGTCCTTTTGCGATGAACTAAAAGCTGGTTTTCCAAAAGTCACCAGGCCACAGTTACTTTTCAGCTTACTCTTGTGAGACAAAGGACATGTAAATTAAGGGCATACAAGTGAAACAACAAATCTCTATTATTTTTGGTACCACAAAAATATAAATGTACAAAGATGACTTGGGAGTGAGTTGACTATCACCATAAAAGTCACTGATGTAATATTTTCAAGATGCTTATAGGTATATATAAATCCAGATCCACAAACCAGGGTGGGAGACAATGTCACATGATTTTATTATCTTTATTTTGACTCAAGGGTCCATCCCAGTGTGGTGGGGTTGATATTTCTTGCAACCAAAGGAGTACTTAGCACATTAATATTTTGAGAAATTCTGATTGAGAAAATGTTGAAGGGTAGGAAGAAAGAGTGGGAAAGATGGAGAAAGAGACCATTGATTTCTGAAGACTCTGAGATTTTTTTCCCTGGCACTTCACTAAGGCCCTCCTTTGGAATCCTGGCAGGCTCTGTGACAGCTTTGACCAACAGAATATGGTGAAGGGATGGACCAGGTTCCTGGCTATAAGGGACACAGGTTTCTACTTCCTGTCTTCTTGAATGCTCACTCTGGGGGAAGTGAGCTGTTTTGTTTTTGTTTTTGTTTTTGTTTTGTTTTGTTTTTTAAGATTTTTTTGTTTTTGAGAGAGGGAACACAAGCAGGGGTAGGGATGGAGGGAGAACCAGGCTCCCTGCTGAGCCAGACATGGGGCTCAATCCCAGGACCCCGAGATAATGCCCTGAGCCCAAAGCAGACACTCAAATGACTGAGCCACCCAGGTGCCCCAGGAAACCAGCGTTATGTACAATGTCTGAGTATCCTGAGAAAAAACCCCAGCTAGCTATAGGGGAAGCCATATGGAGAGAGAAAAATAACTGACCAGCTTCAGCTCCTCCGGCTACCCCAGTCTAAGCCCAGGCATGTAAGTAAGGCAAACCAAGCCTTGGATACCATCTAACTGCAGCCACTTAAGGGACTCCAAGAATAGCCACCCAGCTGAGATCATCAATCTTCAGACCACAGAGATAATAAACAGTGCTTCAAATTCCTCAAATCGGTGTCGCGGGGGTGGTTGTTACATGGCAATAAGTAGCAAGGAAGGAATACCCTACCATCATCATCATTTTCTCCATCAGATGGAGAATAAAAGGGGATCCCCAGTAAAATCAAGCCAAGATGTGGTCAGCCCGGATGTGAGCGCCTGTTGTCTGACTCCAGTCATCCTGGTTTGGAGAGAGTTTAAAAAGGTAGATGTGGCCAACAGTGTCAAGGGAGTGTGGGTCCTGGGAACATTGGCCTGAGCAGGTCTGGGGAAGGGACACAGGAAGATGGAGGACTGCATGGTTGGAGGCATGAGCAGAAGGAAGGATGTGAGAAAACCAGCAGAGATAATGCCCTCAAGATGCTTGGC
The DNA here is from genome assembly GCF_922984935.1 of Meles meles. Classification (NCBI taxonomy): domain Eukaryota; kingdom Metazoa; phylum Chordata; class Mammalia; order Carnivora; family Mustelidae; genus Meles; species Meles meles. Next base: position 40,057,542 of record NC_060081.1, on the reverse strand, counting down.
TATGAAAGGAAAGAGAGATGCAGGCATATATCTAGAATGAGTATCCAGTACAGGAAGTTATTTTTATTTAATGTTTTTATTATGGAAAATTTCAAATACTCATAAAACAGAAAGAATAGTATAATGAAGCCTCAGGTGCCATCACTAATCATCAAACGCCCCCTTCTTCCTTCCTTCCTTCCTTCCTTTCTTTCTCTTTCCTTCTTTTTTTTTTAGAATTATGTATTTTAGAGAGAAAGATTGAGAGCACATACACACATGTGTGAGCATTGAAGGGAGAGGCAGAGGGCGAAGGAGAGAGTCTTAAGCAGACTCCGAGCTGTGCATGGAGCCCAGCACAGGTCCAGATCTCACAACCCTGAGATCATGACCTGAGCCAAAACCAAGAGTCAGACGCTTTACCCACAGCACCACCCAGGGCCCGCCCCTTCCTTCCTTCCTTCCTTCCTTGAGATTTTTTTTTTAAAGTAAGTTCTACACCAAACATGGGGCTTGAACTCAGAATCCTGAGATCAAGAGTCACACGCTCCTTGACTGACCCAGCCAGTGCCCTGCACTCTTCCTTCATTTATGCCCACTACTGAGATTATTTTGAAATACATCCCAGATATATAATTTCAACTGTTAATATTTCAGTGTGTATTCCTAAACTATAAGAACACCTAACAGGGGTGCCTGGATGATTCTGTCAGTTAAGTGTCTGCCTTCAGCTCAAGCCATGATCATAGAGTCCTGGGATCAAGCCCCATGTCAGGCTCTCTGTTCAGTGGGAGCCTGCTTCTGCCTCGTTCGCCTGCTGCTCTGCCTTCTTGTGCTCTCTCTCTCGTGCTCTCTCTCTGTCAGATAAATAAATAAAACCTTTAAAAAAAAAACCCTATTATACATAACCACAATATCATTGTTGTTGATGTGTCTTTCCACCTCTTTTTCTCTCCATGCAATTAATTTATTGAAGAAAGCAAGTTGTTTACTTGGTAGAATTTTCCACAGTCTAGATTTTACTGATTCTATCTTCCTGGTACTAACATGTTCTGTAGATTGGACCTAGAAGCTTGATCAGACTCTCGGTTGATTTTTTACCAAGGACACTTCAGGTGGTATTGAGTTCTTCCAGCAAGAGACACAAAATATCCTTTCCTTTTTGGTGGTTTTAGCAGCCATTAATGAGCATTGCTTATATGAGCTTTACTTCATTAGTAACTTAAAGATCACAGATGCTCTAATTCTATCACTCTTTTCTTTATTAGCTGGAGTGTTGTACAAACTTCCGCTTGTTAACAATTGATCTCTGAGATGGAGTTTATAGAAAAGCTAAGATAAATATTGTATTCTGTTAGGGTCCTTTTTACATTTTTACAATTAAGGACACATCTGAGAGTCCTTTAAGCTTCTTGGCTTTTCTTGTCTGGGGTGCTGCAGCAGACATTTCACAATCCTGCATTATGGTCACTCCATCCCCAATGCCCTTGATGCTTTGGCCCTCTCTCCCCGGACCCACCTTTCTGGAAAAAAATCACCCTAACAGGCCTGTCTTACCCTCCTTCTCTGGGCCTGTTGCTGAGCTGGCGAATGTTCCTGGAGAAAAATCACAAACCAGGGCCGCTGGTTTCACAAATCTCAAACACCCTCCACGCAGCTCCGCAGCGCGACTACGTCTCTCTAAGAACGCACCATGGATCCTTAAGATGTGACTAGGGAGTCTGGGGAACTACATTTCTATTTTTTATTTAACTCTAATTAACTTAAATATCCATTATATCACGTGGCTAGCGGCTACTCTATTGGACAGCGCAGATTATTCAATAATACCTGATTACAGAAGGTTCTATTAGGCCAGTCTGGGAAAGTTGACTTCCTGGCCCCAACATGATCAGTTCATACCTTCTCCCTTTGCCTCAAATCTCCAACATTTACAGTACTCTCCCTTCAGTCTTCCTTGAGAATACAGAGTACAGAAGCTTGCAGATCAAGTCTTCGTCTTTGTCAACGCTACAAGCAAGCTTTCTCAATCTCCCACTGCTAATCTCCAAAATCTATGTACACTTGCTGCCTTGGGGTAAATGTCTGTTTTCCTATCAGAGGCCAAAGTCTCCACGGTGCTCCAAATCCAGCCCCCTTTTGAGTTGCCAAGAACTGTCCCTTAATTTTCGCCTCCTGTTCTGCCCCATCCATCTCCCCCACTCTATTGGGTTGCTCCCACCCACAAGCAAATATGCTGTTGTCTTCAATCTATAGACGTCCTCCTTTCTCCCCCTTCCCACAGTTCTCTCACACCCAGTCATACTCAAGCTAGTTCATTCTGACAGGGGTTCTCAAAGTGTCCTCAGGCTGGTGGCATCAACATCACCCAGGAGTTTGTTAGAAATGCAGATTCCCAGGTACCATTCTAGACCTCCTGACTCAGAAACTCTGGGTCCAGACGTGTTGGTTTCATAACCCCTGCAGGTGTTTGCTTGACTTCAAGGACCACGACCCGTGTTCTACAATAAGTGCCCATGCTTTTTCGTTTTGTGTTCACTTTCCCTCCCATGGAAACTCCTCCAACCTGGCTTCTGTTCTCAGCTCTTCCTCAGGGGATGGTCCTGCCTCTTTTCATCTTCCCTGTTCTTCCCCCAAGGAAATCTCTCTCACTCCTTGATGTTACATCCCATGACCTTCGAAGTCATCAGAGCACTCCCTGCTTTCCTGAGAGCTTCACGTTTGCCCAGATCCAGTCGCCTATTTGCTGACTCCATCTGACTGTCTCCAAAATATCCTAGGAAGTCAGAAAAAATGTTGATGTTCCCCCTCAATCTCTCCTTCCCCCTGTATCTGCCCCTGGCAGCCCCAACTCCATAAATGGCATTCGTTCAGCATCCTCATCAGAAACCTCCAAGTCGTCCTTGATTCTTCCTTTCCTTCCCCACCTTGCACATCCTAACTTGCTCTGCACTGTGTAACACACTGACAAGTTTTGAGGAAGAGGACGCCGGCCTCTTGGGGGCAGGGGTTGCTGAGGGTTAGACTGCCTTCTGTGCCATTTTCTAGGAGGTGAGTCATCCCTCTCCACTCTGCAGGTGTGACTTCGTTCCATTGAGGACTGTATAAAAAAGAGAAACCTGACAAACACTGTCTCAACCAGGTGGTCAAGATCTATGTCAGTGGTGGTAAGTCATGCGGTAATATGCACTGCTGAAAAAATGCGGAGAGAATGACTCTTTACTTCCATTATCTTTCCCCCAAAACCCATAGCCCCAGTCTAATCATGAGGTAAAGTCCAATGAGGAGGGGCGCCTGGGTGGCTCAGTGGGTTAAAGCCTCTGCCTTCGGCTCAGGTCATGATTCTGGGGCACTAGGATTGAGCTCCGCATCAGACTCTCTGCTCAGTGGGGAGCCTGCTTCCTCCCGCCCCGCCGCCTGCCTCTCTGCCAGCTTGTGATCTCTCTCTCTCTCTGTGTCAAATAAATAAAATCTTTAAAAAGAAAAGTCCAATGAGGAACATTCTACAAAATACATATTTGTACCCCTCAAAACTGACAATGTCATCAAAAACAAGGAAAGTCTGAGAAACTGTCACAGTCAAGAGGAGCTTAAGGAGGGAGTACCTGGGGGGCTCAGTTGGTTGAATGTCTGCCTACAGTCCAGGTGATGAGCTCAGGGTTCCAGGATCCCCGCTCAGCAGGGAGTCTGCTTCTCCCTCTGTAACGTGCCCCCCCACCCCGCCCAGCTCATGCTCTCTCTCTCGTTCTTTCTCTCTTTCAAATAAATAAGGACAATCTTAAAAAAAAAAAGAGAGAGAGGGGAGCTTAAGGAGTCATAATGACTAAATGTAATGTGGTATCCTGGATAGATCCTGGCACAGAAAAAAGGGCATGACGTAAAAACTAAGGAGATCCGAATAAAAGCATGGGTTCCGGTTAATAATAACGTATCAATACTGATTAATTATAACAAATGTACCACACATTTAAGATGGTAATAATAAGGAAGATGGGTGTGGGGTGTATGGGAAGTTTCTGTACTATCTCTATAATGTAATTTTTATGTAATCCAAAAATTGCTCTAAAAAATTTTGGGGGCCTTTGGGTGGCTCGGTGAGTTAAGCCTCTGGCTCTTGATTTTGGCTGAGGTCATGATCTCAGGGTGTGAGGTTGAGGCCCACGCCAAGTTCTGAGCTCAGCAGGGAGTCTGCTTGAGATTCTCGCCCTCTGTCCTTTTCCTGCTCGTGTGCACACGCGCTTGCTCACCCTTTCTCTACAATAAAGGAATAAATCCTTAAAAATAAATAAATAAATATCTTTGAAAATAAAAATTAAAATTTAAGCCCCCATTTTAAAGATAAATACTTCCAATTCAACTATAAACTCCTTGCAAAAAAGACACACCTAAAATAAAAATTTCTTAAGTTTAAAATACCTCTTAGGTATGAATTAGAGCTAAACAATTTACCAGTGAGATTGTTTAAGTGTCCAAGTTATAAGGATTAACTAATTCCCAGGTCATACAAATTACTGTATTAAAAAAAATTTTTTTTAAAGACCTTTTTCTAATGTCCCCCTGTGCCCAAAAAGATCAGAAGAGCCAGACACCATGAAGATCATAGTAAAATATTTTTTAAAAATAAGAAAAAAACCCACCATAGTTAAGAAATCAAGATAAAGAAGCATAAGTCCTTTTTAAAGTTACCAAAGGGGGGGTGCCTGGGTAGCTCAGTCATTAAGTGTCTGCCTCCGGTTGAGGTCATGATCCCAGGATCCTGGGATCGAGTCCCACATCGGGTTCCCTGCCCACCAGGAAGCCTGCTTCTCCCTCTCCCACTCCCCCTGCTTGTGTTCCCTTTCTCGCTATGTCTCTCTCTGTCAAATAAATAAATAAATGAATTTTTTAAAAAAGATTTTGTTTATTTAAGAGAGCGAGTGAGCACTAGCAGGGAGAACAACAGGCAGAGGGAGAAGCAGGTTCCCTGCTGAGCAAGAAGCCTGATGCAGGACTTGACCCCAGGACTCTGGGATCATGATCTGAACTGAAGGCAGGAGCTTAACCAACTGAGTCATGCAGGCATCCCAATAAATAAAATCTTAAAAAAAAAAAAAGTTGCTAAAGGAACTCGTGGAAGGATTTAAAGATAAGATAATGAAAGAAGGGAGCAAAGTAGGAAATGTAAAGATGCTCAATTGTCATGGTCATGATGTGGAAATTATAGTTGGTGGCCATTTTGATACATCAACCAATTGAAGGGTTAGGATTGCAGCCAACATCTGTGGGAGATTTCTGGGGGCCCAACATTCATCCACTCAATTCTAGGAGCGGTTCTGAGTTCTGCTGGGATGTCCACACTTCCCAATCCTGGTCCATGAGCTTTAGGTGGAGATGTCTTGAACTCAGCTCATCTGTTCCTATCAACTGAGCCAACTATGCCATTTTGAGAGCTTTCGCTTGTGGCCCAGAATACTGGGTCTGCCTGCAAACCTTCTCTTCCTTTGATGGGGTAATACCTATGAAATAGGGTTTGCTTGATGTTAAGGGGAGCTCTGGGTACTCACTGATTTCTGTGGTTTGGATGGGTTTATGTTTTCTTTCGTTTGTCAGAACGAAGAACGTGCCTTGCTCAGGGCTCCCAAGAAGGACCCAATATCTGCTGTGGGCAAGGATCCCTAGCACAGGATGGGGGAGGATTAGAGGATATTCGTTGTCCTGGCATCCTGTGGCAGATACTGCTAGTACATCACACACGTCTCCTCGGCATTCACCGCTACACATTATGGCTGCTTGCAGCAAACACCTCCAAATTCTCTTGCCTGAGGACTTTTTGCGGGGGAGGTGGGGTGCATAAGAGCAGGCTTAGCTGGTGTGCAGGGCCAGCTGCTGTTCGCAGAATTAATGCCCTAGAAGAAGCTCTATATCCAAGAGGGATGAGTTGGGTAACTACTCCAGTTTCCTTGCCCCTCTGTTGGGATAACTTTGAGGCAGGCTCTATACTGTATCCCTGAGCTCCCCAGTGGGACTGGGCTTCAGCTGCCCACAGAAAAAACTTCCTTGATAGCACACCCTTTCTTTATTTATTTCTCTTCTCTTTCTTATCTTGCTTCCCTACTCCCCTGGAATCTAAACTACTTGAATCTGAATACTCGGCTCATAGTCATATTCTGGGGGAACCCAAACTGAGATACACCCAGTCCCACCATCTCAGGAATAGCACCTGGGTTTTGATTTCCTTAAAACACCCTACCTCCCCATTCTCTCTTTCTCTCCTTCAGTTTCCCTAGTGGCCTCACTCCAGCTCTAGCATAGAACAGACGGATCAGACTTAGTTAATCAGCAATGATCTTTCACCAGTCACAGAGGGTAGCGTGTTACCCATTCAGAGCCAATGAGATGCAATGAGACCTTCAAGTCACTGACTTTGAGCCTGGGAGGATTCTGAAGTTCAGTGTAATGTGTCAGTTTGGCCGGGGCTGGTAAAACATTATTTCTGGGTGGGGCTTCGAGGGGGTTTCTGGAAGAGATTAGGATTTGAGTCAGGAGACTGAAAGATCTGTCCTCACCACTCTGGGCAGCATCATCCAACCCATGGGGCGGGGGAGCACTGAGTAGAGCAGAGAGAGGAGGTACTTGCCTACCTTGGCTTGATGGCATTAGCACCTGCACGCACAAGGACCTGGTGGGGATTGTTTTCTGCTTACACAGTGGGGAGAACTGGTATAGGCTGTTCTGGTTCCTAAGGGGCAAGGCACCCCCCAGCCCAGGGGGGCAGCCTAGGGGAAGGAAGGATGTCAGCATGTTCCACAGAAACTCCTCCCTCCAGACTCTCTGAACCCAGAATAAAACAAGCTACCCACAGCTCCCAACGAATACCACAATAAACACAGGTTTATTCCAGGAATATGAGTCCAAAGAGACAGATCAGGATTTACATGAGAGCAGTCTGTCCCCTGAAGGTAACTCCAGGGAAACCAAAAGCCTCTCCCTACTTCAAAAACATCCATCCACCGATGGGCTGACGTGGATATTGGGACACAATACTATCTTCCCACCACCAAATATCGTCCCATACCGAAATGCAGATGCCCCCAGGACAGGTGGCTCCATTGGCTTCTATCAGATTTTAATATGTAAAGTAAATTTATTACAGAGTTTCACAGATTTTTATGAGGAACCTGGAGAGAAGGGTTTGGCCCCAGAGGATAAAGGATCAAATCACGCCCCCTCATTTACAGATGGCCTGTGACTGCTTGGGCGCTACAAGGGCACACCGAATCATTGCCGCGGAGACTGTAGGAGCTGTGGAACCTAAAATATTTACGATCTGGCCTTTCACGGAGCAAGTTTGCTGGCCCTTCCAAGCCAGTGGTTCTTCAACTCGAGAGTGTGTCGGGATCCCCCAGACGGTTTGCCCGCCAAGCGAGGCAAGTCCATGCCAGAGTCTCTGATTCATTCCTAACAAGCTCCCGGTGCGGCTGTTCTGCAGCCCACCTTGGAGAACCATCCTCTAACCTGGCTACCTCGTTGCTTGACATAATGCTGTTCCTTTCAGAGCTCCATTCCACAGTTCACTGCTGTGGAGGCCCAGACTCCATGGCCATTCTGAGTGACTGCAGCCCACCAGGTGCTTCCACAGCTGTGGCCCCGTGGCTCGTGGATGAATGACGACAGCTACACAAGTTAACACCTGGGAAAGGGCAGAGGCTCAGGTGTGGTAACTAAGAGATCCTAAAATATAGAAGCTTCCATAAGAAAGATGACTGCTAGTTTTTTTGTTTGTTTGTTTGTTTTATTAAAGATTACTATTTACTTAATTGACAGAGAGAGACACAGCGAGAGAGGGAATACAAGCATGGGGAGTGGGAGAGGTAGAAGCAGGCTTCCCACCGAGCAGGGAGCCCAATTCGGGGCTCAATCCAAGGACCCTGGGATCAGGACCTGAGCCTAAGGCAGACGCTTAATGACTGAGCCACCCAGGCGCCCCCAAGAAGTCTGCTTCTACCACGTCAACATTCTAGCGGATCCAGGATGACACTCTCTTTCCCTTTCTAGGGAGGTGGAAGACAGATCTGAGAGAAGGACCAGCAAGCTGCCCCAGAGCACTGCACTATTCTCTATGGACTTAAGAAATCAAAGGTTTAGCGCTCGCTCATGCTCCCCGTCCAAGCCCAGCACCCAGAGGCTCAATCCAGGTTGATGCTGTCCTCCCTTTCAGACCCAGGTAGAAGTGTTCCATTTTTCCAATTTTGCTTTTTAAAAATAATTTTTGTTACAATTTTATTGTTAAGTGATCTCACCGCCCCACACGGGTGTCAAACTCACAATCCCGAGGTCAAGAGTCGAATGCTCTGCCTACTGAGCCAGCCAGGCGCTCCCCCACCCCAAATAATATTTTGAAACATGCATAAAGAAAAGTGCACCAATAAAAAAAAGTGTACTGGTGGGCACCTAGGTGGCTTAGACGGTAGAGCATCTAGCTCTTAATTTTGGTTCAGAGTTGTGGGATAGAGCCCAGCATAGGGTTCTGCATTCAGTGGGGAGTCTGCTTCTCCCTCTGCCCCGTCCATTCATGCTCTCACTGTCTGAAATAAGTAAATAAAATGTTTAAAAAATTTTTGTTTATGAGATTTACCGAGTCATTGCATGTAACAAACAAGCAATAAACGTTTATTTTGTGGGTGTTCATTTTTTTTGGTACCTTTTTATCCATTCTACCATCGATGGACATTGTATTCCAGTCTGCGACTATTCCTAATTGTGTTCCTATGCACGTTCTAAGGCATGTCTCTTAGTCAACATCCACTGCATTTCTTTTGAATATTTACCTTGAGTGGCATTGCTGGGTCATAGGGACAAGAGAGTTGTATGCTCAGTCTTGGTACTTATTGCCAGAGTTCTCCACATGCTTGAATCAGTTTACACACCCATGAGCAGCATGTGGGAACCCCTGTTGCTCCACATCCCCACCGACACTTACAGCCTTAAACGCTGAGTCTGATCCAGTTGGACTTGGCTGGAAAGTATAAAGACAGACCATCTTTCACTTTCAAAAGCCACAGGATGCTAGGAGAGACACACGTGCAATGTTTGACGAGTGTGACACCACATCCAGTGTTCTCATTCTCGGCACCAGGGAGCTCAGATTGGCAGCCCAACACATTTTATAGCCCTGGTATGAGATCTGGAGATTTAATATAAAAATATAGCCATCTTGCTTCTGTAAAAAAGTGGGAGATTCAGCAATACAAGGTCTGTGCTCTCTCATGAGTGGAATTGGCTGCAGTTGAAGGATGGTGGCTCCCAACCCAACGTTCCCCCTTTCCCTACACCTGCTACAACTGACCCATTTCATTCATTGACCTTAGCTTCCCAACCTTAGCTTCCCACAGTTCACACTGCATGTGAACCCCCAGCTTCCCTCCTAGCTCTGATCAAGGCATCCAACCTGACAACCAAGGCATGCTGTACCTTCCATAAGATGTTAGGAATGTGTCAGAAATATCTTCTCTGCCCCCATATATCTCACTATTACAGCTTTTACTTTTTTAAATAATGTTCTAGGGGTGCCTTGGTGACTCAGTCAGTCAAACGACTGACTCTTGGTTTCTGTTCGGGGTCCTGAGACCCAGACTCATGTCAGGATCTGTGCTCAGTTTGGAGTCTGCTTGTTTCTCTCCCTCTGATTTGCCCCTTGTTCTCTCTCTCATCAATAAAGAATCTTAAAAAAAAAAAGTTCTCTTCCTGCAGGCATTTCTCAAATAGAATAAAAATTACTGGGAATAATGAAACTGTAAATTGCCCTTATGATGATGAATACTTCCTGTTTCAGGTGTCTTTTGCTGGGTAACCAGCCATCCCCAAACTTAGCAGTTCAAAGGGTGCCTACCTGGGTGGTGCAGTTGGCTAAGTATCCAACTCTTGGTTTTGACTCAGGGTTGAGACCTCAGGATCATGACCTCAGGGTCATGAGATCAAGACTTGCATCTGGCTCCAAGCACAGCGTGGCGTTTGCTTGAGATTCTCTCTCCCTCTCCCTCTGACTCTCCCACTTAACCCCCCCTCAAATAAATTTAAAAATCTTTAAAAAAACACACAAAACCTTAATAGCTCAAAACAGCATTTTATTTGAACAAGGGTCAGTATTTGATCAGGGCACAGTGGGAACAGCTCATCTCTGTTCTGTGATATCTGGGATGTCAGTTGGAAGAGCTCCAACAGCTGAGATCTGGTTAGAGCAATCCAACTGGGCTTCCATGTCTAGGCTTAAGTCCTTGCCATTGGCTGGGCTCCTCCATTCTCCTCTGAATCTCCTCTCCATGAGGCTATCCTGGGCTTCTTTACACCTTGGTACAATCAGATAGCTGGATAGCCCCCTCCAGGGGCTGGTTTTCCCTAGGGAGCAAGAGCAGAAGCTGCCAGACCTTCTTAAAGCTTAGACCTGAAACGGCATCATGTCTGCCACATTCTATTAGCCAAAGCAAGTCGCAAGATCAACCCCAAGTTCAAGGGGAGTAGCAGAAATAGACTCTGCCCCTCAGTGGGGAAAATTGTCAAGAACTAGGGGCCATCTATAATCTACCCTACCTCTCTTACCTGCCACTCTTTCTCTGTCCTCCATTAGCCCTCTCTGCCACTCTGCTTTCCACACACATGTATGGAATCTTCTAGTCACCATGCTAATTATAGGAGTACAGAGATAACGAACGGTCCTTGACCTCAAGAAGCTTACAGTCTAATAGAGAAACCACAAACCGATAATTACAATAAAGTGAAAAATGCAAGGATTTGTGTACATACGTATATGGTCTTTACTTTTTAAAAATTTTATGTCTTAAAGTAATCTCTAGGGGCACCTGGGTGGCTCAGTGGGTTAAGCCTCTGCCTTCGGCTCAGGTCATGGTCTCAGGGTCCTGGGATCAAGCCCCGCATTGGGCTCTCTGCTCGGCCGGGAGCCTGCTTCCCCCTCCCTCTTTCTGCCTGCCTCTCTGCCTACTTGTGATCTCTGTCTGTCAAATAAATAAATAAAATCTTTAAAAAAAATAAATAAAGTAATCTTTACACCTAACATGGGCTATGAACTCACAACCCCCAAATCAAGAGTCGTATGTTCTTCTGACTGAGCCAGCCAGGCACCCCTGTGTATGGTCTTTTTTTTTTAAATTTTATTTATTTATTTGACACAGGGAGAGATTGCAAGTAAGCAGAGAGGCAGGCAGAGAGAGAGGGGGAAGCAGGCTCCCTGCTGAGCAGAGAGCCTGATATAGGGCTTGAACCTAGGACCCTGAGATCATGACCTGAGCCAAAGGCAGAGACTTAACCCACTGAGCCACCCAGGCGTGCCCCTGTATATGGTCTTTTAAAATCTTCTTTATTTTTTAAGATTTTATTTATTAGACAGAGAGAGACACAGCAAGAGAGGGAACACAAGCAGTGGGAGTGGGAGAGGGAGAAGCAGACTTCCCCGCCCAGCAGGGAGCCCAACGTAGGGCTGGATCCCAGGACCCTGAGATCGTGACCTGAGCCAAAGACACCCGCTTAACTGGCTGAGCCACCCAGGTGCCCCTGTATATGATCTTTAAAAGACAGGCCAAGGAGTGCTTGGGTGGCTCAGTGGGTTAAATATCTGCCTTTGGCTCAGGTCATGATCTCAGGGTCCTGGGATCGAGCCCCACACGGGGCTCCCTGCTTCCCCTTCTCTCTCTGCCTGCCTCTCTGCCTACTTGTGATCTCTCTCTGTGTCAAATAAATAAAGTAATAAGTAAAATAAATAAAGAATAAAGAATAATAAAGAATAAAGAATAATAAATAATAAATAAATAAAGTAATAAATAAATAAGAGAGACCAATATATTATTCATATTTGTAACCCATCTAATTAAGGAGTCTGAATCCTCAGAAACTCTATATAAACCTCTATAAACACTAATTGAACCAAAGAATGAATGAATGTCCCTAGCACCTGAGCAAGAAATGAGCTTATTTGATCACTTTCTATGAGAAAAATAACTGGAGGGATGTCTTGAAATCAGCTTAATGAAATTAACTGCCCAGTTACTAATTTGCCAAGTGATAAAAATGCCAGGATTTTAAAATTTCTATTGTGAGGCATAAAATATTCATTTATGTGTGCAGAATTGTTGAAGCACCCCAGCACCCAGAAAATTCCCATAGGATACTCTTTGGAAAAGGCTGGAGTGAGCATTCCAGGATCACTGGGACACACTGTGGGGAAAGCAAGTAGAAGGAAGGACCAACATGGGCAGAAGGGTCCTGAAGAGCAAGTGGGATGGTCAAGGGTAATTTCGCTTAGCTCATGGTTCTGCCTGCATGCCTACAACTTAACTGTCACTTGTCACATTGAGGCTCACATTGCTTGAGAAAACAAACATTTGTTTGTTTAAGCTACTGCTTCTTGGTTTATTTTGTTGGTCTTGGTCAAATGTCAAGTTTTCTTTTAACTCAACGTATACACAGACAGTGGAGCCTTGGGGCGGGAAGGATAGAGACCCGGGTGCTGCAAAGCTATATTGGGGCAAGTTCCCTAGGAGGAGAGCTGAAAACGGGGGTTCTCGTCTGGGTGTTTCATTGGTGGTTGCTCATAGGAAAACCTTGTAAAGAAGTAAGGAGAACAGGACCTAGCAGGAGGAAAAGCCAAACACGGATGTGGTTTCAGGTGAAGCTGGCCTCAGCTCCATCCCACGGGGAACGCTGAAGTATAAATCACAACATTGTCACTCTGCCTTGAGGCACGGGAACTGGGTTTTTGCACCCCATTATAGCCAGCCACTGGCTGGGACCACCCTGGTTTGAGATTGGGGGTTAAAATCCACAGGGATTTTAATGGCCCAAGGGCAAGTGCGGGATAAAGTTGTAGATGGGAGCCATTAGCCACAGCACCTGCAGCAGCTCTGGGGCAGTAAAAGGGATGATCCCAGAGGATCCGAGTGAGGCACCAACAGCACCTGCTACAGAGGATGACTGATTCTTCCCGCGAATTATGATGAACCTTAAAATCTAACACATATACACCTATAAGAATGGCTAAAAGGTTATACATGCTGACCAGAATGTTTCCCAAAAGCTGATGAAGACGGAAGAACAGGAGCTCTCTTTACATTGTTGGTTCAGTCGATTTGGGAAAATACTTGGCTATACTTAAACGAACAAAGAAACTGTGATCAAGCAAGTATTTTATTTTAAAAAATTTTTAATTTATGCTTTTCTTTTCCTTTTTTCTTTTTAAGATTTATTTATTTTGAAAGAGCAGAAGGAAAGAGAGAGAACACAAGAGGGGTGGAGGGCAGAGGGAGAAGCAGGCTCCCCACTGAGCAGGGAGCCTGATGCGGGGCTCCATCCCAGGACCCTGAGATCACGACCTGAGCCAAAGGCAGATGCTTAACCACTGAGCCACCCAGGCGCTCCAAGAAGGTCACGTTTTTATTTATTTTTATTTTATTTTATTTTTTTCAAAGAATTTATTTATTTATTTGACAGACAGAGATCACAAGCAGGCAGAGAGGCAGGCAGAGAGAGAGGAGGAAGCAGGCTCCCCGCCAGGCAGAGAGCCCGATGTGGGGCTCGATCCCAGGACCCCGAGATCATGACCTGAGCCGAAGGCAGAGGCCTTAACCCACTGAGCCACCCAGGCGCCCCCTGTTCATCATCTTTTTAAATTTCATTTCCTTTTCCTTTCATGTGGGAAGCACTGTAATAAATGATACACGTCAAAGATAAGTAAGACCCAGCTCTTGTCTCCAGGGATTTAAAATGTGACAGCAGTGAAGAAATCGACAGGTGCGACAAATTAAATAGTAATAATATGAGAATTACGCAAACTACACAGGAGTATGTAAGAATTTTTGAAGACTCCTAGAAGAGCATCAAAAATAGAAGTGAAACTGGTAGATACAAGATGATTAAAAGCGATAGCAGTAGGTGTATTTTATTGTCTTTTGGTAAAAAGGAGGGAAAATATTTGTATTTGCTTCTATATATTAACTCTGAAAGATACATGAAAAACTAAGAGGTTATCCTGGGGCAGGGAGAGAACTGAGCAAATGGGAAGAAATGTGTTTTAAAATGTACACAGAGTTTGGGTTTTTGGTTTTTTAATTTATTATTATTATAATTATCATTATTTTTTTAAAGATTTTTATTTATTTGACAGAGAGATAGATCACAAGTAGGCAGAGAGGCAGGCAGAGGGAGAGGAGGAAGCAGGCTCCCCACAGAGCAGAGAGCCCAATGCGGGGCTTGATCCCAGGACCCTGAGATCATGACCTGAGCTGAAGGCAGCAGCTTAATCCACTGAGCCACCCAGGCGCCCCTAATTATCATTATTTTAACATCAAATTTGTTTTAATCAGATATGGTAGGACACACAGATGGGGCAATGACTCTCACAGAGGAAAAATTGTCCCCTAGAAACAGGAAGTACAGCACACAGGGGACACACCCGGGGAAACACCAGAGTTGGTGAAGAAGCAGAGGGAGACAAGAGGAAAATGTGGGCAAACATCTTACTGTGGTTTCAAAGGAAAGGGTGAAGTAGAGTGAATGGGCTTGATATTGGCTAGTTTGATCATTTCAGTGGGCTCTGGGGCATGGGGGCTATCTTTACTTTCCTGTTATTTGGCTGGAGTGTAAAAGCCTGACAAAGCCTGAATTGGTGGTTTGCACGTGAAAGACACACTTGCTGGTTAAGTCCTTCACTATTTCTAGGAATGGTCTGCCCTGGGAGGGGAAGTATCTCTAGGTTCAGCAAGATGTCACATCATCAGAAAATAAAGAAAATAAACAACACTTAATATTTTCACATATTGTGGGAAACATTATGACATACAGCTCCTCCTTCTCTGATACCCAAGATGGTGGCCTCCAGTGGTCAGGTCTTCAGTAGTTCATGGTGGTGCATGATCATGGCTGACCGGTCCAGAGTAAGATCAAGTTGGACCAATAAGATTCTTTCTTCTGAAATCTGATGCTTCAAACATAGAGAGATAGGCCAAAAAAAATTCTGGAGCTCAGTTTTTTCAAGGATAATAACAATTATTTTCCATACTTGACTGTCCAATATGGTAGCCACTTGCCACATGTGCCTATTAAGTACTTAAAATGTGGCTAATCTGAGTTGAGATGTATTGTAAGTGCATCAGATTTTGAAGACTTAGCACAAAAACAAAATGCAAAATATCTCATTCATACATTTTTATATTATTATTCTTCAAAGAATAATATTTTGCATATACTGGGTCAGATAAGATATATAAAAATTAATTTCACCCGTTTATTTTAAATATAGATAGTCCTAGAAAATGTGAAATGACATTTGTGACTCATGGTCTGTCTCCCGAGTAGATAGCATTACTCTGGACAAAGAGAAATCTGTGAATATACAGTGAAACTTTTTTCTTTTTTTTTTCCTTTTATTTATCCAGTGAAAAATTTCTTTCATCTTCTCTTTCCCTGTCTTGGTTATTCAACTCTTCAATTATCTGAAAAACTCATATGCTTCATATGTGTATGTGTATGAACTAGCTGGAGTTCATTTCTATTTCTTGCCACAAAATTAAATCATATGATGTTGTGAATGTTCAGAAAAGGATTAACCCAATCAGAGAGGGTGACCATAAATTAAACCAAGCAAACCCTATTAGGACACAGAGAACAGAAATGACAACAGGCAGACAAGAGATGTCAACACAGTTTTGAAAGATGGAAAGTAGATGGACAAGTAAAGTCCAGGATAAATTCCAAGCCACCGAGCATTACTTTTGCTGCATTCTGTTGTTGGTCAAGTCGGCTACAAAGATCCATCCAGATTCAAGAGTAGGGAGCATAGACCCCCATGTCCCATGCTCTCCACCATCTTGTTTTGCCCAGCCCCGGGAATGAAGAACCTAAACCACTCAGGCCCTACTGAAAACAGCAGAATTGAACAAACGTCTACCTACCAATCGGGGATTCCTGGAATCCTTCTCCTGCTGGTCTCCTAGGATGGTGACTGCCAGTCCTTTATCTCCCAATCAGAACATTAGAAGATTCTTTTCTGGAGAAATTCTCAGCATAAGAGAAAAGACCTGTAGATACAAACATTCACCCCAGTAAAGTGAAAAATGAGATATTCTTAAAAAAAAAAAAAAAAGATTCCTTGTAAATGGAAAAAAAAAGATGAAATAGAGTCAACATTTCTTCTTTCTGGTGTGAAATATCCCAAATCAACAAGGAGACCAAGAACAGAAATGCAAACTCATTGTCAGGACTGCTCCGAAACCTTAAACAAAAATATGGTGTTAGAACAGTCAAAGTACAGGAGATATAGAGAGAAAGGATATTTGCAGCTGCAGAGATTAGAAAATAATTAGCCTAGAACACTTTTCCAAAGTAAGTGCTGCACCTGAGAGTCTAAAACCAACAACCTCCTGTTGCAACAGCAGAACAGTGTTCTATAGGCTGTTGGTGGCATCTTCCCTGGACCCTTCAGGTAGGAGACTTGAGACACTCTCCTCCTCATTTCTTTTATTGCCATCATTGGCATCAAGAGAGAACCTAGCATCCTCAGCTTTCCTTTCCTCCAGGGATGAGGATCAGGAGAGATCCCCAAACCCCCATTCCTGTCTATGTCCAACACTCATCCTTGCTTTTACAATATGCCTTGAATCCAGGACTTACATCATTAGGTCCTTCACTCATGTTTGAGAAGCCCCAGAGGCCCAGCTCACCCCTCATCACCCACACTCCCATCCCAGAAAAGCTCTGCACATTCTTCATTTTGTCCTTTTCCCCACCACTGCCTACTCATCAAACTTCTTTTCTACTGTGCAACAACAAAATCCCCTGCATCCTTAACATCTCTCAGCAGCTCCCCCAGCTTCCTGCTCTAGTGGAAGTCTGACTTTCCCCTCAGGACACTGTATCCCCTTCATCCCTCTCAAGAGTGGCTGTTTTTTCTCCCACACTGGATAGGAGGTACGATAGGTATCTTCCTTGCTCCTCCTGGCTACTTCCAGATTATTCTCCCTCTTTACTCTGCAAATCTCAGCTTTAAATATCCTCTATCACCTTGTATCACCCACTACCCCCCTATGGCTATCACCTACTCCCCTGGGGGTAACCCCCACCCCTATTTCTTGGCAGTCTTAGCCCTTGGCTCAAAATCACTCTAAAACTTTTAACTCAAGGGGACTTCAATATATGTAGGTGACCTTTCCAACCTCTGGTCTTTCAATTTCCTGAACTGCAACAACTTCGGCCTTCATCTTATCTCAGCCCCTCATTTCTATGGTCACACACTAGACCAGTGCTACTGAGTGTGGGCCGTGGGCAAGTGCTGGCTGATGAACTCTTGTTAGTAGTCCTCACAAGGTGACCACAGAAATTCTAGAGGAAGCTTTTAGGTACTTTCAAAGCAATTTGACACTGCTGTGACATCTAACCATGTGATTAATGCTTTTTGGGTCAGTGTATTTTATAAATGTCTTTTTAAGGAAACTCCATTTGTTCCAGCTCTGTGTGTATGTGAGGTTGTGGGGGTAGGGGGTTGTGATGGATTGCATGGGGAAGAAAGAAAAACGCTTGTTCTATCATCGCAGCTGCCTGGCTCGCTGCCTAGATCTTATCACTACCAGTAATCACTTCTGTGACATAATCTCACTCTATTAAAAAAAAAAGATTTTATTTGTGAGAGAGAAAGAGAGAGAGAACAGGAGAAGGAGGGGCAGAGGGGGTGAGACAGACAGTCCCAAGCTGATATCCCGTTGAGCAGAGAGCCGTCCTCAGGGCTTGAGCCTAAGATTTTGGGATCATGACCTGAGCTGAAGTCAGATGCTTAACTGACTGAGCCACCCAGACACCTGTTTGTTTGTTTGTTTGTTTGTTTGTTTGTTTGTTTTTTAGGTGTGACATAATCTCTCTTCATGCATTCCACTTCTGACCACCATCACTTATGGTATCTCCAACAATCGTTTGACCCACCAGAACCCCCAACCCATTAATCTGGTCACTTGCTCACCACCACTCTTGCCTTTTGTTCCATCCCCACCCAGCTTACTTTCCATGGCCAGTAATTATCATCGCACCCTCCCTTCGCTTAAGGGAAAGAGGGCTTTCACTTCAACATATTCACTCGGCAAAACCTCAAAACCGATTAAATCCATCTCTCCACTTATTCTGGTTTCATGCCCGTGGAGCTGAACAAGCTGGGGAAAAACACTTTAAATGCACATCAACAGCTTCAGTTGGATCCCTGACACTGCTCAGGATTCACGTTATACTTCCCTTGCCCATTCACTCCCCTATTCTCCTAGATGGCTGCTGCACAGATGCTCCTTTGTCCTCAGACAGATGACACCTCCTTCTCTGTCTTCACTCTCAATTGATGGCCTTGCTTCCTACTGCAAGGATCTTAGAATCTTAGCACATAGCTTCTACACCTCCCCCTGCCCCATCTACCCACCTGTACCACTGGCACTCACATACTCTGTTACCAGAGTATGGTAACATACTCATTTTTCCTGCTCTTATCTAAGGCCAGTCCCTCCCCTTGAACATTAGATCTCATCATCCTCTCTTGTTCATTTAAAGAAATCACTCCAGGGATTCTTCCCTTCCTTCCCCACACCATCCATGTTTCCCTCTCTACTGGATCATTCTCATCTGGACACAAGAATGCTTACAAAAACAACACAAAACAAAAAATTATCTTAATTTTACTTTAATGATCATCTACCACGCTGTGCCTTTTCTTTGCAGCCAAACTCTTCTGCAGGGCTGTCTGTGTTACTATCTTTGGGTTTTTTTCTGCATTCGCTCTTAAATCCACTCCACTTTTGCTTTCATGCTCACAGAGAAAACCCCTGAAGCAGCTTTTTTCACGATCACCAGTAACCTTCACATGGACGAATCCAGTCTTGGTCCTCCTATTCCTTAAACTATTAGCATGTCACATAGTTGATCACTCTTCTACTTCACCAGGTCTTAGGACATCTGGTCTCTTGGTTTTCTTCTACTTATTGGCCATTCTCTCTCAGTCACCCTCGTTGGCTCTTCACCTTCAACCACCCCATGCTAGAGCATCCAAGGACTCTTTATTTATTTATTTAAAAGATTTTTATTTATTTATTTGACAGAGATCACAAGTAGGCAGAGAGGCAGGCAGAGAGAGGGGGGAAGCAGGCTCCCCGCTGAGCAGAGAGCCCGATTCAGGGTTCAATCCCAGGACCCTGGGATCATGACCCCAGCCGAAGGCAGAGATTAACCCACTGAGCCACCCAGGTGCCCCCAAGGACTCTTTCTTTAGACTCCTCTATTTATACTTAATTCCTTGGTGATGTCATCCAGTCATAAAACCTCAAATTCCAGGTATATAAAACCCCCAAGTTTACATATCCATATAGACTTCAATCTCAAGTTCCAGACCTGTGTATTCAAATGCTTACTCACACCTCCATTTAATGTCTAGTACACACCTCACACTTACGCACAAACTGAACCATTGATCTTTACCCACAGGTCCTGTGTCCACCTTTCCAATGGTGAACTCATCCAATTGATCAAACCAAGAACTTTGGAGTCATCCTTGATGATCTCCTTCTCTTAAACCCTGCACCTAACCCATCAGCAAATCTAGTTGATTCCATCTTCAAAGCACATCCCGAATTCACCTACTCTTCGTCATCCCCACTGCTTCCATCCAGGTGCAAGCCACCACCACTTTTTGTCAGGATTATCAAAATAGACTTGTGATTGGCCTTTTGCTTCTACCTTTGCTCTCTACAATCTATTATCTACCCAGTTAGTGGAGTGATGCTTTTCAGTCGTAAGTATGATTGTGCCAATTCTCTTCTGAGAACCCTGCAATGGCACCCATCCCATTCAGAGTAAGAGGCAAAATCCTTCCCATGCTCTACAGGGCACTAAATGATTTGCCCCACCATTACCTTTCTGATCCCCTCTCTTATCATTCTTGACCCTGACCATTCAACCCTAGCCACACTGCCCTCATTGTTATGCTGCAAAAATGTTATCATGGCCCCTTCTCAGAGCCTGTGCACCTACTATTCCCTGTGTCTGGAACACTCTTCTCCCACAGGTCCACATGGCTCCTCTGTCAAATTCTTCCCATCTTTGTTCAATATCACATTGTCAGTGAGACCAACAGTGATCATCATTTTGTAATTTTAATCAGACTTCTTCTCCCCGCTGGCCCTCTAGTCTTCTCACCGCTGGCCCTCTAGTCTTCTCACCCTGCTTGGCTTTTCTTATCACTTTCAACATACAATACAAGCTATCAATGTATTTTTGCATTATCTGTTTTCTCCACAAGTATTCCTTAAGGTTAGATATTTATCAGTTTTGTTTATATACGTATATTCCAAGTACCTAAAACACTACCTGACACTTAGTATCACCAAATACATACTTGTTGAATGAACTTAGACTCACAGATTCAGGAAACAAATCGATTACAAAGGGGTGGGTGGGCAGCAAAGTAGGTCAAAGGGATTAAGAGGAGTAAACTTTCAGTTATAAAATAAATGTCATGGAGGGTGCCTGGGTGGCTCAGTGGTTTAGGCCACTGCCTTCGGCTCAGGTCATGATCTCAGGGTCCTGGGATCGAGTCCCGCATCGGGCTCTCTGCTCGGCAGGGAGCCTGCTTCCCTCTCACTCTCTCTGCTTGCCTCTCTGCCTACTTGTGATCTCTCTCTGTCAAATAAATAAATAAAATCTTTTAAAAAATAAATAAATAAATGTCATGGAAATGTAGTATATGACATGGGAAATTGAGTCAATAATATTGTAATAACTTTGTAATGTGACAGATGAAAACTAGACTTATGGGGATCATTTCATAGTGTATAAAAATATCAATATATATCTGAAATAGGATATTGTATGTCAATTATACTTCAATAAAAAAATACTTATTGAATGAAGGAGTGAATGAATGAAGAGTGAAGACAGGGCTGAATAAGAAATCACCAGAGAATTCTTATTTGCAGACTCAATCAGTGAGGCTGAGGAGGATGACAGGATGAAGAGACATCCCTGATTGTGAGCAGAGTCAGTCTTGGTTGGTTGAGGACAGGTAAAGGCTAAAATAATTCACTAACCATGAATCCTATGTCATGAGAAGAATTCTTGATGTCTTATGTCCTAATCCTTCCATACATTTCTCCTGTAAATAGCCCCACAGAGAACTCACTTCCTTCAAAGATTAAATGATGATGATAATAATTACAGAAGCAGAATAAGAAATGGTAAAGGATGTATACGGATACCAACAAGAAAACAAAGGAGAGGGGTGCTTGAGTGATTCAGTTGGTTGAGCGTCTGACTCTTGGTTTCAGTTCAGGTCATGATCTCATGGGTTGTAAGACTGAGCCCTAGGAGCCCTATGGTGGGCTCCTCACTCAGCAAGGAGTCTGCTTGAAAGATTCTCTGCTTTTGCCCCTCCCCCTGATCCTGCTTATGCTCTGTCCCTCTTTCTCAAAATAAATAAATAAATCTTAAGAGCTCTCACCAGAATAATGTTGCCCAGGAATAAACAAAAATTTGACTACATACATATTGCCATGACTTACAACATTCAACAAAGGAAACTGAAGAGCACAAATTAGAGCTCCACAAGATTAAGTAAGCCATAATGAGACAACAAAAGGAAATGAAGGGAGTGACATGGGTAAAATGGTAAACTAGAAAGCCCTACCTCAGGAATTTCACTTCTTACTTCAGGAATCTCATTTACCCATAGAAACATGGGGGAAAACAACGAAAAGCTGTCTGAATAAACATTGAAGGAGCTTTAGAAACCAACAAATTTTTTCAGCAACCAAGCAAAAAACGCAGTTAAGAAAAACCCACATTCTCAATGGTGAGAAAGTTTTGTGGTAAAGGTAAATACATGAATAAACATAAAAGCCATATCATATGATAATATTTCATATTTTAGTATTATATTAAACTTCAACATTTTGCATTTTATAATTGCAAAACTGTAACTCCACTTTTCATTTGCTGAAGGATTTAAAAGACGAATACACAAAAATATGTTAGTGTGTACAAATTACATAAAGGTGTAATTTTGTACACACTAACATAGAAACAGACTGAAAACAGACTGAAGTCTCCAGTCAAAGGCATAGATTGGGAGAATGAATTAAAAAACATGATCAAACTATATGCTATTTACAACAGACTCATTTTATATCTAAAGAGGCAGAATAAATTGAAAGTGAAACAATGGGAAAAAATATGCCATGCAAACAGTAACCAAAAGAGAGCAGGGGTGGCTATATTAATATCAGACAAGACAAAAGTGTTATAAGAGATAAAGAGGCATATAATATATTGATTAAAAAGGTCAATTGCCCAAAGAAGATATAACAGTTATAAATACATATACGCCAAACATTAGAAAGTCAATATAAGAAGGAAACATTGGCAGAATTGCAGGGAGAAATAGACATTTCTTTCTTTTTTAAAAAAGATTTTATTTATTTATTTGACAGAGAGAGAGAGCACGAGCAGGGGAGCAGCAGGCAGAGGGAGAAGCAGACTCCCCACTGAATAGGAAGCCCGATGCGGGATTCGATTCCAGGACCCTGGGATCATGACCTGAGCAGAAAGCAGATGCTTAATGACTGAACCACTCAGGCTCCCTGAAATAGACATTGCTGTAATAGTAGAAGACTTCCACATACTACCTTCAATAAAGATAGACAATCAATAAGGAAATAGAGGACTTTAACAACACCATAAACCAGACATACACAGAACACTCTTCCCAACAGCGGCATATACGTTTTTCTCAACTGACTTCCTGAACACTTTCCAGAGAGACCATATGTTAGGCTAAAAAACAAGTCTTAATGAATTTTAAAGGATTAAATCAAAGTATCTTTTCTGATCATGATGGAATGAAGCAAGAAATCAATGACAGAAGGAAAACTGGAAAAGTCACAAATACATGGAAATTAATCAGCATGCTTTTACACTAAATTCCACATCTGAAACTAATTATTACACTGCATGTTAATTAACTGGAATTTAAATAAAAACTTGAAAAAAGAAAAAATAAACAGCATGCTTTTATTTTTTTAGTAGATTTTATGTATTTATTTGAGAGAAAGAGAGAGAGCATGAGCAGTGGAGAGGGGCAGAGGGAGAGAGAGAGAAGCAGACTCCCTGCCCAGCAGGGAGCCTGATGCTGGGCTCAGTCCCAGGACCCTGAGATCATTACCTGAGCCAAAGGCAGACGCTTAACCAACTGAACCACCCAGGCATCCAAAAGCATGCTTTTAAGTAAACAGTGGGTAAGAGGAAAAATCACAAGGGAAATTAGAAAATACCTTGAGACAAATGAAAACAAAGACACAAAATACCAAAATGTATGGGATTCAGTGAAAACAGTGCTAAGAGGGAAATTTATAGCAATAAATGCACACATTGAAAAAGAAAACATATCTCAGATCAATAACCTAACCCTACACTGAAAAGGAGAGCAAACTAAACCCAAATCTAGCAGAAAGAAAGAAATAATCGAGATTAAAGCAGAGATAGGAATGAAATAGAGAATAGAAAAATAGTAGGAAAAAAAAACAGAAAAAAGCAATAAAACTAAAAGATAATTCTTCAAAAAAGTCAATGAAATAAACAAATTTTTGAAAAAATATATTTTATTTTAAGTAATCTCTATGCCCAATGTGGGGCTTGAACTTACAACCCTAAGATAAGAGTTGCATTCTCCACCAACTGAGCCATCCAGGTGGCCCTAAATGAGCTTTTAGCTCAATTGACCAGGGAAAAAAGATATAAAAGACTCAAAATCAGAAATGGAAGTGTGGACAGTATTATAAATTTTATGGAAATAAGAATGATTTTAAGAGAATACTATGAATGCTACATAGCAATAGGGCAACCTAGATGAAATGGACAATTTCTAGAAACAATCTAACAAAACTGAATCATGAAGAAATAGAAAATCCAAATATACCTATATTATTGAGATTGAATCAGTAACCAAAAACCTCCCAACAAAGTAATGTCCTGGGTCAGATGACTTCAGTAGTGAATTCTACCAGATATTTAAAGAAGGAACACCAGTCCTTCCCCCAAATCTTTTAAAAACTGAGGAAGAGGGGATGCTTGGGTGGCTCAGTCAGTTAAGCATCTGCCTTTGGCTCAGGTCATGATCCCAGGGTCCTGGGATCGAGTCCCATATTGGGCTCCTTGTTTGGCAGGGAACCTGCTTCTCCCTCTGCCTACTGCTCTTGCCACTTGCACTCTCTGTCTAAGAAAAAAAAAAATCTTTAAAAAAAAAAAAATGAAGAGGAGGGAACACTACCTAACTCATTCTATGAGACCAGCATTACCCTGATATCAAAACAAAGACACTATAAGAAATAAAAATTTACAAACCATATCCCTGATGAATACTGATGGAAAAATCCCCAATAAAATCCTAGAAAACTGAGTACAAGTGATAATTGGCCTTGCAAATAAAAAGTTGGATATGTTTTTAAAAAAAAAAAACTAGCAAATCAAATTCAGCAACATATTTTGTTTTAAGATTTTATTTATTTATTTGACAGAGAGAGAGACATTGAGAGAGGGAATACAAGCAGGGGAAGTGGGAAAGGGAGAAGCAGGCTTCCCCCTGACCAGGGAACCCAAAGTGGGGCTCCACCCCAGAACCCTGGGATCATGACCCGAGCCAAAGGCAGACGCCCAATGACAGAACCACCCAGGTGACCCCAAATTCAGAAGGGTATTAAAAAATATCATCCATCTTGACCAAGTAGGATTGGAATGCAGTCCAATTCCTGGAATGCAAGCTTGATTCAGCATACGAAAATCAATCGGTGTAACACATCACATTAACAGAACGAAGGAGAAACCCACATAACCATCTCGGTTGATACAGAAAAGGCATTTGACAAAATTCAACACCCTTTTTAATATTAAAAAACCCGACACTTAATAAACTAGAAATGGAAGGACACTTCCTCAACATGATAAAGGCCATATATGAAAAACCAGTAGATAACATCATCCCCAACGGTAAAAGACTGAAATCTTTTCCCCTAAGATCCAGGACAAGACAAGGATGCCCACTTTTGCCACTTCTGCTCCACATAGTACTGAAGTCCTAGCCAGGGAAACATGGCAAGAAAAAGAAAAGACACCTACATTGGAAAGGAAGAAGTGAAATTATCTCCATTCACAAATAACAAACTTTTATACACAGACACCCCTAAAGAGTCTATACACTATAAATTTAGCAAAGTCACAGGATACAAGATCAATGTACAAAAATCACCTGCATTTTAAAAAAGATTTATTTATTTTAGAGAGCGAGAGAGAGCATGAGTAAGGAAAGATGGGGGAGAGACAGAATCTCAAGTAGACTCCCCACTGAGTGCACAGCCCCACGTGGGGCTTTATCTCAAGACCTCAAGATCAGGGGGCACCTGGGTGGCTCAGTGGGTTAACCCTCTGCCTTCGGCTCAGGTTCTGATCTCAGGGTCCTGGGACTGAACCCTGCATCAGGGCTCTCTGCTCAGCAGGGGGCCTGCTTCCTTCCCCACCTCCCCCTCTGCCTGCCCCTCTGCCTACTTGTGATTTCTCTCTGTCAAATAAATAATTAAAATCTTTAAAAAAAAAAAAAAGAAAAGACCCAAAGATCATGACCTGAGCCAAAATCAAGAGTTAGGTGCTTAACTGAGTCACCCAGCTGCATTTCTATTCATGAACAAAGAACAATCCAAGAAAGGAATTAAGAAAACAACTCTGTTTAAAACAGCATCAGGGGGCACCTGGGTGGCTCAGTGGGTTAAGCCTCTGCCTTCGGCTCAGGTCATGATCTCAGGGTCCTGGGATTGAGCCCTGCGACCGGCTCTCTGCTCGGTGGGAAGCCTGCTTCCCCCTTGCTCTCGGCCTACTTGTGATCTCTTTCTTTGTCAAATAAATTAATAAAATATTTTTTAAAAAAAGAAAAGAAAAGAAAACAGCATCAGAAATAATAAAATACTTGGGAATGAATTTAACAAAGGAAGAGAAAGACTTATACACTGGAAACCCCAAATATTGCCCTCCCCCCCAGTTAAAGAAAGATATAAATAAATGGAAAAACATTTCCCGATGAAATGGAAGACGTAGCATTGCTAAGGTGACAATATTCCCCTAAGTGCTCCTATGCAATCCCTATCAAAATCCAAGTGGTATTCCTTGCAGAACTAGAAACACCAGTCCTAACATTCATATACCATCTCGTGGGACCCCAAATTGCCAAAGCAATCTGGAAAAATATCAGAGTTGGAGGACTCAGATTTGATTTCAAAACTTATTATAAACTTACAGTAATCAAAACGGTGTTGTTCTGTCTGGCATAAGGACAGACATGCAGAACAACGGGACAGAATAGAGAGGCCAGAAGTAAACCCTCATGTATAAGGTCAATAATTTTTAACAGGGTGGTCAAGTTCACAACAAAGTTTGTGGAGCGGGGGAAAGGAGTCTTTTCAACAAATGATGCTAGCTTGTATGCCAGAAAGTAAGCAAGTATGAAAAAAAGAAAAACCCACATTGGTGGGGATATGTCAAAGAGTACAGGAGCCAGCTGAAAGGGCTTCCCATGGTCAAAGCTTTAACAATTCAACCTGCAAGTTAAAGTAATGCTGTGTTATAAACCAAAGTACAAAATAAGTACGTGTGAGTCCTCGCGGATATAAATGAATGATTGCATACATTACTAAATGAGAGAGAAGAGACAACTCTCCTACACAGAATTCCCAGTAAATTAAATAAATCCTCCACTGAATTCACAGCAATCAATTTCAGGGCCAGACAAAAAAAACTGTGTCGGACTTACCGAAATGAAGTCTATGGTCTCCAAGCGATTTTCAAGGGCAGTCTCGACTGTGATTTTTGCTTGACAAGTTGAGGGCTGACTTTAGAAGTTAAACCTGAAGAAGATGGGGCCCTATTGTATTCCCTGTCTGTTAAAGCCCACTACAGGGCCCTACACGAGCAGAGCTCCGGGTTTGCTTTTTAAATAGTCATAAGGGTGCTTTAGAGGGTATCATGTGCTGTGATATTTCTGGAATCATTTGGTGTTGAGATTGGCACATTTATGCAAAGATCAGACACTGGTGCCAATCCAGCTGACACCCTCCACCTTCTTCCTAAACAAAACTAGCCCCCTCGCTGCCTCCTCTTTCTATAGGAGACGTGCCCCATACAACCTTCTCATCCGTTGCCCTAGGCGTCTGCCCACACCTGCTACACTCGTGCCCACCGTTTATCCTACTTTAAACCTATGCCTTCCTATTAATATCTCCCACCAGAGTACTGATGATTAATATTCCCTAAAACAGAAGTGACTTGGAAACCCAGCTTTCCCATAATACCTGCAAAGACCTGGCCCTGATTCAAGCCCACAAAACACAAGCCAAATTATACACTGGGTAGTGAAGACATTTTTTTTTTTTTCTTCAAATCCCGCCCTTGTATGAGTTAAGGTGGAACAAGCATTGTGTGACCACATTGTTCAAACGGAGGGAGATGATTGTACACCCCCGACTTAGTTTTCATTTTTTAGTTCTTCTCCAAACCCCTGATTTCCAACTGTACTTCTTTTTGATGTCTCCTCCTCCTTGTAAAAGGCTGGAGGGGAAGGCAGAGGGCCGTCCCGGCTTCCTCCCCTAGGAATGCAGAGCCATAGAGCTTTTTCAGAAGGTCAGATTTATATCTTTGTCTTACAAATTAAGCTCAGGCTGATGGCAGTCGTTGTGTCTCCCAGGGATTTGACATAGAAAGAATGATCCTGCAAGCAAGCAATTTCAAAAGGGACTTCAAGGGTTGAAAACAGCTCAGCGAGGGTGGGGTAGCTAGCCATCTAAAGCCCACAGGCTTCCAGTACACCTGAGTTTGAGCAAACAGGCTTCTGAGTCTTCCTGTTTTAATGTCACCAATGGCCCCATTTCCAGCTCCCATCAAAACCAACACTGAAGCGACAGCAGTTGTGAATAGAGCACCACTGTCCTTCTATGGGGACAGCAGCGGAGAACAGTGGTCATTCTCAGCACATCAGTCCAAAATCGAGAGGGGTGGGAGTTCATATGATCTCAGGATACCAGGACACTAGAAGAAAGGCCGAGAGATGAGAGGTTCAGAAGTTCTGGTCCACAAAACAAATTGTGTTAAACTCACCATGTTTCCAAATCTTTGTATCATCCTGATAAACATAAAAAAGGGGTATTTATATAGCTTGCTGGGATCAGCTGGAGGGAGCTTCATGGAAGGGCTCCTGGCTAGCTCAGTTTGTAGAGCATGAGATTCTGAGATGCAGCGTCATGGATGATCATTATTTACATTGTCTTTATATATATTCTTTTTAAAAAAGATTAAAAAAACTATGATACTCTATTATTATGAGAAGAAAAACAAAAGCAAAGTGTTGGGGCAGATTCAAATATTGAATCCATATAAAAATCTCCTGATAACGACTCCGTGATATTTTTTTTTAAATGCAAAACTATAGCTTGTTTCTCTGTGTCTTTTTTTTATACCAAGTTTTATGTTTAAATCTGCACGGAGGGGTGCCTGGCTGGCTCAGTCTTAAGAATGTATGACCCTTGATCTCGGGTTTGTGAGTTCAAGCCCCACGTTGGGTATAAAGATTACTAAAAAAATAAACTTAAGAAAAAAAAATAATAAAGTGTCTGCACAGAAATCCTGATCAAGTCTTTTTTAAAAAGATTTTCTAAGATTTGTAATTTAAAATTTTTTAAATTTATTAGATTGAGAGAGAGAGAGAGAGAGAGCATGCACACACAAGCTGGGGGAGGGGCAGAAGGAAAGGGAGAAGCTGGCTTCCCACTGAGCAGGAAGTCCCATGCAGGGCTGGATCCCAGGACTCTGGGATCACGACCTAAGCTGAAGGCAGATGCTTAACGGACTGAGCCACCCAGGTGCCCCAAGCAGTCGAAATTATATTAAATTCTCTACTTAGCTCTTTTCTTCTATTAACAATGGTAATGTTGACATTTTTTTTTCTGATAATGTGATTGGATTTTGAATCCAAAAGAACTCGGTCCCACCAAGTATTTGGAAACAATGAAACTCCTCCAGGATTTGGGCAAGGTCCGTGAGAGTCCTTACTGCTGACCCCCACTGAGATGTCACCAGAAGGCCCACAGAGCTGCAAACGAAGTGACATTTCCTAAATATGTGAAGCAAGGATTGAGGGCCACTCCCAGCAGCAGTGGTGACAGGAGCCTTCCCCCTCTCCCCAGGGCCCCCCAAGACTCCCTGGCTGGGATGCTCCAACTTGCATTATCACCACCTGGCTTTTGAGGCAGGTGTGATATTAACTCTAAGGAGGTAGCAGACAGGGGCGCCTGGGTGGCTCAGTGGGTTAAAGCCTCTGCCTTCCGCTCAGGTCATGATCCCAGAGTCCTGGGATCGAGCACCACATCAGGCTCTCTGATTGGCAGGGAGCTTGCTTCCCTTCCCCTCTCTCTGCCTGCCTCTCTGTCAAGTAAATAAATAAAATCTTAAAAAAAAAAAAAAAAAAAAGGAGGTAGCAGACATATCATTGTACCCATAATACAGAGGAGGAAATTGAGGCCCCAAAGGTAAGGGATTGTCCCCGGAGTGAAGCCAGAATCCCTGCTTCCCATCTCTTTGTTCCTGCAGAGCCTAGCTCACAGAGACCATCTTCTGAGAACACTATTCTGCTGGGTGCTGCAAGGCTCTCCTAGCAAAGGGAGGAACAGAATCCCCAAGGGGCCACGTGAATGGAGCACATCTCTCAGAAGTCCATTTTCCGATGGACATCCGAGAGAGGTGAATGCTATTCTCCCAGAACCTATGGCGGGTTCCTGGTGGTTTTTCTGTTCTCTTTCTCTCTCTCTCCCTTCTCCCATGGGCAGGGGAGTCCTGTCTTCCTCCCTCTTTCCTCTCCTCCCTCTCTTGCCTAGCTCTCCCCTCCCACTTTTTAAGTCGCTAAAATACAGGATTGGAAAATTCTAGATACATGCATTCTCCTTGTATCTATTGACAGAAGATACAAGTTCTCTGTTTTAAACTTTAAACCAAGCAAATTTAATCTTTTATGTCTTTGAAAACAAAATTAAAAACCAATTAGGTCGCTCTTTAACTTTCTGGCTAGGGACTCTGGGCAAGTTATATAGCACTCTGTGCCTCAGTTTCCTCACCTGTAAAATGGGGACACCAACAGCACCCATTTTGTAGGGTCATTGTGAAGAAGAAAGGAGTTGATACATACCAACAGCCTTTTTTTACCTTCTTTTAACAGCTCCAGTGAAATTATTAATACACAATAAAATTTACCCTTTAAAGTGCCCAGTTCAGTGGGTTTTAGCAGAGTCAAAGTTGTGCACCCATCCACATGATCTGATTCTAGAACATTTTAATTATCCCCAAAAGAAACTCATTTGCAGTCAGTCCCCATCCCCAAATCCCTCAGCCCTTGGCAAACAGTAATCTACTTTCTGTCTCTATGGATTTGCCTATTCCGGACACTTTATATAAATGGAATCATAGAATACCTAGTCTTTTGTGCCTCTTACACTTAGCGTACTGTTTTCAAGGTTTCCAGGTTCATCCATGTTGTGACACGTATCAGTCCTTCTTGTCTTTTCTTTTTGTGTATGTATGTGTATATATATAATGTATTTTTTTCTTCTTGGTGCTTTAAAAATTTTCTTACAATTTCCTGTCTTCCTAACTTTATTGAGGCATAATTTACAAGTAAAAATTGTTTATATTTACAGCGTCCAATGTGGTGATTTGATACACCTGCACGTTGTGAAATAATGACTACAATCAGACTCATGGACCCGTCCATCACTTCGAATTGCTCCCCTTTTGGGGAGTGATGAGAACACTTAAGATCTACTCTCTTAGCAAATTCCAAGTATACAACACAGTATGGTTCACTGTAGTCATCATGCTGTACATTAAAACCCCAGAACTCATTCGTCTTATAACTGAAATGTCAACAGGTAGATGAAAAGGTGCTCGACATCACTAACTGTCAGGAAAATCAGGAAAACACAAATTATAACCACAAAGAGGTATCACCTCACACCTGTCAGAATGGCTGTCTTCAAAAAGACAAGAAGTAAGAAGTGTTGGTGGGGATATGGAATAAAGTAGGTAGGAATATTAATTGGTACAGCCACTATGAAAAACAGTATGCAGATTCCTCAAGAAATTAAAAATAGAACTACCATGTGATTCAGCAACTGCACTTCTGTGTATAAATCCGAAGGAAATAAAATCAGGATTTTGAGGATATTCCTATGTTAGCCAAGATATGGAAACACTGTAAGTTCTCCATTGACCGATGAATGGATAAAGAATATGTCTCTCTCTCTCTCTCTCTCTCTCACACACACACACACACACACACACACAGATATTATTCTGCCATGGAAAAGAAGGAAATCCATTTGCAACAACGTGGATGAACCTGAAGGGTATCACGGTAAGTGAAATAAGCCAGAGACAGAAAGACAAATACAGTATGATCTCACTTATACGTGGAACCTAAGAAAGTCAAAGTCACAGAAGCAGAGAGTAGAATAGTGGGAGCTGGGGGTGGAGGAAATGGAGAGAAGATAGTAAAGGGATAAAAAGCTTTGAAATGCATGCAGCTTGTTAATGTGCTAAGTGCCAATATTATGAAGCGATTTTTTTAACTCTCCCGTGGATGGGTGGGTCTCAATTTTATGCCTTCTACCTTGTAGTAGGAGCTCTGCCTCTACTTACCTCTTGTGATTATTTCAGGAGCACCTCTTACTGAGATTCTGCAATGGTTAGGCAGGACTTTTCCATGGTTAGCTAGGACTTTTAGCTGGCATAAGTGATGATTTACCACTGAGAAAAAGAGAGTGAAGAATTCAAGACCAATCAGCCTCCGGCTCCTGGAGGAGAGTTGCTGGAAGGTTCTGAGAGAACTGGGTCTTGAATCTTAGCTATTAGGTGATACTGACTCTGGAGCAGGAATCCACACCCATGCTTAACTTTGGGGAACAGTACATTGCTGTCTTAGCTTGGGCTGCTATAACAAAAATACCAAAGACTGCATGGCTTAAACAACAGAAATTTGTCAGTTATAGAGCCTGGGAACCCTAAGATCAGGGTGCCAGCCCTGGTTGGGTTCCAGCGAGGGTCCTTCCTGGTCTGGAGATGTGTCTTCTTGCTATGTCCTCACAGTGGAGAGCAAGCTCTAGTCTCTTGCTCTTCTTATAAGGACACTAATCCATCCTGGGAGGGGTCTACCCTCATGACCTTATCTAAACCTATCTACTTCCCAAAGGCCCCATCTCCTATACCACCCCACTAAGGGGTTAGGATTTCAACATAAGAGTTTCAGGAGGACACAAATATGCAGTCCATAACAACTGCCACTTGTCAACTGTCTCCCTGTCTCTTTTCTTGTGATTATTGGATATAGGAGTCTACAGTCATTCTCTCACATTTCAGTCATTTATGTGGCAGTAATTACACAAAATGCCCTGCTGAGGATCATAAATACTTAAACAGATAACCCACTCTTTCATCTGACACTGTTAACACATAAAGGATTTTTAAAAGTAGAATAAAATTACATTTAAAGAAAACAAATTGAAAAATTAGTCACAATAGGATGGAAGACCATCTGACTCTGACAAAATTCTAAGGTCGTGTAGCTCTGCTGAAGGCTCAATGACGCACAGAGAAAAATATCTAGAGTCCACAACAGGTGAAAAGCAGTCTAATATAGCTTTTTTTTAATTAGAAGTATACAAATATGCCTTGAATTAAAGTTCTTCTAACTTCACGGTCTATTAAGGCAGGAACCCAGTTTTCCAATTCAATGGTACATTCTCCTTTGGCTGAGAAAATTACTGTGGACAAAATGTGATTTCAAAAAAGTAATAAATTTTTAAAAAAATTTTTATTACATTTCTTAAGAGCAATAATCACCTCATGCCATTTGCGGTGAAATAACAGAAACCGGACTAGCAAAGCTCCACAGAAATGAATGCTGGAGAAGCCCTTGGGTGATGCTAACCAAGACCTGGCCCTAATTAACATTGTCCACAGCTGCTTCCATGGGAAGAAGCTTGCTCCCTGAGAACTCCAGTGGGAAAGAATGACTTAATGGGAATCTTCTCCATTGGGTGCTCTACCAGATACTTTAGTTTATGCAAGCCAAGCTTCTTTCTACCATAAGGAAAAGTGAAAATGATGTCTTGCAAAATGCCTGACTCATTCTAGCATTCATTCATTCATTCATTCATTCATTCATTTTCCTAGTAATGTGGGAATCAGGAATCCTATCTTCCCGGTGCGCGAACTGAAGTTCCAAATGTATAAAGGAGACCTCTTAAAGATTACAGGGGAAACAAGTCCACCAGCGCTTTTCTTATCTGGAGGCAAGGAGGCGTCGCTGCTCAGTTAGCATGTTCTTTAGCCAGAAGGCTTTCTGTTTTAAGAAAAATCAGAGCCTGACCCGCCAGCACATAGCACCAAGATGTCTACAACATTTAATTATGAATTTTCAAGCAAGAACTCCATCTTCTGGTGGCATCTGCCCCGCCAAAGGGGCAATGAGGCTGAGTTTGGTGAAGCTGGTATGGAGCAAAGGACCCGGGTCACCATCGCGCTCAGAGGGGACAGGTGTGTGTGTGTGTCTGTGTGTGTGTGCGCGCGCGCGCGCGCGTGCCAGGGTCGGGAGGATTTGGGAAGAGGCACTCCTGTCCCAGGACCTCAACCGCACACACGTTTTCCGCGGCGCGGAGAACGCCGCTCGACTGTCGATTGCTCGCGCCTAGCGCGGCGGGCTGCGTACCCGGCGGCCGGGGCTCTGCGCTCGAGCGGTCGAGCCTGACCCGCACCCGCAGAGAATCGTTCGGCGACGGCCCGGGCCCCCGGCGGGTAGGAGGAGGCCGCAGTGGCCGGCGCGGGGATGTCGAGGAGCTCAAAGACGGTGCTAGGTCTCTCGGTGGTGCTGACGGCGGCCACCGTGGCCGGCGTGCATCTGAAGCAGCGGCAGGACCGGCAGGTCGGTGTCACGTGACCGCCTCTTCCGGGGCCCGCGCGGTGGCCGCGGCGACGGCGACCTCTGGCCCCCTGATCTGTCTTCGCGTGGTTCTCCGTTGCTCCTCGTCTTTCCTTCTGTCGTGGGCTGCGCGGCAGCGCGTCCCGGCTCCCCCGCGCTCTCGCGATTGCGCCCCGGCTGCCGCCCGCCGGGTCCTGGGCGCCGCAGTCCCCGAGGCCGCGTGCGCCGGGAGGCACCGGGCGACCCCGGGCGCCCCGACGCCTCGGCGCCTTAGCTGCCTGGCTCTCGCTGAGACTCGCCCGCGGCGTGGTCGGCGGTCCTGTTCCCAAGTCACCGCCAGCCTGCGTGACACGGACTTTTTCAGCGTCTCACCTGGGCCGCTGCAAAGTCGAGTCGGGGAAGGGGTTTACGTGGGGTGCACTCAGCAAGTTGTTGGCTTCTCCCCAAACCCAGGCCCAAGGTTGAGGCTCAATCCTGATGTGTTTCAGTGCAAGTGAGGTTTTGATCCCAGGGTTAAGGAGACTTCCCGGCATTCACTTTATGTGCCTTTGGCTAAGGTAATTTGGTGGATGCTTTTGGGGGGGGGGTGTCTTTTGTCTTAACGGAGCAGTTTGTTATGGAAACTAGATTCTGAGAACTATTTTCTTTTTTACGGTTCTTTTATTTCTGGAAATAACTGTGACTTACTGATGGGTAGATTAGCTGTCCATTCTGTATCTCTCAGTTCCTATTTTCTTTACTCTAGTTGGCGCATTTTAAATGACCGATCTCACCATGTTTAAGGACCTAGTGTCAGGCTCCACACTAGGCATGTTGGGAATCAAAGATAAGGAAGGATAGGCGTTCCTGAATCTGTAACTGATTCACAGCCGTGCTGAACGTTGAATGTGACAACAGGCAATTAGGTTAGCACGTGTGTTAGGGTTGAGCCTAGTTTGCTAAGGATGGAAGTAATGAACTGGGTGAGCTAGTAAACAGTCTTTCTTGCATTGGGCTGAGCAGTGTGCTTGATATACAGAGATGAAGCAGATGAGGTCTTGGTCCTCGTTGTTCACAGTCTGGAAATCAGAGAAAGGTGTGATGGTGTAAGAATTTGGTGGAGGAGGTATTGAGATGAACCATGGCAGGGCATGAAAGAAGTTAGAGATTGGGGGAAAGTATGGCTTCTTATAGGGAGGTAGCTTTTGGAACAGAGGCAGGAGAGTTTCTCTTCTAAGAAGTGAAAGGAAATGAGATCAAGAAATTTGAGATGAAGTAGAGGGTAGTGTGTCCTAATTAGCTTGGAGATCACTGAGGGCAGGGATTTTCAAAGAGTATGGAGTAGGGTGGGTAAGAACTTGGTTCTGAACTAGCTACATATCTCATGTTCCTTAGAAGTTTTTACAACGTAACCTACTCCAGGCCTCTTAAATCAGAATTTCTTGGAGATGAGCAATCTGGCTTGGGTATCTTTTAAAAGCTACCCAGGAAATTCTAACATGCAGGCCAGCTTGAGTATCACTGTGCTAGAGAGGGGAAGAGCAGAAAGATCTAGATATTTGGAAGTTAGGTGAAGCAAAGATTGGCCAGAATAACATGTGTTTATTTAACATCCAGTCACCATGGACTTTCTTTCCAGCCTGGGAAGGAGCAAAACAAATGATTGGCAGGGTGGGTGTGTTGAAGTTTCAAGGAAGCAAGAAATAACGTAATGACTATAGTTTTCTCTCATTTTTTGACTGTCTACCCCATACTAGCCACTGGTACTCATCCTTACAGGAAACCAGCAAAAAGAGTAATGCTGCGGGAGTAATGGTGAAGAGGTGTTGGTGGTTAGGAAGGTAGTTAATTGGAAGTCACAGGCAATCAGCAAATATTGAAACTTGGAGTTGGAGGAAGGTAGCAAATGGTGGCAGGAGAGCAAGCTCCTAAGCCATATTCTGAAGTCTGAGAAAGGAAGGGTGGGATCTCAGAGGCAGGTTTGGGAAGAATGTTTCCAGCCCTTGGTGTGCGCCTTGGGAGGCAGGCAGGGCATGTGAGTGGATATGTCATGGTATAAGGAGCATAGGACCAGGCAACTGGAGAGGGAGGAGTCAAATGTCACTGGAGATCTGGCCAAGGAACAGTGTTCCAAAAAGTTGGTTTTCAGTTGTGTTGTCTATCCCAAGACTCTTAAATTCCCCAACTCCGCTGTAGGAGGGAATGAAACTCTAGGCCTGGAGGAGGTCAGGCAAGTAGGTACTTTGTGAGTTTTTAAAGTAGACTTGATAATTTAAAACAAAAAACTCCAAAAACCTCAGGCCTAGGCCCCTCACAGGAGAGTCCTCTACCTCACAAGGTCCCTGTTAAAATTATTTTGTGACCTAAAAACTATAAAATGGTAATTATTAGTAATGACTGGATTTTTGCTTTAAAAAGTCTCACCTTAGGTGCTAGGTCCGTGTTCTGGAACTTTCTACCTATCTTTACTGCTATCAAAATAATTACCACTCATGGGCCTTTATTTTTTCCTCTGGTAGTGGCACTGTATTTTTCCCATCTCTCTCAGTTGTGTAATTGGCTAGTAATTCTGTATAATTTTTACTTCTCTTTACACACAAGAAAAAGCCAAGTTCTTTCTTGCATCCTGACTATTTAAATTTCAATAACCTTTTTTTTTCTTTCTTTGATGTTTATTATTGAGCTAGGATAATTGCCAATAGGAAAGTAGTTCATAGAGTTACTATAGTAAATCTCACCAAGTCTTTTAAAAAGCATTGAATATCAAACTTAAAGTTAAAACACAGGAGCAGTTTTTTCTTTTTAAATTAATGTTATTTCCCATTATGTCTTTATACTAAATGTTCAGGAATTTCTTAAAATATGGTAAGATGTCATTTAGTAATAACACTGGTAGAGTACACCACCAAATTAATCTGATGGTTTATTACATTTTACATTTATGGAGAAAGTTGAAATAGTAATTGCGTATCTGGAGTCTCAAAGTTTTCAGTATATTTTAGTAGCACTGTTAGTCGGATTGAATGGCACGAGGATGGAAACCACCTGTTCAAGGTGTTACTGAAATCTGTTTCTTACGTTTTTAGAGGCTTCATGATGGAGTGATCAGAGACATTGAGAGACAAAATCGGAAAAAAGAAAACATTTGTCTTTTGGGAGAACAGATTATTTTGACTGAGCAACTTGAAGCAGAAAGAGAGAAGATGTTATTGGCAAAAGGATCTCAAAAAACATGACCCGAAATGGTTGTCAAGTATTGATGGGACAGTGTCAAGTGTGAGTGTGCGAGTGTGGATGGAGGATAGCTTAGTGAGGACTTCAGCCTTTTTTTGGTCTCTATCCTTTCCAGCTTGGCCAAAGAAAAGGACAGTGGATTATATGTTCTAAATTACTGCTTTAAAAGTCCCTCCTGAGTTAAGAAGCAGGCAGACACTCTTCTGAAGAATTTCTGTCTTTGTGATCCTGGTAGAAGCCCCTGTAAGCTTGGTGTCCAGAGCTTAGGATTTTTAGTGAAAAGGACTTTGGAACCTGTGAGAGGAAGGGATGGATAGTAACATCCACCTGAGTAGTTTGATAAGCCGGCACGACGATGAAGCCACAAGAACATCTACCTCAGAAGGGCTGGAGGAGGGGGAGGTGGAGGGGGAGACTCTCCTGATCGTGGAATCGGAGGACCAGGCATCAGTGGACTTGTCTCATGATCAGAGTGGGGATTCCCTCAACAGTGATGAAGGAGATGTGTCGTGGATGGAGGAGCAGCTGTCCTACTTCTGTGACAAGTGCCAAAAATGGATACCGGCCAGTAAGGAGCTTCTCAATTCCTTTCATTTGTCAATTCCTGTGTGAAGGTTTGTTTTTCTAATCTGTGAACAAAACATGAAATGTAAAATGGACCTAAATAAAAAGATAATTATTATATTTATTACTAGTTTAGTTGGTTAATGACAGATTTATATAAAACATAGACATTTGTATTAATAAAAATTACTGTTAAACTCTCACGTTGTTAAATTAACGTTCTTGATGGCAATCCAATAAAAATCAGAAAATTGGAAATTCTGTGTTATTTAAAGAATTAGCCACATTGTTCTAACAAGATAATGTCACAGATTTGGGGCCAAATAATAGGCCCAGTAAGTATAGAATTAAAGTTCAAGTTACTCTGGTAATAGTTAACTCCCATGAAAAACTGCTGTTGTATGCTGAAGTAAGTGAGAATTAGCAGATTAAAAGTATGCTCTTTTTCTGGGACCATTCTTGTTTTCCACTTGCTGGCCTCCTAGATCTGCTGGCAAGAAATACACACACACACACATGCTTTCCTGATAGCTCACGCTTTTAACTTAATCTTTGCATCTGCCAGCTTCCTGGCTCTCAAGGAGCATGCTTTGCCAGCCATCATGAGTCTTACCAAAACAGGATTTTCACATTAGGCAGAGACTAGTAAAGACATATGTACCGGAGGAATTCTTTGTGTTTATAACTAAGAGAAATTTCTGTGTGTGTGTGTGTACATATATATATATGCATGTGAAAGGGGTCATTTTCTGGTATGTGGAAATGTGTTTAAGATGGACTTACTATTCAGAATAATTGTTACTATTAATAAGTTAACATTTTCATTTCATTTCATAGGAAAAAATCTAGAACTTTCTATGCATTAGCTAATGTTGCTTCTGAGCAGTTTCTGCTTATTGATTCACACACCTGCCTGAAAATCTCAGGGGCATTCCCCTTGTCCTCGCAGGATGTATTTTAAACAGTCTTTCACGATAGACCCTGCTAGCTTCAGCTTCTCTTGTCAGTGTCCTGTCCCTACACAACCAGAAATTTGCAGTTAGGGTGAGCTTTTAATTCTCCACAAACAATTCTTTCTTATCCTAAGGTCTTCGCACATTTTAATTTCCTCTCGAATGTGTGTCTCTTTAGCCCCCAGGTACCCTTCTTCCCCTGGCCAATTCTAGTCCTTCTTCAGGCCCCCTAGAGACCCCACTCTTCTAGCCCTCCCATCTTCCTAATAGAGGTTGGGCCTCCTTTTCTGTGCCCTCACATTGCCCTATGGTACACACCATGTTCCATTCCAGTGGTTGTCCTGTCTCCCAGAGCATCAGCATCACCTGAGGAACATTAAAAAAGGCAGAGATCCAAACCCATTTTCAGAAATGGACTCATTCTGTGTCAGATAGGCCCAGGCATATTTTTAAAAAACCAAAACCACTCCCTGGGTGGTTCTGATGCACCGTGAGGATGGAGAACCACTGTGCTGTTGTGATGACATTTCCTCATCTGTGGCCCTCAAAATTCATCAAATGCTGAGAACAGACTGTCTTGGGTACTGTATTCCAGTTCTTACGCCAGTACCTGGCATGCAGTGGGAACTCACATGTTTCTTGGAAGAATATGTAAAGAGGGGCACCTGGGTGGCTCCATCGTTAAGCATCTGCCTTTGGCTCAGGTCATGATCCCAGGGTCCTGGGATCCAGCCCCGCATTGGGCTCTCTGCTCCCCAGGAAGCCTGCTGCTCCCTCTCCTGCTCCCCCTGCTTGTGTTCCCTCTCACTGTGTCTCTCTCTGTCAAATAATAAAATCTTAAAAAAAAAATGTAGAGACATATAGGAGTCAGGAATATCAACAGTTGGAAAATCCAATGACAGCAATAAAAACTTGCTTTTCCAGTATCTTGTAAAAGTTAGGGAACCACAGATCTCAACAGGCATATACTATGTTAGAAAAACAAAAATCTTTTCTACCTTCCTATTCCCATCCTGCTGTCATGGGTTGGCTGAAAGGAAAAACATGGGAAGCATGGAAAATCTGGTTGATAAACTGATAAACGCTGCTGTAGATAAACCGGTGATGTGCCTTTTTGTTTTTCTCCTAGGTCAGCTGAGGGAACAGCTCAGTTACCTTAAGGGTGATAATTTTTTTAGGTTCACTTGTTCCGATTGCTCAGAAGATGGCAAGGAGCAGTATGAAAGGCTGAAGCTTACGTGGCAGCAAGTGAGTACAAAGCTCTCACCCTCGAATTCAGGAGGACGATCCCCTAAAGCATTTATTGGAATGAATACTCAGAGAATGAGGATCTTACTTCGAGACATTGAGTTTTCAGCTGTTTTGAGGGTCACTTTATTTCACAATGAAAATCATATTCCAAATATATGGAGAAAGGAATTCTTTGTAAAAATACTCAAATACACACATGGAAAATGGAGGGAAGTTTGTACTGAGGCCATAGCCTCCTAAATATTATAATTATGTTTTTCTCAGCATGGGATTAGTGCATGGGATGTTATGTCTAGGCAAGGTCAGATTAATATTAGTAGATTACTCTGATGCATATACCCATGGCAGATTTGCATTTGATCTGCAAGTAGCTTCTCAAAAAGCCGTAAAGAGCAAGAATAGCAAATATGTATAGTTTATTTGCAAGAATACGAGTGTTTTGTGGAGGGTTTTTTTTTTTTTTTTTTTTAGATTTTATTTATTTATTTGACAGAGAGAGAGATCACAAGTAGGCAGAGAGGCAGGCAGAGAGGAGGAAGCAGGCTCCCTGCGGAGCAGAGAGCCGGATGCGGGGCTCGATCCCAGGACCCTGAGATCATGACCTGAGCCGAAGGCAGCGGCTTAATCCACTGAGCCACCCAGGCGCCCCAAGGGGGTTTGTTTTTTTTTTAATTTTATTTATTTATTTGACAGAGAGAGATCACAAGTAGGCAGAGAGGCAGGCAAAGAGAGAGGGGAAGCGGGCTCCTCACTGAGCAGAGAACCTGATGCCGGGCTCAATCCCAGGACCCTGAGATAATGACCTGAGCCCAAGGCAGAGGCTTAACCTATTGAGCTACACAGGTCCCCCTGTGGAGGTTCTTTTGAAAAGAACAACCGGTTTTTGGGTATATTGCTTAGAAGATAGAATATTGGTTCAGTTTGCACATTTAATTAGACTAACATCACTTGAATATTATGTTTGTACTGCCAGAAGACAGACTGATGGGAGATAGTACCCTGGTATGATGAAGTAGTAGGTCAAACGCTTAGTAGATCTGGTCTTGGTAAACTATTGACTAGTATTTCCAGTTGTACATAAAAAACCCAGACTCTTAAGAAAGAGCTGAAAGGGAATCTGATGGTTTTGGATAGATTCTATTGATCGATATCACCAACCAGTATATTGGAATGTAGCTTTACTATCTTTTTAGATCTTAACTTTGTTGATTCATCCAAGTTATAAGTAGAAATGCTTGTTTGATCACAAAATGCCATTAGTGAAGGAATCTGGTCTCCTGACCTTTCTTCCATGCCCTTTCTCGTGTCCTCTCCTCGGTGATTTGTGAACCACAGTTGGAAATGCAGGAGAAACTCGATCATGTGTTTGGGAAGGGTAGGGGACTTGTTACTGGACACTTACTCTTCTGTGGCAGATAGAGAATGTACCATGATCTATTTTCCTTATTTCTCTGGGTGTTTCCCAGCACACGCTGGTGAAGTGCCTGCTGTGGCTCTGCCGGCCTGGAGCTCTGCCCTGGGGACACACTGTCAGTGATGGGCTTGGGCTGGTAGTGGGAAAGCCAAACACTGACCTGGGATTCCTTTTCTTAGGATTACAGATTCCAGGAGAGGAGGA
Organism: Meles meles; assembly: GCF_922984935.1. Taxonomy (NCBI): domain Eukaryota; kingdom Metazoa; phylum Chordata; class Mammalia; order Carnivora; family Mustelidae; genus Meles; species Meles meles. The sequence continues at coordinate 40,015,907 of NC_060081.1, read as the reverse complement.
AAACCATCTCCTTCATATATTGAGTTTGTAGTTTGTGCGATAAATACCAAGTGATTATAGAAAAAGTTATTTTCCAGTAAATATATGAGTTTTAACTTTCTAAAGTCATGAAATATTTCACACATACCCCCCCCAATACCAGAAATAGAGTAGCAGACAGTGTCTCTACAACTGAGATTAACAGTGAATCAAAGTGTCTGAGCGCTCTCAGAGTAGGCAGAAACAGCTCATTTCAGTCTCTCCTTAAAGCATTTCTTGAACAATAAGTTTTTAAAATTGTGGTAAAATATATATAACATGAAAGTTTACCATTTTATCTGTTTTTTTAGCATATCATTCAGTGGCCTTAGGTACATTCACATTGTTTTGCAACCATCATTGCTGTCCATCTTCAGAACATTTTTATCTTGCCACGCTGAAATTCCATATCCATTAAATAGTAAATCCCAGTGGACAGTAACTGTTTTAAAGACGATGTTTGGGGGCGCCTGGGTGGCTCAGTGGGTTAAAGCCTCTGCCTTCGGCTCAGGTCATGATCCCAGAGTCCTGGGATCGAGCCCCGCGTCTGGCTCTCTGCTCCGCGGGGAGCCTGCTTCCTCTTCTCTCTCTGCCTGCCTCTCTGCCTAGTTGTGATTTCTCTCTGTCAAATAAATAAAATATTTAAAAAAAAAAAAAAAAAAAAGACGATGTTTGTTGGCTGATGGGGACCTGTTTCAGAAATGTGTGGAAGAACGTGAAAACTCCATACATGAGGTTAATTGCTTGGTGGGCTGTCTGTAAGTTTCAGGAGTCTAAGGAGGGGGGAGCTCAATTAATGGGAAGCGTAAGCATTATTAGAAGTATTCAGCATTACCAGGCCCTTGAAGTCAGATTATCCTGTGGACCGTCAGAGGTCTCAAGCTGTGAGCACAGGTGGTAGGGAGCCTGAATTACAGTTCAATAGCCCCCTTACACTTTTAGGGTGCTCTTTCTGGAAAGAAGAATCAAATTAGTTTCTTTTCATGGATTCTCTGTCCCCTTTTCAGTTTCAATGGCCTCAAATAAATCATTGTTTCTATTAGGTTGAAAACATAGTTTTGTTTTATTCATTTACTTATTTATTTATAAGATTTCATTTATTTATTTGACAGAGATCACAAGTAGGCAGAGAGGCAGGCAGAGAGAGAGGAAGGGAAGCAGGCTCCCCGCCGAGTAGAGAGCCCGATGTGGGGTGTGAGCCCAGGACCCTGAGATCATGACCTGAGCTGAAGGCAGAGGCTTAATTAACCCTCTGAGCCACCCAGGCACTTGGAAAACATAGTTTTGAATAGCTGATAACATTTTGTCGATTTATATGAAATTACATAATTCAAAATTGCATGTAAATGTAAGAAGAAACGCCTGAAGGCATGGTGATTGAATGTCTCAGAAGTGATTGTTTCTTGATGGTAGATTTAATTTAGAGTGTTTTTTACTTCCTTCTTTGCTCTTCTATTATTGAAATCTTTTACAGTGAACATGTGTTACTTATATTTCTGGAAAACACTTCCCAATTTGGGGCCATGAATTCATTACCTGTAAACAAGCAAGCTGGACCAGATGAGGAGTTTTCACATGGAGCTCTGGGGGTGTCTTGGAGCCTCAGAGCGGGCTGAGCAGCCAGACCTCTTGACTCAGGGCCCCCTGTCTAATGCTAATGTCATCCAAAGAAAGATTTCTATGTATGAAAATGGCTAAACACTGAGTAGATGGTGACTAACATTATTTTCAGCTTTGAAATTCTGAGAGTCTTCTGTTTCTGCTCTGTAAAGGGCTTAGAAGAATATATAGGCAGGGGTGACTTTCAAAATATTTAATAAAGGTCAGCCCCAGCAGTCAGAAAATGTGGGCTGTAGCAGGTACCTGGAGGGCTCACGGCCAGAGGTTATCACCTTATCTAGTGCCACATTGTGTAAGATGGAGAGATGCAAGGATGGGGTGGGGGGGGTAGTAATAGTGGGCAGGTTGCTTAGTTGCTTAGGACGTTGTGTAAAGATGGAGAGATGCAGGGATGGGGTGGGGGGGAGTAGTAACCATAGCTAGATTGCTTAGTTGCTTAGCATGTCATGTAGGATGGAGAGATGCAGGGAACAGGGTTGTGGAGGGGAATAGCAAAGACACGTTGCTTAGTTGCTTAGGATGGCAGTTGCTTATCCTGATCAGTTCAGCCACACCTCAGCCCTGCATATACAGTTTATCAGGAACAACTGCACGTACTGTAGTGGGTTAGTGCTATTCATCTAATGGAAGCAAAACAGGAAATAAAATTCTCTACTGAGACTATTCCAAGGTATTATCCTTTCTTTTCCACCCTCTGTTCCCCACCCATTCCTACGCAGATATAAAACAACGACCATTTCCCTTGGAAGGTTAGCATCCCTAACGATGCTTTTCTCCCAGCCCGCATCTCCCAGCCCTTGTTGCATTTGTGTTCCAGGTTGTCATGCTGGCAATGTACAACTTGTCTCTGGAAGGAAGTGGACGGCAAGGTTATTTCCGATGGAAAGAAGATATCTGCGCCTTTATTGAGAAACATTGGACCTTTTTACTAGGAAATAGGTAATATGATTTTTAAAAAACTTACACTTGCGTAAAGAAGTAAAGTACAGGGGCGCCTGGGTGGTTCAGTGGGTTAAAACATCTGCCTTCGGCTCAGGTCATGATCCCAGGGTCCTGGGATCAAGCCCCGCATCAGGCTCTTTGCTCAGCGGGGAGCTTACTTCCCCCTCTCTCTGCCTGCCTCTCTGCCTACTTGTGATCTCTCTCTCTATCAAATAAATAAATAAAATCTTAAAAAAAAAAAAAGAAGTAAAGTACAAAGTACACAAGGTTTGAGACAGCCTAACGAAGCCTGTAGGAATTTGTACTTGTGGCAGTTACAAAGAATGTTTTCCATTCCAGAAAATGTTGTTACTTTTTTTTTTTTTAAAGATTTTATTTATTTATTTGACAGAGATCACAAGTAGAGAGGCAGGCAGAGAGAGAGGAGGAAGCAGGCTCACTGCTGAGCCCGATGTGGGGCTCGATCCCAGGACCCTGGGATCATCACCTGAGCCGAAGGCAGAGGCTTTAACCCACTGAGCCACCCAGGAGCCCCATGTTGTTACTTTTTTAAGTTAAAAAATTTGTTTACCGAAAACCAAAGTGGAAGCACGTACTGTTAGAAGTATAGGTGTCTAGGAGTGCCTGGGTGGCTCAGTCAGTGAAGCGTCTGTCTTCGAGTCAGGTCATGATCCCAGGGTCCTGGGACCGAGCCCCATGGCAGGCTCCTTGCACAGTGGGGAGCCTGCTTCTCCCTCTGCCTCTGCCTCTTCCTTCCACTTGTCTCTCTGTCTCTCATGAATAATATCTTTAAAAACAGGTATAGGTTTCCAGACTTTTCTCCTCCTACTTTAGAGGAAACTTAGTTTCTACTGAGCATGAAGAGATTTGAAGAGATTCTTAGAAAGTTAAAACATAGAGCATTGGATTGCATGAGGCTGTTTCATAGTTGGATGAGTAACTCTAATGTGGGGATATAGGGTCATCATGTCCTTTTGAAATCAGCATCTTACAGAAGGTCAGAAGAAGAAAACGACAGTGATAGACTGTACCTCTTTAAATTGCTCTTCATGAATAGACTCCTAGCAGTTCGGTATTTGTTTTTATTAACTAGCAGATAGAACCTGTTGATAATGTTTTGGTGTTGCAGCGCTTAGCAAAGTCTAGGCATATTAATATTCGTACAGCTTGCTCATTCATTCTTCTCCATGATAGTTCACTGACTTTCCTGCTGAGCACGCCTCCTTGGTGGCTGCTTTGGTAATCCAGTGCACAGATGCTGAGATCAACAAGATTTTTATTGCTATTAGGGATTAATGAGTTTGCAGCTGCACTGGCAAATCGTGTGAGATGCTGATTGTTAGTTGCCCTCTGACGTCCCATGTGAGGTTCATAAATCTTGCCTAATTGGGTCAGTGTAGATGTGCCACAGGCTCTGATCACAATCAGAACAGGGAATCTGTACCGGTCCTCACTCTGAAGGCACTGTGGCCTCTGTTTTGTCGGGTGCTGAGAGGTCACAGCTCTGCCAGCATCGCTGGGAGCTCAGGGCGGACAGCCTAGAGGAGCGGCAGCTTTCTGAAGGCTCGCTGTGCGGAGAAAATAGAAGAGATTCAGTTCGGTTTTACAAAAGGAGTTATTTTTGTTCTTGAGTTATTTAGTGCTACTAAGAAAAGAATTGACAGTATAACTGGTTCTTTTCTTAAAGAAAGGAAATCTGTTGTCTTAGTTTAATGATTTAGCACTATTTTTGGAACTTAATACACCCCATTTATAAGGCGCAAGAAAGGGAAAAAACTGATAAAATTAGATCTTGGAATGTTTTCCTGATCTTAGTGCCATTCTGCTTAGTAGATTGTCTTCTGAAAGAAGCTGGATTTAAATTGCCTGTTTTTAAGGATTTTACCACATTTTAACATGAGTTCTTCAGTTGTTTCATTTGTTCATTTGTAGAGCATGTTCTGAGAAGAATCAGCCAAGGCTTTCTTTCTTTTTAATACTTTACTGAAAGGCATTAATTACTTTCCAGTTTCTGTGCAGTTTAGCCATTAAACTAGTGGGTTTTGGCTGTGTTAGTATATCACTTGAATTACCATTTACTTATTTAAATTCGACACTTTTTTTTTTAATAAAGACATTCATTCTAAAAAGAAACTTCAAACCACCATGGTAAGTAGAAAACCCATATCATTTGTCATACATAGAATGACACTATAAAAATAGGTGTGCTAGGGCGCCTGGGTGGCTCAGTGGGTTAAGCCGCTGCCTTTGGCTCAGGTCATGGTCTCAGGGTCCTGGGATCGAGCCCCGCGTCGGGCTCTCTGCTCGGCGGGGAGCCTGCTTCCCTCTCTCTCTCTCTGCCTGCCTCTCTGCCTACTTGTGATCTCCTGTCTCTCGCTGTCAAATAAATAAATAAAAATAAAAAAAAAATCTTTAAAAAAAAAATAGGTGTGCTAAAAATAAAACAGTTGCTATTAAATTGTAGCTGGATCTCAAGGCCTGTAAAGGCAATCGAGACCCTCTGTCTTGATTAAAAAGGGTAGCAGCGGTTGTTAGGGAGAATTTAAAGCAACGACCCTTCTCCTTGATCTCACCAGAAGGAATGAAGGATCATTAAAAATTACTCTGTGTGGGGCGCCTGGATGGCTCACTTGGTTAAGCTCCTGACTCTTGTGTTTGGCTCAAGTTTTGATCTCAGGGTCTTGGGACTGAGCCCTGCAGGCCCCAGGCTGGGAGTGGATTCTTTCTCTGCCTCTCCCCTGCCTGCTTGGGCCTGCGAGCTCACGTGCACACGCTTCCTCTCTAAAAAAAAAAAATTGCTCTGTGATTCCTTGTCACTCAGTTTCCTGCCTCAGTGCTGTCCTTTGCTCTGGGGAATCTGCTGTCAGCATCAGTTATTGGAAAAGCCACCTGAAACCCCTTGCCAGAGTCAGTCAGCGCATATATACTCACACATCTCTGTGTGTGAACATAGGCAGAATCACTATGCCCCCGGGAAGCAGCCTGCGAGGACATGCACAGTTAGAGCTTTTTCATAGTTACTGAAGATTTTAATTCTGCTATCCATAGAACATTCTTTAAATTTTTTTTTTTAAAGATTTTATTTATTTATTTAACAGACAGAGATCACAGGTAGGCAGAGAGGCAGGCAGAGGGTAGGGGGGAAGCAGGATCCCTGCCAAGCAGAGAGCCCAACACGGGGCTCGACACCAGGACCCTGGGATCATGACCTGAGCTGAAGGCAGAGGCTTTAACTCACTGAGCCACCCAGGCACCCCGACATTCTTTAAATTCTTTATGATAAGTATTTCTCGCTTACCGTAGGATCTAAGAGTATAGTATACTGTGTAGTGAAGTACAAGATTTGAATACATTTTCTTTTAGATGTTTGCTCTTACGTCTTTAATGTTTTGTTGTTGTTGTTGTTTTTTTAAAGATTTTATTTATTTATTTGACAGAGAAAGATCACAAGCAGGCAGAGAGGCAGGCAGAGAGAGAGAGAGGAGGAAGCAGGCTCCCGCTGAGCAGAGAGCCTGATGCGGGGCTCGATCCCAAGACCCTGGGATCATGACCTGAGCCAAAGGCAGAGGCTTTAACCCACTGAGCCGCCCAGGCACCCCTGCCTTTAATGTTTTACTGAAGTTGAAATATGTAAAGGTTTATTCAAAAGACTTTATGTACCTGTTGTAGAAACAAGTTTAAATGTGTACAAAAGCTTTAATTAATTACTGCAGTTTAATTGCCTTTGTATGTGTGATCATTTAATCTGCTTTTTAATCCCAGCCTTGAATTTTTCTAAGAGGTATAACTTTTGTTTTTAGATTTTATTTATTTACTTATTTGACAGAGGGAGAGAGAAAGACAGCGAGAGAGGGAACGCAAGTAGGGTGGGTGGGAGAGGGAGAAGCAGACTCCCCACTGAACAGGGAGCCTGATGCGGAGCTCGATCCCAGGACCCTGGGATCATGACCTGCCAAAGGCAGAGGCTTAACGACTGAGCCACGCAGGCATCCATCCCCAACTTTTTTTTTCTTATTCCAGTGTAGTTCAACATACAGTGTTCTATTAATTTCAGGTGTACAGTATATAGGAGATAGATCTTTGATTAGTGAAGAATACTTTGAATACTTTTCTCTATTACCATATTTCAGTGATTTTTACGATGCACACATTCTTAGATTTTCACATCTCTGATAGCTGGATACAATCTTACAAGGGATAGTGTGTCATAACTGATGGCTAGTTTTCTTGTTTTGTTGTGCATAAAGTGGTTTATCTTAAAGTCAATGAATCTTACATTTGATGAAATATGATAAAACACATTCATATTATTTAAAAATTTTAAATGATATGACAAGAATTTCCGGAGGATAGCAGAGTAGGAAGCACCAGAAGTCTTTCCCTACCTAGAAAACAGTTGAAATGACAGAATCTGTCTGATGTAATCATTTTGGATCTTGGATCTATATTGAAGTCTTGAAACTTCCAGGGGGAGGCTTGGAAGGTAAATTACATTGATTGTGGTGGATTTTGGCTCTTAGCACAGTGACATTTCCCATTCCACACCCTTCAGCCCTGTGGCAGCAAGCAATGCACTTGTTCCCAAAGCAGCTCATACACAGCTTGTGGGAGTCAGGGTAGAAAAAAAGGACCCTGTCCTCCAAATACCAAGAATCTGCTCGGATCACTGACTGCTGCTTCTGATCACAGAAATGAATATGAAGAGGTGGGTTGCACCTCCCCTGAATGGTTGTCACCCCTTTTCCCTCTGGCTGCAGTGACTTCAAGGGGACTTAAAATGCTGCCACTTTCCTCCCCACCTTCATTTTTCTCTTTGTCCCCTTTTTGGAGCCAGACATTGAAGACTAAGACAGTCAAAAGTAACCACATACACAGAGGAAATTAGAAAGTCATTGTGCATGCCCAGGGGAATGACCCGAGAAGAACTTAAATTTATACTTCAGGCAGATCTTTGATACAGAGATACCCTACAACGATCAGGAAAACAAAAGCCCTTAAACTGCAGGGAAGGAAAATGGTCTGATTTCCAGAGTTACTACATTTTTAAATTCAAATATCTAATTTTCAACAAAAATTTATAAAGAATATAAAGAAACAGGAAAGTATGGCCCACTCAAAGGAAAAAAAAAAACAAACCAACAGAAACTGTCCCCGAAAATGACTTACTGGTGGATCTACCAGACAAAGACTTTTTTTTTTAAGATTTTATTGATATCTTTGACAGAGAGAGCACAAGCAGGGGGAGGAGCAGGCACAGGCAGTGGGAGAGGGAGAAGCAGCCTGCCCGCTGAACAAGGAGCCTGATGCGGGGCTCGATCCCAGGACCCCCAGAGTCATGACCCGAGCCAAAGGCAGCTGAGCCACCCAGGCATCCCCAGACAAAGACTTAAACAACTGTGTTAAAGATGCCCAAAGAAGTGATGTGGAGAAAGTCAAGCAAAAGATGTCTAAACAAAACCGAAATATCAACAGAGAGATTAAAAACCTAAAAAGAAACCAAGAAGAAATTCTGGAGCTGAAAAGTTCAGTAGCCGAAATGTAAAATTCCCTTCAGGGATTCAGAAGCAGCTTTGAGCAAGCAGAAATAAGAGTAAGCAAATCTCGAGGGTAGGAGAGTAGGAGTTACTGGGTCAGAGCAACAGAAAGAATAAAGCTGGAAGGAGGGGCACCTGGGTGGCTCAGTGGGTTAAAGCCTCTGCTTTTGGCTCAGGTCATGGTACCAGGGTCCTAGGATGGAGCCCCACATCCGGCTCTCTGCTCAGCAGGGAGCCTGCTTCCCTCCTCTCTCTCTGTACCTGCCTCTCTCTACTTGTGAGCTCTCTCTGTCAAATAAATAAATAAAATCTTTTAAAAAAGTGTTTTAAAAAAAAAGAATAAAGCTGGAAGGAAAGTAAGCAGTGCCTCAGGGACTTGGGGAAGGGGGACCATCAGCTAGACCATCATGCCTACTGTGTGAGAAAGCAAGTAGACCCCCCCCCCCCCACGCCCACACTATCCTTTGGGCAAGAGTGGGCCTTGGAAAGATTGGGAAAAGGTATGAATGTAGGAGAGGTGCTCTGGGACCAAAACACTGGGGCAGAAGCTAAGGTGTCATTGTCTCTATCTCAGAGTGTTGTTCGTGCCGATTAAAGCTTATGTTTGTAGTTTTTCTTTGTTTTCTAGCACATCTTTGTCCCTAAGAATCCTTTTTTTCTTTTTGCCTCCTAAGAATATTTTCCACCTGTTAAGGCTGGTCTTCTAATGAGAGACCGTGTTTCAGGATTTTGGGTAATTATGTTTTCAAGGTGGAAATACAACAGTTGCCTTTAAAAGCATTTTCAACAGGAATCTGAATAGTTGACATTTTACGTATCATTTCAAGTTTTTGTTATATATTTCTTTTTTTTTTTTCCCCCAAGACTGGTTATTCCCCCAGTGTTCAACTGTATTTGTGGAACATACTGTATAGTTTTATTCCACTCTACTATGTATAGGCAAATAAGCTGCCCGAGAGTTGCATCTGACTCCTGGGGTAAAGTGAACTGTTTACCAGGGCTAATGATTCTCTTGCTTGCCTGCTTTTTTTTTCTTTCTTTCTTTCTTTTTTTTTTTTTAAGATTTTTATTTATATTTGACAGAGAGAGAAATCACAAGCAGGCTCCCCACTGAGCAGAGAGCCCAATGTGGGGCTTGACCCCAGGACCCTGAGATCACGACCCGAGCCAAAGGCAGAGGCTTAACCCACTGAACCACCCAGACTCCCCTCTCTTGCTTGCTTTCTTGAGAGCTGTATTTAATTCACATATAAAGACAATTTTCATTTCAACTAGCCTGTGGAACTTCATAATCATGATAATTGGGATAAGTGTTTTATTTTGAGCTTTGTTTGAATTATTTCATTTAATCCCCACAGCAACCTTATGAGCTAAGTTCTGTTACTCTGATTTTAAAGAAGGAGAAACTGAGGCAGCCAGAAGGTGGTAGAACCAGGACTTAGAGCCTCTCTTTTTTTTTTTTTTTTAATATTTATTTATTTATTTAGAGAGAGAGAGAGCACACACGAGCAGGGAGAGAGGCAAAGGAAGAGGGAGAGCGAGAATCTCAAGTAGACTCCCTGGTGAGCACAGAGCCCATGTGGGGCACAGTCTCATGACCCTAAGATCATGACCTGAGCCGAAACCAGAGGCAACTGACTGAGCCACCCAGGTGCCCCCAGAGCTTCTCTCTTGACTGTTAGGCTCTTTTTGTTCAAAGATTGGAGGTTCCCAAGCGTATCATAGGCTTTGAGTCCTAGAGTATACAGAGTGTATTTTCTACATAACGAGAGCCTGGAAAAGCCAGTCATTTTTAAATCCTTGGACTTTCCAGGAAAAAGACTTCGACTTGGTGGAGCACAGTAGCAGGTTGCCTCAGCGTGGGAAGCCCGATGTTCTTCCGCTCAGGTGCTCAGGAGTTCGGAGAACCAGGATGGTGGAAGCTTGTTCACAACAAGCCCCCAACAATGAAGCCTGAAGGAGAGAAGCTGTCTGCCTCGGCTCTGAAAGTGAAAGGTACTCTTGGGAGAGCAGTCAGTGCAGGATGTGGACCCAGTCGAAGCCAAGTGGGAGCTTACGAGACATGCTGCTTGTACCAGGCAGAGCCCGTCTGCCTCTCTGGAGTGACTCTGGCAATTTCATTATGACACATTTTGTGTCTGCTAGAAATAAATACCGTATTAAAAATATTTTATCATTTCCTAATCAAGTGACCAGTTGTATTCGTGCTCCCGAGGTGAGCAAAGTTATGAGTTCTGTAAATTTCCTTTGGTATCTGAAAAGTTCTCTAGTTCCAATCTCATTTTGTTTTACACCTTTTTAATATGGAAATTTTTTAAACATCTACCAATGTGAGTAGAGTAATGTAATGAACCCCTGTGTACCTTTCACCTCGCTTTAGCAGTTAATTGCTAGCAGTCTCATTTTATCTAGACCCCTTGGTACTTTCCCCCAACCCTCCACCCATCCCACCCCTTGGATTATTTACAAGGAAATCCCGCGCATCATTTAATTCTTAAACATGTCAGTATGTTGGGCGCCTGGATGGCTCAGTTGATTACGTTTCTGCCTTGGCTCAGGTCAGGATCCAGGGTCCTGGGATCGAGTCCCGAAGCAGACTCATTGGGGATCCTGCTTCTCCCTCTGCCCCTGCTTCTACTCATGGTCTCTCTCTCACTCTCTCATAAATAAAATCTTTAAAAACAAAACAACAAAAAACAAAACAAAACATAACATCTCAGTATGTTATCTTTAGGAGATAAGGACTCTTTTGTAGTCTAACCACGAGGCCATTCTCACACTTAAAAAAAAAAAAATGAACCCCTTACAGCCACACATTGATCTGATTTTTGTAAATCTAAAAAGTTTTAGGGGCACCTGGGTGGCTCAGTGGGTTAAAGCCTCTGCCTTCCGCTCAGGTCATGATCCCAGGGTCCTGGGATCGAGCCCCACATTGGGCTCTCTGCTCGGCAGGGAGCCTGCTTCCCTTCCTCTCTCTCTGCCTGCCTCTCTGCCTACTTGTGATCTCTGTCTGTCAAATAAATAAATAAAAAATCTTTTAAAAAAATATATAATTGAGAAAAATAATCAAATAGTATTGAAAAGTAGAAAGACTGATAGTGTCCCTTTCCCCGACACCTACTCCTTTTTTACTCCCCAGAGTAACCATTGCTATCTCTTGTGAATGCTTTTAGAAGTTATTTCTGCATATTTAAACATTTTTATTGAAAAATAAATTCTTCCTGTAATACCCATTCTCTGTTCCTTCTTTCCCTTACGAGGATACCTTGGACATCTTTCCATAGCAGAACGTGTAGATCTACCTTCTTTTCTTTTTTTTTTTTTTCCATTGTATCCCATTGAGCAGCCTTAATATGGTGATATATAATAGGCCATTCCCCTGTTGATGGATGTTTTGGTTACTTCTACTTCTTTGTTGTTATTTTAAACAATGCTATAGTTGTACAGATTTGTGTAAATTATTTGTGATAAATTCCTGGAAACAGGTTGCTGTATCGAAGGGCATTTTTTATTCAGAATTTTAATTGGTGTTACAAATTACCCTCCAAAAAGTTGTAATAAAATACATGCCTTACTAGAAGGGCATGAAAATACCCATTCTCCATATTCTTGCTGAGCATTACCAAACTTAATGTTTATCAATTTCGATAAGGAAAAGATGACAATTAAATTTGCATTATAATCCCTTTTATCTTAAGAAAGCTCTGAGTCTTAGTTTAGGTCGTTCATTGAACATTTCTCTATTTTGAACGTGGTAGTTAAGTTCACGATAATAAATTAGTAAAACAAATTAAAGTTGAGATATTTGTTCTGGAAAATTTAGGTATTTATTCTTTCCTGGCAGCCTCAAAACCAACTTTAGATCCCATCATTACTGTTGAGGGCCTTCGAAAACGGGCAAGTCGGAATCCCGTGGAATCTGCCATGGAATTAAAAGAGAAAAGGTCCCGTACTCAGGAAGCAAAGGACATTAGGAGAGCCCAGAAGGAAGCGGCCAGCTTTCTTGACAGGAGTACTTCTTCGACTCCAGTGAAGTTTATAAGCCGTGGCCGCAGGCCAGATGTGATTCTAGAGAAAGGAGAAGTGATTGACTTCTCATCCTTGAGCTCCTCTGACCGCACCCCTTTGACCAGTCCATCTCCTTCTCCATCTCTGGATTTCTCCGCCCCTGGGACCCCTGCCTCTCACTCGGCTACACCCAGCTTGCTTTCAGAAGCAGATCTGATTCCAGATGTGATGCCACCGCAAGCCTTGTTTCATGGTAAGACTTGCCTTTCTTGCATCTTTGGTTTTACCTGTGGGCCCTGATATAATGCATGCGTGTTCACCTGGTGGGCCGTGCTCCCTGCACTTCTTCTTTTCTCAGTCTTGATCACACTGTCTTGCACTCTGCACAGATGATGATGAGATGGAAGGCGATGGGGTCATAGACCCAGGGATGGAGTACGTTCCACCTCCCGCTGGGGCAGCAGCATCCGGGGCTGTAGTCGGGGGCAGAAAGAAGGTCCGAGCGCCAGAACAGATAAAGCAGGAGGTAGAGAGTGAGGAGGAGAAGCCCGACAGGATGGACATTGACAGTGAAGACACAGATTCCAACACGTCTTTGCAAACCAGGACTCGAGAGAAGAGGAAGCCTCAGTTGGAGAAGGACAGGAAACCTAAAGGGCCCAAGTACACCCCTGTGAGCATCTATGAGGAGAAGCTGCTCCTGAAGCGGCTGGAAGCTTGTCCCAGTGCTGTAGCCATGACGCCGGAAGCTCGCAGACTGAAGCGGAAGCTGATTGTCAGGCAAGCAAAAAGGGATAGAGGATTGCCACTTTTTGACTTGGATCAAGTTGTTAATGCTGCTCTTCTGTTAGTTGATGGCATTTATGGAGCCAAAGAAGGAGGAGTTTCTAGGCTTCCAGCTGGACAAGCCACATACAGAACGACCTGTCCGGACTTCCGAATCCTTGACCGATACCAGGTGAGCCTCTCGGGGGGGCCATGGAGTTGCGGCAGGCAGCACCACCGAGTGGGCACAGCTGTGCTGGGACTTAAACTCCCAAGTGATCTGGGAGGAGAGAGGAAACAGCAAGGGAGAAAGATACGAAAATTGCTGGGCTTTATGTTTTGAAACTATTCATTATGAATACCCATTAATACATCTAGGTTGGTTTGTTTCCTTTGGGGCATTCAAGACAGAGCCTTGACATTTTGTCTCTCCTAGTCCCTGGCGGGGACTGAGTTTGCACATGGTTTGTGTCATCGCCCTGAGTGACACTTTTGTGGAGGACGTAGAATGTGCCAGACCATGTGTTGAGCAGGCTCCGAGGACACGTAAACATCTCTGTAGGTAGGAGACACATGCAGGCATAGATCAATGCGTATCAGTGCTGCTCAAGAACGTCCAGAGCAGTCCAGGTGTGTGTGCGCTCCTGGGAATGAAAACTTCAAGAATACACCCTTCCACAGCACGAATGAGAGGTCTTATTTTCCTGAATCTTTGCTAGCTCTTGCTCCTAAGCAGCCTTTAACTACTTTTGCTAGTCTGATGGCTCTGAAGTGAAATCTTATTTTTTATTTACATGTCTTCTTTTACAGGTGAGTTTAAACATTTTTCACGTTTCCTAGTTGTTTCTCTGTTGGTGAATTGCCTGTTTGGATAATTTGCACATTTTTCTGTCTTCTTTGGAAACTAGTGGGCTGATGGTGCCAGTGTTCTGATCTTATTCTGTGTTGTACCATGTGTGGGGCCTTTTCTCCCATTGTGTTGGCCATGTGGTGTGTGGGCCTTTGCAGTTTGAAACTCTCCTGGAATTCTGGAACATCTTCTTCATTTCCTGTCTTCTATTTTCTCTCTTCTGTCTCTTTAGAACACACCTATTTGGATCTTGGACCCTTTAGACCAGGGGTTGGCAGGCTTTCTGTTAAGGGGCAGACAGTGAATGGTTCTGGCTTTGCAGACCATACAGTCTGAGTTGCAGCTACTCTACTGTGCTGTTTTTGAGACCAAGATAAAACGGTTGGGCGTGGCTGTGTCCCAGTGACAGCGTTATTTACTGCAACAGGCCAGATCTGGCCTATGGGGTATAGTTTGCCAACAACCCCTACCCTAGATGGATCCCTTGCTTTTCTTTTTTCCTATTTTCTTTCTTTCCTGGGAGGTAGTAACTTGCCTGCCTCTACCTAAGGGTGGATAGGGAGGACCGGGAGCCTACTTCCCTGAGGTTTCCTATTTTTAGTCCCACCGTTGACCATGCCACGAGCTCCCATGTCCGGAATCTGCCCGAGCCTCTCCAGACAGTCTAGCCTTCTACCCATGGAGGGAAAAATCGTTTCTGGATGTGGGCAGTAGGGATGTAATTGGAGGCTTTAGCCTTTTAAGTAAAGAGACCCTCAGTCCATACATAGTCCTCTTGTCACTCTCAGTGTTAGCAGGACCCATCACCTTTCCGGAGGCTCTGCGTGTAAATCATGCCTCTCCTGGTCTGTCTGCAGTGCTGCCTGAGGCTCTGGCTCTCTGTTCTTAGCCATTTGCCACTTATCAGATGATTTTGTTGTAGTCATCTACTCATCATGTCTTTGTTCTTGTGGGTTTGTCTTTTTAATCTCTATATTTAATTTGTTAAGTTGTGAAATGTATCCTATAACTAAAGAGTACATAAAACATATCAGTATAGTTTATAGACTAATAAAATAAATGCTTTTGCATCTGTCTCTTGGGTGAAGAAACAGAACATTACAAGCATACTGGAAGTTCTGTGTACTGCCTACTCTCTGCCCCCTGCCCCCAACTGCGGGAGCCACTCTGAGGTTTTTTTTTTTTTTTATGTCACCTTTAGTTTTTAAAAAAGGCCAAGTAGGAGGCACCCATCTAGCTTTGTAAGGACTTTGCCATTCTTAAAGGGAGGCTTCCAGGATAGGTAAGCTGAGCTGTCTCTCTGGGTCAATGCCATAAAGGGAATTGTGCTCCCCTACACCCCCATCCCCCTCTCCCACCCCCACAAGGATGTATTGACATTTTTGCTCCTGGTACTGATGAGTGTGACCTTGTTTGGAAATAGGGCATTTGCAGATGTAATTAGTTAAGATGAGGTCACACTGGAGCAGGGTGGGCACTTAATCCAATATGACTGGTGTCCTTATGAGAAGGAGGGAAGAGACACAGAGACAGACGCAGGGAGACCTGCGATTTA
Source organism: Meles meles (assembly GCF_922984935.1). Classification (NCBI taxonomy): domain Eukaryota; kingdom Metazoa; phylum Chordata; class Mammalia; order Carnivora; family Mustelidae; genus Meles; species Meles meles. Next base: position 40,000,615 of record NC_060081.1, on the reverse strand, counting down.
CCCCTGTGCTCTCATGGAGCGCGTTCTTAGTGGCTTCAGGAGAGCTTCCTGTGAAATAAAATTGGAGACTTTACATGATCAGAAGGCGCATGTGATGGCCAGGGCAGAGCAATGATTCTGTAAGCTAAGGGACTCTGAGGATTGCTGGCATTTCCAGGAAGTAAGAGAAAGTATGGAGTGGATTCTTCCTTGGAATATTCAGAGAGCACATGGCCCTGCTGACCCCATGCTTTCTGACTTCTGGACTCTAGGACTGTGGAAGAGTAAGTTTGTTATTTAAGCCACCAGGTTTGTGGGCCATAGCTACGGCAGCCCCAGGAAACTCACATGGTCATGTTCTGGCTCCAGCACCCCCTTTCTTAAGAAGTCAGTGTTCAAAGTCATTAGGCAGTCCTAGGAGTCTGGGCAGGGGCAGGGAGGCCCTCTGTTTCCTGCCTCCAGACTGATGTGCTTCCCTCCAGCTTGTAGAAGGTCAGAGTCTTCTGATCCAGGGAGTGGGCAGGGAAGGAGTGGAGGAGTCTGAGAGTACGGTGGTGAAACCCAGCTGAGCACTGATGAGATTCTGGGATATAGCTCACTGAGTGTAGTAGACTGTCCAGGGTACCCTGTGATCCCGTAATTGCACTGCTGGGTATTTATCCAAAAAATACAAATACATAAACTCAGAGGGATACATGCACCCCTATGTTTATTGCAACATATAATAGCCAAGCTATGGAACCAACCCAGGTGTCCACCGATAGATGAGTGGGTAAAGAAGATGGGTTTTAGGTCGCCTGGGTGGCTCAGTGGGTTAAGCCTCTGCCTTCGGCTCGGGTCATGACCTCAGGGTCCTGGGATCGAGCCCCGCATTGGGCTCTCTGCTCAGTGGGGAGCCTGCTTCCTCCTCTCTCTCTGCCTGCCTCTCTGCCTACTTGTGATCTCTCTATCTCTCTCTGTCAAATAAATAAATAAAATATTAAAAAAAAAGAAGATGGGTTTTTTATATATATACACATATGCTTATAAACACGTGCACACACAGAGGAATATTACTCAGCTGTAAAAATAAACAAAAACAAAGAATGACATCTTGCCATTTGCAACGACGTGGATGGAGCTAGAGAGCACAAGGCTAAGTACAATGAGTCAGAGAAAGACAAATACTGTACGGTTTCATTCATACATGGAATTTAAGAACAAATGAAGGGGAAAAAAGATTAATCCAGAAACAGACTCTTTTTTTTTTTTTTAAGATTTTATTTATTTATTTGATAGAGATTGCAACTAGTCAGAGAGGCAGGCAGGGAGAGAGAGGAGGAAGCAAGCTCCCTGCTGAGCAGAGGGCCCGATGTGGGGCTCGATCCCAGTACCCTGGGATCATGACCTGAGCCGAAGGCAGAGGCTTTAACCCACTGAGCCACCCAGGCGCCCCCAGAAACAGACTCTTAATTATAGAGAACAACTGCTGGTTGCTCCGGGGGAAGGGGGAGACGGGATGGGGATTAAGGAGGGCATTTACGATGAAAAAAAATAAAATGACAAAACTAAATAAAAGATGATGCACTGTAGTGGGGACTTAAGACGATGGCCTCGGTGTGCCTGCCCCTCGAGTGATCCTCGTCGCTCAGTAGTGGTCCCAGGACCTCCCTTCCTGGAGACTCACTGGCCCTTCCTCATCGCTGAGCCTTCAGTTTCCTCTGCCTCAGCTTCACCTTTCTGTAGGTTTGCCCCCGTGCTCTCATGGAGTGCGTTCTTAGTGGCTTCAGGAGGAGAGCTGCCTGCGAAATAAAATTGGAGACCTTACATGATCAGAAGGCCTTGAATTTAAGCCAGAGTCCCCAGCTAGACCTGGGTAAAGCCGAGAGACACCTGAGCAGTCCTGGTGGCAGTGCTCTCCCTTTCTGAGGGGGGAACGGGGCTCAACCTGGATCTCTGTGTCCAGACCCATCACAGAGGAGGATCCTTTGACATGGACCCCCCACCGTCTCTTCCTCGGGGTCTTTACCCCTGGGCCAGTCAGTCTTCAGTCTCAGAACCCTGGTTACCACCTAGGGAAAGGGGGACCCTAGCCTTCAACCTGTGGGACCCTTCCTCCGTGCCATGGGAGCAGACCATCCAGAGTGCCGGTCACCTTCTCTAGGGATGGGACGTCCAGACGTCCATGGGGAGGCAGCCACTTGGCAGCAGGGGCTGAGGGCTTGGGGCTCAGACTGCCCACAGCTTTTGCCTGCCTCTTTTTCTACTGCCTCATTTTTCCCCAGCTCCAGAGGAGTCTGGTGCTGCCCCCGGGTTTTAAGAGGATGCTGCAGTACAGATCGGCCTGCTTCTCACCTTCCCCAAAGCCAGCTTGGAATTTTGGCTTGAAAGCAGTTAGTATTTGTCCATCTGCTTCCCAGATGTTTCTTCCCCTGATCTTCCTATTTTTGTATCCTTCTCTTTTTTTCTAAAGTCTGATTCTATAGTTTTAGTGGATTTGGGGAAGGGATAAAATTGTGTGATTAATCCCCCATCCTAACCTGGAATTTTAGTATCATTTTAATGCAGTTACACAGGGGAGCAGCTATCAGTGCATTGACTCAATCCATACTCTTTTTCTTGTTCCCTGATAAATACAGTCATAGCTATAAATGTCCCTGTGATACTACGTTAGCTATGACTTAGGACTTTTGGAATGACGTGTTTATCAGTACTTAGCAGTTTGTATTTTTTCTTGTTATTTCCTTCCGGATTGTACTGGCTTCCTGAAACAAAAGGCTGAGAAGGCGGGAGGAGCGGTTGTGCAGGAGAGGAACAAGGGGACTTTAAAATTGAGAGTCCCTGGGGCACCTGGGTGGCTCAGTGGGTTAAGCCAAGTTATTTAGTGCTTTTTGTTGTTGTTGTTGTTTGTTTTTTATTTTTAGATGTGTAGGCATTTTTAAGGTCTCTTGTAGCAATTGATTTAATTTCCAATCAGATTATGTTGTGGTCAGAGAAAATAATGTATATGATGATTCTTAGTTATAAAGAAAGTTACTGTTTGTAAGTCCTAACTTATGAATACATTTATTTTTCTGTTAATTTTTTAATATTATCATGTAGTCTTTCTTCCAAACAGAATATTTTTGCATGCTCTTATCTTTTTTCTTTTGTATTATTTAGGTAACAGTGAACCTCACTAAATTGTTTACTCTTATTTCCCATCGTTTCTCCCTAGATTAATGCTTTGTTAGTCTACTTTTTAACAGTTTTTAAAAACATGGTCTTTGTGAGATTAATTTTGAATACCTGTATGTCTGAGATTATTTTCTTTTCACGCTTGCATTTAGATGATAGTATAGCTGGATATAAAATTGTTATTTTATTTTTTCCTTCAATATTTTGAAATTATCACTCCATTATCTTGCATACAGTGTCGCTGCTGAGAGTCTCATTGTTGACTTATTCGTGTTTCTTTGTAGGTGGTCTGTTTCTTCCTCCTGCACCCTGGAAGCTTTCAGAATTTTATCTTCCTTTCCATTCTTTAATTCTATTTGTGCATTTAAAAAGTGTTTTTTGATCTCATTTATCTTGTTAGAGCATCTCCTTCAGTCACAGGCATCTTATATGCTAATTTATTGTCAAAAACCACTAATCTCTGTGCTTCAGAGCCAAGTACCACACAAAGAGTCAGGGCTACAGAGGAACAATAGCTTTATGGCTTTGCCCGGCCCAGGAGGCTGTAGCAAGCTGAGGAAGGGGTTGGGGGACTTTACAGAGAAATACAGGATCTAGCTGGTTTTGACGGGAATTGTGTCCCGAGCCGCCAGCCTCTCGGACTCGTCTTCCGGATTGTGCTGGCTTCCTGAAACAAAAGGCTGAGAAGGCGGGAGGAGCGGTTGTGCAGGAGAGGAACAAGGGGACTTTAAAATTGAGAGTCCCTGGGGCACCTGGGTGGCTCAGTGGCTTAAGCCGCTGCCTTCCGCTCAGGTCATGATCCCAGGGTCCTGGGATCGAGTCCCGCATCGGTCTCTCTGCTCAGCGGGGAGCCTGCTTTCCTTCCTCTCTCTGCCTACTTGTGATCTCTGTCTGTCAAATAAATAAATAAAGTCTTAAAAAAAAAATTTGAGATTCCCTGAAGCCTCCGAGCAACCACTTTGATTTATGTTCAACTTGATGCTTTTTCATCGGTTTCATCTTGACATTCATCTGCCTTGGTTCTCTGAGCCTCCCAGATTTGTGGTTTTGGTGTGGTGTCTCATTAATTTGGCGAAGTTCTCTGTCATTACTGCTTTAAATATTTCTTTTGTTCTTTCTCTCTTCTCGTTCTGGTATCCCTGTTATGTGTATTTTACACCTTTTGTGGTTATAACACAGATTTGGATATTCTGTTCTGTTCTGGGTTTTTTTAGTCTTTTTTTCCTCTTTGGTTTTCAGTTTTGGAAGTTCCTCTTGACATATTCTCAAGCTCAGAGGTCCTTTCTTCAGCCCTATCCAGTCAACTAATGAACCCACCGAAGATAGTTCTGTATTTGTTATGTTTTTGATCCCTAGCATTTCTTCTTGATTCTTTTTTGGCATTTCCATCTCCCTGGTTAAATTGCCCCTCTGTTCTTGGGTATTGTCTACTTTGTCCAGTAGAGCCCTTAACATGTTAATCATAGTCGTCTCATCGCTTCTCGGCCTTTTGGCTAAGATCAAGTGTTAATCATAGTCGTCTTAAATTCCTAGTCTAATAATTCCGACATCTCTGCCTTGTCTGAGTCTAGTTCTGATGCTCGATCTGTCTCTTCAGACAGTGTCTTTTGCTTTTTAACATGCCTTGTGATTTTTTTGTTGAAAGCCAAGTAGGATGTCGTAGATAAAAAGAACTGTGAAAAATAGGCCTGTAGTGGTATAGCAGTGAGATGTAGGGTGAGAAGCGTGATATGGACCTAGGATTAGTTCTCAGTGAACATGTGTTCCTGGGCTGTGACTATCACAGTGCTTCTCAGATTTGCCTCCCCAGTTAGGTGGTGTGGAATGGCAGGAGGTTGCTGGAGATGGCTAATTCCCTTTCCACAGGTTGGTTAGGTTCTGATAAAACCCAATGGGTCAGGACACCTGGTCTGGAAGGTGTCTGCCTTCGGCCCAGGTCATGATCCCAGGGTTCTGGGATCAAGCCCTACATGGGGCTTCTTGCTCAGTGGGGAGCCTGCTTCTCCCTCTGCTTGCCACTCCCCTTGCTTGTGCCTGTGTGGCGTGCTCTCTCTCTCTCTCTCTCTCTCTCTCTGACAAATAAATAAATAAATAATTAAAAAAAAAAAACAAACAACACACAAGGAATGGGTTAGGTTCTGGCAAAATAGTTTCTCTTGAGAGCAGACCTTGTTAAGAAGAACAAAGGACTCTGACGTATTTTCAAAACAGCTGCCTTTTCCCTGCTGGAAGCCTGAGGGGACATTTCTTTGATCCTTACCATGAGAACCTGGTAGAGCTCCTGGAGGTAAAAGTCACAAAAATGTGCCCCCCCACCCCCCTGTAGTTTTTTCTCTCCCCTTCATCCACACTGTGCCTCCAGCAATTTGTCAGTTTGTCCCTGGATGTTTCTACTCTGCTCTTCTACTCTCCTCTTCTCTGTATCCACCTATTGGTGTTTTCAGTTTTGGGGGGAGTAGTTCGCTCTGTGATTTCAGGTCTCTGAGGGATCTATGAAGAGTTGCTGATTCTCACTTTGTTCAGTATTTTACTTTTTAGGATACATTGACAACTTCCCTTTTCCTCATATGCTGGACCGGAAACCAGAACTCCTCTCACTTGCTCTTTAATCTGGGAAATTCTTCATCATTGCTTCTTTAAATATATTCCTCTTTTATTTTTTCCCCCTCTTTTATGGACTTCTAATATGGACTTCTAATCACCATTGATTCTTTCCTTTATCTCTTCTTTTGCCTTTTTGAAGAGATCCTCAATCTGTCCCTTCGTTGTTCACTGAGTGCTTTATTTCAGTGATCATGTATTTAATATCTGGAATGAATAAGAGATTCTTCATAACTACACTCATTTCCAGGTTTCTTTATTACCTTGGAACCTATTTATTGTGCTTTTTTTAAAACTGGCTTATTGAAATACAGTTCACCTACCATACAGTTCCCCTATTTAAAGGTACAGTTTGGTGGTTTCTACTGTAGTCACAGAATTGTATAACCATCATCATAATCAATTCTAGAACATTTTCATCACCCTGTATGGTTTAGCTGTTACTGGCCAACCCCCCGACACCTGGCTCCCATTAATCTACATTCTGCCTCTGGATATACCTATTTTGTTCGACATTTCACATACAGGGAATCATATAACATGCGGTCTGTTCTGACTGCATTCCTTCACTTCGCATGTTTTCAGGGTTCATCCACGTCGTGGTACATACTAGCACTTCTTTCCTCTTTACGGCTGCATGATACCCCACCGGAGAGACACACTGCATTTGGTTTGTCTGCACGTCAGTTGGTGGACATTTGGGTTGCTTCCAATTTTTGACCCTTATGAATCTTGTTGCTTGAACATCAGTTAGATATCACTGTGTGGACAGAGGTTTTTATTTCTCTTGAGTATATACCTAGGAATGGGATTGCTCAGTTAAATGGTAACATGTTGAACGTTCTGAGGAGCTGCCGGACTTTGTCCCAGTAGTTCAGCATCTTACATTTGCACCAGCACATGTATGAAGACCCTGACTTGTCCACACATCCTTACCAATACTTACTTTTTATATTATAGCTGTCTTAGTGGGTGTCAAGGGGTATCTCGTCGTGTTGGTCTGCTTTTCTCTGATGACTGTTTATTTGCTTTTTGAAAATGCTTGGCTGTCTGGTAAATTATTCTGTCTTTTGCTGAGTGGTTTGTTTACTTTGTTTTCTTTTCTTTTGCACTCTTTGTTGACGACATATCTTGAGTGTTTTCTTCCTTGTGAATGAATATTGTCTTGGTCTAACCAGGTGCCTTTGCTTGTGTATACACATGAGGGAGGGGCAAAAGTGTGGTTCCTAGCTTATTATCCTCTCGGCAAGTTGGAAGTCTCTAGCACTCCAGGTGTCCTGCCGTGACCCCTCCAGCTGGCACTTGCAGGCAAAGATGACTGGCTGAGATCTACTCAGAGCAGAGCTTACAAGAGGAAGTGGCCTGATCAGGAAGCACCTCCAGCCCCATCTGTGGTGGAAAGCCTTTCTCTGCTCTAGGCTGCCTTTTGCTGTCTCACCTGTACCTGGCCACCTTTGGTTTCTCCTGAGGTTTCTCAAAGCCTTTGTGTTCCACCTTCCTTCACACTCTTGTGGCGTCTTTCAGGATGGGTTTGGGGAAGGGACCCAGCAGCCCTCCTGGTACTCCATTTTGTTTAGAACTAGAAGTTTGAAGAAACTCATTTAATATTTTCCAAACTTACCTGAGTTTGGGATCCTCCCCAGCCCCCCACACACCATTTTGTCATTCAGCAAATGTTGAGTACTTCATGTGTGCCAAGTACTCCTCTAGCTGGGGACGCTGCAGTGAATTAGGGCAGATGGTGCCCGCCTGATGGAGCAGTGAAATGACAGGACTAACTAAATGGGATCATTTCCTGCAAGGTGGGTGCTGCAGTGGGTGGGAGAGCAGAAGGCTGCAGTACCACTTAGGACAGGGTGGTGGAGGACCTCCTTTCAGTGGAAGTAGCACTCGATCCCATCTTCTCCACAAGGAAGACCTGGGTTGTAGAAGTTTCAGGGCAGAAGTCCCAGGTGCAGGCCCCAAGGCAGCAGATAGTTTGGTGTCTGGGGCTGGAGTCTAGTGATGGCGGAGGAAGTAGGTGGGAGATGAGGCCACAGAGGTAACAGGTAGATCTTGCAGTCAAAGGCAAGGACTTTTTTTTTTTTTTTTTTAAGATTTTATTTATTTGACAGATATCACAAGTAGGCAGAGAGGCAGACAGAGAGAGAGGGAGAAGCAGGCTCCCTGCTGAGCAGAGAGACCGATGTGGGGCTCAATCCCAGGACCCTGAGATGATGACCTGAGCCGAAGGCAGAGGCTTAACCCACTGAGCCACCCAGGCGCCCCAAAGGCAAGGACTTTAAATTAGAAGGGAAGTCACATAGGAGTTTTAACAAGGGAAGGAAATGTATTTTATTATTTTTTTAAATGTTTTTTGCTTTTGTTTTTGTTTTTTTAAAGATTGTATTATTTATTTGACAGAAATCACAAGTAGGCAGAGAGGCAGGCAGAGAGGGGGGGAGCAGGCTCCCTGCTGAGCAGAGAGACCGATGTGGGGCTCAATGCCAGGACCTGGGATCATGACCTGAGCAGAAGGCAGAGACTTTAACCCATTGAGCCACCCAGGCGCCCCTGTATTTGATTTTAAAAGAAGCATCTGGCTCCGTGTGGAGAATGGTCAATAAGGGGTGAGAGTGGCAGTGGGGAGACCCGTGGGAAGTGGTGGCAGTGATCCAGGCAGATGTCTCAGGTGGGCTAGGTGGAAAGAAGTCAGGGTACTGGATGACATCTGTGGAGTTCACACAACTCACCTCGACACATGAACCACATCGTCCACCACGGGCCAGTGGTTCAGTGGCTGCTGTCTCTGTGGTCTGTTGCTGCGTTGCAAACCACTACAAAACTTAGAGGCTTAAAGCAGTATTCTGCCTTTCTTCTGATTCCGTGGGTTGACTAGGCTCAGCTGGGTGGTGATTCTACCCCATGCTCTGAAGGCTGAGGTCAGCCCTGTGGCTGTCTTCAGCAGCTACCTCGGTCAGGATCGGAATGACTGGGATGGCTTCCCTTCCTCCAGAGCCCATCTCCATGGGGCCTCTAGACATTCCAGGGTCCAGCCTGGACACCATGGCAGCTGGACTGGGGGAGAGAGTGGAAGCTGCCGGTCCTCTGAAGGCGTGGGCTCTTGGTACCAAAATGTTACTTCTGATACTTTGTCTTTGGTCAAGGCCTGTTGCAAGGCCCACCCACGTTGAAGGGGAGGGAATGGACTCTGCTGCTTGATAGGAGGAGCCACATGTCCCCATGGGTGCAGGAGGAAGTATTGAGGCTGTCTTTGGAAACTATATGCCATAGCTCTGAATTTCCCTCTGAAACTTTTTTGAAAGTCCTTGAAGAATTTCAGAGTCATCCTTTGAAAGGTTTTTTGTGTTTTTTTTTTTAATTTTATTTATTTATTTATTTGACAGTCAGATCACAAGTAGGCAGAGAGAGAGGAGGAAGCAGGCTTCCCACTGAGCAGAGAGCCTGACGTGGGGCTCGATCCCAGGATCCTGAGATCATGACCTGAGCTGAAGGCAGAGGCTTTAACCCACTGAGCCACCCAGGCACCCCTTAAACCCATCTTTTGAGTGACTTTATTTCTGTATAACCAGCATTTCTTTCTCGTAGACCGCCTTGCCATCCAGGAAAGGTTTTCGGCACCAGACCACTAGGTTTCTGTATCGTTTGGTGGGATCTGAAGATATGGCCGTGGACCAGAGTATTGTCAGCCCTTACACCTCTCGGATCCTGAAGCCATACATCAGGTACATGGGCAAGAGCTGTGATGTTGAGCATGTTAGGAGGAATGGCGTTGGTGGCTTCTGCACCCTGGTCCTCCACAGCAGTGAGGCCACACCCTCCCCTGGGAGCAGGCATCAACACGGACTGAGTCTGTGCTCCACGTCCAGTCTTATCCTTAGCTTGTTTCGACTATAGTTTTTTGCAGAAAGGACAGTCCTTTGGAAGAAATGTAAAAAGCAAGAATAAGTTAACTCCATTAGATTTCATTATGAGTATTATACTCATTGTGTTTCTTTTCAGTTTTAAAGTTGTATATATTTGGTAGTCTGTTAAATGAAAAAAATGGGAGAGTTGTCTCAGTTGGGCTTAGTTTGGGGGTGATGATGAGTCTCGTTGTCTAGCAGTGCTGTGGAAGCTGAGCTGACTAGCGAGGCCCCCGGTTCTGTCTTGAGAAAGTGTGTTTGTGGCCCATACGCGAGGCAGAGTCACGTGATCCTCCTTGCCCAGCACTGCCGTCTGTGCCCGGCCTGTGGAGGCGGTGTGCGAGCCTGCCCCCGCGGCCTCGCAGGGCTGGGCCCTCCCTCCCTGGCCTGTGTCCTGGGCCAGAGCTCTGGCTTGAGTCAGGCTGCTGTTTGGTCCCTCACTCTGTTCATGGGGGCTCACCAGCACAAGTAGGGTTCCTGTCAGGTGCAGAGGGCGAATTTTAAATTTCATACCAGAAACTATCAGGATTTCAAGTTGTCAAGGTATCTACCATAGAAAGTAACACAAGTTAACTTAGAATTTCAGGCCGAGTAAGGAGTTTATGTGAATCACTTAGCTAGGAGTGACATTGTATATTTTTCTTGACTCGACTTTGTTTTTTTCTGTGGTCCTGGAGGCGTGATTATGAAACAAAGCCACCCAAACTGCAGCTCCTGTCACAGATTCGTTCCCACCTGCACAGGAGTGACCCTCACTGGACGCCAGAAGCCGAGGCACCTCTTGATTACTGCTATGTCCGGCCAAATCACATCCCAACGATAAACTCCATGTGTCAGGAGTTTTTCTGGCCTGGTATGTTCCCCCTCCCAAACTAGGCAGATCCATTTTCTGTTTGATTCACTTTAGTGATTTTTTTTTTCTTTTTTTAAAGATTTTATTTATTTACTTGACAGAAAGAGAGGCAGGCAGAGAGAGAGAGGGAAGCAGGCCTCCTGCTGAGCAGATAGCCCGATGCGGGACTCGATCCCAGGACCCTGAGATCATGACCTGAGCCGAAGGCAGCGGCTTAACCCACTGAGCCACCCAGGCGCCCCTAGTGATATTTTTAAATTAGTGTATGTCATGCGACTCTAAAACCTTTACTCATGATTTCATTTAGTTTGTCTCTGCTAAGATAGGAATAGTAAAATATGAACACCTCTTTCTTCCTAAGATCAAGAAGAAGCCAGCAATTAAAGTAATAAACAGTATTTTTGTATGTTTCTCTTCCCTGTCTCTCTCCACTTCCAGAATAAAAGATTCATCCTGTTTTGCTTCTATATATGTCTAGATACCAGGTAATATCTACCTGGTATCAGTGATACACTGACTGGTACCTTGGGCCTGTTGAGACACTTTTGATTTTTTGCCCAATAATTCTGTAATTTTGTTTATTTAGCTTTTCCTTGGGGAGAGTGTTAATAAAGCCAAAAGGCATTTTTATTTTTTTTTTTTTAAAGATTTTATTTATTTATTTGACAGAGAGAGAGGTCACAAGTAGGCAGAGAGGCAGGCAGAGAGAGAGGAGGAAGCAGGCTCCCTGCAGAGCAGAGAGCCCGATGCGGGGCTCGATCCCAGGACCCTGAGATCATGACCTGAGCCGAAGGCAGCGGCTTAATCCACTGAGCCACCCAGGCGCCCCCAAAAGGCATTTTTAAAAAACCAAGTATCCCAATTGCAGACTTTATTATTTTTTTTTTAAGATTTTATTTATTTATTTGTCAGAGAGAGAGAGAGCGAGCGAGCACAGGCAGATAGAGTGGCAGGCAAAGGCAGAGGGAGAAGCAGGCTCCCTGCCAAGCAAGGAGCCCAATGTGGGACTCATTTCCAGGACGCTGGGATCATGACCTGAGCCAAAGGCAGCCGCTTAACGAACTGAGCCACCCAGGTGTCACCCAATTGCAGACTTTAAAAATAAGAGTAAACCCAATATGATTTATTATTTTATCAGCCTGAATATATTGTCTCTCTGCAGACCAGATCCACCAAGTAGGGGAATGAACACATTTTCATCGCTAAATATAAACATGTTCTTTGTGGATCTGTCTTACCGCTCTGCTTTGAAATGCAAAGGAAATATTACAGATGTTAGATAAGATGTCATCGGGATTAGAGCTGTGTCATCGTTGTTGTCTGATACTCATGGAACAGTGCACGTGTGGTGGCAGAGTTGTGTTCATCTTTTAGGAGTGGTATGGGGGCAGAAGGAACATTCCAGGAGCATCTCCTACTTCCTGACCTTACTCTGGGTGCCTCCATACCTTAGGCATGCAATCGTTATTTGTTTATCCCTTTCACTATAAAATGTAACCTTTGTACAAAAGAGCTTGTAAACTGTACACACGGCAGTATGGGCGCTCAGGTCTTTGCTCCCACCCTGTGAGGTCTGGGTGTGCAGGCGCTGAGGCCCACATCTAACAGGTGTCGGCTGACACACACTGTAGAGGAGGCTAAGTTCAAAGGCAGGTACGTCCAGTTCTAGCCTGTGCATTCTCTACTACCGACCCTATCTTTCTTCTCTTCTTGTCAGACGTGTGCTTAGAAAAGACATAAATGGAATCATAGAATATGTGGTCTTTTCTGACTGCATTCCTTCAGTTAGCATGTTAGTTTCACTTTTATTTTTATGATCTGAATGTATGATGGCTATGCTAATATCTCTGTCTTCAGTTTTGTTTTTTGATTTTTGGGTTTTTTTTTTAGTGTGCAGGTGTAGTTGTAAGTACAGACTGAACAGCTTGGTCTTAATTCCAGAAGGTATACAGTTTGAATCTCCAATTATCTCTTTTCCTTAGGCATTGACCTGTCTGAGTGCCTGCAGTATCCAGACTTCAGTGTTGTTGTCCTTTATAAAAAAGTCATCATTGCCTTTGGCTTCATGGTTCCCGATGTGAAGTACAATGAAGCTTACATTTCATTTCTGTTTGTCCACCCTGAATGGAGAAGAGCAGGGATTGCAACATTCATGATTTATCATCTGATTCAGGTAAGCTGTGCTACCAGCTGGCCTTTGGGCTCCTTCAGGAAGATGTGGAAGAGGGCTGGAGGGACAGTGCTGGGTTAAGCCTTCCTCGCACGGCCGAACAGAGTGGGTGGTCTCGGAAACCCAGTGAGAAAACGCCCCTCCTGAGGCTCTTACCACACACAGATAAAAATCTTCCCCCTCTAGAATAAGATTGCTGTTCAGGCCCAGGCTTCAAAGAAACCAGTCGTAAACATGTATAGTAAATAAAATGAGGTAATTCCAGAACTGAGAGCCCAAAGCCCTCGTAGGACCCATATTATATTGGTAACTGCTGTTGTTCTTAGGAACCCACCGCATGACTCTGAGGAGTGGAAGTGGAACCGTGGTCTTTGGGTTTTTTTTCCTTACTGAGGTATAACTGACATACAAAGCGCCTCGTCTCAGCTGTACAGTGTGATGATTCCATACTTGTATGTTGTGAAACAGCACTGGCATCACACGGAGTTACGTAGCTACAAACGTTTGTTTTCTTGGGATGAGAACCTTTAAGATCACCTCTCTTAGCAACTTTCATTTATGCAGTACAGTGTTGTAAACGCTAGTCTCCGTGCATTACGGGACATCCCCAGGACTGCCTTGTTTTATAACCTACAAGTCTGTTCCTTTGGACGCCCCTGCAGCCGGTTCACCCACGCCCAACCCCGCTGCTGGCAGCTACCAGTCTGTTGTCTGTATCTGTGAGTTCAGCTTTTATTGTTTGTTTTTTAGATTCTGAGAGCTAAATGAGATCATATGGTGCCTGTCTTTGACTTCTTTCACCGAGGATAATCCCACCTAAGCAATTGCAAAAGTTTTTTAAGTATTTTTAAACATTTTAGCAAAACTATCTCAACCAAGACCATATATTCTCTTATTGCTGATTATTCTTCACTTTACCGTCACTGTACAAGCTGTATAAGTTTTTGAGACTTGATTTTAATATTGAATTATAATTCATCCTTTGATATCTCTGTACCACTGTTGAAGAAAATATACCATATACTTATATATTAACATCAGAAAAACATGTAAGGAATTCCCCTCAGAATCTTTCTGGTAAACTTTTATTTCAAAGATTTTATTTATTTATTTGACAGACAGAGATCACAAGTAGGCAGAGAGGCAGGCAGAGAGAGAAGGGGAAGCAGGCTCCCTGCTGAGCAGAGAGCCAGATGTTGGGGCTCGATTCCCGGGCCCTGAGATCACAACCTGAGCTGAGGGCAGAGGCTTTAACCCACTGAGCCACCCAGGCGCCCCTAAACTTTTATTTCAGAACCATTTGGCTGGGGCGCCTCGGGGGCTCAGTCAGTTAAGTGTCTGCCTTCAGCTCAGGTCATGATCTCAAGGTCCTGGGATCGAGCCCCACATTGGGCTCCTGCTCAGCAGGGAGTCTGCTTCTCCCTCTCACACTGTGTGCTTTCTCTCTCTCTTTCTGTCAGATAAATAAATAAATAAATAAATAAATCTTAAAAAAAAAAGAAAGAAACCATTTGGCAAGGAGGATTGTGCGTTACATGGCAAGATTCCTTTTTTAAAAATTTTATTATTATTATTTATTATTATTTTTATTAACATATAGTATATTATTAGCCTTAGGGGTACAGGTCTGTGAATCGTCAGGCTTACATATTTCACAGCAATCATCAAAGCACATACCCTCCCCAATGTCCATAAGCAAGATTCCTTTTATTTTATTATTTTTTTAAAGATTTTTATTTATATATTTGACAGACAGAGATCACAAGTAGTCAGAGAGGCAGGCAGAGAGAGAGGAAGGGAAGCAGGCTCCCTGCTGAGCAGAGAGCCCAATGCGGGGCTCGATCCCAGGACCCTGGGATCATGACCTGAACTGAAGGCAGAGGCTTTAACCTACTGAGCCACCCAGGTGCCCCACAAGATTCCTTTTAAATAGAGGAAGGAGAGTGGTGCCTGGGTGGCTCAGTGGATTAAGCCTCTGTCTTCGGCTTAGGTCATGATCTCAGGGTCCTGGGATGGAGTTCTGCACCGGGCTCTCTGCTCAGGGGGGAGCCTGCTTCCCTCTCTCTCTGCCTGCCTCTCTGCCTACTTGTGATCTCTGTCTGTCAAATAAATAAAATCTTTTAAAAAAAATAGAGGAAGGAGAAGATAAAATGTCATTTTTCCAGTTTTTATTATTTTATTTTTATTATTTTTTAAGATTTTATTAGAGAGAGAGACCAGGAGCGAGAGAGAGCATGAGTGGCGGGGAGGGGGGCGTGGAGGGAGAGAGAGAGAAGCAGACTCCCCACTGAGCGGGGATTCCCAACATAGAACTCGATCCCAGCTCCCCGGGATCATGACCTGAACCAAAGGCAGACACTTAACCGACTGAGCCACCCAAGCACCCCATTTTTCCAATTTTTCATGAAATGTTCTTAACACTTCCCAGATGCCAGCTGGAACCTGGAAGCGTTTTCTAGAAGTTGGTTTCCTCTCTCCCCACTTGGCAGTTAGTATGTGCTCCCTTGTGTGGTGCTGTGATGAAACTCAGTTGTACCACACCCCATCCCCCAGGCCACTCAGAGCCAAGCCTTTCCCCTCACCAGCAGGGGCCTGCGGGCAGCCCTGGGGTCTGCAGGCAGCGCAGGGGTGACACTTCCATGTGTGTGCCTCTAGAAGGCATGGTGCAGGGTCAGTCCTTACTGAGCGCTCAGCGGGTGCGGGGCAGGAGTGTTCACCCTTGTGAGCCGGGCCCCGCCCTCAGCCAACCTGTAAGCCCCAGGCCCAGACACAGCCACTCAGCCGGGCAGTAGTACCTGATGGTGCCGTGGTTGGATCAGGCGCAGGTACACAAGCGTCACGCTACAAAATCAATTTCCTACACTCGCAGTAGTGCTGTAGGCCCAGAATGTGAGTGAAGCAGAGGAAAGAGGAGAGCTGTCTACCTGAGAGGCTTCTTAAATCTAGGCCTAGGAGGAAACGGGTTACAAAATCTCAGGACCCTGCCAACCTCAGTGTTTTGGGGCCTTCCTCATTAGAAAGCGGGGTCTTAGTTTATATGACTTTTGGTTCTGATTAAGAATCTTAAGAATTTGCCTCATATTAATAGGATGAGGGTCACTCTTCCCCCCCATGATTAGGGCAGTGCTGAATACAGAAACCGCAAGCAGTTCTGTCAGTTTGGGAGGGATGGAAGGGGCCTGTGGGATTCAGAAGGTCTGTACCGGGTCCTTATGTCTCATAACTAGACAAAAGTTCCAATACCTTGTATCCAGCCTCGTAACCTAGCATCTTTTCTAGTGGGTGTAGGAAGGGCATTGTTACAAGTTTGAGTACAAGATAACATCTAGTTTTAAAAAGTAGAACTGCTCATCTTGTTCTCTACTTCTTCAAGATTGTCAGAGGGCCAGGTATTGATGCGTGTGATATTTGGAAGTGTAACTGACGTATAAACGGAGTAATCCAGTTGACAGTAAACTGTCCCCGAGCCCTTTGCTTCAGTTAGCAAAAACACCCAGCGTGCCATCCATTTCCTCAGTCTCGAGCGTTTCCGTAAGCGTGGGCCTCGGCCGCAGAGAGTGACCGGGGCTCCCAGCTGTCGCCCGCCCTGCTGTCCCCGGTTGCCATAACTACCTACCTCCACTTCACAGACTTCCCTCACCTACTCACTTCCCTCCGGCTCTTTGATTCTCATCGGGTACTTTTCCACCCTTTTGGCAGACCTGCATGGGCAAGGATGTGACCCTTCACGTCTCGGCAAGCAACCCTGCTATGCTGCTCTACCAGAAGTTTGGCTTCAAGACTGAAGAATACGTCTTAGATTTCTATGATAAGTATTACCCCCTGGAGAGTACAGAGTGTAAACACGCTTTCTTCCTGAGGCTCCGGCGCTGAGGTGAACGCAGCGCTCCACAGAGACACGTGTGCTGCTCGAAGTGGGTCCTCACCTGGGCGGGCAGGTGCTCCTGTCCCCATGGGCCCTCATCCCAGACGATCCACCGGGCAGTGGAATTGAGGAGCCAGCAGCCCTTCAGCCAGAGCACTGTCCTGTGCACCTGCTGAGGCCTCAGCCCCCATCTTGGGACTCCGCCAGAACTGAACGATGCCGCTGCTATCCCTCCACGCGGCAGTTTGCGGGAATAAAGGAGTGTCTAAACTGATGTTCTCCTACTGTAAAGGGTGAGGAAGTGTGGTAGCCGCGAACGATTGATTGAGGCCGTGCCTGCGGGGCAGTAGCCCATCAGGAATGGCGGGAGATCCAGCCCTCAGAGGGAGGCCAGCACTGTCCCGGCCATTAGTGAGCTGTCATTGAACCCTTGAGCCCGGGAGAACTTCTAGGGCACTGAGCTTCTGCCGTCTCTCCCTGACCTTGGCCACGGTCTAAATAAACAGAGTGTTTGTGTCTATGCATGTCACCTGCTCTGCTGTTAGCATCTCCCGCTAGGGGACCCTTTCTCCCCGCGCCTGTGTGGCTGGTTTGGGGTGGCAGCGAGACTGTGCTGCTGGCTGGAGGTGGGTGGGGGAAGCAGAGCCAGCTGGGGACAGAGCCTGTGTTGTCTGTAGGGCCAGGCTGTTGGGTTGGGGGGGCGGGTGTTAGAGATGGACTGTCAGGAGGGCTGTTTGGATCCAGCAGGAGCTTTTCCAAAAGTATCAGATGATCTCAGATAAAAAATTTTTCCTTGTGACTATCTATGGCCAGAGCTTCATTCTAACCAATTTGCTTTCAGACTGTCTTGAATGAAGAGCAGTGGTTCTTAACTTGTAGGGACACAGATCCCTGTGACAATCCAAAGAAAGCTGAACACTCTCTAGAAAACTGTGCATGCACATTTAAAATCTCGCCTCCAAGATCTGTTAGGAGTCTGTTCTAGGGGCCACGCTTAGAGCCAGCCTGCATCCCTTCACTCAAGAGGACTGCGCCGCATGTCTGCGCGAGCGCCACCTGGTTCTGTCCTTGGAGAGCAGCCCGGGCTCCATTCTACCCTGCGAGGGCTGGGAGCAGCATTACCTCCCTCCTCTTCTTTTCCTCTCTCCCTCCTGCCCTTCTTCCTGAGGATTCTCTACCTTTTAAAGATTTGGGGATTATGACCCCAACAAGTAACATGAAGAAAGTGACGTTTTCCAAACTCAGAAACCAGCTTGTGATTGTTACATGTGAACAGCAAGCATTTGCTGCAAAATGTGGTGGAAGCAACCATCTCCGTAACTTCAAGGAGCTGAGAATTCTGTGATTGCCTTAACCAACTCTTTGTTTTGCATTTTTAGTTTTTATTTTTTGAAGGATTTTATTTTTAAGTGAACTCTATGCCCCACATGGGGCTCAAACTTCAACCCTGAGATCAAGAGTCGTATGCTCTACTGACACAGCCAGCCGTGCACCCCACATTTTTTTTTTAAGATTGATTTTATTTATTTTGACAGAGATGCAGTGAGAGAGAGAACATAAGCAGGAGCAGAGGGAGAGGGAGAAGCAGGCACCCCACTGCACAGGGAGCCCAATGTGGGGTTCAATCCCAGGACCTTGGGATCATGACCTGAGCCGAAGGCAGATGCTCAATGAGTGAGCCACCCGGGCGCCCCACCCCACGTTTTTAAATTACGGAGCAGCAACCCCCCCACACACCACTCGGGTTCAGTGATAATTAAGATTTTCGCCACATTTGATTCATCTGTCCTTTGCTAAATATTTTAAGGGAATCCCAGATATCATATAATTTCATACCTACTTTGGTAGATATTTCTAAAAAATAGGGATATTTTCTTTTTTTTTTAAGATTTTATTTATTTATTGGACAGAGAGAGAGATCACAAGTAGGCAGAGAGGCAGGCAGAGAGAGAGGGGGAAGCAGGCTCCCCACAGAGCAGAGAGCCCGATGTGGGGCTCGATCCCAGGACCCTGAGATCACAACCTGAGCCGAAGGCAGAGGCTTAACCCACTGAGCCACCCAGGCACCCCTGTAGGGATATTTTCTTACATAACCTTAATGCCCATTACCACTCACAAGGTGAACCCATTTTCAGAATTAGCCGGTAGTCAGTATGTAGTTATACTTACGGGTTGTCTCGAAAGTGCCTTCACAGCGGTTTGTTTGGGTCAGTGTCTCAACTGGGGATCACACGGGTGACAGTCTGTTCATGTAGATATGCCCTGCCCTACTGCAGTCCTGCTCCAGCGTCGGGGCTGGGCTACCTCCAGAGATGGGCCTGGTGACCCCAGTAGAGCAAGCAGCTGCTGGTTTTGATCAGCCTTTGGCTTTCCCCCAGGCTGACACCACAGAAACCTCCAGCCACCCTCTGGAAGTGATCCCAGTGCCTAGGGTGGTGGTTGAGGTGTGGAAGAGTCTGCTCAAATCAAATCTCAAAGTTATAATTTATTTTGAAACTTCAAAATTCCCAAGGAAGGAGGAGGGCTTGTTGTTTTTTTTTGTTTTGTTTATAAAAGCAGGTGTGTGTTTTAAAAAGCCGAGGAGCCCCGTTTTCAGCTGTGTGTTCCTGAGGAGTCTGAATTGTCCTTGACCAGTAGCCAGACCTCCCTGCCCCTTGGGAGGTGGCCTGTGGTAGCTGAATTGGCTTTCAGGGCCCCCATGCAGGTGGGAGTGAGACCAGAATTAACCATGTCCTTATTTACCCAGTCTTCTAGGGAGGTTGAGCTCTTTGTAGGAGGATGTTTGAGAACCAGAATCATAATTTTGAATTTTCTAAAATTTAGTTAACGTGCTTTATGTGAAATGCACATCACTTAAAAGCCACACTTCCTTGGAACCGTCTCTAAAACCATCTCCTGTGTGTGGGCTCAGTGTCCCCACTAAGCCCTAGGGGGCAGCATCCCGGGTCGGCTCCACAAGGGCTGGGTGGTATGGCACAATTTGGTTAAGAATGTGCTTCTGGTAAAAAAAAAAAAAAAAAAAAAAAAAAAAAAAAAAAAAAGAATGTGCTTCTGGTATCTACTAGCAGGAGACTGGGATTAAAAAAATGTATCTCAGTACTGGGGAGGGCTGTGGAATGGTTTTAAGACTCTACATTGGTACTCATTTACCTCATACTTGTGCATTCAGCAGCAGGAACTGCACTCCGGGAAACAGGCTAAGTTCACTCCGACAATACCCGACCGCAGCTTGCTCCCTTGTGAGAGGGTTGATGGCAGGTTTGCCGCAATAGGGCACAACAAGGCCCAGAAAATCACTAACGGAGGACCCTGAACTCCAAGCCAGGCAGCCTGGCATCAGGCCACAGCTCTCCCCATTCTGACCCCGCTGTGGAATGGGGAGGTTAGGTGGGAGTTCGGGAGGGATCAGTGTGTGCTTGGCTCACCACTATTCCCAGGGCCTAGAACTGCCCGGCGCAGGGATGGTACCCGCTGAGGCTTGGCTGAGTGAGGAGAAAATGAAGTGTCTTACTGTGTGTGTCTGGGCTTGGTTGGGGGAGAGGAGAGACATCAGTAGTGGCTCTCTCTTTTGCCTTTTTTCCATTTTCCAGATCTCACATGCACAGACTCTATTTATTACAAATTAAAATTTTCTCACTTCTTGGAGTCCGCATGAGCACAGGTCCTTTCTCTCTGCCTGGATGAGTAAAGGGAGCTCCTACCTCTTAGAAGCTGACAATACTTAACATGGACAGGTTCCACCAGGCAAGGGGAATCAAAGAGTAACCAGAGACTGTAACAGATTGGGGTTTGATGAGCTAAAGGAGAAGACTGAAGGTTGCTCAGGTAAAAGCTGGAAGGGGCCCACAGTTGTCATGCATGGTACGTTCAGCTTTGGGCAAGCCCACGGATGCAGAGGGCAGCTCAGCCTTCCCCACTAGCTTCACTAAATGGTTCCTTCCTGTGGGTGACGTTCTAGCATGCGTCAGTGTCAGGAAGGCTACTGGTCCAGACATGGTTCCAATGGAATGCCCTCAGCCCTCGGGGCAGCTGGAGCCTCTCGGTGTTTGTCTCCCGTGTCTTGCAGCCAGATGTGTGCTGATAAATGTTTGACCACAGCTGGGGCGAGGGTCAGGGAGACTGGAACCGTATGTCAGGGCCGATTTGCTGCATTTGCTGATTTCCATGGTGTTGACGCTCTCACCGTGGCGGATCCGAAGCTACCAATGTGACGTCATTGAACCCACACCTGGGAAGTCCTGCACGTAGGAGACACTGTCACACAGTGTTGCTGTCATACAGATACAATGGATGGAAACCACCTCGAGAGCAGAGCTAACTGTCACATAGTAAAATCAACCTGTGGTGAGTTTTGAGAATTTATCACCTTGATTTTGAACGTGATTCATGTAATTTTATGTAATTCAACATTTAATAATGGCTCACAAGATCCCTGGAAACCCAACCATCAGCTCCTGCATGCAGCTTGCCCTGGGCTCTTGGAGAGCAGGGGCCGGCCCCTCCCCTGTGGGGCCTCTGAGCTGCAGACCCATGGCCACGAGAGCCCAGGTGAGGACAGAGCTGCGGGCGGGGCTGGGCCGGGGAGGTCAGGGAGGCTACTGGAGGCCCGAGGAGCCTTCCGTTCTAGCCTTACGTGTCCATCCTTCTGTCCGTCCACAGCTGCTGTGGCCTCTGAGCTGGGTGCGGGCAGACCTCCCTGGAGCTTCAGCACTAACAGACTGCTTGAAAAAAATTCTTTTGGATTCAGATTCTGTTCACATTTTCACAATTATCAACATTACGTGTGTCCAGGAGAAAAACATCATGGGCTGCTAGGCCATCATTTCAGTTGTCAGAAATTCTTGAATTAAGGGGCGCCTGAGTGGCTCAGTCGATTAAGTGTCTGCCTTGGGCTCAGGTCATGATCTCTGGGTCCTGCTCAGCAGGAAGTCTGCTTCTTCCTCCGCCCTTCACCCCACTGTACTCTCTCTCACTTTCCCTTTCTTTCAAATGAATAAAATCTTAAAAAAATTTTTTTGAATTAAAAAAGGTTAAATATCACCTTTAAATGCTTTAAAAAATTTTTATGCTTAAAAATTTTTATGCTAAAAAATTTTAAATGCTTAAAAAATTTTTTAAAAAATGCCTTTTTTTTTTTTTAAGATTTTATTTACTTATTTGACAGAGAGAGAGATCACAAGTAGGCAGAGAGGCAGACAGAGAGAGAGGGGGAAGCAGGCTCCCTGCCGAGCAGAGAGCCCGATGTGGGCTTGATCCCAGGACCCTGGGATCATGACCTGAGCTGAAGGCAAAGGCTTAACCCACTGAGCCACCCAGGCACCTCTATCACCTGTGTTCATCAACATTTATTTTATATTCCATTTATATAAACTATAATATAATACAAATGGAATTTATATTCCATTTATATAAGCTATAATACTCCTAGAAGATAACATAGGAGAAAACCTAGATGGCTTTGGGTATGTGATGACTTTTTAGATACAACACCAAAGGCACTATCCATTAAAGAAAGATTTGATAAGGTGGACTTTATTAAAATTAAAATCTTCCGCCCTATGAAAGACACTGTCAAGAGATTGAAAAGAAAAGCAACAGACTGAGAGGAAATCTTAGCAAAGCACATATCTGATAAAGGACTGTTATCCAAGATATACAGGGAACACTTAAAACTCAACAATAAGAAAAAGAACAATCTGATTTAAGATTGGTGGGGCACCTGGGTGGCTCAGTTGGTTAAGGGTCTGCCTTTGGCTTAGGTCATGATCCCAGGGTCCTGGGGTAGAGCCCCACCTCATCTGCTCAGCAGGAGCCTGCTTCTCCTTCTCCTTCTGCCCCTCCCCCCACTCGTGTGCATGTGCGCTTTCTCTATCCCCAATAATAAAATTGGTGAAAGATCAGGACACTGTACCAAATAAGATACACGAAGAACAAATAAACATGAAAAGATGCTCCACATCATGACATCAAGGAAGTGCAAATTAAAGCAACAGTGAGATACAAATGCACAACTATTAAAAAGACTCAAATCCAGAACACTAACAACACGCAATTCTGGTGCTCGCTTCGGCAGCACATATACTAAAATTGGAACAACACGCAATTCTGGCCAGGATGTGGAGCAACAGGAGCTCTTCTTGCTACTGGTGAGAGTGCAAAATGGTTACAGCCACTTTGGAAGACAGTTTGGCAGCTTCTGGTTTACAAAACTAAACATAGTCTTTTTTTTTAATTTTTAAGATTTTATTTATTTGTTGGAGAGACAGTGCATAAGCAGCAGGAGTGGCAGAGGGAGAGGGAGAAGCAGACTCCCCACTGAGCAGGAAGCAGGCTCAATCCCAGGGCCCCAGAGATCATGACCTGGGCTGAAGGCAGATGCCTAACTGGCTGAGCCACCCAGGCACCCCAAAAGTAGACAGTCTTAACCATATAATCCAGCATCATACTCCTTCATATTTACCCAAGTGAGGTGAAAATTTATATCCACACCAACATTTATTCATAATTGCCAGACCTTGGAAGTAACCATGATGTCCTTCAGTAGGTAAATGGAGAAAATACTGTGGTCCATCCAGACAATGGAATATTTTTCAGCACTAAAAAGACATGAGCCATCAAGCATGAAAAGACATGGCAGGAACATAAAGACATATTAATAAATGAAATAAGCCAATCTGAAAAGACTAGATACTGTATGATTCCAACTATATGAAATTCTGGAAAAGATAAAACTGTGGAGACAGTAAATGGATCAGTGGTTTCTGGGGGTTAGTGGGGGAAGGAGGAATTAATAAGCAGAGCACAGAGGATTTTTAGGATACAGAAAATACTCTTAATGGTAGTATAAAGATAAAATTCATTATATATTTTGTCCAAATGCATGGAATGCACAACATGGAAACTGAACCCTAATGCAAACTATAGACTTTGGATGAAAATGATGTGTCAGTATACGTCTTCCTGTAATAGACAAAGCACTGTGATATGGGATGTTGATATGGGGGAAGTCTGTGTGTAGATGGAGGCAGACTTATATGGGAAATCTCTGTACTTTCTGGTTAAATCTGTGTGAAACTAGAACTACTCTAAAAAATTCAAATCTATTTGAAAAAAGACAAACAATCCAATTTAAAAATGGGCAAATGGGGGCACCTCGGTTGCTCAGTTGGAAAAGTGTCTGCCTTCTGTTCAGGTCATGATCCCAGGGTCCGGGGATCAAGGTTGAGCTCCCCACTCAGCAGGGAGTCTCCCTCTGCCTCTTCCCCCCTCTGGAGCTCTCTCTCTCGCAAATAAACAAATTCTTTAAAAAAAAAAAATTAAAATGGGGGCACCTGGGTGGCTCAGTGGGTTAAAGCCTCTGCCTTTGGCTCAGCTCATGATCCCAGGGCCCTGAGATTGAGCCCCACATTGGTCTCTGCTCAGCGGGGAGCCTGCTTCCCCAACCCCCACCCCCACCCTGCCTGCCTCTCTGCCTACTTGTGATCTCTGTCTGCCAAATTAATAAATAAAATCTTTTATTTTTATTTTTATTTTTTTTTTAACGATTTTATTTATTTGACAGAGAGAGATCACAAGTAGAGAGGCAGAGAGAGAGAGAGGGAAGCAGGCCCCTGCTGAGCAGAGAGCCCGATGCGGGACTCGATCCCAGGACCCCGAGATCATGACCTGAGCCGAAGGCAGCGGCTTAACCCACTGAGCCACCCAGGCGCCCAATAAATAAAATCTTTTAAAAACAATGAAATGGGCAAATGATTTGAAGAGACAGTTCTCTGAAGACGATATACAAAAGGCCAATAAGCACATAAAAAGATGCTCAGCACCATTACTTATTAGGGAAATTCAAATGATACTAGTGTGGTTTTAAGCAAAGAGACATAATCCGTGTTGGCAAGGCTGTGCAGAAATTAGAGCCCTCATACACTGCTGGTGAGAATATAAAATGGTGCAGTCACGTTGGAAGATAGTTTGGCAGTTTTTCAAAATGTTAAACGTGGAATTGCCATATGACTCAGCAATCTTCTCCAGAGAAATGAAAACATATGCTCACACAAAGACTTGTACATGAATATCAATTGCAGCATTATTCAGAATAACCCCCAAATGGAAACAACTCCAGTGTCCATCCAGAAATGGATAAACAAATACGGTGTACAAATACGGCATGCACATGCAATGGAAAATACCCAACAATAAGAAGGAGCAAAGCACTGACAAATGTTCCGACATGGATGAAACAGCCTGTGAAAGCATTTCAAAACATCACGTTCACTGAAAGAAGCCACACACAAAAGAATAATGATTGCATGCTTCCTTTTACACGAAATATCCAGAAAAGGCAAAACTCTAGAGACAGAAAAGTTAGGGGCTATTCAGTGTGGAAGTAGGAATGGGAAGTAGTTGTAAATGAGTACAACATTTCTTTTTGAAAATGGCCTAGAATGGGCTTCCGGTGGTGGTCACACAACTTGGTAAGTAGGCTACAAAATCACTGACTCCTACACTTATAATGGGTCAGTGTTACCGTATGGAAATTATAGCACAATAAAACTGTTACCTTTTTTTTTAAAGGAGAGGAGAAAGAAGGGAGGAGCAGAAGTAAGAAGAAACCCCAGGTCCCTTTGCTTGCAGTCTGCTACCCTTGTTGTATTCCCCACCCCCCACCCCCAAGAGGGAAATGCACTGCTACTCAGTGCATTATTCAAACTAAAACCTTGAGCCCCAGGTTACCCGATCCTACTTCCTCCTGGCCCATCAGGGCAAAGTTCTGCCATTCAGCTCTCTAGATGTCTCTCCACTCTGACCTACCCTCCTCCCCACTCCCCACTTTCTATCACCTCTCTGTGGCATCTCTTGCCCAAGTTGCTGTGTGAGCCTTCTCCATGTCTCGATACTCCCATCCACCTCCCATGCTGCCACCAGGGCAAAGTTCTGCCATTCAGCTCTCTAGATGTCTCTCCACTCTGACCTACCCTCCTCCCCACTCCCCACTTTCTATCACCTCTCTGTGGCATCTCTTGCCCAAGTTGCTGTGTGAGCCTTCTCCATGTCTCGATACTCCCATCCACCTCCCATGCTGCCACCAGGTGGTCCTCCTCCTCCTCCTCCTCCTCCTCCTCCTCCTCCTCCTCCTCCTCCTCCTCCTCCTCCTCCTCCTCCTCCTCCTCCTCCTCCTCCTCCTCCTCCTCCTCCTCCTCCTCCTCCTCCTCCTCCTCCTCCTCCTCCTCCTCCTCCTCCTCCTCCTCCTCCTCCTCCTCCTCCTCCTCCTCCTCCTCCTCCTCCTCCTCCTCCTCCTCCTCCTCCTCCTCCTCCTCCTCCTCCTCCTCCTCCTCCTCCTCCTCCTCCTCCTCCTCCTCCTCCTCCTCCTCCTCCTCCTCCTCCTCCTCCTCCTCCTCCTCCTCCTCCTCCTCCTCCTCCTCCTCCTCCTCCTCCTCCTCCTCCTCCTCCTCCTCCTCCTCCTCCTCCTCCTCCTCCTCCTCCTCCTCCTCCTCCTCCTCCTCCTCCTCCTCCTCCTCCTCCTCCTCCTCCTCCTCCTCCTCCTCCTCCTCCTCCTCCTCCTCCTCCTCCTCCTCCTCCTCCTCCTCCTCCTCCTCCTCCTCCTCCTCCTCCTCCCTTCTTTCTTCTCCTTCTTCTTTTTTTTTTTTTATTTGACAGAGAGAGAGAGAGAGATCACAAGTAGTCAGAGAGGCAGGCAGAGACAGAGGGTGAAGCAGGCTCCCTTCTGAGCAGAGAGCCGGATGTGGGGCTCGATCCCAGGACCTGAGATCATGACCTGAGCCGAAGGCAGCAGCTTAACCCACTGAGCCACCCAGGTGCCCCAAGACTTTTTTTTTTAAACTGGATAGCTTTGTATGTCAATTATTATAAACACAGTAGAGAACATTTTTTAAAGAAAGGAAAAAACAAGGGCGTTTGTGTGGCTTAGTCAGTTAAGTGTCTTCTTTCAGCTCAGGTCATGATCCTGGGATCAAACCCCACATCGGGCTCCCTGCTTAGTGGAGAGCCTGCTTCTCCCTCTGCCTGCTGCTCTGCCTACTTTTACTCTCTATCTCTCTATCAAATAAATAAATGAATAAAGCTTTTAAAAAAGGAGCGCCTGGGTAGCTCAGTGGGTTAAAACCTCTGCCTTCGGCTCAGGTCGTGATCCCAGGGTCCTGGGATCGAGCCCCACATGGGGCCCTCTGCTCAGCAGGGAGCTTGCTTCCTCCTCTCTCTCCCTGCCTGCCTCTCTGACTAGCATGCTCCCCCCGCCCCCCCGACCTGCTGCTCTGCCTGCTTGTGATCTCTGTCTGTCAAATAAATAAATAAAATCTTTAAAAAAAAAAAGCTTTTAAAAAAAAGAAAGAAAGGAAAAAACAATTTTGCGCTCTACAATTGCCTTCATTTTGGGGAGGTCTATTTCTTTTTTGAGCACAATGTAATCATGATACAGATGAAGTTTCATGCCCTGAGAGTGTCACTTAATGTTTATATCCTCATCATTTTTTCCAATTGCTAAATGCTTTTCATGACCAATTTTTAGTGGCTCTGTTTTCCTAGGTATACTGTTGGTCCTCATTAAGATGTCTGCTTTTGCCAATAACACCGCAGGGACATATCTGTGCTTAAGGATTTTTGCCATGGATTGTATTTGTTTAACTTCCGGATAGATTCACGGAAGTGGAATTCTTAAGTCAAAGGATGTTAACATTTTATTGCCACTTTCTCCTCGTCAATACAGTTCTCAATGTACTAAGGCATCACTCTCACCCCCAAAGTACCAGGTTTGGGTATTATCACTCAAAACATTTTTGGCTAATTTCAAATAGGCAATAATTTATCACTTAAATTATTAGTGTGCTTGAACATTTTCCATTGTCTGTTTCCTAGTAGCATTTCTTTTATAAACTCTTGGTGGCCTCTGTTAATTTTGAGGCAATAGAGGAATCTTGGTGCTTCTCCTTATTTATTTATGTCCGTTCTTTCTGCAGTTGAAGTAGTGATTTTTCTGAGTCTAACCGGGCTGGTCCCATCTGAGGGATTTGTGGGGAGGGTCCCTTGAAAATTTCTTTCATATTAAAGAGGGAGGTGCTGAGAGGAGGGAGGGCAGGAGCAGGGAGGGACCAAAACGAGCATAAGCAGGCCCTGGGACATTTTTTCCAGACCCTCAGCTGGTCCTCATCCAACCGCACTACTTAGTTCTGAGTCCAGGGAGCAAAGACTGTCAGGAAAAACTGGGCTGCTTAGCCAGATTCCCCTGTCCCTCTGCTCCCATTAGGC
Organism: Meles meles; assembly: GCF_922984935.1. Classification (NCBI taxonomy): domain Eukaryota; kingdom Metazoa; phylum Chordata; class Mammalia; order Carnivora; family Mustelidae; genus Meles; species Meles meles. The sequence goes on along the minus strand of NC_060081.1, from coordinate 39,972,830 downwards.
TTTGAAATCCTGGCCATCCGGGGACCCCGGCTTCCTTCTCTGGGCTCCTCCCGGTCAGCCACAGTGGACTGCTCTTTCTGCCCACCCAGGCCGGGCCTATTTTGAACCTTGTGGAAATTTCTGTCTTCTGTCCAAATTCTCAGGTCCTCTGAATCACAGAGGTATGTGGTGTGGCTGTAAAAAGCTTGGCCTCCGGGGCACCTGGCGGCTCAGTTGGTGTAGCATGAGACTCTTGATCTCAGGGTCCTGAGTTCAAGCTTCACATTGGGTGTGGAGCCTATTTTTTTTTTTAAATGAAAAATAAGCACATTTTTAAAAAAAGAGTTTGATTTTATTTTTTTATTTTTTTTAAAGATTTTATTTATTTATTTGACAGAGAGAGATCACAGGTAGGCAGAGAGGCAGGCAGAGAGAGTGAGAGGGAAGCAGGCTCCCTGCCGAGCAGAGAGCCCAATGTGGGACTCGATCCCAGGACCCTGAGATCATGACCTGAGCCGAAGGCAGCGGCTTAAACCACTGAGCCACCCAGGCGCCCAAAGAGTTTGATTTTAAAACTTAAAAAAAAAAAAGTATGCATGACCTGTCATTTTGTATAAAAAAAGAGTTTGGCCTCCGACTGTTTGAGGTTGACTCCTGCACCTGCCACTTGCCCACTGTGCCTCGGTTTCTCTATCTGTTTCTCTATTTGTTATCAGTATCTCTATTTCAACATGTCATTAGTTGTGGCGAACACCTGTGAGTATCTGGCATGCCGCCTGGTAGCTGGTGGGCACCCAGTAATGGTGGTTGCCCTCGGGGAGCAGAGGAATCCCCAGTTAAAGTGGGGCTGGTACTACAGCCTTGCCGCACAAACCCCAGGGCCTGGGTCCCATTCACAGAGCCCTTGATGTAGCATGTCTGAGACATGGCCAGGGCATAGGGATTGGTAAAAGCTTCCCAGGTCTGGTAACTTCTAATGGATGGCCAAGGTGGAGAACCCCGGTCTAGAGGGTCTAGCCAAGGATGGAAATCTGTGTACCTCCTCTCACATCCTCTGCACCCCCCGATACAACACCCCTGCTCTTCACCCTCTCTGCCCGTCTATAGACTAGAAACCAGACTCATTGGCTTTTGGGCTTCAAAAGTCTACACGTGGGAAGGTGTAAACTAATGTTTGGGGAAAGCAAAGTGCTCTCCCCAAGGTCGTCAGGGATTCCCTGGGGAGGTTGAAGATAATGTCAGGAGGGGAGGGGGGGGCGGGGGAAGACTCTACAGTGAATCAGACAGGATGCTTTGGGCTGCAAGGAAGAGAACACCAACTCAAGGTGGCTCGAACAACCACCACCACCAATTATTGTCATTCTAGTGGAAGTCTAGAAGCAATATGTCCCATGGTCACACAGCTTACTAGCTAATTACCTAGGTGACATTATGCAAGTAACTTAAGCTCAGTTTCCTCGTCTGTGGAAAAGGACTGTTGCATGTACAATGACTTAATATAAGTAAAGGTCTCACAAAAATCCCTAAATTGTTTTATAACCTCTAGCTACTGTATCCCCCAGTCATTGCTATATAACAAACAAATGCAAAAACCTCAGTGGTCTATGGCAGTAAGTCTTTCTTTCTTTCGTTTTAAATATTTTATTTATTTATTTGACAGAGAATCACAGCACAAACAGGGAGGAGCAGCAGAGGGGGAGGGATAAACAGACTCCCTGCTGAGCAGAGAGCCCAATGCAGGACTCAATCCCAGGACTCTGGGATCATGACCTGAATTGAAGGCAGATGCTTAATGGACTGAGCCACCCAGGGCCCCTGTAAGTGTTTATTTCTTGTGTATCTGGGGGTTGCTAGGGCTTGGCTGGGCCACTCCAGATCTGTGTGAGCAGCTGGGTTAGGCTTGGGTTTGCCCCACCTGTGTTCCTTCTGGTTCCCAAGGCCACACTGCATCAGGTGCCAGGGGCAAGCTCTTCTCACGGTAATGGAAGACACAGAAGGCACTGGAGAAACACAACGCCTTGGTCAAGAACCAGTACATTCTCACTCTGGCCCTTTTCCTGTTTTGGCTGAAACAGGTTACATGTCCCAGCCCAATATTGGCAGGGAAGGAAAGTAACCTCTACCCATTCCAGTGGGTGGGTATATAAAGCCACACGACAGGGGCACCTGGGTGGCTTATTGAGTTAAAGCATCCAATTCTTGGTTTTGGCTCAGGTCATGATCTCAGGGTCATGAGACAGAAACCCATGTTGGGCTCTGCACTGGGCATGGAACCTGCTTAAGATCCTCTCTCTCCCCCTTCCTCTGTCCCTCCCCTTCCTCACACACATGCAATCTTTCTCTCTTTCTCTCGGAAAAAAAAAAAAAAGAAAGTCACGTGGTAAAGAACATGAATTATAAACAGTCTATAAAAGAAATGTGAATCTGTGGCTTAGATGGAAGTATTATTCTTTTTTTTTAAAGATTTTATTTGTTTATTTGACAGTCGCGCCTGGAAGTATTATTCTTTAATGTTGTTATATTCAGAATATATTCTAATTTCTCCACGACTTCCTCTTTGACCATGGGTTATTTAGAAGTGAGTCATTTAATTTCCATATCTTGTGGAAAATTTCCATATATCTTTCTGTTATTGATTCCTTTACTTCTCTTGGGATCGGAGAACATACTTTAGTATCAGTGTTAAATTTCTGAAGCTGATGACTGCACTGTGGTCCTATTCTTAGGGCCACAAATACACACTGCACTACTTACTTAGGGGTAAATTTCCATGACATATGTAACTTACTCTCTAATGGTTCAGGAAAAAAAAACTCTGTGTGTGTGTGTGTGTCCATGTGTATGTCTGTGTGTGTGTGTAGAGATCCCAAGAAAGAGAGAGAAAGAGAGGGAGAAAGTGAAGGATGGATCACTTAGCAAATAAAAATCAAATGAGAAGAAAGGATAAGCTAATAAGCTTCTCCCACCCCACTCCTCCAAGTGAGTATCCTTCCATATCTTCTCCATACCACACACAAACTTATACTAATATGTATATGTATTCATACATGGGATATTGTTGTTTTATACAAATGGGATCATTCTCTGTGTATTAATTATCATGTAGCTGGATTTTCTCCCTTAACAATACATCATAGGGGCGCCTGGGTGGCTCAGTGGGTTAAATCCTCTGCCTTCGGCTCAGGTCATGATCTCAGGGTCCTGGGATCGAGCCCCACATCGGGCTCTCTGCTTAACAGGGAGCCTGCTTCCTCCTCTCTCTCTGCCTGCCTCTCTACCTAATTGTGATCTCTGTCTGTCAAATAAACAAATAAAATCTTTAAAAAAAAAAAAACAATACATCATAGAGATTACCTCCAGGTCAAAAGACCCAGGTTTAAAGACAGCTGCATAATATTCCACAGGTGTACGACTATCACAGTTTCTTTGCCCACCTCCCTAACAATGGCTACTCCAATAGTTTCCGTTTTTTTGCCATTACACACAATGAAGCGAAAAGCAGCCTTGTGCATCTAACGCACCGTACGGGTGCCGAGGCTGTGACTCACTTCTGAAACTGGAATTAGAATCGGCACCACAAGTTCTTTGTGATGCACTAAGGCTCAAAGCTGTTCAGCAGTGGGAGGAAGGCGGGTCTCCAGGGGCCATCTGCTCTGGTCCCGCTGCATGCAATCCCAGCCTTTTCCAGAGGAGGGCCAGAATGTCCTCAAGGAAGCGGGACACGAAGAGACTGTCGCAACCTGTCTGCTGGCTCGTGGCCGGTGCCCCGTATCTGCCTGGCAGGGAGTCCCACAAACCTCACGCATCCTTTCCCAACTAGTCCACGGGTGCCTGTTGGTTATATAACTGTAAAAAGTCTTGCCTAGGCATTGTAGGCAGAGCCCAGGCTTCTGTAGGTGGGGCCACATATGGTGACAAGTGGCCTGTTGGATGCTCGGGCGGAGTCTACTTCCAGCACAGGCAGAGATTGTCGGTTTGCTCTCCATGTGGGACACAATGCCCCACCGTGACACTAACAGTTGACATTCATGAACTGTGGCCTTGGGCCAGCCACTGAACTCAAACCACATCATTTCATTCCCTCCACAACTCTGTGAGGTCCGAGAAGTGTAGAATCCTGTTACATTGCTTTCCTACTGCTACAATAGTTCTGCATAAAACCACCCCAAAACATAGCTGTTTAAAACAACCACTGACCATTGGCTTGTGATGGTGTGAGTGAAGCTTTTCGGTTGGGCAGTCCTCCTGGTTTTGCCTGGGCTCCATCATGCATCAGCCACAGGTCAGCTAGGAGGCTCCACTTCCAGGAGTTGGGGGACAGTGGGTGGCTACAGTGATGGGGGGTTTTGATATGGGGGAAGGGCACCCCATCCTCCAACAAGCTAGCCTGGGCTTGTTTACATGATGGGGGCAGGACTGAGGGGGAAGACAGGTGGGGATGAAGAGGGGGAGAAATAAGGGGTGCCAAGGCTAGTTAGGTCTAGGTCAGAATGGGCACATTCTGTTGTCTGAAGCAAGTCACAGATTCACGGGGTGGGAAAACAGACTCCACCTCCGGGTGGGAAGAGCTGTGAAGTCGCACTGCAAAGGGTGTGGATACAGGGGGTGTGGAGGTTCATGGGAATTTTGGCAATTTACCTCACTGGCTTTTGCAGGTCAGAAGTGTGAGGAACTAAGAGGTGTCTTAAAATTGCCCAAGCTTGCGAAGTCAGAGAGTAGGGGATGTGAACCTAGGCAGTCAGACACCAAAGACCATGTATTCAACCTCCTTCCCATCTCTCCAAGCCTTGGAGGGCTCCCTGACTATGAAGACAGCCCTCAAGGGTGTCATTCTCTCTGAAAACTCCCAACAGAGCAGTCATCCTCAAGAAGAAAATCATCTCCAAAGACCCTGAGCTCCTTGCAGGAGGGACAGAATTTGGAGGTGATGTACGGGTGGGCATGTGGATGGGGGAGTCGTAGATGGTCAGGAACCCCAATGCGCATGGATTGGACAACTGGCAAGTACAGCAAGTGGCGGGCTCCAGATGGCGCAACCTCATCTCTGCTTGGATTCCACTGAAGTTGAGGGCAGGAAATAAAGAGATCAGAGCCTCCAGGTAGCCTTTCGTGGAACCTTCAGCTGAATGCCTGAGGTCTGAGGTCAGCCTTTGCAATCAAGGAGACATGAGCAACTTCGGTCCTCTGAGCTGGGGAGAGTGAGTGCAGAGCCTGCCTTCCTTCAGAGGAGGGAAGGCCCAGTCAATTTTTGAAGGTATTTTTCAGTCCCTAGACTTGGGATGATCATTTTCCAGGTCTTCTTTTTTTTTTTTTTTTAAAGGTTGATTAATTGATTGATTTTTTGAGAGAGAGGAGGAGAGTGGGTGAGCGAGCCGGGGGAGGGGGCAGAGAGGGAGAGAAAAAATCTCTAGCAGACTTCCTACAGAGCATGGAGCCCAACTCATGACCTATGCCAAAATCAAGAGCCAGCTGTTCAACCAAATGAGCTGCCCAGAGGTCCCACCATGTCTCTTTTAAATTTTACTTTTATTTTTTTATTTTTTTTTTAATATTTTCTTTATTTATTTGTCAAAGAGAGAGAGAGCAAGCACAGGCAGACAGAATGGCAGGCAGAGGCAGAGGGAGAAGCAGGCTCCCTGCCCAGCAAGGAGCCCGATGTGGGACTCGATCCCAGGACGTTGGAATCATGACCTGAGCCGAAGGCAGCCGCCCAACCAACTGAGCCACCCAGGCGTCCCTCTTTTAAATTTTACTTTTAAATGTATATATTTTACTGAGTCAACTCGTTGGGTTTTTTTATTGTTGTTGTTTTTAACCTAGGAATACCAGACACCTAGGTGAAGAGCGCTGTGGAAGGTCACTTGTGCCTCTCTGACTGGGCATGCTCCAGGGTCACCTCTTTTCTCACCTTTGTCCCATAGGTGAGTTTTGCTGTTTCCCAACAGTCCTAGAAATGGAGTCATCCTGAATCCCATGCTTTCTTATGTTCATACTTGTAAATTTGGAGAACTGGAGCTCCTTGAGGGTGGGACTAAGCCTTAATCACCACTGGCCTGTTCCCTTCCCCCCAGGCTAAGGCCGAGCAAGGTGCCCAGTGGATGTTCCTTCCATGAAGGCCAGCCTGCCTCTCCACAGCACATGGCGAAGGGGAAGAACACAGGCTGCCTGCATTAGAACCTGATATTCACTTACAGCTGTGTGACCTTGGCCGGTTACCTAACCTCTCTGTACCCAACCAGGGAAACCAATAGCACTTGCCTTATAGGGTTATGGTGATCGTTCTGTGCATCAATATTTATAAAACTCTTCCAAATGTCTGGAACATAATGAAGCTATTGCAATGTTTGTTAAATGAAAACATGAAAATATGTCTAAAGGCAGGGCTCTGCCTCTTTTCTCACCACTGTGTCCTGAGTCACAGGTCGGCAAACTAGGCCTTTGCACCGCAAGATTTTGTAAATAAAGTTTTATTAGCATACAGCCACACCCATTGGTTTGTGTATTGTTTATGGCTCCTTTCACATCTGCATTGACAGAGTTGAGGGGTTGCAGCAGAGAAAATATGGCCCACAAAGCCTAAAACACTATATGGCCTTGTCCAGAAGTCTCCTGACCCTTGCTCTTGGTTTTCTAAACCCCCCACCAACAAGTCCATGCTGTACCTTTAATGCAAACAAACTGCTTTGACCAGTGGGGAAAACGGTTTCTGTGGATGCAGTGGCATGTTCAGACGCCCTCGGTATTCTATCTGTGTGAAAGCCCCTTGACTTCCAAGGGTTTCCTTGGCCTTCATCCTGGTCCTCAAGAGCTGAGCCTCTGGGGGCCTTTCGTTTGGGGAGGTAGGGTGGGTTTGAACTTGTAATCTCTCTGTGTGGGAACAAGAGAGGAGAGAGCAGACACGCCCTCTGGGAATGAAAGGCCCACACAGAGAGAGACGGCAGGCTCCCTCTCCGCCACAAGGGGCACAGTCACAAAATAGTCCTGTTTGAAGTAGGTTATTAAGTGTTGGCCTCGGGGCTGAGCTCTGGCAAGCCTGCCATGTCTTCTACTGCTTTCCACCAAGCTTGCATTGGAGATTACTCAGGAAGGCGCCAGAGAAGAGATAATAATATGCAATTTATTATATAAATCTGGGGCTGGTGTTAGCAGGCCGGCAGGGTTTACTGGGGCACCGCCCAGGGCCTTGCAGAGAATGGCTGTGATGTTATTCCTGGCAACACAGCCGCCCACAGTTCATAAGATCACTTAACAGTCCACTGCCTTCACACACTCACTCATGAATTTGCCCCGTTTCCTGGGTCCTATTGCCAACTGAAAAACAAAACAAAGTGGTAAGAAGGCAAAACATACTTGACTGGAGCATGCAGGGGGGAAAGGATAGAAGACCTTAGTGTTTTTATAGGAAAAATCCAGTCAAATGGCACTGCGAGGGCAGGAGCGTCTATTGCAACAATCTTTCTGGAAAACAAATTGGCAAAATGCATCAAGAACTTTAAAACAGTCATGATTTTTGACCAAGTCTGCCCAATTATACTAATGAACAGTCCCCTCTATTAGTCAGCTATCACCACAATTCTGCTGTGTAACAAAACACTCCCAAACTCAGGGATTTATACTGATAAACAGTTTTCTCAATGTCAAGAACCATGAAGAATCAGAGTTTTTATCTATCCCAAGTTAATAACTTAGCCTTGGACTGGCCCTATGGGCAGCGATGAGGCAGGATGGAGACAGTGTCCTAAGGAATTCATCCTCAGGAGTCAGAGGTGTCACAGAAGGATTTTGATGAGCTCATCTTCATATTAAATCTAATACATCTTCACTTCAAATGCTGGTTGCACGAAGACTAAAGGAAGCAGTCTAGAACACAGGAGGCATAACTTTTAGTATGTTTATGCCACTGGGTTTCAGGGATGATGGTGGGGTGGTCATGTGACCACCATTCCCCTTCTTGCAAAATGGAAATAATACTTACTCTCTTCCTGGCTCCCTGGGAAGCCATGAGGATGACATGGATCAAGCAAGGACTCAGAGTTGCTCAGAAGAAGATGCCAGTCCAGGCTCTATGTCCCCCTCACTCCAGGGCAAATGCCTTGGAATAAGGCACTTTAATCAGTATACTCCCAGGAGGGGTGGAAAGAACCAGGAAGTAATGGAGTAATGGAATCTACAAGAATGTCACCCACGAGGGGGACTTGGTGTCTTTTGTTTGTATTATCCACACCTCCTAGAACTGTGCCTCGTGTATAGTGTGCTCTAAAACAATGACTAAATCAGTGAATAATTTCCAATACTTATCCCCAAAATGCAAATGAGGAAATGAAGACACAGAACTTATCTTCCTCTCTCTCTCCTGAGCCCACTCCCTCAGTCTATCCCATGAACCTGATTCCCGGGCCCAGGCTCTTTTCCAAACAGCCCAACAGAAGACAGCATTTACCCCACTGATAGTTTTCAAGGAGCTTTCATGTGCATTTCTCCAACTGATATGCCCAACCTCCTGTGAAGGTCCATTGATCTGTTCTCATCTTAAACACTCAGAGAACCTTGCTAGGAACATAGTCAGGATTCAGTAAATGTTAATTGCCCTCCTTCTTCTTTCCCATGCTTACCCAATCAGCAAATTGCATTAATTAATCTTTGCATATTCTGACTTTTTGTTCAGTGAAACTACGACTAGAAATATCAATCAATTAGTGATTGTTAGACACTTATGGGCTTTTTGCCAATGCCTCAGCTACCAGGTAAGAGGGAAAATCAAGGGAGACATAGTCACAAAGTTTTATTTATTTTATATAAGTCAAGTAGGTCAAGGAAATACCAGCAAGTATTTTTGCTAGTCATTTCCAAAACCAGATGTATCACAGACATGCCATCTGATTTTGGAACACACACAAAAAAAACCCCCAAAATATAGTGCCAATAGGCTAGATTATAACTGCTGTTCTTTTTTTTTTTAAGATTTTATTTATTTATTTGACACAGAGAGAGAGAGAGATCACAAGCAGGCAGAGAGGCAGGCGGGGGGGGGGGGGGAAGCAGGCTCCCTGCTGAGTAGAGAGCCCAATGTGGGGTTCAATCCCAGGACCCTGAGATCATGACCTGAGCCAAAAGCAGAGGCTTTAACCCACTGAGCCACCCAGGTGCTCTGATAATTGCTGATCTTGCTGAACTTTTCTTGCCTGCAATCTTCTCTAAGCTGGTTCTCTAAACTCAATTTTTTATCATAAGCTATGTAACTTCTCCTTTATATGGGTCATATGGAAGTATTTCTATACAGTAACAACTCACAAATTACTGTCAACTCCCAAATGAATAACTTCTGAAGACTTCACTTCCCTGTTTGAGACTTGAATATAATCCAGACTGATACTGACTTCATAAACATTGTCATGGATAGTAAAGAAAACATGCTACTACAAAAATCAGAGTTCACGACCCTAAGTTTGAGGCTCACTGGCTTGAGCAATTGCCTAGAAAATCTGAGATTCTAAATTGCAATTTGAATAAAATACATTGTTAAAACAAAAGAGTGTAAGAAAAGAGAAACCAAGGAGCAAAAACTAGACAAGACAAATAAAGAACAAGTAGCAAAATGGTAGACAAAACCCAGCTATATTAATAATTACATTAAATATAAATGAACCAAATACTTCAATCAAAATGCAGAGATTGTCAAACAAAATATAAAAGTAAGACCCAGATATATCCAATCTGCTTGTTCAAATTTCCCCTTTTGGGAACTCTCCTACACTTTTGGTGGGAATGCAAGCTGGTGCAGCCACTCTGAAAAACAGTATGGAGGTTCCTCAAAAAGTTGAAAATAGAGATACCCTGTGACCCAGCTATTGCACTACTGGTTATTTACCCTAAAGATACAAATGTAGTGATCAGAAGAGACATGTTCACCCGAATGTTTTTAGCAGCAATGTCCACAATAGCCAAACTATGGAAAGAACCCAGATGTCCATCAACAAGTGAATGGATAAAGATGTGATACACACACGCACAGACACACACACACACACACACACACACACACACACACAATGGAATACTATGCAGCCATCAAAAGAAATAAAATCTTACCATTTGCGATGACATGGATGGAACTAGAGGGTATTATGCTGAGCGAAATAAGTCAATCAGAGAAAGAAAATTATTATATGAGCTCTCTGATATGAGGAATTTGAGAGGCAGGGCAGGGGATTGTGGGGAGTAGGAAGAGAAAAGATGAAACAAGATGGGATCCGAAAGGAGATAAACCATAAGAGACTCTTAATCTCATAAAACAAACAGGGCTGCTGGGGGGTTGGGAGATAGGGATAGGGTGTCTGGGTTATTGACATTGAGGAGGGTATGTGCTATGGTGAGTGCTGTGAAATGTGTAAGCCTGATGATTCACAGATCTGTACCCCTGGGACAAATAATGCATTATATGTTAATAAAAAAATTTTCCCCTTTTAATAAGAACATCTGTGACCTTATCTTAACTTGATTAAATCTCCAAAGACTTTATTTCCAAACGAGGTCACTGAGGTACCAGAAGTGAGGACTGCAATATATCTCTTTTACAGGAGGGATAGAATGCAATTCATAACAGCTGTTTAATGCTTTCAGTACATTTTTTAATTAAGATTTTATTTATTTATTTAGAGAAGGGGAGAGTGTGAGTAGGGAGAGGGACACACACAGAGAGAGAATCTCAAGCAGGCTCCATGCTGAGTGAGGAGCCCAATATGGGGCTCAATCCCATGACCTTGAGATCATGACCTGAGCTGAAATCAAGAGTCAGATGCTTAACGAACTAAGCCACCCAGGAGTTCTGATTTCAGTATATTTTTCTCATCTAACTTCCAGTGTCCCAGAAATGAAGCATAAAAGACTACAGAGATACAAAGAAATACAAGAGTTCTCTTAGACTCCTTTTATACTCTTAAAAAAATAAAACAATACTTCCTTTGTAGCAAGCTCTCTCATTGACTGGGAAAATAAGATCTATCCCAAAAGCTCCAGGTTCAAGTCCATAGTACGCTTGGAATGATCCTAGGATCCTAATCTAGCAATGCAGCTTCCTATCAGCTAACAGAACAAAAAACAGACAAACAAACAAAAGTTAGTTCAAGGACCAGAAAGTGAGTAGTATTCTCACATCATCTGGGAGAGGGTTCTCAAACCTCAGTCTTCATGTTTTTTCTTTTTTTTCTTTCTTTTTTTTTTTTTTTTGAACACTCTCTGGCTTTTCTGCTGGCTCCCATGGGAAGTATGTCTGGCAGTGTCCTTGTCTTATGCTTCTGACAAGTTTATTGTGTATGGAGGCAGAACTGCAGGCTGAGGAGTCTAAGGTCTGGGACTATACCAGTCTCTATCTTCTTCACCCCTGTTTACAAAATAAGAAAACCTCTATGTTGACAAGTCCTGGTTGAGGATGATGCTTCTTGGATCATATGTTTTTCTTGACTGGATGCCAGAGCCAAAATATCCAAGAAACACTTGCAGAGAAAAATTCCAAAGTTTGCTTTCATTACTTTGTTATTCTCTCTAGACAGGATTTGAAGAGTGTCAGGGTTGAGAACAAGCAAACCCAACAACAACAACAATGAGGAGAAAGAGTTGATGAGGCCCATTGGCTGGGCTTGCAAGCTGGGAGGCCCTCCAGAGGTGGCGACTTTCTGATTCTCATGTGCGTCCTTCCTGTGTCTTGCTTTCTTTTTATTTACCTTTAACAGCCTGGCTTCCACAGTGAAGACCCAGAATTGAGGGCTGTTCTGAGCTTAAGACCTGAGATTAGTGGAGATGTAATTCTGCTGTTTTCTCCATATTCTTAAGAAAGAGAAACATAAATTCAGACTCATGGATAATTATTCTGAGGCAAAAGAGAAATGCTGGTGTGGACCATGCATTCTCAGAGTTTTTACATTATGACCCATGGTGTGTTATGCACTGCTCTAGATGTTCCTTAAATGGCCAAACAATAAAATAAAATCGCAGTATCTAAACGAATTATAGAGTTTCTAAATGGTGGTGATATTGTGGTCTGGGGTATTATTTTAGTTCTATCACGCAGATATAAATAATTATATATTTTTTTATTCATGATTAATTAGCAGTATTTTTTTAAAGATTTTAAAGACAGAGAGAGAGATCACAAGTAGGCAGAGAGGCAGGCAGAGAGAGATGGGGAAGCAGGCCCCCTGCTGAGCAGAGAGCCTGATGTGGGGCTCCATCCCAGGACCCTGAGATCATGACCTGAGCCGAAGGCAGAGGCTTTTTTTTTTTTTTAAGACATTTTTTATTTATTTGACAGAGAGAGAGGTCACAAGTAGGCAGAGAGGCAGGCAGAGAGAGAGGGGGAAGCAGGCTCCCCACTGAGCAGAAAGTCTAATGTGGGGCTTGATCCCAGGGCCCTGGGATCACAACCTGCGCCGAAAGCAGAGGCTTTAACCTGCTGAGCCACCCAGGTGCCCCTAGACGACAGTATTTGTGTTTCTATCCCAGGACTGGGGCAGGGAAAGTCCAAGATGAGCCTGAAGCATCATGGGGGCCATTAAATAAGGAAAAATTTGGAGAATGGGGACATCTCAAAAGGCACAGGGACCAACAGGAAATAGCTTCTAATGGCCAAAGCTGAAATGAGAACAAATAAGTAACAGTAATGTTGGATTATAACCCGTAGACTAAAATAAATATCCACAGGTAGGGGTGCCTGGGTGGCTCAGTGGGTTAAGCTTCTGCCTTCAGCTCACGGGTTATGGTCTGGGGCCCTGGGATCGAGCCCTGCGTCGGGCTCTCTGCTCAGTGGGGAGCCTGCTTCCCTCTCTCTCTCTGCCTGCTGCTCTGCCTACTTGTGATCTCTCTCCCTCTGTCAAATAAATAAATTAAAAATCTTTAAAAATAAAAAAATAATAAATATCCACAGGTACATAATATTATAAGTAACCAAGTTTTAAAAATCAGTAAATAATTGAGACACCTGGGTGGCTCAGTTGGTTAAGCAGCTGTCTTTGGCTCAGGTCATGATCCCAGGGTTCTGGGATTGAGCCCCACATTGGGTTCCCTGCTCAGCGGGGAGCGTGCTTCTCACTCTCCCTCTGCCTGCTCCTCCCCCTGCTTGTGCTCTCTCTCTCTCTCTCTGACAAATAATAAATAAAATCTTTTTAAAAAATCAGTAAATAAGGGAGAAAGAACACCTCTTCCCTACAGAAGAATTCTAATTAATAAATGTAACATGCACGAGGAAAACAGAAAACCACCATGAGGTCACCTCTGTGACAACGGTCTGATGGACCAATGAATGCTAACAGTAGTCAGCGAGCTCTGAGGAAAAACAGGGTTTTTGCAGTCCTGAGTATCTCTGCAAAGATGTTTATTAACTGCAAAGAGGAAAACAGTAATTTTATAGTGGACAAATCGGCAGATGCCACCTTAACCAAGAGATCAAAAGGAACATTACCAGTAAGAGGATACATCAGCATGGTGTCCCTCAGGGGAAGGCACGGGGCCAGGCATGATGTCACCAGGAACGTATCCGCCAAAAATCCATCACCTCTACCTGACCCTGGGACAAGCCCAAATTGAGGAATAAGGTACTAAATAACTGAACAGTACTTCTCAGTAATGTCAAGGTCATGAAGACAAGGAGAAACTGAAGAACTGTCACGGGTTAGAGGAGCTGAGGACATGTAAATGCAAAGGTAGGGAAACAGCTCAAGTTCAAATAAAGTTGCCGATTGGCTAGTGGTATTGTAACTGTATCAACTTCTTAAATTTGATACAGTTATGCAAGGTGTTAATATTAGGGGAAGCTGGGAGAATGTAAATGGGAACTCTTATTTTTGCAACTTTTCTCTAAATCCAAAAATTCTTTATAAAAGGACAGAATAAGGGGCACCTGGGTGGCTCAGTTGATCGAGTGTCCAACTCTTGGTTTTGGCTCAGATCATGATCTCAGGGTGGTGAGATCAAGCCCCCAGGCTGGATCTGCACTCTACGGGGAGTCTGCTTGAAATTCTCTCTCCCTCTCCTTCTGCCTCTTCTCCTGCTCATGTGAGCGCACACTCTCTCTCTAAAATAAATAAACAATCTTAAAAAAAAAAAAAGACTTCTATAAAGAAGGACAGAATACATTTGAGAGCAAGTCTCTTTTAGGTTCCATAGAAAAAGCATACCTTTAATGTTCAGAATGATCTGGTTTCCTAAAGCACCTATAGACTTAGGGTACGTAGAGAGAAACAGACTTGTGGGTCTATGGAGAAAGAATCAAAAACCAAGTGTCATGGTAACTGAGACTTTCCTTCTTGCTTTGCGCCTTGCTGACTCAGTATTAACACTTTTTTTTTTTTCCAGTTTTCCAGGTTGGTACAAATGAACCTCTAGCTCATATTACAAATGTTTGCAATTCATTGCACAGGGTAATGTAACTCATAGAATACTTTGTTCTAAAAAATAAAGCAATGAAAAAGCCAGTTGGTGTAATTTTGTTGACCTGAAATCAGATGTTGTGTTTACCCTATGACTTCCCTTGCCTCATATTGAACATGGATGTTCTCAGACCAGATCCAGAAAGACGATATCCCTTAATACAAGGTTTTGGTAATAGGGATCAAACTGATGGAAAACAGAGAACAAGGGATTTTCCTCTTCTAACTAAATCCTTAGGACTTGCTGAGACAAAAAATAAAATTTCAAGTAACCAGAAATGTTTGCAGGTCATCCTGGTTATGAAAATCACAGCAACCAATAGTTGCCAAGAAATTTGGATAGTTCCTCTCATATTGCATAAATGAAACAACTGAAAAGAGCAAAATATTCTCTATTTCTACTTTTTTTTTTTTTAAGCAAACTGTACACCTAACATGGGGCTTGAACTCACAAACCTGAGATCAAAAGTTGCATGTTCTACTGACTGGGCCAGCCAGCATCCCTACTTCTATTTTTTTGTGTGCTTTAAAGAAACGTGTATTGGGGCACCTGGGTAGCTCAGTTGGTTAAGCATCCAGCTCTTGATTTTGGCTCAGGTCATGATCTCAGGGTCATAAAATTAAGCCCTGAGTTGATCTCCATGCTGAGTGTGGAGCCTGCTTGGGATTCCCTCTCTCCCTCACCCCCTGTCCCTTCATCTACACTTGTATGCTCTCTGTCTCTTTGAAAAATAAATAAGTAAATAAATAAATAGATAATAAGCAGTCTGTTTAAAGAAAAGAACAGAACCATGTATTTTTAAGAAAATTGTATTTTTAACAACAGGTGCTGTGGTGCCTGGGTGGCTCAGTCTAGTTTAGTGTCCATCTGCCTTTGGCTCAGGTCATGATCTGGGGTCCTGGGATTAAGCTCCGTATTGGGCTCCCTGCTTGACAGGAAGCCAGCTTCTTCCTCTCCCACTCCCCCTGCTTGTGTTTTCTGTCTCACTGCTTCTCTCTCTGTCAAATAAATAAATAAAATCTTAAAAGAAAAAAACAGGTGCTGTATGTTCTTTCTTAATCTGTGAAGAATAACACTGGTCAAGTAAGGAAAAAATTATGCCAGCCAGGGCCATCGTGAATAGTTGTGCATGTTATGCACTGCAAAAAAGGCGCCCAGCTGAAGGGCTAGTAGGGCTGAAATCCATCTCTTCTCTGTCGCTCAAGCTGCAAGTCTAGGGGCTATATCCACACAAAGGAATGGAGGCCTTTTTCTAATTATACAAAGATGCTCATTGGGCGAGTGTAAGCTCTAATAGTAGTTGTGATGTGTATGTGTGACTGGTGGGGGAAGCAGATTGAGAAATACAAGTTTATTATGGCAAAAGGGATTTTGATGATCTATAACTATTGAAAATTATTTACAGTTTTATGGTAAATATTCCTTTCTAAATTCCTTGTTTTTGTTAAAAAAGTGAGGCTCTCTGTCATCCCACTATCATTTCTTATGTATCCTTCAGAAATTTCCAATACACATACAAATATATACATGTATGTATACACACAATAAACATACATGTATATTAATTTACACAAATGGCAGCTTACTATTATATCCTTTGCTTTTTAAAAACTTTTAAAAATATCCTTTTGGGTGCCTGGGTGGCTAAGTCAGTTAAGCATCTGCCTTTTGCTCAGGCCCTGGCATCAAGCCCCGAATTATAGGGCTTCCTGATCAGCAGGGAGTCTGTTTCTCCCTCTTCCCCTCCCCGCCTTGTGCCTCTCTCTCTCAAATAAATAAATAAAATCTTTTAAAAAGTTAAAAATTAAAAAATCAAAAACATCCTTTTTATTATTCTGATAAAATATACATATTACATAATCTACCATTTTAACCATTAAGTATACAGTTCAATGGCATTAAATACATTCATATTGTTGTCCAACCACAACCACTATCCATGTTCACAGCTCTTTCATCATCCCAAACTAAAACTCTGTCCCCATTAAACAATAACCCCCTACACCCTCCTCTGCCCAGTCCCTGGCAACCACCATGCTACTTTCTGTCTCTATGAATTTAACTATTCCAGATACATCATATAAATGAAATCATAGTCTATTTGTCCCTTTGTGTCTGTTTTACTTCACTTAGCATAATGTCCTCAGGGTTCATCTATGTTGTAGTGGGCATCAGAACATCCAGAACAGGGGTACCTGGGTGGCTCAGTGGGTTAAGCCTCTGCCTTCAGCTCAGGTCATGATCTCAGGGTCTTGGGATCGAGCCCTACATCAGGCTCTCCGCTTAGCAGGGAGTCTGCTTCCCCCTCTCTCTGCCTGACTCTCTGCCTACTTGTGAGCTCTCTTTCTGTCAAATAAATAAATAAAATCTTAAAAAAAAAAAGAACATCCAGAACAACCTTTATTGCCAGGCTGAATAATATTCCACTGTATGCATACACTACGTCCTGTGTACTCATTTGTCTGTCAGCGAACACTGGTTTGCTTCGACATTGTTGACTATTGGGAATTATTCTGCTGTGAACACGGGTGTCCAAATATCTTCTCAAAACCCTGCTTCCAGTCCCTGTGGGTGTGTACCCAGAAATGTAGTTGCTGGATAACACAGGAATTTTATTTGTGAGTTTCTGAGGAATGGTCATAGGGCTTTCCACAGAAGCTGTACTGTTTGAGTTTCCCAGCAGTGGCAAGTGTGCGATTTCTTCACATCCTTGCCAACGCTTGTGAATGTCTGTGTTTTTTTTTTTTCCATTTTATTTATTTTTTCAGCGTAACAGTATTCATTCTTTTTGCACAACACCCAGTGCTCCATGCAAAACGTGCCCTCCCCATTACCCACCACCTGTTCCCCCAACCTCCCACCCCTGACCCTTCAAAACCCTCAGGTTGTTTTTCAGAGTCCATAGTCTCTTATGGTTCGCCTCCCCTCCCCAATGTCCATAGCCCGCTCCCCCTCTCCCAATCCCACCTCCCCCCAGCAACCCCCAGTTTGTTTTGTGAGATTAAGAGTCATTTATGGTTTGTCTCCCTCCCAATCCCATCTTGTTTCATTTATTCTTCTCCTATCCCCCTACCCCCCCATGTTGCTTCTCCATGTCCTCATATCAGGGAGATCATATGATAGTTGTCTTTCTCCGATTGACTTATTTCACTAAGCATGATACGCTCTAGTTCCATCCACGTCGTCGCAAATGGCAAGATTTCATTTCTTTTGATGGCTGCATAGTATTCCATTGTGTATATATACCACATCTTCTTTATCCATTCATCTGTTGATGGACATCTAGGTTCTTTCCATAGTCTGGCTATTGTAGACATTGCTGCTATAAACATTCGGGTACACGTGCCCCTTCGGATCACTATGTTTGTATCTTTAGGGTAAATACCCAGTAGTGCAATTGCTGGGTCATAGGGTAGTTCTATTTTCAACATTTTGAGGAACCTCCATGCTGTTTTCCAGAGTGGTTGGACCAGCTTGCATTCCCACCAACAGTGGAGGAGGGTTCCCCTTTCTCCACATCCTCTCCAGCATCTGTCATTTCCTGACTTGTTAATTTTAGCCATTCTGACTGGTGTGAGGTGATATCTCATTGTGGTTTTGATTTGTATTTCCCTGATGCCGAGTGACGTGGAGCACTTTTTCATGTGTCTGTTGGCCATCTGGATGTCTTCTTTGCAGAAATGTCTGTTCATGTCCTCTGCCCATTTCTTGATTGGATTGTTTGTTCTTTGGGTGTTGAGTTTGCTAAGTTAATGTCTGTGTTTTTAACAGTAGCCATCTTTATAGTTGTAAGGTGGTATCTCATTGTCATTTTGATTTGCATTTCCATAATAATTAGTGATGCTGAGCATTGTTTCATGCACTTATTGGCTATTTGTTTATCTTCCTCAGAGAAATGTTTTCTCTGCATTATTTGTTGAAATAACTGTTCTTTCCCAGGGAGCCCGGATGGCTCTGTTGATTAAGCATCTGACTCTTGATTTTGGCTCAGGTCAGATTCGGCTTGACACAGAGTCTGATGGAGATTCCCTGTCTCCTTCTGTCCCTCCCCCAATTTGCATGCCCTCTCTCTTTCTCTAAATAGATAAGTAAATAAAATCTTTAAAAAAGGGGGGGGATTGACATCTACAAGTCAATCAATGTGATACATTAATTAAAAAAAAACACAAGAACCATATGATAACTCTCGGGATGCCTGGGTGGCTCAGTCAGTTAAACAGCTGCCCTCGGCTCGGGTCATGATCCCAGAGTCCTGGGATGGAGCCCCACATCTGGCACTCTGCCCAGCAGAGAGCCTGCTTCTTCCTCTGCAATCTGCTCTGCCTATTTGTGCTCTCTCTCTATCTCTCTGTCAAACAAATAAATAAAATCTATAAAAAAAAGAAACATATGATACTCTCAATAGATGCTGAAAAAGCATGTGACAAAGTACAGCAAGCTTTCTTGATCAAAACTCTTCACAGTGTAGGGAGAGAGGGTACATACCTCAATATCATCAAAGCCATGTATGAAAAACCCACAGTGAAGATCATTCCCAATGGAGAAAAACTGAAAGCTTTTCTGTTAAGGTCAGAAACATGGCAGGGATGTCCACTATCACCACTGCTATTCAATATAGTACTAGAAGTCCTAGCCTCAGCAA
Organism: Meles meles; assembly: GCF_922984935.1. Taxonomy (NCBI): domain Eukaryota; kingdom Metazoa; phylum Chordata; class Mammalia; order Carnivora; family Mustelidae; genus Meles; species Meles meles. The sequence continues at coordinate 39,953,788 of NC_060081.1, read as the reverse complement.
TTGCAACAACAACAATGAAAAAAATTAAAGGCACTGAATTTGCAAAGAAAAAGTCAAACTCTCACTCTTTGCAGATGATATGATACTTTAAATGGAAAACCCAAAAGACTCCACCCCAAAACTGCTAGAACTCATACAGGAATTCAGTTGTGTCAGGATATAAAATCAATGTACAGAAATACGTTGCATTTCTATACATCAACAAGAAGACAGAAGGAAGAGAAATTAAGGAGTCAATCCCACTTACAACTGCACCCGAAACCATAAGATACCTAGGAATAAATTTAACCAAAGAGGAAAAGAATCTGTACTCAGAAAACTATAGAATACTCATGAAAGAAATTGAGGAAGACACAAAGAAATGGAAAAATGTTCCATGCTCCAGGATTGGAAGAACAAATATTGTGAAAATGTCTATGCTACCTAAAGCAATCTACACATTTAATGCAATCCCTATCAAAATACCATCAACTTTTTTCGAAGACATGGAATAAATAATCCTAAAATTTATATGGAACCAGAAAAGACCCTGAATAGCCAGAGGAATGCTGAAAAAGAAAACCAAAGCTGGTGGCATCCTATTCCAGACTTCGAGCTCTATTACAAAGCTGTCATCATCAAGACAGCATGGTACTGGCACAAAAACAGACACATAGATAAATGGAACAGAATAGAGAGCCCAGAAATGGACCCTCAACTCTATGGTCAACTAATCTTTGACAAACCAGGAAAGAATATTCAATAGAAAAAAGACAGTCTCTTCAACAAATGGTGTTGGGAAAATTGGACAGCCACATGCAGAAGAATGAAACTGGACCATTTCCTTATACCACACACAAACATAGACTCAAAATGGATGAAAGACCTCAATGTGAAAAAGGAATCCATCAAAATCCTTGAGAACACAGGCAGCAACCTCTCCAACCTCAGCCACAGCAACTTCTTCCTAGAAGCATGACTAAAGGCAAGGGAAGCAAGGGCAATAATGAACTATTGGGTCTTCATCAAGAAAAAAAGCTTTTGCACAGCAAAGGAAACAGTCAACAAAACCAAAAGACAACTGACAGAATGGGAGAAGATACTCACAAATGACATATCAGATAAAGGGCTAATATCCAAACTCTATAAAGTGCTTATCAAACTCAACACCCAAAGAACAAATAATCCAATCAAGAAATGGGCAGAAGACATGAACAGACATTTCTGCAAAGAAGACATCCGGATGGCCAACAAACACATGAAAAAGTGCTCAACATCATTTGGCATCAGGGAAATACAAATAAAAACCACAGTGAGATACCACCTAACACGAGTCAGAATGGCTAAAATTAGCAAGTCAGGAAATGGCAGGTGTTGGCGAGGATGTGGAGAAAGGGGAACCCTCCTACACTGTTAGTGGGAATGCAAGCTGGTGTAGCCACTCTGGAAAACAGTATGGCAGTTCCTCAAAAAGTTGAAAATAGGGAGCCTGCATGGCTCAGTCAGTTAAGGTCTGCCTTTGGCTCAGGTCATGATCTCAGGGTCCTGAGATGGAGTCCCACATCAGGCTTCCTGCTCAGTGGGGAGTCTACTTCTCCCTCTCCCTCTGCCCCTGCTTGTGTTCTCTTTTTCTCTGTTAAATAAATAAATAAATCTTAAAAAAAAAAAAAAGTTGAAAATAGACCTATCCTATGACCCAGCAATTGCACTACTTGGTTTTTACCCCGAAGATACAAATGTAGTGATCTGAAGGGGCATGTGCACTCCGATGTTTATAGCAGCGATGTGCACAATAGACAAGATATAAAAAGAGCCTAGATGTCCATCAATAGATGAGTGGATAAAGAAGATGTGGTATATATATATATCTACATATTATATATATATATATATAAAGTATATATAATATAATATATATTGTGTATATTATATGTAGTATATATTATATATATATGTGTATATATATATATATAATGCAGCCATCAAAAACCAAAATATTGCCATTTGTAATGATAAGGACAGAACTAGAGGGTATTATGCTGAGCAAAATAAGCCAATCAGAGAAAGACAATTATTATATGATCTCACTGATATGAGGAATTTGAGAAACAAGACAGAGGATTAGAGGGGAAGGGAGGGAAAAATGAAACAAGATGAAACCAGAGAGGGAGACAAATCATAAGAGACTCTTATCCTCAGGAAACAAACTGAGTGTTGCTGGAGGGGAGGGCGGTAGGACGGATGGGGTGTCTGGGTGATGGAATTGGGGAGGGTTTGTGCTATAGTGAGTGCTGTGAACTGTGTAAGACTGATGATTCACAGACCTGTACCCCTGAAACAAATAATACATTATATGTTAATTAAAAAAAAAAAGACTGTCCTTTCCCTATTAAATGGTCTTGGCACCTTGGTCAAAAATCATTTGACTCTATACATGAGGGTTTATTTGTGGGCTTTGTATTTTATTCCGTTGGTCTCTATTTTTGTGTTTATGCTATACCACACAGTTTGGATTAACATGGCTTTGTAGTGAATTTTGAAATCATGAAGAGTGAGCCCTCCAACTTCAGTGCTTCCCCCCCCCCAGATTGTTTTAGCTATTTGGGACCCCTTGAGATTTTAGGGTGGATTTTTCTATTTCTGAAAAAAATGCCATAGGAATTTTGAAGGGGCTTACACTGACTCCGTCACTCTGGGTAATATTAACACCTTAATGATAATTAAGTCTTGCCATCTATGAAAACAGAATGTCTTTCCATTTATTTACATCTTCTTTAATTTCCTTTAGAAATATTCTGTACTTTTCACTGTGGACGTCTTTCACCTCCTAGGTTAAATTAATTCTTAAGTATTTAATTTTTTTGATGTTACTGCAAATGGAATTATTCTCTTCATTTCCTTTTCAGATTGTTCATTTTCATGTACAAAAATGCAACTGATATTTCCATGTTGATTTGGTATCTTGCTCCATCCTTTGCTGGTTATTTTTCCTGACAAACATCTTTACCTAAGAAATCAAGAGAAGGGGTAAGAAATGATGGTAGCCACTTCACACAAAGGGATGAGACCCATCTTAGAACTACTTGCCCAAGTTTTTCAAGACGGAATAAAGTTCACTGCTCACAATTAGCACAGAAAATATCTGGTTATAGTACTTGTTTTTAAATGGACATTTACTAGTTCACAGTAAGATCCCACCTGTTCAGGAGACTCCCCATCCCCTTGTGTACAGCCTAAAAGCTAAGAATGCAAACGTTAAGGGAATATAAACTTTTGTTTACAATTCCAGAATTACAACTTAGTACTAGTATCCATAACTATCACAGGTTCACGTAATCTTTAGTTTACTGTCAGAGAGAAAGGCAATATAAGAACATAACCCGTCACTTTGGTCCCAGCCTCCCATTTTACAAACATAGACCCAGGATTCTCGATTTATAGCAGAGTCACCATTCCCAGTCTTTGACAGAGGCAGGCATGTGGCATTGGGGACTGCAAAAGCTGTTCACTTCAGCTTCCTGGGGAGTGCTCTGTTTACCTTCTATATGGTTTTATAACATCTCTAGATGTATAGAAGCCCATGAACGTGCTCTCAACTTCATTCCCTCCTGCAGAAATAAACGTTTAGTTTTATATCTCTCTACCCAAATCATGACAATGACCTTTGGTTCTACATTGTGACATTAAGATCAAGCTATCTGAACGAGTAAAGTCAAAAACTCATTCTTAATTTTTAGAATAAAGATATTTTCAAGGTTATCAAGAGTTTATAAATAACACTGTTCCCCAGTAGCTATTGATCTGTTGACAAGCTAAGAAACTGAATGTACTATTTTGAAACATATAAGGAATTTCATTAGGTTTAGATAAATTAAGACTACAGGTAAAACTTTTCCATGCTGTCTAATCAAGTTACTCATGATGTACACGTTCCCGAGAAGACCCCATTGTAGTGGGGTCTTCTCGGGAAGAAATAACGTGAGTAACCCACGTTATTTCCAAATTTTTCTGCATTCAACTTAAAAGGTATTTCTGAGCTTTCAGGTGAAACTGAACTTTCCTGTCAAATGCTATTGGTCAGATAGGAGAATTTGGTTTATAAAATGGATTCATTGCAAACTTTATGTAAAAATCATAGACATCCATAAGGAAGTTCTTTATTCCTTCTTCTTGCCTAAGTGTAATAAATCTATTTAATAATAAATAAATCTATTTAATAATAATAACAATCTATAAGCATAATAAATCTATTTAATAGTAATAATCTAATAAATTTATTATGCCAAAGCATAATAAATCTCATATGACCTGCAGCAACAAACTCTGAAACAGACCACTCATTGAGCTTGTCGACAGGTTTCAAGCCCGTGTTGTCGGACAGCCACATACCCTCATTTATGAGAGCAGCATGAGTGATGAAAAGGGTTCAGATGACCTATGATCATCTTTGAATTCTGATTTTCCAGCTGGCAAAAATTCCATTTCAAAAACTGGATTACCGTGGTGGCCAGCCATTATAAGGTAGCAGCTTCCAGACATTGCCCTCAAAACACAGCTCCTGCAGGGAAAAGCCGACAATGGAAATAGCCCCCATCCCTTACTTTTTAAAATGTATGCATTTGGACTTTTCCACACAATAGATATTTAGACATATCTCATCATACCTTGGATAGCTTTTCTTTGCACAGATATTCTAAGCCAGAGACCAAACCCCATGTGTTTTCATACCTGAGCTGAGAATAGTTTTAAAGTAGTACCTGCATAATAACCTCCATTCTGCCTTTTGGCCCATAAAGCTTATAATGCTATCTGGCCCTTTAAGGGAAAGTTTGTCAATCCTCCTTCTAAAATTCTAGGGTTGGCCTGCAGTCTATTAAAAGGCCATTTCAACTGTTTCCAGTCTAATGCTATGAAAAATTCTGTGGGTTTTGCTTTCAGGTATATCCGTGGAGTAAACCACTAATCAAGAAAGAAATGCTGGGTCAAGGGGTAGTTGCATTTTTATTTCTGACAAATAATGGAAAATGGCTCTGGAAAGAAATCATAGCCATCAACTTCTCATCAGCTGTGACTCTTCCCTACATGCTTCCAATCTGAATTACTGATCTTTCTAAATTTTGCTGTCCCATTGTTGGAATTTTCTTTTCTTTTTTTTTTAAAGACTTTATTTATTTATTTGACAAAGAGAAGTATAGCAAGAGAGGCAACACAAGCAGGGGAAGTGGGAGAGGGAGAAGCAGGCTCCCCACCAAGCAGGGAGCCCAATGTGGAGCTCAATCCCAGGACCCTGGGATCATGACCTGAGCCGAAGGCAGAGGCTTAACTCACTGAGCCACCCAGGTGTCCCCCATTGTTGAAATTTTCACTCCTTTCATTATAAGTTAGGTTGAGTACATTTTCTTACTTTTTTAAAAATAAGATTTTATTTATTTCAGAGAGAGAGAAAGTGAGAGACAGAGGATGAGCTGGGGAGGAGGGGCAGAGGAAGAAGGAGAAGGAGAAGCAGACTCACTGCTGAGCCGGGAGCCCAACATAGGACTCGATCCCAGGACCCTGAGATCATGACCTCAGCCTAAGGCAGACGCTTAACTGTCTGAGCCACCCAGGCACCCCAGTTGAGTGTCTTTTCATTTATAAACTGCATGTTCTTGTCCTTTGCTCATTTTTTTCCAGGTGGTTGGATTATTGATACTTACCAGCTCTTCTTGTTTTTAAATAACAGCTCTTTATATATTAAGGCAACTGGGTTTTTGATTTATGAGAAGCAAACATTTTTTCCCCAAGTTTTTCATTTTCAAAAACTTTTTAAATAAGTATTTTTCCCTAAATAGACTCTCCCTGTATATAAGTGTAGCAGTCTTTTCTTTTATGGTTTCTGTATTTTATGTCTTACTTAGGAAGATCTTCCCTATTTGGAGATGATCAAAAACAACCCTGGACTTTTCTTCTGGTACTTTATGTTTTTAAAAGTACTTTAATCCATCTGGAACTGACTTTGGTGTAAGGAGTAAGGTATGGCTCCAGCTGGCACTCAGCTGTCCTGAAGCCCTTTATTGAATAATCCATCTTTTTCCCACTGCTTTGAAATGCCACCTTTCCATATATATTTGGGTCTATTTTAGAGTTCTCTAATTTGTTCCATTGATCTGTACATTCATATGTTCTTTCAAATTTCTTTTTTTTTTAAGATTTTATTTATTCATTTGAGAGAGAGAGCACAAGCAGGGAGTAGGGGCAGAGGGAAAGGGAGAAGCAGACTCCCTGCTAAACAGAGGGCCTGATGAGGGGCTCGATCCCAGGACCCTGAGATCATGACCTGAGCAAAAGGCAGCTGCTTAACTAACTGAGCCACCCACGTGCCTCTCAAGCTTCTTTATTAAGTATAGTTTTATAATGCCTCTTACTATTTGGAAGAGATAGTTTCCCCTGCTAGCCTCCTTTTGTATAATTTTCTTAGTTATAGTTGCATATCTTACTTTTCTTATGAACTTTAGAATCAGCTTGTCTAGTTTAAAAGTAGATATTTCTATTGAAATTGTGTTAAGTTTTTAGATAAATTCAGAGAAAAATATAATGCAATTCTTTTCTATCTGAAAATAGGATAAGTCTCGCCATTCATTCAATTGAAAAAAGACTCTTGCTAAAGTTTTAAAGTTTTGGTTTATTTAGATTCATTTTAATCAACTTTACTTCCCAGGTATTCTGACTTCAGTGAGTATTGTAAGTGGAATTTTTCTTCTATTGTATTTTCTAACCAGGTCCTTTGCACATCAAAAACCAATTGCTTTTTGTATATTAAATGTCAGGGTCCTTGGGGCACTTGGGTGGCTCAGTGGGTTAAGCCTCTGCCTTCGGCTCAGGTCATGATCTCAGGGTCTTGGGATCGAGTTCCGCATCAGGCTCTCTGCTCGGCGGCGAGCCTGCTTCCCTCTCTCTCTCTCTCTCTGCCTGCCTCTCTGTCTACTTGTGGTCTCTCTCTGTCAAATAAAAAAAATTTTTAAAAATCTTTAAAAAAAAAAAATAAATGTCAGGGTCCTCTTGCTTCTCCCTCTTCCTGCTGCTTCCCCTCCTTGTGTGCTCTCTCTCTGCGATAAATAAAATCTTCAAAAAAAAAAAAAAAATAGATGTGCAAGTGGCCACATTATTTTATTTTATTTATTTATTTATTTATTTATTTATTTATCTAAATTTTCTTATTTGTTTTTCAATTGATTCTCCTGGGTTCCCAGATATGCAGCCACATCACCTGCAAGTATTGATAATTCTACTTTCTCATGTAAGTGAATCACGTTTACTTTTCCTCCAGGATCCATTGCAGATCCATGCAAGGCGTTCTGGTTCTCTCCCGGAAGTCTGTGCCTATAGCGTCAATGGGCTCCGCTCTCTATTCTGGGTCCCATGGCCTGATTTCCCACCAGCATAAAATTGAACAGAAAATTGTTTTAAGCAGAGGAATGACAGGGTTGTATGGATACAACAGAGTGGATGTGCTCTGGCAGATGGCTGAGCGACCACCCCGTCTAAGGGAAGGGGGATGGGTTAGCTGACCAGCCCAGCCCTCGCGGTGAGAGCGCTGAGCTACCACCCAGCGGCAGCCCCTTGCCCCCGGGTGGGATTAAGGAGGGCAAGTTGGCTGACACTTAATGAGCATTTACTAGATGCCCAATATGGGCACTTGAAGCCCAGTCGTCCTGGCATCTTTGTGCAGCGTTCCCAGATGACAGAGTCAGCTGCCCCAGTCTCCCAGGCAGCCGTGGTGGTGCTCATGCTGGAATGTGGCCGCTGAATCCCCGTGGAGTGCTGGCGGCAGAGAAGGAGTCCCTCTGGGAGGCTCTGGGAGGCTGCCACTTGGTCAGAGAGCCAGTGGGAGCCAGGGAGGAAGATTTCCACTCTGGACAGGCCTAGTGGAAGTGGAAGTCCGACAGGCAGATGACTCCGCAGGTCCAGGCCAGGGATTTGGGATGAGTCCTAGTTCCCAGACACACTGAGACTTAAGTCCTGCCTCACAACCCCCACCAGCAGTGGGGCCTCTGCTGGGTCCTAAGACATCCTTTCTGGAGCCCAGCGGATAGCTAACCTAAGGATCCCGAGTCATCATTCCCCCAGCTAGTCTGAGCCCAGCTTCTCCACTCACAGCCACTTCCCCTGCGACATGCTCTGGGAGCTGGTCCCTCTGCCACACTGACCTTCCTCACTGCACCGGCCCGACCATTCCACTACTCACCAGCTGGGAGACCTTGGTCAAGTTATTTAACCTCTCTGGGCCTCAATCACCTCATCTGTCAAATGGGTAGGCTAACTACCTCCTTCAAAGAGTTGTTATGAGGGGGCACCTGGGTGGCTCAGTGGATTAAAGCCTCTGCCTACAGCTCAGGTCATGATCTCAGGGTCCTGGGATCGAGCCCACATCGGGCTCTCTGCTCGGCAGGGAGCCTGCTCCCCCCTCTCTCTGTGCCTGCTGCACTGCCTACTTGTGATCTATCTCTCTCCCTCTGTCAAATAAATAAATAAATAAAAAGCTTTAAAAAAAAAGAGTTGTTATGAGGATTAAAGGAAGTAACATTAATATATGAGTGTAGTACTGGTTAAGTGTTTAAACCACAGTTTGCCCCTTCTCCTGGTGATGGACACTGGGGCTATTTCCAGGTGGAGGATGGTACAAGCAGAAATACTGAGAACATTCTTGCCCATGACTTTGGATGGCTCTAGGCACTCATCTCTCTTGAATGTACAAACTTACACATGGACTTGTGGGCTCACAGGCTATGGCTGTCATCGGCTTAGGAAACTGTCACGCCAGTCTCCCAGGAGTTTATACCAACGCACTCCTGCCCAGGGGTAGTGAACTTGAAAGCTGAAAATTTTTTTAAATGGTGAAATAATTCCTATATTGAATAGTTCAAATGAGGGTTGGTATGGCTTGTCGTGATCCCAGGGATCTTCAATTTCAACAGAGGATTGGAAAATGCTGCTCAGGGAATATAATTTGCTTTCCATCTACTGATAGTAAGTAAAAGAGAGAAGTTAATTTATTCATCTAAAGGCCCAGAGAATGAAGGAAACAAGCATTCTTGAATCTCTCCCCACTATTAGACTATGAATTAAGGAACGGAGTGCGAGTCAGAATCTTGGGCTCTGAGGCCAGCCTCCTGAGTGTAGGTCCCGGCTGCCGCATCAGCTGGCCCGGCATCCCAGGACGAGGGAACGGACCCCTTGCCTCTGTGTCCTCATTTGTAGAATGGCAGTCCAGTAGGGAGACCTGTGTCATGGGGTGGTTGTGGGATTGAAGGAGATCTATGTGGAATGCTCAGAACAGGGCATGGCGTATCCTACATGCTCAATTAAACATGAGCTATTGTTCTGGTAGCCTCAAAAGAGTAGCGATTGTTGAAAATAGGATTCTGGACAAAATGTATTCAGATAAACAATGCTGTTAGCTGCTTTTCCTTATTGCCACACAGACCTCTCGCAGCCGGAGCCCGGCCAGTCAGAAATACCACTGGAGGGAGTAAGCACAGCAGGCGGTAAAAAGCCCAGGTTGTTTCAGAGTCTCTGCACAAAGGCTCAAGTTCAAGACTGGTAGCACGGTCTCTCCCTCTTCCCCCCACAGTGGGGTGGGCCCCAAGTCTGGGAAGCAGTGCCTGCAGCCTGCAGCTGGCTGGGGGATGTGGGGAGAAGGAAGGTGGTTGCAGGCAGCCAGGTCCCAGCCATCAGCGTGTGCGGTGACTGGTGGCCCTAAGAACAGAGGCAGAACAGATAGAAGAAGGTATACAAGCCCTTAGGTACTCCCATGCACTTGGGCCCTGAAAGGGCTCCTCACAGCAGGGAACAAACAGTAGCCGATCTTTTACCTGATAATCTCAAGGCATCAGGAAAAAGACAAGTAACTCTCTCTTTGGCTCAGGTCATGATCCCAGGATCCCTGGGATCGCGTCCCACATCCGGCTCCCTATTTCTCCCTCAGTGTCTGCCTCTCTCTCTGTATTTCATGAATAAACAAAAAAAAAAGTAAAAGTTCAGCAGTCCTGAATTTACTAAACTTGCCCCTTCTACCTAAAGAAAAGGGCACAAAAACCAAAAAACAACAACAAAAAAACCCACTTAAAGTCTGAATTTGTGATATAATTGAAAATTTAGACACAACCAGATATACAATAATATTGAGAAATTATGATTAATTATTACACATGATAACAGTAGGGCAATTATGTTTAAAAAGAACTTTCTCTTTCAGACATCAGGCATCTGATGTTATTTCAGACATCATCCCTTTCAGATGCAGAACTCTCTAGAAGCAAAGGGATATCCTGTCTGGGATGTGCCTCAGGACGGGGGCGGGCGGAGATCACTATCTAGGGTGGGTAGGGTGCACCCAGACGTCACCCCTGACAGAAGCTGGGCAGGTTGATGGATAATGTAGATTCATTCACCTCTGAACTCCTTGTGTGTGCCTTCAAAATTAATAATAAAGTTTTCTCAGAGCTGTTCTGGGGGAAAAAAACTAAGGAAATGTCTATCTTAGAAAAATTTCCATCAAAATTGCTAAAATAAAAATTGGCACTTGAAGAAGCAAAAAGAAGAGGGGGCAGGAAAACGGTGATGTATTTTACAAAGATGTTAATCCAAAGTATGAAGAAGGCGCGCTGCATGGAGCAGTAGAGGGGAAAGTCGTGAGCGATCTAAAACTGGCTACCCAGAAGAGCTCCTGAATGGGCTTATTCATTCCTCTGAAACTTGCTGACAGCCCACTGCGGGTAGCCAGTGCACCCGGGCCCTGGGGGAAGGGACACCTGTGCGTCCCACCTCGGCCACACACCTGAGGCCACGCTGCCAGGTCCTAGAGCAGCACTCACCATGCGGTGTCATGGAACCCAGTGCAGGAACCCCAGAGGGGTGTGGGGAGAGATGTGCTTCTGGAACAGTGCTCTGAGCAGGCGGGGTGAGCCAATGGCAATTCTTTTATACAAGCATGCAGACTGTGAATCCGATTATGACCTCAAGGGCCTGCAAGGAGTTAATGCTGTATGGATGAGAGTTAGAGTGCTTGGCCCGTAGGAGGGGCTTCATGTAGGTACTCAGCAAACGTATTTCCTGTTACTACAATAATAATGCCGCTTGCTGTTTATTCTGCTCCTCCCAGCCGCTTAAGCATGTCTGGGGCCAGCCTACATTTGCAAAATGGTGAGATTTCTGCCGTGAGTAGCTTGAGTAATTTCTTTGCTCACCTAAGTTCTGGGTACTGGCTGCCAGTCGTGGGAGCGTAGAGGACCCTGGGCTCCTTCCCATGGGGCATAGTTAGGGCGTTAGTCACCTAGCAAAACTCTCACATGTTGATTTAGTTGATGTAACTATAGACAGGTTCCACACCGGCAACTTCTTTTTTTGTTGTTTTTTTCTAAATTTTTTAAAAAGATTTTATTTTTTTATTTGACAGACAGAGATCACAAGTAGGCAGAGAGGCAGGCGGGGGGTGGGGGGGGAGCAGGGGAGCCTGATTCCCAGGACCCTGGGATCATGACCTGAGCTGAAGGCAGAGGCTTTAACCCACTGAGCCACCCAGGCGCCCGACACCGGCAACTTCTTTGGTAATCCAGGCTCTGACAGTTCAAGAAAGCCTCATCAAGCCATTGCCATTTACTCAAAAGTACGGGCCCATAAAGCATAATGCCCGGAACGTGGGCTGCGTGCTTGGCTCTGCGGCACTCAGACTGTTCTTTATTTTAAAAAGCCCTCTGGCGGCCTCTCCCCAGTTCATTTGGGCTCAGGATGTCACTCCCTAGTCACACCTAGATTCTTGATTGATTTAAGTTTTATGGGGAAAGGTTCCTCTGTATTGTTTGCTTAGCAAATAACCGTTTGGCTCCTGTTTGGAGATGATGACAAGAAGCATATGGAGAAGACGTGAAGGCCCAAGTCCCACGTGCTTCCCTAGCGCTGCCCCAGTAGTTTTCCGGGGGGTCTGGCAGGGGACATATAAGGCTGGCTTGGGATGAGTCATTCACCTAAAGATATGGACCCATAGACAAGTTGAGGGCAATGCTGAACATGCGCACAGGGAACCTCGCAACCTCCTGCGTCCCCCAGGTGAGGCAGGAAGCGGCAGAAATAGGGTACGGGAGAACTCTTACCCTTTCCAGAAAGAAGCCCCGCCCCCTGGGGCTGACTGTAGCCTCGTGGGAATGAGTGCACAACTTTGCCGGATCTTTTAATTTGTCCAAAGAGGCCAGGAATCTGAAGTTGTGAAACTGCCAAGCGTGCCTGGGTGGCTCAGTCGGTGATGTTGTGAAATTTCCAGTTTCTTCATGTTGGCAGCGATCAAAAAAAAGCATTATATAAGCATGTGAAAAGGGGCTCCACTTGACCAATCATTAGGGAAACACGACTCAAGCTACAAGGAGACACCTCTTCACGCCCATTGGAACGGCTATTACTAAAAAGCGGAGAAAAACAGAAAATAACAAGTGTTGGCAAAAATGGAGACACGTTGGAATTCCCGTGCAGTGTTGTTGGGAAGATCAAATTACAATCAGTGTGGGAAGCAGCATAGTTCTTCACCCAAAAATTAAAAATAGAACAACCATATGATACAGCAATTCCACTTCTGGGTTTAGACTCAAAAGAATTGGAAGCAGAGTCTTGAAGAGATATTTGTACGCCATGCTCATGGCAGAATTTTCCGTATTAGCAAAAACAGAGCAACGCTCCGAGTGTCCATTGATGGATGAATGGGCACGCAAGAATGAGTAATGGAATATTATTCAGCCCTTAAAAAAGAAGGCTATTCCGATGTACGCTACAACACCAACAACCCTGAAGACTCCCTGCAAAGCAAAATAAGCCATTGCCAGAAAGACAAACAGGGTATGATTCCTTTCACATGAGGAGTTTAGCATCTTCGAATTTGTAGAAATTCTCCGAAGTGTAGGATGGCTTCCCACAGACTGGGGAGGGAAGCGTGGGGAGTTGATTGTTGAATGGGGATGGAGTTTCAGTTTTACAAGTTGGACGGTAGGGATGCTTGCTCAACATTCTGAATGTGCTTAATGCCATTGAACTGGACACTTAAAAATAATTAAGATGGGGGCGCCCGGGTGGATCAGCCGGTTAAGCGTCTACCTTCTGCTCAGTCATGATCCCAGGGTTCTTGGATCCAGTCCTGCATCAGGCTCCTTGCTCAGCGGGGAGCCTGCTTCTACCTCTGCCTGTGCCCTCTCTCTCTCTGACAAATAAAGTCTTTAAAAAAATGGTTAAGATGGTAAAGTCACTGTTATGGGTCTTTTACTGCAATTTTTAAATTGGGGAAAAAATGGTTTAAGTAGGGCTCAAGCCAAACAAAACTTGTCTCCACTTGTCCCGGTGTGGCCCAAGATGCTGGGTGATTCCCGGGTTCAGTCTGTGAGCAGGCGCTGAGGGTCCTGCCCATCTTCTCAGACATGCAGGGATCCCTGATTTCTTGGTCTGCATCTTGGTCTGCATCTGGCTGGTACCCTCTGCTCTCTGTGACCCTCCCTGTCAGCCTGTTCATTCTCTCTGCTTTCCTCCCCAGCCCAGATCTGGAAGCCAGTCTTGGGAGCCAGGCACACTTAGCTTTGAATTCTAAGAGCCTCTGACTAGTCACGAAATGTTGGATAGTTTATGAGCAGCTTTGTCCCGTGTTTGTTTCCCACCTGAAAGCCTCTGGAGGTACCAGAACCAACTCCAAATGGCTCAGCCCAGGGGTCCTGGATTCACTGATCTGAGTCAACATTCATTGACCTGAGAACAACATTCGTGGCTGATACCAATACGTCCTGTACCTGTATGATATTAACGGTGAGCTCAGCTCCTGGCCATGTGAACTGGCTACCAGCATGCTGATTTGGAACAGTGCCTTAGAATTACAAATTCTCTTTGACCAGCGCTTAACCCAGGCCTTTAAGAGAGAGGCAGCAAAATCACCAATGCAAGTGGTGGGCAGGTGTTTTGGGAAGGTCAAACTAAACATTGTGAAGAAGAGAAGGCAGGAGAGGATGTATTCTTAAAACAGCTTTTTTTTTTTTTAAAGAGTTTATTTATTTATTTGACAGAGATCACAAGTAGGCAGAGAGGCAGGCGGGGTGGGGAGGGGGAGAAGCAGGCTCTCTGCTGAGCAGAGAGCCCGATGTGGGGCTCGATCCCGGACCCTGAGATCATGACCTGAGCCAAAGGCAGACACTTAACCCACTGAGCCACTCAGGCACCCTCTCAAAACAGTTTTTAAACAATTTCCCCCCACAGTCTTCTTGTAGCATTTAGCATTTCCACTGATGCCTCTTTCCCCTGAGGGACTCCAACCGACTTGCTTTTTCTGGCACTATAAAATTTAGTAAAAGTGGGGCACCTGGGTGGCTCAGTGGGTTAAAGTGTCTGTCTTCAGCTTGGGTCATGGTCCCAGGGTCCTGGGATCAAGCCCCGCATCGGGCTCTCTGCTCAGCGAGGAGCCTGCTCCCTCCCCAACCCCTCTCTGCCTACTTGTAATCTCTGTCTGTCAAATAAATAAATAAAATCTTTAAAAAAATAAAACAAAATTTAGTAAAAGTGAATTTGTTCTCTTGTAAAAGTAAATTTTTGAGTTATAGCTTTAAAATGTACCATCCCTTTTTTTGTGGGGAGTGGGGACAGGCACTAAGGATTCAAAAACAAGTTAAGTTGTGCAGAGTCCCTGTCTCCAAGGAGCTTATATTCTAGAGGAAAGAGAAAATTAACTGGAATGTTTTAAATTTCTGGACAAGAGGGTACGACATGGGTTCCATAGGATAGGGAAGTGAGCCGCTGGAGAAGAGAGGTCAGGGAGAGTGTCCTGCTGGGGGGGATGCCTGAGCTGAGCAGGAGTTAGCCCAGTGAGCAAATGGGAGAGGGGCAATGGGGAAGCACCCTGTGACATGGGGTCTAAAATCAGGACCAATATTAGTGCTGCGTTGATATCTGGCAGAACAGGGAAAGCCCCAAATGCCCCAACCGCAAGTTCCCCTCCCCATTCTGCTCCCAAGGGTCAGGTCTGTGGCCAAACAACCCTCCTTGTCAAGGAGAGTAGGTGTACCTCCTACATATCTCGGAGCCCAAGGACTTGTTCAAGCAAGAGAGCCTCATCCTCTCACTGAGCCAGAGGTCACCCCATCCTCTTGACACGATGAAGCCAGCCTCCACTGGAAACACGTTGTTCACTCTGTTTCCTGGCCCGGCTGGGCTGTGAGTATAGGCGAATCCTAAGCTATCTGTCCAGCACCCCGTGTGTGCACGGCCAGCCTCATAACCTTGAGACGGAAAGCCCTCCTCACCAACAGGATGAAAACAATGTCCTTAAGGGATGTGCATGAAGAACCATGAATCAACATTGAGGGAGGATTTGGCGAGGCTGCAGCAATGGGGTGGCCGGCTGTTTGGGGAGGGAGACCATGAAAGTTCTGATAAATTCAACAGAGCAGTGTGGGTCACAGTGGCAGGAGCCCCTAGAGGGCACTGAGCACGGATGGGAGCTGGCCAGTTCTGAGTTTTAAATCAAAGACTCTGGGCAGTGTGTGGGCTGGGTTCAGAGGAATGAGACCAGAGGTAGCAAGTCTGATTAGGGAGCTACCCACTACGATGTCTGGGTAAGAGATGGTGAGGACCCTACCTAGGACCCCGAGTGTGAGGTGCAGGGCCTTGGGGAGTGTTTGTAATGTAGAAAATGTAGTCCATTTGGCCCCACTCAATCAAAAGGCGGCAAATATGGGGCTCAGGTGATTAAGCAACAGACTCTCGATTTCAGCTCAGGTCATGATCTCAGGGTTGTGAGACTGAGCCCTGTGTCGGGCTCCACTCTGGGCATGGAGTCTGCTTAAGATTCCCTCTCTCCCTCTCCCTCTACCTACCCCCTCTCCCTCTCTACTGAATGAAAATATATTAATCAAGCTCTTGCTGGGGCCCAGCAAGATAACGGTAAGGTGGGGGGGAGCACATCCCCAGGATGACCAGCCTGAAGGGGAGTCGGTCCTGTGGGGCTCACGTTGCATTCCACTTTCCACACATAACAGGGACATTTGTAGGACATGATAAGGACTTTGGAGACCAGGGTATGCCCAGAAAGGCTGTAAGGTTGGGTGTGTGCAGGGTGGTCAGCTCTGGCCCCGGTGAGAGAGGAAATATACGTTGGGAGGCCAGCAAGCCACATCTTACATTAAAGGACTTTCAAAATCGCCAGCTTTCACTATCCCATGTTACTCACGTATTCTACTAGAGCAGCGCTCAGAAGTCTTGCTCCTGTTCTCACACCAAGCATTTAAGATTCAAGTACAGGAAAGCTGCAAGTTGAAAAAAAATATTCAAGAAGATTCCATCTCATTGATTCACATGAAGCACGTTATGGAGCACTTTGGAGGAACGGCTGTTATCCAGAGTGTCAGATGGGTTTGGAAAAATCGCCCAATGATTTAAAAAAATACATTATGTGTGAGACTTGGGAGCACTGATAATTAGGTCGACGTCTTAAATTCTGGTGACAATTTTTGTTTCATCTTCTCCCTACCCCAAAGAAAATAAAAAATCATTTTTCACAAGGACTTATAGGAGTTTTTTCCCCCAGTAAGTCCCCAGAAAAGTGTGGCAGAGTCCAGAGAAACCTGCTTTTTATGTGCCCCTGGGCTTAGCTGCCATTGTTCCTGTGGCTTTTGGCAGTTTCTTAGTTTTCCCACCAGTGTGATTAGTGAAAGGCCCTACACTCCATGGATAACATCCACAGCACCACGAGACTCTACCAAGTACTTTCAAGAACTCTGTTGTTTCCTCTTTTCTCTGTTACGTTCTTCTGGATTGTGCTAGGTATTATAATACATGTTTTTAACTGATAGCGCACTTCAAGTTAATACTGACTGAATTCTGGTAAAATACATCAATCTTTCCCCAATACAGATCCATTCCCTTCCCTTCCTTATGATGCTATTGTCTTACGTAGCACGTCCCTATATCTTATATTACCACACCTACTCACACACTCTTTACATCTATTATTTATAATACGATATTTATTTTAGCATCTTAAGTTAGTGTGGTACCTATGTAGTAATTGATGAACTGCTATTATTACAATATTATTAACTAAAAGTCTATCATTTACACTAGGCTTCACTTTTTGTGTTGTACAGAACTATAGGTTTTTGATAAATGCGTACTGCCATGTATCTGCCAGCATAGTTTCAGAGAGAATAGTTTTGCAGCCCTAGAAATCTCCTATGCTCTAACTATTCATCCCCACCCTCAAACCTCAAGGGTCATGAGAAGGAGCACCGGTGACCACTGGTCTTCTTGACTCTGTAGTTTCGGAGACAATGGCATATAGGTGGAATCATACAGAATGGGACCTTCTCAGGTTGGTTTCTTCCATGTAGCAATATGCCTTGAAGGTTCCATGCTCTTTGTGAATTCATAGCTCATGTCCTTTCATTACTGAATAATATGTCGTTGTATGGAGGTACCACAGTGTGTATATTCAATTACCTCCTGAAGGTCATCTTGCTTGCTTCCACTTTTTGGTGAATGTGAATAAAGCTGGTATGAACGTTCATGCGCAGGTTTTTGTGTGGACATAAGTTTTCAACTTATTTTTTTAAATACCTGGGAGTGCAATGGCTGGATTGTGTGATAAGACTACATTTAGTTTTGTAAGAAACAGCCAGACTGTCTTCCAAAGTGACTGTACCATTCTGCATTCCCCAGGCAATGATGAGAGTTCCTGTTGCTCCACATCCTCGCCAGCATCGGGTGTTGTCATTGTTTTAGATTTTAGCCGTTCTATCGGGTTTGTTTTAATTTATAATTCCCGTGTGATACATGGTGTTGAGCATTTGTTCATCTGCTTGTCATTATAGAACTCCTTTGAGGAGATAACTGTTTAATTCTTTTGCCCATTTGAAAAAGTGGGTTCTTTGTTTTCTTATTGTTGGCTTTTAAGAGTTTTTTGTATATTTTGGATAACAGCCCTTCTTCAGGTACGTATTTTGCAAAGTTCTTCTCCCACTCCATGACTTGTCTTTTCTTCTAAGATCATCCAACTTACCTATTTCTTCTTTTTTTTTTAAAGATTTTATTTATTTATTTGACAGACAGAGATCACAAGCAGGCAGAGAGGCAGACAGAGAGAGAGGAGGAAGCAGGCTCCCTGCCAAGCAGAGAGCCCGATGTGGGGCTCGAACCCAGGATCCTGGGATCATGACCTGAGCTGAAGGCAGAGGCTTTAACCCACTGAGCCACCCAGGCGCCCACCTATTTCTTCTTTCATAGTTGGTGCTTTTGGTGTTGTACCTAAAAGTTATTTCTGAACAGTTAGCATTATGCCCTCGAGGTCCACTTATGTTGTCACAAATGGCAGGGGTTCCTTCTTTTTTAGGGCTGAATTATATTCCATTGTGTGTATATACCTTATTTTCTTTCTCCCCTCATCTGTTAATGGACATTAAGAGTGTTCCCATATCTGGGCTGTTGTGAATAATGCTGCAGAGAACACGGAAGTGCAGGTATCTCTACAAGATCCTGTTTTTGTTTCCTCTGGATCTATCCCCCGAAGTTAAATTGCTGGATCATATACAGTTCTATTTTTTACTTTTGGAGGAACTACCATACCATTTTCCACAGCGGCTGCACCAGTTTACATCCCACCAAAAATACACTATTCTCGCTACACGATCCAGCGTTGAACTATCTTTACATCATGGGAATAAATCCCATCTGAGCGTGGTGTCTTATCCTTTCAACGTGCTGTTGAATTTGGTTTGCCAGCATTTTGTTGAGAATTTTTACATCTATGTTCATCAGGGATATGGGCTTGTGGTTTTCTCTTCCTGTAGTGACTTTATCCAGCTGTGATATCAGGGTAATGCTGGCCTCATAAAATGAATGTGAAAGTATTCCCTCCTCTTTAAATTCTTGAAAGTGTGAGAAGTACTGGCATTAACTTTCTTTAGATATTTGGTAGAATTCACCAGTAAAGCCTATCTGGCCTTGGGATTTTCTTTCTGGAGGTTTTTGATTACTGGTTCAATCTCCTTTAGTCATTACTGGCCTGCTTAGATTTTCTATGTCTTCAGGACTCAGTCTTGGTAGGTCATATGCTTCTAAGAATATATTTGCATCTTCTAAGTTGTCCAATTTGTTGGCATATTATTGTTCATAAGACTATCTTATGACCTTTTGTATTTCTGTGGTATCTGTTTAATGTCTCTTCTCTCATTTATAACTTCATTTATTGAGTACTCTCTCTTCTTGGTAAATCTAGCTGATGTTTTGTCCATTCTTTATATTCTCAGAAAAACCACTCAAAGTTTCATTGACCTTTTCTGTTCTTTTTCTATTCTGTTTTATTTATTTCCACTCTGAGCTTTGTCTTTCCATCTACTAACTTTGCCTTAGTTTGTTCTTCTTCGAGTTCTTTGAGGTATAAAGTTAGTTAGTTTGTTTGTTTGTTTGTTTGTTTGTTTGAGATCTTTCCTTTTTCCCAATGCAGGCATTTATCACTCTAAAATTCCCTCTGAGAATTGTTTTGGCTGCATTCTACACATTTCAATATGTTGCATTCTCATTTGCATTTGCTTAGAGATATGTTTCGATTTTTTCTTTGACCCATTGGTGGTTTGGGAGTGTGTTGATTAATTTTCACAAATCTGTGAATCTTCCAGTTTTCCTCCTGTTACTGATGTCTCATTTCATGCCATTGTGTTCAGGAAAGATATCTGATATGATTTCCACCTTTTAAAATTTGCTGAGACTTGCTTTGTGACCTAATAAATGATCCATCCTGGAGAATGTTCCATGTGCACTTGAGAAGAAGTGTAGTCTGCTGCTGTTGGATGGAATGTTCTCTATATATCTGTTAGGTCCATTTGGCCCAAAGTACAGTTCAAGTTAAATATTTCCTTATGGATTTTTAAGTCTGGATGACTTACCCTTTGTTGAACGTGGGGCACTGAAGCCCCCTGCTATGATTGTATTGTTGTTTATTTCTCCTTCAGATCTGTTAGTATTTGCTTGTTATGTTTAGGAGCTGTAATGTTGGGTGCATATAAATTTACAATCATTATACCCTCTTGACGAATGGACCCCCTTTTCATTATATAACGACTTTCTTTGTCTCTTGTGATAGTTTTTGACAATCTGTTTTGATAGTCTGGTGTAAGTACAGCTACCTTTTCTCTCTTTTAGTTTCCATTTGTGTGGAGCATCCTTTTCCATCCCTTCACTTTAGCCTATGTGTGTCCTTGAAGCTGAGGTGAATCTCTTATAGGAAGCATGTAATTGAGTCTTTTTTTTTCGCACCATAGCACATACCCTCCCCAATGTCCATCCCCCAGCCACCCCATTCCTCTCACCCACTCCCTTCCAGCAACCTTCAGTTTGTTTCCTGAGATTAAGAGTCTCTTACAGTTTATCTCCCTCCCTGGTCCCATCTTGTTTCATTTTTCCCTTCCTTCCCCCATGATCCTCTGTCTTGTTTCTCAAATTCCTCATATCAGTGAGATCATATGATTATTGTCTTTCTCCTCTTTAGTTCCATCCACGTCATTGCAAACAACAAGATTTCATTTTTGATGGCTGCATGGTATTCCGTGTTCTCTCTCTCTCTCTCTCTCTCTCTGTGTGTGTGTGTGTACCAGATCTCCTTTATCCGTTCATCTGTTGATGGACATCTAGATTCTTTCCATAGTTTGGCTACTGTGGAAATTGCTGCTATAAACATTCAGGTGCACATTCCTCTTCAGATCACTACATTTGTATCTTTAGGGTAAATACCCAATAGTGCAATAACTGGGTTGTAGGGTAGCTCTATTTTCAACTTTTTGAGGAACCTCCATACTGTTTTCCAGAGTGGCTGCACCAGCTTGCATTCCCACCAACAGTGTAGGAGGGTTCCCCTTTCTCCACATCCTCGCCAACACCTGTCGTTTCCTGACTGGTTAATTTTAGCCATTCTGACCGGCGTGAGGTGATATCTAACTGTGTTTTGATTTGTATTTCCCTGATGCCAAATGATGCCGAGCACTTTTTCATGCGCCTGTTGGCCATTTGGAGCCACTCTGATTTTCATTTGGAGAATTTAATTTATGTTTAAAGTAATTATTGATAGGTAAAGACTCACTAATACTATCATATTGTTTTCTGACTGTTGCATAGTTCTTTTGTTCCTTTATCTCTTTATCTCTCTTCCTTTGTGATTTGGTGATGATTTTCTATAGTGGTTTATTCTGATTCCCTTCTCTTTGTCTTGTGTATATCTACTACAGATTTTTGTTTTGTGATTACCCTGGGGTTCCATAAAGCATCTTCTAGATATCACAGTCTATTTTTGGCTGGTAACAACTTAACTTTGATGACACACAAAATTTCTATGCTTTTACTCTATGCCCACATTTTATGGTTTTGATATCGCAATTTACTTTTTTTTACATTGTGTATACATTAATGAATTATTGTGGTTATAGCTGTATTTAATACTTCTGTCTTTTAACCTTTATACTAGAGTTAAGTGATTAACACACTGCCATATTATGGTATTGGAGTATTCTGAATTTGACTATATATGTGCCATTATCAGTGTATTGTATGTTTTCATGTTACTGATTATGGCAAGGGGAACCCTTTCAAGCCAGGAGCTCCTCTTGGCACTGAGTTGTGCCATACTGGGGGATGGAATGGGATGTTGGTGACAAAACAGGGCTTCCTACTCTTCCTACTCTTTTTTTTTAATGTATTTATTTGCTAGACAGAGATCACAAGTAGGCAGAGAAGCAGGCTGTGGGGGGAGCGGTGGGGGGAAGCAGGCTCCCCGCGGCAGAGAGCCCGATGCGGGGCTCGATCCCAGGACCCTGAGATCATGACCCGAGCTGAAGGCAGAGACTTTAACCCACTGAGCCACCCAGGTGCCCCTCTTCCTACTCTTTTTGTGCAGTTATTCTCAGGGTTCTTTTTGTTGTTGTTGCACTGTGTTGCTGAAACTTCTTCAGTGGACTCCTGAGCTCTCCCAGAGCTGTTTTTATTCATGGATACTTGTCTAACTGTTGACCTTTGTTGGAGGATGGAGGTACTGGATCTCTTACTCCATCATTTTTGTTGCTTATGCACATACCTCTGTTTTGGGTTTTTAATGTAATTTAATTTAATTTTTAAGTAATCTCTACACCCAACATGGGGCTTGAGTCCACAACCCCGAGATCAAGAGTCATGATCTACTGACCAAGTTGGCTAGGTGCTCCCCAGACGTATATACTTTTAAAGAAAAAAACCCTACTGATTTTTTCACTTAATAAATTACAAACCCAGGGATTTAATTTCACATAAAATTATTCATCCAACAGATATTTACATACTTCTTATACATTACTATGTACAAGTAGGATAGAGAAAATATATGACCAGTGTGTGGCTACCAAACAGCTTAAATCCTCACACAAATTTGGTCCTTAACACACTGTGAATTAGGGTAAATGATCTCCTTGTGCCATGTTAGTATTTTTAGTGTTCATTTTATGGTGCCTATTAAAGTCTTAATTAAAAACATTAAAGTAATTATATTACTTATCCCTTAGTTTCTCTTTCTGTATAATCTCTGTTGGGGCAGAATATCTTCCTCAAGGCATGATAAAAGATAACAAAAGACAGATAATAGTGCAAGATATAAAATAGCAAATAATTAGGTTTCAAACTTCAAATTTAAGATTACATTCTCATCTTGGCATTTAATTAGAGAAGCAACAAGATGCAATTAAAAGAGTGGTTTTTATTTAGAGACCTGCATTTGTATCCCTGCTCAATCCCCAGGGGCTAGTTGGCACCCTTAGCAGGTTCCTTGACCCATTCAGGCAAAGGATTCTATGGCTGGTCTGGATTCCCTAATCTACTGTGTATGAAGACTTATTTCCCATGGATGGCTGGAAGGCATTCATCTGTGTCCAGGGCATAGATGATGAGAGTTTTCGTTCTGTTGGATAAAGGCTGCAGATAGATGTTCCATGAGCCCAAGTGAGGAGAGCTCTGTCCCTATACAGAAAGAATCTTGGCTTTCCCTGGACAATGCATCAAATTTTGGAAGAGAGAAGTCCTCTTATTTTATTTATTCCCTTTGCCTGCCTCTCAGTTTCCTCATCAGTGAAATGGGATAATAACCCTCCATCTGTCGGGATGATTGTGAGGAGAAGGACGATACCTGGCACTGAGTAGGTGATCAAGAAGTAAATTGATAAGTGATGAGCTTAAGCTTATCGCCATATGATTTTATTAAGGATTCTTGGTACACCGGGATTGTTTAAGATGCTTGCTGGGACTCACCGGCCCGTGACGCACCTTTGGTGAAGGCTCAGTGTTCTCTCAGCAGTGGTCTTCCCACAGGGCCAGCCCATAGAGTAAGACTTCTGGCCCTGCTGCCTGAGGGGTTTCTGCAGAGAATGACCGGCACATCCAGGGTGCTACCTTTGCAGAACTAATGTACGGGACTGGAACTCTGGAGCAGTGATGATGCTCCAAGGAACACTTTGGGAGGAAGTGAAAGTTGAGTGGATGGAGTCCCTGCAGGTCCCTCCTTTTCACAGCTGTCTCGAGGTCCCTTTGGAAAAGACAGTCTGCCTTCTGACTTAATCAGACCACAAGGAACTGCTCCTTAGCTTACAAGGATTCAGAGAGCCAAAATGCCTCCTATGTAAGTTTGGGGTTATAAAGGAAGGATAGGATGAGGCTCTGCATACCCTCTCCCCTTCCTATATTTAGAGAAGGCAGGAGCTGGAGCTTCTGGAAGGCCAGTGTGGTAGTTCTAAGATAAATCCACAGATTCTTTGAAATGACTCCCCTTGAAAGGTGGACCTAGTCCCCTCCCTGCCCCTGTCTTTGACTATGTGTGGGCTTCTGGTGAACAGAATGTGGTAGAACTGATGAACCAGCTGTCCCTTTTGAGGCCAGGTCATACAGCTTCCCACTCTCCTCTTTCTTGCTCTTGGAACCCTGTCACCATGTCGTGTGGAAGCTTGGACCACATGCAGAAGGGATGCGTGGCCATTTCCCCAGGTGCTTCAGTGAGACTCTCAGCCCACGGTCAACATCAATCCCCAGACATGTGAGTAAAGGAGCTTTCAGACAATTGTAGCCCCAAAACTTTGAGTCTGATAAACCACCCCCTTTGTGTCCTGCTTGAACACCTGTCCTCCAGAAACAGTGAGAAATAAGAAATGATTACTATGCTAGAAGCCACCAGGGGTTGGTGTGATTGGTTATGCAGGAATAGAAAACCAGTAGAGCCATTTTGTCGTGACAAGTTAGCGCATCTTTAAAGCAATGCCATAGTTGGACCCACTCACTACTTAGCCACAGGCTGTAGATGACTGTCATCACCTTATTTTCCAAAGGTCACTAGAAGGTCGAGGGAAGAAAAGCATTTTTCAGTCTGGTAAGGCAAAGCAGTGATTCTCAATGGGATACCATTCCCAGAGGCCATATTGGAAATCTGTGGAAGTGTGGTTGGGGGTGCAGCAGTGCGCAAGGAAGTCCTGCAAAAGGAAGAACTAGCTAACACCCCACACAGCTTTCAGATGTTCTTTGCCCCCTGGCTCCTGTTGAATCTGGCCAACGTGAGGCTCTGAGAAGACAATGGAGGGTAGAAGGAGAGAGGTCAGGCTCCTTAGTATCCTTGTTTCCTCCCCGCCCAGCAGTGGGTTGGCGGGGGCCAAGTTCCTGTGCTCACGGCTACAGTGCTGGTGTGGCCAGCTCCACAGCTCACTGAGCTCCATCCATTGCTGCTTCCCCTTGAACCTGCAGGAACTTTTGCTAGCCACTCGAGAGCCTGGTCCTGATGGTTTTCTGGAAGCCTGCCTGGACCTTCAGGAAACATCCTTTACTCCCTCCTTCAGTCATGCCCTCTGTGTCCGCTGAGGTGCCCATGGATACTTGGTGTGTCCACCCTGTCCCCCTCCAGGTGTGTATTTGTCCTGACAGTTATTCCTGCTCACATTAAGCTTAGTTCCCCATGTCGCTTTTCATATGCAAATAAGTGCTCTGTCTTACCTGAGCTCTCGTTTTCAGACTATCCTCCACCCTTAACTGTCATCTTTTATTTTTCTATCCTTCTCATCTGGAATGTATTCGGACTGTCTCACTTGCTTTTAAATCCAAATGTATTAGTTACAAGTAGGTATAACTAACTCTACACACAGGTAAAATTATGCTTTCTTATTCGCTCTTTTATTATGCTCTCTTATAGTCATGATAGAACCACATCTTGAAACACATATTATATAGTATTTCCTTTTTTTAAAGATTTTATTTATTTATTTGAGAGGCATAAGTTTATTTGCGATCACAAATAGGCAGAGAGGCAGGCAGAGAAAGAAGAAGCAGGCTCCCTGCTGAGCAGAGAGCCCGACATGGGGCTCCATCCCAGAACCTGAGATCATGATCCGAGCTGAAGGCAGAGGCTTTAACCCATGGAGCCACCCTGGCGCCCCGACATGAATATTTCTTTATTTCATCACCTCCCCAGCGAGACCAAGTGTCACCCACTTTGAATCCCACCAACCCAGCCGACATAGTAAGTACTCAATGCAGGGCTCTTAGTTGTTTAACAAACTGATACAAATATATAACTAATGTATCAAATTATATAAACATCTAGAAATAGATATATTTGCAGGAGATGCATATCTCCTGTAAAAATTAATTTACTTAAATAATCATAATCTAAGATGACTGTTTTGTTTCTTAAAAAATATTTCTGAAAAAAAGCTGTTTCTAAGCAAGGAAAAAATGTGACACTTCATCAATGATAATTAAGCAGGCACGATAATGAGACCCATTCATATTTCACTTGCAGTAGAACTTGAACTCCGAGAAATTCAAAATGTATCATATAAGCATGACTGCTTCAGCTTTTTTTTTTTTAAAGATTTGATTGATTGTTTGGTTTTAGAGAGAGTACACAAGCACTCACAAGCAGGGAAGGGGGAGGGGGAGATAGAGAGAGGGAGAAAAGACTCCCCACTGAGCCAGACCCAGATACAGGGCTAGATCTCAGGACCCTGAGATCACAGCCTGCGCCAAAACCAAGGGTCAGTCGCCCAACCAACTGAGCCACCCAGATGCCCCTTGATTTAGCTTTTGTAACATTTTTTTAACAATGAACCAGAAAAAGACACCAAAATATCCATTTAATATCTGATCCCTTGCTGGAGTCCACAAATCAACCCTAGAATTCTGAACTTCCAATTCCCCGAATTAGGGATTTTTTTTCCTTGGGACGTCTTCCTAAAGATGATCACTTTATAGTCAACAACACAGATCCTTCTATTTCATTTTGTAAAGGCCTAATCCCAATTATGACCCCAGAATGTCAAGTGCATGAAACAGGAAAACATTCTAGGGGGAATTTCTGATTGTTAACCTCTTGAGTTTTCCAGCTCTCTGAACAACCAGCGACCTCCCCGGCATCAGCAGTCTCCTCCCTTCTATCTCTGAAGTCACTCAGCAGGCCCTGGAGTCACGTGCCTATTTCATTGTTCTTATCTTCCTTGTCAGGGTTCCAACCAAGTCCTGAGCACTTAGTGGTGTCAGCTCTGAGGGCGTTAGGTGATAAAATGAGGCCTGGCACCTTTCTTGCGGGAGCTTGTTCCTGCAGGGAGAAAAAGCTGGGAGAAACATGCTTGCACCACACCATGATAAGGAACGTCGGGGCAGGGGAGTCTTGTCAGTCCGTTAAGCCTCTACCTTCAGCTCAGGTCATGATCCTGGGATCCCGGGATTGAGTCCCACGGCAGGCTCCCTGTTCAGGAGCCTCTCCCTCTGCCGCTCCCCCTGCTTATGTGCTCTCTCTCTTTCTCTCTCTCTGTCAAATCTTTAAGAAAGAGAAAGGAAGAAAGGGATGGAAGGAAGGAGGGAAGAAAGGGACGAAGAATGAAAAGGAAAGAAAAGAAACAGCAGGGCAGAGGCTTGTAACATACCCAGGGAAGCCACACGAAGTGGGGGCCGGGCGTGAATGAGGAAGCTTCAGGGGAAGAGGCAACACTTGAGCTGGACCTTGAACGACAAATGCTGAAGTTTGCGGGGGGAAGAAGGTATTACTCGATCCACAGAGCACAGAAAAGTAAGAGGCTTGAAGGACAAAGTTTTGAGGAAATTCTAAGTAGCCTAAAGTGGCAGAGAGTAGCAGGAGATGAGAGGGGGCAGAAAAGAGGACAGTGAGTAGTGGCTAAAACAAGGAGCGAGTGTGGTAGACGGGACCAGAACTGAGCTTTTATCCTGAAGGCATTAAGGGCATCTGGAGATTTATAAGAAGTTTGAGTGAATGGGCAGTGCTCTGTTTGGATAATAGGAGAGTGGAAGACTGAAAGGAGGTATGCTCCGAAGCTGTTGTGTTCCTCCTTGGAGGCAATGCCGCAGAGAGAACCTGACAGCTTTAAGAACCTAGGACAGACAAAGAGGGCTTGGTAACTGATTTGATGTCAGCGTGAAAGGAAAGGGAGATGTGGACAACGACCCTAAGAAGGTGGTTAATTGCTGAGATGCTGAGAGGAGAGCAATGAAATTGATGGAGACTGGGGATGAAGGAGGAGGCAGAGAACCAGGAAGGAGGGGACTGAGGTGACTCTGAGACATGCTAGGCTAGAGGTGCCTGACGGTCTCCCAGAGACATGCTCCTGGCGCCGGAGACTAGGTCTGGAGTTCCAGAACTTGGAGAAGTAATGTATCTTATAGGCTACAGGCAGTTTGGTTCTGACTGAAGAGACTGCAGGGATCTCTTGATTCTAAAACGATGGAGCAGTACATATTTCAGAAGGTGGGATAAGAGCGTGAGAGCTAACCTGGCAGCTGAAAATGACAGCCCAATACCAGCCTAGACGAGGATGTCTCCTAGGTTTTAAAATTTTGTTTAGTTTTGTTTTGTTGAGGGTGTGTGTATGTGTGCAGTTTTCTTTGCTTGCTTGTTTGTGGTGGTCATCTAGATATGAGCTGACTGTCTTCTCCCAAGAATGTACTTAATTGCTAGGATCTGGAATAGACTTATTATCCACTGGCATAAAAATTTATGTGTGCCTGCAGGTGAGAAGAACTGGT
Organism: Meles meles; assembly: GCF_922984935.1. Taxonomy (NCBI): domain Eukaryota; kingdom Metazoa; phylum Chordata; class Mammalia; order Carnivora; family Mustelidae; genus Meles; species Meles meles. The sequence goes on along the minus strand of NC_060081.1, from coordinate 39,925,738 downwards.
GACTAGAGGAAGAGGTAGAAAGAAGGTAGTTACAAAATAAGGTTATGAAATAAGTTGCTCTCCTATTTCTTACTTCACAGGACTTGATGAGACCTACCAGGAGAGCTGTTTGGTAGTGCTGCACAGGGTGTGCACTGAACAAAACTAAGGAGTGCAATTCACATCTTAGACCTTGTAGAAATAGATACCTAGCATGGAAAATTTAAAGAATATGGAAGTAAAATGCCTTAAGGAAAGGGGCATCTTTTTCTGGAAACTCCTCTTGGAGATGGCCACTGGTGAGAAATGTAAGAGCCATAACATACAATCATTTCACTCAGATTATTTGAAGGTTGAAGAAACATGATCCACTCATTCTTTAGTTGCTGGAATCATACTGTGCGTATCAGCATGAAATTCAGTCTTGAGCCAGAACAAATATAATTCAAGAAATAAACAGGTCTAAAATCTTGTTACAGTCAAAGGCAATGTTCTTTGACCAAAAGAGAAGGTCTAGCATCTCCACCTCCTGCTTCCATGTTGTGGAAGTGGAGAAGGAAGCCAGAAGCTATCTTTTTTTTTTTTTTTTTGAAAGAGAATCTTTTTTTTTTTTTAAGATTTTATTTATTTATTTGACACAGAGAGAGTCACAAGTAGACAGAGAGACAGGCAGAGAGAGAGGGGAAGCAGGCTCCCTGCTGAGCAGAGAGCCCGATGCGGGACTCTATCCCAGAACCCCAAGATCATGACGAGCCAAAGGCAGAGGGGTAACCCACTGAGCCACCCAGGCGTTCCAGCCAGAAGCTATCTTGACTCTCAAGTTCTTTGCTAGGATTCATGTATCAATTCCTTAAGTGGAAGATGTTTACTTGCGGGACCCCATGTCTTAATCCATTCTGGCTGCAGATACCATAGGCTGGGTGTCTTAAACAATGAACATTTATTTCTCACAGTTCTGGATGCTGGAAGTCCAAGGTCAGGTCATTGGCAAATTCCATGTCTGCTGTGAGCCCATTTCCTGGGGCTCTGACGTGTGTCCTCACATGGTGGAAACGGTGGGGAAACTCTCCAGGATCTCTTTTGTAAGGGCACTAACCCTTTATGAGGGTTCTGCCTGCGCGAGCTCATCACCTCCCAAAGGCCCCACCTCCTCACATGGTCATATGGGCAATTAGGCTTCAACATCCGAATTTTGGGGAGGCATACAAACATTCCATCTATAGCAGCATATCATCAAGAATACTATAAATAGGGGTGCCTGGGTGGCTCAGTGGGTTAAAGGCTCTGCCTTCGGCTCAGGTCATGGTCCCAGGGTCCTGGGATCAAGCCCTGCATCGGCCTCTCTGCTCTGCGGGGAGCCTACTTCCTCCTCTCTCTCTCTCTGCCTGTCTCTCTGCCTACTTGTGATGTCTGTCAAATAAATAAATAAAATCTTTAAAAAAAAAAAGAATAGTACAAATAATATTTTAAGGTAGTTAAAATTAATTCCAGAGAAGGTAACAAAACTTCCATCCTGATTACACCTTCACTTGTTTATTATTTTTCAAAAAAAAATTTATTCCCTGGAAATAAGCTCATGAGAAGATAGACGCTGTCTTATTACCAAACCCTTAATGCCTGGAACAGTGCCAGGCACATAGCGGGTGCTCAGTTCAATCTGATTTGAGGTTTACATTTTTGCTGACTAAGCAAATTGAAATTAAGTTTCGGAAGACTTCAGTCAGATTGGAAAGAAATCAGGCCAATTTAAAACTATAATGATAATCACGTTGTGACTATGGTGAACATTTATTGAGGACAACTATGTGCCAGGCCACTGTTCTAATGGCTCAACCGTATAGACCCATTGACTCCTCATGACCCACTGAAGGCTGAATAAAAAATTTCCCCCAAATCAGCTAGTTGGGAACTAATTCCGGAACCCGTGCTATTGACCACAATAAGTGCTTTAGCTATCACGATTAGTTTGAACACTAATAGCCTTCCTTGAGACTGAGAAATACAAACTGAGCTGGCTTTCTTGTCTTTCTTTCCAGAATGTTTTCTCTGAACCGTGAACTCATTCAACAGTTTCTCAATTACCCCATTTTGCTGGTGGGAAAATTCCTGAATAGATAGCAGACTTTCTATCCCAGGAGTGATTTCCTTTGAATATTATCTGGTGTTTGTAAGGGCCACACCTGTGGTTAGCTCTTATTTGACTCTGCTTATGCGTTCTGATCCCGAGACCCTACTTCAGCCCACTATCTTAAAATGCTCATACAGTGTAGGTTTGAATGGGGGCAAGGACTTTGTGCTGTTAATGCTGTAAACAAACAGTGGTGGGCACAAAGTAGACCATCCATAAATATGAATGAAAGAATGAATTCATGTTCTGAGAAACTGGGGGCATTATGTGAAGTCTGCACCCCCACACCCCCCAAAAAGACTACCTATATTAGGTATCTCTGTTTAATTTTAGAGCAGTACATTGCCATAGAACTATAAGAATGTAAGTCCTTTATTTCCATCTTCTTCGAGAATATCCAGACTTCAAATACAATGAAATGTTTGTCTTACCAATATTTGGAAAGATACAAAATCAACGGATTCCTCGGAGGCTTTGGTTAGCTGTGTTGTTCAGAGCGAGGGCTGACTTCTGAACAACTAAACCCTAAATTTTGAGAAGTTGGCGGGCTCCCATTGTCCTCCTGGATCCCCAGGAGGGCTTGCCTGGAAGGGAATGGATCACTGAGTTTAGAGCGCCCCCTGCTGTTCAGCGCTGCCGCTGGGAGAACCGGGCAGGTCTTTCCATGGAGGAGCCGCTTGGGTGGAAGGTCCGGGAACCACGTATTTCATTTCTGGAAAGGACCTCAGAGGCAATTAGTTGAAACCCATATATTACAGGTGGGGAAACTGAAGCCCAAAGAGGTCAAAGGTCTCACCCCCAAGTACCTAGCTGGTTAAATCTCTTGAAGGGGTGGAAGCTAGATTCCCCTACCTGTGCCTCCCAAAGAGGGAAATTGAACTTGGAACTCATCTCTTCTGCCTTTTAAAAAAATTTTGACCGTCATAAAAATGAGCTGTTGAAATCCAGCCAACAAAAATGTGACATTAATGAAGAACTCGCATTTGGAGGAGCTTCAGTAAATGAACTATTACCGGAGCAGTGAATCCAGTTTAATACAGATCCAAAATGAAGCCATCATGAGAATTACAGGGTAATGGATAGAATGTAAACTATGTGAATTTTTACAGAATAAAAACAGTTCACAAAAACTGAGCTCTTGGTGGGGGGGCTATTTTTATGCTGATTTCCATGTTTCTCACAGCACATCAACAGGTCCTGCCTAAAAGTGAAATATGTACTTTAAAAAAATACTCAGTTGCTTCACGCTTTTCATGATCTTTTCCTTTTCTTTAGAAGAATAACTTAGGGGCGCCTCCGCGTCTCGGTTGGTTAAGCGTCTACCTTCAGCTCAGGTCATGATCTTAGGGTCTGGGATGGAGCCCCACTTCCAGCTTCCTCCTCATCCTGTCAGGCAGCCTTCTCAGCAGGGTGTCTGCTACTCCCTCCCCTCCCCTCCCTCACCCTTACCTTCCTGCTCTCACTCTCTTTCCCCCCAAAAAAGAAATAAAATCTTAAAAAAAAAAAAAAGATAACTTGAAGGAGGAGGGTCATGTTATAAATGTTTAGCTGGTGCTCAAAGTTCATTTAGACTTGTTTAATTTCTCCTTTTTTCTCTAAATTCAAGAAAATCTAATTCATTAAACTTCAATAAATCATTAAAATAGCATGATTGAGGGCACCTGGGTCGCTCAGTCAGTTAAGTGTCTACCTTCAGCTCTGGTCATTGAACCCAGGGTCCTGGAATCGGGTCCTACATCACGCTTCCTGCTCAGTGGGGAGTCTGCTTTTCCCTCTCCCTCTGCCTCCTGCTCCCTCTGCTTGTTCTCTCTCTGTGACAAATAAAACCTTTTAAAAAATAGCATGACTAATATAATCCCAATTTTGTAAAATGATAGCCAAGTGGTTAAGAGTCTGAATGTTTTTAATTTAGATTTGATTAATTAGCATATAATGTATTATTGGTTTCAGAGGTAGAAGTCAGAGATTCATTAGTTTTATATAATACTCAGTGCTCATTACATCACCCAGTTACCCAATGTCCCACGTCCCTCCCCTCCAGCAACCCTCAGTTTGTTTCCTATGATTAAGAGTCTCTTATGGTTTGTCTCCCTCTCTGATTTCATTTTGTTCTATTTTTTCCTCTCTTCCCCTACGATCCTGTTTTGTTCCTTAAATTCCACATATGAGATCATATGATAGTTATCTTTCTCTGATTGACTTATTTCGCTTAGCATAATACCCTCTAGTTCCATCCGTGTCATTGCAAATGATAAGATTTCCTTTTTTTGATAGCTGAGTAGTATTCCATTGTATATATATACCACATCTTCTTTATCCATTCATCTGTTGATGGACATCTCGGCTCTTTCCATAGTTTGGCTATTGTGGACATTGCTGCTATAAAAATTGGGGAGCGAGTGCCCCTTTGGATCACTGCATTTGTATCTTTGGGGTAAATACCCAGTAGTGCAATTGCTGGGTCATAAGGTAGCTCTATTTTCTATTTCTTGAGGAACCAAGAGTCTGAATTCTTGACTCAGATTGCTAATGAATGAAGGCTGCTCATTTTCTCTGAGTTCATCTGTAAAATGAGATTTATAGTCACTAGTTTATGATTTACAGGTAATCCATGTAAAGTTCTTAGTACAGGTTCAAATGTTAGCTCTAACTATCTCTCCTTCCAGCTTTATTATTCATATCTGTAATGATATTCGTGAAATGTTAATGATAATTGTTTCTGGAGGATGGGATTTGGGTTGATTTCTTTCTTCTTCATGCAGTTCAGTATGGCCTTGTGTTTGGGTGTTTTTTCCTTTTTTACAATGAGTGACACAAAGCTGTCCTTTAACAAATAAAGTAAAAAATATACATACACTTTTTTTAAAGATTTTATTTATTTATTTGACAGATAGAGATCACAAGTAGGCAGAGAGGCAGGCAGAGAGAGATTGAGAGGAGGAAGCAGACTCCCTGCTGAGCAGAGAGCCCGATGTGGGGCTCGATCCCGGGACCCTGGGATCATGACCCAAGCTGAAGGCAGAGGTCTTAACCCACTGAGCCACCCAGGCACCCCATATACATTTTTTAAAAGTTAAGAATGACTAATCACAAATTTACTCTACCATTTCTTATGATTTATACCTTCCACTTCCTATAATGTGAACTACTTACATATTCAGTATGTGATTTAAAATAAATCATCCATTATTTTTGCATCTCAAGTGCTCCCCGTGAATGATTCTCCTTGCACATGAATGAGACACTTGCCTGTTTTTAGCCTAGATAATTCATCATTGTTTTTCTCCATAGGCCTCATATTTTGAAGGTTTTTAATCTACCAAACAATGCACACATTTAGAGGGAAAATGTGTTTCCTGGTTTTTAAAAGCTCAGATACAACTGCCACATACAAAATGCTATGCTACTGACTGATATTATCCCATGAAATCAGATGTGTAAAACCCTTAAAACAGTGGCTGTGACAGAGCGAACATTCTGGAAACGTTAGGTATTCTGATTACATAATAACAGCCCAAACTAAGGGGACTCAAAGATATTTCTGCCAGTCTGTGCTGCCTTCTGGAAAATTAACGTATCCCTTCTACTTGACATTTTGAAATATGAAAAATAATAAATGCTTGAAGGCGACCCCAAGGATACCCTGAAGTCTAGGAGCCTTGACTGCTCTGGGCCATTGTATCCCCCACTCAGAAGGTTGCTTTGCTCTCTCATGGGACTATGATGCTCCCCGACCAAGGTACCCAGTGCACGTACCCTGGTAGGAAGACCTGTGCAAGCTTCCAATCTTTCTTGCCACTCAACAAAAACAAACGTTTCCTATAAACTGATTTTTACAGATGTGTATCTGAAGTCTACTTCATCTGCAAGTGTTTGCTAAGCTCACAGGCTTCGCAAAAAAAAAAAAAAAGTTAATTCTAATTTTGTGATCTAGGACAGAAATCACTAATCTAGTGATTGTCCCTGAGGCTGTGGGGATGAAAACTGACTAGGAAAGGACGATTTTTCTGGAGTGATGGGAACATTCTACATCTGGAGAACGGTTTGGGGCATCTGCTTTGGTCAAAATCCATCCAATGGTACACCGAAGATTTGTGCTGATTGTAATCAGTTTTGTAAACTGATTGTAAATCAGTTTTACTTAAAGGACTATAAACAAATATTGAACTTTAGTTAATGATGATATGCACATGGATATGTTTAGAGGTGAAGTGACTGATATCTGGAAATTTTGTGATGCATTAAAAATTTAGAGGGACTGTGTGACAAAAGCAAACAGTAAAATGTTAACTGCAGTGAGCAGCTGGATAGTCACTGTACAAGTGTCTCAACTCTGATGTTAGGAAATTTCCACAGTAAAATGTTGAGAGGGAGAGAATTAAGGTAGGGTCAATCTTTTTTTTTAAATCTTTAAATATAAAGTTACTCCAACATATTTCACTTTCAAGATTCTACTTTTTTTTTAAAGATTTATTTATTTATTTATTTATTTATTTATTTATTTATTTAGAGAGAGTGCACAGATGGAGAGGGAGAAGCAGCAGCAGACTCCCCACTGAGCATAGAGCCCAATGCCAGGCTCGATCCCAGGCCCCTGAGATTACAACTTGAACTGAAGGCAAATGCTTAACCGGCGGAGCTGCCCAGGTGTCCCCTCAAGAGTTTACTTTGTAGGGGCGCCTGGGTGGCTCAGTGGGTTGGGCCGCTGCCTTCGGCTCGGGTCATGATCTCGGGGTCCTGGGATCGAGTCCCACATCAGACTCTCTGCTCACCAGGGAGCCTGCTTCCCTCTTTCTCTCTCTCTGCCTGCCTCTCTATCTACTTGTGATCTCTCTCTGTCAAATAAATAAATAAAATCTTTAAAAAAAAAAAAGAGTTTACTTTGTAAAAGAGCATTTATTACAGCTCTAATCAAAGAAGTCTGCAGATCAGAAGCCTAATACCTCGGTGGTCCTTTTCTTTACTGCCATGGCTGGATAGGAACTCCTTGCAGACACATCCTTTTTGCTCCAGTCTGTGCTGCTGCAAGGTTGGGGAGTGCCTCACAGCACATGGTTTCATGAACGCTGTAAATGGTGGGTGGTGGGCACTTCATTTGTGTGTGGTCAGAGCTGGGTTTTGGAGCCAGACAGGTTCAGATTTGACTGCTGCAACTTACAAGCTGCCACCAGCTCTGAGCTCCTGTGTCCCCATCTTTTTTTAAAAAAAAAAGGGAGTCTCCGTTTGGCTGCTACAGAGGCTTGAGTGAGCTGATGTAGGTAGAGCACAGTATCTGGCTCTTGAGAATAGCTTTAAAAATGTAGCCCATGGGGCGCCTGGGTGGCTCAGCGGGTTAAAGCCTCTGCCTTCAGCTCAGGTCATGATCCCAGGGTCCTGGGATGGAGCCCCGCATCGGGCTCTCTGCTTGGCTGGGAGCCTGCTTCCTCCTCTCTCTCTCTCTGCCTGCCTCTCTACCTACTTGTAATCCCTATCTGTCAAATAAATAAATCTTTAAAAAAAAAAAATGTAGCCCATACCCAAGGTTGAGCCACCCCTGGATGATTAAGCCCTCTAGGAACTACTGGGGACAAAAACTCCAAAGGGTTTGGTGGTGGTGGTGGCGGGGGGGACTGTTCACGCTTATGGGGACTGAGATATCTTGTCATTCCACAGCTCCTTCGGTAGCTTGCCTTATCCACATGGTCCCTGTCATTTATGATATGCCTCCTAGGGACTGGCAGCTCTGAGCCTGGGCCTGGACCAGGAACATCTCCCTTGCTGGGGAGCTCAGGTCCCTGGGTCACGATCTGCATCTTATCAGAACCCCCAGCATATTCATCTTTGAAAAGTTCTGGTCTACATTAGATGGAAGTTATGATGACTCCTAGTTGCCCACTGATGATAACTCTCATTTGTCTTTAGCAGAGCTTCCCCGCCCCAGTCCTTTACTCTCTTCATTTCACTTCTTATGGCCCCATTTCTTTTCATTCTTCAGAACTTGCTCTTCAGGGCGTCTCGGTGGCTCAGTGGGTTAAAGCCTCTGCCTTAGGCTCAGGTCATGATCCCAGGATCCTGGGATTGAGGTCCCCCCCCCCTCCCCGCTCAGCAGGGAGCCTGCTTCCTCCTCTCTCTGCCTGCCTCTCTGCCTACTTGTGATCTCTGTCAAATAAATACATAAAATCTTAAAAAAAAAAAAAGAAAAAGAAAATACTCTTCACTGCTGCTACATTATTGTCATTCAAAAAAAAAAATCTGATCATGACACTCAGTCTTGTTTAACTATGAATATGATTAAAAAATTAACTTATTGGGGCGCCTGGGTGGCTCAGTGGGTTAAAGCCTCTGCCTTCGGCTCAGGTCATGATCCCAGGGTCCTGGGATAGAGCCCTGCATCGGGCTCTCTGCTCAGCAGGGAGACTGCTTCCCCTCTCTCTCTGCCTGCCTCTCTGCCTACTTGTGATCTCTCTCTCTCTGTCAAATAAATAAATAAAAATCTTTAAAAAAAATTAACTTATTAAAGGACAATTGGCTTTTCTGAAAATATTAAATATACGAGTACATGAGTGCAGTATTTAAATAAAAATTACTACATTGATAAAGTTCTTTTCTCCACAATTAGGTTTTATATTGTTATGGTTTTTATAGGCTCACCAAAGTTCAGGACAGAATCTGGACACCTGGGGCACCTGGGTGGCTCAGTGGGTTAAGCCGCTGCCTTCGGCTCAGGTCATGATCTCAGGGTCCTGGGATCGAGTCCCGCATCGGGCTCTCTGCTCGGCAGGGAGCCTGCTTCCCCCCCTCTCTCTCTCTCTGCCTGCCTCTCTGTCTACTTGTAATCTCTCTCTGTCAAATAAATAAATAAAATAGAAAAAAAAAATCTGGACACCTCAGCCAGGCAGGTGAGGAAACATATGGAAGCCCCCCTCACCAGCCTTGCCTCCTGCCACTCCCACCCTCACCCGACCCCGGCCCACTTCCTGAGCCCTCACAGCTCTCTGCACCTCTGGAGAGCCCTGGTGACTGGGATCAGGGCTGTGCATACCCGTCTCTGACTGCTACCTGGAAATAGTACTTCTTAAAATAGTATTTTCAGGGCCCCTGGGTGGCTCAGTCATTAAGCATCTGCATGCAGCTCAGGTTCTGATCCCAGGGTTCTGGGATTGAGCCCCACATCGGGCTCCCTGCTCAACAGGAAGCCTGCTTCTCCCTCTCCAGCTTCCTCTACTTGTGTTCCCTCTCTCACTGTCTCTCTCTCTGTGTCAAATAAATAAAATCTTTTAAAAAATAGTATTTTGAGGGTGCCTGCATGGCTCAGTCAGTTAAGTGTCTGGCTGTGCTCAGGTCATGATCCTGGGGACCTGGGATTGAGCTCCCTGCTCAACAGGTAGTCTGTGTCTTCCTCTGCCTCTCCCTCTCCCTCTGCCTCTCCCACTGCTCATGCTCACATGCTCTCTCTCTCAAATAAATAAATAAAATCTTTAAAAAATAATAAAATACCATTCTATTCCAATGCCTAGTGACGACTGGACAATAGGAAGGAGTGCAGGCATTAGAAAATCATCACTTTGTAAACATCATAGTAAAGACTGATTTAGGCAAGAATCATTAATGGATATATGGTCTCCCCAAGAGATGGTCTGAGAGAAAGTGTAACTGTACAAGGCAGAATCAGGCACAACCTAATGTGATACCCTGTGAAAGACACAACCCACACACGTCAGTGCTCAGCCTGAATCTAATATGTAGGAACTCCCCCAGCAAGAAACGTTCATCTACCAAAAAGAAGGTCCCTCTTCTTCAAGACGCGATTGTCATAAAAGACAAAACCAAAAACAAGACTGAGAAATATTCCAGATTTAAGGAAAGGAGGGACACAACAACTAAAGTTAAAGGCATAGACTAGTTTCTCTATTAGAGTGGGGGAAAGGTACAAAACACATTATCAGGCTGTCAAAGTGGAATATGGACCATAGTTATGTAGAAATGTCACATAAATGTACAGAACCTAATAACTATGGTGGTCATGGGAGAGAAAGTCCTTACTCTAAGGAGACGCATGCTGATATACCTACCCGCAAACGATTCAGGGAAGATGTAGGTATATATGCTTCTCTGTGTGTGTATGTGTGTGTGGCTTTTTTTTAAAGATTTATTTCAGTGAGAGAGAGAGAGCAGCAGAGGAGCAGAGGAAGAGAGAGAAACTTGAGCCAACTCCACCCTTAGCTCCACACAGGCGGGCTGAAACTATGACCCTGAGATCAGATCTGAACCAAAACCAAGAGTCAGATGCTTAGCCAACTTTGCCACCCAGGGACCCCATCTTTGTGTTTCTTTTGGGTATTTTTTTCCTAAGTTGGGTTGAACGCTTTGTTTTTTGAGCTTTTGCATTTTTTTCTTTCCATAATATAATCATTTAAATCAGCGAATTTGTTATGATCAAAATTCTGGTTTTCATATATAGCAGTATTGTTTTGTTTCTAATGCAAAACGAAATGACTGGCGCTTAAGAAAAAGGCTTAGTTTGTCATATGCACACTGAAAAATTTCCTAAGTTGTTCATTAATGAGGAAATTTCACATGTCCTAGAATGCTCAAAAGTAGTGTTTCATTGTGGCTGTGTTCATCAAGGACTGAGAGCTAGCATTCTGGATAGGTTGGAAAGAATCCATAAAACTGCTACATGATGGATTAAGAGGGTCCATTTTTCAGAGGTCAGGAAAAATCCTTGAGTTAAGTCCAGAAAGTTTTTGGCCTAATGGGGTCATTCAAAGTTCATGGTTCTGAATAGATTCAGTTAAAAACAGACAGCATTTAGTTATCTTCTAGGGAAGTGCTGCTAAATAAAATATTTTCTTTTTATTGTCCCTCCTTTTGGTCCTTTCTCTTCCTAAAACAATGGGATGACCATGCAAATACGTAACAGCCAAATGACCAGGTTTTCAGTCCTACACCTCTATACTGTTTTCAGTGTCATGCTCACAGAATTTCTTTGCTTTTATCAGAACTGCTTTAATTTCCTTCTGATAGAAAATCACCTGTGGTTTGAACCGATGGGTTGGTATCTCTGCCAAGTATTTAATACTTTGTTCACAATGCACTTCACAGAAGCAACCACTGGGAACAACTAAGGCAACAGCCTAACTAAGATAGGTAAAGGGTCCCTCAACCAACTTCCTGCTTGGCCAAACCAAGTCATATAAAAGAAAATTTGATGGTAGAGTTTGTCCTGCCCAGGATAATCAATCGGCTTGTTCTTGAACTTTATTATTCAGACACATGTATCTGAGTACAAGTAAAAATTACAGTCACCACACAAATGCCAACTTGTTTGATAAATAATATCCCAAAGTGATTCCCTTGTCCAGCGCCTTTGCAGCAAGTGACTTAAGGCTTTTCTGTTGTTTGTATAGTAGACACAGATTCCATGGGCCAAGACTGTCATCATAAGAGACAGTTTTCCACATGTATCCTACTAGTTTCAAGTGCCCAAAACCAAGGGAAAACGCTGGACATAAGGCAACAGAAATCAGCTGCCTCCTGGAAAGAATACACTTCCTCCTGGGAAGTCTGCACTTCAACAGGCACACTGATGAGAGAAGATTAAGTCATTTGAAATCTGGGTAAGGAGTGTAGATATATTAAACTAAATCATGACATAAAACCATTCCCCAGAGGCCGACTCCTTCCTCTCTCCAAAGCTGACATTATACGGTGATCATACCTTGGCATGAATACATCAAGCATAGTGGGGGGGAAAATGAGGAAATTTGATACATTCTGTAACTATTTCCCAGATGTCAGGAATACAATATAACAAAATACGTGTAAGGTTATAATTTAAAGGTGTAATAAATTAAACCAGAACAAGGACTTTAACTAGTTGAATGTAATAATTATTATTAGTTATGTCCTGTAATCCAACATCAGCACAATTATTTATTACAAGGTTTTACAAAAAAGCTAAATACCACATAGCTGAAATATCTGTTGTGTTACCAGAGATAATAGTAACACTGGTAACATACCTTTAAATTTTCAACCCATTAAACTTATTCTGTGTCAAAACTGGTTCCTGAACATCGTTAACCTGTGAGGTAATTTGTGTGTGTGTGAGTTAAAGAGAAACATGTTTAACTTTGTTTGTGGCTAAACTTTATCACAACTGCCACTGAAGATTTTTTTAGGATACCCTAGTAAAATGTATCTGACAAGTATTCCAGAGAAAGAATGAGAAACCCAACACTTATTAAAATTCCTTATACACCCATGGCCTTACTAGTTTTTTATGGAGGTGTAACTGGCATACAGAAAACTAGTTATGATTAATGTAGACAATTTGGTGAGTTTGGACGCGTGTACACACTCATGTTACTATCACAATCCAGGTAATAAATATATCCATCATCTGTTTCCTTGTGCTCCTTTGTGTGTGAGTGGGTGGCAAGAACACTTCACATTAGATCTACTCTCAACAAATTTTTAAGTACACAACATCTTGCTATTATCTATAGGCACTATGTAATTTGGCAGATCTCTGTAAATGACTTTTGTATAACTTTATGCCTACTGTACAACTCCCCATGTCCTCTTCCCCAAGTCCTCCAATAACCATCATTCTATTGTCTATTTCTGCACTTTTGACTATTTTATTTTATTTTTTTTAAGATTTTTTTATTTATTTAATTGACAGAGAGAGATCACAAGCAGACAGAGAGGCAGGCAAAGAGAGAGGGAAGCAGACTCGCCGCCGAGCAGAGAGCCCGATGCGGCAAACAAGAGAAATCGGGTAGTATTTCTCCTTTGGTGATCGACTTATTTCACATACCAGAATGTTTTCCGGGATCATCTGTGTTGCCACAAATGGTAGTGTTTCCTTCTTAAGGCTGAGTGGCCTTACTGATTCTAACAAATTATTGCTTATATAAAGGATTACTCCTAGAATTAGAATGTCAGAAATATAAATATTAATTTTGTGACTGAAAGTTACCAGATGAACTTGGCTCTGCTAGCTACGAGGGAGTAGCTGGTACCAAACCATCATTTCTATGATAAATAACCTTAACAATGGAAAGTATGAGGTAACTGCTTTTAGGCACTGGACCACAGGCAGCACAAGACTTTGATTCCTGAGAGAGGGGAAACTTATAAGGGGAGTCTCACATTTCCCGGGCTGCCAGGCTTGGGGACAATTTCTTATAGGGTGGTGGGGCTAGAGCATACTGGTCCCCCACTAACGGGAGGCAAAAAAGACTTCAGGGATGATAGTAAAGCAGATGAAATGAGTGGGGCAGATCTCCAAGGAGGCAGCTGTGCAGAAGGGGCAGAACCTGTCCTCGGCTGAGGGTGTGCCTTGCCTGTGCGGTGCAGATTGCACAAGGATTAACTATACGAGCTGCTTTACAGTTGAGAGGACAGAGATACTGGAAATTGGACAGGGGTCGCAACTGCGTAAGTTCTGATTCCACCAGAGACCTCATCAACAGGTCATGACTCTAGGAGTAAAAACCACATCTTTTTTATTTTCAGGATAACATTCTATTTCAGTGACTCTCTCTCCCAAGTTTTCACCTAATACCTTATAATCTATAACTGTAATAACCCCAAATTTCAAAATTCTGGTTAGATGAAAACATCTCTTTTTACACATTATTCTTGAATAATAATTTAGCTGGTATATGATTCAGAGTTATTATTCTTTAGCCCTCAGAAGATATGACTCCATAGATTTGGTCTTCATTGTTGCTGTTGAAATAACTGCTCTCAGTCTAATTGCCAGTTCTTCTTCTTTTTTTTTTTTTTTTAAAGTAGGCTCCACACCTAATGTGCAGCCCAGTGCAGGGCTTGAACTCATTACCTTGAGATGAAGACCTGAGCTGAGATCAAGAATCGGATGCTTAACTGACTGAGCCACCCAGGTGCCCCAAACTACCATTTCTTAATAGCCAAGCATTCTTTTCTTTCTTGCTGTTGCTAAGATATATTTTTTTGTTCTTTGAATACTAATATGTTTAGGCATAGCTTTCTTTTCTTTCTTATTTCCTAGTTTTTATTTTATTTATTGATTTCCTTTTACACTGCTAAGAATTAAAAATGAATTTTGGAAAAAATTCATCCTTTTATCTCTTTGTTTACTGTTTCTCTTTCATTACAAAATTTCATATTGTCTCCTTCTTATTTTATCTTCCATATCTCCTATTTTCTCCTTAACACTTTTCCCCTTTGTCTTTCTGTGCTATATTCTGTGTAAATGTGTGGCGTTTATCTTCCACTTGACTAATTCTCTCAACTATTTAATATAATGTTTAACCCACTTCTAAGAAAAACCACATCTTATAGTAAGGTCTTCTTTAAACATGCTCTAATGTAATCTAAAATAAAGATGTAACATTTGCATGGGTGAAAGAACTTGGAATTGGAGTCCTGCCAAGTCAGAGAGGCTCAATAAATACTTTGAACACCCAAATATCTACCCTAACAAAGCATAAGATAAAACCTATAAAAGTTCAAAAGGACCAGTTCATAACTAAACTGCCTACAGGAACAAAAAACACACTCAGAGGAGAGGGACAGAAGAGAAGTTAGTTTTACTACCAAGAAATTCCAGTATAAAATTGAAAAATTACTGGACATGCACAGAAACATAGTCAAGGAAAAAAAAAGCAGTCAAACAGGAATAGATCCTGAGATGGCCTTGTGATTTTCCAACAGCAGTTATAAATATAATAAAGGAATATATGCACATAATGAGTCAACAGGAGGGGGGAATCTCAGTTGAAGGGTAAAAGTAATGAAAAAAGAACCAAATGAGAATTCTAGAAGTGAAAAAGCATAATAGATAAAATTTATCAAAGGGGCTTAAAAGATTGAAGATGACAGAAGGTAGTGTCAGTGAATGTGAAAACAGATAGTAGAGATTAACCAACCTGACAAAACAGAAAAAAATACTGAAGAAAATTGGACAGAGCTTCAGTGAACTGTGGGATAATCATATGGTTTAATATATGTATAACTGGAGACCCAAAGGGAGAAGAAATCGAGAAAGTGGTTAAAAGGTATTTGAAGATATGATAGCAAAAGTTGCCAAATTTAATGAAGAATATTGGCTTAAAGAATAGAGAATCTTAACAAACCTCACACTGGATAAATAACAAAGAACAGCATCAACACAGTAACAAACTATCAATATCAGACTGTTGAAAACTGAAGAGAAAGCAAAACTTCCAAAGCAGTGAGAGAACAAAGAAACATTATATACAGGGGACAAGAGTCCACATTAAAGCTGACTTCTCAATGAAATGATGGAGACCAAAATAAAATGGAAGCACGACTTTTTTCAAAGTGCTAAAGGAAAATATGTGAACTCAGTTCAGTATCCAGCAAAAATAATCTTCACAAATGAAGACAAAAGAAAGACAATTCCAAATAAACCAATATAGAATTTGTTGTCTGCAAATCCAGGCTACACATGCTAAAGGATGTTCTTATAGCTACAGGAAATTAAGAGCAGAGAGAAACTCAGTTCTTCAGAAAAGAATAAAGAGCACTAGAAATGGCAAATACATGACTTATTTTTTCTTCTATTAATTTCCCAATGATACAATTGACTCTGTAGATGTAACGCTGTAAGATGGGGGTTCATGATGTATATAAAGTGAAAGCCATGGGGCACCTGGGTGGCTCAGTTGGTTGGGTGTCTGCCTTAGGCTTGGGTCACGGTCCCAGGGTCCTGGGATGGAGCCCCATGTCAGGCTCCCTGCTAAGCAGGGAGCCTGCTTCTCACTCTGCTACTCCCCCTGTGCTCTCTCTGTCAAATAAATAAAAAAAATCCTAGGGGCACCTGGGTGGTTCAGTGGGTTGGGCCTCTGCCTTCAGCTCAGGTCATGATCTTGGGGTCCTAGGATTGAGTCCCACATCGGGCTCTCTGCTCACAGGGAGTCTGCTTCCCCCTCTTTCTCTGCCTGTTTGTGATCTCTCTCTCTCTCTCTGTCAAATAAATAAATATTTTTTTAAAAATCCTAAAAAAAAAAAAAAGTTAAATCTATGACACAGACCAAGAAAATAAGGCTTCCTGTCTCCTCACAGGGCACGTTAGTGAAGTTCCTTTTTTGTTTGTTTCATGCACTGAAAACCATGATCTTGACCAACCTTAACAGGGCAAGTCGCTTGCCTATGATCACTTGCCTATGATCACATGATCACATATGATCACATATGGTCCCACATAATGGGACCAAATACCCCAGCCAAACCTGTTGACTCAAAATGCCAAAGTGCAGGTGGGGCAGAGAAAAGGTTTTTATTGGATCCCTCTGACATTCAACACACAATTTCTTGGGCAGTCTTGGGCACACAGCCTGGTGCTCATTTAAGATTAGGCCAACTGAAAGAAGCACATGAATAGAGAAAGACTGTATAACCTTGAAAAAGAAAGCCCAGTGGGACACAGTGCATTTTCCCAGCAGAGAAAGAAGACAAAGTATGCTAGAAACCCCTCTCGGGTAAAGATGAAAGTCTGGAAGAAAGGCAAGGCCAGGTAATCTAAACAGTAACCCAGAAAGCCACAGAAACAGCTTCTTCCCTAGCACTTCAATGGCGTCTCCTAATTCCTGTCCTACTGACCATGTCAACTGCACTCAGTACCCAATGACCTAGATAGGGGCCCAGCAGATGTTGTGGCCCTTCCTGAACAGCTCCAGTGAATGCTGAGTTCTGGTTTGCAAAAATGGGATTCCTGAGCATACAGGTGGGGAAATGACATTACTGTAAAATACAAGTCTAAGGCACCATTTCAAAACTCAGAGCTAAACTGGGTGAGTGAACTCTCAGCAGTGGAAAAGGAATGAGTAAGGGAAAGAAACCTCAGATCAGCAAAGCAGCACATTATGTCTAGTGCATGCTGGGTGGATGAAAAAAAATCTTCCCTGCCTAAAGGAATAGAGTATCGAGGAATAGAATCCAGCCTAGGGAAGAACGTCTAAAGTGTAGGAAACACCCACCCTCCAGCTCCACCATCTACCTATTCTCAACTCTACAAAAAAGCAGACTTTCCTTGGAGGGATGTTGGAAAAGCACATCTCTGTATTGAGGTCCAGTCCTAAGGCAAAGGTCAGCTATGCCTGGCAGCTGCATGAAAAGTTTAAACTAGGTCAGATTTGAAGTTCTAAGGGAAGTCATCAGTACCCAGTGAGACCAGGTTGCTATAGTTCCCCAGCATTACCTGTCTGTATAGGACTTGTGCAGGACTCCATGTCCTCCACACCTCCTAGTTGAAAGCCACAGCCACACCCATGAACACTATAAAGGCCTGTTATACCAAAGAGTCCTCTTTACTCTGTTGCCAGACTTGCCTATGATTCAAAGTGAAAAGCAAGAAAGCTGCCCTGAGAAAGATAGGAAAAATGTCTTTCCTGCCTTTCACTATAACCCTGGTGTGGGGATCCCAAGACCATTAACTCTGGTCTCTATCCAACCAGCATCTTTTGTCTACTGTCTAGGTCCTGGTCTGGCTACTATGGGGTTTCCAAGCAAAGCAAAAATAGATTTCCTAAACCTGAAGTACTTTAAACTTAGGGAAACTACGCATGAAAATAAAACATAAATATAGAATTATAGTCAGATCTGAGTTTTAGGAATTTGGAGGATCTGAGGCCGATTAAATTCTTGCTGCCTTAGTGTGGTCTGAGGATAGAGTCAACATCATCTGGAAGCTTGTTAGAACTGCTGATGATTGAGCTCCAACCCAGTCATGCTGGTTTATAATTTGCATGTTTACAAGACCTCAGGTGATACAGATGGACATCACACCTGAGAAGCACTGGGTTAAAGGATCTACCCAGGTAAGTGGTTCAGTAACAGCAACTAACCATGAATGAAACTTTCTTTCCAAAACAGAATCTGTCCTCTACATTACAGGTGACACTTTCCCTTCTCTGAGTGAAAGCAGCTTTATTACAAACATTGGATGCCAGGGCCCCACTCTAAACTTATTTCTTGGGGTGGTGTGTTATATTTTTCAAAACTCCCAGGTACAGCCAGGGTCAGAGGAATCTCAAGAAATCACCCTAGGACAGATTAGGGAAGGGTTCAGGAAAGAAAGTTGGAAATTTGATCTTGAAGGATGTGCAAGATTTAGAAATCAAGGAGGAGAAGGTAAGGTATTCCAGATGAGGTAGGGAGTGCGATAGAGTGGGTGGGAAGTACTGTAAAGGAAAAAGAGATAGAGAAGAGAGGCCAGGAGTCTTTTTAGAAAGCTTGAAATGCTTGGGATGCCTGGGTGGCTCAGTTAGTTAAGCATCTGCCTTCAGCTCAGGTCAGGATCCCAGAGCCCTAGGATCAAGTCCCACACTGGGCTCCTTACTCAGCAGGGAACCTGCTTCTCCCTCTGCCTGCTGTTCCCCCAGCTTGTACTCTCTGACAAAAAAAAAAAAAAAAAAAAAAAGGCAATCCAGAGTTTTAGATGGAAACTCCTAGTTATTAAATGCTGAACTCTTTCAAATATGAATCCTAAGGCTGGCCAAACAAAACATCTGCATGCCACATGTGAACAGTCACAGGGCATCCTTGCCTATATGCAAGAAAAAATCAGCCAGATATAAGAACGTTTGTCGTTGTTGTTTTTTAAACCTCCCTCACTGAGGCCAGGGCAGTTTACCCAGTGACTAAGCCTCTGAGACTCTAACCTCACTTCCTGCTCTCTGCCCACTGGCCTGTCCCCCAACTCTTCCTCTCATGTACTCCCTCAGGGAAGCTCAGGCAGTCTCTTCTCCTGGAAGTCTTCCTGTTTCCTCATCTCTAAGGCTCCAAGGATCCCAGCCATCGCTGCCCTTGGCATACAGCAAGCATCGCTGGACACTTACACAGGGACGTCCCTGCACTGTTACTTTGAACCTCCAATGGGTGTTAACAGCTAATTTCTTGGTGCCTAAGTCACGGGTGGAGCAGAGAGGAACTATCAATAGAGGGCTCCAGTTAAGACTAGGCGCTTCTCCAGAGCCAGGGATGAACTGAATTCACTATGAACAAGGCAGCGGGGCAAAAGAAGGGAATAGATTCATTTCACAAAAGCTAAGAAGTAATTTTAGTCTTTTTTCCTCCCTAGTTCAGGCCACGTGGACGTTTTCTTGGGTCTTCCTAGAGAACTGAATTTCTGAAAGCCTGTCTGAGGAAGGGTAAAGACAAGCGAGAGGGTGCCCGGGTGTAAACACCCTCCCACGACTGTAGTGGGGCTTATTCTCCAGCTTCTGAATTGGGGTGTTCCTGATGGGCACCAACGCAACCCTGTTCGCAACCACAGCCCGGAACAAAGATCCAAAGAGCCAAGCCGAAGGCGGGCTCTACTCCAAGCTACGGTCAAAGAGTGAGGTTCCTGTTCCCCAGCAGACAAGTGAGAGTTTGCCCTAAACTCTGGGCACTCCAACAGAGGAAAAAGATCTCAGGGACCCCCGCAGTGAATATTTCGGGTTGAGGGCGTGTGTTCAGAACCTGGGTCTACCTCGCACGAGATGGGAGACCTCAGGAAGACTGCTCTGCGTCTTTCAGCTTCGCTCTCTCCGTGGACCTCAACACAGTTAAAAGGGCCCGTGAGCGAGACGAGACCACGCCTGCC
Source organism: Meles meles (assembly GCF_922984935.1). Classification (NCBI taxonomy): domain Eukaryota; kingdom Metazoa; phylum Chordata; class Mammalia; order Carnivora; family Mustelidae; genus Meles; species Meles meles. The sequence continues at coordinate 39,906,047 of NC_060081.1, read as the reverse complement.
GGTCGTTCACGGAACACGAGACAAGGTGTGCAACACCGCCGCTGGAGAACCGCAACCTCACCTCCCTACTGCCGCTGACCCCCGCCAATCCCAGAAGCCAAGCTGAACCTCCCCGTGATGCGTCACTTCCGCCGGTCGGTAGGCGGGCCGGCACCGGATGCGGAAGTCACTGCAGGGGGCACTGGGGCGTGTAGTCTTTGAGGCGGAAGCGTTAGAGAAACCGTCACGGCAGGGCGAGAAGCTTCACCCGGGACCCTGTACATGTTTTGTGAACGTGATTTAAAAAAATACCGAGAATCCAGGTGCCGCAGTGGTCATTCTCTAATGACCGGGGCACGTTACCCAGAATTGGCTCCCTGGGAGGCCATTGGGAGCTGTGGGCTGTCAGTGCTGGTCTGGTTGCGCGGAGCATCCTGGGAGGTGTGGTCCCAGCGCCACGCCGAGGATGCTGGATAGTGTAGTCCCGGCACCGTACAGAAGTCGGTCCCCAGCTGGTGGCTGGAGTGACCCCTTGTTCTTTGGTGGCGCTGGTGAGTGAGGCTCCCGCGGGATCCTTGCGGCAGCTGTGCCCTTCCTGGCGCAGCAAGGTAGGTCCTAAAAGGCTGGTCTATGGGCTGAGGCTGGGGACGGTGCAGATGGCGGGGAGAAGAGGTAGTGGTGGGGACACGCTGTCGTGGCTCAGGCCGTGCTCTCCCGGATGTCTTATTTTGGGGGGTGTGAGCGCGCATCTCCGAGGAACGTGGGTGAAGCTCAGCCGCAAAGCCCAGTGGTAGTGGGTCCTGGGCTTGGGCCTTTCGTCCAAGGGTTCCTGCGGGTGGGGACAGGCTCGGCCTTTGCCGAAATCGCGGTGTTGAGAGAGGGCTTGCTCATGTCACAACTCCCCGGGTTTGCGGAGAGTTCAGTAAGTAGGCTTTTGGGGGTGGGTATTTCCTAGGTAGTGGTGTGGGAGCCGGCCCTGGGGCCATGTGTCCGGGGTTTCGGTGGGTGGATGTTGATCGCCTTTTTTTGGGTCCAGCTACCCCTCAGCTTTGCCGAGGCGGGGCGACAGGCAGGCTGGCTTGGCCAGACGTGCCCGAGTTGCACTGGGTGTGGAGTGGCCATTTTGGCGCGATCCTACGCCCTCAGTTTGGCTGGTCGCCCCAGGGTTCCGGCCTTGGAGGAAGAGGTCGGGTTAGGGTGCACTAGGCAAGCTTTTTAGAGTCCCCAGGATCCTCACTGACCACAGAAATCACAGATTCCCAAATCTCTGGTGTGAACAGGCTTTGGCATTTGAAGGTCCATTTTAACTTTTTATGTTGGAGAAATTTCGGTCCGAAGTAGATAAAACTCCATAGACCCATTACTCAAGTTCAGTGCTTATCACCTTATGACCGGTTTTGATTTCTTCCCATGAGGGATACAGTGAGAATCCTTAGAACCCACAGAGATTGGCCATCACCATCCTTACTGGTTAAGAATATGGCCTCTACAGCCAGATCTCATCCAGGCTGTCATAGCTGTGCCACCTTGGGCAAGAGACTGACTTTTCTGTGTTTTCCTTTTTTTATGTGTAAAATGAAGATAAGAAATTGTGCTTCACTGGGTGAGGAGGATAAGGTGAAGCTCCTACAGTGCCTGGAACAGTCGCTGGTGTATATTTAGTGCGCTGGATAAGTACTATTCTTACTAAGAACAAAGGTGAGGGAGGATCAGCTCTGCTCATGCTTAGTGTCAGCGGCGTGTTGGGGCAGGCTGTGTTCCCAGCAAGCTACCCACAGTCTTGTCTTCTGTGATAGGTCCATTCCTTTAAGGAGGAGGCCCTACCCTACTGGAACTTAAGAGTTTCCAGTAACTCTTCTGAACATTTTTTTATTTTTGATCTGCCTTCTGCAGCCCCTGCCTGCCAAGAGAGGACTGCCTGGTGGGCAGAGAGAGGACTGCTGGACTTCTGACAGTCCAGCTTCAGGTGGGGACCCCTCCCCATTTGCATGCCGAATCTCAGTGGGTTTCCTTTGCTCAACTTAGATATTTTTTGCCCTACAGTGTCCCATCTCCATGAAAACAGGGTAACAGTTTTCACAAGGACTGTTCTCCAGACCTTGTGTCCTCATTTGTGACCATTTTGATTTCTCCATGCCTCTCTGCTTCAGTAGAAACTCTGTTGATTGAGCTCAGATGCTATCCCACTGCAGAGCATTCCTGGATTCCAGTGTGTCCTTGTCAGCAGCAGAACACACATGATCAGGACTCTTGGGCTCTCATGCTGCATTGTGACTGTCCAGCTGTCCTGCTGGATTAGGTACCTCATCCTTCTCTTGAGTCACCGATCAGTACCTGGCACCTGGTCGTTGCTGGTTGGAAGGGACATTCAGGGATGGGGGAGAGGTGGCTGATTGGAAAGGCATGGATAGGGTGTTGTTAGCATGAGCCCTAAACGACAAGTTGATGAGGGTGGCCTTGATCTGAGGGCAGGGAGGAGCAGAGCAGTGGCAGGATTTCCTACTCGGGCTATGGCTCTTTGTCTCCTTTCCGTTAGAGCTGAGCTTGAAAAAATTGCCTCTGCTGCTGTCTTCATGTCTATCCTTCCTTCATCTCTTAAACATTCCACTGAGGCCTTTTCAGCTCTACCCACTGAAAAACGTTCTCATCGAGGGTGAGCATCATATGGCTAATGCCGCAGTCAGTTCTCTGCAACATTTTACGTTGTTGCATCATACTTCCTTCTCCTTAAAGTATCCTTTCATGTGGTGGCTCCTGGTTTCCAGGTTTTCCTCCTACCACATAGGCTGCTCTGCCTGTCCCTCTCCCAGCTTCTCTTGTCCCAAATCCCCACTGCTCTTGGACCTCTCATCTTCTCCAGTCACCATCTTCGTGGTGGCCCCATCTCTTCTCAAGGTCTTAAATGCCATCTCTCTGAGGTTCAACCTAGACCTAGGCCTTTCACCCCAGATTCCAGTCTCCCCCTGTCTACTTAGAATTTCCTCATGGATATATGTCTCTAGCATCCCAAACCTAATGTGTCCAACAACAAGCTCTGATCCCCTCCCCCAAACATGCTCCACCCCGAAAGAATATAGAGCACTTTCTCAGAGAGCTTAGCTCTCATAGGGAGCAGAGACATGACATCTCCTTCCTTCAGATTGCTCAGGATCAAAACCTTGGAGTCATTCTTAACTTTCATACCCCATCCCCAGTAAGCAAATCTGGACCCTTAACAATCTCCAACCTCTGCTGCTTCGGTCGTGGCCAAAACCACCAAATGTCTCCTAGCTCACCTGGGTGATCATAGCCCTTGAATGATCTCTTTGCATCTTCCTTCATTCCCCTAACATATATTAGCCAGTACAGCAACCAGAGGGATCTTTTAAAATGTCAATCAGATCATGTTAGGCATTTGCTCAAAACCTTCTAGTTGCTTCTTATCTCAAGCAGAGTCAGACCCAGTATCCTACAAAGCTGCATTTGCTCTCCCGATGTGGAAATGAACTTTCTCCCACTCAGTCTCAAGCACAGCACGCCAGCCATAGTGAACTCTGTACTTTGACCATGTGCTGGCTCTTGTCTAAGATGCTCAGCATACCAGCCCCAGTGAACTGGCTCTTTTCAAAGCTACCTGCTTGGCTCACTCCTTCACAGGCTTTAGATGTTAACTCCGTCACCTTTTCAGAGAGCCCATGCCTAACCACTATTTAAAATTCTAATCCCCCCCAATTAAATAAATGACTAAATAAATAAATTTTTAAAATTCCCAAACCGCACCCTGCGTCTCTTAACTTTTCTCCTTCCCTCCTATATTGGTCTTCATCTCCCCATCACTTCCTGGTGTACTGTGTGTTTTACTCATTCATTTAGTATGCTCGTCTTCCTCCTCTGGACTTCCATGTCAGTGAGGCCAGATGTTTTTTGTCTTTGTTCACTTTTGTATCCCCAGTGTCTAAAATAGTGCCTATCATACAGTAGAAGCTTAATAAATATTTTACTGACTGAATGAATGATCCAGCCATATATACATAGATCTAATTCTGGGAAAAATGGATGAGGCTGCGTGGGATGCTGGGAGAGGGTCTGCAGACCCTACCAGGAGGATCTCTGGCCATTGTCCTTCTCTCCCAGTGGGTATAGGAGTGGGGAGGAATTGAGAGGGTTCTCAGAGAGAGAATCAGTTGGCCTCGGTAATGGGTTTTCTGTGGCAAGTGGGGAAGTAGGCCTGGTGCCTGAGTAAGGCACATGGGCAAGAGGGAAGGTGCTTCTGTCATTAAGGAAGTTGAGGGAGAAGGCATGGCATGTCTGGAAGGGTTCTGATTGTTGATTGCTACAGAACCACCCACCCCAAAAAGAATCAGCATGTTATAATTTCTCACAATTCTTTGGGTTTACTGGGATCAGCTTTGTGGTTCTTCTGCTATGTGTATTACAGATCTGGCTGTGGCCACAGTCCCTTGGGGCCTGCTTGGGTTAGAACTTCAGAGATGGTTCCCTCATATATTTGGCCCTTTCTGAGTTGGCTAGAAGGCTGGGGTCAGCTGGGACAGCTGGGCCTCCCTCTCTCCATGTAGTATCAGGGCCTCTGTCTCTGCAGGGTCTCTCCAGCAGAGGGGTTGAAGTTCTGACATGGTTATCTTGGGCCTCCCTATATCGTAAGTTCTCTGGTCTTCTTAAGACATAAATCTGTAACTGACAGAGTGTCACGTGGGCCACACTGATTGGGCAAAACAGCAGCAAGGCCAACCTGAAGGAGCTCCCAGTGTTTGAAGCTGGAATAATTTCAGCAGCCAAATAGTGATGATATTCTATTATAACCTGTGGGATAAGATGTGAATCCATACCGATATAAAGAATTGAATAAATTTAAAGAATGGGGAGAAGGGATAGCTCTTGCTTACAGAACAATTAATGAATTTAGAATTAAAAAGGAAGATAGAACCTCGTCATTTGGTAAATACCACCATAATAACTATTATTGAAACCTCCCAAAAATGCATGCTAACGTTAATGAGTGTACATTTGAAGAGAATCAGGGTATTTGTATAATCTCAAAGTATCTCTCCCAAGATATTTATTAATTGTAAAAACCCAGCTGACATCGCCTTAACCAAGTGATCAAGATCAAGGTTAATATCATCAGTAATGAGACAGAACAGTATCATCAACCCCTTGATGCAGTGCACTGAAAAGGACATGACATCACTTCTGAGATAATCTAGCCAGAAATGAACTAACCTCCTTCTAATCATGAAAAAAACATCTGACAAGTCCAAAATTGAGGGATATCCTTCAGAAGTGTCAAGTTCACGAAAGACAAGAAAAGACAGGAACTGTCACAGATTGGAGGAAATTAAACATACCTGGCAACTAAATACAATATGGGAACTTCATTTGAATCCTGGACCAGAAAAAGGACATTAGTGGAGACACTGACAACCTTTGATTAAGTACTGTGGTTTAGTCAATGCCAATTTCCTGCTTTTGATCATTGTACTATCATTGTACTATGTACATTAGAGAAAGCTGGGTGAAGGTTATATGAGAAATGATATTTTTGCAACTTCTGTGTAAGACTAAAATTAGTTCAAAATAAAAAGTTTTGAAAATCCATCAATCTTATATTCTTGAGTGTTTTCTTTTTTAATAAGGAATGGGTGTTGAGTTTTGTCAGAGAATATTTCAGCATACATAAAAACACTTGATTTTTCTCCTCAGATCTGTTGATTAAATGGTGTATTATAGTAATGGATTTCCTAATATTGTACCAGTCTTGAATTTCTGGGAATCCTACTTTGTCTTAGTGAAATATTTTCTTATTATCATGTTGGGAGTCTCTTAGCTGATATTTCTAGAATTTTGCTTCAGTATTCATAAGTGATACGAATTTTCAGTTTTTTAAACTGCCATCAAGTTTAGGTGTCAACATTAGAGTTGCTTTATAAAAAGAATGAGGACATTCCCTCCATTTTTTCAGTGCTCTGGGACAGTGTTCAGAGCATTGGGACTATCTGGTTTGAAAGTTTGGTGAAATTCCCTTGTGATCATCTAGGTTCAGTTACATTTCCTTAGAAGTTACGCATTTCATCTAGGCATACACATTTTTTATAGAGGTTTGAAAAATATTCTTATGTGACTTTTTAAAAAATGTGTTTTAGTGATTCAGTAGTTATTTCCCCTTTGTTGTATCTTATTTTCAATATTTATGTTTTCTCTTTCCTTGAGTTAGCCATGTTTTACTAATTTTTTACAGAAATGGGATGTCACTTATTATGCTTTCTTCTGTTCATTAATTTGTTTTTATCTTTATTAAAATACCTTAGGCTCGACATTTCCCTCACCTCACTGTTTCAAATGACTCCCACACATCCACAGTGTTTTTGTTATTATTTTTAGAAATCTGTGACTTCATTTGTGTTTTCCCTCTAACTCCCACCTGATGCAACATTCAGTAAACCTTTTCTATTTTCCCCTTCCCTTGGCTCTTCTCCCTTTTTAGTGGCATTTCTACTTGATGAGGACACATGCCATATACCATTAGTATATATTTTTTGCTCTCTTACCCACCGTGTAGTGCTCACCATCAGTTCTTTAGCTGGTTTCCCCTGTCCTGATCATATTTAATATTCATCTTCCAGCAGATTCCTCACAAAGAGCTCATGGCTATAGAATTCCCCAAGCTCTTGCATGTGTAAAAGTGGTTTCCTAGGGGCTTCTTACTTGAAGAATCCCTTGGGTGAATTTGAAATCTTTGGGTCATAATGTCTTTCCTTTTAAGTTTCTGGTAAATGTGGCTCTGCTGTTGCCTTGCTTTGAATGACGGTTCCCAGAACAGAAATATCTGTTGTAGTCCCTGCTTTCAGTTCTTTTGGGATATCCCCAGAAGTGGAATTGGTAGATTAAATGATGATTCTATTCTTAATTTTTTGAGCAACCACTATATTGTTCTCCATAGTGACCACACCATTTTGTATTCTGAGCAGTGCATGAGGGTTGATGATTTTGATAATGCTGATGGAAGTCTGGTATATTTTTTGCCTAGGATCACTTAGGATTCTTGTTCTTAAAGGTCTGATGGCTTTTCTAGTAGATATCTTGAAGGGGGTGGTTGTGAATAAACTTCCTGGTACTCTGTAGGTCCTTCGTATTCAGGTCATTTATTCTTGAGGTTTTCTTGGACTATAGTTTTAAATATTGTTTCCTTTTTTTGTTTGTTTTCTTCAGGAACTACAATGACACTCTTTTTTGGGGAGGGGGGTTCTGATTTCCATTTCAACCACTTTCTCCCTAGCTCGTCCTTTATTTCATTTTTATTCTCTTAAGTGGTTTTCCTGCGACACTTCAATGCCCATCCTGTTTTCATTTCAATCTATTTGTGTCTGTCTTTTAACTTTGTTTCATTTCTTTCTGAAATTCAGTCAACACTCATTTTGTTTCTTTATTTTTTGCCCATTTCTGTTTAGCTTTTGAATTTTGTTTCCAGTTCTATTGAACTATAATTGACATGTAACATTGTGTTAATTTAAGGTGTGCAACATAATGACTTGATACATATATTTGCTGAGAAATAAATTTAAGTCTATCCATTTCCTCAACATAGTTACAAATTTGAATTTTTGATTCAAGATGATTTCTCCTTATGTTTGAGGATATTGAATTCAGCTTACAGTGTTTTTGTTTGTTTGTTTGTTTGTTTGTTTTTTAAAGATTTTATTTATTTATTTGACAGACAGAGATCACAAGTAGGCAGAGAGGCAGGCAGAGAGAGAGGAATGGAAGCAGGCTCCCTGCTGGGCAGAGAGCCCAATGCGGGGCTCCATCGCAGGACCCAGGGATCTTGACCTGAGCCGAAGGCAGAGGCTTTAACCCACTGAGCCACCCAGGCGCCCCGCTTATAGTGTTTTGTTGTGACTTTTTCTCTGTCACTATTTTTTCTTTCCTTTTCTTCTTTTTTTTTCTTTTTCCTTTTTGTTTTTGTTTTTGTTTGTAGAATTTTCTTTAGCTGAACTTTGGATTCCCATTTTCTGTTTTGGTTTTCTATAGAGGAGGACTGCATATCTGCATTTCTGTAGACAACTGTCAGATTCTCATGTTTTTGAAGTTTTCTAGTTCAGGGAGACTCTTCTGTTGGTATAACTAGTATGCTATTTTTGCTGGATTGCAGGAGGAGGAGAGATTGTATGTTCTTTTTAAAAATTCTCTTCTGTTTTGCAGTACCTTTGCTTATTTTTCCCCCTTGCTTATTTTTCCCTTTACCTTGGAGTTTCCAAAAGGTGCCTTTTCCTTGCTTGTAACCCCCCTTTCCCCTGGAGCTTCCCCTTTCCAGGACTTTCTGTGCTCATTCTGCCTATGCTTTTAAAGTCCCATCCCTGTAGTTAAGTGCTCTGACCTATCAGTACACCTTTTCAGCATTTTCTCATGTATGGTAGCTTTTTTTTTTTTTTCCTGATGGTTGTTTTCTATCAACTTTAAATCATCTTAGTTCCTCTCTTCTCTTTCATTAGTTTTCCTCCCTGAGCTGCTCTTCTACTCTCTGATGGCTTAATGTTGGAAGTATAGGAGATATGTCACTGGTTTCGTGTTTTATGCTTTTTTTGTTTTTTGGGGTTTTTTTTTTGTTTTATGCTTTTTTAAAACTTTTTTTTTTTTTTTTTTTTGCTTTTTAAATTTATTTATTTGAGATAGAACGAGAGTGAAAGAGAGAGTGAGAGCACAAGCATGGAGAGCAGAAGGCAGAGGGAGAAGCAGACTCCCTACAGAGGAGAAAACCCAATGCAGGGCTCAATCCCAGGACTTGAGGATGACAACCTGAGCCAAAGGCAGATGCCCAACCAACTGAGCCACTCAGGCACCTCTATTTTTTGCTTTTTAAAAAATAGATAATTTATTCACAGGTAATTTGAATTTAGAATGTCCTCTGTCAAGGTATGCTCAAAGGATGTATGTTTTGTGTAAATGACCTATGTTTCAGTAGAGGCTTATCTAAGGTATTTAGCAATCTTTGACGTGATTGGACTCAAGCTTTAAACTAGTCTCACCTGTGAACAGCAGCAGACACCTGCACAGCTCTGTTCATCTTCCATCGCTTGTTAACCACTTGAGCTTTTTGTTGTCTTGCCTTCTGCATTCAGCCAAAGTATTCCGCCAACTTTAGGAGGTGCTTGTGTGTAGATGTGAGGCTCCATCCTTAGTTGCTCCCACTTTTCTAGGATTTCGCCATTCGGTTTCCAGGAAGTCGGTAAGCCACAGACTCTTGATATGTTGTTCCCCATGTGCCACTTGGACTAGGGAGTGCCCTCCAGTGAAAAATGAGTTAAATACAGGTCTCACACAGGGTGTGTCCCTTCTTTCAAGGTTGTCCCCCCTTCAGTTATGTGCTTCTTTTGGCTACAGTATCTTCAAATAGTTGTTTATTATGTTTTCACTAGGGTTTATAGTTTTTAGTAAGAGGGTTTAGTTTGATACAAGCTGTTCTCAGTATCAGAATCTACTGCTACTGTTTTAATATACTGTTTCTTGTTTTCTTTTTAAAGATTTTATTTATTTATTTGACAGAGAGAGAGAGATCACAAGTAGGCAGAGAGGCAGGCAGAGAGAGAGGAGGAAGCAGGCTCCCCACGGAGCAGAGAGCCCGATGTGGGGCTCAATCCCAGGACCCTGAGATCATGACCTGAGCTGAAGGCAGAGGCTTAATCCACTGAGCCACCCAGGCGCCCCTGTTTCTTGTTCTTTTAAAAAATATTTTCTTCTCTTTTTCTCTCTCTCTTTTTTTTTTTCTGCTTTCTGGAGTAGAAGGCAAGTGAAAACGGTTGTTTGTTTGTTTTTAAAGATTTTGTTTATTTATTTGACAGAGAGATCACAAGTAGGCAGAGAGGCAGGCAGAGAGAGAGGAGGAAGCAGGCTCCCTGCTGAGCAGAGAGCCCGATGTGGGGCTCGATCCCAGGACCCTGAGATCATGACCTGAGCTGAAGGCAGAGGCTTAACCCACTGAGCCACCCAGGTGCCCCTAAACGGTTGTTTGTTTTAATGCAGTACTTTGACACTTCAAAAACTGGCATTTTCCCTTTGTGGTTTCTTATTTTCTATATTTCTTTGAAAAACAACCAAAATACCATTTTCACCACCCCTCAAATTCATAATACTACATTTAACATTATCTACTGCCAAGTAAATGGTCTCAAAAATGTCCTTTTAGGGACACCTGGGTGGCTTAGTCGGTTAAGCCACTGCCTTCAGCTCAGGTCATGATCCCAGGGTCTTGGGATCAAGTCCTGCATCAGGCTCCTTGCTTCCTGATGGTTGTTTTCTATCCTTTCTATCCAGGCAGTGAGCCTGCTTATCTCTCCGCCTCTGTCTGCCACTCTGCCTGCTTGTGTGCACGCTCTCTCTCTCTCTCTGACAAATAAATAAATAATTTAAAAAGTCCTTTTACATTCAACTTGTTGTGATCAGGAGTTTGGAACTGAACTTGTTGAAGGCCTGGCTTTCTGGACCTTTTTCCAGGGCCCTAGTTGAGAATCAGCCTGGCAACATTCCCCATCATACCACCTGTCACCCAACTGAGGCCGGTCTTGCCTCACTCATGGGGAGAGCATTTCCACCTGACACCCTTTCATTTCTGTTTTCCTTACCCAGATCTGCCTTCTGAGATATCATCCTTCTTTAGGGATACCAGGAAAAATGGCCACAGGGTCCCGGAAAGCCAGGGTCATGGTGAGTGTTTTCTGTATTTCCACACTGGCTGTTTCAGAATAGACACATTGTCTTATCCTGGCTGTCTTGTTGGTACCTGGCAGAGTCTAGCACTAGTCCTGGAGGTTTGACTTATCTTACCTGAAGCCTGTTCCACGTGTGACTTAAGTCACTTACCAAGTGGCTGACTCTAAGCAACACAAAGTTCGTATAGGAGAGAGTCCCATTCCCTTGTTCAGCTTTAAAACTTTTTTACAAGTTGAGAGTGATATCAGGGAAAATAATGAAGTAGGAAGCACCAGGAATCTGTCTCCCTACCTAGGCAACAATTATATTGGCAAAATCTTTCTGATATAACTATTTTGGAACTCTGGAGTCTAGTTGAATGGTTACAGCTTCCAAAGGAAGGTTTGGAACAGTCAGTTCCAGCCCTTACTGCAGTACCCATCACTCACCCCATCCCTGTGGCAGAAAGCCGTGCGTCTGTTGCTGAAGCAGTTTGCACACAGCTTGTGGAGGTCAGCCTGGGCAGTTAAGGACCTTGTCCTCCAAATATTGAGGATCTGTGTTCTGATTCACGATTGCTGCTTCTCATTACAAAAATGAGCCACCATTGTTACAACTCCCACTGGCTGAAGTACAAAATTTAAAGACTAGATCCTGGGAAGTTTCTTCCCCTTTGTTTTTTCCCATTTCGCATTTTTTGTCAGATATTTCAGGACTCAAACATCCAAAACAACTGCATATATAGGGGATTTAGAAAGTTACCGTGCATGCCCATGGAAAGGCAAAGGATCAGAAAAGCACAAGAAAGACCGGAGAAAAATCCTAAGTTTACACCTCAGGCTGAATCCCAGCACAGACAGCCTACAACAACTTTAAAACCCAGTAGATACTGGGGAGTGTGAGTTCCAGAGTTGCCATATTATAAGATTCAGATACCCAATTTTCCACAAAAAATCAGGATGCATAGCAAAAAAGAGGACAGTATAGTCCATTCAGAGGAAAACATAAATCAATAGAAACTATCCCTGATAAAGGCCAGGTGGTGGGACTTCCTAGACAATGACTTTAAAACAGATGTCTTAGAGATTCTCTGAGCCAAAAGAAGACATGAACAAAATCAAGAAAATTATGTTAGGATAAAATGGAAATAGAAATAAAGAGACTGAAGACACAAAAAGCGACTAAGAAGCTCAACAAACTCCAAGTGGGATAAAGTGTCAAAAAGATCCACACCACGATACAGTGTAACCAAACACTTGAAAGCCAAAGGCAACAGAGAATTTTGAAAACAGCAAGAGGGAAGTAACTTGTCACATACAAAGGGTCCTCTAAAATCTATCAGCAGATTTCTAATTAGTAACTTTGGAAGCCAGAAGATAATGGGTTGATATATTCTGTGCTGAAAGAAAAAATTGTCAACCAGGAATTCCATATCTAGCAAAACTGTCCTTCAAAAAAGTAAAAGTAAGGGAGAAATTAAGACATTCCCAGAAAAAGAAAAGGCATATAGTTTGCAGCCACCAGACTTGCCTTGCAAGAAATGCTAATGGGAGTCTTTGAGGTTGCAATGAAAGGTACTAGAGAGTTACTTGCTGTTATAGGGAGAAATAAAATTCTGCAGGTAAATAAGTCAGCAGTTATATAAGCTAGTGTTATTATCACTTTGGTTTACTACACTTTTTGTTTTCTGCATGATTTAAGAGATTAATGCCTTAAAGAAAACACAGTTGTGAGTCTATATTTTGGGACACAATGCATAGAGATGTAATTTTATGACTTTAATAACTGATAAGAGGTAAAGGCAGCACTATATAGGAGAATGTGTATACTAAAGAAGTTAAGCTGATATCAATTCAAATTAGGGTGTTACAACTTTAGGATATTAAATGTAATCACTGTGATAACTCTAATGGAAAGAGAGGTAGAATGTACACAAAAGGGTATGAAGGGGTACCTGGGTGGCTCAGTAGGTTAAGTGTCGTGCTCTTGATTTCAGCTCAGGTCATGATCTCAGGGTTGAGATGAAGCCCCATGAGGGACTCCGTGCTGGGCATGGAGCCTGCTTAAGATATTCTCTTACCCTTCCCTCTCAAAAAAAAAAAAAAAAAAAAAAAGAAAGAAAGAAAAGTAAAAGAAAAAGATGCCCAGGAAACAACATAGTTCTACAACTTAAAAATCTAGAAAAGAACAAACTAAACTCAAGGTAACAGAGGAAGGAAATAGTCAAGATTAGAACAAAGTTAGAGGATAGAAAAATAACAGAGAATATCAAAGAACCAAAAATTGGTTCTTAGAAAAGTTTACCAAAATTAACAAAACTTTTAGCTAGCTTGATTGAGAAAACAAAAAGTCTTAGATTACTAAAATAAAAATTGAACTGGGGCATTACTACTGACTCTACAGAAGTAATGGGGATTATACAAGAGAGTTATAAGCTACTGTGCCTCAACAAACCAGATGGCCTAGATGAAATGGACAGCTTCTTATAAATAAAAAACACATGGGTGCTAGGGTGGCTCAGTTGGTTAAGCATCTGCCTTTGGCTTGGGTCATGATCCCAAGCCCAAGTCCCACACCAGAATCCGTGTTCTGCAGGGAGTCTGCTTCTCCCTCTGCCCCTCCCCTTACTTGTTCTCTCAAGTAAAGAAATAATTTTTTTTTTTTTAGAAAGAAACAAAAAACCTCAGGACAGAATCATTGAGAAATAGAAATTCTTGATAGACTAATAAGGAGATTGAATCAGTAATTAAAAGCTCCCAACAAAGAACAGCCCTGGAACAACCCTGGACCTGACGTTTTCACTGGTGAATTTTATCATACATTTAAAGAAAAAAATGGCAGTTCTCAAACATTCCCCCTCCCATCCTGAACATGAAGAAGGAGCACTGCCTAACTAATTCCATGAGGCCAGCATCACCTTGATACCAAAACCAGACAAAGATAGTAAAGAAAATTACCGGCCAGTATCCCTTGTGAATACTGGTGCAAAAACTCTCAACATAATACTAGCAAACCAAATTCAGCATATTAGAAGAATTACACAGTTTTCTGCACTAGTGAAAAATTTCTGTACACTGTAGGGAATTACATAGCATATTAAAAGAATCCCACTGACCAAGTAGGACTCAGTCCTAGAATGCTAGGATGGTTCAACATGTGAAATCACTAAATATATACCACATTAACAGATGAAGGGCAAAAACCCCATGTTCATCTGAACTGATGCAAAACGTATTTGATAAAATTCAGCATTTTTATGATTAAAAACACTCAATAAACTAGGAGTAGAAGGAAGCTACTTCAACATAACAAAGGCCATATATGAAAAACTCACAGCTAACGTACTCCATGGTAGAAGACTATAAGCTTTTTCTGAAGATCAAATATGAGAGATATACCCACTTCTGCCATTTCTGCTGGACACAGTATTGGAAGTTCTAGCCAGAGTAAGTAGGCAAGAATAGTTTAAAAAAAAAAAAGGCATTTTAATTAGAAAGAAGTAAAATTATGTATGCAAATCACATAACTGTATATATATGTAGAAAAATTTCCAGATACACACACTCAAAAAACCTACTAGAACTAATACACAAATTCAACAAAATAGCAGGATACAAAATTAACACACAAAAATCAGCTGCATTTCTACAACACTAACAATGAACAATCTGAAGAGAAACTAAGAAAATTCTACTTCCAGTAGCATCAAAAATAATAAAATACTTTTTAAAAAATGTAAGGAGGTGAAAAATTTGTACATTGAAAAATACACGACCTTGCTGAAATAATTAAAGCAATGGAAAGACACCATGTTTGTGGATGGAAATTTTAATACTGCTAAGATGATCCAAATCAATTCAGTGTAATCCCTACCAAAATCCTAATGACTTTTTTCCCCCAGAAATAGAACTCTTCTTCTTAAAATTCATATGAAATCTCAAGGGACTCTGAATAGCTAAAACAAACTTGAAAGAGAACAAATGTGGAGGGCTCACAGTTCTTGATTTCAAAATTTACTACAAGGGCACAGTCATCCAAGCTGTGTGGTACTGGGGTAAAGACAGAATTACAGAGTAATGGACTAGAACACAGAGCCCAGAAATAAACCCTCATGTATATGGTCAAATGATTTGGGACAAGAGTGCCAAGACCATTCAATGTGGAAACAACACTATTTAATAGATAGTCCTGGGAAACTGTATGCATACATGCAGAAGAATGTAGTTGGACCCATACCTCATATCATACACAGAAAAGAACTCAAATTGGATAAAAACCTAAACAGATAGGAACTGAAACTATGAAACTCTTAGAAAAAAATAGAAGGAAATCTTCGTGAAATTGGATTTAGGGTTGAGTTCTTGGATATTACACCAAAAGCCCAGGCAACAAAAGAAGAAATAGATAAATTGGTCTTCACCAAAATGTATAACTTCTGTGCAAATATATTTGCAAATGACTTATCTAATAAATGATCTGAGAAGTGACTAATATTCAGAATATATAAAGAAGCATAACCCAACAAAAATAGAAACACCTCAATTCAGTGGACAAAGAAAAGGACTTGAATAGATATTTTTGCAAAGAAGTTATCTAAATGGCAAATAAGCATATGAAAAGATGATCATCATCACTAATCATTAGAGAAATGCAATTAAGTCCACAATGAGATACCACTTTATACCCATCAGAAGGCTGTTAACAAACAACAATAACAACAAACAGAAAGCAACAAGTGTTGGTGAGAATGTGGAGAAATTAGAACCCTTTTGCATCACTAGTGGAGCTGTAAAATGATGCAGTTGCTGGGGAACACAGTGATTCCTGAAAAAAAAATGAATGTGAAATGACCATTTGGTCTTGTAATTCTACTTCTGGATATATACCCCCAAAGAATTGAAAGCAGGTACTCAAACAGCTCATTATACATCAATTTGCAAGGTAGTATTATTCACAGTCGTTAAAAGGTGAATACAAACTAGATGTCCATCAATGGATGAATGGTGTATACATAAAATCAAATGTTTTTTAGTCTCGGAAAGAGAGGAAATTCTGAGTTCATGCTTCCAAAGGAATGAACCTTGAAATTAGCCTGACACAAAAGGACAGATACTGTTTAAGTCCACATATTTATACTTTGTAGAATAATCACATACCTGTGTAGAGATGGAAACTAAAATGGTTGGTACCAGGGTTTGGGAGGAGGAGGGGTTATTGTTTAATAGTTACAGTTTCAGCACAGGATGATGAACAAGTTGTGGAGATGGATAGCCGTGATGGTTGTACAACTACGTGAATGTACTTAAGGCTACTGAAATGTACACTTAAAATGTACTTAAATGTACACTTGAAACAGTAAAAATAGTAAAATAATTGTTAGGTATATTTTAAATAAAAATTAAAAATCAGTAGGCTGCTACATTCCACCCCTTCTGTATTCTACCTTTTATTCCTCTTGGGTTGTCCTCTCTGTTCACGTGGTGGCTTCCTCTCTTCCTTTGCTCACAGTGTCATCTTCTCTGTTCCCCACATGCTTCATCTGGAATACCTAACACTCCCTCTTCTCACTTCTGTGCATCTTAAGAGAAGTTCCTGGGGCTGCCTCAGGACTCTTTTCCTGATGTCTGCACGTCACAGTGCCCTCCATTTTGAAATAGAGTTAAGCAGATGAGTAAAACGGCAGGAGGGTGAGATAAAATTGTAGGTTGAGTGGCCAAGAAGGTCCACCCTGAGCATCCACAGTGTGGGGCCATAAATTTAATATATTATCTACATTTCACTGGTTGACCACAGAGGTGGGCCCCAAACCCAGACAGTACGCTCAAGTCCATGCTCTTCACTGCTCCCCACTTGTGCCTCTCAGACCCAAGGAGGCAAAGGGACCATGGCATTTAGGGAAAGGACTGAGTTATAGTTAGGCTGTGCCATTATTGAGTTTATGAACTCTAGTCATTCAGATGCTTCATTCAATACTAACATGATTGATAATATTACTTAATTTCTAAATTCTTAAAATTCAAAAGTCTGTTGTGTTTGTACTTTTAATTTTTATATGTTGTTTGCTCTTCTGTCTGCCTAGATTTGAAGTTCCTGAAAGTTAGGGACTCTCTTTTGCACATACTCTTCACACAGCCCACCCAAGATCTTGACTGTAGATTCACAGTGTTGTTGACTGGCTAGCAACAGAGGTTTAAAGGTCTTGGAACACATGGCATCAGGGTCACAATCAAAGGCAGAATCCTCCCCCCCCCCTTTTTTTAGGTTTATTTCTTTTTAAAGATTTGCTTGATTTATTTTGAGAGGGAGCACACAGGTGTGCACACACAAGTGTGGTGAGGGACAGAGAGGGAGGGAGAGAGAATCCCAAGCAGGCTCCACGCCCAACAAAGCCTGATACAGGGCTTGATCTCACAACTGATGACCTGATGTGAAATCAGGAGCTGGACACTAAACTGACTGAGCCACCTAGGTGCCCCTAAGGTTTATTTATTTGTTTGTTTATTTATTTGAGAGACTTAGAGACAGACAGAGAGTGCACACGAGCAGGGGGAGGGGCAGAAGGAGAGAGAGAGAGAATCTCAAACAGACTCCATGCTGACTGAGGAACCTGATGTGGGGCTCGATCTCATGACCCGAGCTGAAATCAAGAGTCAGAGGCTTAACTGACTGAGCCACAATGTGCCCCAAAGACAGAATCGTGATAGCTCACCTGCCTCCCACCGGGCAGCCTTCTCCCTTCCCCTCAGCCTGATCGTGGGTAAGGCTGGCTCCCCAGTAAGCAGGGCTCTGTATTCTGTTACAGGCACACATGGCCTTCAGAGATGTGGCTGTGGATTTCAGCCAGGAAGAGTGGATGCTGCTGAGCCCTGCTCAGAGATCCCTATACAGGGAGGTGATGCTGGAGAACTACAGCAACCTGGTCTCCCTGGGTAAGCCCTGGAATCTCTAAGGACTCACGTTCTTGCTGCTGGATGTTTTACGCTATGCTTAAAGCAGCCATCTTGCTTTCTGAGTTGGCCATTGTGCCCCTAACCTACAGCCACCTTGTTTTTTCCTTTCCTGTGAGCAGGAATTCCATTTTCTAAGCCAAAACTTATCACCCAGCTGGAGCAAGGGAAGGAAACCTGGGGAGAGGAGAGAACGTGCCCACCAGCCACCTGTCCAGGTGAGTGGGGAGTGCTGAGCAAACAGAGCCCAGAGCTGTGGGCAGCTGGGTGTGGGAGAAAGGAGGCATCACCCCAGTGCTGGAGAGTGCTCTTCTGACCTCCTGCCCTGTGGTGGTTGTTGCCTGGCATGGTCTCCCTTTTAGACCTTCATCCTCACCTGCAGGCAGGGCTTTCCTGGTGTCTCTCACCTCCGTCTGCCACTAGAAGCCTTTCTTCCTCCCACTGGGTTTGCCGTCTTTCCCTCACTCAGATCTCTTCCACAGTCATGGGCTTCTTTTTTCTTTTTTTTTTTTTTTTCTTTTTAAAGATTATGTGAGAGAGATAGCAAATGAGAGAATGAGAGAGAGAGAGTGCATGTGCATAAGCGGGGGGGGGGGGGGGGCAGAGGCAGAGGGAGAAGCAGACTCCCTGCTGAGCAGGGAGCCCAACTCGGGACTCAATCCCAGGACCCAGAGATCATGACCTGAGCCAAAGGCAGACGCTTAACCAACTGAGCCACCCAGGTGCCCTTGTGGGCTTCTTTCTGTTACTGTATTTTAAAAAGACTTTTAAAAAGACTGAGCAAGAAAGTAAGAAAAAAACCCAGCGAGCTACAGAAAGAAGACAGGCTTGCAGATGCCACCCTCTCTTTAAGTCCTCATGTGGCTTCTCCACGCATACACATCCTCGCTGTCTCTGCCTCCTCTTGGAAGGACGCTACTCACATCGTCTGAGAGCTCTACCCTCATGACCTTTTTAACCTGAATTACCTCTTAATTAAGGTTTAGCTTAATTACCTCTTTAAAGGCGCCGTCTCCAAATACAATAACACTCTGTATTGAATACTGGAATATAGATGTGTATACAGTTGGTTTTAAAAGTTCACTTCATTGGGGTGCCTGAGTGGCTCATTCATTAAGCATCTACCTTCGGCTCAGGTCCTGTTCCCAGGGTCCTGGGATCGTGCCCCGCATCAGGCTCCCTGCTCAGCAGGAAGCCTGCTTCTCCTTCTCCCCGTGTATGTGTTCCCTCTCTCACTGTGTCTCTCTCTGTCAAATAAATAAGTAAATAAAATCTTAAAAAACAAAGTTTGTTGATCAAGAAAATTGTGTTCAGGTTGGTCCACTACAATCACTACCTGGTGTCTCAAATTGTTTGGTCATTTATTGCCTTCAGGAGACTAAAACCAGCTGTGATAATACACTCAGTGTTAGCATCTTCTGCACATGAGGTACAATAAGAAGGAATTTCTGCTTCTGTGCTGATTTCTGTTTAGATTAATTGTGGAAATTAACAGAGCTTAAACTGGTCAGGGACCCCAGGAGGGAACATCTTTAAGGGAGTAGAGGACTATACTGTGTTTGTGTCATCCATTGCTGAAAACCTGTGGCCTCGTAGAAATTCTGGCCCAAAGTCATCCTCTAATAAATATGTGCTGGTGAGTGGAGGAACTCCAGGCATCTCACACACAAGATCTCTTCAGCCATCTTTATGCTGCCTTCTACAACTAGGGGTTCTCCATTCTGAATGACTGTTCTCTCCATCTGTCCCTTTGTTCTCAGGGGGAAATAGGGAAAGACCTGACACTTCCATACAGGTCCTCTGGTCAGATCTCTGTCAGTCAGTGAAAATACTTGCGGACACGGTTTCTGTCATGTGTATGGTGGTGAGGAGCTGGTTGCGGTAGCCGGGGAATACTCTCGCTTAGTGGCCCTATTTAAAAGAGCTGAAACTGTCTGTGGTGATTTTTATAGCTGGCTACATGGGAGAGGCTTGAGAGTGGATTTTCTGGGTTGTAATGGAAGAGACTGGAAAAGCATTTCATTTAAAGGAAGTCTTGAGACAAACCATAAGAGACTCTTATCTCAGGAAACAAACTGAGGGTTACTGGAGGGGAAGGGGCGCGAGGGATGGGGTGACTGGATGATGGACATTGGGGAGGGTATGTGCTATGGTGAGCACTGTGAATTGTGTAAGACCTGTACCCCTGAAACAATTAATACATTATATGTTAATAAATAAATAATATTTAAAAAATGAATTCTTGATTGGGTAGCTGTCAAGTTTTCAGCATTTTGAAGAGCAGGGAATTGGGTCCCACAGCAGACTGGGCAGACTTTCTTGGGCTGCCCCACTGAGTCTCAGTTCTAACTCTGACTTTTCCCTTCTGCAGCGGGACCAAAGCCGGAACTCCACCTCTGTCCTTTCTGCCCTTCGGATTTTTCCAGTCAGAAATTCCACATGCAGCACATGCTGTGTAATCATCCACCGTGGGTCTTCACGTGCCTGTGTGCAGAAACTCACGTCGAGCCAGGGGATCCGTGCCCAGGGGACCAGAAGCAGCAGCAACAAGCCTCAGATCAAGAGCCGTGGAGTGATAAAGCAGAAGGTCAAGAGACAGAAGTCGCCAAGCCTTTGTTTGGCAAGACAAAGAGGAGGACTTCGGGGACATTCTCTAGGCCACCCCAAAAGCAGTCAGTCAGCTCTAGGAGTGGCATCAGAGGCATGGAGATAGAGGCCAGCCCCACTCCGACGGGGAACCCTGAGGAAGCAGACAGACTGTTGAAGAGGATAGAAGTCTTGGGCTTTGGAACCGTCAACTGCAGAGAGTGTGGACTGGGCTTCAGCAAGATGACAAACCTGCTCAGTCACCAGAGGATTCACTCTGGGGAGAAGCCATACGTGTGTGGGGTGTGTGAGAAGGGCTTCAGCCTGAAGAAGAGCCTCGCCAGGCACCAGAAGGCCCACTCAGGGGAGAAACCGATTACGTGTAGGGAGTGCGGCCGCGGATTTAACCGGAAGTCAACGCTTATCATCCACGAGAGGACACACTCAGGCGAGAAGCCCTACATGTGCAGTGAGTGCGGGCGAGGCTTCAGTCAGAAGTCAAACCTCATCATACACCGGAGGACACACTCGGGGGAGAAGCCCTACGTGTGTCGGGAGTGCGGGAAGGGCTTTAGCCAGAAGTCTGCTGTCGTTAGACACCAGAGGACACACTTAGAGGAGAAGACCATCGTGTGCAGTGACTGCGGACTAGGCTTCAGTGACCGGTCGAATCTCATCTCACACCAGAGAACTCACTCCGGGGAGAAGCCTTATGCCTGCAAAGAGTGCGGGCGCTGCTTTAGGCAGAGGACGACCCTGGTCAACCACCAGAGGACACACTCCAAAGAGAAGCCTTACGTGTGTGGAGTGTGTGGGCACAGCTTTAGCCAGAACTCAACCCTCATCTCGCACAGGCGGACACACACCGGGGAGAAGCCTTATGTGTGCGGGGTGTGTGGGCGTGGCTTTAGTCTGAAGTCACACCTCAACAGACACCAGAACATACACTCAGGGGATAAGCCCATCGTGTGCAAGGATTGCGGGCGAGGCTTCAGCCAGCAGTCAAATCTCATCAGACACCAGAGGACACACTCAGGTGAAAAGCCCATGGTGTGTGAGGAGTGCGGGCGAGGCTTTAGCCAGAAGTCAAACCTCGTAGCACACCAGAGGACACACTCAGGGGAAAAGCCGTACGTGTGCAGGGAGTGTGGACGGGGCTTCAGTCACCAGGCGGGTCTCATCAGGCACAAGAGGAAGCACTCGAGGGAGAAGCCTTACATGTGCAGGCAGTGCGGACTGGGCTTTAGCAACAAGTCAGCTTTAATCACACACAAACGGGCACATTCAGAAGAGAAGCCATGTGTGTGCCGAGAGTGTGGCCAGGACTCTATCCAGAAGGCACACCTCCTCTTACATCAGGTGACACACCAGGGGGAGAAGCCTTACGTGTGCAAGACGTGCGGCCAAGGCTTTAGCCACAAGTCCCACCTCGGCAGACACAGGAGGATGAAATCTGTCCACTACAAACCGCCACTCCAGCCTGACCCTGAGGCCTGTACAGGACAATCTCCTGACCTCTTACACTCTCTTTGAGAGTGAAAGTGGTAGCAAGGACTAAATAAATCATCCAGATTGTGACACTTCCATGAAATGGAGTAAAGAAGTGCATTCTAGGAGCAGTCAGAGGACATTTGACTTAGTTCACTTTCTCCACTAAGTCTTCATGTTTTGGGGCCTTTTGTTCTAATAAACATTGCTTCTTTACAAATCTGTAACCTTGACTACATACCTCATTCACTCATCTGTAAAGATAAGGGACAAGGAGTGGTACAGATAGTTGGAATTCTCTAAGGCCACTCTTCCGCAAGAATTCAATTCCTTGGAAGACAGGAACCTCTGAGTCACTAGAATATTTACTGGAAAGTCTGGTCCTTGGTAGAGGGGGGAAATGGAGGAACCGTATTCAGGGATATCAGGTGAAGGGAGGGAATCTTCCGGGTTTCTGCCCAAAAACATGGCCTCCTCTAGCAGATCCACTTCGATCTATAGCTACCCTCTTCTGCTGACATCCCTGACGGCCCCCTTTCTCACTTCTCTCCTCCTAGCTCTGAAATGTCTCTGCTGTTGCCTTTGCTGAATCATCCCCTAATCATGTTAAATGCTTTTTCTTAGGCTTTATTTAGTCCCTGGTCCTACCACCATGGAGACCCTCCAACAGTACATTGTAACACTCCAGTCCCTCGCACCTGGAGTCTTTCAGCTGTGACCAACCAGTTCTTTCATCTCAGAGCCTGGAGTCTCCAGTCACATTCCTGTCAGACCACCAGAAACATGGAGGCTCTCCAGCCACCCCCAGCCACACCACCTCAATGGCACTCCAGTGATATAATGGCCTTTAATAACCACATGCTCCCCTCAGTCCTCCAGTAACAGGGAAAAGACTCTTGGATCCACTCCCCCAGATCAGTCCTGGAATACCAGGGTTTAGAACTTATAGTCATGTTGGGGTGCCTGGGTGGCTCAGTAGGTTAAAGCCTCGCTTTCGGCTCAGGTCATGATCTCAGGGTCCTGGGATCGAGCCCCACATCGGGCTCTCTGCTCAGCAGGGAGCCTGCTTCCTCCTCTCTCTCTGCCTGCCTCTGTGATTTCTGTCTGCCAAATAAATAAAATCTTTAGAAAAAAAAAAGAACTTACAGTCATGTTCCTCAGCTTTCCATCCCAGGCCCAGGCCCCATGCCAGCCATCCAGGAACTGGTCCAAGGTCCTTTAGCCACACACCCTCAGCAGTTCTCCAATTGCAAGTTTAAAGATACTCAGCCATATTTAAAGACTCCTAACCATACTTTCACAGTGTTCCAGTCCAAAGTCCATTTGCTCAAAAAAACGAGCTTTAAGATAATGACCCATCTCAAGGACAGAGCTGTAAAACACCCCCCCCCCCCTTTATAAAAAGGCAGACTGCCACGCGCAGCACCTCACTTGGATGTGTCTGGAGTCTTGGAACCTTGACTACCCTACGTTCTTCTACAAAGGGACCTTCAGAGCTTGTTTGGAGGTTCTAGCAGGGGAGCGCAGCTACTCGTATACCCTTGACCAAAGAACAGTCCTCTATCGGGGAAGGTCGTCCTCTTCGACTGAGCATGCAGCCTCGGGAGGGACGCACTTGGAGCAGTGAGGGAGGGAGGGGACAGCTCTGGTGACAGATGTTGCAGCCTGATCGTCCTCACATCCTGTAAACCCTTTTTTAAGATTTAAGAAGATTAACTATATAGCTCCTAGACTCTCAACTACACAAAACATCCTCCTACAGCACCCTGGCAACCCAAACAAGAGAGAGCCTTCACTTGAAGAGCTCTATAGACGTTTTATCTAATGGAGTAAACTCCTGTAAGAGGCATGGGAAACATGAGTTTGTAGTAGAAACACCAGCCTGGCCTGAAAAGGACAGAGAAAAATCCCTACTTTTTCCTCTTTTTAAAGATTCTTATTTGAGAGAGAGCATGAGCAGAGAGAGGGGGCAAGGGAGAAACAGACTCCCCACTGAGCAGAAAGCCAGACACAGGGCTCGATCCCACAACCCTAGGATCACGAGCCAAGGCAAAGGCGGATGCTTAAGTGACTGAACCACCCAGG
This sequence comes from Meles meles, assembly GCF_922984935.1. Lineage (NCBI taxonomy): Eukaryota > Metazoa > Chordata > Mammalia > Carnivora > Mustelidae > Meles > Meles meles. The sequence continues at coordinate 39,882,282 of NC_060081.1, read as the reverse complement.
TGCCCCCAAATCCCTACTTTTCTATAAGCAGGGAGGCAGGCAGAGAAAACTAAGCAGCAAATACAGGTTATTTTGTACAGAAAAGGAAGAATAAGTGTAGACATAAAATCAATTGATAATCACTGCCAGAGAGCAGTACTGGACACTAATTAAGGAACTGGGGGCATGTGCCCAGCTGAATTTCAAAATGTCTGAACTGGTACCTGCTGTACATCTGTCATTTCTCCATTTTTTTAAATAGAAGCGTTTATTGTGATATTTTATCCCCAAATCAACATTGAAGGTCAGATACAAGTCTTCAGCCCTCAAGTCTTCTGATAAAGAATCATCTACGCTTGGACATGGGTTAGATAACAAGATTCTGAACTTTAGAGTCAATGCCATAATGAAATAAGACTTTGAGGGTCTTAGGAATGAGTGTATTTTCACATGGGATGGACATGAAGTTTGGTGTTCAGATGGTAGATGGTGCAGATAGTCTCCAAGATGGTTATTATCAATTCCTTCACATATGTGTGTGTGAGAGAGAAAGAGAGAGTCTAATTACCCTCCCCATGGATCTGGATTGGCCTTAGGTATTTGCTTGATCAAAAGAATATAGGAGAAATGATATTATGGGACTTCTGATGTTAGTCCATGAAAAACCTTATGGTTTCTACGCTGATTCCCATTTTTGTGCTGTGAAAAAAGCCACACTGAGAGACCTCATCGAGGTATTCTGGTCAATAGCCCTAGCTCAGCTAGCCAACAGTTAACGTCAGCTGCAGTTACGTGATAGAGCTGTCTTGGAAACCCCCTTCTGCTGCTCCTTCACACCTCAAGAGAGAACCGTTCAGCTGAGCTCAGTCAGTCTATGGAACTGTGAGGGATGATGACAATCAAATTGTCTTTAGCCCTAAATTTTAGCATTGCTGTTATATAGCTATAGATAATTTTAACACCTTTGAAACACGGGGCACCTAGGTGGCTCAGTGGGTTAAAGCCTCTGCCTTCAGCTCAGGTCATGATCCCAGGGTCCTGGGATCAAGCCCTGCATCGGGCTCTCTGCTCAGCAGGGGAGCCTGCTTCCTCCTCTCTGTCTGCTTGCCTCTCTGCCTACTTGTGATCTCTGTCTGTCAAATAAATACATAAAATCTTAAAAAAAAAAAAGAAACATAGGACTGACTTTTCTACCTATGACTCAAAATCTTGAAGCCATAGTGAAAATAGGTCGAGTTTTGCTACACAAAAATAAATTCTGCAAGACAACCCACACCTTCAGCCAAAACCAAAGACAAACTGGAGGGACATACTGAAGTCCATAATATAGAGAGACCTACAAAATATCTCTGGAAACGGAGTTTTTAAAATCAACAAAAGGGGTGCCTGGGTGGCTCAGTGGGTTAAGCCTCTGCCTTTGGCTCAGGTCACGATCTCTGGGTCCTGGGATCAAGCCCTGCGTCGGGCTCTCTGCTCAGCAGAGTGCCTGCTTCCCTCTCTCTCTCTGCCTGCCTCTCTGCCTACTTGTTTGTGATCTCTGTCTGTCAAATAAATAAATAAATCTATACTGACTGTATGATCAGACTCAGATCACAGTGTACAAAGTCTTTTTTCATTTGAAAATGTCCTTAATGTCAATGAAGATACAAATGAAAACCCACAGCAAGATTTACACCTGTCAGACTGGCCAAAATTCCAAAAGTTGAAAACATACTCGTGTAATAGACTATGGAAACAGGGACAATTACGTGTTAGTCTTGGGAGTATAAATTGGCACAAGTTACAGCGGGCAACCTAGTGATATCTACCAAAATTATGAATTCATATTCCCCTTATGAGCCCATAAACTCAATGGAATTTATCCGATAGCTGTACATGTGTATGTGCGAAATGATTTACGGAGTTCTTCAGTGCAGTAGTAACTTCAACTTTTAGTAAAGAAGACAACATTCACCAGTAGAGGAACTAATTAAAGTAAACCATGCGTAAATAGAACAAGATGCTGTGTATTGTCAAAGAATGGGAAGCATCATTATGTTCTGACATGTGGAGATCTCCAAGATCAACCAATGGAGGGAGGGTTAGGGAAAACAGTTTGAGAGTGTTAACAGCCATTGTGCTATGTTTTACATTAAAAAGCAGAACATATTTTTAGAAAATAAGAGCTAAGTTGAAAGACTACACTTCCAGTTTCAAAACTTACTAAAGCTAGAGCAACAATCAGTGGCATTTCAGGAACAGAAGCCCCACGGCAGAATTTTCTTCCAAAATAGCCCAAGAAATGCAGCTTTTCATACAAATTCATGCAAAGAGTTTAAGTTTTGCACCTAAACTTATACACTTGGATTTTCTTCTAAAATGGCCTAGAAAGATGTTTTTCATCCAAATTAGCACAATAAGTGGGATTTTCTGTCTGTAATACTACACCATGATTTTGGAAATACAGTTTTTCATCCAAATTTATTAAGTTTTATGGGTTTTTGGAAATAATTCGTATGCCAAACTTCTCTCTCTCTCTCTCTTTTAAGATTTGTTTATTTATTTGAGAGAGAGGGCAGGAACAGGGCAGCAAGGAGCAAAGGGAAAGGGAGAAGGAGGATCCTAATATGCAGGACCTGGGATCTTGACCTGAGTCAAAGGCACTCAATGGAGCTACCAGGCACCCCGCCAGACTTTTCTAAGATGACAAAAAAGTATGACTTTCCATCTAAGTATGCTCAGACTGAAGGGTAGTGTGGTTATAAATGCTATGCTACATTATTTTAACAAACTACCTAGAAATACACTTTCTCATCCGAACTCATTCAAATCATTGGTTTTGGGGGGCACAAATTCTTCATCAAATTGTCCTCCCAAATGGACAAGAAACATGAATTTTAAAATCCAACTTCATATAAATAATGGAGCTTTGGGAAATCAGTCATATGCCACATGTTTGTCCCAGATGCCCCGCTAATGTGGTATTTTCATGTACATCTGTTCAAATTTGGGGTCTTATTGAAACTAGGTCCTACATTGGATTTTTTTTTTCTAAATTATGCCAAACATGTGATTTCTGACCCAAATTCACTCAAATCTTGGTATCTTTTGGACATAAGTATTATGCAAGACTTTTCTTCTAAAAGATCTGGAAATGTGATTTTTCACATTGTCTCAAATAGTTTGTTGGTAGGTTTTTTTTTTTCGGGGAGGACATAATTTCTGTGCCAGATTGTCTTCCAGAGTGGTCTAAAAATGTGACATTTCATCCAAATGTCCTCAACTGGTAGGAGGTTTTTTGGGTAGGCCCTGTGCCAGGTTGTTCCTTGCAAATGGCCATAAAATATTTTTTATTAAAATTTACTAATATCATGAGGTTTATTAGATGTAAGTCCTGTGGCATATTTTCTTATAAAGTGGCCCTTAAACATATTTTTAAACCTAAGTTCATTCCGGGACACCTGGGTGGCTCAGTGGGTTAAGGCCTTTCTTTGCCTTCGGCTCAAGTCATGATCCCAGGGTCTTATGATCGAGCCTCGCATCGAGCCTCACATCAGGCTCTCTGCTCGGCAGGGAGCCTGCTTTTCTGTCTCTCTCTGCCTGCCTCTGCCTACTTGTGATCTGTGTCTGTCAAATAATAAATAAAATCTTAAAAAAAAAAAAACCAAATACCTAAATTCATTCCAAAATGCAGTTTTTTTCCCATAAAGTGGGTTCTTATAGATATGAGTCCCATGACACTTTTTTTTCTTCCAAAATGGTTTAGACTCTTTTTTATAAATTAGTTTTATTAAAGACTTTATTTATTTGACAGAGAGAGATCACAAGTAGACAGAGAAGCAGGCAGAGGTGAGGGAAGCAGGCTCCCTGCTGAGCAGAGAGCCCAATTTGGGGCTCGATCCCAGGACCCTGAGACCATGACCTGAGCTGAAGGCAGAGGCTTTAACCCACTAAGCAACGCAGGCGCCCCGCAAAATGGTTTAGAAAGATGACTTCTCATTCAAATTTTCCCCAAATGTATTTTTGGCCATAATCATATGCCATATTTTCCCTCCAAAATGGTGCAAAAATAAAATATTTTATCCAAATCTCCTAAATATTGGGAAGGTTTTGGACATTAATGCTTCACCATATATTTTCCAAAAAATTTTAAATCCATATTCAAATTGTGGCATTTTCTGGATATATATATTATGGCAATTTTTTCTTCAAAATGGTCCAGAAATATGATGTTTAAATTCAGATTATCCCAAAATTTAGATTATTTGGATATAAATCCTATGTTAGATTATTATTTGAAAATGGCCTAGAAATACAATTTTCTAATCAAAATTTTTATAAGTAATAGATTTCTGCATTTTTTGTTACTCTTTGATAGTTTTTAAGTCCTAGCATAGTGAATTACTGTTTAGATTAGGTGTAAGTACTGGTGGACAAAAAAAGTTTAACACACAAGTTTATACCTTATTTCCCAATATAAATCATTCTCAGTTTCTGAGTATGTGTGAAGCTGAACATCTTTTATCCCAATGAGATTTCTTAAATGCACATATTTGTTCTTTGTATTGAGGCTAGAGGATTGTTCTTTGTTTTTTGTTCTCTAGAGCCTGGCGTTATTTCTTGTATTTTCACATTTCTTCAACAGTAATGAACACCTAGTTCATGAAAAGATTTATGTACTAAAAATTAACCAAGAATGCTTCAGGTTCTGAACATCCTATCATTTTTCTGAAATGAAACACTTTTTTTTTTCTTTTTCAAATTTTTATTTAAATTCCAGTTAGTGAACATACAGTGCAGTACTGGTTTCAGGAGTAGAATTCAGTGATTCATCACTTACATACAACAACACCCAGGGCCCATCATAACAAGTGCCCTCTTTAATACCCATCACCCATGTAGCCCATTCCTTTCTCACCTCCCTCCATCAACCCTGTTTGTTCTCTATCAGTAAGAGTCTCTTACAGTTTGCTTCCCTCTCTCCTTTTCTTTTTTCCTCCTTTCCATATATTCTCTGCTTTCTTTCTTAAATTCCACATATGAGTGAGATCATATGTGTAAGGGCCTATTCAGCCAGAGCACCCCCACCCCGGTTGAACTGCCATTTTGTTGTAAAACTTAAATTGACCTTGCCCTACCCAGGGCAACTTACTTAAAGCAAATCAGGGAAACCAGTCCCAGGTAACAGCCCAAATAAAAGGGTGGGTCAGGTCAGGTGGAGACATTCAATCAGTGGGGGTACATACTGTCTCCTAGCTACCAAGGTGATGGGCTAGTTTCCATGGCTACTGTGGGGGTGAATTGTAATTCAGTTAGACACCTGTGTGTGGCCAGACCCAACTACATGGCCTTTGCTCTATAAAAGTTAGTCTGGAGAGCAGGGAGGGGTCGTCCTTTCTGTAAGGGGCGGCCCCAAACGGTCTGTCTGTTTGACGATCGGTTTGATTCTTGATGCTTGGCGCAAAATAAAGCTTTGCTTGACTTTCGCTTTGTATCAGTCTTGCTCCTTTAATCACGGACCCATTATTGGGGGACCCAACAATATGGTATTTGTCTTTCTCTGACTGACTTCTTTGACTTAGCCAAATACACTATGGCTCCATCCATGTCATCCCAAATGGCAAGATTCCATTCTTTTTTCACATCTTCTTTATCCATTCATCTGTCGATAGACATTTGGGCTCTTTCCATATTTTGGCAATTGTGGATAATGCTGCTATAAGCATTTGGGTGCCTGTGCCCCCTTTGAATCTGTGTTTTTTTATCCTTTGGGTAAATACCTAGGGGTAGAATTGCTGGGTCATAGGGTAGTTCTATTTTTAACTTTTTAAGGACCCTCCATTTCTCTGAGAGTGCTGTGGCATTGTATCTTACCTGCTGAACCTGGAAAAGATTGACCCCACGGACAAACCTTTAGTGAAACTAAGAAAAAAAAAGAGAAAAGATGAAAATAATATCAAAGAGAGGACATTACTACTGGCCTCATGGAAATAAAAAGGAGTCTAAGGAAATATTATGAACAATCGGATGCTGTTCAACAAATTAGAAAACCCAGAGGACAAGGCCAAATTCTAGAAAAAGACCACCTACCAAGATTTACCTAAGAAGAAGTGCAAAATCTGAACAGTTCTAAAACAAGAGATAAAATCAACAATTTTTTGAAGTCTGGCATGGATGTAAGAATCTCAGAAGCACAGATATGAACAGGGTTACTCAGGTCACTTCAGAGCACATGGATGGGATAATAGTAAGGAAGTCAGCTTTGCCCTGGGATAAGTTAAATTCCTTTACCTACTCAACTGGATTGGAGGAGTGAGCCTACCGGCCTGCTTGGCATCCATGCTCCTTGGAGCATGGGGAAGAACCGCCCAGCCCAGCCCAGCCCAGCCCCACAGGCCCAGCATCAACAGGAATGGGAGGAAGTGCCCATATCTACCAACCCTGCTGGTCAGCCATCTATTAATACCGACCACCCACAAAGCCCCAGCAGTCACCGAAGAAGATCAGCCATATTACATGTAACCTGTGTAAGTGAGCACAATACCAATGGGAACAGAAGGCAAGCTGAGGACAAAGCAGGAGCTGACCCCATAACACCCACCCCCTCCCATGGGATGTATGTGGCATTCCTCAGGCACTCTTGGCTGCCCTTGAGGAAAAACAAACAGTTGATTTACAGAGATTACAATCCTGCAAGATAGGAATCTCCCCCCATTTACAAAAGGTTTAGCAATTTACAAGAACAAAGCCTTTCTACCAATGGCCTAGGTTCCAGAAGGGAATGTGGATAGATTAAAAATCCTTATCATCCATGGCCCCTTGAAAGATACCTGAACCTGGCAAAGTGTAATGTTCCTCCAGGAAGCTCCCAGCTATCTTAATGTCAATGCCTTGCTAAAGGCAAAAAAAACCCCTTAACTTGACAATCCGCCAGGCCCCTGTGTATCCTGTGAATCTTTAACAGATGAAAATCCTTTCAAAAACCTCCCTTTCCCTTATCTCCCCCAACCCCATAGTATATAATTAGCCACCCCTCACAGCCCAGGCAGCCCCTCTTCCTGCCACGGGTCCTGTCCCCTGTGCTTTAATAAACCACCTATTTGCACCAAAGACATCTCAAGAATTCCTTCTTAGTCATCTGCTCCAGACCTACCCCCCTGAACCTCACCTATATTCCAAAACCCCATCAACACCACATCTGGCAGCCAAGCACACATATATTTGATTGTGTCCAAGTGGTTAAAGAGAATAAAAACCCTTCCAGTTGTTCCCTTGGGGAAAAGATGGATCATTAGGAGAGTTCCGTGGATGAAATGTTTACACACCATTTACATTCACAGTTTTCAGTAACTAGATTGTGTGAATAATGAAATGGAGATAACAAATGGCATAGCTTAACATACATTTTTGGCAAAAACTGGTGAGTTTATATCCATAGGAGGAGAGTGTACCAGTTCAAATTCATATTTCCTTCGTAAACAAGGGGTCTCTCCCTGAAACATCAGTATGAGCCCTCACTGAGAAAGAAACATGGATAAATTAAGGCAATTAGTCTATTATTAAGGTGAATCCCAAAGACCTGATCTAAAAAGAAAGGGTGGAGGAGGGTAACTCAGGAGAGGTGGGGGAGGGGTGGGAGAGGAGGCACAGGAGGAGGAGAAGGGGGAAGGGAGGCAGAGGAAAGTTGGGGGTGGGGGAGGGAGGGAGAGGAGGAGGGAAGAGGTAAAGGGCAGGAAAAGTAGGAGAGGTGGAAAAGGGGAAGATGGAGATAAGGGGCAGTAGTAAGAAGGGAGGAGAAATTTAGGAGAGTGGGCAGTGAAGCTGAGTTTGCAATATTTAGCCAATTCCATGAAGACATCTAGGTCTAATCTAAGACATACTAGACCAGGTTTGCATCCTAGTAAAAATCTTGCATGACCCATGCCCCAAGAAGGATGTTTCAAGAAATGTATACAATTCTAGGCTTCTTTTGTCACTGAATGGTCAGATGTTTTTAAGTACTTTCCCAGTAGAAACCACCAATCTCTTGGGACACGCGGGGCTATGGATTCCCACCACATGCAAATTCCCAGTTCTAGCTGATGGAACAAAAGGCCTTCAAACTTAGCAGAAGGAAAGAAGCCAGAGGAACCCCCCCCTCGGAACTACCCTCCTGGCCCCGTGCCATGTTCTCCTGAGCCCCCTCCTCCTTTCCTGGGACAAACACCCAGCAGTGTGCGGAGGCTGGTTCCTCCCTGGAAAGGCCAAAGACTCTGCATTTCTCTGTAAAATTTAAAGCCTGAAAACATTTGTTCATGCCTTGGGGATCAAAAAGAAGGGGAGGGATGAATGGAGAAAGGACACTTTTTGCCTATGTCTTTTATGTAAAGGAAACTTTCTAAAGTAGTTTACCTTTAAGGCCCCAAGGCCAGGACACCTGGAGCTGGGGCTCTGGCTGCTACTTAGTGGGGCCCACCAGCCACAGGAGAAGACACTTTCAGACTGGAGGATCCAGGCTCCCAGTGTCCTTGTTGTGTGGAACTCAGAATACAGTGACCTCTAACTATTTCATCACATAGAACAGAAGTTTCTAGAACACTGTGAACACAGCTGACTCATGGGTCACATAGAAACCAGCCATAGTGAACACCATTTTACATTAAAATACTCTAGGTTATGGATAGCTTGAAGGGTCTCAGTTTGCAGAAGTCCTTCATGTTTTCTACTGAAAATCCTCATGTCATTTTATGGAGGCCAAGAAAAGCAAGGCTGTACCCACCTCAAGTCTAACCTTGACATAAGTACAGCCATCTCGGCCCCGGCAGCCATCTTAGGCCTCCATGACCGGTAAATGACCCCTGCTCCAGGAAGACTGACCAGAAACCGGTTTTGAAAACAAAACACCATACCAAAAACCAATTAGGAAAGGTAACTCAACGAGGTATTAAGTCATGTCAGGAGTAGGATAGTTTGACGTTGTAATAAATCATGTCAGAAATAGGATAGCTTAACACTGTAATAGATCACAAGAACATAGGGATGTGGTCATGGCCCAATCACCTGCTGCCAAATCCACCCCTACTCTGTCTTTAAAAACTCTGACTATGATCTGGTTTGGGATCCAAGTCCCTACTCCTCTGTGTTGGGTATACTTGGGCCCAAGCTTAAGCTTGCTGAATAAATCCTCATGTGTTTACATCGGTGTTGGCTCCTTGGTGGTCTCTCAGATGCGAAAACTCAGGCACAACAATTTTTGGCACCTCAGTTGAACAGTGTTTGGAGGAAAAGTTACCAGAATGTTGATATCACTTGATCAGGGCAGTTTTTATTCCTCTTATCGTAGCATACTGTTAAAAATCCTGTTCTCCATTAATAATTTATTGTGTAACACCCTTAAGTCTTCAAGAAAAAAAATTTTTTAATTTATTTATTTGAGAAAGAGAAAGTGTCCAAGTAGGAGGATTGGTAGGCAAGGGAGAGGGAAAAACAGGCTCCCCATGGAGCAGGGAGCCTCAAACGGAGCTCGATCCCAGGACCTTGAGATCATGACTTGAGCCGAAGGCAGATGCTTAACCAACTGAGCCACCCAGGAGCCCCAGGAAAGTGATTTCAAAAGACACAGCACGTTGTGTTTGCCATCACCATAATTAAAATCATGCCAACTGCTAAAAACCAGGAATACCAATAGTCATTCCACGACACACAAAGATCTGAGGCTTAGCATAAATATTTTTGGAACATCTGACAATTTAACACTCTGTTAGTGTTTTCCTTTCTCCATTTCTAGTAAATCTGACCCATAAAGGTCTCCCTCTTCCAGCCACCCAAACCCGTTTAGGGGACACTTGGCGGCATTCTGTTATGTGGCAGCTATACTGACCCAGACTCAGACTTCCCCTCCAGTGCTTGGATAAGCCAGTGGCTCCAAGTACTCCCAGGGACACCAGGGAATACTATGAGTTCTAAGAAGGCTAAGGAATGGAGACCTTCATTTCTTGTGTATCTGCTTTCTTCTCTTCCCTATAGCTTGTCACAGGCTCTGCTGGATCAGAGTTGGGCATACCCACATCCTGCACATGCCTTCAGTTCTTCTTGGTGCGTGCAAGAAGCTGCATGCCTGTCCTCTGGCCTGAGTGTGAGCTGTGGGTGGCAGAGCCTGGAGCACAGGGAAGCCCATCCTCCTGAGGAGCGAAAGACAGAAGGGATGCATTCTAAGCAGTCACCATTGGGGGCACCTTCGTGCAGACCCCTCCAGCAGCTCTGACAGAGTGTGGAGGGACACAAAGGTGGGGGTGGGAACCTGGAGGAGGGCAGTTTCATCAGACTATAAGAGATGACCTTGACTAAGCCAGTGGTTGCAGGAAGAGGAGAAAAGAGAGCCAGGAACAGTTTAGGAGACCCGGTCTGCTAGGCTTGGTGACTGGATGTGAACGGCGGAAAGGGGGAGCTGGGGCCAACTGCCAGGCAGCACACTTGGGCCCCTCGGGGGCTCCCAGCTGGGACAGGGAATAAGCAACAGGGCAAGGTCTTGGGACCAGGGTTTACCCTGCTTCTGAACCCGATCCTTGAGCTCTCTAAGGGATAGAAATTGACAAGAGGGGGCGCCTGGCAGGCTCAGTTGGAAGAGGAAGCAGCTCTTGATCTCATGAGTTGTGAGTTGTGGTTCCGCCTTGGGTGTAGAGATTACTTAAAAATAAAATCTTTTTAAAAGGGGGGAATTGCCTGGGTGGCTCAGTCTGCAGAGCCTTGGACTCTTGATTTCAGTGTTGTGAGTTTGAGCCCAGCCTTGGGCATGGAGTCTACTTAGAAATAAAAATGAAAAAAGGAAGAAAGGGAAGGAAGGGAGGGGAGAGGGAAAGGGGGAGGAATACCTTTTGATTGGAGAAGTTCGATTTCCCTGTAAATCTGGACTCTGATTTTAAGGAATTTAAGAAAAAAGCAGGAGAAGCAGGTGAAATAAGAGATGCTTCCCAAGGTATTTCTTGGTCTATGGAGTAAAACCAGGATATCATTTTTATAAGGAGATAGATTTCAATATATTATTGAGCAAAAATATTTATGTAAAATAGTCTATGTGTAGAGGGATGTTTAGAAAACTATGTCTGGGGATGCCTGGGTGACTCAGACTTTAGGTAAAGCATGGGACTCCTGATTTCAGCTCAGGTCATGATCCCAGGGTTCTGGGATTGAGCCCCATGTCAGGCTCCCTGCTTAGTGGGGAGTCCGCTTGAGATCCTCTCCCTCTGCCCTTTCCTCTCCCCGAACACCCCACTCATGTGTGCTCTCTATAAAAGAAATAAATAAATCTTTAAGAAATTAAAAAAAGGTATTATGCTAAGCTAGATAAGTCAATCAGAGAAAAATAATTATCATACGATCTCACTGATATGAGGAATTTGAGAAGACAGAGGATCATAGGAGAAGGAAGGAAAAATGAAACAAGATGAAATCAGAGAGGGAGACAAACTATAAGAGAATCTTAATCTCAGGAAACAAACTGAGAATTGCTAGAGGGGAGGGCTGTGGGAGGGATGGGGTGACTGGGGCATGGATATAGGGGAGGGTATGTGCTATGGTGAGTGCTGTGAATTGTGTAAGACTGATGATTCACAGACCTGTACCTCTGAAACAAATAATTATATGTTAATAAATATGTTATTATATGTTAATTATATTTTAATAAAAAAATAAAAGAAAACTATTCTGGATGGTGGTATTTCATTTCATTTCATTCTTTGAGTTTTCTGCATTGTTTTAGTTTTTTTTTTTCTTACAACAAACACATAATGCTTTACACAATTATTTCTATAAGAGAAATAGTAAATTACTCAGGCTGTTAACATTTGATGAGGCTTAAATATCAACCTTAACTATAAATGTGGCAAAAAGCAAAACATGCAACATTACCTGTCTTAGAGCAACACATAAACCCACAAATCCAGGATATTATTTGGAATTTAAAATATTTACTTTGAAATTTTTTAGTTGTAAGAGTCAATACCCAAATATTTTATAGTCTACTGACATACATACTTTCATTTTTATCTACAAACTTACAGCAGAATTATCAGATAAAAAAAAATAAGAACTGTGATTTTCAAACTTCACGGGCCAGACACCCAGCCACGAAACTTTGCCCATACCAAAAAGCCCGCAATGTATTACATCAACAACTATTTTTGAGAACCTACCACACACCAGAAACTGGAATTAGGCACCAGATGCAGCGCCCACGTACGTTCAGTGTCCCAGGGAGTTTGGGCATATGGCCAGGCCAGTTCACAACGGACTGGTCACTTGTGCTGGAGGGAGAAGCAGATGCCATTGTGGCAGGTGGTGGAGGAACAGGAGGGGCAGCCAGAGGTGCGCAGGCCCAGAGCTGAGCAAGCACGCCCAGGGAACTTTTTTAGGCCCAGGTGTGGGAGTGAGGAGCAGCAAGGAGAGAGGCCGGGGCGATGGCTGCAGCCACTAATCCAGGAGTCACCTGCCAACATGGGGAGGGCATTGGGATTTCTCATGAGAACAACTGCGGGCTACTTGGAGAAAGGCAGGACACAAGGCAGGACAGGAGGAAGAAGGCTACAAGGGGCCCAGAGCCTGTGGATGGGGGCCTGAGCAAGGTGTCGGGATGGGACCCCAGAGCCTGGCATCCTAGCAGGTGCAGTGTGGGGGTCCCGGCCACAGATGCAGCTGGAGGCTCAAGAACAACGGGCAGGCGTGGCCTCCAGGGGCGCAGGGGGCGGGTGTGATAGAGCCAAGGTGAAGTGTCTGAAAGCCTGCTATGCCCAAGTCAAAGCCTCCAGGAAAGAGAACAAGATGGAGGGAGTGAAATGAGAAATTCACTGACTTGTCACTAACTCCTTCCAAGAGGAAAGAAAATGCATAGTGATGGGCCATGCGTAGAGGAGGGAGCTGTAGAACACTGTAGAACAGTGTAGAACAGTAACTGTAGAATAGTAACTCCCGAATGGCACAACCTGAAAGTTACAGGACTTCCAGCCTGAGAAATAACCCAAGCAGCAGAAAGGGCTCCCAGCTGCATCCAGGGCAGGCAGAGATTTCTGTCTCTGCTGTGTAACTCCTCTTTGAAGGAGAAGAAGGAACATAGTCCTGGGACATCCAAGGGAAAACAAACAATAAATTAAAGCAGTGTGTTTGTCAGGGTTCTCCAGAGAAACAGAGCCAACAGTACAGTGTAGAAAGGAGAGAGCTTTATGGTAAGAAATAGGCTCATGCTCTTAGGAAGGCTGAGAACCCTCATGACGTCCATCTGCAAGCTGGAGGTCCAGGAAAGCCAGTGACATAGTTCCAGTTTGAGTCCAAACTCCTGAGAACCAGGAGCACCACGGTGGAAGTCCCAGTCCAAGGGCAGGAGAAGACTAATGTCTTCTCAATAGTCAATAGTCAAGTGGGCAGTGAATTCTCCCTTCCTCCATCTTTTTGTTCTATCCAGCCCTCAACAGATTGGGTGATGCTCACCACATCGGGGAGGATCATCTGCTTCACTCAGTGCACCAACTCAAATGCTAGTCTCATCCAGACACACCCAGAGATAAGGTTTCACCGAATATCCGGACACTCCATGACCCAGTCAGGCTGACCCATGAAATTAACCATTCTAGGCAGCTTTTCCAAAGACAGGCATGGTGGCTGGGGGTGGGTGCCGGGTGGGCTAAAGTGAGGAAAATAGAAAATCATGTGTGAAGCTACATTTCTCTGTGCACGTTGGTAGAGTCCTGGCCAATCTCAGATTCTGCCTAACTCACTCCACTCCCACAGGTGCAGTATGAAAGTGGGTGCCCTGGACACACAGGGACAGTTAGGAGATGGGGAGGGATGTAGACGGAAGGAGAGCCTGGGGTTGCTTGTCTTAGTGAGAAGTGGATTGTCGTGGGCAGGCAGTCTGAGATGGGAGAGCACCTGAGAGCTCTATGGGCATCTGTGATTTTTTTTTTTTTGATTACTATCTAAAGATAACACTGATTGTGGAAAGGTGGAAAGAGAAGAGAGGAATCAAGTAAATTAAATTACATTTCTTTAATGTGAGGAGCCAGATCCAGATATATTTGTTGTATAAATGCTTATTTTAAAAAGACTAATAAGCGGGGCACCTGGGTGGCTCAGTGGGTTGGGGCCTCTGCCTTCAGCTCGGGTCATGATCCCAGGGTCCTGGGATCGAGCCCCACGTCAGGCTCTCTGCTCTGTGGGGAGCCTGCTTCCTCCTCTCTATCTGCCTGCCTCTCTGCCTAGTTGTGATTTCTCTCTGTCAAATAAATAAAATATTAAAAAAAAATAAAAAGACTAATAAGTGTTAGAGAGCGGGACGTCTGGCTTGTGAATGGCACCTTTGTTTCGCTCGCGACGAAAGAGCGATTTTAAAAAGGGTGATGTTGAGAAGGGCAAGAAGATTTTTGTTTAGAAGTGTGCCCAGTGCCATACCGTGGAAAAGGGAGGCAAGCACAAGACTGGGCCAAATCTCCATGGTTTATTTGGCTGAAAGACAGGCCAGGCCCCTGGATAAAGAATAAAGGCATCACCTGGGGAGAGGAGACACTGATGGAGTATTTGGAGAATCCCAAGAAGTACATCCTGGGACACAAACGATCTTCCCTGGCATCAAGAAGACAGGGGAAAGAACAGACTTGATAGCTTATCTCAAAAAAATCTACTAAGGAGTAATAGTTGGCCATCGCCTTACTTATTGCAAAACAAAAATGTCTCATGACTTTTTTTAGGTGTTCAGTTGATCTCATACACCAGAATTCAGATCATGAATGGCTGATAGAATATTTCTTTTGGACAGTCCTGATTTAAGTAAGATTGGCTTGTGGTTAAGTGAATATGATCAGCTTTTGAACCTTAATAGTCATTCTGGTTCAGCAAGTGCTCTCAGTTTTCCCCTTCTAAAAGTATGGTCAGAATTGATTAGTAATGTTCAGCTTCTCACAGAGGTGGTAAATGCCATCTCTAAACTTATAGGAGGCTGGTTTTGTATTTAGATTTATATAACTGGTTATATTAATATATTTAAATACTGAGGAAATCCCTTCACTGTCTCAGAACCAGCAAGACTCAGCTGTGTTTCAGGTTGTGTTCATTAGCCTGATAAAGGCAAGGGTGGAAGATAAGCTGGCAGTGTCCACTTTTTTCTCTTACCTATGCCAATTTAATTAAAATTCCCTGCATTAAAAAAAATAATAAATAATTAAAAATTCCCTGCATCTAAAATGTTGCCTCTTGCTTAATGAAAGACATTTTAGTGTGGTCCCTCAACACACTGGGTTACCCAGGTGCCCCAATGTTTAACTCTTAACACTTTATTGATACATACTTTTAAAACATTTATGTATTTATCTGCATCATAACCTTCTGCTCCAAGTAGCCAAGTATGAAAAAGGGAAAGGTTTTCTGAAGCTGATTGACAATTATGTGTCAATGCAGAACACTTATTTTCTAGCCCATCTACTAATCAACTCTTACTTGCGGAAGTGGCCAACTTCCAAAATGACCCCCTCATGGCCCTTATCTCCTGGTGTTGTCTTCATGTGTTTGCCTCTCACACTGAACAGAGCTGACCACAGTAGGATGCAGTGGAACTCGTGGTGTGGAATTCCAATCGTAGGTGATAAAAGACAAGTGTCTTCTGCCTCGGTCTCTCTTAGATTGCTCACTTGAGGGGAAGTGGGCCACCATGTTGTGAGGCCACCCAAGCAGCCCATGGAGAGGCCCACCCAGGAAGAACAGAGGCCTCCTCACAAAACCAGCAGCATGGGAGCAAGCCATCTGGAAACCTACCCTCTGGCCTCAGCCAAGCTTTCAGAAGACTGAGGCCCTGACCTGCTTCTTTAGTGCAACTAATCAAAGATCCCAAATCAGAACCACCCAGCTCAGTTGCTTCTGAATTCTTAAGCCAGAGAAACTGCCAGATAGTAAGGCTTTATTGTTTTTAAGCAACAGAGTTTTGGAGTAGTTAGTTATGCAGCAATAAAAACATGACGTAATTAAATATTTACCAAGCATCTCTTGTTTGTCAGGCCCTGGGTCAAGAGAGAGAAATAGCAGATGGTAATTTTTCTGCAAGGGCAGTGTCTCAGAAAGTGGAGGGTCTGGGGTGAGCTGTGCACATCCTGGTGGAAATGTCCAAATGTTGGCTGGAGCAAGGAAGGGGTGAAGAGTCTTGAATTTCTGAACAAATAGCGCTGTTGAGGTAAGATGGTGGTATTAAACTAGCTCAGAGCAAGCCCTCTCTAAACACAATGAAATTATGAGCAAATAAGTAAAAACACAAAAAAACCCACACTTCAGATTTTAAAGCAAGGGATGTTAGAAATTAATTTCTAGAAGTCTCGGGGCACCTGGGTGGCTCAGTTGGTTAGGCATCTGCCTTCGGCTCAGGTCATGATCCCAGGGTTCTGGGATCGAGCATCACATTAGGCTCCCTGCTCCACAGGAAGTCTGCTTCTCCCTTTCCCTCTGCCTGCTGCTCCCCCTGCTTGTGCTCTATCTCTCTCTCTGTCAAATAAATAAATAAAATCTTAAAAAAAAAAAAAAAGAAAATACATGTCTCATACTCTGTAAGGCTAACATTTCGCTTAACAAAGCAGCCTAAGGGAAGGATGTGAAAAGTCATGTTCTAAAAATCTCTAATACCTCCCCAAATTTGAAAACAACCGAAGAACAGAACATACTTGCCAGAGGAAAAGGCATGAATGTCCCTCTAACAGCAATCTGTTCCTAACAACTACGTGGTCAGAAGAAAAGAATCGACCAGATTTCACTGGTTTCTATTTCCACGCTTGGAGAAAGTAGGAAAGGGAATTCCAGGAAGAACAAGAAAAAATAAGAAAAGCACCCAAAACAGCCAGGGAGGAGAATGTGAGTCAAGCCTAATAGTGGACATATTACAGAAAACTGTATTTGAGAATGCCCCTCTCTGCCACAAAATCAGAAAGGATTTGGGAATCCCTCCCAAGGATTGCCTCTTTCCCTTCTGTCTGATTAGGGAAAGGAAGTTTCTGTTGAGCAGATGCAGGATAAAGTTGGGGAGGGGTTGGGGAGAAAAGAATAAAATTTTCCATGTTGAGAGTTTGGGTCAGAAGTAGAATTTCTGAGGTTCTAAGTGCACTGGAAGTAATTAATCAAAAAATCGAAAGACTTATTACCACCCAGCTGGGACTCCAGATCAGGGGCCTGGAAACTGCTGTTTATATAAAAATTACAATAAACAGTAAGTATTGGATTCATATCCACTAAATGGTTTTGTTTTGTTTTGTTTTTGACTCAAGGTGATTCTGGAATGGGTCAACCTCTTCTTCCAGGCCACCTCATTTAAACTCACCCTCCCCTCCCCTATCATGAAGGGGTCCTGGTGGTGGGTAAGGGGTCTGAGAGTGAAGCAGATATGAATGTTAGGTCACTCTGGTCCTTCTCCGAGGATGTGTTTGGGGACTGGGTGGGCCGGAGTGCGGAGAAGGGGTTCAGCTTTGCCAGAAAGTTCTCTTCAACTCTCTTCAACCCTCACTACTTGGGCATTTGCAGGCGGTGAAGCTCTTGCTACTACAAGTGGCTCTAAGTTCACACAAATTGAAATAGTGGCAGTCAAATGAGAGGTTAACAACTGATCTGAATATAAAAACACAAAAGAAGGGTGGATAAAAACTGCATGGCCCCCAAATCCAGGCAACTGGCTGAAAAAAAAAAAAAAGGACACAAAATGTACATGTGTGTGATGTGTGTGTATTACTGATTTTTATTCAAGTCAGGAGTAGGAAAAAGAATCAATAATCAATGACATTGTAACAGAAGCTGTGATGGTCCTTTTTTATGTGTCATCTTGCCTGGGCTCCAGTCCTCAGTTATCCACACACTAACCTATATAGGTGTTGCTGGGACGGTATTTTGTATTGTGATTAAAGTTCTTAGCTGACTTGAAGAAAGGGAGATCATCTGAGCAGGTCTGGGTTTACCTGATTCAGTGGGTTGAAAGCCTGAAGGAAAGAGATCTCCGTAGAGGAGTTCTGCTGGTGGGCACCAGCTTCAGTAGTGCTGGAGCACGCCCTTCCTGACATCCACCCTGTGACTGGGGACTTGCCCAACAGGCCTCTAGAACAACCTCCACCCGTTTCTTGCAGTGAGTCTCTTGATACACATCTCCTGTTAGTCCTACTTCTCTGTCTGAGCCCTGACTGATAAAAGAGGCCCAAGATTAATGCCTAAAAATCACGAGGCCCTGAGTTATACTGAAAGCCTTCTACTAAATCTGCACAACATATTTCATTCCTGTGTTTCATGAACCACTCCAAAATACTCGGAAAACAGAAGGTTATAGCATTGTGAGTCTAGGGGCGCCTGGGTGGCTCAGTGGGTTAAGGTCTCTGACTTTGGCTCAGGTCATGATCCCGGGATCCTGGGATCAAGTCCCGAGTCGGGCTCTCTGCTGAGCGGGGAGCCTGCTTCCTCCTCTCTCTCTGCCTGCCTCTCTGCCTACTTGTGATCTTTGTCTGTCAAATAAATAAATAAAATCTTAAAAAAAAAAAAACATTGTGAGTCTAGCATTACCCTAGTTCCAAAACAAATAGCAAAAATAAATAAATTGAGGTCCATTTCAATTAATAAAAAGACATAATAACCTCAAGCAGATTGTTAGCAAATAAAATCCGGGAGTGGAATTTAGTTAAGAATGTGTTATATTTATCCGAGCAAAGAAGGCTTGATTTAAAAAAGAGACGCTATCAGTATAACTCAGTCATGGGGAAAAATTAATTTAACGGATGCTGAAAATCATTAACGTACAGTTTTTCATCCCATCAGGATTGGTAGTAAGTTAGGAATCAGTGGAAACTAAGTTTGGCTACTAGAAAACTTATATATGCGGCCAGCATTATATTTCTATTCAATATTGCTGCTCAAGACCCTAGAAAATACTCTGATTCTAGAGGGTATAATTCATTTCTCCAAATCAACAAGAAAACTGTAAGGTACTCAATGGCCAATAAACATGTGAGACTCCATTCACCGGATGGTCCGATGGCCGGGGGGTTGGGGGCGAGGTGGGGGGGCGGGCGGGATGGCAAACTCCACAGCCACTGGAGCCCTGTGGGGATGTGGAAGGAAGCTGCAAAGTGAGGGCGGCTCCTCCAAGAGTTGCCGCTGAGCCTCAGAAGGAGTCTGTGGGGAATACAGGTGCAGGGAGTTTGCTGTGGCCTGAGTCACCAGCCACCGGGCCCTCCACTCATTGTCCCTCCATGTACCACCCGGCACCCAGAGCATCAACCACTGGACCTGAGCTGAGAGGGCAGGTGGGCGCTCTGAGGTCGGTGTCCCTGGCATTCAGGGCTGGCTGGTGAGTGGGGGCAGTTCCCACCAGACCCCCTCCTTCAGGCAGCCAGGGTCAGGGACCCACGCCGTGCGCTCGGTGGTACCCACAGGGCACATTCTGTGCATGCCCCTCAGAGCAGGGCTGACCTCCGGGGGTAGGGAATGGAGGCAACAGACAGGGCAGCAGACTGCCTCCAGTCATTAGCAACTTCAGGGACTGCCTCAGGGAGCTGCCTGGGCTGAAGTCATGCTGTCCTGGGGGAGCAGCCACCCAGTGACTGAGCTGCAGCTGTCCAGGCACGGCAGGATGATGGGCAATCCTCCTCTCCAGCACCCTGCCCTGGGGCTTGCTGCAGCTTTGTGGGGGCTGCATCTGGGGTGGCAACTCCTGCAGTACCTCCGCCTTCTTCCTTCCACGAGGGCTGATCCCCCATACATCCGCGGCCTCTTCTATCTGCCATCCCCAGCTGTCTCAGTCTGCTTCTGGAGAGCCCAGCCTGAGATGCTTGGAACAAGTTACGTGCTGAAGGGCGGTCTCATCTCCTGCGGGTCACCTGTGACCATGCAGACAGAGGGAGACTGGGCCCACAGGTTCCACGTTGTCCTCACTCATCCCACTCGGCACCCTCTTTCTCTTCCCCACTGAGGCCCTGCTGAGCTACAGCAGCTCCTGGACTGCGACCAGCCTCACTCACTCACGAAGTCACAGTCCTTTTCATTGCCCCTTACTCGTTATCAACTAAGGTGATTCTGCTCCCATTTCAAGCCCTGATACAGGGTCCCGGGGAAAGGAAAAATAAAACTTCACGACAGACAAGAAATAACATGAATTTTGAAATCAGAAAGGCCTTGCCTGAAACATGTGTGTAACTTTATTTTCCTGAAAATATGTAGTTCAATGTTTATGTAAGGCTTTACATAACCCTGCAGGATTTCAGCAGAGCTCCTGGACCTGAACCTGTGCTCTCGCATCTCGAGCCACCTGCTCACTCTGTAAATGAGGTTTGCCGGAAACTCAAAGGTGATTTGTGCTGGCAGAGGGCAAAAGGGTGGATCCCTGGCAGGAGATGTCAGGTGCGGGCCTTGCCTCTTGGGTACAGGGGCAGGCCACTCCCTCCTCCTGGAAACCCAAGGAACAGTGGAGATGGGCTTCCTGCACTCAGGGCATGAAAGTTACCCCTGAGAGCTCCAAGAGGATAGTTTCTGGAACCCATGGGTCCATGGGGTCTCCCCTGTTCCCTGAGTTCTGGGTAAAATGGTCTTGAACTCCACACTCACCTCCCTGAGCGTCAAATCCAGAGCCTGTAGGGTGTGAGCATCTGGGGCCCTCACCCACCTTCCTAGCGTGAGGACCGCAGCTTCACTTCCATCTTGGGAAGCTGGAACCTTGTGCAGTCACTCCTGCGGCCAATCCCGCACGAAGCCATAAAGGCAGGTTAGTCTGGGACAGGTCGCATTGTACCAGCTGAGCTGATACAATGCAAACTGCCCCTGACCCCCTCTGTGGGTCTATCAGGACCCTGGTTACCTTGCAGCAGCCCAACACAGCGGGCCAAGTGTGACAGGGGCCGGCCAGTGCCACCCAACCCCCCATGGGGGCTTGGCTTTCAGCAACCCTGCTCCTGTCCTCCCGCAGACAGTCGCCCACTCGGGAAAGGTGTGCAGGTAGTGATGACAGCAGTGTCCTCAAAGAAGTCGGGTATTTATTGTGGCGAATTAATCATTCAGAATTAATAAATATTCCATCAACACGCTTTAACAGAAACTATTTAGGGACACCACGATTGCAGCATTATCGCCCGAGGACTGAAATAACAATCTGAAAAAAGACATGTCAAAATTACACATTCCTGCAGATGGCTGATTCGGGGCTTGTTTGCCAACCAAAGAACAAACCGTAACAATAGGAATATTGATGAGCTCAACATCAGAAGCAACATTTTTAAAATAAACTTAATCTTTATGTACTAAGTTGGAACCACCTACGAGATATATTACGGAAGAGAACAAGATGCAACACATCGGAAGAGTGTGTGCTTTGCTGGTACTTGTTTTAAAGAGGGCAAGGACTGTATCTGTTCTCTATATTTGTATTTTATGTATACCCTCTCTGTACAGATGCATATATTATATACATGTGCTTATATAATCCTGTGCTATATCTGGAAAGACACAGATGATACTGGTATCAGTGGTGCCTCTGAGGAGGGGATGTGGGTGGCTGTGGGACAGGGATGGCAGAGTTTTTACTACATAACACTTCATACTTTTTAGCTCTGAACCATGTGCCATTATTATCTACTGAAAAATAAATTTTTTAAACATTTTTAAGGATTTATTTATTTGAGAGAGAGCGTGCGCGTGCTTGCACAAGTGTAGGGAGAGGGCAGAGGAAGAGAGAGAATCTTTTGAGCAGACTCTGCGCTGAGCATGGAGCCCAACGTGGGGCTCGATCTCAGAACCCTGAGATCACGACCTAAGCCAAAACCGAGAGTCAGCCACTCAACTGACTGTGCCACCTAGATGCCCCCTGAAAAATAACTTTAAAAGAAAATTCTAAAATAAGCAGCAACAAACCCTTAAAAAAAAATAGACATATATTAAGATCGTCACCATCGACAGCATATTGGGAAATGCCTGCATGGTGGCTTACAGTGTTGTATTAAAAAAATAAAAAGTCTTATGAGTTCCTTTCCATCTCAATTCTCAAACTGCAAATACACATTTCAGAAAGAAACAAAGAACAGCCAGAACTGGATGCTTTCTTGCAATTAGGTCCTCTGCAGGCCCTTGGGTCTATGAGTCGTCCAGGCTGAGCTTAGCGGCAAAGAGCGAGGTGATGACATCATCCCCAGTCTGCAGAGCCAGGTCATATGGCGTCTGGCCATTCACGTTCTTCTTTTGGATGCTTGCATTGCACCTGCCAAGGGAATGGGCATGAATAGAAGGAAGGACTCAGGCACTTGAACCTGGAGGCCTGGCTCATCCCTGACACAGAGGCCAGTCCGGGAGCCTCCTGGCCCCACCTTCCTAAACCCGTCCCCAAAAGACCCCAAGGCAACTCTACCCTGAGATCTTTGGAGGGGCTCTGTGATTTCAACACATTCAATTACCAGTCCTGCCCATTGGCTCCCATTGCATCGAAGTCCCACAACCAAGTATGTTTGGTGGGGGGACAACATTTTCATTGTGCTTTTCAGAGGCTTCAGTGCTGGGGATCCACGGTGGGATGGTAGCCCCTATTCACAGGGTTAACTGCTCTGGAACTAGGGCCTTCTGAAATCATCACAGGTCAGAAGGGGGCCCTCAGAAGTCTCCCCCAAAGGCCGAGAGCATACCGCAGTAAAGCAGCGACGCACTCCTTTCCTGCCAGGCCAAGCAGAGTAGCTTCATGAAGAGCTGTGTTTTGGAGCCTGTTTTGGGGGAAGAAAATCATCCTGCTAAAGTAGTTGTAACACAGGATACCATGGGCATGCCGACAGAGTCATGCCAATGACGCCAACCCTTCCTTACCTTTCATCTTTCCTTTCTCCCTGGTAGCACAACTGCTTGTTACTTCAGCCCTCACATTCCTTGGGTCTTGCTTAGGCATTTAAGACTGGAACTTACATGTATTCACGGGCTTGCCCCATCTCCCGAGCGGACACATGATCTTCTTTCATAACTCCCCCTAAACTGAGAGCCGAGCGCATGTTCTATTTCCCAGTTGGGGGAGGGGGGCGGCAGGGCACCATGGCTGGCTTTTCTGTGTAACCACAGTTCAGCCCAGGAAAGTAATGAATTGTGACTGCCGACTCTAACTTTGTACACTGGTCATCAAATGACATGACTCCAACAAGGCAACACTAGAGGGGACACCTTCTTCTGTTCAGAGCAGAGGTGATACTTGTGAATCTGTTGCTCCGAGCAGCTTGGTGCTACATCACCAGACCTTCTAGAACATGCTTTGTACAGCAGGTACAACCATGGCATTCTGTGACTTTGTATTTTAAAGAAACTCTACTGTGAATGCACAAATTACTCAAACGGTTTACTCAAATCTAAGTATCATGGTGGATGAAGGTACCTTCTCTCTTTGTAAATCAGGAATTACCTAATAGAATAACTCTCCACAGTTGAACCTCTAAGAAGCAAAGTGATGGTTACATCTGCCCCTCCCGGTTACTGGGGCAGAACTAAGAGCCAGAACGTAGGTAAATGTCAATTTATAGAATGGTGAGGAAGTAAGAAAGGGCACTGAGGAACACAAGGGAAAAACGGGAACTCTGTTTCATGCCCAGAGCAGTTTCTTCCTCTCAGCTGGACTTCTCATAAGGCTGGGACTCATCATATATAAGCATCAGTTCAAAATCTGTTCAAGAGATTTTGTATCAACCACGGGCATTATACACAAGCGCTCTAAGAAAAGCTTGCCTGAATTGAACAAATATAAAGTACACCTCAGTTCCAAACAAGGTGGCATTATTTTTATGAATAATGATAACTCAAATGTGGGATAAATGAAGAAGCTGACAGAGTACGAAGAATGAGAACCCTGGGAAAAGGTGAGCAAGTAAATTACAGCCACAAAATACATCCACCAAATGTGTCAAATGTTCTGCTCTAAAATAAACTAAAAAGGAGGTTGTGTCTACCTCCCATAGCTGTTTTATTGGGCCAAAACATAAAAGCATGCACAGAAAAATTAACGGGTATATATCTTGAATAAAAACCCTGGAGGAAATGTTGAGACAGAGGAAAACAGAAGCAAAGCTCTCTAACTTCATCTCCGTGTGCTGGCTTAGCATACTCAGCAGCCTGAGTCCCTGGTGGGCCTTGATCTGGTCTCAGTCATCGGCCAGGGGGTCGCAGTGTCAGATGGCTGCAGGACCCCTAGAGGACTCCCAGCCTGGCAGCTTAGTTGGCAGGCTATGAGCAGTTAACATGTGGAACCCGTACTCAAGGAACTGTCCACCCCATGTTTCCAAAGGAATTGGGAGAGAACAACAGAACCCCAAGGCTGGGAGAGGCCAAGAAGTAGGGAGGGCCCAAGACTAGGGAAGTGACAAAAGCCCCCAGCGGGACTTGATGTCTGTCCGTCCTGCTTCCCAGCTGGGGAAACCAAGGCACAGATCACATAGTGAACTTGGATGAAGTTTCCTTTGTGCAGTAACTTCATGGCTACGTTTCTATAGGGACTACACTGGGCCTACTCTCCTCTGAGCGATCTCAACAGTTCAGATCATTATGAAAATAATGTTGCTTAACATCCCAAGGGGGAAGGATTTGCCGGCCACCTCAGTGTAAATTGCGAGCTAGCAAAATGTATCATCATTTATAGAAGCTACAAAAAATTTGGCAATCCAACAGTCCAATTAAAAGTTTTTATTTTGCCAAGATTTGGAAGACAGTGGCAGTTAAGCCTCTGCTTAAGGCCCAGATAGGTTAAGATGGATCCCAAGGATCATTCCCTGCATATTTTCAGACCACAATACTCTGAAGCTAGAACTCAATCACAAGGGGAAAGTTGGAAAGAATCAAAACACATGGAGATTAAACAGCATACTTCTAAAGAATGAATGGGTCAACCAGGAAATTAAAGAAGAATTGAAAAAATTCATGGAAACAAATGATAATGAAAACACAACGGTTCAAAATCTGTGGGACACACCCAAGGCAGTCCTGAGAGGAAAATATATATCGGTACAAGCCTCTCTCAAGAAACAAGAAAGGTCTCAAGTACACAACCTAACCCTACACCTAAAGGAGCTGGAGAAAGAACAAGAAAGAAATCCTAAACCCAGCAGGAGAAGAGAAATCATAAAGATCAGAGCAGAAATCAATGAAATAGAAACCAAAAAAACAATAGAACAAATCAACAAAACTAGGAGCTGGTTCTTTGAAAGAATTAATAAGATTGATAAACCCCTGGCCAGACTTATCAAAAAGAGAAGAGAAAGGACCCAAATAAATAAATTCATGAATGAAAGAGGAGAGATCACAACTAACACCAAAGAAATACAGACAATTATAAGAACATACTATGCGCAACTCTACGCCAACAAATTTGACAATCTGGAAGAAATGGATGCATTCTTAGAGACATATGAACTACCACAACTGAACCAGGAAGAAATAGAAAACCTGAACAGGCCCATAACCAGTAAGGAGATTGAAACAGTCATCAAAAATCTCCAAACAAAAGCCCAGGGCCAGACGGCTTCCCAGGGGAATTTTACCAAACATTTAAAGAAGAACTAATTCCTATTCTCCTGAAACTGTTCCAAAAAAATAGAAATGGAAGGAAAACTTCCAAACTCATTTTATGAGGCAAGCATCACCTTGATCCCAAAACCAGACAAGGATCCCACCAAAAAAGAGAACTACAGACCAATATCCTTGATGAACACAGATGCAAAAATTCTCACCGAAATACTAGCCAATAGGATTCAACAGTACATTAAAAGGATTATTCACCACGACCAAGTGGGATTTATTCCAGGGCTGCAGGGTTGGTTCAACATCCGCAAATCAATCAATGTGATACAACACATTAATAAAAGAAAGAACAAGAACCATATGATACTCTCAATAGATGCTGAAAAAGCATTTGACAAAGTACAGCATCCCTTCCTGATCAAAACTCTGCAAAGTGTAGGGATAGAGGGCACATACCTCAATATTATCAAAGCCATCTATGAAAAACCCACCGCAAATATCATTCTCAATAGAGAAAAACCGAGAGTTTTTCCGCTAAGGTCAGGAACACGGCAGGGATGTCCATTATCACCACTGCTATTCAACATAGTACTAGAAGTCCTAGCCTCAGCAATCAGACAACAAAAGGAAATTAAAGGCATCCAAATCAGCAAAGAAGAAGTCAAACTATCACTCTTCGCAGATGATATGATACTATATGTGGAAAACCCAAAAGACTCCACTCCAAAACTGCTAGAACTTGTACAGGAATTCAGTAAAGTGTCAGGATATAAAATCAATGCACAGAAATCAGTTGCATTTCTCTACACCAACAACAAGACAGAAGAAAGAGAAATTAAGGAGTCAATCCCATTTACAATTGCACCCAAAACTATAGGATACCTGGGAATATACCTAACCAAAGAGGCTAAGAATCAATATGCAGAAAACTATAAAGTACTCATGAAAGAAATTGAGGAAGACACAAAGAAATGGAAAAATGTTCCATGCTCCTGGATTGGAAGAATAAATATTGTGAAAATGTCTATGCTACCTAAAGCAATCTACACATTTAATGCAATCCCTATCAAAATACCATCCATTTTTTTTTCAAAGAAATGGAACAAATAATCCTAAAATTTATATGGAACCAGAAAAGATCTCAAATAGCCAAAGGAACATTGAAAAAGAAAGCCAAAGTTGGTGGCACCACAATTCCGGACTTCAAGCTCTATTACAAAGCTGTCATCATCAAGCAGCATGGTACTGGCACAAAAACAGACACATAGATCAATGGAACAGAATAGAGAGCCCAGAAATCGACCCTCAACTGTATGGTCAACTCATCTTCGACAAAGCAGGAAAGAATGTCCAATGGAAAAAAGACAGCCTCTTCAATAAATGGTGCTGGGAAAATTGGACAGCCACATGCAGAAAAATGAAATTGGACCACTTCCTTACACCACACACGAAAATAGACTCCAAATGGATGAAGGACCTCAATGTGAGAAAGGAATCCATCAAAATCCTTGAGGAGAACACAGGCAGCAACCTCTTCGACCTCAGCCGCAGCAACATCTTCCTAGGAATATCGCCAAAGGCAAGGGAAGCAATGGCAAAAATGAACTATTGGGATTTCATCAAGATCAAAAGCTTTTGCACAGCAAAGGAAACAGTTCACAAAACCAAAAGACAACTGACAGAATGGGAGAAGATATTTGCAAACGACATATCAGATAAAGGGCTACTGTCCAAAATCTATGAGGAACTTAGCAAACTCAACACCCAGAGAACAAATAATCCAATCAAGAAAT
The DNA here is from genome assembly GCF_922984935.1 of Meles meles. Taxonomy (NCBI): domain Eukaryota; kingdom Metazoa; phylum Chordata; class Mammalia; order Carnivora; family Mustelidae; genus Meles; species Meles meles. The sequence continues at coordinate 39,855,037 of NC_060081.1, read as the reverse complement.
GGGCAGAGGACACGACAGACACTTCTGAAAAGAAGACATCCAGATGGCCAACAGACACATGAAAAAGTGCTCTACATCACTCGGCATCAGGGAAATACAAATCAAAACCACAATGAGATATCACCTCACACCAGTCAGAATGGCTAAAATTAACAAGTCAGGAAATGACAGATGCTGGCAAGGATGCGGAGAAAGGGGAACCCTCCTACACTATTGGTGAGAATGCAAGCTGGTGCAACCACTCTGGAAAACAGCATGGAGGTTCCTCAAAATGTTGAAAATAGAACTACCCTATGACCCAGCAATTGCACTACTGGGTATTTACCCTAAAGATACAAACATAGTGATCCGAAGGGGCACATGCACCCGAATGTTTATAGCAGCAATGTCCACAATAGCCAAGCTATGGAAAGAACCTAGATGTCCATCAACAGATGAATGGATAAAGAAGAGGTGGTATATATACACAATGGAATACTATGCAGCCATCAAAAGAAATGAACTCTTGCCATTTGCGATGATGTGGATGGAACTAGAGGGTATCATGCTTAGTGAAATAAGTCAGTCGGAGAAAGACAACTATCATAAGATCTCCCTGATATGAGGACGTGGAGATGCAACATGGGGGGTTAATGGGATAGGAGAAGAATAAATGAAACAAGATGGGATTGGGAGGGAGACAAACCATAAGTGACTCTTAATCTCACAAAACAAACTGAGCGTTGCTGGAGGGAGGGGGGGTTGGGAGAGGGGGAGTGGGGTTATGTACATTGGGGAGGGTATGTGCTATGGTGAGTGCTGTGAAGTGTGTAAACCTGGCGATTCACAGACCTGTACCCCTGGGGATAAAAATACATTATATGTTTATAAAAAATAAATAAAAAAATTAAAAAAAAAAAAAAAGATGGATCCCAAGGGGTTCCAGCCGAGCAGAGCAGGCATGTGGATGGACGCTGCTGGGGCAGGGCCCCGGGGCAGCTGCTGGCCGCCACATGCACCAGGACTCTCCTGTGACTGCGTCTTACTTACGGGCCCCAGCGCTGCTCCGTGTCTGCTCCTCTCTGCACAAGGACTGGAATCACTTCATGGTGCTTGTTCAAAACGGCCTTGATTATCACAGGTTGCTCTTCGCCATCCCTGCAGTTGGGATCTGCTCCCTGCAGCATAAGGAAATGGACAGACTGGCCACAAAACCCCGCTCTTGGCAGCATCCTGCTGCCATCCTGCAAAGTAACACACATGCTTGGAGGAACTAAACTGCTTTAAATCAAAAGAGAAAAGAATCAGGACACCCAAGATCTAACTGCCTTTACTTGGGTGATAAAACTTCTGCTTGCCCCCAATCAGGAGGGGCAGGCACCCTCAAAACTCGCTTATTTAGGAAACATGAAGGTCACATGGGGACACAGACCAGGGATTCGGTCCACCTTTATGTACAGCATTTGGGCTCATATGACGTTCTTCTTTGCTATTAAAACTAGTAATCAGTAATAATTAATGTAAAAGTTCTTGACTGGCTGTTTAGCCCACTTCCAGGCAGTTTTAAATGAAGTAGCCCGTGGTTCTCACAATACCAAACAAGACTTGCATCCAAAAGAGACAGAAGTGAAACGTGAGGCTGAAATCCACAGAGACTTGGTCTTTGAGTTGGACTGACCTCCTCGAGTAGCTGTTCAATCACAGAGACTCTCCCTTCCCCTGTTGGTCCAACTTCCTTCAGCAGGAGACGGTTTTCAGGCTGCAGGGTTATACAACAAGGTCATTTCCACCACCACAAAACAGCATGGTCCCCCTTGCCCCAGCTCAACCTGCCAGGCAAACACTTCTCCAAGGTTAAGTTCTGAGCTCCAGGAACAGGTGAGTGTGAGCGTGTGCGTGTATGTGCTCATGCATGTGTGTGACTATGTGTGGGTGTCATCTCTGACACCAGCAGCACAAATAAACCTAGCTAATGAAAATCTGGCTGGTTTCGGGGCACCTGGGTGGCTCAGTTGTTGAGTGTCTGCCTTTGGCTCAAGTCATGATCTCAGGGTCCACAGATCGAGCCCCGCATCGGACTCCCTGCTTGGGGGGAAACCTGCTTCTCCTTCTCCCCTCCTCCTGCTTGTGTTCCCTCTCTCATTGCCTCTCTCTGTCAAATATAAATACTTAAAATCTTAAAAAAAATGTTTAATAAAAAAAGAAAGAAAGAAAATTTTGCTGTCCTCTGAAACATAGTTTCGAGGAAGGACGCCACATTGGCATTGTTTTATCTTTACTAAGGACAGGGATGCAATGAAAAACTTCTCCACCACTAGTTTAATTACAAAGGAAATAAATATTCCTAGGAAAAGCAACCAGATGAATCCTAATATTTTCTCTGCATGTTTTTGTAAAGTGTTCTGAATCAGCCTAAGTATGACCATTCAGAAAATGTGCTCAGCTGAGGCATGAGTGAACTCATAAAGTCGACTCTTATTGCGGGGGGGGGGGGTCTCACCTAACATCAGACATCTGAAGAATTTCTTATATGCTTAATTTTCAAAATGTGATGGAATTCCCCTTTATTTGCAATTTTTCTTTATATATAAAGGATTGCAGGTGCTGGTTGTTACAAGACTGAAGAGGCCATCTAGAAGGCTGGAGACATTACTTTCAGTAGCTTTCCACCACTGGATCTGAGGGCAACTTGGGGTGGTCCCAGGACTCTCATTTTCCTGTCTACAAAGTAGAAATAATATATCTGCCCTCTCCTGGATCTCTGAGGAGCCATTAGGATGAGGACATTAGTCAAGGCCTCTAAGCCTTCCAGAAGAAGATCCCGGGTTCAGGCTGTGTCCCTTCTGCCCCCTACTCTAGGCTAGTTACACAACGGTACAAGGTATTCTAATAGGTGAACACCTAAGGAGTCTTGGGGGGCACACTTGTTCTTACTGAATTCCATTCCTTATGGAAACGTCTACTAGAATGTACTAGAATGTTACCCTCAAGAGGTCTGAGACTTTTACAGCTTTTGTTTATTATTTATTTTTCACCACTGAGAACTGTGCCTGGTATATGTGTGCTCCGAATAACCACTAAATGAGTGAGCCACTGGACACTGTTATTATTTGTCTGATACTTATCCCCTAAATACAAATGAGAAAATAAAGGCATCTAGTAATGGGGGATTTGGGTCACATACCGAGTAAGTGGGGGTGGTCTCTAAAACTGTTAAAGTTTATGCAACTCTGTACTTCTTTTTTGGTCACTGACAGTATTTTAAACTGGGAGAAGGCCAAGAGAATCATACACAATACAGGTTAATATAATTCTAAGGTCTTCTTCCCCAATTTATTGGTGTTTATGACATGCAAAGCATGTGGTGGGGCAAACACAAGATGAGGTGAGACGTGACCTACCTCTGGAGAAATGATACAATCTAGATGCCGGTATATACACCCCTGAGGGTGCCTTGAGGGCCTGGCTTCATGGAAGGTGGAGGGAAGAACCACATGTGTCCATCCCCATCTCCGTGGAGACCTAGGCTTTGGGCTTGCTGCTAACACATCTGTCTTCCCTTACCGCAGCCAAAGAGGACGGACTGAAAGGCAAGTTGGGGGACTGAACAAGGGCATCCACTGTCTCTTTCTCTAAAGCTCCACTTAAAAGTGTTCATGGTCTATATTTTGGAAAAACAAAACTCTAACAGCCGTGGGAAGCTCTGGAAGGGTGCCATCAGTGGATCAGGAATTGTGAGGAATTCCAAAGATTGGAAGTAGCTGGAATTTGGCTGAGATGGAAAACAAAGCAAAGAAAAACAAGCTGAAGATGCCAGAGATAGAGTCGGTTCCCTCCAGGGAGCCCTGCAGAAGCTGAGTTAATCAAGGAGGGCTGGTGTTGGGTGCAGGCTGGATTCTATGGAAGGGCTTTGCTTTGAGTGGCTGAGATGAGTGATGCCTTCCTCTCTCTGCTGTGCTCTCTGCTTAAAGACTGGTAACTTTTTTCCAGAGAGTTCATGATTTGCCTAACAAAGTTTTCTACTGGGAATACTGGGTCCAAGAAGGGCAGAGCCCAGATCTCTGTGACAGACACAGGGAAGGAGAGTAAGGAAGGAAAGATAGCTCCATCCAGGAATGAAATATGCTAGAGCCCTTCACAGCACCATCCTTACTTCCAGAGGAAAGGCAGTTTACGGGACCCCAATGCATTTTCCTGCCCTCCGCCCAAACACCGTTCAGGGAGGCCTGCCCCACAGCATGCCCATCCACCCTCACAGAGACCTGAGGCCGAAACATCCATGCCACACACCCATGGCAGGCACTGGTGCTACTCAAACTGGCCCTTCACTTGTCAACATGATCTAGTAACCAAGGATCATCGCATATTTGAGACAAACCAAAAATAAGATAGAGACAGATGGACAGACAGAACTGACCCCAGAGGAAATAGGTGATTCCAGAAACTATTAAGAAATTTAAAATAATTCCTTTTTTTTTTTTACTAAAAAATTGTATTTATTTATTTGACAGACAGAGATCACAAGTAGGCAGAGAGGCAGGCAGAGAGAGAGGAGGAAGCAGGCTCCCTGCTGAGCAGAGAGCCTGATGTGGGGCTTGATCCCAGGACCCTGGGATCATGAGCTGAGCAGAAGGCAGAGGCTTTAACCCACTGAGCCACCCAGGCACCCCGTGAACTTTAAAATAATTCTAATTAATAATATTGACATACTTTAAAGGATTCCACAAAATAAAAATACACTTCTAAAAAGGAACAGAAAATTAAAGGTATTCTTTAATGTAAAAAAAATCTCAAAGTACAGCCATCTGGCTGGCTCAGTCAGTAGACCACGCAACTCTTGATCACAGGCCCATGAGTTCAAGTCCCATGTTGGGTGTGGAGACTACTTTAAAAAATAAATAGAATGGAATGGAATAGAGTAAAATAAATAAGATAAAATAAAATGAAATAAAATAAAATATCTCAAAGTAAAACATTCAATAGACAGGCCTAAGAAGACAGCTATAAGGACAAAGGAGTACACATACTGTGAGCGGCTCCTTTTCTTGAAACTTTTTGATCTTGAAATTCTTTGTCCTCTTGACTTTTTCAGTGGTATCTGAGGTGCTCTGGCTGTAGTCACTCACTGAAATGACAGAGTCAAGGACTAAAATGATACCCCCCGCCATTCCCCACATATAAAGATCTATGCCCCTCAAGAGGTCAGAAGTATAAAATGGCTTGTATAGAAATGTCTATTTTATTGAACCTCACAAGAAGGACTCCTGGAGCCACTCATCTCAGTCCAGGACCAGAGGATGAATGGGAGGGAGGGGAGAAAAGGAGACTACAGTTTTTTAACTTATCTCTCCAAGCCCTGTGAAAGATTTCAAAAATCTCACTCCTAACTTCAGAGAAGCCAAAAGAATAAAAGGGCTGGAACACTAAAGGAAGATGTGTGGTTGGACCGGCAAATTTTAAGCAATTCCCTGCCCTCCTTTCCAGGTCAGTATGTTCCTGGTTGACTGTTTTAAAATTACTGTAAGGGTATAACTCACCCAAGCTAGACCTGCTGCCAAATGGCCCATCACCACCCTCGGTGACACTGCTCAGAAAGTGGTTGCTGAAATCCACTGCCTTGCTGAGGTAAAGGTTCTGGGCAACAGAAAAAACATAGACACCGTGACTGATGATGCTCTCTCCCTGATAACCTGTTCCACTCTTCATTAATGACTGCTCTAGCTACACATATAGCCAACCCCGGAACTGGACATCCCCTCACTGTGATGTCTTGTCTGTTCTGTCTCTTAAATGGCTCCTCAGCCTGGCCCCTCCTTTCTGTCATTATAGCCACAGCCCCTTCTTCACACACCAAGATCCCTGCAAGGGATTCCCAACTGGTTCCTGATAGCACACATTCTACATGGCTGCCCCAGTCAAACTTCTACAATTTATATGTGATGGTGTTCCCCTGCTTCGAACCCCTCTATGTCTTAGAATTTGGGTGGCAAGATGGGAAAGCTCAGGCTACAGAGTTCGAATCTTGGCTCTATCACTTATTAGCTTAGGGACCGTGAACAAAGGTGGTTAAATTTCTCTGTACTTCAATTTCTTCACCTGTAAAGTGAAAATATCATGGCCTACCTCAAAGGGATGCTGTGAAAGTCAAACAGGTAAAATGAAGGTCTATAAAATTAGGAGAGATGATCACAGACCAGACCTGGAATTCTGTATCCACCTGGATGGATTCCACAGCCTGGCATCCTGCCCCACCCTCATGTGGCTGCCTCTCCCACCACAGGGCACCACCTGCTACTGCCTGAACAGAATGCACAGGCTAAGAAAAAAACATATTAAACCTGGGGATAATGATTCCACTTCTACCTGATAGACTGAATGTTGAAGATGTTCTTGGTGCCCACCCGGTTCCCCAAACAGTTTAGCGTATCCCTCTCAGCTGCTAACACCTCACAGCTGGCCAGCTGCCTCTACAGATGGGTGCTGCCTTGCCCTAGAGGTTACATCTCTCCTTTTCTTGCATCAACTGGGACAACTTCATGGTGCAAGTCACATTTAGAGCTCCTCATGGATGGTTGAAGCTGGACTCTATTCAGACCACTCAGCCCCTTTCCTTGCCTTATCTCATGTCCCTCACTCCCCTTCTCCTCAAGTACCTCCCTGACCCAAGCTCTTCTGTAGCCACACAACTGAAAACACTGCATTAGTGCTTGACTTCAAAACACTTTTGTGTGTGTCCATAGAATGCATTCTCCCAGCCTCTGAATTAGGCAGAGTCCATGTGTCTGTCCTCATTTTAGAGACACTGCTAGTCCCCTGTTGTGGACATGGCCAGGGTCTGATAAATACTGATCAGTATGCTTTTCCTTACCTTCTTTACCAGTCTTCTCAATCCATTCCTTATTCTTCTGTATATTCTGACTTCTTGTCCAATGAAACTACAGCTACTGGTATGAGTCAGTCAGTCTGACAAACAGACATAGTGTTTGTCACACACTATGGGCACTGTAGCAAAGTTCCAGTCACCACATAAGAGGGTAGATCAAGGGAGGCAGAGCCACAGAGTTTGGTTTGTTATAGGCAAATAGGTGAAAGTACATACTGGCAAACATATCTGTCCATCTTCCACCTATAGTCAGACTTCAGTGAGTATAAATAAGTCTGAGAACCACCGGACCAATAGGGTGGGTAATAATTTCTGTTCTTACTACATCTTTATGTGCCTAAAACTTGGCTTCTCTGAGATTTGGTGCAGTTATTTATCTATTTCTATGAAATTACTGGCCTTTAGTCAAGTTTTATAACATTTGGAATTTATGCCTTCTATGCATTACACAGAAGTATTTCAATAGAGTGCAAGCTACAATTTACTGGTTTGGTCAATTTTCAAATGAATAGCTTCTAAAGGTTTTATTCACCTTGTTGGATACTTGAATATAATTCAGCCGGATGCTAACTTGATAGCCATCTTCATGGACAGTAGCAGAGATGAGCTTTTAAAAAAACATTGGAGAGAATTCACAACCACGTACATGGGACTTGATGTCCTGAGCAACAGCCAAGAAATCCTGAGATGTTAAACTGTAAATTTAATCAAATATTTAACAAACTCAAAAGAAGACAAGAAAAAAGAAACAAAGGAACAAAAGCTAAGTAAAACAGGGCATAAGTAGCAAAGTAACAGACACAAATCCAGCCACAGCTATAATTCCATTAATTGTAAATGAACAAAATTAATGTTCCCATCAAAGAGCAGAGACTGCCAGACTGGATAAGAAAGCAAGACCCTAATTTATATTCTCTAAAGAGACATACTTTACATCTAATCAATCCACCTGGCTGGATATCATCAGCTGGGTGTCCTGAGGGGCCAGGCCTTGGCAATCAAGGGCCAAGTATCGTAGTTGAGCAACCTTCTCTGTTAAGCTGCTGGAAGAATTTCAACCACACAGGGGTAAGCAAATGCTTTAAGGATCAGACAGAAAATATTTTAGGTTTTGTGGACTATATGGCCATTGCCACTGCAGCACAAAAGCAGTTATGGACAATAAGTAAATGAATGAACTGTGGTCCAATAAAACCTGATTTACAGTGCACCTGGGTGGCTCAGTTGGTTAAGTGGCTGCCTTCGGCTTGGGTCATGATCCCAGGGTCCTGTGACTGAGCCCCACATTGGTCTCCTTGCTCAGTGGGGAGCCTGCTTCTCCCCCTGCTTGTGCTCTCTCTCTCTCTCTCTCTCTTGCTCGCTCTGTGCCAAATAAATAAATAAAATCTTTAAAAAATTTTGATTTACAAAACTGGGCGGCAGGCCTGATCTGCCACACACACCATAGTTTACAGACCTCTGGATTAGGCCAAAGAATGAATAAACCACCAAAATAGATTATCAAAGGAAACCAAGCAATACTTGACAATAAATAGCTTCAATGTTCCTATTTGGTGGCAGAGGATCAAACAGGCTGATTTTCCAAGGTTCCTTTCTAGTGTCATACAAACAGAAGAGATCTTCTCACAGAGCTCTGTGGTATAATGCTCGACAGACCTGCTTCAAATCTTGAATCCCCCAAGACACATCAGTGCAGTCCTGGGCAAGTCACCAAACTTCTCTGAACCAATTTTCCCAAGTGTCAAATAAGGCTTGTTCAGATTATATACTGCAGTGTAAAAAAAAAAAACACCTCAAACTTAGTGGCACTAAACAACAACCATTTTATGAAGTTCATGGCTTCCAACAGGGCACAGCAGGGACTGTCTTTGCTCTATTCGTCTGACATCTCAGCTGGGAAAACTCAAATGGCTAGAGGTGGCTGCATGTTTGGAGGCTGGAATGACCTTGACTCTCATCACTCATCTGCCTGGCTCCTGAGCCAAGATGACTCAAGGGTTCAGCTACGGCTGCAGAGGGGGTACACCTCCATGTCACCTCTCCACGGAGCTTGGGTTTCTCACGGCAGGGTGGCTGGGCTCCAAGAAGGAGTGTTGGAAGGGAGTCTGCCCAATAGGAGAGGAAGCAGTGTGGCCTCACAGGACCACACCTTGGAAGTCCCACAGCATCACTGCCACCACTCTGTAAGCCCAACTGCCACAAGCCCGCCCACATCTGAGGTAAGAAGACAGTGACTCCACTCTCTGAAGGGAAGACTACCGGTGAATTTGTGGCCATTAAAAAACAAAAACAAAAACAAAACACTGCTGCCAAAGTAATATTCCTACCTTATAGGTTTGTTATGAGCACTAGGGACAGATGAATACCATGCACATAGTGAGTGTGTTGGGAAATTGCAACCCTTATGATTACTATTGCTGCTAATATAGATTGGATTTAAGTGCACAATTTGGGAGACTAAACTCTTCTGGGTTTTTTAGCTCTGAACCCCAGAATCTCCATAGCTTGTGGCATCTAAAAGCATGGAATGTTCACAATTTACTATCTTAGGTGCCCAGAAGCGGACTCAAGAGACAAGGCTCATGTGCAAGTGATTTGCTAAGACAGTGTTTGCAGGGGAGGACTGTACGGAAGTGTGGAAAGCAGGACAGGAATGGGGAAAAAGCCAAGCAAAGTGCAGTCTCAGATGACGTCAGAGGAGGGGACCTGCAGCCTGATCCCACGGGACTCTCTGGAGTGGAGATTCCATCAAGAGCTCACCCACCTTTCCCATTCTGGGTTCTGCGATCAAGGTTCGGAATTCAGGGTTGTTCTGAGCATAAGACCTGAGATGAGCAGAGACATGATCCAATTGTTTTCTCCAGTATCCTAAAAAAAAAGAGAAACCCATCCTTGTGGATAACTCTTCTGAAGCCAAGAAAGAAAAATGTTCCTGTGCAACAAGAATTCTTGGATTATTTTTCTTTGCCAAACTTTGTGATGGTTTTTACTTACTGAACTTCAACTAGGTACCAGAATAAGTTCCAGTTTTGCTCCCAAGTGTATTTTTCACATGACTGATCATAGAAAAGTAGAGAATCTCAAAAGAATATATTTTGATGGCCACATATGGGGTCTTTTTCTTTTATTCTTTTAAAATTAATCATATTGAGGGGCACCTGGGTGGCTCAGTCAGTTAAGCATCTGCCCTCAGCTTAGGTCATGATCTCAGGGTCCTGGGATCAAGCCCCTCATTAGGCTCTCTGCTCGGCAAGAAGTCTGCTTCTCCCTCTCCCTCTGTCCTCCTGTCCCATGCTGTCACGTTCTCTCTCTAAAAATCTTTAAGAATAAATAAATCAAATTAACCATATTGAGATATAACTTTCAAGTGTACAGTTTGAGTTTCAGCGAGTGTATATATCCCAATCAGTATGAAGGACACTTCCATTGCTCCAGAAAGCTCCCTTGTGCCCCTCTGCAGTGTGCGTAGTGCTGAAAACACATTTGAATTCACACATCACTACCACTTAACGTTTGGAAGATTTTTGCATGAGTCTGGATTTCTGGTTTCTCAAGTACAGGCAGGAGATGCATTTATAGGAAATGTCCAGAAGAGGAAAACCCATCAAAACAGAAAGTAGATTTGTACTTGCCAGGCACCTGGGAGAGGAGATGTGGGGCATGTTTGCAAAATGAATACTGGGTCTACTTTTGGGGTGATGAAAACATTCTCGACAAACAGAGTGGTGATGCTTCTATATTGCTGCTAATGTACTAAATAGCACTCTACACTTTAAAATGGCTAAAATGGTGAATTTAGTTAGGTGAGTTTTAGAATGGTAAAAAGAGAAAGATAACGGTAGATAGCAATAATGACACAGGCTAACATTTCTACTGCAATAACAGCCATCTATACGTGCTATTTGATTTACAGACTAGACAATGGAGCTATGAGTCAAAACATCAGATTACTGGGGCATCTGGATGGCTCAGATGGCTCTGGATTTTGGCTCTGGTCATGATCTCAGGGTCCTGGAACTGAGCCCCATGTCAGGCTCCATGCTCAGCGGGAGTCTGCTCATGGATTCTCTCTACCTCTCTCTCTGTCCCTACCCTTCTCTCTCTCTCTCTCAAATAAGTAAATAAAATCTTTTTATAAAACATTGAAAAAAAAATAGGGGTACCTGGGTGGCTCATTTGTTAAGTGTCTGCATTCGGCTCAGGTCATGATCCCAGAGTACTGGGATCGAGCCCAGCAGAGCGGGGAGCCTGTTTCTCCCTCTCCTACTCCCTCTGCTTGTGTTCCCTCTCTCACTGTGTCTCTATCAAATAAATAAATAAAATCTTTTTTAAAAATTGGAAAAAATAAAAATAAAAATATCAGAATCCTTAAAGTTTAAGAGCTATAATATGAGGGAAAATTACCTAAAGAAAAACAATGGAATTTACTCCTTAAGTATAGAAATAAATCTAAAGGAAGAAAAAAGGCAATTTTCTTTCCAAGAGGGAGTTCCCTACTGATGAGAAGGTATACATTTTACCTCACCTCTTCCTGGGCTGATGGCTGTGAGGAGAGGTTTATGGCCACTCATTTTTTGCCTCTGCTTCTGAGAAGCCATTTCCTGTTCCTTTTTAGCTAGTAGCGTGCCAGATGGGTAGAACAGGCCAGCGGTCTGTGTGCCCACATCCTTCCGAGTCCCAGCATCAGGTCTGGGTGAAGGAACATTGAGGGACTGCCAGGCAGATCGGGGCTATAAGCAAGGCAGAAAACATAAAATATTAGCATATAATTGAATTAATTCTTCATATTACTAATAGAAAAGAATTCTAATCAGAAGTAAAAATATCTCTAAGAAACTGTACTTCAAACTAAAAAGAGGTTTTCAGCCCTTGCCTCACCTTCCTTGCTTCTGTCTCTCCTGGCGACTCCCAGCCTGATCCATATAGCCAGCCTCATCTGTTTGGCCATTTACTATCTCAGATTCAGCCAATCAACCGAACTGATATTCTCTGTTTTGCTGCCTGAGGCCTGAAAGAAATCTAATTTATCAGTTCTATTTATTTATCAATAGAATATAGGCTTAACTACTCATCCAACCACTAGTCATCAGTATTTTCTCTGAGATACTCTTGCATCTGGATGTGGGGTCTTGAGAGGACCATCATGTAAGGTTATGTAGTTTGTACAGTACAACTTCACTGCATCTAAAGGGATAAAATTCACGTGGTGGGTATTATATGTCTGCATATTTATTAGGACAATTTCTCTGGTAGAAGGAAGAAAATGTTTTCCTAACAAAATCAGTATATTATAATCAATTTCCAAAAGATCACAGTGAAGTATCTTGAGGAAAGAATCCCTTTGTCTCATTAGCATATGGTTCCATATGGGCTATTCGCAGTCCCAGGATCTGTAAGTCTCAGTCTGGGTTATGAAGGCCAGGAACTCCCTAAAAAGGGATGCAAAGATGTTGAATGTATGGGCATTCTCTCTAATAACTATCATCAGTCTTCAAATTCTTCTAATGAAGAACTAAGCTTTTATTTGCCTTAGAGAAATTTATAAAAGGTTAACACCAAGCTGGTTAGAGATTAAGTCCTCCTGAAGATAATCTTGTAAGATTTTCCTTAAATTGTACACTGTTGTTATAAATGGAAAAAGCAATTTCATATATCTGCTGAAAGTTTTCTAAAATATAAAAGAGCAGGAGGAAAGTTCCTGGTATGCCTCATGAAATTCGTGGCGAGTATGTCTGACTCAGAGTGCCTGGGTGGCTCAGTCGGTTAAGTGTCTGCAGTCCACTCAGGTCATGGTCTCAAGGTCCTGGGATTGAGCCCAGTGTTGGGCTCCCTGCTCAGTGGGGAGCCTGCTTCTCCCTCTGCCTTTCCCCTGCCGACCCACCACTTGTGCTTTTCTCTGTCTGTCTCAAACAAATAAATAAAATCTTTAAAAAAATGCATTTTAAATCCACTTCTCCTTCATGCTATTGTATTGATTTACATTATTTATATTAGTAGTCTTGCAAATGCAATTAAACCTCAAACTTCTACAAATAAATCTTTGAATTCTGAAATCACTCGAGTGTTTAAAGCCTAAATTGATCGAATTTATTTACACATCTAGTTGAAAATCCAAGGTAAAGGTCTACATATTTTGGCTCTTCCTCCCCAGGTTGATCCACAAGGTAGAGGAAAAAATTCAGAGCCTTAAGCTTGTCCCCCAGCACCAGTGCTTCCTACAGTGGAGGTCTCTCACCTGAGGAAAAAGGCCAAGTCCTCCAGTGGCTAGGGCCAGGCTGTTGTCCAGGCTAAGTCTTGCCAAGGACGTCACATAAATACCACAGGAACCACAGAATTGGGCAGATGGGTGATTGCTGGCCCCACATTTGGGGCAAACAGAGATGCCTGGCTAGAGGACAGAAAATATTTCCACACTTTCATAAATAGTAGAGTCCTAATTTTTCTGTATAAATTATTGTCACACCATACAATCCCCAGCCATCAAAATAACATATGCCTACACCTCTGACTCTGCAAGTTCACCTTCTAGAACTTATCCTACAGATGGACAAGTACACAAAGAAGTATATTTAATACCATTCCCTGCAGGATTGTTGTTTTAGACAAAGTAACTGGAAACAACCTAATGTCTGGCAAGAGGGTATGGCCTAAATGCATCATGGTACAGACAGATGGCGGTCTATTATGGAGCCACTGAAAAGAATGAGGTGGTTACTAACGAGGCACATTGCTAGCTGAAAGGAACAGAATTAGTGTCTGTATGAAACTACTAGTTTACTTATTAATGCACTGAATGGCTCAAAGAACACTCACACACTAGGTAAGTGTGATGGCTTCTGGGGATAGGTTCTGTGGCCCGGGATGAGAAGGGAGATTAACTCTTTACACGAAACCTGCTCTATTGTTTACATGCAATACTCATTCAAAGAAATGACTTTGAGTGTTTCATTAAAAAGGTAAGGGGTGGGCGCCTGGGTGGCTCAGTGGGTTAAAGCCTCTGCCTTTGGCTCAGGTAATGATCCCGGGGTCCTGGGATGGAGCCCCGCATCGGGCTCTCTGCTCAGCAGGGAGCCTGCTTCCCCCTCTCTCTCTGCCTGCCTCTCTGCCTATTTGTGATCTCTGTCTGTCAAATAAATAAATAAAATCTTTAAAAAAAAAAAAAAAAAGGTAAGGGGCACCTGGGTGGCTCAGTGGGTTAAGCTTCTGGCTCTTTGCTTTGCTTCAGCTCAGGTCATGATCCTGGGGTCTTGGGATCGATCTCCATGTCAGGTTCCACACTCAATGGGGAGTCTGCTTGAAGATTCTCCCTCTCCCTCTGCCCTTCCCCCACTTGAATGAGCACTCTCTCTTTTACTAAAATAAATTTTAAAATCTTTAAAAAAAAAGGTAAGTAGATAATTCATAAAAGAAGAAATACCAAGAGTTAGTAAATCATCGAAAGTTTAACCTCAAAGAAATGCAAGGCAAAACAGCAACAACAGAGCTTTCTTAATTCAAGAGAATTAATTATCTCTGTCTCCAGATTCTTACCTAAATAGGTGCTAGTACTCAAATCCCAAGAAGTGATTTCTGTAAGGGGGATGGGGGGAGCCTGGCTCTCTCTAGAGAGAGGTGAGGCCTCCACACTAAGAAGCTCAGATTTAAAATACCCACCTTGGCTCCACACCAGTCACAGAAGCAAGCTTCCCTGCGATTCCTGCGACCACACTTGGAGCAGGAAATGGTCTCCCTTTTCTGAGTGGGCGGAGAAGGTGGTTTCTCTCCACCGCGCATGCGCTGGGGAACACAATGGCATTTATCAATAGACAGATCAATACTATATTCTGCAGTCTCCCTCTGAATCCAGGGAGGGAAAAGCCCCAAATTAATGCAAGCCCTGGAATAAGGTATTTTTGCCCCAAAGAGTAAAACTGTGATAAACTTCACCAATTAATAAATTCGTACAAGGAAGACACATTTCACAAGTTGATAAAACTGGTTCCTCACACATCTTGATATTCCTCAGTATCTTCAATACCGAAGGTAGCAAGCCTACCATTGATTTACCATAACGATATTTATAAGCAAGAATGTAAACAGAATGTCACAATTGAGGTTCATCTTCTTTCCTTTAGGGCTCTGGTTTTTGTCCGGAAATGTGAATTTATTTTCCACCCCTGACACATGAAAATAATTATTGTGGGGTGCCTGGGTGGCTCAGTTATTAGGTGTCTGCCTTTGGCTCAGGTCATGATCCCAGAGTCCTGGGATCGAGTCCCACATCTGGCTCCCTCTTTCGCTGCCTCTCTCTGTCAAATAAATAAATTAAAAAAATCTTAAAAAAAAAAAAGGAATTATTTTATTCTGGGGAAAGACAATTGTTTCATGAGAATTCCTGAAACTTCGTGAGGTAGGCCTGGATTAGAATCTTTGCTCCGGCTACTTTCTTACGGTCTAGGAAGAGACTTCCTCATCAGACAAATGAGGATGAGAGTATTTGTCACTGCTCTGTGATCACCTACTGTGCAGGCATGTCGTGCTGAGCACAGTCCTTCTAACCTCACATCAAACCACAGGAAGACCTGTGAGGCAGGTGCCATTGTCACCCGTGTTTTACAGAGATTGGAAACTGAGGCACGGAGAAGGCGAGACCTACGATTTGACCCCAGGCCATGTGATTATATCTATGACCTTGTGCAACCTCTTAGAGCCTCTCCACAGATCTGTAGGCGGTGTTCAGATGGCTCAGGGCAACTAAGTACGGAGGGATGTTTAGCACAGGGTCAGGCTCCATATGTCAGCTTTCCTTCTTTCTCTTGCTTTCCACTAGACCCTGATTTCTTTCTTTCTTTTTTTTTTAAAGACTTTATTTATTTATTTGAAAGAGTGAGAGAGAACATGAGAGGGGAGAAGGTCAGAGGGAGAAGCAGATTCCCTGCGGAGCTGAGAGCCTGATGCAGGACTCAATCCCTGGACCCCAGGATCATGACCTGAGCCAAAGGCAGTTGCTTAACCACCCAGGCGCCCATAGACCCTGATTTCTTTAGAAGAAAGGACTACACTTCACATTGTTCCCCCACTAACACAGTACCTTGTACCTTGGCACATTAGAGTCATGCAAATGGTTACTGAATGAATGAATGAATCAATCAATGCTGAAACTGAGAAATATCCCACATCCAATATTAAGAACATGCACACTAGGGAAGACATTTTCAAAGGACCATTTTTTCCTCCAGGACTGATATTTTAGTCAGCTTTATTTGCTTAGCTATATCCTGTTTCACTTCAGGGACAGTTTCGGTACTCTAAAACAGACATCTATCCGGAAAGACAGAACGAAGATCTCTGTTTGTAAATACTTAACCATTACACCATTTCTGTGAAAGAGTGAGACTCCTTGGGACAAATCAAGAGAGAAATGCTTTGCACCCTTTTGCTTTAGACTTAAATTTCAAATATATCCTCCTGCTACAACAGGGTTTTGATATAAAACTTGCTGACCTGGGTTTCTAAATAGAAAGCCTTCAGCTCTTTTATTTAAATGCATCTACTATTCAGGGTGCCCGGGCGGCTCAGTTGGTTAAGCATCCAACTCTTGATTTTGGATGAGGTCATGATCCCACTGCTGTGAGACTGAGCCCTGCATCTGGCTATACGGGCTCGGAGCATTCTTGAGATTCTTTCCCCCTTTTTTCTCCTTCCCCCTCCACTCCTCCTCCCCGCACCCCACCCCCATTTGTGCACACTCCCCCAAACTAAAAAAAAAAAAAAAGAAAGAAATCTTTAAAAAAATGCCTCTATTGTTCAAGTGGATTTTTAAAAACATAACATTGCTTTACAGAAAGAAAAGGTATTTTATTCCATTCATATTAACGCCATTAAACAAAGAAAAGACATAAGCTATCAGACTGACGACACACTGTTACTTCTTTGACACTTCAATGGTATATACTCTTATTGTGACATCCAAACTCCGATATACCATTCAAAGAGAAATCAAATACGGAAAACAAATTCAATTTTGTAATTGTTCCTGAAACAGTTCTGCTGATAGGTGAGACCCAGAAACCACTACATCCCTGACAGATAGTAACATCAATTTCAGTTGCATGTACTCTTATCCTTCACTATAAATACTCAGAATAGACTGGTAGGAAATCCAGAAGCGAGTACTCACCATGTTCTCGATTTCAAAAAACAGCATGGCATAGTCAGCGAAGACATATGTGACCATGAATGAAATATGAGGGGGTCTACTTCTCCACTGGCTGCCACCAGCCTTCCAGGCAAAGTTATCAAAGGAAATTGTAGGAAACTGCTGATTTTAGGGGCGCCTGGGTGGCTCAGTGGGTTAAAGCCTCTGCCTTCAGCTCAGGTCATGATCTCAGGGTCCTGGGATCGAGCCCCGCATCGGGCTCTCTGCTCAGCAGGGAGCCTGCTTCCTCCTCTCTCTCTGCCTGCCTCTCTGTCTACTAGTGATCTCTCTGTCAAACAAAATAAATAAAATCTTAAAAAAAAAAAATTGCTGATTTTATTGAATCCCCTGGAGTTAAGACTTTGAAAACAGTTTTGTATTGGTGAATATATAAAGTCCTCTCCACATTTAGAAATGTTGCCTTCCATGTCTCTCTCCAACCTCCTACTTCTCTCCTCTGCAGATTATATTTCTTCATTATTATAATTATTTTTTAAAGATTTTATTTGACACACAGAGAGAGAGAACAGGAGTGGGGAGGAGAGGGAGAAGCAGGCTCCCCACTGAGCAGGGAGCCTGATATGGGGCTTGATCCCAGGCCCCTGGGATCATGACCCAAGCTGAAGGCAGACACTTAACTGACTGAGCCACCCAGGCACCCCTCTTCATTATTATTGACACTGGACTTTGAGCACCCACCAAACAGAGGCCTGGCCCATGCTGTCAACTTACCTCCTGAGATGAAGGCAGGGCCCCCTCACAGGTGACACAGTATTTCAGGTGAGCTGGATTCCCTGTGCCACAGGTTCGGCAGACTACTTTCTCCTTGAAAACAAGGAACAAGAAACACATTTTTCTCTGAGCAAACAACTGTGCAAAGAAATCATCAAGCAGTCTTTTCAATCAGTCAGATATGGACTTTATTTTAGCACCAAGACCCTGAAATTGGATTGGTTTAGGAATGATTATAACAGTGTTAGACAAATGAAAATTGTTTTAAAAAAGAAACAACCCAAAAATGAACAAACAAACTGAAAACGGGTATTCATTTGGCCTCGGGAAGGCAAAAAAAAATTTTGCACTGATTATGTGTGAGTTTTTTACTTTCTTTTTTTTCCCCAGTGGAAAACATGGTGGTAGGCTCTCCATCTCATGGCTTGAACAATAAACAGAAAAGCCCAGGACTAGCAAAACGTTACCTATGTGTTTACAAGTCATCTTGTAAACTGCCTATAAGACTTCATGTTAATGAATTTAGGTTTGCTCTGTAGTTTCTTACTCAGAAAATGAGAAGACTGTCTTAGAAAATAAATGGTAAGTACAACTGTCCAAGTTAGGAAACTGAGGATAAGTAGCAATACAGAGAGGAAGGAAGGAAAGAAGGAAGGAAGGAAGGAATATTAAAATACTCCAACTAGAGATGAGCTATTAAAGGTTTGCTAACACCTATTCGGTCGCTGGACCCTCCTGCACTGTCAGGATACTATCCCCTTCACTTATCAATGACTGATGACACTCAAATATTCCTTGTTCCTCCAGTGCCTACATTTCCCGGGTGTCCTGAAACTGACATGGTGTGTTCTGAAGCTGTAGAGGCAACGATAACAATCAAAAGAAAGTCCAACTCCCAGGACTGTAGTTCCAATGCCACTAGGTAGGCTATGAAGTCCCTGGTCTTTCCAAGGCTGGTTAATTTCACTCTAGTTCTTGCAACTCAAAGAACTCCGAAAGTGCAAACGGCCAACTGACTGATATTGAAAATGGCAGAGAATCACAGACTTGCTCCTAGTGGATCCTGACACTCTGGTTCAGCATTCTTCAAAGCTGCTTAGTCTCTGTAGCATAACCTGTAATTGCCAGAGCTTTTCTGTGAGATTTAGGGTTGTGGTCTTCCTGGAGACTCAGAAAAGATTTGGTGACTCTCAGATACTCACTGAGAGTGAATCAAATTTCCTGTCCCTGTGTTAAAGAAATACCAAGATCAAACAAAAATAATAAAAGCTGTTTGCTTCAGGAAATACTCTGGAAAGACTGAAAACCAATAAGGCTGCTTACTTATTTATTTAGTCCAACAGCTTACTTTAGGATCCTCACACGGGCAGGTCCCACAATCCAAAATTAATATATTCCCACATCATTAACAGTTCTGTGTGTGTGTGTGTGCGCGCGCACGCACACACACATGTGCATGCATACATGTGTAGTGAAAACACCTAAAATCTACTCTCAGCAAATTTCCACTATACAAAGATGGATATGTTACTTAGCTTGAATATAGTAATCATTTCACTATGTTCATGTATATTAAAACATCATTACCTTAAATGTATAAAATTTTTATTTATTTATTTTGAGAGAGAGAGCGAGTTGGGGTGGGGGTAAGGAGAGAGAGGGAATCTTAAGGAGACCACACACTCAGCACACAACCTGAAGTGAGGTTCAATCTCACGACCCTGAGATCATGACCTGATCCAAATCAAGAGTCAGATGCTTAACCGACTGAGACGCCCAGTGGCTAAAATTCTTTACTTAAAAAATTATTAAAATTTTATTTAAATATTTAAAATTTTTAATAAACTATTTTTAAAACTAGCATATCATAACTTAGCCTGATCCAAACTAACTCAGCCCTCAAGCCTGCCTTGCAAAACTCCCTTTTAAATTTTTTTAACTAATAAACTTCATTTTTTTGGAGTGGTTTTAGGTTTATATGAAAACTGAGCAGAAATTACAGGGAGTAATGTTTATAGCAGCAATGGCCACGGTCACCAAACTGTGGAAAGAACCAAGATGCCCTTCAACAGACGAATGGATAAGGAAGATGTGGTCCATATACACGATGGAGTATTATGCCTTCATCAGAAAAGATGAATACCCAACTTTTGTAGCAACATGGACGGGACTGGAAGAGATTATGCTGAGTGAAATAAGTTAAGCAGAGAGAGTCAAGTATCATATGGTCTCGCTTATTTGTGGAGCATAACAAATAACATGGAGGACATGGGGAGATGGAGAGGAGAAGGGAGTTGAGGGAAACTGGAAGGGGAGATGAACCATGTGAGACTATGGACTCTGAAAAACAACCTGAGGGTTTTGAAGGGGCGGGGGGTGGGAGGTTGGGGGAACCAGAACCAGGTGGTGGGCAACAGGGAGGGCATGTACTGCATGGAGTACTGGGTGTGGTGCAAAAACAATGAATACTATTACACTGAAAAGAAATAAAAAAAAAAAAAGAAATTACAGGGGGTTCCCATATACTTATTCCCTGTTCCCACACACATACAACCCCCCACTGCTGATATCCCACACTAGGATGGTACACTCAGTACAACCAGTGAACGCACAGAGACACATCATTATCACCCAAAGTCCATAATTGACCTTAGGGTTCATGCTTGTCAAACTCCCTTTTAAAAAAATCACCCAAATGTAGTACTAAAACCCTATAAACACCCTCCCTGCCTTCTCTCTTCTGAGATAATCAACACAGTCAAAGTGGCAGTCTACCTTCCTGTTTTAGGTCCAGGAAATAGTCTTCTTGGTCAAGAGGTCTCTTTAATGGTTCTGTTGGTGACTTTCTGACACCATGTCATGGCTCACTTCCTTGAAGAGCAGTGACCACGACCCACAGATAGAAATGATTTTAGGTCATAATCACTGTACTCAAAGATGTCCATAGGGATGACTTGAGATTGAGGCCACTATCAGACTACCTTAAAGAGATGCTAAACATCTGTGATGAGAACATTTTTTTTTTAAAAAGTCATTACCCTTCCGTGCCTGGGTGGCTCAGTCTGTTAAGCGTCTGCCTTTGGCTCAAGTTGTGATCCCAGGATCCTGGGATTGAGCCCCATGTCTGGCTCTCTGCTCAGCAGGGAGTTTGCTTCTCCCTCTGCCCCCATCCTCTCATGCGTGCTCTCTCTCTCTCTCTCAGATAAATAAATAAAATCTTTTTTAAAAAGTCAGTACCCTCAGATGCTACCTCACCCACAGCATTTGCAATGTTTTGTTGAATGGTTCTATGCAATTTAGCGGACCCAACTTAGTTATTAGGGTAACATTTTTCCTTACAAAGTAGTTGGGAGATGAGAACAATTTTCTAATCTCCCAAATGATGAGCTCTGACAAAATGAAGTGAGGAAAAATATAGTAGGTCATTGCAAAGCTCACTTCCAAGTGGATTTTGTATGTTACCAAGCTAAAGTTCTGCTTGATGCAGAGCTGTGGTTACACTAGCTTTAGCCCCAAATCATTGTGTGAGAGGCGGGGGTCTCATAAGGAGGTAACTGCCCCAGTCACGTGAATCATCAGATCTTTTTCAGTAATGACTTAAAGAGGATCCCAGCCCTAAGGTAACTGTATGCATTTTGCCCAAATCCATGTTCAAGGAACACACCTCTATGCATCTCTCTTAGTAATTATAGATCCTATTGGCAGGTAAAATTCTTGGGCAGCATAGCTTCTCAAAAATTAGAGTGGATTAGTGTAGAGTAGTTAGTGTAGAGTAGATACAAGTTTATCAATTGTTCACCAACTCCACAGCTGAAAACATTTAATGACTTACATGTCACTTTCTATGTATTTTATTCATGTTTTTACAGAATCACATTTTATTACCTTCAAGCGGAGGCTGGCCTGTGGCTGCAACTGTAGGGTAAGAGAGGCCTCACACACCACACAGATGGGAGTGTTCATGGGCACCATGTTTCCACACTCTGCACATAAGCCCATCTGCACAAAGAAAGAGATTTGTCTTGGAATGCAAAAACTGAAGGTGTAAGTAGATCTTCAAATATAAAATTTATTTTGCTTTTTGGGGGCCCCTGGGTGGCTTAGTCGGTTAAGCATCTGCTTTCGGCTCAGGTCATGATCCTGGAGTCCTGGCATCAAGTCTGGCATCAGCTCCCCGGTGAGCCAGGAGTCCGCTTCTCTTTCTCTCCCTCGGCCCCTCCCCCTGTTCATGCTCTGTCTCTCTCTCTCTGTCCGTCCCCCTTGCTCTCAAATAAATAAAATCTTTAAAAAAAAAATTAATTTGCTTTGTAAAAAAAATCTTTAAAAATAATTACCTATTCTTATTTTTGTGTATTGTGAGTAAGAATATGTTTATTGTAGAACATAGACATATAAAAAAAGAAAAAATATCTTATAGCACAATGGAGTAAGGAAACCCACAACTCCTCTCTCCAAAAAGCAATTATAAAGTTGGATAAAACTGTCATTTCAGATTCAAAAAACCATTCCAGATTCTGAAAGTCACCAAAGGTACACAGCAAACTGAAAAGTGGTGAATTACAGATAAGAACACAAGTCTATGTGGTTCCTGCTTGAGGCTGTTCCCATCCTCCTTCAGCTCTGTCAGTGTGAGAGCTTCACTGGGGCAGGACAGGCTGTGAAAACCAGCAGCTTCATAGCTGCTGCTGCTGGGCAGGGCTCCCTTGATTTGGAGCACTGTTAAGATGACAATCTCAGTGGCCAGCAAACAGAGATGGCCAGTGGCTCTATAATTATGCCTGAAATCATTGTCCTGTTTGAGGCAACTAGCCAGGGATTTAACACAAAGTTCCAGGAGGTAAGTCAAATATAGGGAGCTTGATAAGCCCCCCACATATCTTTAGTTGACTAGAAGATATGCACATGTACAGCATAAACCACAGTGGGTGTAAGCCACTCACACATCTCTGGCTGATGGAGGCTGCACATGGAGATGCAAAGGAGTTTAGTATAAAGTAAAAGCTGAGGCAGACTTGAAAATAGCCTGAAGGTTGAATGTTCGGTCCAGCCCACACGGATCCATCAGCAGAGAGTGGAAGCCTTACTGGACCAAGGTATTTGAGTACAACTTCTGGCCAGTCTTCAATTGAGCACTAAGCTATGCAGACCCAGGGAGTCCCCAGGCTTAAAAATAAAAACAAGAACATAATAATACATTATATGTTAATAAAAAATTTTAAAAATTATATTTAAAAAAAAAAAACAAGAACAAGAAACCTGATATCAGTGGCCGCACATTTCAGGAGAGACAAACATGAGGAAAAAAATAATCCCAGTAATTAACAATAAAAACAGCAGAAAAAAAAAAGAAAAACAACACTATGAAAAAAACTCAGAGTCTAGAGTTGTTACAATATATCATCTAACATGTCCAGAATTGGGGCACCTGGGTGGCTCAGTGGGGTAAGCCTCTGCCTTTGGCTCAGGTCATGATCTCAGGGTCCTGGGATTGAGCCCCACATCGGGCTCTCTGCTCCACAGGGAGCCTGCTTCCCCCTCCCCCTCTGCCTATCTCTCTGCCTACTTGTGATCTCTGTCTGTCAAATAAATAAATAAAATCTTTAAAAAAAATGTCCAGAATCAAAGAAAAAAATTATGAGGCATATGAAAAACAAGAAAGTGTGACCTATACTCAGGGAGAAAAAAAACAGTTGATATACTATCCCCAAATGTTGGATTTACAAAGATTTCAAAACAGCTATTATAAAAATGTTCAAAGAACTCAAGGAAACCATGTTTGTTTGTTTTTTAAATATTTTATTTATTTAATTGTCAGAGAGAGAGTGAGAGAGAGAGCATAAGCAAGTGGAGAGGCAGGCAGAGCAGACAGAGGGAGAAGCAGAGGGAGAAGCAGGTTCCCTGCTGAGCAAGGAGCCTGATGTGGGACTCGATCCTAGGACCTGGGATCATGACCTGAGCTGAAGGCAGCCACTTAACCAACTGAACCATCCAGGCATCCCTCAAGGAAATCATGTTTAAAAGATAAAGAAAGTATGATAGCAATGATCCAAAAAATAAGGACTCTCAATAAAGACATAGAAATTATTTTTTAAAAAGAACCATATAAAAACCTGGAGTTTATTATTGTTTTTAAAGATTTTATATATTTATTTGACAGAGAGACAGAGAGAGAGAGAGAGCGAGAGAGAGCACTCAAGCACAAGCAGGGGGAGCAGCAGGCAGAGGGAGAAGCAGGCTCCCGGCTGAGCAAGGAGCCCAGTGCAGGGCTCGATCCCAGGACCCTAGAATCATGACTTGAGTGGAAGGCAGATGCTTAATTGACTGAGCAGCCCAAATGCCCCGAAATTAAGATGAAAATTAAATTTTTAAAATTAAAATAACTGAAGTGGGAAAAAAAAATTCTCCAGAGGGACTCAAAAGCAGATCAGAGATGACAGAAGAATCGGTGAACATGAATATGTCCAATAGAAATGTTCCAAACTGAAGAACAGAGAGAAAAAGGGTGGAAGAAAATAAACAAACCATCAAACACCTGTGGGACAACATAAAACATATCAACATACATGTAACAGGAATCCTAGAAGGAAAGGAGAGGGAAGAAAAGCCAAAAAAAGAATGTGAGGAAATAATAGCCAGAAACTTCCCACATTTAAAGAAAACATGAATCCATAGCTCCAAGAAAATCAATTCCAAGAAAGATAAACAGAAAGAGATCCACAGTCATAGTATAAACAAATTATTGAATATCAGAGACAGAGAAAAGTCTTAAAAGTAACAGGAGAAAAAACTACTTATCACATACATCAAAAACCATGCAGGTCAGAGGTAGGAGAATAATGTATTCAAATGACTGAAATTAAAAATAACTGTCAAACAAGGGGCATCTGGGTGGCTCAGTTGGTTAAGCATCCAACTCTTGGTTTCAGCTCAGGTCATGATCTCAGGGTTGGACGATAGAGTCCCACATCAGGGTCCATGCTCAGCAGGGAGTCTGCTTGAGATTCCCCCTTCTCCCTCTGCCCCTCCCTTCCTTCTCTCTCAAATAAATAAGTAAATCCTTTCAAACAAGAATTCTACATCCAGTAAAACTATCCTTCAGAAGAGGATGCAAAATAAATATTCTCAGATAAACAAAGACAGAGAGAAATGGCAAGCAGATGTGCATTTAGTAAAGGAAGTCCACCAGGCTGAAGATAAGTGACACTAGATGATAACCTGAGTTCACAGGAAAGAAATGAAGAAATTAGAGACCAGATTTAATAAATATGTGAGTGCCTTCGGCTCAGGTCATGATCCCAGAGTCCTGGGATCGAGCCCCATATCGGGCTCTCTGCTCGGCGGGGAGCCTGCTTCCCCCTCTCTCTCTGCCTGCCTCTCTGCCTCCTTGTGATCTCTGTCTGTCAAATAAATAAATAAAATCAACATTTTTTCTCATCTTTAAATGACATAAGATCATGTAACACTGCATTTTCAGTTTATAACATGTATAGTTGTAATATATATATAATATATATTACAGAAAAGATAAATAAATGGGGAGGAAAAGGAGTATGGCTGTTGACTATTGGATAGCAGAGAAGTTTAACTGGGGTGACGCAGACCTGAACCGGCAAGCAAAAAACAAAAAACTGGGTCCAGTGAAACCTGTTTGGAAATCTCCTTCTGGGGAGCCATGTGCAGGCATGCTGTTAAAAGTTGCTGGCAAACAACTGGGTTCCTGCAGGTTAGTTGAGCACCATCAAAGCACAAAGAGATGAAAGCATATCAGAACCAGGAAGAAAACCCAAGCCCCTTGTCCTGCAGTGTTCTTCCAGCAGCAATGTCTCTCTACTAACAAAAATTAACATCTAGCTAGCTGGCACAGGAGAAATGTTTAAAGGGTCCAGCTCTAAGACCCATGAGATAGGGCAACGAAGGGTGGATCTGGAGCTGTAAGGTGCACTTCTCCATCTGTCTAACAGGACTCCGAGTGTTTTGGGTCTAGGATCTTAGGAGTAGGCTCCACCCTTTTGAATCCCAGAAACCCAGCTGAGAGCAGGACACCATAAGTAGCAAATAAAGAGTTTAAATTACAAATCTGTTTATACACACACACACACACACACATATATACATACACACACACATATATATATATTTATATTTTTTTATTTTTTTAAAGATTTTATTTATTTATTTGACAGAGAGAGAGAGATCACAAGTAGGCAGAGAGGTAGATGGAGAGAGAGAGGGAAGCAGGCTCCCTGCTGAGGAGAGAGCCCGATGTGGGGTTCGATCCCAGGACCCTGGGACCATGACCTGAGCCAAAGGCAGAGGCTTAACCCACTGAGCCACCCAGGCGCCCCCAAATCTGTTTATATATTATAGCATATTAACAAATATTATTTGGGGGACAATATAGATGTTTCAAAGTTTGTCATTTAAAATATTCACCTGGGTGGCTCAGTTGGTTAAAGTCTGCCTTTGGTTCAAGTCATGATCCCAGGGTCCTAGGATCAAGCTGAGCAGGGAGTCTGCTTCTCCCTCTCTTTATGCCTGCTGCTCCCCTGCTTGTGCTCTCTCGGTCAAATAAATAAATAAAATCTTTAAAAAATAAATAAAATATTGGGGTGCCTGGGTGGCTCAGTGGGTTAAGCCTCTGCCTTCGACTCAGGTCATGATCTCAGGGTCCTGGGATCGAGCCCCACATCGGGCTCTCTGCTCAGGAGGGAGCCTGCTTCCCCCTCTCTCTGCCTGCCTCTCTGCCTACTTGTGATGTCTCTCTGTGTCAAATAAGTAAATAAAATCTTTAAAAAATAAATAAATGAATAAATAATAAAATATTTATAATCTTTGATGACCTTTCCTCCCTAAAGGAACAAAGAAAGTTCTGAAAATCTGTTTTCCAGGGCACTGGGTTGCACAGTTGGTTGAGCAATTGACTCTTGGTTTCAACTTGTGTTGTGATCTCAAGGTTCTGGGATCGAGCCCCACATCGGGCTCTGTGCTCAGCAGAGTCTGCTTGGGAGTCTTTCTCTCTCTCTCCCTAGTCCCATTCCCTGTTCATGTTATCTCTCTCTCTAAAATAATAAATAAAATCTTTGAAAATCTGTTTTCAGGCAAGTAAAAAATATCTTTGACACTGTACCAACAAATGAATATAAGCAGGGAAAATCCAAACTACTGAGAGCTGTTTATGTTTTATTTGCTGTATTATCTTCTTCATGAAGTTCAAGGTATTTTATAGTAAATTAAATTAACTTCTACAACATTCTTGAGCAATATGTTGGAATAAAATGTAAAAAAGATATCCATTTAGATTCTCACCCTTTGCTTGAAGATATAACTCAATTCTAGAACTCTAGACTTAAACTCACTGAATTAGTGGCTTTTTCTTAGTGACTACCTTTTTAAAGATGGTTATCTTTCAGTCAACATCATAGATCCTTTTATTTCATTTTGCAAACCCTACTCCAAAAAACTCCCCAAGTTTCAAATGCATAAAAGACAACACATTTTGGCAAAGGTTTTGATTTTTAGTAAGCTGAGTATCTTTTCTAACTACAAACTCTTTAGTAGGCTAATACCAATTATTATCTACACTTAACAGCCAAAATTTTTTAGTTGATCCCTCTATAGGTTATACCAAGAGCATCTTTGGACAGAATGATGTATCTTAAGGATACAAAGACTTGAATTAGTACTTCTCTCCATTTATTTCTAGAATAGAAATATTACTGTACACAGGTTATAAACTGAATATCATGCAAGTAGGACATAGATATTTATCTATGCACATATCACTGAAACAGTAAGATTTCAGTATCCTTTTCAGCCTGTACTTTTTTAAGGCCACTGAAAGAAATGGCATTGGAAACAAGGTTTTCCATTCTTAAGTAAGAGACTGGACAATAAGAGATTAATCTGTCAGTAATTTTTTCAACAAGAATTTATGTTTGGGGATCATGAATACCAGGTACTATGCTACTGTGGCTATTAAAGATCAGATAAACCAATGAAAGAAATTTTTGAAGATTCTGCTGCTCACCTGAGCTCCTTCCGGGGGTGGGAGACGACAGCCAAATATGGGTGGGACAGGAGAGCCGCATTCTTGACAGAAGCGAGCAAAGGGGTCAGATGGGCGGGGGGCCAGGCAGTGGGCACACCTGCAATAAAACAGGTTCCTCATTGGCCATGTTCTGATGAGTTCGCATTAAGAAGTCAGATGAAAATCTCCAAGTGTTCAAACATTTTAGAAAAACAAAAACAAAGAGCAGACCACTCTCAGAGGCTATGGAAAAAGGTCAAGACAGGGATGCTTCTCTGGTCATTCTATTACAAAGTGGCCTTCCACATGGACCCACTGGTGCCCTTCACCTGGTCTGGCTTACCTTGCTTCCTGACTGTGGCAGAAGTTTATCAGCAGTCTTGATCCCACTTCTGAGTCATCCTATCACATTGGATTTGACATGTGTGACGGTGAGCCTCGAAAATTCCAGCAAAGTCTATATTAAGTGCAATTTTCTGACTTTCCACCTGACCTCTGAGCTCAGCCTAAGTGACAGATCTTGCCTGGCATGCTGGAGAACCACTCCTTGACCAAAGAAGATATACAAATGGCCAAGAAACACGTGAAAAACATTCTCAAGATCACTTGTCACTAGGAATGCAAAGCAAAAACCCCAATGAAAATCCACTTTATATTTACTAGGATGACTATTAGAAAAACAGAAAATATTAAGTATTGGTGGAGAAAGTGACACCCTTGTGCATTTCTGGTGGAAGGTAAAATGAGGCAGTTGTTGTGAGAAAGAGCTTGGCAGTTCCTCAAAGTGTTGGACAAGAATTACCATAAAATCAAAATTCCAGTCCTAGGTAAATACCCAAAAGAACTGAAGTCAGGGACTCAGATACTTGGACACCAGTGTTCACAGCAGCGTTATTCACAATAGTCAAATGTCGTAACAACTCAAGTGTCCATCAACAGATGAGCAGAGAAACAAATGGTTGTGTATATATAATGGAATATTTTTCATCTTTAATATGGAATGAAATTCTGATACATACTACAACATGAGAACTTTGAAAATATTATGCTAAGTGAAATAAGGCAAACACTAAAGGACAAATACTATCTGATGTCTGATTCTACTTATATAAAGTAACTAGAATAGGCAAATTCATCGAAACAGAAAGGAGATCAGAAGTCATCAGGGGCTGCAAGGATTAGGTAAAGGGGTTGTTGTTTAATGGGAACTGAGTTCCATTTGGAATGACAAAAAAATTCTGGAAATGGATGGCTGGTGATGGTTGCACAACACTGTGGATGTACTTAATGCCAGAGAACTGTACACTTAAAAATTGTTAAAATGGTAGATTTTATTTATTTACAACAATAAAAGTATAAAGGGCCTCAAAAATAATTGATTATATCAAATAAAAGTAATAATATAATAATGTATATGTATAATATGTTTAAACATAATAATGTATTATGGGGTTCATAGTATTTGTAGATGTGAAATGAGTAACCACAACAGCACTAAGGCTACTGTTACTGAGCTCCTAGAAGTATAGGATATAATGTTCTTATGCTTTATACAAGGTGGCATAGTCCTATTTGAGGATAGGCTGTGATGAGTTAAATATGTTTTAGAAACCCTAAAGCAACCACCAAAAACAAAGTTACAGCTAATAAGCTAACAAAGCATATAAAATAAAATGGAATCATGAAACATACCCAATTAATCCAACAGATGGCAGAAAAAAGAAAAGCAACAAAGGACAGATAAGATGAACAGAGAACAAAAAGCATGATGGTTGATTTAAATTCAAACATATCAATCAACAGAATATACTCTTTTTTTTTTTTAAAGATTTTATCTATTATTTGACAGACAGAGATCACAAGTAGGGAGAGAGGCAGGCAGAGAGAGAGAGAGGAGGAAGCAGGCTCCCTGCCAAGCAGAGAGTCCGATGCGGGGCTCGATCCCAGGACTCTGGGATCACGACCTGAGCGAAAGGCAGAGGCTTTAACCCACTGAGCCACCCAGGCGCCCCAACAGAATATACTCTTAACACCCCAATTAAAATATTTTTAAAGCAACTAGATGCTGTTTTTAAAAAAACTTAAAGAGGGACGCCTGGGTGGCTCAGTTGGTTAAGCAGTTGCCTTCGGCTCGAGTCATGACCCCAACATCCTCGGATTGAGTCCCGAATCGGGCTCCTTGCTCAGCAGGGAGCCTGCTTCTCCCTCTGCCTCTGCCTACCACTGTCTGCCTGTGCATGTGCTCTCTCTCTCTCTTTTTCTCTCTAACAAATAAATAAATTTTAAAAAAATTTAAAAACTTGAAGAAAAACAAATAGGTTAAAAGTAAAAGGATGAAAAAAGTTAGACCACGCAAACACTAATCAGAAGAAAGCAGGAGTAGCTATGTTAATGTCAAACAAAATAGATTTTTTTTTTCAGACAAAACAGATTTCTAAGCAAAGGGTATCACCAAGGTTAAAGAAGTAAAGGGGTCAACTCAGCAATAGGACATAAGAATCCAAAATGTTTATACATGATAATAGAACTTAAAAGTACATGAAGCAAAATTTGATAGAAAGCAAGGATAAGTAGACAAATTCATAATTATAGTCACATAGATTTCTCAATCACTCATTAAGTAATAGAGTTAAACAATACTATCAATTAACTTAACCTAATTGACATTTACAGAATACTTACCCTAGCAAAATGCACATTCTTTTCAAATGTACATGGAGCATTCACCAATCAAATCATATATGTTCTCTGATCAAAAAGGGAATTAAATTTGAAATAAATATCAGCGGATATAAGGAAAATCCCCAAATATTTAGGAATTTAATAAAATACTTTCAAATAACCCATGGGTCAAAAAAGAAACAAGGACAATTAGAGTTTACACTGAATTAAAATGAAAACACAACAGGGGCACCTTTCTCAGTCAGTAGAGCGTGTGGCTCTTGATCTCAGGATCATGAGTTCAAGCCCTACAATGGGCATGGAGTCTACTTAAAAAATTTTAAAATAAAAATGAAATGAAATGAAAAGACAACATACCAACATTAGGGGCTAACGCAGTACTCAGGGGGAAATGCAGAGTTCTAAATGTCTATATTCGAAAGAAGAAAGGCTTCAAATGAATGACTTCATCTTCCACATTAAAGAAATTAGAAAAAGAAGAGGAGGGGTGCCTGGATGGTGCAGTTGGTTGAGCAAACAGCTCATGGTTTCAGCTCAGGCGCTGATCTCAGGGTCAGGAGATTGAGCCCTGTGTCCAGCTCCACATTCAGTGTACAGTCTGCTTCAGATTCTCTCTCCCTCTGCCCCCTGCTCCTTTTCTAACAAATAAATAAATCTTAAAAAAAAAAAAAAGAAAAAAGAAAAGCAAATGAAACCAAAGGTTCACAAAAAAAAGAAATAAACCTAAAAAATTTATATTAAACAAATTTTATTTATTTATTTTTTTAAAGATATTTATTTATTTATTTGACAGACAGAGATCACAAGTAGGTAGAGAGGCAGGCAGAGAGAGAAAGGAGGAAGCAGGCTCCCTGCTGAGCAGAGAGCCCGATGTGGGGCTCAATCCCAGGACCCTGGGATCATGACCTGAGCCGAAGGCAGAGGCTTTAACCCACTGAGCCACCCAGGTGCCCCTATTAAAGAAATTTAATATGTAGTTTAAAATCTTCCTTAAAACTCTGGGCCCCAGTGCCTTTACTAGTGTACACTACCAAACACCTAAGGAAAAATAATACCAATTCTACACAAACTCAGAAAATTAAAGGAAAGAGAATACTTCCCAACTCATTTAGTATTATCCTGATACTAAAATCAGACAAAGATCTTCACTGTAAGGTGTGAAAACTACAGACCAATATCCTTCATGCACACATACACAAAAGTTCTTTATATTTTAGCAAATGAAATTAAACATGACATAAAATAAATAATACTTCAAGTGAGACTTATCTCAGAAATGCATGGGTGATTTAAAACTTAAAAATCAGGGGCACCTGGGTGGCTCAGGTGGTTAAGCATCTGCCTTCAACTCAGGTCATGATCCCAGGGTCCTAGGATTGAGCCCTGCATTGGGCTCCCTGCTCAGTGGGGAGCCTGCTTCTCCTTCTCCCTCTGCGTGCTGCTCTGCCTACTTGTGTGTTCCCTGCCCACCCCCGTCAAATAAATACATAAAATATATATATTTTTTAAACTTGAAAATCAAGGGTGCCTGGGTGGCTCAGTCAGTTAAGCATTTGCCTCTGGCTCAGGTCATGATCCCCAGCATTCTGGAATCAAACCCCGAATCAGGCTCTATGCTCAGCAGGGAGTCTGCTTCTCCCTCTTTCTCTGCCCTTTCCCCAGCTCAGGTTCTCCCTCTCACTCTCTCTCCCTCTATTTCAGATAGATAAATAAAATCTTTAAAAAAAAGAAACTCTCAGCAAGCTAGTAATAGAAAGTTTCCTCAATCTGAAAGGTCAACAAAAAAATCTCTAGCCAATATCATATTTAATGTTAAAAAATGGAATATTTTCTCCCTATGTTCAGGAATAAGGAGGCAAGAATGTCCACGCTCATCACTTCTATTCTTTTTTTTTTTTTTAAGATTTTATTTATTTATTTGACAGAGATCACAAGTAAGCAGAGAGGCAGGCAGAGAGAGAGAGGAGGAAGCAGGCTCCCCGCAGAGCAGAGAGCCCAATGCGGGGCTCGATCCCAGGACCCTGGGATCATGACCTGAGCCGAAGGCAGAGGCTTTAACCCACTGAGCCACCCAGGCACCCCTCATCACTTCTATTCTAAATTTATTGGAAATTCTGGCCAAGACAACAAGTCAAGAAAAAAAAAAAAAGGGATCTGCATATATGTTCCAGCTGCAGAGGGCAGACAGTTTTGGCTTGCAGAGTTCCTTAGGGAGGGAAGAATATATGCATAGAGAATGTTGCCATCTAGGTGGCTTTAGGGTCCTAAGGAGTAGAGAGGGATGGCACTGGGGAGGTCTGGAAGCCTCTAATTTGTGTAGAGTTCCCTGTAGATAAATAACAGATCCCCCAACTTCTATCCCCCAGGATGTAACAGCTGAGGTAATACGTAATTGATTGCACTGTGACTAAGGCAGGTGCACCCCCACCCAATACCATTTCTTACCCTCGAACACTACCTGCTCTTTAACAAAGCATTGCTAATTCTAAGGATAATCTCTAGTTTACTGCGCTTTTTTAAACTTTTAAATAAATCAGTTTATGCTGGAAGGAAGGAAGGATGGAAGGAAGGAAGGACCCACACAGAAAATGAAGAAATAAAACAATTGCCTTTATTTGCAGGTGAGGGGCGCCTGGCTGCCACAGTCAGAAGAGCATGTGACTCTCGATCTCAGGGTCGTGAGTTTGAACCCCATGTTGTGTGTAGAGATTAAATAAATAAACTTAAAAAAAAAATATTCACAGGTGTCCTGACCACCTATAGATAATTCTATGGACTCTACCAAAAAAAGTTAAAAGAATACGTGAGTTGAGTAAGATTCCAGGATGTACGAACACTACATAAAACTCCATTTAATATCCCAGCAATGAAAAATCAGAAATTTATATTTTAAAAGTAATAACATTTATGACTGCATCAAAAAATTATGAAATACTTGGGAATCAATTTGACAAAGGATATGTAAAACCTGAGCACTGAAAACTACACAACATTGCTGAAAGAAATTAAGGAAGACCTAAATAAATGATGATACCCCATTTTCCTGGACTGTAAAAGGCAGTAACAATTGCAAAATTGTTAATAACATCAATCTGTCCTAAATTAATGTATCAACTAAATGCAATCCAAATCAAAACTCTAGCAGACATTTTGTAGATGTTGAGAACTTGATTTTAAAACTTGTTTGAAAATGCGAAGTATCGGGATGACTGGGTGGCTCAGTGGGTTAGGTGGCTGCCTTTGGCTCAGGTCATGATTCCATGGTCCTGTGATCGAGACCCGCATCAGGCTCCTTGCTCAGTGGGGAGTCTGCTTCTCCCTCTGCCCCTCCCCCTGCTTGTGCTCTCTCTCTCTCTGACAAATGGATAAATAAAATCTTAATAAAAAAAATGCAAAGTACCGAGAAGAGCCAAACTATTTTTATAAAAGAAGAACAAAGTTGGAGAATTTATAACACTTAGTTTCAAGACTTATTATAAGGGATGGTAATCAAGAAATGTGGTAGTAAATAAATAAAAACAAACATCAGTGGATCAGAATACAGAGTCCAGAAACACAGCCACAAAATCCCAAAAGTAATCAATAAGGAAAGGACAATCTTTTCAGCCAATGGTCCTGGAATACCTCACACCATAATTAAATTTGGATCATAAGAGATGAAATTTCTAGAAGAAAACATAGAGGAAAATCTTGTGGTGGGATCTGTCTTGGGTTTAGGAAGGACTTTTTAAATATGTCAAAATAAATATTAAGTATAAAAGAAAAATAAATATATTTCATTTCATCAAAAGTAAAAAACTTTGCTCTTCAAAAAAAGCCCCAAAACCTTCTTAAGCAAATAATGAGCCAAAATTGGGAGAAAATATTTACTAAACATATATTAACAAAAGAGAACATGTACAACTCTATAATTAGGAGATATAGTACTCAATTTTTAAAAAGGGCAAAATGTTTGAAAAGGCAACTTCCCAAAGAAGGCATATGGATGAATAATAAATACTTTTAAAAATGCTCAAAATCATTAGTCACTAGGGAAATTCAAATGAAATGCACAAGCACCATCTCAAACATTATGGCCAAACATAAAAATTAAAGCATTGGTGAGGACATAGAGAAAGTGGGATTCTCATATACTGCTGCTGAGAATGTAAAATGGTGCACCTCCTTTGGAAAACAGTTTGGCAGTTTCTTTAAAAAGTTAAATGTACACATATCATATGACCGAGGCAATTCACTCCAGGATGTATTTAAGGAAAATGAAACTATATGTGCACATCATGACTTGCATACAAATTGTTCTTAGCTTTATCTGTAACAGCCCCAAACTAGAAACACCCCAGATGTCCATCAATAGACAGACTGGTGTATCCATACAATGGGATACTACTCAACAGTAAAATGAAATGAGCATTTGCTATGTGCAGCAATGTGGGTGAATCTCAAAATAACTAGGAAAATGGAAGAGGCATATACTGAATTATTCCATTTATGTATGGAATCAAATGCAAACTAAGCTACAGTGACCAGAAGTAGATCAATAGTTGCCTTGGGATAGGGAGAGATTTCAAAAGGGTACAGTGCAAGAAACTTTTGGAGGTGATGGACTTGTTCATTTTCTTGATTATGGTGATAGTTTCAAGGTTATATGCGTGTCAGTTGCACTTTTCTTGCAAAATGAATTAAATTTTTTTTTTTTTACTTGAGTAGAGTTGATACACAATGTTATGTAACATAGTGGTTAGATTTCTTTCTTTTCTTTTCTTTCTTTTTTTTTTTTAGTGGTTAGATTTCTTTATATGCTATGCTCACCCCAACTATAGCTACCGTCTATCACCATACAATGTTATTACCACTCACTATATTCCCTATGCTTTTATTCCTTTAATTTATTCATTCCATAACTGGAATTCTATTTCTCCCACTCCTCTTCCCCATTTTGCCCATCCCTCCGACCCCTTCCCCTCCAGCAACCATTAGTTTGTTCTTTGTATTTATAAGTCTGATTCTTCTGTTCATTTATTCATTTGTCTTGTTTTTAGACTCCACATATGAGTGAAATCATATGGTATTTGTCTTTCTCAGTGTGATTTATTTCACTCAGCATAATATCCCCTAGGTCTAGCTATGATGTCACAAATGGCATGGTCTCATCCTTTTTTATGGCTGTGTAATATTCCACTGTGTAACTATACCGCATCTTCCCTATTCATTAGCCTACTGATGAACACCTAGGTTGTTTCCATGTCTTGGCCATTGTACATAATGATCTGATATACATAAGGGTCAACTGTACTTTTTAAATAAGTACAGTTTTATTGTACACTTTTAAAATTTGTAAAAATTTAATGAAAGACAGTTGGGTGAGCAAACACCATTCTTATGCCTCATCCTTAAATTTTCTTGACAATGCATCAGTAGAATTGAAGAAATAGTAAAGAAAATGTGATACTTACTTAAGAAAGTCTGTCTCTCTTTGAATTCTCATGATCTCTGTGCTTGTCAAACTCTTCTGGCCAGTTATGTGTGCAAAACTAGGGAACTACAATAAAGGATACACATAAAATCACGGCAAAAGCTCTGGTACAGTAAAATTGCATTAAAATTTTTTTTAATGTGTTGTCTTATCACATCCAGCACTCATCTTTTAAGAACCATGATGGGAGAGTCAGAAGTTAACGATTACCCCAGGCCCCAACATTTAAAAAAAATTAAGGTGCTATCACAATTAGACATGTATATTTCATTAGAAACAAGAGTTTACAAGAAGAGATCCAAATCTATCATCAGACAGACCAGAGTTTAGAATTTAAAAACCTAAGCTGCCCTCCATTTTTCTCAAAGATTACATCCCTGGGAAACAATTCAAAAATTGAGGTGGGATTGGGAGAGGGGGAGCGGGCTATGGACATTGGGGAGGGGAGGCGAACCATAAGAGACTATGGACTCTGAAAAACAACCTGAGGGTTTTGAAGGGTCAGGGGTGGGAGGTTGGGGCAACCTGAGGGTTTTGAAGGGTCAAGGGTGGGAGGTTGGGGGAACAGGTGGTGGGTAATGGGGAGGGCACGTTTTGCATGGAGCACTGGGTGTTGTGCAAAAAGAATGAATACTGTTACGCTGAAAAAATAAATAAAATGGAAAAAAAAATTCACGTAAAAGAACCTATGCAGAGAAAACACTTAACTCATTCTGATATATTTTTATTTGAGCATTCTTTGTACCAGGCACTATGTTTGACACAGGGAGGGGACAAAGATAGATATTACATGGTCCCTACCCTTTAGGAGCTGAACTGGTATACACAGAAAATACTGAAACACTGTGGGTTCAGTGTCGTAATGCATTTGTATTGAGTCCCATGGAACTCTAGAAGACGAAATAATCACATTCATTGCTTCAGGGGAGAAAGGCGTCCCAGGGTGCTAACACCTGAGCTG
The DNA here is from genome assembly GCF_922984935.1 of Meles meles. Lineage (NCBI taxonomy): Eukaryota > Metazoa > Chordata > Mammalia > Carnivora > Mustelidae > Meles > Meles meles. The sequence continues at coordinate 39,818,123 of NC_060081.1, read as the reverse complement.
GGCCTGGGAGAATAAAAAAAAGGTTGTCAAATGGACACAGGACAATGGGAATAAGAAGCAGAGGAAACCCATTTGCAAAGGCACAGTGATAGGGCAGTGCTTTGCCTATCGTGGGGCTCAGGGATGTGACATGATTTAGAAGTCTGAGTAGCTGGAGAAGGAACACAGAGGGGAGGAGCTATCATTTAGGAAGGGTCTGACACCTGCTAAAATGGTATTATGTAGCCATTATCTCAACATTTCACAGTGATCTTATGAGGTGGGTAATATTATCCTCATTTAAAAATTTTTTTGTGGGGCGCCTGGGTGGCTCAGTCATTAAGCATCTGCCTTTGGCTCAGGTCATGATCCCAGGGTCCTGGGATTGAACCCCCTGGTGGACTTTCTGCTTAGCAGGAGGCCTGCTTCTCCCTCTCCCTCTCGCTGTGTCTCTGTCAAATAAATAAAATCTTTTAAAAAATAATTTTTTGTAATAGTTTCTTTTGATATAATTTGCAAGGAGAATACAAATAACTCCTGAATACCCAGCTTGACCAGTTTTTCATATTAACATTTTGTCCAGTGCACCTTCCTTCTCTCTCTCTCTCTCTGTGGGTGTCCCTGAATCATTTGAGAATGAACAGCAGTAACTTTGCCCTTCTGCCCCTACATACTTCAGTGTGCACATCCTAAGAACTATGATGTCCTCTTACACAACAATGCAATTATCAAAACCAGAAAATTTAATGGCCACACAATACTATTATCTAGTCCCCAGATCTTTTTTCAAATGTCATGTTCGCACCAACGATGTCCTTCACACTATGTATTTTTTTCTTAGTCTAGGATCCAGTCCAGTGTCACGCTGTGCATTTAGTTGTCAAGTCTCTTTTGTCTCCTTTATTTTGGTTTTGTGTGTGTGTGTGTGTGTGTGTGTGTGTGTTTTAAGATTTTATTTGTCTATTTATTCGACAGACAGAGATCACAAGTAGGCAGAGAGGCAGGCAGAGAGAGAGAGAGGGGGGAGGAAGCAGGCTCCCCGCTGAGCAGAGAGCCCGATGCGGGGCTCAATCCCAGGACCCTGAGATCACGACCCAAGCCGAAGGCAGAGGCCCACCCACTGAGCCACCCAGGTGCCCCTCTTTTGTCTCCTTTAATCTGAAATTGTTCCTCGGTCTACCTGCATCTTTCATGATCTTGACATGTTTGAAGAGTAACATGTCATTTAATTTGTAGAATCTCCTTCAATTTGGTTTTGTCTGATGTTTTGTCATGATTGGATTCACGTATGCATTTGGCACAAATATGAGAGAAATGATATAGTGTCCATCTCAGTGCCTCACACCAAGAGGTGCATATAATCCCCATTTTTATCTCCCTTGCCTTTGAAGACGTGTCTAGCAAGAAGTTGCTGCAGCCAAGGTCAAAGACATTGCTGCCTATATTCTCCTTTAGGATTTTCATGGATTCCTTTCCCAGAGTTGGGTCTTTTTTTTTTTTTTAAGATTTTTATTTATTTGACAGAGAGAGAGAGAGAGCACAAGCAGGGGCAACAGCAGGCAGAGAAAGAAGCAGGCTCTCCACTGAGTAGGGAGCCTGATGTGGGACTTGATCCCAGGACTCTAGGATCATGACCTGAGCCGAAGGCAAATGCTTAACTGACTGAGTGACTCAGGCGTCCCTCAGATTTAATCTGAGGTCTTTAATCCATTTTGAGTTTATCTTTGTATAAGGTGTAATGATATGGTCCAGTTTCACTCTTCTGCATGTGGCTGTCCAGTTTTCCCAACACCGTTTGTTGAAGAGACTGTCTTTTTCCAGTGGACATTCTTTCCTGTTTCGTCGAAAATTAGTTGACCATAGAGTTGAAGGTCTATTTCTGGGCTCTCTATTCTGTTCCATTGATCTATGTGTCTGTTTTTGTGCCAGTAGCATACCGTCTTGATGATGACAGCTTTGTAATAGACCTTGGAGTCTGGAATTATGATGCTACCAGCTTTGGTTTTCTTTTTCAACATTCCTTTGGCTATTTGGCTATTTCTGATTCCAGACAAATTTTAGGATTATTTGTTCCATCTCTTTGAAAAATATTGATGGTATTTTGATAGGAATTGCATTGAATGCATAGATTGTTTTGGGTAGCCCAGACATTTTCACAGTATTTGTTCTTGGACGGAGGTGGGTGTAACCCGGTGATGGGCATTAAGGAGGGCACGTGATGTAATGAGGAATGTAATATCCAACTTATGAATCACTAAACTCTGCCTCTGAAACTAAAAATAATCATCATCATCATCAGCATCCCCATTTTTGAGATGAAGATGCTGAGGCTCAGAAAGTTTGAGTCACTTGCTCGAAGTCATGTTAACAATATGTGAACTAGCTTAAGTACTCAGGCCTCTCTGACCCCGAAAGGGTCCCTGTCCACCACATACCTGTGGGCTGAGCTTAGGACTCCAGAATTTATGCTTCAGGCAATGGGGAGCAGTCAGAGGTTCTGAGTTGCTTTTGTGTCAGATCCATCATGGCACAGACCAGATATTGCAAAGTGGTGGTCTACTTGACCAAATCTGGACCGCCACTGAGTTTCATTTGGCCCAATATATTGGTCCACACAGCATTTCAAAATCTGATTTAATTGTTAACATTTAAAATTAGATCATAGCACATAAAGATGCAGGTTTCTGGATTTTTCTTGCAAAATCATGAGATGTGGCAACACTAAGCCTGTAGGCTTTCTTGTCAATAGTTGACTGGAGCTGAGTAGAGATAACTAACCCATTCAGCTGTCTCAGGTATTCCACGTTGCCAGAAAACCCCCAGCTCTTATGCCCTGAAACTAAAGCCCTGTGTCAGCTGTCATTTATGTCCAACTCAGGTTTTACATTTACTCTGCTGCATAGCCCCTAACGATGCCTAAGGTCAGACACTTAGTTCAGAGACATCTTGTCTCCCTGGTGGTATTGTTGAAATGTTGTAATACCCAGTATCGTTAATTCTGATGTTTCTTGACATATGCGTCAGATGGGATTCAGCTGGAATATTGATAAGAATCTCTTGCCAAGAGGAATGAAAAGAGTGGGAGATAAATGTTCTGCAGTCCTTTTCTGGACCCCTTGGTGTTTCGACTTCTAGTCAAATTCCCCAAATGTGTCCCCATGTTCCTAGTTTTGGGGGATTCTAAATCTTAGAATATTTACATATTGTCTCATTTTATCTTAACTCTTAAAAGGTGCGCAAGGTAATCCAAATATTTATACACAAAGAAAATCACTCTTTCTGGACACATTACAGATTATTATGGTCATGTGAGAATGTTTTCCGAAAAGTTATGATTGCATTTTGTCATATACCATTCGTTCTTCAAAATGGTATTTTTCTATCTCAAAACCAGTATTCTTATATACTACACTGGCTGCACTGGTGAGCACTGCTCACAGGAGTTGAATGCTCATTAGTCCATTTGGTAACCAGGGAATCTTTCTTCCAGGAGACTAAGATGGGCAATCTTCTATTTCAGGGATGTGTGTCCTTTTGTTTACTGAGATTTCTGGGAAGGCCTTACTAGATCTGTGGTCCTCTGGTCTGGGCTTTGTGACTCGCCAGGAAGTATAGTCATGGGCTGATAGAAGAACCCAGGAAGTTCCACTGAGATGCACTATGGCACTGGAGACTGGAAATGAAGAAAAGGATTGGACTTTGGGAGAAGGATAGCTGGTCTTCTAGGCCAGGGATACTCAGACTGAAGTGATCACCAAAATCTTTCAGGACTCCATCCCAGGCTTATGGGATCAGATTATCTAAAAGGATTGCAGGAAGGTGTAACTGGGAGGGCATATATATTTAAAGTTCCCCCAGGTGATTCTGTGCAACCAGGGTTGGGAGTCACGCTTTTTTTATACTTGATGCTAAGTACAAGCAGCCTTGGATCACAGGCAAAGAAGCAGCAGCTGTGGCTGGATAGACAGTGTGATTCCAGGTACACTCTACTTAGGACTCAGAATTAGAGGAAGAAAGCAAGGGCTCCTGTGTTGCCCTTAGATGCCTAAGTCTAAACTACAATTTTATAAACACTGAAAAACCCGATGCTAGAATAGTTGTAGTAGGCAACTAGTATGAGAGAATCTTTGTGTTATACAGTAATTAAATTATTGACAGGGCTTTTATTTAGGTAGTAAATCACCTCCATCTTGTCAAATCCAATGGGCAAGTCCCAGTCCTTGTCTAATTTGAATCCTTGGTGACATTTGACATAGATGTCCACTTCTCCTTGAAACTCTTTCTTCTTTTGGCTTCTATGGCACCACTTTTTCCCCCACTTTGGCTTTCTTCCTATTTCTCAGGCTCTTCCTCCTCTGCTCAACCTCTAAGTCAAGGATTTTGTCTTGTGCCATCTGCTCTTCATCTTTTATACACTGTCAGCAAGTAATCTCATTCAGACCCAAGCTTTAAACACCATCATTTTATTGGATATTTCTAAATATGTATCTGTGGCCCTGACCTCTTCCCTGAGTTTGAACTTGCACATGTAATGGTCTACTTAAGACCTCCATCTGGATATGTAATGAGTCCTTTTATACCTGCTCCTCCCTGGCCTTCCCCATCTCAGTTAATACCACCACCATCTCTAGACGCCCAGGCCAGAAACCAGAGTCAACTTTGGCTCCTCCCTGTCCCTTATCCCATCCATCTGATCCTTCAGCCAAACCTGGGGGCTCTTGCTCCAAAACATGTCTGGATTCCCATGCCTCCCACCACCACCGCTTCTACAACCTTAGTCCAAGCTACCATCATCTCTCCCCTGGAGTAAAAACCTTCTAAATGTTACTCCCCTCTTACTTCTCTACAGCTTAATCTCCATATTTTTAATGCAAATGATAAAAAAAAATTTTTTAATTTTTAAATGCAAATGATATCTTGTCTGACCTTCCAAATAGATTTTCTTTACAATGAGAAGAAAATTCAAACTCCTTGCTATTGGCCTCAAGATCCTAGCATCTGTGATTCTCAACCATGCCTGTCCATTAGAATCACTTGTGGGTGAATTTTATTCATTTTTTTAAAGATTTATTTATTTATTTATTTGAGAGAGAGAGGGAGAGAGAGAGATTGTGCACAAGCTGGGGGGAGGGGCAGAGGGAGAAGGAGAAGCAGGCTTCCTGCTGAGCAGGGAGCCTGATGAGGGACTCAACCCCAGGACCCTAGGATCATGACCTGAGCCAAAGGCAGATGCTTAAGCAGCTAAGCCACTCAGGCGTTCCCACTACTCTAAAATTTTTGGTTGATGACTTCCATGTTTATTATCTTCATGCTCCCACCCCGCATAAAATGTAAGCTCCTGAGTACAGGGACTTTCTTGTCCAACACAATATTCCCAACACTGAAACAGTGCCTGACAAATGGCGAAAAGGCTAGGGGACATTGCCTTAAAAGGATTTCATGGGAAGTTTAAAAATATAGGAGGTATTTAGTACCATGAAGATTTTCTTTAGAAGTTACCTGAGACTGGCGAGTGGGTGGTCTAGAGCCTGATTCTTCATAGTGAGATGGGATTTCCAGTGGACTCTCTGAGAAACGAAGATCCTTCCATGTTTTAGAGTCAGTTCTTTCACCTACTTCAAGATCTACAATTATTTAAAAAAAAAATTCTATGATTATCTGTAATTACATATGTAATCGTGCAAATATGTCTTCATAGGTGGAAACCTTTTGAGGGACCACAGTCATCACATCTTGAACTAGACGGAGGAATTATATAAAGAAGCCCCCACTCCGTGAACTAGCACCGGGAAAGAAAAAAACTAGCCCAGACTGAGAAAAGAAAAATCTGCCCTGCTACATTCTACAACACTCCACATGAGGCTGAGAAAAGTGAGAAATCCAATGGCAGGGTGAGTAGGAAACCCTCTTTCTCCTACGGACGCACTGGAGCCATAAAATGTCATAACAACCCCCTTCCCCCTTCTTTGAGTGGTTGTTGTTTCTTACTTGCTAAGAAACCTTGTTCTCTAAAACCAGAAATTATCACAAATCTTGCTGGTTAAAATCTTATCAGAAAGAATGAACCATCCAACTCTTGACACAGAGCAGCAGCCTCAATTTCCAACCTTGGTGCAGAGTATCAGAGAATTGTCTCTGAACACAACATTCCACATTTATTTTTGTAGTTTCCAAGGTGAACAAAGCCCTCGTTCCCTTTGTAATCCATATATGATGGTGACAGTTCACGTGCAGCCCTGCTTTGCTTCGAGCCTGTCAAAACTTGGCTCTCACTTCAATTTCATCCAGACTCCACCTGCCCCCCAATCCCTATAACCTTGTCTTTTCCTTTGTTTGGTGTGATGCCCCATACTTCTGCTGTGTGGTCTCCCTCACTGCAACAAGTCAACAAATCTCACTTTGTTGGACTCCGTGATGATCCCTCTTGGTCTTAAGCTGTTGGCAAGGATAGCACTAAGATTATCTTACTTTTCTATTCCAGTATTTCTTATTCCAACCGTTCTGTAGTCAAGAACATGAGCAATGAACGCGTTTGGTGGTTTAGAATATTAAACCTTATCTTCATCCTTCCATGTCATACCTGCAGACTTTCTAAGGTTAAGATTCCAATCCTGTTTATTTTCAGCATTCTTGTATTTCTTCCATAGTTTTGATCCAACAAATCCATTTTTCAATTCCTAGGAATGACAATCCTATGTCAATCACTTGATTACATGTTGGATGTCATGTACATATGTTGCATGTCAATCACTTGATTACACCCATTTGCAAGGTGAAAATGAAAAGTTGCCAAGTAGAGACAATGTCATAGCATGCCCTTCTTACTCGAAAGGGTTTACAGTAGTTTTTACAAAATGACCTTTGTTTCACCTTACTCTGGAAACCCATGGCTTTGTATCTGGGCCAGTTAGCTGGCAGAATGTCTGGCTATTAGGCTCCACCATTTAAGCAGTCAAGGCCAGCAGCAGGACATGAAGGCAGGATGTTACAATCATTGGAATCTGGGGAATAACAAAGGGACCACCAGATCCAGGAGGCAAATAAAGGGTTGGGTTCAGACCAAAATAGGACTTAACTACACTACCTGCCCATGCACAGTACTCATATTCTTCTCCATGGACTTTCTTCCCCCTGGACTCAGTCCCTTATGCCTGATTCACGCCTGAGCATCTACTGAGGCAAATAAGCTCCGCTTCTACTGGATACCCCTGCCCATGGTAGATCCCTGCCACAATCATACTTGAGCCCCACATTAGGCCTGCACCCACTGCTCTGGTCCCATAGCCACCTCTCTGGGCTCTGGTCCATCCTGGGGCTGAAGGGATCCCCTCCCAAACTTCTGGTCACCCCCACCAAGACCTCCATGACTGAGACTTTTCAGTTGATTGCCTTACCATGAGCTAGCCCATCCTCTGGCCCTTGGATCTATCTCACTGGTGCCCAAAGCCCAGGGACTGAAGTTTGAAACACCCTTGTAGGTAAGTCTGGTTCATCCTCCGGAGAAGCAAGGCTTTGAGCTTTTCAGGGTTGAAGATTTCAGCATAATCAACAGCTATGGTCACAGAGGATTTCTACTAGTCTGATGTATCTGTTCAACAAATATACACTCACTGCCCTCTCCAGCCCTCCTCTGTGCAAGGCAATGAGTATGACAGACATGTTCTCTGCCACCTTGGAACTTACTCTGCATGGGGAAGGTAAACGATGAGCAAAGTAATCACATATTCAAAGCACTATAAAAGAGAAGGTCCAGACGCTAGGGGAGCAGTGACAGAACACAGCATACACAATGTAGTTTGGCTGGAGGAATATACAGGGGAGTCACACAATGAGAAAGGATGACTGAAGACAGAAACCGATCACTTTCTTCAATAGGTAAGCGGGGGTCACTGAAGACAATGGAGCATGGGCCATAATGCTGGGGAGGAATTTCTAATGTGCAGGATAGAACACATGCAGGATGACTGGCTAACAGAAGGGCAATCACTTCATAGTGGTGGCTACTGACCACAATTATAATAACCTATGAGCATAGGCGATGAAATGAAAGAGAAGATGGAATCACTGAGAAAGAAGGAACCAAGAATGCGGTGACCATCTGAAAGTGTTACATCTACTTGCTTGCTTGGAAGAATCTTTGAGGACATTTCCGACATGGTTTTCTGAAGAGACTGTATTTGCTGGTTCGCAGCCCACCTGAAACACCTTTGTTACAATGCCACTCTGTCTACAGTCCCTGAAAATAGAAAAAGTGTTAATGAAGTTTCCAAGAAAAGACAGCTCTCTTGAATAACCACACTGCCAGCCACACCACTGCCAGGCCACTGGGAGCCTGGGTGGCTCAGTGGGTTAAAACCTCTGCCTTCAGCTCAGGTCATGATCTCAGGGTCCTGGGATCGAGCCCCGCATCAGGCTCTCTGCTCAGCAGGGAGCCTACTTCCCCCCACTCTCTCCGTCTGCCTCTCTGCCTACTTGTGATCTCTGTCTGTCAAATCAATAAATAAAATCTTAAAAAAAAAAAAAAAAGAACCAGGGTACTGCTATCTTCAAACCCCACCTCCCCACCTCACCCCCGCCAGGCTCCTTGGTTGGTTTCCATAAATTACCATTTGGGGCCCTTGTTTGTTTGTTGTCTTCCCAAGCTTCAAATTCCTGCTCTTATGTTTTAAATTAACCAATAAAGAGTGAGACCAAGAGACCCTAGGCCCCCAACCTCAACTCCAATAGAAGCAGCACCCCAGGCCCATATACTCTCTCTACTGGTGACCTTGCTGTGTGGCCCAGGTATGCTACATAATTTCCAGGACTTTTAAGTAATAAACCTTGTCTCTGAGAGTTTCCTGATGGTTCCTGCTGAGGATATCTTACAATCATGATAAGAACCACAAGGGCCAGTCCAGCTACAACACTGGTTACTGATGGGCCAAGGCCAGCCTATGACAGTCTTCATGTGGACATGTTTTCGTTTCTCTTGAATAGATATACAGGAGTGGAATTGCTGGGTCAAGTGTATCTCTAACTTTTTAGAAACTGCTAAACTGTGGTTGTTCCATTTTACATTCCCACCAGTATTATTTGAAGGTTCCAGTTTCTCCACATACTCATCAACATTTGATATTGTCAGCCTTTTTGGTCACCTGTACTCTTGATTATGTTCTCTGTAGGCATTTGCTTCTGCTGTGTCCCTACAATATTGGGACATAGGCTTGGCTGTTGTAACACAGAATCAAAATAATAGTGGTTTAAACTAGAGAGAATCAACAGGGTATAATCAGCTCAGAGCTGGTACAGAGGTGCCATGGTGATGGGTGCATGGTGTCAAGTTTCTTTCTTACTGCTCCATCTCTAGGACCTTGAAATTATCTTCATGGGCCAACACGGCTGACCACATCCACATTCCAGCTAGCAGGAAGCAGGGCCCACCTCTTCCCTTTAAGGGCACAATCTAGAAGTTGCACAGACCACTTTTACCTACATCCCACTGGCCACACCTTGCTCTGACCAGTTGCAAGGAGGATTGGGAAATATCTTTCTTCCAGGCAAACATGTGTCCAGCTAAAAATCATGGGTTCTGTTATTCTAGAAGAAGGGAAACACAGATACTGGGGGACAGCCAACAGCCTCCAATGATCATCATGACCATGAATCAAATTTAACATTTTAAACTCTCATGCCCACTAATTTGTGTTGAAAGCTCACAGCTGGAACACAGGTGATTCTGTGTGAATTCTATTCTGCCCAGGCACTTAACTCTTTCTTCATTCCCATTCTCTTCTTCCTTTTGTGTTCTCTGTCTGCTTTGCTCTTGCTGATTTTCATATTGGTCTCTGAAACATTTCATGTTTCATTAGCCTTTCTTTTGCAATTTCTCAGATCTCTTACTTGCCAGGTTTTTAATGTTTCTTAAAAAATTTTGAAGCTTTAAGTTTTAGATTCTTTGATCAAGTAAATATTTATAAATGCATAAGCATCAATTACAAAACAGAAATATTTAACATTAAGCAATAAAGAAGTTTCAAGCTACATTTCTAGGAGAAAAAAAAAGATCAGAAATACACAATTTATCTCAATGGCACTATCAGTGTGTAACAGTATTTAACAATATCTAAATAATATTATATTGTAATATAATATTGTAATAATATTAACAATATTTAAACTGCATGTTCACTGGTTGGAGTGATTTATGGGTGGCTACTTTTGGGGAAGCACACGGTTTTTGCTTTCCTTTGTTTTGTTCAGTTTTACAGTTACAGAAATCTGGCTGCAGATACAGAGGATCTTTTAGATGAGATGCTTATTTAACTCATTCACCTACATCCATCTCACCTAAATGTTCATCTTTGGTCCCAGGTCTGCCATCCAAGATACAGCTGTCTTCCTTGCTAGCACACTTCCTGGACACCACAAATATCTCCATCTAGGGATCCTTCAAATCCTGGATAATCGTGGTGCTCCCTGAAATGTGCGCTTCTAGTCCCACCATCAAACTGAGCAGAAGCCTGACTCCCATCCGCTTGCTCTACTCCTGGAAGGTACAGGTTGTCTCCCCCACCATAGCTGGTCCCTTCCACAGGGACACAGCACGGGCTTTTACCCATGGACTTGTTCCCTCCATGAGGAGCACAGAAACTAGCTTCAACTGCCTGCTAAGTAGAAGGATTTCCTGATTGTGATATCAAAAAATGTTTAAGTTTGACGTTGGAGCTAGAAATCACACTCTACCCAAATCTCATTTAAATACATAGGAATTTTGCTAGGATTGATAACAGAGGCCTTAAATATGTATCTTTAGAAATAGCAATATAAGGGGCGCCTGGGTGGTTCAGTGGGTTAAGCCGCTGCCTTCGGCTCAGGTCATGATCTTAGGGTTCTGGGATCAAGCCCCGCTTCGGGCTCTCTGCTCAGCGGGGAGCCTGCTTCCCCCTCTCTCTCTGCCTGCTGCTCTGCCTACTTGTGATCTTTCTCTCTGTGTGTTAAATAAATAAATAAAATCTTTAAAAAAAATACTGATGCCTGGCTCCCATCCCAAAACATTGTTATTTAGTTGGTCTGGAGTGTACACATGACCTGGGCATGGAGATTCTGCAAAGCTCCCTGGGTGATTCTGAGAGGGACTTGTGGTAGAATGTTACAATCCCAGTCCCTGAGGCATTATGTCTTCTATCTGCACCTCCTGGTGCCCTTGTGCCCTTACAGAATCCCATCACACATTGACCTTGGGGGTTGCCAAGTGACTTGCTTTGGCCAGTGAAACATTAACAAATATGACACAAGCAGAGACTAGAAAAAACATCTGCATATCCAGGCTTGCCCTTTCTCTTACAGCTTTTGGAGATGAATGAAAAAACTCAGGTGACCCAGCTGGAGACCCAAGGCTCAGCCAACCACCAGCACCAACCACCAGAAAAGTGACTCAAGCTTTCTTAGACTCTCCAGCTCAAGGTGAGCCAAAAAAAAAAAAATGTAGCCAGGTCAGGGACCTCAGGAAAGACTAAGAGAACAAGTGCTCAGCCAAATGTATACCAAAATGCTGACCCACAGAATAATGAGCAAATGAATGATTGTTCAAACCTTTAAGACACTAAATGTCAGGGTGGTTGGTTATACAGCAATAGCCAACTGATTAAGCAGCCAAGGTTGAGAAGCACTGGTTACATGATAATTTCAGAGACTCTTTTATCACAAAAGCAGAGCTCACTGTTAAATTTTGGAAACTACAAAAATTATCAACACAAACAATGCAAACCATGACTGAATCACCAGAGGCAATGAAATGCTAAAGTTGGGCTTGTTTGTTGTTTTGTTCCCAAATCATTTAATCATGAGAACCAAACAAAAATCAGATAGAGAGATAAACCATAAGAGGTTCTTAATCATAGGAAACAAACAGAGTGTTGCTGGAGGGGAGGGGGATGGGGGACGGGGTAACTTTGTGATGGGCATTATGGAGGGCATGTGATGTAATGAGCACTGGGTATTATACAGGACTGATGAATCACCGAACTCTACCTCTGAAACTAATAATACATTATATGTTAATTAAATTTAAATTTAAAATTTTTTTTTAAAAAGGAAAGCTTACAATAGAGAAGAATTACATGTCAGTACCTTTTCCAAACTGAGCTGGGGCAGAAAGAGACTGGGGGGCTGCCCCTCAACCTGACCCCTTTGAAACAAAGACATCCACAATGTCCCTGGCCATCTGGCTCAGGGAAGGAGAAGATGGCTGGCTCCGTGCAATGAGCACTCTTTGCCCACCACTCACTCCCTCCTGGATGCCTCTGGTAGTGCCCTTCTTCAGTTTTCTCCTGACACATTTTGAAGATTCTTTAAAAAAGTTTTATTTAACAAAGGGGGAGAGAGTGGGAGAGCACAAGCAGGGGGAGCAGCAGGCAGAGGGAGAGGGAGAAGCAGGCTCCCTGCTCAGCAAGGAGCCCAACAGAGCTAGATCCCAGGACCATGGGATCATGACCTGAGCCTAAGGCAGATGCTTAAAGGACTGAGCCACCCAGGCGCCCATACTGACACATTATTAAACAATGTCAAAATACTATAGTGCACTCATATATCCTAACTTGTTTTCACTTGAATCATAAATATTTCCCCAAATCATTCAAAATTTCATGACCATAATTTTTCCTTATAACATACTAGTGGCCTTTAATTAACACTCTCATTTCAAAGCCTTTTCTCCTCATTAAGAAATTAATTACTGTAAGTACCTAGAAAAGGGCTTGAATGAAGCAGTATAATTTCTATAAAGAAAACTTACTGCATTTAAATTCATTTAAATGCATACAAGCACAAATCTTTTTTTTCTTCTTTTTTTTTTTTTTAAGATTTTGTTTATTTATTTGACAGACAGAGATCACAAGTAGGCAGAGAGGTGGGCAGAGAGAGAGGAGGAAGCAGGCTCCCTGCTGAGCAGAGAGCCCGATGCAGGGCTCCATCCCAGGACCCTGAGATCATGACCTGAGCCTAAGGCAGAGGCTTTAAACCACTGAGCCACTCAGGCGCCTCACAAGCACAAATCTTTCTGTCTTGAAGACAGAAAAAATTTTTACATAAATACTTTCCCTGAGCTGAGCATACCTGAACTACTAAGAGTGCTTTCAGAAAAGACACTAAGTAGGTACAGAGCAAGATGGTGAGAGGCATAAAGAGTGACCTTATTTTAGATGTTTTTGAAAGCTTTGTTAACTTCTTTGAATTACATAGTAATTATTACTTCATTTTATTACTACCTGTAAATTATAAAAAGGCCTGCCTTACAGCATTAGGCACCAAAGTATTTTGTTAATTTTTCATAACTGAGATGATTGTTTCGACAGAAGTGGTTTGACGAGTGAAAGCCAATTTTTTTCTAGTCTTTAATAAAGAATGATAATGTGTATTAGCATTTTTGTTTATTTTTATTTTTATTTTTTAAAACTTTCAGATGCCAAAGCTGTCATCTGCATCTTAATCTCACAAAACAAACTGAGGGTTACTGGTGGTAGGGAGTAGGGAGAGGGAAGTGGGGTTATGGACACTGAGGAAGGTATGTGCTATGGTGAGTGCTGTGAAGTTTGTAAACCTGGTGATTCACAGACCTGTACCCCTGGGCTAAAAATACATTATATGTTAATTAAAAAAAAAAAAAAAGAAAGGAATTTCTAATTCTCAAACGCTATGCAGTACCTCAGCCACCAGGGGGAGCCCGGAGAGACACTGTGCCCACGCCCACCTTTTTTTTTTTTTTCCTAAGTGCCTGCTCAAAGTCAGGTTTTGGTTTGGGGCTAAAAAGTGTTCAAAAGGGACGCCTGGGTGGCTCAGTTCGTTAAGCGGCTGCCTTCGGCTCAGGTCATGATCCCAGCGACCTAGGATTGAGTCCCACATTGGGCTCCTTGCTCGGCGGGGAGCCTGCTTCTCCCTCTCCCTCTGCCTCTGCCTGCCACTCTGCCTGTGCTCGCTCTCTCTCTCTCTCTCTCTCTCTCTCTCTGACAAATAAATAAATAAAATCTTTTTTAAAAAAAAAGTGTTAAAAAATGTGGCTAAACCTGTCTTGCTGTGCGGAATAATTCCTCTATCTCGGACACACAGACGTGCAAAGCACTTGAGTCTTTTTCTCCACAACATACGGTTTCCAAATTGAGTGGTGTCTCTATATTTGAAAACCCTTAAAAAAAAAAAAAATTAAAAATTAAAAAAAAACTCCCTCCACTAACTGAAAATAATTTAAAAATAATAATAATTTTTAAAAAAAGAGTCTCTGAGGCTATGTCTCTCTCTGTCAAATAAATAAAATCTTCAAAAAAATATTTAAAAAGAAAGGACAAAGAAACAAATAAAGGAGCTAATGTCCAACAAATTAAAATGACAGTAGCCATGAAGGCCGATTAAGTGAATACAAAACATAACAGAGAATGATGGTAGTGATTGAAGGCCATGTCCTGTGGAATAAAAGGACCATCTACTAAAAACAGTATTTTCTTCACAGCCAGATGAATCATTTCAAAGGTCCCAAGCCCTGAAAAGGCTCTTCCTTCCCAAAATTCCAATGTGGAATTCAAAAGAAAAACAGTAGATACATAGGATCTCATCAAGCTGTACACTCGTGATTTGTGCACTTTACCATATAACTTGGTAAAAGACAAACAAAACCCCAAAGTTATAGATATATGTTGAAATTAAAATAACTTTGCCTTGAGAGCCCTTCTAATACTGCACTTGTTCTCACAGGAAGAAATAAATAAAATCAAAACGTAATGTCATTGTATTACCAATTATTTTCATCACCATGTGCTTAACTTACTTAGAGACTGCAACAGCTTTAACTTGTATTTTTCCATCAGGCAGAGTAATAGGCTTCGTGTACTTATATGTATTATTTTCACCATAACCAATTCTCTTTAGAAATTCAGGTTTGCTGCCATCCAGCGTATAATATATGTTGACATCAGGGGTGTCTGAAAAACCCAAAACAGGTAACTGTAATTAACACTAAAGTAGCACAGTCTCTGAATAATGTTTGTGGGTCAGTTAATTAACGAGATTTTTTTTTAATATATCATAGTAACAGTAAGTAGCAATAAGTGAGTTCTTTCTCCGTGCCAGGCACTGTGTCTTATATGAATTAGCTCCCTGCATGTGTACAAGCCTATGTGACAGGTCCCATTTTATACCCACGGTGTAGATGAGGAAACTGAGTCCCAGAGAGGTTAAGGAGGTTGCTTGGTAACAGCAGAGTTGTGGTTTCACTTTGGCTATGGATCCAGAGCCCATGTTCTTGAACCACTATGCTACTGTGCCACTCCAATAAGGCACTGATGCGAAAAGAGCAGGGCTCAGTTTTAAGACTACAATACCCATTTAGAAAGCAGAAGCTAGGGGTACCTGGGTGGCTCAGTGGGTTAAGCCTCTGCCTTCGGCTCAGGTCATGATCTCAGGGTCCTGGGATTGAGCCCTGTGTCCAGCTCTCTGTTCAGCAGGGAGCCTGCCTCCCTCTCCCCCTCTACCTGCCTCTCTGCCTACTTGTGACGTCTCTCTCTCTGTCAAATAAATTTAAAAAATGTTTTAAAAAAAACTATTAAAAAAAAAAAGAAAGCAGAAGCTAATTTTTTATTTTTTTTTGATGTTTTCTTTTTTTTTTTCCCTTTTTATTAATTTTTTCAGCGTAACAGTATTCATTCTTTTTGCACAACACCCAGTGCTCCATGCAAAACGTGCCCCCCCATCACCCACCACCTGTTCCCCCAACCTCCCACCCCTGACCCTTCAAAACCCTCAGGTTGTTTTTCAGAGTCCATAGTCTCTTATGGTGCTAATTTTTTATTTTTTGAGCACTGCTTCAGAAATGGTGTTATTGGGGCGCTTGGGTGTCTCAATCAGTTAAGCCTCCAACTCTTGACCTTGGCTTAGGTCTTGATCTCAGGGTTGTGAGTTCAGCCTACTTAAAAAGAAAATGTTTTTAGGGGTGCCTGGGTGGCTCAGTGGGTTAAAGCCTCTGCCTTAGGCTCAGGTCATACTCTCAGGGTCCTGGGATTGAGCTCTGCATCGGGCTCTCTGCTCAGCAGGGAGCCTGCTTCATGCTATTCCCCCTCGCCTGCCTCTCTGCCTACTTGTGATTTCTCTCTGTCAAATAAATAAACAAAATCTTTAAAAAATGTTTTTTAAAAAGAAATGTTTTTATTACATTTTATTTGGACCTGGTAAATAATTCCCATACTTCTTGGAAAAATTTAAAAGGTAATAAATTCATACAATTCAAGGTTCAAGAGGTCAGAAAAGTTTGCTAAGAGAGGAGATCTTAAAAGTTCTCATCAAGGGGGCACCTGGGTGGCTCAGTTGGTTAAGCCGCTGCCTTTGGCTCAGGTCATGATCCCAGAATCCTGGGATCGAGTCCCACATTGGGCTCTCTGCTTTGGCAGGGAGCCTGCTTCCCCCTCTCTCTCTTTGCCTGCCTCTCTGCCTACTTGTGCTCTCTGTCTGTCAAATGAATAAATAAAATCTTTAAAAAAAATTAAAAAAAAAAAGTTCTCATCAAAAGAAAAAAACCTAACTTTTGGTGATAGACAGCAACTACATTAATTGTGGGAATGACTTTGCAATACATATAAATAACAAATCATTACACTGTACACATGAAACTAACATAAAGTTATACATTAATTATATCTCAATTTTTTTAAGTTGAAAAAGAATATATAATTAAAACCCTCTCCCACCCCTGATATCAATCAGATGGCCAAAGGCAATCAGTGGTGTCTTGAGTATCCTTCCAAAAATATTTTATATCCATACACGCATGTTATATTCTTATTTTCCCCTCTCTTTTAATACAAATGGTGACATAACATATCCTGTTCCACACACATCTTTTTTCATTGAACAGTATTACCTTGGCTACTGTACTATACTGCTATACAGGGTGTCCTCACTCTTTGTTATGTCTGTATTGGGTTCTTTCCTTAGACAAATGAACCAATATTTAACCAATCCCCTACAGATGAATATTTAGGCTCTTTTTCTTTGTCTTTCTTCTTTTTTTCTTTTGCCATCAGAAGCACTACAATGAATATCTTTGCATAAAGTTATTTTAATACCTACAAAATATGTAGAACTAGTATTGCTCAGTCAAAAGATATGTGCATTTGTAATTTTAGCTTATAGGGTCAAACTTCCCTTCACAGACACTGAAACAATTTACACTGTTACCAGCAACTCATGAAAGTGCCTGTCCACCCATATTTACCCCTATAGTGTTTTATTAATTCTTCTCTTATTTTTGCCATCTCCTAGGTATAAAAACAAAAAATAACAACAACAAAAAAACCTGATAGTTTTAGCTCACATTTCTTACATTTTTGAGTAAGATTCATTCATTCAGTCAACAAATATTAATCAAGTACCTATTCTGTGCCAGACACTGTTCTAGGCACTGGGGAATATGTCAGTAACCAAAGACCCAGCTCTCAGGGAGCCTCTATTTTTAGGAAGGACATACAAACAGGAAACAAAATAGACAGGTATATGTGTGATATCAAGTGGTGACTAAATACCACGGAATAAATAAAGCAAGGGATACGGTCTGCTCAGCAAGTAGGTAAAGGGATGGCCAGGCATATATTTCCCTATGTTTAAAAGACATTTATATTTCCTTTTCTATAAAATGTCCTTTCACATCTTTTGCCTACTTTTCTATTGGGTTACTATTCTTCTTGTTATTGAATTGTAGAACCTATTTATTTATTTGTTTATTTATTTAGAAGGTTTTATTTATTTATTTGAGAGAGAATGGGGGCAAACACAAGTGGGGGGGCAGAGGGAGAGGAGCAGCAGACTTCTCACTGAGCACGGGCCCTACACTGGGCTCTATCCCAGGAAACCAGAGATCATGACCTAAGCCAAGTTAGACACTCAACCTACTAAGCCACCCAGGTACCCAGAACCTTTTTATTTAGTAAACATTTTAAATATTAGGGAATTTAGATACTCTATCATTCATATCATCATTTGTCAGTAATAACCCACCTTCTCCCAAGAGTTATGGACACATTTATTAAAATTTGTATTCTGGGGGCGCCTGGGTGGCTCAGTGGGTTAAAGCCTCTGCCTTCGGCTCAGGTCATGATCCCAGGATCCTGGGATCGAGCCCCGCATCGGGCTCTCTGCTCAGCAGGGAGCCTGCTTCCTCTCTCTCTCTGTCTGCCTCTCTGCCTACTTGTGATCTCTGTCTGTCAAATAAATGAATAAAATCTTTAAAAAAAAATTTGTATTCTGATTTGAGAATTTTTTTAAGATTTTATTTATTTATTTGATAGAGAGGTCACAAGTAGGCAGGCAGAGAGAGAGAGGGAAGCAGGCCCCCTGCCAAACAGAGAGCCGGATGTAGGGCTCAATCCCAGGACCCTGAGATCATGAACCAAGCTGAAGGCAGAGGCTTAACCCACTGAGCCACCCATGCACCCCAGATTTGAGAATTTTTTTTAAAGATTTTATTTATTTATTTGACAGAGAGAGAGAAAGCACAAGCAAGGGGAGCTACAGGCAGAGGGGGAGGGAAAAGCAGGCTCCCGGCTGAGCAGGGAGCCCAATGCGGGGCTCAATCCCAGGACCCAGGGATCATGACCGGCTTGAGCGAAAGCAGACACCCAACTGGCTGAGCTACCCAGGCGCCCCTGGTTTGAGAATTTTTTAAAATAATACTAGCTTTTAAGATAAAGGGAGATATAGTATATTATATTCTTAGTTGGAATTTGTCTAGGAAGCACAGGGGTCACCAGAAGTACAGATAAACAGATTTTACACATTAACTATCAAAATATATAATTGGAATTTTAAAGTCTTTTTAAACAAGTATTTGTTCATATGTTTTATCTATAAAACTTTCCTGAGGCACCCAGCTGGGTCAGTCAGTAGAACATGCAACTCTTGATCTCAGGGTCATGAGTTTAATCCCCACCCGGGGCACAGAGATTAAGAAAAAAAAAAAAAAAAAAAGGTTTCTTGGGCGCCTGGGTGGCTCAGTGGGTTAAAGCCTCTGCCTTCGGCTCAGGTCATGATCCCAGGGTCCTGGGATCAAGCCCCGCATTGGACTCTCTGCTTATTGAGGAGCCTGCTTCCCTTCCTCTCTCTCTGCCTGCCTCTCTGCCTACTTGTGATCTCTGTCAAATAAATAAATAAAATCTTTAAAAAACCTTTCTCTTCTCCTTATGTTAATTATATACATATGTGTGTATATATGTAGATATATATGTGTATACATATATGTATATACGTGTGTATAAGTATATATAAATTCCTGTTATTACCAGGAAATATATTCACTGCTTTCCTTCTGTAATAATAGTTAAGATTTATTTTGGCATTACTAAATGCCAGATGCTGTGTACCTCACATAACATGTCAACTCATTTAATCCTCACAGTGGCTCCAAATGGCAGACATTATTCTCACTAACAATGAGAAAACTGAGACTCAGAAAGGCTAAGTAATGTATCATTAGAAGTTGTCCAAGGCAGGATTTAATCCCTGGCACGTCTGACTGGAAAGCCTGTGTTAGTAGGTCAAATTACTATCCCAGCAACATAATGAGAATCCTGGGAAAGTCCCAGCACGAACCGGGACATCTTACCTTGGCTAATGTGAATCAAGGCATTGCTCTAATTATCTACTGATACAAATGAAAAATTGGTCAAAGCCAACTGCTTTCATCTAAAAATATACCACTCTATAAACCACCAAGTACCACGCTGTTTCAAATTTTGAAACTTTTACAAAATTCCCAAGGTCCTAATTGTAGAAAGCATGCAAAGTAAAAAATTAACAACCCAAGAAACCTAGAGTATGGCAGTTATTTTACATGCTTTCAAGTACATTTGATTCTTACCAGATTTCATTTCCAAAAGTGTATTGTTATCAATTTCATGGTTGGCTCTTCCGGGGGGAGGCACTCGCAATGGTATGATCTGAGGGACACACACTGAGCCTGCAGTCATCTTCCCTCCTTATATTAAAAAAAGTAAAGGAAAATAAATTCCAATGGGCACCTTTTTGAACACAAAAGTTAAAGAGAAGTACGTTGTCTAAATAGAGCAAAACTAGTAAAAAACTAAAGAGAATGTCATAAAAACATTATTTAATTTTTAATTCAAATAATTATTGTTTCGGCTGCATTTCTGCTGTTGAGGGCTTATGTGGGATTTTGAGTATCTAAATACTTACCTTACTTCTGAGAAAACAGAATGAAAGAATGGGATGGGGAAATAAAATTATTTTAAATGAACAAATTAGATGAATACAACAGTCCCCTCCCCCTTGTCCACAGGGGAAATGTTCAAGACCCCCAATGGAGGCTTGAAATGACAGATATTACCAAACCCTATATATACTGTTTTTCATATACATATATATATACATATATATATATATATGCCTATGACAAAGTTTAATTTATAAATTAGGCACAGTAAGAGATTAACAATAATAAAATAGAACAATTAAAATAGCATACTGTAATTAAAGTTTTGTGAATGAGGTCTCTCTCAAAATATTGTACTGTACTCACCCTTCTTGTGATGATGTGAGATGATAAAATGCTTCCGTGATGAGATGAAGTGAGGCAAATGACCTAGACACTGTGATGTGACATTTGGCTACCACTGACCTTCTGCCATCAGAAAGAGGATCATCTGCTTCTAGGCCCCAGTTGACTGCAGGTAAGAGTAACCATGGAAAGCAAAACTGCAGATAAGAGGAGACTACTATCTATCAGAACAGAGACCATCACTACTGATCTGATCTGAGCTTCCCCTAAATCATTATCACCCTTTCTTGCCTTTTGTTAACATGCCACCTCTCTTGACTTCAGGGTAAGTCATCACCCAAGAGGAACAGAAGTAACTCTGTATGTGAAATGTTCATTTAGAGCCAACTCCCTTGGGAAAGCTCTAGGTCCAAGGCCCTGCTGTTGTTGCCAAGTGGTTCTTGAATTTGAAAGCTGCAAAGAAATTTTAGAAGGATGGCAGAGTACTATGCTTCAGCTGAAAGTTGGCACAGATATAAACAGTGAGCAACAAACAAAAAGACTCTATATGTTCATTCAATTTTTACAGTGTACTTCTTGCACCCTCACTCTTTTATTTACAATTTTCCACATACTTATATAATCTTATTTATCATTTTGTGGTTGGGCATTTAGACTATTACTAGTTTTGGTCTGTTCAATTCTAAATGCTGCTCTGGGAGTGCCTGGTTGGCTCAGTCGTTAAGCGTCTGCCTTGGGCTCAAATCATGATCCCAGGTCCTGGGATAGAGCCCTGCTTCAGGCTCCCTGCTCAGCGGAAGGCCTGCTTCTCCCTCTCCCACTCCCCCTTCTTGTATTCCCCCTCTTTCTGTCTCTCAGTCAAATAAATAAAAAAAAATCTTTAAAAAATAATGTTGTTCTGAACAACTTTTGGTTTGAATTTTGTTCCAGACTACATTCCCTAAAGTCGGATAACTAAATTTAAGAAGTGACTTTAAGGGACACCTGGGTGTTAAGCCACTGTCTTCAGCTCAGGCGATGATCTCAGAGTCCTGGGATGGAGACTCGCATGGGGCTCTCTGCTCAGCAGGGAGCCTGCTTTCCCCTATCTTTCTGCCTGCCTCTCTGCCTACTTGTGATCTCTCTCTCTCTGTCAAATAAATAAATAAATCTTTAAAAAAAAAAAAAAAGAAGTGACATTAATGCCTGCTTGGATAATTCCAGATGAGAGGCTAAGAATTTAAAATGCAGATACTGATTTTAGAGTAATGGCCTCTACAGAAGGATGGCTGGACCCCGGGAAGGGGTAGGGAGGGGAGAAGGAGGTGCTGTTCCTCATTTTTCCATTTAAGTAAGAGGCAGTTAAAATTAAAATAGCCGAAGGGCGCCTGGGTGGCTCCGTGGGTTAAGCCTCTGCCTTCGGCTCAGGTCATGATCTCAAGGTCCTAGAATCGAGCCCCATATCGGGCTCTCTGCAGCAGGGAGCCTGCTTCACCCTCTCTCTGCCTGCCTCTCTGACTACTTGTGATCTCTGTCTGTCAAATAAATAAATAAACTCTTTACATATATAAAAAAATTAAAATAGCTGAAAAATTAATCCAAAAAAAAATCGGGGATTCATACCCGCTGCAATTAGGAGCTACCCTTGGGAGGCTAGGGCGGCCAGTGGGCCCCAAGCGAAGAGGATCAAGACGTAGACCGATAGGCTAGGTCCACAAGGCAGTCTGGGATCAATGGCACCCCTCACCCCTCCACTCTTTCCATCAATACCGCCCCCTCGCCTCCCGGATCCGGAACCCCTTCCGGTCCCTGTCCCTGTCCATCAGGGGCAAATAAGGGCGCCCGCTTCCTTTCAGCTGGAGTGAGGGAGCCCCTTCTCCGCCTCTCCCCTCCTCCTCTGGCCACCGGGACCTGGATTGGGGCCCCGATGTACCGCCACGGTCCCCAGTCAGGAAACCCACCTCTCACCTCCTCCTGCCCTCTTCTGGGCCGCCTCCTGCGTTTCCACAGACGCTGCGAATCGGGGCCCGCCCACGAGAGCCGAGCAGATGATTGGCGGACACGGACTTCCTAGCAACTAGCTCCGCCCCTGCCGCTAGGCCCAGATGCTGGTACTTGCCTCTAGCGCCTTTCCTAAGGCTTCACTGCAGGCCTCTGAGAATATGCCTTCACTAACATTGGAAAGTGCTCGGAGGTGGCGTCCTAACTCACAGTGAGGGAACCAGGCTCGTTCGTCTCACAGGTATTAACATTCAGAAAAACAAGATGCAGCGACGCGGGCAAGTGAGACGGGCAGGCGCGCCTTGGCCACCTCAAGCCGACAGAACAAGTAAGGACCGGCTGCGACACAAAGAAGAAGGCCCCTTGCCCAAGCCAGGCGCCGTTTTCCTTTTATTGCCCCGTTCCTCGGTTCCCCGACTGGCTGTGTGGCGACCCCGAGCGTCTCCCACCGAGGGCCCGGGAACTGGGGAGTCATGGCTGAGGTGAAAGTGAAGGTGCAGCCGCCCGACGCGGATCCGGTCGAAATAGAAAACAGGTAAAAACCAGTGAGTGAGACTCGCTTCCCGGCTCTGGAGCCTCTCCGCAGGCGACCGGTCATTTGGGCAGCCGGACCCCTAATCCTGGGACCCTCGGTAGATACCGGCACGCGCAGGAAGGGGATTGGGGATTTGGAACCCCTCTCCTATGCCTGGAACGCAGACTTCTTAAGAAGTTCCGAGCGAGTTTGACAGTTTGTAACTTTATCTCCCCTTGCCCGGGTACTGTTTGGAAAGTTGTGATGATGTGCTTCCTTCCTGCATTAAGGTGATCTATGCCCAGAGAGGACACGGTGTTTTTCCCGTAGTGCTTGTAGCTACATATTTTGATCCAGGATTGCTCTTGTCGCTAAGGGAACTCCCACGACAGAACATCTGGGCGAAGTTAAGGTGCAGTTTGTGCTTTTGAAGAAACATTAAGCCAAGTGGTTCCGTGCAGTACTTAAGTCAAGATTTTAGGTCACCTAAAGCCTCTCCTAATTTTATATTTGCTCTCCGTGCACTGCTATTTTTAGGTTATCATAGTTTTAAAAGACCTTAACTTCCTCAAACTTATGAAAACACGTATGATGATCCTATGACAAGGTGGGTATTTGGACTTATTTTTGTTTGGTAGAGATAATTCCAAAAGCAAGCCCCAGTTATGGTGACTTGTTGTAACAAATTTCGCCTTCCTACCAGAGGTGTCTGATTTGACTCCTCCTTGCAGACGTATGGCTGCCCAACACACTGAATGTTAATTTTGTCATACTTGTTCCATCTGAGAACATTGAAGCCTCAGCTTTAATTTTTTTCTGTGTTTTCATTTGACTTTTGTTCTAATTTTAAGTTCATATTAGTGAGGAAAAGAAACACTCCTCTTAAATAATAGTGTAATTTAAATATGTACTTTATCTTGCTCACTTTCTAACATGCTTTGATTCAGAACCATCGTAGAAACCCAGATTATCTGATTTTAGCGTGGGGCACTTTACTGGGTATCTCAGTAGGTTAAGCATCCAACTCTTGATTTCAGCTCAGATCACGATCTCAGGGTTGTGAGATGGAGCCAGGCATGATTCTCTCCCTCTTCCTCCATCCTTCCCTCTTTACCCCCACCACCACACTAAAAAACCAAACAGACCAAAAAACAGATTATCTGCCAAATATGAGTAAAGGCACAATTTCAAACTGTTCTGCTTGTATTCCCACCCCCTTGAAACAGGTGAAAACATGAATATTATTACCTTTGTTCCTAGGATTATAGAATTATGTCACCAGTTTCCCCATGGAATAACAGACCAAGTAATTCAGAATGAAATGCCTCATATAGAAGCCCAGCAGCGGGCCGTGGCCATCAATAGACTCCTGTCCATGGTAAGGCAAATTCAACTAGTTCATATAATCATGTATGTGCTGTGATTGTCATTACTTCCATGTATGTAGTGGTGAAACCATTCACAAGTGTCTTAAGATTCCAAGCCAAAAAACAGCTCAGACTGACTGAACTGAGGAAAGAAGGAATAATTACACATCATTTTACAAGATGAATGAGGGGCACCTGTGTGGTGCAGTCAGTTAAGCATCTAACTGTTGGTTTCCACTCTGGTCATGATCTCTGGGTTGTGGGATCAAGACCCATGTGGGCTGTGTGCTCAGTGAAGAGTCTTCCAGAGATTTTCTCTGTCCCTCTCCTTCCTCCCCCCTCCACCATGTGCTCGTTCTCACTCTCTCTCTCAAATAAATAAATATTTTAAAAATGAATGAAATAAATGTATTTTGTTTTAACCATTGTATTTGTTAACCTAATTGTCATCATGTACACAGGGCACATAGGGTTAGTCTGCTCTCACCTTCTGTTTGCTTCTTGCTGCCAGTGTTGGGCCATTCCCTATGAAATATGCCCTCTGCCAACTATCACCGAGCCAGTTCATTAGGGTTTCATTCTCCACAATTTCACTCTGAACATTTCAGGAGGCAGGAATGAGTCAAGTAACACTACAATGTGGTCTTTCAATGAAGCCCTTCTACCTGCTTTTACCTTTTCTCTTGTCCTGGGGCCTTAATGTCATTCTCCTCCACTGTCCAGAAACACCCACCTTGTGGGACCCCATCCTCTAAGTCTACCTATTTGTCCTTCCATTTCCCCTACATCAAAATTCCCCTATCGTGAAAGCATTTCAGTTTGGTCGTAGTAGAAATTGGTTAAAAGATTTCCACACTAAGACCTCATAGAAATTTGAGGACCAGTGAAATTTCTGTTAAACTACTCCCTTCAGGGGCGCCTGGGTGGCTCAGCGGGTTAAAGCCTCTGCTTTCAGCTCAGGTCATGATCCCGGGGTGCTGGGATCGAGCCCCGCATCGGGCTCTCTGCTTAGCTGGGAGCCTGCTTCCGCCTCTCTCTCTGCCTGCCTCTCTGCCTACTTGTAATTTCTGTCAAATAAATAAATCTTTAAAAAAAAAAAAACAAAAAAACTACTCCCTTCAACCCTCTAGCTCAATGGCTGGAGAACTTTACTTTCTGTAAAGTGCCAGATAGTATGTATTTAGGCTTTGCAGGCCAAGTGGTTTCTGTCACAAATATTCAGCTCTGCAAGAAAGTAGTCATGGACCATGCATACATAAACCAATGAGCATGCTGCATTCCAGTAGAATTTTATTTATAAAAACAAGCAGTGGGCCAGATTGCTGACCTCTTTGTTAGTACTGTTGGTGATTTCTAATCAGTTCACCTCAGTGAAGGACTTGGCTCCAGGAGGGATAGTGGAAGGGATGCTGGAGGTGGTGCCAATGGAAACTGCTTTTGTCCCCCGACTACTCTTTCAGCCTTTTGCTTTCTGTCTGAAAATCATCCTCCACACCTCCCCCTCTCTTTCTCCACCTCTGCAGCCCCATCTGCTACCAGTCCTGTTGTCTAGAGGATATAAACAGTGGTGGAACTATGATGAATTTTAAGGGAATAAGTATTAGTGAATCACAAAGTGTTGGTGATTGTAGCTCTTAAAGAGCTCTCAGATTTGCCCCCTCATTTCCATTCCTACTACTCCTGCATGTGTTCAGATCTTGGCTTTTTCCTGGACTATTATGCTGTATTCTAACCGGCTCTCCTGGCTTCATCTGCCTTAGAGAAGCCTGCCTGATTGTCTCAAACACAGATCTGGCCAAGTCGCAGAATCCTCTCAGCACTAGGGATTCAAGTCCAAACTCATGGCTTTACCAGACTGAGCTGCTACCTTCCTCACCTGCCCCATCTGCCACCACACTGCCTCAAAAGTTAGGTTTCAGAAGAACAGATTGTTTTTGGTTCCCTGCCACCTCATGCCTCAGGTTCCCTTTCTTCACAGACTAACTCCTCATTATCCTTCAAGACTCAGCTCTGCTTCCTGTTTCCCACAAAGTCTTCCTGAACTCCCCAGTTTGGGCCAAAGCTGCTACTCTGAGTGCCCATCCCACCCTTTACTTACCTTTATGTTAATGCTTACCAGATAGTTGAAATCAGCTGTGTGATTCTCTTTTAGAATCCGTGTTGGTCCCCCCAAATATATATCGTAGTATGGGCTTTCAGCAAACATTCATAGGCTGAATTAACCTCCAGGGGCACTTGGGTGGCTCAGTCGCTTAAGTGTCTGTTTTTGGCTCAGATCATGATCCCAGGGTCCTGAGATCGAGCTCCACGTTGGGCTCTCTGCTCAGCAGGGAGTCTCCTTTTTCCTCTCCCTGCAACTCTGCCTCCTTGTGCTCCCTCTGTCAAATAAATAAAATCTTTAAAAAAAAATAAATAATAGGGGCGCCTGGGTGGCTTAGTGGGTTAAAGCCTCTGCCTTTGGCTCAGGTCATGATCCCAGGGTCCTGGGATCAAGCCCCACATTGGGCTCTCTGCTCCGCAGGGAGCCTGCTTCCTCCTCTCTCTCTGCCTCTCTGCCTACTTGTGATCTCTGTCAAATAAATAAATAAAATATTTTTATAAATAAATAAATCATAAACTACCTTCAAATGGAACTTTGTGGTTCAGTTTTGCTGTGTGAGGTCTGGGGAGGAAGTTATTGCTGTTCATCCATATATAAACCTGTTTGCAAGTCATGTGTCATCCCAGTCTTAATCCATAGGATTGGGGCCTCTTGGTCATGGATTCCACACACTGCCAGAAGCCCGGTGGTACAGCCACCTGAGTGCTTCTGAGTTCAGGCCCGAAGGCCCAAGTAATTTCAAAAGCACATCAGACAGGCTTTGCTTTCCTTTTGATTTGTTTTTGGTTTTGTTTTTCAAAGATTTTATTTATTTGAGAGAGAGGGACACAGTGAGAGAGGGAACACAAGTAGGGGGAGTGGGAAAGGGAGAGGGAACAAGGAGCATGCGATGCAGAGCTCAAACCCAAGACCCTGGGATCATGATCTGAGCCGAAGGCGGAAGCTTAACGACTGAGCCACCCAGGCACTCCTTGATTTTTTATATAAAACTGAAACCATTGCATCTTTTATTCATTACTTGACCTTTCTGCCTGTCATGTAATGCAGTAGAAATCACACAAATCAGTAAATGTCACTGTTAACATTGCAGATTTTATTCAATCATCATGTTATAGAATATTTATGCATGTTAGTCTTTATTTGAACTTTTTGTTTATATAAATTATATTTCATTTTTATATTTATATATACTTAGTGAATTTATTTGAATTTGAATATGGGTTTTTATTTATTATTCTGAAGCTGTTTTTCAGAATTCATTATGCATTGGTCATATAACCAAGCTAGAATATAGCATATAGAAACTGATAGGTATTTATATTTTGGAAAGTGATGAACTAAAGAGCTAAGTTTTCAAAAATATATTACATGTGATATGTAGGCAAAAACTTAAGTCTCAAGTGAGGAACTAACAAATAACTGTGCTGGGTAGGATATTTTGGTTTGTGTATAATTTTAAAGAATACATTAACATTTGTGATTGATTTGAAATATCTCCAGAATAATTCATTGTTATTTTCTATAAAAACAACAACAACAACAACAACAAACTTTAGGGTCAGTTGGATCTCTTAAGGAGCAATACGGGACTACTGTATAGAATAAAGGATTCTCAGAATGCTGGGTAAGCCCCAATTTTTTTATTTTAAGAAATGTCTATTATTACAAATGTAAATGTGTATTTGGGGGATAAATGTCAATATAAAATTGCATAATGAAAACTTGTCCTGCATACCATCCCTGCCTCTTATCATGAGTTCCATTTCTCAGAGATAACTGCTCTTAATAATTTGGTATATGTCCTTTTTTCTAGGAATATATATAAATATATAGAAATGATTATATATTTATATACTATATATAATCTCTTTTTTTTCTTTTCTTTTTTTTTTTTTAAACAAAAATGGGATCATGCTATCCATACTGTTTTGCAACTTGTTTTTTTCACTTACTATATCTTGGACATCTTTTCATTCTGGTACATACAGCCCTGTCTCATTCTTTTTAAGGTAAGCCTTTATTTTGGTAAATAAGTCAATGTGATGACCTTGTCTGCTAATTCATTAAAACAGTCATGTAGATTATTAGATTATCCTGTATCTCTTTGCCTTTTTAATTCTACTTTATTCCCCTGCAGTAAAATGAAAGGATCAGATAACCAAGAAAAACTAGTATATCAAATCATAGAGGATGCAGGAAATAAAGGTAAGCATGTGAGGGAAGAAATAGAAAAAAACATTGTCTTTAGGACCAGAAATAGGGACTGAGCTCTGGCTTGCCAGGGTACAGATCAACATATAGAGAATGCTGCCATGTATGTTAAAAGAAGAGGAAATAGAAATATGTAACATGCATATGTTTGCAGGACACCCAGGTGTGATGCCATTCTTATTAGTAGGGAGGCAGGACCTAGATGGCTGTGGGCCAGGATGGAAAGAAAGTTAGAAATTCTGAATCATGGGAATGTACTGTCGATAGAAAATAAACCAGTTAAAACTTAAGGGTGTTTTTTTTTTTTTTTTTTTTTTTTTTCAATTCTCATTTCTAAACTTTGGAGGCATTCATTTCTTCATCTTCATCTTACCTGTAAATTGTGGATAATACCATCTCTCTCTCTGGTTTTTGCAAAAATCAGAGGGATGTCCAGCGCACTGTGGCAGTGTCCTGATAGAGGTCCCTCAGCAACTGTTCCGTTTTCTCTGTCCTTCTTAGAGAACTATACCTAATAGCTATTACTACAATTTAGGATCTATTTGAGTCCCTGATATTAGTTTCAACAATGTATCAGCAATGATATAATTTGAAATCATATCATTCTTATATTATTAGGAGTTTAATATTTTAAAAATAGACATGACAAAAGCCATTCTCTTTTTTTTTAAAGTATTTGTTTGAATGAGGGAGAGAGAACAAGCGGGGAGACTGGGGAGAGGGAGAAGCAGACTCCCCACTGAGCAAGGAGCCCCATGTGGGACTGGATCCCAGAACCCCAGGACCGCAACCTGAGCCAAAGGCAGACACTTAACAGACTAAGCTACCCAGGCACCCCCCTTCTCTATGGTTTTGTTTTGTTAATTCTTCCTATCTCATGCCTCTGTGCTAGAAAGAAAATAGGTAATATGTTTAATAAAAAATTCCACATACAACCCTTTTTTTTTTTTTTAAAGGATTTTATTTATTTATTTGACAGACAGAGATCACAAGTAGGCAGAGAGGCAGGCAGAGAGAGAGAGGAGGAAGCAGGCTCCCTGGTGAGCAGAGAGCCCGATGTGGGGCTCGATCCCAGGACCCTGGGATCATGACCTGAGCGGAAGGCAAAGGCTTTAACCCGCTGAGCCACCCAGGCACCCCTACAACCCTTCTTTGAAAGAGAAATCCTAGCTTCTTGCACAGGGCTTTCGGTGGCTATGAGAACTGCAGTCTTCCATTTTTTCATCTCCTAAATATAGGGTATAAATAATGGGTATACATGCACACAGATGCTTACATAAAGAGTTTTTTTGCTCTCCATTGACAGTGGTACCTGACCTTGGCTCAAACTTACCTTATAATCTAAATACAATCTAAAGTAAAAATAATAGAAAACAAAAGTTGGGGTGTGGAAGGGGATGGAAGAGACAATGTAAGTTAATGCAGTAACATTTAAGATTTTTCTTCCATTGAAAAGTATCTTTTTCACACGCTTTTAAAAAGGTGCCACACTAGGAGTCCTAAGAACTTTCTGGTTAGAAGGTAGAGCACATAACTTATCGTTTTGCATACTTTTGTTGTTATCTGAGATTCTTACCTCTGTTTTTCCAATGGCTATGCCCTAGGAATGTATACATATATACATATTTTGCTAGTTTTGTCCTGTGATGTAAGCAATAGGACTATAAGCACAAATCCTATGGTGTTGAACTCATTTTACTTTACTTTCTTACAGGAATATGGAGCAGAGATATCCGGTACAAAAGTAACTTGCCCTTAACAGAAATTAACAAAATTCTAAAGAATTTGGAAAGTAAAAAGCTTATCAAAGCTGTTAAGTCTGTGGCAGTGAGTAGTTTCCTCTTTCCTTCCCCCAAGTGTTCGTTGTATATATATGTTTTGCTCTGAATATGTTTCGAGATCTTACTGTTCTTCAAGCTATGTCATGATTTAAAACTACCAGTCAAAAAGATTTTTAAAAATTTAGCTCATATCGGATTGGTTTGGAGATGTTGCTTAGATTTATCACCACCTAATTAATTCTTTGTGTCTCACCAACTTGAAAAGCTAAAACTACTATACTCTTCAGTAAGGAATTTTTGGAATCATAAACATTTTTCCTGGATTTTCAGCGTGTGAGATAATTTACTTCATTTTAGCTATTAGATCACTCATTCAACAAATACCTATTGTATGTTTGTTCTGTGCCAGCCACTGTTGTGTGTGCTTGGGCTACGTTAGTGAACAAGTCAGAGGAAGATCTCTGTCCTGGTAGAGGGTCCGTTCCAGGACATGGCATTTCTCTTCTCTCCCACACCACCCCACTCCCCTCCCATGATCTCCTGCAGGGGTTTCTACTCCACAGGGACACCAGCTGCTGACCTCACTGACCCAGCAGCAGAAAAGCCGAGATTCCTCTTAAGTTTGATTGAATGAGGATTTCAGCAAATAAGAATTTTATGTTCGGGGCGCCTGGGTGGCTCAGTTAAAGCCTCTGCCTTCGGCTCAGGTGATGATCCCAGGGTCCTGGGATAGAACTCCACATCAGCCTCTCTGCTTAGTGGGGAGCCTGTTTCCTCCTCTCTTTCTCTGCCTGCCTCTCTGCCTACTTGTGATCTATCTGTCAAATAAATAAAAACTCTTAAAAAGAATTTTAAAAAAAAGAATTTGATGTTCACCTGAGGTTTTTTTTTTTTTTAAGATTTTATTTATTTATTTGACAGACAGAGATCACAAGTAGGCAGAGAGGCAGGCAGAGAGAGAGGAGGAAGCAGGCTCCCTGCAGAGCAGAGAGCCCGATGCGGGGCTCGATCCCAGGACTCTGGGATCATGACCTGAACCGAAGGCAGAGGCTTTAACCCACTGAGCCACCCAGTTGCCCCTGAGATTTTATTTTTAACTTACTCCCTTATTTATTTATTTACTGTAAAGATTTTATTATTAGAGCATGTGTGCACGATCACAGGGAGGGGAAGGGGTTAAGGAGAGAGAGAATCTCCAACAGACTTGGAGTTGAGCATGGAGCCTGACACAGGGCTCGATCTCACAACCCTGAGATCATGACCTGAGCCAAAATCAATAGCCAGACACTTAACCGACTGTGCCACCCAGGCACTCCTCAGTCCCTAATTTAGAACATTACCTCCCTTCAGCATTTTTTTTTTCCATTTTATTTATTTTTTCAGCGTAACAGTATTCATTGTTTTTGCACAACACCCAGTGCTCCATGCAAAACGTGCCCTCCCTATTACCCACCACCTGTTCCCCCAGCCTCCCACCCCTGACCCTTCAAAACCCTCAGGTTGTTTTTCAGAGTCCATAGTCTCTTATGGTTCGCCTCCCCTTCAGCATTTTTAATGGATGATTTCAAATATATATTAAAGTAGAGGAAATAATACAAGTCCCCACATACTGATCGCCCAGCTTCACTTTACCAATCTTTCTTCTCCATCTTTATTTATTTATTTTTAAAGATTTTATTTATTTATTTGACACAGAGATCACAAGTAGGCAAAGAGGCAGGCAGAGAGAGAGGGGGAAGCAGGCTCCCTGCTGAGCAGAGATCCCGATGTGGGGCTCGATCCCAGGACCCTGAGACCATGACCTGAGCTGAAGGCTCAGAGACTTAACCCACTGAGCCACTCAGGTGCCCCTCCATCTTTATTTTTAATAGCAGTTTTATTGAAATCATCGACATACCGTTAAATTCATATGTTTAAAATGTACAATTTGGTAGTTTATAGTATACTCACAGTCGTGCATTTATCACATTATTCTAATTTTAGGACATTTTGATCACCCCTGAAATATGACCCCACTAGGAGTCACTTCCCAGCCTCCCTGCCCATAGGCACTAACAGCCACTAATGTAGTTTCTGTCCCTGGAGATTTGCCTATTCTGGACATTTTCTATAAACAGAATCATACACTGTGTTGTCTTTTGTGTTGGGCTGCTTTCATTTACATCATGTTCTCAAGGTTTCAAACTAAAGTAGTATTAGATTATAACCGAAAGTATAAAAAAATATTTATGAGTCCATACGGATATAAATGTTTAAATAAATAAATGACGGATCAGGTCGACTGGGTGGCTCAGCCAGTTAAGCGTCCGACTCTTCATTTTGGCTCAGGTCAAGATCTGAAGGTTGTGAGGTTAAGCCCCACACTGGACTCCAGGCTCAGTGCAGAGTCTGACTGTCCCACTCCCTCCCCTCCATTTGTACTTGCTCTCTCTCCTCCTCTCAAATAAGTAAAAAAATAACAGATCTGCCATGAGTAGATGCAGAATAGACAGGCCTCCTGTGCAGAAGAAATCCAAGTAATCTAAAATGGACATTCCACCTTCAAGGAAGTAGAAAGTAACTCCCACTCCTTAAGTGTGGGCTGTGCATAGTGACGTCCTTCCACACATGGAAAGGCTAGGTGAAAAAAAGTCAGTTTACAGTGGAGAAACAAGCCACATGATCAAGGTTAACCTCAACACTAAGAAGTCCTATTGGTGGTGATCAGTCATAACTGATCAAGTTTGAGTGCCCTTGACAGGATGTGATGAGAAGGGCACTTTTCCTCCGTGGTCCTTCTGATCTTGTCATGAGAAAAACATCAGACAAATCCCAGTCAACAGATGTCCTACAGAACACATGACCAGTAATTCTCAGAACTGGCAAGTTATCAAAAGCAAGGAAAGTCTGGGAATCTGCCAAGGAAACATGACAAGTAAATGTAATGTGGTAACCTGAATAAGTTCTTGGGCCAGAAAAAGGATATTAGGCAAAAACTAAGGAAACCTCAAAGAAGTATGGACTTTAGTTAATAATAATGCATCAATATTGGTTCATTAATTGTCATAAATGCACCCTACTAATGTAAGATGTTAAGAGGGGAAACTGAGCACAAGGTAAATGTACCATCTTTACAACAATTGTATAAATCTGAAACTGCTTAAAATATAAAGTTCTGAAGGGTGCCTGGGTGGCTCAGTCAGGTAAGCATTCGATTCTTGATCTTAGCTCAGTTCATGATCTCAGGGTCAGTTCTGTGCTGGGTGTGGAACCTGCTTAAGTCTCTCTCCCTCTCCCACCCCTGGCTACCAAAAAAAAAAAAAAAGTGTTGAGGGCTTTTAAAAGTATTTTATTTTTTAAAGGTCTTATTTATTTATTTGACAGGGGGAGCAGCAGAAGGAGGAGGATAGGCAGGCTCCCCATGGAGCAGGGATCCCGAAGCAGGGCTCGATCCCAGGACCCCAGTATCAAAACCTGATCCGAAAGCAGGCGCTTAACCAACTGAGCCATTAGGCACCCCAAGGGTTTTTTAAAATCTCAGTTTTGGAAGACTTGATTATCTTCACCCCGCCACTAAGATTGATTGATTGATTTATAGAGAGTGCATGGGCACAAGCTGGGGACTCGATCTCTTGACCCTGAGATCATGACTTGAGCTGAGATCAAGACTCAGACACGTAATCAGGCACCCCCAGAAGACTTGGTTATCTTATTAACACATCTGCTGTACATTTTTTCCCTAGGCCTCAAAAAAGAAAGTATACATGCTCTATAACCTGCAACCGGACCGATCTGTGACTGGTGGAGCCTGGTACAGTGATCAGGATTTTGAATCAGAATTTGTAGAGGTGCTTAACCAACAGTGTTTTAAATTCCTACAAACCAAGGTGAGCCGTTCAGGAAACATCACTGTAGGTCTTTTTTTAAAAGTTGCTTCATAAAGAATGAATGAACAATCTTGTATATCATATTTTATAGGACTTGAAATATTCAAATTGGTAATATTTTCTTAATATATTCTGCTGTTGATATCACACTAAATAATTGTATTCATAAAATACTAGTGTTCTTGCTAAGATTTATGGTTCTTCCCTTATAGGCAGAAACAGCACGAGAAAGCAAACAGAATCCAATGATACAAAGAAATAGTTCATTTGCCTCATCACATGAAGTGTGGAAGTATATCTGTGAACTGGGGATCAGTAAGGTGAGAGCACAGTTTTTATTTTCATCTTATGTTTAAATTTTATTTTTTTAAATATTTCATTTATTTATTTATTTGTCAGAGAAAGAGAACACACAAGCAGGCAGAGTGACAGGCAGAGGAAGAGAGAGAAGCAGGCTCCCTGCTGAGCAAGGAGCCCAATTCAGGACTCGATCCCAGAACCCCGGGATCATGAGCTGAGCCAAAGGCAGCAGCTTAACCAACTGAGCCACCCAGGCATCCCTCATCTTACCTTTTAAAGGTTACTCTTCATCATAGGGATATAGTTTACAAGGTATTCTAAACGTATTTGCCCCCAACCCTTTTTTCAGGGTGAACATTCTGCAGAACCCACTTTGAGAAAGCACTGTCCTAAGCCATTTAGACTAAGATGACTACCATGTCATCAGGCACTGTGGGCTCTGTATGTACTCAGCTTGGGATACAAGCAACAGAGGCCTGGCAATGCGTTGTACTATCAAAATGCAACAGTCTGTTGACAAGGTCCTGACTTTCTCAGGGACCTTTCAATGTAGAAGCCAAACATCAGCCATCCCATCAGTTGTCATTTAATTGGTATTGTGTTCCCCTTGTAAGACGTGACTGGTGTTGTCAGCATATGCTTTTGAAGACCTGTACATAAAGACACAGTGCTGGGTGCTTTTCATAATCAGAGGAGAAACTGAAGTGACCATTTGGACAAGTAATTTTCATTTCCTGGACCCCAGATCTCTCATTTATAAAAAAGAAGGAATTTGGATTGTTTGATGTCTAAAGTAACTTTCTGTTCAACCATTTTGTAAATCTCCATCATATTCTTGCCCCAAAACTGTTACTTTAGAAGACTTCTAAATTTTACTGAAGAGGGTAGAAAAATAAGAGTGTGTCAAATTCGACATGAGTTAGGAGTTCTGTCCCTAGCGTTTCAGTGGTTTGTGCTAACCTGGGCTGTTCAACCCGTGCTTTTAATGACTCACCAGCATAATGCTTCCCCATTTCACCAAGGCATTGTGGACCCTTTACTGTTTAAAGACTCTCCAAAAGGATGTCTTCTTGTGCTTTTTGTGTGCTTTCTAATGCATTTCCTTTTCAGGTAGAGTTGTCCATGGAGGACATTGAAACGATCTTAAATACACTCATTTATGATGGGAAAGTGGAGATGACTATCATTGCTGCGAAAGAAGGCACAGTTGGCAGTGTAGATGGACACATGAAACTGTACAGAGCAGTCAATCCAATCATCCCACCCACAGGTTTGGTCCGGGCACCGTGTGGACTCTGCCCGGTGAGTTAAAGTGGCTTCACGTCATACCTGACTGTCAGCAAGTGCAAATGCCACCTAACTTAGCAGCACGCACACCCCAGTTTTCTGACTGTCAGAGTTGACCAACAGCAACTCAAACCTCCATGTAACCTTGACGACGGGCCCTTGATGAACAAGTCATTGCTTTACGTTCTTTTTTAGAATAACCAAGTTAGAGAAATTTGTGTTTTCTGCCCTTGGCCCTGAAATGGACAATTTTTAATGAGGTCTGATCATTTAACCAAAGTAGGGAGGAAAACGAGATTTGACGAGAACCCACCACAATGCAGGCATATTCTGGAAGATTTTCATGGTCTCATTTAATCCTACTTCTGTCCTTTGGAGCTAGTGGTATTATTTCTGCATAAGCATGAAGATAAGGAAGCTGTAGGAGCTACAGCTTTGAAGTAACATCCAGGATGGAAACCCAGACATGTTCTTTCCCCTGCAGCATGCCCCACCACTCTTCATTCATCTGGTCCCGTATGGTTTGTGCATGCTGGCTGCGTGCTGCAGGCACTCCTTCTGCCCTAAGGGCATTTATATTCTGGGACTGCTGGTGTCAGTTTTATTTCATTAAACCAGCCCTTGTCTATATGCCTAAGTTCTTTGTATGCTGGTTTTAAGTCCCAGAAAAAACAGCATATTGGGAATTCTTCACAAAAACGAATATAGCTAACATGAAACATTTGGTTAGTGAAACATATATATAGATCTGCTCTCCAGTTAACCTGCTGATAGCTTTTGGCCCACTGGGCAGATGAGCAGATTATCTTAGTGCTACAGTGAAAGGCCTCATATTCACTAACTTTATAATCACACAGCGTGTTCTTAAACAGCCCTAGTCTCTTTGAAACTTTTATTTTTTAAGATTTTTTTTTTTAATTTGAGAGAGGGAAAGAGAGAGAACAAGCAGTGGGGAGAGGGAAAAGCAGACTCCCTGCTGAGCAGGGAACCTGATATGGAGCTTGATCCCAGGACCCTGGGATCATGACCTGAGCCAAAGGCAGACGTTTAACCAACTGAGCCATGCAGGTGCCCTGAAAATTTTATTTTTAGTATATGTGCTGCCGAAGCGAGCACTGAAAATTTTATTTTTAATACTGCTTTAAAAAATGGTTGGATCTTGGATACTTTTAACAGAAATTTTAGTTAGAGGTGACATTTAAGACTTATAATGTAATAATTTTAAAACTCTCATTTGATTGTAAACTTTTATCTTTTTTAAAGGTTTTTGATGACTGCCATGAAGGTGGTGAGATTTCACCATCTAACTGTATTTATATGACAGAGTGGCTCGAATTTTAACGGAGAACTAGGAACTTTACTGACATTTTGCAAATGAAGTTACTTTGGGAGCAGATAATTTAACTCACGATGGAACATCAAATTCCCTTGAAAGCAAACTTCACAATAATGGACAGATGTGCTGCTATGCAAAAGTATTTTTTTAATCTATGAAGACTAAATTTATATTGGTAGAGTAGCCAACAGAATATGAAACAGGTAAGGTTAATAGTGAAATCCATTCTTCAATAAATATAATACTTTGAACTTCCAGAAGACCACCTTCTGAAGCTTTCAAGACTTTTTTTGATGGTTCGTGGAAAAAGAAGCCAACAAATCCATATTTGCCATATACTACAATAATGACTAAAGTTTAAAAATGCCCATTTTAAAGTTATTTATTAAGGCCTTCATTGGAAAATTTTATCTGGTTCACTATTGCCATTTCTGTTTTCTCTTTTCTCAGTGGTTTCATTGGGAAGGAATCAAAAGTGGTGAGGCAGGAATAGCACTTACAGGCTTGAGTAGGGGAGAGTGTGGAACATCCCTTTCCACACACTATTCATTCCTTTTTACATCAGAAATATTCTTTGAGTATTATGCCTTTGTTCTTACCTCAAATGCAAATGGTGACCGTTGCCAGAGATGTTTTCAGTGCATAAATATGATTATTCTAGTCCTAAAGAGAATGTTTTCACTGATCCTTCTTTGTCAGAGTCTCCCAAGTTTCACTCTGTGTTTCAGCTGCCTTATTTGCTAGAATTGCCCTATAATGCATTGCCCTCCATTCACACTTTATTGTGAGCGGGGTACCACTCCACTTTTCTTGTCTTATTTTAGATTTTTTTTCTTTATGGTCTTAAAAATCATGGTGTAATTGGTCTAATCTAAGCAGAAAGCCATTATAATTTTTCTCAGTTCTAATAGTACTTTCAAGCCTGCGTTATTTGGTGTATTGTTGCACAGAAGTTAGCTTTTTAGGATCTCAGCTGTTGTATTTTCACTTTATAGCTCTACTTAATGATTTCTGTGTCCAGGCCAAAAGCATGGGACCAAAGGAAAGGAACTCAAAGCCAGCTACTACCAAGGCCTGAGTTCAAACACCAGTTTGGTAAACATCAGAAGGGTTATTTTGAGATATATGGGATCAATAAAATAAAATTCAGCTCAGTAACCAACTAAGAACCAGCTGGAGTCTGTGGCCAGCTCTACAGAAATAGAATCAATAACACTAGACTTTGAAACAAAGATCATTTCAGGTATTGGATATATAGAAGATAAAGAAGAATCTAGGAGCCTGAAACTACAACACCCCCAGAGAGCGCGGGAATAGTAACATTATCTGTCCTTGGGACCTGGCCTGTCATGAAGGTGCTAGTCTTATTTAATGAGAAAACTGAACTTGGGGGAGAGGTACAGGTGGGGAGAAGGAAGCAGTTCATGCATTAAATACAGACTTTGCCTTGTGTCTTGACAGCCAAAGATTTTAAAGCTTACAATCAGAGACCACAACATAAATGCTTTTCCCTCAGCATGTTTTTCATTCTGAATAGTAGCTGAAGGAGAAAAGAGACAAAAATACTGTGCCTTTAATACATAGTTAAGTGGATATTTACCCGTCAGAAGCAAACTGTGACTAAAACAAATTATGGAACTGTTGACTCCTGACCCGAAAAAATCAAATTATGAGTGAAGTCCTAATCCTTACAGTTGATTTCCATTTAGTATAAGATATTTTGGTCACCTAAGTATAGATATTCCCTGGAGTCTGTTAGGGCCCCTCAACTCTGTTTAATAATGATTCATTGGGAGTCAATCATGAGAGACCATGATTCAGTGATTTAAATGGATAGTTTATGTGGGATTCTTCTATAAAACTCCTCTGAGCTTAATCTGGTGAAGAATAAATTTTATGCAGCCAGGATTTTTATGGCGATCAACTGAGTAAATGAGTCAAACAGTTTCAAGTTGAGTGACTTTTACTTTGAACCATTATTATTACATGGTGGGTAGGAAGAATAAAAATACATGTCCTAGGCTACTGCTGTCCCACAAACTTTTTATAAGGGTGACAGTATTCCATATCTATTATTCAACAAGGCAGCCACTAGTCACCTGTGGCTGTTAAAACTTGAAATGTGTGAATTTCAAGTGTGAATGAAGAACTGAATTTTTAATCTTCTAGCTCCCTGTGGTTATTGGCTACTATATTGGATAACACAACTAGGTCTAGATTAATTATAGGAATGAAGAATATCATATTAACTGTTATTTGTATAAGTTTGTAATTTTTTATGGCTTTTTTAAAAAAAGATTTTATTTATTCATTCGACAGAGATTACAAGTAGGCAGAGAGGCAGGCAGAGACAAAGAGAGTGGGAAGCAGGCTGCCCGCTGAGCAGAGAGCCTGATGCAGGGCTCCATCCCAGGACCCTGGGATCACGACCCTAGCCGAAGGCAGAGGCTTTAACCCATTGAGCCACCCAGGTGCCCCAGTTTGTAATATTTTGACAAAGGACTTCAGAAAACAAGACTGAGAGTAAGTAGAGCAGTGACTAATTCCAAATAATCCAAATAGAATCAAATTTTGGTTATAGGCTTGATCAAATTATTGCTAAACAACCTCTTTAAGAAAATTATTATTCAACTGATTTATTGAATTTGCTTTTCACTAACAAATCAAATGAGTTGTTTTAATTCTTAATTTTTTAAATTATAAAAGTAATACATGTTCACTATAATAAACTCAAATACCCAGGTAAATAAAAAGGAGACTCCCACCACACCTATCTAAAATTCTCATTCCCAAAAGATAATTGCCATTAAATGTTGAGAGTCTTTATCTTTTTCTCTTTGATCGCATTTAGAAACCAAGACTTTTCAGGTTAAACTGATGGCTTTGAATCTCCTTTAGACATAAACAGGGAATTCACATCTTTGCAGCAAACATCAGGTTCTGCAACATCAAGTATGAAGTTACTGGAAGTTGCTTGAGGCAATACTTAGGGATCATAATAGCCAAAAAATTTTGGGAAATAAAAAGCATTTTTTTGAGGGAATATGATCAGAAAAAAAAAAATCATGGAATAAGGCTTAAAATCATGGAATAAGGCCTAAATGAGAGCCAAAGGACCATGGGAGTTAAAAGGTAGAATTCTTTACAGAACAAAATTTGAGGTATGGAAAGATTCTTTTAAAAAATAGTTAAGATTTTGTAACAAAATCCAAATTATTCCCATGATTGCATCCTTTGACATTATGTTCATTTCTTATGCTTCACAAAGAATCATTTAAAGCATGTGGCTAAGTCAGTCCTAATGACAGAGGTCACAAATGGGTGACTTGGACTTTGTGTGTCTTGCAGTGTTTGTAAATTTTTTATTTACGCTGTCACTGCCAAATTACATCATCCATATGAATTGTGTATACAAACATATATATAGTCCCTAAATATAAAAACCACTGCATAGAGTTTTTTCCTTGAAAAATCAGAAAATTGGCAATACCCTTCCCCCTTCCCACATGGCAACAATTTAGAAAAGGCATGAGTTCCCCATGTTGCCCTAATCACCACCACTCTAGTCTAGCACAGATCTGATTGGCTGTGCTCATATGTATGTCCAGGTTGGGCTTATGGTCACTGTCTGACCTGGCAGACCCGACTCTTAGTTATGTATGGATCATTCTTCCTCAACATGAAGGACTGGGGCAGGGTGTCAAAGATGGGGGCCCTGGTCTGGGTTTTAATGTCCTGGGCCAGCCCAAAATAGCTAGTGGTTTGAGTTCTAAGCCAGCACTCTGGACCTTTAGTCAGGTTTTCTTTCCTCCCAAAATAACAAAAGGTTCATTCCAAAGAGGAGTACCACTCCTACAACATACACAGAACTACTTCGTTTTAATCTGGTCTGGGAATCAGGAAACCTGGATTCCAGTTCTGCTTATTCACTTTGGACAGATAATGGTAGATAAACTGTCCTTATGCCCCAAATCAAATGGGAAAAACACTGCTTCAGTTCATAGCAGTTTGTGAGATATAGACCCTATGGAAAATGAAAATGCTGTTTCTAACTTATTTTGAACATTGAACTTGTGTTTTTTTCAGAACTTAATTTGATTTATGTGTCCACTAATCATCTGGTCACAGATGATTTTTACCTATTAATAACCTGATGATTGCTCTGTCTGTATACTGGAATGCAAAATAGCAGAAACCATCCTGTCTATGCTGGTACTTTGAGCATAGACTTTACCACACTAATCAGTTCATGAAACTCCACATTCTGAAAGTGGCCATGGTCAGTGAATTTGTACAATCTGGCTTCCAGCCTATCAGCCACTTCCTGTTGTTCCTTCCAGGGAAGGAAAGGATCATCAGTGGAGCCGAACTGTACAATGTGAGGGCAGTTGGCTTTGATCTTCTCCCACTGCCAGGGACGGTTGAAGTATCCTATGGGAAAAAAACATACATATATAACCTATTACCACCCATGGATAATTTCCATTCTAGCCACTGTAAAATATCTAGCAAAGACCATAGCAGAGACACAAAGATTCAGTGCCTACGTGCGAGTTAGAAGTCCTTTAGTTTTCAAATCTGTAGAGCTCCATACCATAGCCACTTGGGAAGAGGGGGTACATGGCTCAGATAAAATCAGGGTTCAATGTATTAGGAAGTGGTCTATCACCTCTCAAAGGGCCTAATTTGCATCTAAAGAAGGGCAGTAAATGTTTCTCAAATGCTACTAGAGGGTTCAGTGCTGTGTAAACTGAACAAGCATCCCTGTGACTAGAGGAAGGGCTTTTCTGTATTGGTTCCTGCCTTCAAACTTACCACTGGCCCGCTCATTTTCATCCCCCAAGTCAGAGGTGTATGCGGACACTAACACAATAGCATATACTTGGTGTGTTTCTGCATACCTGAAGAAAGAGAAATGATGTCAGCTAACACTTAGTGTTAAATCTTACTGCCAAAAAATAAAACAAAACAAAACCAAACCTGAAAACTCATTTGATTCAGTTTACAGAAAGCAGGTGCTATCACTTGTTGAGTTTAACATGAAAAATTGGAAGGAATCTGCAGAACTACAAGCCCAGTGTTAATGGCTTACCCTTGGCCACTTGGTGAGTTTCTACTCATTTTTTCAAGGTAGTCCAAACCTCTTTGGTAATCCTTTCCAAAAAAACAAAGTGTAATCATTCTCTTTGATGTGCCTATTAACCTACCTTCAGTGTGCATCAGCATTGCTTTGTTGGTCAACCTGTAGATTCAGCCCCAGAACAACTGATGCAGAGGCTTGATACAAGGCCCAGGAATCTGCATTTTAAGGCATGACACCTTCTTCAACCCAGATGACAAATGCCAGTGATCTGTGAACCATATTTTTAAGAAATTCTGTACCATGATGGAAATGTACCTCTTTTGCCACACACTACATTGCATTAGAGTAATTGTTTGTGTCATATTATATCTATCTTCTCCAATAAACCTTCAGCTC
This sequence comes from Meles meles, assembly GCF_922984935.1. Lineage (NCBI taxonomy): Eukaryota > Metazoa > Chordata > Mammalia > Carnivora > Mustelidae > Meles > Meles meles. The sequence continues at coordinate 39,775,392 of NC_060081.1, read as the reverse complement.
CTTAAGGGCAGGTGTGAGTCTCCTTGATCTTTGTGACCCTGGTGCCTAGTATAGTGCCTGGCAAACAGACACTCAACTATTTGCAGAAGGTTCTGCTCACTCAGCAAAGACTAGCCTAGGGAAAGATGTAGAGTGGTCATTGTTTCCAGAGGCCAGGAAAGATTTAGGGTTGGTATTTTGTTTTCAGCCTAAACTTTTTGTCCAGCCATTTGTTGTTTTGTTTTGTTTGGTGAAAAAAAGTGGTTTCAATAAAGAATGGGCACAGAACCCGTGGGCAGAAAGAGCTGCTGTTCCAACATTTGTTTTGAAAAATTTCAAACCTAGAACAAGCACCTATTCGTTTATTTTACCACATTTCACACCTAAACATGTCAACATGTATCCCCTAAGAACAAGGTAGTCTCATATATCTGCAGTGCCATTATTACAGATAGTGCATTTAGCATAGAAACGGTAATACTATCTGTATTCATTTTTTCCCCAGTTGTACCAAAAATGTTCTTTAAAACTGCTTTTCAATCCTAGATAAAGATCATACACTGCATTTGGTTTTCACGACTCACTAGTCACTTAAATTTTTTGTTTGAAATGACATTGACATTTGTTAAGACTTTAAGCCAGTTGTCTTGTACATCATACCCTAAACTGAATTTGGCTGTATTCCTCGAGATCAGAGGTTAGAGGTTAAACATTTTTGGCAAGAATACTACATAGGCAACGTGTCCATCCCACTCCGTCCCATCAGAGACACACAATGCCAGAGTCCCTTTACTGGTGAGATTAAGTGTGATTACTTAGGGTGAGTGCTATCAGATATCCCTTGTAGACACAACTGTCCCCTTCGTGAATAGTAAGTAAGCTGTGGGGTGGTCCTCTGTGACTCTCAATCTCCCGTTCCCCTATCAGTCTCCTGTTCCCTTACAGTACCCCATAGTTTTGGCATCTATTTTCTCCTTGCCTACCTTAACTCTAGAAGTTAATTTTTAGAAGTTTGCAAACAATCCCACAGTAAGTTTCAGGGATTTTTTTAAAAGAAGACACAACTTTAGTAGCCCATGGCCTGAGAAAAATTCAGTGGCCTTGGGTTGGTACAGATTTCAGCATAAAGGGATTTCTTCATTTTCCAGACAACCCTAGCAGTTTATAAACATTAGGACTATACAGAAATTCTGTACCTCCACATTGGGAAGCATTATCTCAGAGCTTTGGATGGTGTGGCAGAAAGATTATGGAATCTGGCAAGGTTCTCTGACAAGCAATTCATAGGACACCCTGAGCAACTGCTTGGGTCAAGGGGCTACACAAAAACTATACTCCTAGCAAATATGGAAGAAACTCAACCCTAATACACTTACTCAGCCAGTAAGTCCTATCCTCTAGGCCTTATAAGCTTAAAGGGAGAGAGACCTGATGTTCCAAGAGCATCAGGGAAGCACCATGAATCCTAAGGACCTGTGGGTGGGGGCAGAGGGGCGGGGGGGGGGGGTGGCAAGGAGGTAACAGCCTCCACCCTCCAACAAATATTTACTGAGCACCTACAATATATTCCAGACACTCTTCTAGGTGTCTGGTTTCAGAGTGAACAAAATCCCACCCTCACAGAGCTCATATTTCTACTGGCTGGAGACAGACAAATAAACAGGACATCAGGTGGTGAAAAGTGCTATAGATAAAAAGGGGGATACCAAGATATAAAGGGGATAGGAGCCAGTGGAGTGAAGTTGCTGTTTCATCTGAAGTGACTAGAGAAGGCCTCAGTGGAAAGAGACATTAGAGCCTTAAAGAAGAGAAATCCATACAAGTAGCTAGGAATAGAGTATTTCACGTAAAACAATGGCAAACACAGGCCTAAGGCAGGTGCACACTTGGCATGTTCAAGGAATTGCAATGAGGTCTGCAAACCGGCTGGAGCCCACATCGGGGGAGAATTCAGCAAGGATCGCACCTCATTGCTGCAATGGCCCCAGAACTGTGTCCTATGATGATGGTCTTCTCATCACAGTGCAGCTCCGCCTCCATGAAGGGCAGCCAGATGCTCTCTCGAGCTGTAACTAAGGTTCAGGGTAAAGAAAGAGTGTCATTTGATAGGACAGTCTTATAGTCTAATGCTGTCCCACCTTTCTAATCAATGACTACTCAGCACTTCTCAATTTAAGAACTGCAGGACCAAATGGGAGATGGGGCTGTTTTAACAGAGCCAATGACGTACTGGCTGTTGTTGCTATGTTGCTGTTTGAAAGACTCAGATCCACAGTGTTGGTCTATCTATCTATCCATCTATCTATCTGATTTTGCTTTTATTTTTCACCATGTTCTTATAATAAAATGCCGAGGAAATAAAAATATAACTCTGAAGCTTTAATGTGAACTTTCAAACTTAAGAAAAAGAACTCTAGACCACATTCTCAAATTCATGCGCACATATATTCTTTTTTCCCCAAAAAATTTCCTGACACAGGTCATAGGCACAGTCAGAACAAAAGTGGCATAACTGTTACATTTTGAAATAATCCAATCTCCTATAGGTGCTGTAAAGTTTTATCGTATCTCTGTCTCACATGAAACACCCATAAATTTTGCCTGAAAATATCTGTTGACCTCAAGAAGGGAAAACCGAGTGACCTGCAAAGTTGAAAATCAAATTTTACCAAGCCCAGGTGTTTTCTTGATCCTTACTAGAATTTTCTAGAATATTTTTTTCTAGAATATTTAGTTATTAGAATAAAATAACTTTTCCCTAAACTACTTGCCATCATTCATTCTTAGGTATATATTCCCTTTGGCTTCTCTGGTATGATACTCTTGTTCTCTACCAGGAAAATGATAAGATCAAAACCCAACAAGATGAGGCTATTTAAAAACATGTTTAAAACTTACTTGGGTCAGGCATGTTTTTAGCCAAACACTGGAAACCAGGTATCTATGATATGAGGGGAAAAAAAAGCTATAATAAAGATCTTAATTACAACTAATATGCTAATAAGAAATGAGACACCTGATATGATCTTTATCAATTCAATAAATATTTGCTTATATTATGAAATAAAGTGAGTTAAGTGCCACAGGATTACATATGAACACAAAATCCCTCCAGTGATAAACTCCACCTGTCTGTATTTCTATATGTAGCTAGCTCTGTAGGTCTCTATATACAGAGACCTATATCCACATTTTTATATCTTTGTTTATTGCTGTAAACAGATACTGTAGAGGTATCATGAATGAATGCAGTCTAGACAAACTGACTGTAGTCAGACTGTGTCCTAGGGATTAGGTAAAACATGGTACAGAAACATAGAAGAGAAAGTTGGAGATCCCACCCTCTTGGACAGCTTCAGCCCTGATCTTTTTGGTTTGTAGCTCTGACCTTGGTTTTCAGCCACAGCCCTGGAACTTTATTCTAGAAACGTACTCTAGAGCTCTAGAGGATGGCAATCCAGGAAGCAGTCCTATTGCCTGATTATGGAAGAGGTTAAAAAAAAAAAATCAAGATGCACAATAGCTGGTCATTTTCATAAAGCTCATAAAGAAGCCAAATTAAATATATTGTTCAAAGCACACAAGACGGGTAATGAAAAAGATTTCAGGATGGTAGGGAAATGGGTTTCGAAGGTATTGTTAATGTTGCAGATTCTAGTTTGGTGATGGAGCTTCAGGTATTCATTACATTATACTTCATAATTTACATATATGTTACATACAGCTTTTGAACGTATCAAATATTACATATTGATGTTTTAAAAATCAGAGACAGGGAGCAGAGAAGCAGATATACAATCATCTGAACTAGGGGCACATGCAGGGAAACGGAGGGGGCTCTAGGAAGTGGTGCCTTGTACTCTTAGTGCCGGAGCCCTCAGAGAAGTCTTCCAGGCAGTTTCACCCACCAAAATTCCCACCACTAGTACTAGAGTTCGAGACAGCGCAGCAGGGAGAGGCATGAAAACACACTGGCCTTTGCTGAAGGGGGTGTGTTGGGGTGGGGTAGGGGCTGGTGAACACACGTTCCAACTTCAGTCCTCCGAGCCCTCCATCCCTTCCGTCCCCTCGGGCTCCAAGCTGACTTCCCAGAGCAGCCAGACGTGTCTCTTACCTGCTCCAGCCCCTTCTTCACCCAGCCGTACCAGCCATGGGTGGCCACATCGCCGCCTCCGTTCCCGGGAACAATAACTGCCTTGCTTGGGGAAGCCATGAGCTCACTGGGTCCGAATTCGCCCAGTAGCGGAACCTGTAGTGCCGGGAGCCCAAGACTGAATCCGCCGAGGAGTCTGCGCCATGGCATTCTGGGAATTGTAGTTCTGGGAGCCCGTGGGTCCGCTCGTGGACTCCCGCGGTACTTACCGCACGCACATGGTGGCCAAAGCAAACCCGGGAGTTTCCATCATATGTGAACCATCTTCCGCTTGCCTCTTACGCTAGTCCCCTCACCACCTTATATAGGACAGCTGTGACATGCCCAGAATTTGTTCTCTCTTTACTACAATTACCATTGTATTTCTATAGGAAAGTGTGTTTTTAGTTCCAATACACGGAAATAACCTATTATGAGTTGAGGACTCCTGAAATTCTTATTACTTTTCCTTCTCATTTCAAAACATTTGTTAGTACAATAGTTACTGTCAGCCCTGGTTGTTATTTTTCATCGCTTTAAATGCTGTCTTTTTAAAAGGTGCACATGGATAAGATTCATACTCAAACCAGTTTAGAGACTGGGGAAACTGAGGTAGCAATGAAGTAGTGTAGCACCTATTATATTAAATGCAGTCCTGAAATTTTAGGAACCAGTCGTGCCTCGCAGATATATCTAAATCTTTTATTTTTCTTAAAGATTTTGTTTATTTGAAAGAGAGGGAGAGAGAGAGAGAGAACGAGCAGGGAGGGAGGGATAGAGGGAGAAGAAGACTCCCGCTGAGCTGGGAGCCCCACATGGGGCTTGGTCCCAGGACTGCAGGATCACAGTCGGAGCTGAAGGCAGCCGTTTAACCGAATGAGCCACCCAGGCATCCCTACTTTTATATTGAGATGGGCAGAAGTGTGTATGTGTGGTTATAAATGGGAATAAACATGCAGCACCTCTGTAGCTCAGTGGGTTAAAAAAGTGGCTGACTTTGGCTTGGTCATGATCTTGGGGTCCTGGGATAGAGCCCAGACCCAGGTGGCCTCCTGGCTCAGCAGGGAGTCCGCTTGTCCCTAGGTCTCCCTCTGCCCCTAGTCCCCTCATGCTCTCTCTCTCAAATAAATCACTAAAATCTTTTAAAATAAAGAAACCAAATAAATGGGAATGAATAGAAAAGTGCTTCTTTCTTGCCCCTCCCACGGACTTACTCACTGTGTACATGACAGGTACTTCAGTATCTGTTACTGAGGAACACTCTCAGGCAGTTTATATTTTGAACAGGCACAAGCAGGTGATCAAGGATACACTGCCCCACCACCACGTTCTTTAGTAAGAGCCAGACATACTCTTTCTTCTTGAACCTCAGACTCTGAATTTTCTTTAAAAGGTCAATATTCGGGGCACCTGGGTGGCTCAGTGGGTTAAAGCCTCTGCCTTTGGCTCTGGTCATGATTCCAGGGCCCTGGGATCAAGCCCCGCATTGGGGGGTCTCTGCTCAGCAGGGAGCCTGCTTCCTCATCTCTCTCTCTCTCTCTGCCTGCCTCTCTGCCTACTTGTGATCTCTGTCAAATAAATAAAATCTTTAAAAAAAAAAAGTCAATGTTATTGGATGCCTGGGTGGCTCAGCTGGTTAAGCTGCAGTCTTCTGCTCAGGTCATGATCCCAGAGTCCTGGGATCAAGTCCCGCATTGGGCTCCTTGCTCGGCAGGGAGCCTGCTTCTCTCTTCGACTCTGCCTGCTTGTGCGCGCGCTCTCTCTCTCTCTCTGACAAATAAATAAGTAAATAAAATCTTTTAAAAAAGTAAAAGTTCAATATTATTGAATTTTAAATGTAACCTTATTCACTTCAGAAGGGATGAATAACTGAGACACACACCACCATGGATTGATCTCAAAATAATTGTGCTGAGTGAAAGATAAAACTAGACAAAAAAAGAGAACATACCATATTATTCCACTTATTTAAAACTATGGAAAATACCAGCAGCACAAGGAAACATTATACATGCTCATTATCCTGATTGTGGTGATGGAAGTCAAAAGTTAATAAATTGTACATTTTAGGGCACCTGGGTGGATCAATTGGTTAAGGACTGCCTTTGGCTCAGGTCATGATCCTGGAGTCCCAGGATCCAGTCCTACATCAGGCTCCCAGCTCAGCGGGGAGTCTGCTTCTCCCTCTGACCTTTCCCCTTCTCATGCTGTCTCTCTTTCTCTTTCTCTGTCTCTCAAATAAATAAATAAAATTTAAAAATATATATATAGTACACTGTAAATTTGTGCAACTTACTGTGTGTCAATTATACCACAATGAAGCTGTTTAAAATTTAAATATAAATTAAAACAATCACAGGCATTCCTGTAGCCTAGAGATTTCTTGCTTCGTGGTGTTTGTTTTTTTTTTTAAGGTTTTATTTATTTATTTGACAGACAAAGATCACAAGTAGGCAGAGAGGCAGGCAGAGAGAGAGAGAGGAGGAAGTAGGCTCCCTGCTGAGCAGAGAGTCCGACTCGGGGCTCGATTCCAGGACCCTGAGATCATGACCTGAGCCAAAAGCAGAGGCTTTAACCCACTGAGCCACCCAGATGCCCCTGCTTCGTGGTTTTTAGTTCAATAAACAGTGACATTCCATTAACAGGAACTGTGGGCTGAAAAAGGATCTATCCTTCTTTAAGATTTAAGATTTGTCTTTCTTCTCAGTCGCAAGGTAATTGGCTCTTCCTTCGAGGAGAAAAATAAGGTAATGGTCTCAAATGTCATCTTTCTCAGGTTGTCTTTGTCAACAATGATTGCAAAGATTATGTACTTACACATAAATCCACCTTGTTTTCTTTTTTACTTTCTATCTCTTGGACAAGCATTTTTCTGAGCTTGTCATTATCAAAGAATAAATAGCTTGGTTTCAAAACTAAAATCATTTTTACGAATCAAAAAAATGAAAATGCACATTTATGTCTGGTATATCATTTGCTAATATTGAAAGAGCCATTCTTAAGAACTTGACAAAACCATTTTCATTTTTCTTTTATTTAAGAGTTTATTTTAAGTAATCTCTACACCCAACATGGGGCTTGAACTCATGAGTCCAAGATCAAGAGATGGATACTTTACCAACTGAGCCAGCCAGGCACCACTCATTTTCATTTTTCTGACAGACTCAGCCATCAGTCTCTATGGCTCTCTTTCTGAATCACCTTCCTTTCCCTGAACTTTTCTTTCCGGGTCAGAATCTCTTCTTTATGCAATTTGCCTCTGATTCTCCAAACTCACAGGTTAGACATTCTACCCTCTTCTATGGTTCCTTTTCTATTTCTTTCACTTAGTATTATTGTTTTAACCACTAAGAAGGAAAATATAAGGAAAGCTTCTTTGGAGTCCTGAAGGACACATGGGAGTTAAGTGAGAAAAGAAGGGAGGCAACCAATGATGTGGAAATGTTGGGGTTTAAAGCAAAGGGTCAAGAAAGAATTCTTGAGATGTCTTTGGTCCCCAAAGGTGGTTTTATTAAAGCATGGGGACAGGACCCATGGGCAGAAAGAGCTGCCCTGAGTTTGTGAGGAGCAACTGATTATATTTAAAGTTGGAATTGGGGGTTAGGGATAGTGTAAGTCTCTAAGGAATTTTGGAAGCAAGGTTTCCAAGACCCTGAGGAGGCTAGCTATTGTCAGGAAAAAGTCAGTTATTACGATTTAGTAAAACCCTAACCATGAGACCCTTCAGTGGGCTGTTTGCTTGGAGGATGATTGCTAAATAGATCTTGGGTGTAGAAATAAAGGAAGTTTCCAAAGGAATTTTTATATGTTAAAGGATCAGGAGGTTGGGATAATGTTAAGCTAAGATTGACTTTTGCCCTTAGCAAGTATTAACATCCAGGCTGTTGAGTTCCTAGAGGAAGGTCAATTTGCCTGTTCCAAGGACTTGTCAATGGGCTGCAAGTAGTAAAGAAATTTTCATTTTTTCCTTTTGCCTTTGTTACCCCCATAAACCAGATTGTTCTTGGCAGTGTGGAGGGCATGCACAAGGGCACAGAGGTGAGACAGCAACATAGGCTAGGAAAGACAACTGGTTCAGTGCTGTAGAATTGAAGTAAGTAGATCATGGAGGCCCTTGTACAGCAAGATGGGGCATCTACTTTATCCTGTAAGTGACTGAAACCCAGGTAGAGGTTTTTTGGGTTTTGGGGGTTTGTTTGGTTTTTTTTGTTTTGTTTTGTTTTGTTTTTTGCCAGGTAGAGTTTTAAACAAGGGATGATCTGGGTCAGATGTGTGACTCTGAAAAATCCATCTAGCAATCAAAGTGAGATTTGGGTTTGACAAAATTTGGGGAGAGAGATCATTCTGGGGGGCTGTTATCATAATTGAACGAAAAAGAATGAGGGCTTGAAATAAGTAGATAGATGGAACTGAGAAATAATTAGAATAAAAAAATCAACAGGACCAAGTGATTCATTATTAGTTTCAAGTTTGGGGTGTCAGAGATGTAGGGGAAGAAAAAATATCTTTTCCTTCGATCCTTCTAGGTTCTTGGCTGGGACTCTGAAACAAAAAACATATGAACAAGAGAAAAGCATACAAATTGATTTTTAAATTTTTTTTATTTATTTGACAGCGATCACAAGCAGGCAGAGAGGCAGGAAGAGAGAAGGGAGGAAGCAGGCTCCCTGCTAAGCAGAGAGCCTGATGCGGGGCTCAATCCTAAGACCCTGGGATCATGACCTGAGCCAAAGGCAGAGGCTTTAACCCACTGAGCCACCCAGGCGCCCTACAAATTGATTTTTAAGTATGTTTTACATGACATAGGAGCCTTCATAAAGAAATGACAACCCAACAAAGCAGTTAAACCAGATTATTTTTATGTGGCAAAGAGTGGTAGGTAGTGAAGAAAATTCAATGGGATAAAAAGATATGAGCTAAGGGTAGTAAGCAGAAAAAAACTTAGCAAGGCCTGTTCATTCTGATTCCTCTCTTCATCTAAGGGAAGTATATGCAAAACTACCTCCAAAGGGTGAAGGAGGCATAAGACAAAGAAAAAGCCCAGTAAGTCCAGCTTGACAAGAGATGATTTACTAAAGAGACTTTAGTTTGGGTGGCTGCAAGATGAGTAGATCTGTGCAGCCCCACCTCTCATAAGACTTGCTTTTTTTTTTTTTTTTTTTTTTAGCCCTAGAGGCAGGGAAGTATGTCCTGGGAGACCATCCCCAGGGGAAATGTTTGAAAATAGTTGTGTCATTTCATAGTCATAACTCCACAGCCTGTAAAGGATGTCATGCCTCAAGGGTGTACTCAAGGGTGGGGTTAGACAAAAAGAAGGTGTGCGGGGGCAGCTATGCTGAAGGCTTCAGTTACAAAGAGATAGTCATGGTGGATTCACCCAAGACAGTGCTAGTCCAGCTCACAGAGCGCCCCTCTGTCTGCAGAGGTAACAGATGTCTCCTCCTGGTAAAGGGAGGGCACCTTTCCCATGAAGGTCTTACGGCCTGTTTGAAGGGAGACAGGAGAGGTCAGTGGGGCCTTCCTTGCACCTACCCTCTCTCAAAAACTCTCAGCTTAAAATATTCAATATGCCAACATGTCATATTGTGGGGTGGCATGTGTTGAAACACATCAGAGACAAGGAAGGACTCCTTAGTTACTAGGAGAGGAATGGTATCTCCAAGTGAAACAGAAAGTACAAGAGATAGGTTAGTTTAAGGCAAGGGGAGCAATAAATTCAGTTTAAAAGATAAACTGAGGAACATTAAAATTATAAGAGCTTATTTGAGCAAAATTCGGTTAGAATCAAACAGGACCAAACCAGAAGTGGTTTGGAGCCCTCTGCCAACAGGAGTCAGGAAAAACACTTTCACAGAGAAGGAATGGAAGCAAAGAGAAGAAATTGATTGTCCAGTTGGTTCATTGTGATTGTCTGTCCTTGGTGTTTTGATTTCATAACCTCGAAGCATTTATATGCTTACATTTTAGTTTGCTTATTAGGCTGCCATGACCTTAGAGCCACATCAGTCTAATGGCCTTTGTGTTCAATCATCTTAACAGGACATATGGAGACTGAAGTGCCAAGAATATCCAGAGATACCCAGCAGGTTGTTGCTGAATCATGACTCTCCCGTTGGATAAGTATGAGCCAGAAATACAAAAATTAGATTATAGATGATGAATAATACGTCATGAAAATTGTGAAAGATTTTGAAATAGTCAAAAGAGTTTACTGGGTGAAGTTCCAAAGAATGCTGGGCATTTTTTAAAGGACTCCCTAAGGTCATCCAATTGTAAGAGGTGTGTGCCTTTATCTTTGACTAAGCTATTTCACAACTCCGTAAAGACAGAAATTAATTTACAGAAAACTGATAGTGATGAAGGCTAGTTGAAAGAAAAGCAGGCAGGGACAAGCTCCCCATGTCCCCTAAGAGGAAACTACCCTTAAAAGGATTTTATGCCATCCTGGAAGGAGGCCTCCACCCTTTCCCCCATGATCAATGACAAAAACCTGATTGGACGACAGGCGCCTGGAGGGTACCAGATTAAAACTCAGTTAGTTAAGCAATTGACTGCTGATTTCTGCCTAGGTAGTGATCTCAGGGTTGTGGGATCCAAGCCCCCTAGGGGTGCCGCACTCAGTGTGGAGTCCACTTGTCCCTCTCCCTCCGCTCCTTGCCCCTCCATACATACATACATACATACATACATACAATCAATAAAATAAAATCAAATTAAAAAAAAAACTCCCAATATTTTAAATGTATGAGATTGTATTTAAAATATCCTTCCCATAAATTTCCAGTACTGAATGAATCCAGTTCAAATAATCAAAGCAAGCCTTTGGCAAATGATATTCTTTTAATGTTTGATTAAAAAGCCACAGCTGTCTTTTCTCGGTGTAAACCATAATACAAATATGTGTGTATTTGTATGTGAGTTTGTTTCCTTACTGAGAGAAAAATTAGTGCAAACTTCCTAAATTTATTCAAGTTTTATAATGAAACAACCTAACATTACTCTGACATAATGTTTTAGGAACTTGGAAAATGTAAATTTGTTCATCAAAACTGAATAATTACTCCATAGACTTCTCATATTAAGAATAATTATGTAAAAACAAAGAGTAATTATGTTTCACGGTACATGGACTTAAAACTATTTGATATTCTGGGGCACCCGGGTGGCTCAGTCAGTTAAGCGGCTGCTTTCGGCTCAGGTCATGATCCCAGGGTCCTGGCATGGAGCCCCACATGGAGCTCCCTACTCAGCGGGGAGCCTGCTTCTCCCTCACCCTCCGCTTGCTCTGCCTACTTGTGCTCTCTCTCTTTCTCTTTCTCTGTCAAATAAATAAATAAAAATCTTTTAAAAAGAAACTAATTGGTGTTCTGTAAATAATTTAAAATTTTGTACTAATATTAAGTTGAACTAATTAATAGTAATCCTTGGATGTCTAGACACGTTCTAAGCATAATATTAAGTTTATATCGCTTTGTTTCTTATTTTTATATACTACAGAAAGGCTGTATTTCTGGGTCAGATTAATAAACATGCTCTTTTTTGTCGCTTATAAAAAGGTGTATAATAGCCGTGATGGTTGGGGGAAGCAGTGCTCTATAGAGTTAGGGGTTTTGTTAGTCTCCTGGGATGCCTGAATATGACAGCTCTCAATTAATCACATTCTCGTAGATGGAGGAGAGACATACACGCGGAGAGTAACTGCATTAGCGCCATTCCCTGCAGAGAACGCGAATTCAACAGAGCGAGCGAAAGGAGGAAACCTGGTAATAATTTAAGGAAGCATTTCTCTACCTGTCGAACTCCCTCATCTAGCGCAGACAGCCTCACTGTCCCTTCTCCCCGCCCCTTCCCGCGCTGATACCTTTTCCCGGCAAGCTTCAGTCTCCTCCGCAAGGGTTCCTCCTCTTCTTCCGGTGCTACACGTCATCATTCTCGCTTCCCGGTAACTAAGGCAATGAGAGGGACTTCCTACTTAGGCGAACGGAAATCATGTTGGCTCAGCCGAATCCCTGAGGCGTGCAGGCTGCACCTAGGAAGCAATCCGGCAGGCACTGGAATGTTCTGAAGGACAAAGGTTTAGAGGTGAACGTGAAGGAACTTAGGATCTGAAGAATTTTGGTTTCGTTGACCAAGGCAAGATTGTATTGCCCTATTCCAAGATGGCGGCGCGGCTTCACTAAAAGTCTTGCTTCCGCTCCTCCGCTGGAGAGGCCTTCTTTGATTGGCCAGCGGGCGGCGCCGTGGAGTGACGCACAGGGACGCTGACCAGTTGGCTGAGAGCTGAGCTGGACTTGGCGGTGGGAGCCGGAGCGGGGCGCTACCAGCTGTGGGTGCGGGCGAGGCCAGGTGACGGGCTCCTGCCAGGTGAGTGGGAGTGCCGGTGATGGGGGGCCCGTGGGCAGGGACAAGAGTCTGTATAGGGACCGAGTGGGTGCTCCTGGGACGAAACCTTCTCTCGGCGGGCAGAGGAATTTAGGGACTCAGTGACCCAGGGGTCCGCTGAGAGTGACGCGTTCCTCGTCTGGCGTTGCGGCCAGCAGGTTTCTGGCTCAGAAACCCTTCGAATCGCGGGGTGCGGAAGGATTCAACCTTTTTTCAGTTGAGTAACCCGAAATGTGGATGAAATTACTTGTGATTCGTGGCAGCTGGAAGTAGGATCCAGGTCTTCCGACTGCCTTTCAATCACTAAACTTTGCTTAAACTTGTCCACTCTGTTCTGAAAGTTATGCTTTGATGGGATGAGCGTTTCAGTTTTTCGTGTATGTGTGTGTGGCTTTTTTCTTTTGGCAGATACTTCTACAAAATCTATAAAGTTCTTTTATTCACTCATTCATTCAGCTCTTAACCTCTTCAGAAAATCTTTGAGGGTATGATGTGAACCATAAATCGACCGCCCTAGAAAAATGCACATTAGCTCATGCGCACAATTTTGCATACAATTTGGGAAGATATATTGATCCTCTGAAGTCTTGCGTTGGTTTTGTGCCCAGAGTTAAGAATCCATGCTCTAGAAGAAGTTGGGGGAGGGAGGCAGTGGGAAATGGAAAGAGCAGGTTTTAATACGTAGCTGCCTGGGGACATTGGATGGAGCATTACCCTTTAATAGTGAAGTGTTTTGAATAGGGAAACAGTTATTTAATGAAACCTTTAGAGGTATTTGCTGAGAATTATCACATTAGAACATTCTTTTATTCCCACTCAGGTAGTTGCACAGGTGGGTCCTGTGTAAAGGCTTTAAGTAACCTGCCTTTGCCAGAAAGAACAAATGTATGCCTTAGAGTTTCAGTTTGGAGCCAACATTTGGAATTTTTGTGGTCTGAGTTGTGTGTTTTAAACTAATTGTTTCATTTACCTTTCTAGCCATATAAAAACGATTTCCTTAGTCTACATTATTTACAGTATGTATGGCACTTCTCGTAATAACATAGAGACAATTTTTCAGCACTGCATAAAGTGAGCACTAGAGGCTACTAAAAATGTAGATTCTTTATTTTGCCTGTTTTTCCATTTTTCATGAGTGGCTTGTTCCCTTGAACCCTAAGTGGCTGAGATGTGTGTTAGCCTTAGCCTAGATTTTAGGATGTAAAAAGGATGTATGAAACACTCAATGGAATTGGCATTGTGGGGGTTTGAAAAGCTTAGTCTAAATGGTTATTTTATTAGCCATAATCTTTTGAGGCATGAGCATAAGCAACCATGGTGAGGAGAGAAGTCCTGGTGAAGGACTCACTCAGCATGATAGCAAACCTAGCACTGTAATTTTGGTGATCCCAAGTAGAAATACTTTGGCTCAGAACTGATCGTGGATTTTGAATTGGATTCACATATCAACATCCAGTTCTTGTCTTCACAGTTAACAAGGAGAGGAAGGGAAAGGGCACAAAAATGAGATCACTGGGAAGGTAAAATTTAATACAGTGTTTGCTTTACTAAAGCACAGAAGGGAGGGGATTGGGGCAGAGGGGAGGTAGTGGAAGCTGAAACAGGATTTGAGACTTACTCTTGGGCAAGGGGAACTAGAATTTTCTTGGTTGAGATGTGTGGTCTATGAGAAGGTTTTCATTAGTATTCAACTAACTTGAAGCTTAAAAATGATCAAATAATGGTAAACTCTCCACACCTTTTATTTATTTCTTTAAGTGCTAGAGGGAGTTGACAAAGGAACAATAGTCAAAGATAACTGTGAAGTTATTTGGCTTTGGGGAGTCAAAGGGGAGAGAGATGTCATCCTACAGTGACTGGTTCTTCTGGACTAAGTGTTTAAAAAACATTGTGTTAGGTGACTGTCTTCTTTTTTGAAGTTTAGTTTGAGAATTTCACGTAAAATTAGAACTCTATCTTCAGTTTCTTTTTAGACTATGGCAACATATCTGGAGTTCATTCAGCAGAATGAAGAACGGGATGGTGTGCGGTTTAGTTGGAACGTGTGGCCTTCCAGCCGTCTCGAGGCTACGAGAATGGTTGTTCCCCTGGCTTGTCTCCTTACTCCTTTGAAAGAACGTCCAGACCTGCCCCCCGTACAATATGAACCTGTGCTTTGTAGCCGGACAACTTGCAAAGCCATTCTCAATCCACTTTGGTATGAATTCTTTTTAAAACTAGTGAAAAAGAAGAATACAGTAAATTATTACTTTTACATGATTTCATAAAAGTGATTCAATTTGGGCAAGTCATCAAATTTGAGTAGAGAAGTGAACAGTGAGATTCTTACAGTGAATGCTTATAAAGTCTCCCCCTTCCGTAAAATTGGAACCTATGGGAATGAAATGGAAACAAAGGGAAGGGATTTGAAATTTCCTTTTTAAAAAATCTAATTTCACTTTGCTTTTGGCTTAACTGTAAATTATATTGGTGCTTTTAAAAGCATTTTCCAAAAATGAAAAACTTTAAACAGTTTTCTCCTACTTACCTGGTATGGTGATGCTGTGTGGCAAGAGTGATAGAAGAAATCACAACTCTTAATGATTGTTAAGTGTGATTTTCTTTTTTAAAGATTTTTATTTATCTATTTGACACAGAGAGAGAGATCACAAGTAGGCAGAGAGAGAAGGGGAAGCAGGCTCCCCACCGAGCAGAGAGCCAGATGCGGGGCTCGATCCCAGGATCCTGAGACCATGACCCGATCCGAAGGCAGAGGCCTAACCCTCTGAGCCACCCAGGCGCCCCTTGTTAAGTGTAATTTTTTATACCTGAGGTGGTGACCTATGATATTTCTCTTAAATGTTGGCATTATTTGAAAGAACTTTTTAAAGAGGTGAAGAGTATCAGAAATACTCTTTAAAAGGTGAGATTTTTATGAGGGAACATTTTTTACTATATTCCCCTTGCTTTTACTTAATGTACCCATATGTACAATGCTGCTCTTCTTTTGAAGAGCTAGCCTTGCTTGTTAATTTTCTGAGTGTAGAAAGGGGGAAAAGAAGCAACTGAAGCATTATCTTTAACCAGTTCTAGGAAGTATATCAACCCAGAAGCATGCCTCCCAACTTTTTTTTTTTTTTTTTAAAGATTTTATTTATTTATTTGACAGAGAGAGATCATAAATAGGCAGAGAGGCAGACAGAGAGAGTGAGAGGGAAGCAGGCTCCCTGCTGAGCAGAGAGCCCGATGTGGGACTCGATCCCAGGACCCTGAGATCATGACCTGAGCCGAAGGCAGCAGCTTAAACCACTGAGCCACCCAGGTGCCCCGCCTCCCAACTTTTTCAAGTGAGCTAGGTGAGGTGAAAGTCAGCCATATTTTTCCTGTGCATGCTTTTAGTATTGAAATTTAGTAGTTTCACATATCTGAACAATAAATATGTTAGAAAAATCACACAGATTAGTTAAGATAATAGGGCAAAAGAGAATAACCTATAATTTATATAAAATCATGAAATTTTAAAGATTTACTAAATCTTCACTGCCGCTGTAGGAAAGAAATTTTTAGCATACTTAACAGCCAGACTCTTAACTGCAGTGGACATTTTGTATACTTCCATCCATTCTTGCACACACACAGAAACATATCTGTGTGATTTACCAAACTTGAGGATTACATTTGATTGCTTTCTGCATTAAAAATGAAAATGGTACCTACCTGTAATATTTATCTTTCTTACAGTCAGGTTGATTATCGAGCAAAGCTTTGGGCCTGTAATTTCTGTTTCCAAAGAAATCAGGTATGTGAAATTTATAAGTGTTTTTCTGTGTTTCATTTTGGTGGAACTACTCTAAAAAAAATTAAGTGGGGTTGAATATGTGTCTGCCCGGTAGTCATCAGTTTCTGCTGAACTCCAGGTGATAGCTTTTGTTAAGCATAATTGAACATTGAACATTTGTGATTTCTCTGTTGAATGGTGACTCAGTTTCATTATGTGGGCTTTTGTCATTTAGTGTGGAGGGACAGAGAATCCCTTTTTTATGTGTTCTGTTAGCAGTGAATATGTTACCATAAGAAAACAGATATGTTGTCTATATTTCATTTGGCTTCAGTTTATTCTAATTGGATGGTGTATATTATTGAATTTTCATTTTTCTTTTTAAGATTTTATTTATTTATTTGACAGAGATCACAAGTAGAGAGGCAGAGAGAGAAGGGGAAGCAGGCTTCCCGCTGAGCAGAGAGCCCCATGCGGGGCTCGATCCCAGGACCCCAAGATCATGACCCGAGCCGAAGGCAGAGGCTCAACCCACTGAGCTACCCAGGCACCCCATGAATTTTCATTTTTTGATCTTTGTAACTTTTAGGGTCCAAGTGCCCGCGTTGACCCTTTTTTGATTTAAAAATTTCAAAACTGGGGCACCTGGGTGGCTCAGTTGTTATGCATCTGCCTTTGGCTCAGGTGATGATCCCAAGGTCCTGGGATCAAGCCCCGCATCAGGCTTTCTGCTCTGCGGGAGCCTGCTTCTCCCTCTCCCTGCTGCCCCTCCTGCTTGTGCGTGCTCTCTCTCTCTCTGTGTCAAATGAATAAATAAAATCTTTAATAGTTTTAAAATTTTTATTTTTTTTTTAAACTTGGAGCTCAAAAATGATGAGAGAGAGACTTTCGTTTAAAATGAACTGTGCCTCTGATTCTAAACTGAATTGTAGTGATGTTTGCACAACTCTGTACATTTACTAAAAAGCATCAATTGTATATTTAAAAGTGTGAATTTTATAGTGTATAAAATATACTGGGATGCCTGTGTGGCTCATTTGGTTAAGCTTCTGCCTTCGGCTCAGGTCATGATCCCAGGGTTCTGTGATTGAGCCCTGCACTGGGCTCCTTGCTCAGTGGGGAGCCTGCTTCTCCCTCTGCCTGCTCTGCCTACTGCTCCCCCACTTGTGTGCATGCTTGCTCTCTTGCCCATTCTCAGACAAATATTTATTTATTTAAATAAAATCTTTAAAAATAAAAAATAAATATATCTCAGTAAAGCTGTTAGAAAAAAATTAATTGTTCCCAGCATAGTATATAGTGCTCTAGTAGATTTTTTTTTTTTAAAGATTCTATTTCTTTGAGACAGAGAGCCCATGAACATGAGAGGGGAGGAGGGTCATAGGAAAGGGAAAAGCAGACTCCCCACTGAGCAGGGAGCCTGCATGGGGCTTGACCCCAGGACCTTGAGATCAACCGACTGAGCCACCCAGGCACCCTGTAGTGGATCTTAAGATATTAATAACATGCATTTATTTATTCTTATATTTGATTTTAATTAAAATTAATGATCTCCTTCTCAGATATATCACACAGTAAGTCCAATGATGAATAGAACAATCAATGTACTAAGTATAGGCCTGGGAATTATAAGGAGATTCCATTCAAAATTAACCTCCACAAGAGATTCAGAAGTATATGCAATTTTTTTTTTTTTTTTTACGATTTTATTTATTTGAGAGAGAGAGATTGAGACAGGAGCAGGGGGTGGGGAGGGAGGCAGAAGCCAACCCCCTAGCAGGGAGCCTGATCCGGGGCTCGTTCCAGAGACTTCAGGATCATGACCTGAGCCAAAGGCAGACACTTAACTGACTGAGCCAGCTGCCTCAGAATATACAAATCTTTTTTATTTTGTTTTATTTATTTGACAGAGAGAGAAATCATAAGTAGGCAGAGAGGCAGGCAGAGATAGAGGAGGAAGCAGGCTCCCCGCTGAGCAGAGAGCCAGAAGTAGGGCTTGATCCCAGGACCCTGAGATCATGACCTGAGCTGAGGGCAGAGGCTTAACCCACTGAGCCACCCAGGTGCCCTAAATTTTTTTTTTTAAGATTTTATTTATTTATTTGACAGAGATCACAAGTAGGCAGAGAGAGAAGGGGGGAAGCAGGCTCCCTGCTGAGCAGAGAACCCAATAGAGGGCTTGATCCCCAGATTCTGGGATCATGACCTGAACTGAAGGGAGAAGCTTTAACCCACTGAGCCACCCAGGTGCCCTAAATTTTAAAGACCTATCTACACCCTATTACATTCAGAATTGAAGTCTGTGTTTATTTTTTTATTTTTATTTTTTTTAAAGATCTTATTTATTTGACAGAGATCACAAGCAGGCAGAGAGGGAGGCAGAGAGAGAGGAAGGGAAGCAGGCTCCTTGCTGAGCAGAGAACCCGATGCGGTGCTCGATCCCAGTACCCTGGGATCATGACCTGAGCCGAAGGCAGAGGCTTAACCCACTGAGCCACCCAGGCGCCCTGAAGTCTGTGTTTAATAGAACTTTTTAAAAATATCTTATTTTGTAGAAATCTCTACACCCAATGTGGGGCTTGAACTTAGAACCTGGAGATCAAGAATCACATGCCCTACTGACTGAGCCAACCAGGTGCCCCTTGGTATAATTTATTGTGAAAATTCTAAGGCTTCAAAAGATAATGTCGGGGGTGCCTAGGTGGCTCAGTGGGTTAAAGCCTCTGCCTTTGGCTCAGGTCATGATCCCAGGGTCCTGGGATCGAGTCCCATGTTGGGCTCTCTGCTCAGCGTCCCCTTCTCTCTCTCTGCCTGCCTCTTTGCCTATATGTAATCTCTGTCTGTCAAATAAATAAATAAACTCTTTAAAAAAAGAAAGACAATATCAGCAGATCTAAAGGGTAGTCAACAGAATGGGCAAAAATATTTGCAAATCATAAATCTAATAAGGGATTAATATCAGGACATTCAGGGGAGAAGATGATGGGGAGATGTTGTTTACAGGTTAAGAGTTTCAGTTTTGCGGGTGCCTGGGTGGCTCAGTGGGTTAAGCCGCTGCCTTCGGCTCAGGTCATGATCTCAGGGTCCTGGGATCGAGTCCCGCATCGGGCTCTCTGCTCAGCGGGGATCCTGCTTCCTTCTCTGTCTCTCTGCCTGCCTCTCTGTCTGCTTGTGATCTCTCTCTGTCAAATAAATAAATAAAATCTTTAAAAAAAAAAAAGTTTCAGTTTTGCAAGATGAAAAGAATTCTGGAGATGGATGGTGGTGGTGGTTGTACAGCATTGCAAATATTTAAGAGCACTGAACTGTACACTGAGCAAAGATTATTATGGTAAAATTTATATGTATTTTACAATAAAAATATTGGAGAAAAATCGGTCTATAAGCTATGAATTTAAAATGTTTGCGGAGAGTTTTAAAGACAAAAGACGGTGCTTATGATAATGTGTTTAGCATAAAGAGCAGCTTGCAAAATTATATATACAGGGTGAGCTCAGCTGTGCTTAAACAGAGAAAATCTGAAAGGAAATACGCCTACATGTTGACAGTAGGTATCTCCAGTTGGTAGGGATTTTTTCTTCTTTTATTTATTTATTTGAGAGAGAGAGCGAGCGTGCACACACATGAGTGGGTCAGGGGCAGAGGGAGAGGGAAAAGCAGATTCCTCCCTGAGCAGGGAGCCCAACAGCATGGGGCACAATCCCATGACCCTGAGATCATGACCTGAGCCAAAGGCAGATGCTTAACCAACTGAGCCACCTACATGCCACCTTTTTTTTTCTTTTAAGTTTATTTTCTCCAGTAATCTCTACATCCAACTTGGGGCTCGAGCTCACAACCCCTAGATCAAGAGTCGCACGCTCTTCCTACTGAGCCAGCCATGCACCCCTTTTCCTGTTCCTTATATTTTCTTGTACTTGCCTGTTTTTCTACAGTGTATATGCACTCATTGATGATAGCAGCTAAAATAATAAACCCAAATAAAAGTGTTAGACTTCCTCCTAAACCATTGATGGGTTTAGCTAAAATCTGAGTCCTTAATTTGCAGGGCAGCACTTAAGATATGGTTTATAACAGTGCATTTTTTAATGATCTAGAAGTTACGACATATCCAAATACCTTTTAAAAAGTTACGATGGGATATAAATATAAGGCAGGGTTATTGATTTAAAATTTTGATATATGTATGTATTTAAATGCAGGCTCTGATTTAGGAGTTAGGATGAGAACTGAGTCTCTGCATTTTTTTTTTAAGATTGTATTTTTATGTAATCTCTATACCCAACATGGGGCTTGAACTCAACCCTGAGGTCAAGAATTGTATGTTCTACCAACTGAGCCAGACAGGCGCCCCAAAATTTTGATTTTGTATTTTAGTTACTGTTATTTAGTGTTCTGTGTTTTATAGAATTAATACATGGTCTACTCATTTTGTAAGTGGAAAATAGAAGGTATAACATAAATATCTCTCAGTCCTAATGAAAGATTGCTTTGTTTTCTTTTCTTCAGTTTCCCCCTGCTTACACAGGTATATCTGAGGTGAATCAGCCTGCTGAATTGATGCCCCAGTTTTCTACAATTGAGTATGTGATACAGGTAACTTCTTTGTCATGCATTTAATGAGTGGTGTTAAATACAGAGTTTCTCTTGAAATACTTGGCTTCTGTGTCCCTTACTTTTCTGGGCAACTTAAAGCTACGAAGGCAGCAGGATCCTGAATACTTGGCCGTGGTGCATGTGCACTTACTGTCATTATTTTCAGTCTTGATAGGCGGCTAGAAAAGGGATCACTGGTTGAGTTCAGCACCTGTCCCCCACAGCCTTCTCCAGCTTTGTGATGAGGCACTCCATCTTGTAGTCAAGCTTAAAAACTTTGGGTTCGTTCTTGACTTCTCTCTCTGGTACATTCCATATCCAGTCCACTAGGAAATCGCATTGGGTCTATATTCAGCATCTTTCCAGTCTAACCACTTCTTTCCCTCACTGCTTTTGTCCTTGGCCAACCACTGCCTCTCACTTAAATTGCCGGGCCATCTCTTAGTCCTTCTCCATAATTTAACCCTTTCCCACTTATATTTTATTCTTAATCCAGAAGCCAGAGTAACTCTCTAAAAACATGTCATGTTCCTTCTGTGTTCAGAAACCTCCAATGCTGAAAATGGCTCTCTTTCACCCAGAGTAAAAGATAGTCTTCAAGGCCCTGTGTGGACCTGCCCTGTATTATCACTTGGACCTCAGTTTGTATTAGTGTCTCATTCAGCCACATGGGCCTCATGACTTTCCTTGGGCATGCCAGGAATGCTCCTGCCTCTGGGCCTTTCCTCTAGCTCTTCTGCAGTCTGGAATTCTCTTTCCCCTGTGTCTGTATTGCTCCCTTCCTCTCCTCTGGGTTTTTGTTCTAATGTTACTTTCTTAATGAGGCTGCCCTGACCTCTTAGGTAATACTGGAACCTGCCCCCTACTTCTACTCTTGGTGCCCCTTAGCCTCTCTATTCCAGAAAGTCAGCAACTTGAGGCAGTAAGGATTTTTGTTCTTTTGGCTTACTCTTGTATCCCAGGACCCGGAACTGTGTCTGGCACATGGAAGGCATTCAGAAATGTAGAATAAATTATTGGATACAGAGACTTTTTACATTTAGTTTGTTTTAATGTAACCTGTCATTTAATGAGGTGAAGACTTTCATTTACATGCCTGATTTGCTTTAAAAAGAGCTGGTTTGGTCTATTTGTATACTGACCACTGTGCTGTGTTTCTTTGCATAAAGCGAGGTGCTCAGTCCCCTCTGATCTTCCTCTATGTGGTTGACACGTGCCTAGAAGAAGATGACCTTCAAGCCCTCAAGGAATCCCTGCAAATGTCCCTGAGTCTCCTTCCTCCAGATGCTCTGGTGGGTTTGATCACATTTGGGAGGATGGTGCAGGTTCATGAACTCAGCTGTGAAGGAATCTCCAAGAGTTATGTCTTCCGAGGGACAAAGGATTTAACTGCGAAGCAAATACAGGTTTGTGCCATGCTCATACACAAGCAGGATCAAGGAGATTTCTTTTCTTTTTTTTTTTTTAATATTTTATTTATTTATTTGACAGACAGAGACCACAAGTAGGCAGAGAGACAGGCAGAGAGAGAGGAGGAAGCAGGCTCCCTGTAGAGCAGAGAGCCCGATGCGGGGCTTGATCCCAGGACCCTGAGATCATGACCTGAGCTGAAGGCAGAGGCTTTAACCCACTGAGCCACCCAGGCGCCCCCCAAGGAGATTTCTTAAACATGAATTGGTCATTCACTCTAGTGTTATGGGAAATGAGTCTTCTTGATTTTTTTTAGGATATGCTGGGCCTCACCAAGCCTGCCATACCCATGCAGCAAGCAAGACCTGGTCAGCCTCACGAGCAGCCTTTTGTTTCAAGCAGGTGAGCTACCAATGTAGAATGTTGCACACACAGTAGCGGGCACGCGGGGCCATATGCTGGAGTGAGGGAAAAAGACTTTTAGAACCTTTGTTTTTTTATTTTTAGAGAAAAAAAAATGATTAAGCCTAAGAGTATTTAACATTAATGATCTTTTATAACTATTTGGTGTATATTTGAAATTCATAACTGGGTTGTGGATGTACACATATGAATGTGTGCACACATTTGTGTGGTTAGATTTGCTCTGAATGTCTTTCCTGTTAGTGTTGTGGCATCACAAGTATTTTGAGACCACTGTATTCAAGCCTTCCCCTCCTTATCCATATGGCTGTTGTCCTTCTTGAGTCTTGAGTAAAAGGAGGAAAACTGAAAGCTTTGTGGGGTGTCCTCAAGCAAACCTGAGACCAGACGCTGCTTTGAGTGTCTTTGGCTACCTGGGGCTGGGTTAACAGTCACCAAACATGATAAAATGCATTGCCTGAAGTGCTGGGTACAGCCACTTAACTGTGGTAAGAAACCAGTGCTTCTCTCTGTTTCACTCCTAAGGCTCAAGAGAAACACTTAAGAATCACTTTAAAGTGGATCTTCAGAATGATGAAGGTGGGAGTGCCTGGGTGACACAGTTGTTTGAGTGTCTGACTCTTGATTTCAGCTCAGGTTCTGATTTTAGGGTCTGAGATTGAGCCCTAAGTTAGGCCCTCTGCTCGGTGAGGAGTCTACTGGCTATTTCTCATTCTCCATCTCCCACTTTCTCCTCCTCTTCTCTCCCACTCCCCCTCCCCCTACCAAAATAAATCTTTTTTTTTTTTTTTTTTTTTACTTTAGTTGATTTCCAGAGCCCTGAAGTTGATATTTTTGACAATTTTGCTGAGGTTACAGTTGTTGGGTTTTTTTTTTTTTTTCAGCGTAACAGTATTTATTGTTTTTGCACGACACCCAGTGCTCCATGCAATACGTGCCCTCCCTACTACCCACCACCTGGTTCCCCCAACCTCCCACCCCCCGCCCCTTCAAAACCCTCAGGTTCTTTTTCAGAGTCCATAGTCTCTCATGGTTCACTTCCCCTTCCAATTTCCCTCCACTTCCTTCTCCTCTCCATCTCCCAATGTCCTCCATGTTATTTGTTATGCTCCACAAATAAGTGAAACCATATGATACTTGACTCTCTCTGCTTAACTTACTTCACTCAGCATAATCTCTTCAGTCCCATCCATGTTGCTACAAAAGTTGGGTATTCATCCTTTCTGATGGAGGCATAATACTCCATCGTGTATACGGACCACATCTTCCTTATCCATTCATCCATTGAAGGGCATCTTGGTTCTTTCCACAGTTTGGCGATCGTGGCCATTGCTGCTATAAACATTGGGGTAGAGATGACCCTTCTTTTCACTACATCTGTATCTTTGGGGTAAATACCTAGTAGTGCAATTGCAGGGTCATAGGGAAGCTCTAATTTCTTGAGGAATCTCCACACCATTCTCCAAAGTGGCTGCACCAACTTGCATTCCCACCAACAGCGTAAGAGGGTTCCCCTTTCTCCACATCCTCTCCAACACATGTTGTTTCCTGTCTTGCTAATTTTGGCCATTCTAACTGGTATAAGATGGTATCTCAATGTGGTATTAATTTGAATCTCCCTGATGGCTAGCGATGATGAACATTTTTTCATGTGTCTGATAGCCATTTGTATGTCTTAAAAAAAAAAAAAATGATGAAGGTGGTCCATGTACAGGAATTTTACATGGATTGAATTCACATTAGACCTGTCTTTAGGATTTCTTTGCTGCTTAAATTTAATTAAACTGATTTATTCCTATTTAAATTTAGCTTTTTTCCATGCTATATCTATAAGTTGCTATATATTTGCTATATATTCAGTTTTAAGTTATGTTCTTGAGTAAAATTGCCTTGAAGGAAAAAATTGTAAGTTTTTACTACTCTCAGTAATTACCTTGAAGAGCTTTGTGTCACCTAGGGCTAAAGACCATAGTACTTTATTAAACCAGGATTGATGTGTCCATTGAAAATCATGCAGATTTCTGCAGCCTGTTCACAAGATTGACATGAACCTCACTGATCTCCTTGGGGAGCTGCAGAGGGACCCATGGCCTGTGACCCAGGGGAAGAGACCTTTGCGATCCACTGGTGTTGCTTTGTCCATTGCCGTTGGCCTTTTGGAGGTAACTCAGAATTTACCAGGGTGCATTAAATCTTGCGAGCTTGTTCCCGCAGGTTGTGTTTGTTAGCCTTGTTTGAAAATGAGTTGTGACCTAAGTGAATGGATTGACAATGGATTTATCAGAAAGCACTTCAGGTATTATTATTATTATTATTATTATTATTATTATTATTATTATTATCCACAGTGAAGGAACCCCATGATGTTTTGAAAATACCAGAAGTTTTCATGAGAAACACAAGGCCATTAGGGCAAGGGCAAGGGCAGGTGCTCACAGTGAATTAATAAAAGTGTACAGAGCTGTCAGGTTGGAAGATGTAAGGCTGCTTCTCTGCGTTGTCCATGTTGTTTTGAACTATCATTAATATCTGGCAGAGCTGAAAGAACTTTGGAATTTTTTTTTAGGGAGATGGAAGCATACTCAGGGCAGGCTGAATGCTTCTAAAATGCTGCCATTTTTTGTTCCAGGGCACTTTTCCGAACACGGGAGCCAGGATTATGTTGTTTACCGGGGGTCCCCCCACCCAAGGGCCTGGCATGGTGGTTGGAGATGAATTAAAGGTTCCTATTCGCTCCTGGCATGATATTGAGAAAGATAATGCACGTTTCATGAAA
Source organism: Meles meles (assembly GCF_922984935.1). Taxonomy (NCBI): domain Eukaryota; kingdom Metazoa; phylum Chordata; class Mammalia; order Carnivora; family Mustelidae; genus Meles; species Meles meles. The sequence continues at coordinate 39,749,937 of NC_060081.1, read as the reverse complement.
AAGGCAACCAAGGTAGGTGCTCCCAGGCACAGGCTGTAATTCTGCTAACTCAGTGCTGGGTTTGGGCTATTCTGGAGTGACAGCTACTTTGCTGAGGCCATGCTTTTTGAGCAGCAAATGGCTCTTGCTCAGGTGACCTTCCATATCTAGGCTGCTGTTAAATCGGTGCCCCAGTTGAGTCTTTCTTAGAGTGGGTGGTCTTAAAACTGCTAGAAGTGTTTTGAGATAGAAAACTATACATTTATTGGATGTTATAAAGAAAACTGTCTCTGTATTCTTATGTTTGGTTACATCCCTTTGGTATAGTAAGAAATACCTGGTGAATAATATGGTTTCCTAAAGATAATTTTTCTCCATTCACAGCACTATGAAATGCTTGCTAACCGAACTGCTACAAATGGTCACTGCATTGATATTTACGCTTGTGCCCTTGATCAGACGGGACTTCTGGAGATGAAGTGTTGTGCAAATCTTACGGGGTATGTTGAAAGCCAACACCTGGGAAAATGGAGTGTGTGTATTTTAAGGAAAGAGAAGTGAGTGATGGAAGCATAGGAATGTGCAAGGCTGACCTAGATAAACTTTCAGAAGGCTCCAGGCTGTCATGTCTGTGGCAAGGAGGGTGTATGGGCCTCTTGGGGAAAGAAGCAGTGATTAGCAGGAGGTTGCAAGGTTCACTACAAATGAATCATATCAGAGTAACCTCATTTCTTCCTTAGAGTTGTCACAGAATCTATAACAGGGCAAGAAAGCAAGCATGCATGGGGTATGTGGCTTCAGCAAGCCACTTCCTTGTTTGGAGTCTGGGGGTGGGTGGGAATAGGGTCTGAATGCCAGCAATTAGGAGACCCTTCACCTGACTTAGTAACCATATGTCATGCCCAGCATGGAGCACATGCTCAGTGTGGAGGGTGCACAGTAGGGCATGCATAGCGCCCAAGTCCGTATCATGCATGCAGGCCACAGCGGAGGGCTGTCGTTCTCAAAGCGCAGTGGGGCCTCGCCAGCAACCTTCAGGGTTCCCAGGCTTGGATGAGAAGTATATCTCCTTGGGCCTTGCCCCAGGCTTGCTGAATCAGAGTGTAAGGATGCGGCCCCAATAGGCAGCTCTCACATGCTGTCCAGGGCGTTCTGCTGCACATGAGTGTGAGAACTGCTGGTATGCACCACTTGTCTAAGGCAGGCTGCATGCCAGACTCTCCCAAGGAGCTTTACTGTTGGTTTACTTTTTTATTTATATTTTTAAAATGTCAGCATTTTTGTTTGTTTGTTTACTTAATTAGGCTCCATGCTCAGTGTGGAGCCCTGCCAGGGAGCTTTAAAAGCTACTTGAGCTCTGAGTCTTGTTCCTCAGTGATTCCAAAGTAGTTAGCATGGGGTGTGACCCAGTGTCAGCATTTGTTAACCTTCCCTGGGTTAACATGCCACTGGGGTGGGCCTTTAGTGTCCAAAGTGTGGTTGAATATAGGCAGCATCAGCCCCACGTGAGAGCTTGTAAGGCATGTAGCATCTTAGATTTTTTTTTTTTTTAATTTATTTGACAGACAGAGATCACAAGTAGGCAGAGAGGCAGGCAGAGAGAGAGGGAAGGAAGCAGGCTCGCCGCTGAGCAGAGAGCCCAATGTGGGGCTCGATCCCAGGACCCTGAGATCATGACCTGAGCCGAAGGCAGAGGCTTAACCCACTGAGCCACCCAGGCGCCCCAGGAATGTAGCATCTTGAGCCTTACCCTAGACGTTTTGTGTCAAAACCTGGCTTTTTTTTTTTTTTTTGCTGTTTTTTTTATTATTTTTTTAACGTTTTTTTGAAATTTATTTGACAGAGATCACAAGTAGGCAGAGAGGCAGGCCGGGGGGGAGGGGGAAGCAGGCTCCTTGCTGAGCAGAGAACCTGATGTGGGGCTTGATCCCAGGACCCTAAGATCATGACCTGAGCCGAAGGCAGAGGCATAACCCACTGAGCCACCCAGGCACCCCAAAACCTGCATTTGAATAAGATCCCAGGAGACTTGCACAAAACATTTTGAGAAGTACTGGGATAGAGCCATGGGTGTTCCTGAGATTCTGCTTTTCTAACAAGCTCCTGTGTGATGCTGCTGGTCCTCACTGAATAACAAAAGGTATGTAGAAGGTAGAACGCACTTGATGCAGTCCCAGAGAGCCACAGATGTGTTAGGTGACCGAGTCCCAAATGACACTGATGGAGCTATACCAGTGAGCCACATTTAATAAGAGGAATTCCTGCCAGTATCCTCCAGAATCTCTTGTCTTAGAGCATCCACGGAAAGGCCTCACTGCTTTTGTGAACATCCCTGAGTTTACATGCCTGTGTGTGTGTGTGTGTGTGTGCGCGTGCGCGCCCGCGCGGAGGTGCCCATGTCTCTGATGGAAAGGGACTATCACTTCTCAGATTCTCGGTGAGGTCTTTGACTCCTGAATACCTTGGTAGTTGGGTCACATAATCCGTTGCACAAGTTTAGTATCAGGGAGATGTGTTAGCAAGGACATTAAAAAGTCTCAGAGGTTTTAGTTCTGGCTCAGTGTGTGAGCCAGCCATTTGGGATGATTCCAGAAAAGGCAAAGTGATCATAGGCTGTGTTATAGGAATTGGTTATCTTCAGAGAAGATCATAGTCTTGGCTTCCTTGGTGCCAGATGCACCCAGGTTATATCATCTGCCATTCTGAGCATTTCAATTTCAAAGGGATTTGTAGAGGAACTGGGGGTGTTCAAAGGCAAGAGGTAAGAGTGGTGGAGAGTACTTGAAACTGTGTCATAAGGAGAATGATTGAAGGATCTAGAAAAGATACCACTGAAAACAGATGGGCGTGAGATCTATATTCAACAATCGAAGCCCTCTCCTATGGAGAGGGTGTTAGATTTGTTCGCTGTGTATATGACCAAAGGGGAAAACTAGACCTAGTGGTGGGAGCTGCTGGGAAATAGAATTTCACCCAGTATGAAGAAAGGCTGCCACTGAAGGGCATGCGCTTCTGATGCAGGAGGAGTTCAAATCTAAGCTGGGTGATAACCTGGCAGGTATGTTGTAGAGGGTTGGTGTGAGTTGGGATTAGGTTTGTGTGATGCAACAGAAGTCGACAGCCAGAGCTGGAATATTGGTTTCATCTTCATTGGGGCTGAGACCCTTCCTGTGCTGCTCATGCAGGTCAGAGTGGTAACTGGGCTCTCACTGTGTTTGAGCAGCAGGAAGGAGGAAGAGTCAGAAAAAGACATGTGCCTTCCCATGAGAATTCCCCCCACAAATCACAACAGCCATTTCCAACAAACAAAGCTGAGTTACATGGCTACATTTAAGGCAGGCTTGGGAGTGTAGTCTTTTTTTCCAGGGAATCATGGAAACCATGACCAAGGAAGGGGAGGAAAGGGTGGACATTTAGGGCCAGAGTCATCTCTGTCCCTGAAGGGACCAGGCACTCTGAGATAGCTGGACCAGATGATCTTGTGTTCTGCCCAGTTCTGAACTCCTGTTTGATGATTGATGGCTGGACACATAACTTGCATCATGCTGTGTTTATCTGCCCCAGCACATGAACTGCAGAGATTCTGAACAGTGTTTCCCTCTAACATCAAAAAGGCATGAAAAAGTTATTCATACATTAGAAGAAATAATTCACATACAGCCAAAGATTCAATGTTTTGAGGCAGTTAATTAACCTGAAAAGGATTTCTCACAGGCTTTGGTATTTCCCCTACCAGAGAAGAGTGAGGGGAGCTGGACACATTTTCTCAGTAGATACAACCCATTAAGCCTGTGGGCTTATCAGTGAACGGTTCTTTTGTTTTCTTTCTTTCTTTCTTTCTTTTGGAAATATTTACAGATTCACAAGAAATTGCAAAAATAGGTAGCAACTTTCAGAAATGCAGTGCAGTGTCACAGCCAGGAACTGACGTTGGTGTGATGTGATGAACTGTATTACAGACCATACTGGGATTTCACCAGTTTGTATGGGCACTGATTTTTTTAACATGTAGGTATGCATCGTATGAGACTGTATCATCATCAATTTGTGTAACCACCACTGTGGTAAAGATTTAGAATTGTTGTTTTGTTTTGTTTAAAGATTTTATTTATTTGACATAAAGACACTAGAGAGGGAACAGAAGCAGGGGAGTGGGAGAGGGAGAAGCAGGCTCCCTGCTGAGCAGGGAGCCCAATTCGGGACTCAATCCTACGACCCTGGGATCATGATCTGAGCCAAAGGCAGACACTTAATGACTGAGCCACCCAGGCACCCCAGGATTTAGAACTGTTCTAAGGGATCCTATCTTTGATGTCTTTTTTTTCTTTCTTTCTTTCTTTTTTTTCTGGTGGTTTTATTTAAGCATGGGCCGGGGGGCGGGACCCATGGGCAGAAAGAGCTCTCTTTGATGTCTTAAAAATAGTGTCTTTCCTGATTACGCATTGAACTTGCTGTTTCCGGTTTAAGTTAATATCACCTTCATGGACGTAGTTTTTTCCCCCCCTTCTTTAAGTTCGATTTGTTAACACCAGGGAAGCATCTGAATGGCTTTCAGTCATCCTAAATGTTCACTTTCTTCTTCTTTCCCAGAGGCCACATGGTGATGGGAGACTCTTTCAACACTTCTCTCTTCAAGCAGACGTTCCAAAGAATTTTTAGTAAAGATTTCAATGGAGATTTCCGCATGGCATTTGGTGCTACTTTGGAAGTGAAGGTACAATAGCTTTCTGACACTTTAATGAAAGATTAGTTCTCTTACTTAGTAGTCAGACTTGTACAAGCCTCACCTTGCTGGACATGGGCATCTAAAGGTAAATTAAAAGGTTCCCAGCAAAATAGTTTAAGAAGGTATATTGATTCTATCTCTATGCTGCTTAAGTTGACCTGTATATTAATTACTGTTCTAAACAAAGTGCTCTCTGATTGCCTTGCAGGCTCTGCTCTGTCTTGCTCTAGGACAGCAGGCCTAAGAATTAGTGGTGGGCTAAGGCCACAAGGTGTTGAGTCCCCCGCACCCCCACCGCCATGTTTATAATATAATATAAGCATGTTTATATTTAGCACCTGCCTGCAGACTAGCCAGAGTACTTGAAAATAAGTGTAGCACTGTGAGTTTGGGTCTTGTTTTTTTCTTGTAGGGACTAAAATCCCTGCACACTTGATTCTGAGTCATTGAGAAAACATTAGAAGGAGGTGTTACATAAAGGGATTAGGATTATTACTTTGAGAATTGAAGATAATCATTAAATCATTTAGATTAAACTTTAAACATTCTTCTCAGATTTTTGAGTTTTTTTTTATTAAGTTGAAGAGGAATAGACTTTAGTGAATTAAGATTTTAAAATCTAAGTATATTGGCCTTGTCATTATGTTGGAGCTCATGAATTAAGTATTTTTAAAACAACATAAAACAGTATATTCACTGATGAGAAATTAAAATTATGACTGAGTACCTGGGATTGGAAAAAAAAATGTATTGTTGGTAGAATTGTTATCTTCTATGTGTATAATAATTTCAGAGGTGAGGGGGTACCTCACTGGCTCAGTCAGAAGAGCATGAGACTCTTAATCTCAGGGTTGTGAGTTTGAGCTCCACACTGGGTATAGAGATTATACCCAGTGTGGAGCTCAAACTCACAAAAAAAAAAAAGTAAATTCAAAGGTGAGAGTTGAAAATACAGCATCTTTGGAACAAAGTTAATTCAATTTAAAGGAGGATTTTACTAAAGTTTGCATTGGATTATCATGGGCATGGAAAAGTTTGTAAGAGCATGATCCATGTAGGATTTCTTTTTGGTGGAATGATAATGTTGCCATATTTTACCCATAAATTTTAATTGTGTCTTTTGTGAGAGGGTGGTTTTCAGTGAATTTTACCTTTACATGCTTGTGTATTTCCATTTTAGACCTCTCGGGAACTGAAAGTTGCAGGAGCCATTGGTCCTTGTGTGTCTCTGAATGTGAAAGGACCATGTGTGTCAGAAAATGTAAGGAAAACTCTATCATCCTCACCTCCTGTGCCCCAGGATTTAACCCATTATAACTGTAACCCATTCAAAATGTCAGAACAGGGTGATCTTACCTCATGTCACCTGTTGGGATGTGTCTGTTGGTGAAGGGAGAAGGGTCAACTCTTATGACCACAACTCTTGAGAGGCAGTGTCCTATCTGTCCATCTATCTTAAGGGTCAGAGGGTGGCTCAGAGGGGTCAGGTGTCTTGCTTTCTGGGTCAGAGCTGATAGGGAGGACTAGAGCCCAGGTTCCCCTGAACCCCCATCCTTGTCTGGGTCTCTGTGCCAGTGAGCCACAACGTATTCTGTTTAGCAAGGCAAGTATTCAGCAAGAACCTTCAGGAATAAACCTCTGTGCTTGTTGCCCTTAGAGGTGATACCTTTGTCTCACTTCTCAGAAACCATTTTGAGTTGGTTGGGCATGAATGACACTGTTGTATATGCAGATAGCTATGTTCTTTGGGTAGCAAAATTTTGAGAATACGTGAATGAAGTAAAGTTACGGTAGGTGGTGAGGTAGCTTTGCTGGTGGCTTGCTTCCTCTGCTTATACTTTAGCTTCGAGGAGACAAACTACTGGGTCCAGTAAGGCCTATCCAGGGTGGTTCTGGGCTGCGGTTGTCTCATTCCTGTCCTTCCCTTGTTGTCCTCTTCAATGAGACGGTGGTCTGTAGAGCCAGACGTGGATCCAGGGGCACAGATCTACCCCTGCCAGTCTTGTGTCCGGACATGGTATTTACTTGCTCTGGGATTCAACATCTTTGGGAAGTGGGGATAGGAATAGTACCTCACTTGGCAGTGCTGTTGGGAGGACTGAAGGAATAAGTTCAGGTAAACTGCTCAGAAGAGCCCCTGGCACAAGGGAGGCTCACGCCGGATTTCAACTTTCACATCCTCACTTTGTCTTCGTCAGCTGTGAACATTCACTTAGTGACTACTTTGGTTAACCTTTTGATGAAGTTGCCAGAGGCAAACTGATTTGAGAATATTCCTGTAATCCCTTGGGCGAGACAGGTGGCTGCCCCAAAGCCCATCTGAGGAGTTACCCGTTACCCTGGTGTACCAAGGGACTAATGCCTAATTAGTACCTAATTCCTAATTAGTACCTAATTCCTGGCAGGGCTTCGAAACCCTGCTCAGTTCCAAAATATGTTCCATACACTTAAAATCTGCCTTAGAAGGTAATTTTATGAATCAGTATATGAGCTGATTAGCTGTTCTAAGATCTGGTAGCGATCAGCCATGAGATTTTGGGAGGGGGCTTGGAGGATGCAAAAGGGGTAGGAATGCAGGTCAATATACAGAGAAACTTAGAGAAGAGTGTAAGGAGTTCAGTATTTGCACCACTTAGAGTCTGCATTTGTCAACATTTAGTCATTCTCGCTGTCCTCTTTCTTTGCAATATTTGCTTTGTTCATCTGGTCATTATCTGTCTGCCAGGTTCACGTTATGTACTTCACAGAACCTTGGAACAGCAAGCTGCAGAGGTCACGACACTTAGCCTTTCAGTCTGCGTCTTCTAAAATTAAGGATGGGGGGGGCGCCTGGCTGGCTCAGTGGGTTAAGCCTCTGCCTTCAGCTCAGGTCATGATCTCAGGGTCCTGGGATCGAGCCCCGTATCGGGCTCTCTGCTCAGCAGGGAGCCTGCTTCCTCCCCTCTCTGGCTGCTGCTCTGCCTACTTGTAATCTCTCTCTCTCAATCTGTAAAAAAGAAAAAAAAAAATTAAAAAAAAAAAATAAAATAAAATTAAGGATGGGGGTGCCTGGGTGGCTCAGTGGGTTAAAGCCTCTGCCTTCGGCTCAGGTCATGATCCCAGGGTCCTGGGATCGAGCCCCGCATCCGGCTCTCTGCTCAGTAGGGAGCCTGCTTCCTCCTCTCTGCCTGCCTCTCTGCCTACTTGTGATCTCTGTCGTTAAATAAATAAATAAATTTAAAAAAGTAATAAATAAAATTAAATTAAGGATGTTCGCCTACTGTGACATTAAAGCAAACCTAAGGAAACAGTAATTCACTAATATCATCTGTGGCTAGCCATAGTCTTTCTCTGCTTTAACCCCAAATACCCTTTGTAGCTGTTTCCCCCCCCAACTAGTAACTGCATCTAGCATTATATAGCCTTAGTCTTTTTAAATCTGGAACAGTCTTCCTGTTCTACAGGGTTTTTTGCTTTTTTGTTTGTTGACAGTGATTTGTGCCAAGCATCTGTGTCTTCCGCAATAGAGTATTGCAAATTCTTAGTGTATCTGATCGTTTCCTTGCTGCGGTGGTGAGCTGGTTTCTATCCTCCCTGTGTTTTCTGTAAAGTGAAAGTTAGGTTAGCAATTAGGTTCAGGTTAGACCTTTTGTCCACCATGGTTCCTGAGTGATCTTACACCTCGTGTGTTTCTTCAGGAGGCACTTCTGTCTAGTCATGTGTTAGTGGTGCTGAGTTAGACTGTGGAGAAGGTGATGACTGTCCTATGTCTTTCTGTTATAAGGGCATGTTTCCTTTTTGCCATTAGCAAGAGATCTGTTGAACAAGATTGTAGCAAAATATGAATATCTTGTTTGCCAACAGCTTTTGTTTAAGCATCCATTGATTATCCTTACTCGAATCATTATTTTATTGGAGATTATAAAATGGTGATTTCCTGATTTTATCTTCATAGTTACTCTGGTAAAGACAGGGTAAATGCTTCCATAAGGAATTTGTGTGTTAGTGAGAAAATGTATTGTCAGGGCTCTGCAGAGATTGTGGCCCCTTCAGGCATTGGTGCTTATAGAACAGGAAAACTTTTCTCTTTCCTCTACCCATCTTGATCTCATTGGCTGGGCCCTGCAAACGGGCCTGACAAAAGACAGATTTCACAAGAGAAAAAATTCATGCATGCATTGCACATAGACACGTCACATGTGCATTCTAAGTAAGGAGCAACTCAAAGGGTGGTTAGAACTTGGGATTACCTGGCATCTTAACAAAAGAACAGTAAATCTATAGAAAAGTGACAAGACATAGGAAAGGCACTTTGAGCTTCTGGGGGAGACACCTTGTGGAAAAGCAGGTAGATGGGGATAGATGGGGGAGCTAATGGAAGAGAAGAGTTGGTCTTCGCAAGTTTGTTGTATAGACTCCTCTTGTACGATCTCTGGGCTGATAAGCATCTAGAGTTGTTTTTGATGATTGAGAATCATCCTGCCCTTGGTAGGGAGAGGGCAGGGAGTTTTCTTATGACTGCTGTTTTTAAATTACCTTCAGCTTAAAATAATCCTTTTGTCAGAGCGGCATATTTTGTGATGGCATACACCAAACCCAACTTGAAACTTCAACACGTTTCATATTATAAAAATTGAGTTGGTGGGGCACCTGGGTGGCTCAGTTGGTTGCGACTGACTCTTGATCTCTCCTCAGGTCATGATCTCAGGGTCGTGGGATTGAGCCCTAGTCAGGCTCCATGCTTGGTGGGGAGTCTGCTTGAGATTCTCTCTCCCTCTCCCCTTCCACCTGCTCACTCGCATGCTCTCTGCCCCCTCCCCCACCCTTTGTCCCTTCTCTCAAATAAATAAATCTTTTTTTTTTTTTTTAAAGATTCTATCTATTTATTTGACAGAGAGAGAGATCACAAGTAGGCAGAGAGGCAGGCAGAGAGAAAGGAGGAAGCAGTCTCCCCGCAGAGCAGAGAGCCTGATGCGGGGCTCGATCCCAGGACCCTGAGATCATGACCTGAGCCGAAGGCAGTGGCCTAATCCACTGAGCCACCCAGGCGCCCCTCAAATAAATAAATCTTAAAAAAAAACCAAAACTGAGTTGGTGGTATGAGAAAGGATCAGGAGAAGGGATTGGCAAGTCAAAAATGGGAGGCACGCAAGCTCCTTTTGCTTCTTTACCATTTTCCCTGGGTGTGGCCCTTGACCTTCCAGCAGATGTTACCTGCTGCTTTTAGAAAAGGTCACTAAAAGGGAAGGTGGACATGCACAAATCCGTCCATTTAGCTGTCTTTCTTTGGAAATACTAATGAAACAGTGTCCTCTCCACTTTCCACCTTAGAGCTGCTCCGTGATTTCAACTAAGAATCTTCCCTTTGCCCTCTGACCATCTCCTTCCTGAGACTGCTGGTTCTTTGGCCAGGTACAAAGGCTCCTGGCAGGCTTCGTAGAGGCCAGAGTGGCTTCAGTTAGCTCTGCTCAGCAGACTGTACAGTTTGGGTGGTGTACAATTCAGAGTCGTACAAAAGAATAGGACCCTCTTAAATGAATACTCACATAACTTACTGAAAAGCATGGTATTTTGCATTTTGATGAGTGTTAAATGGGTAATATTGTCTTTAGAACAATAAAGTGTTTATTTCAGAATCTAACAATCTTGGTTGACAGTTCACATTTTAGTGAACTTCATTTATCATTGGAGGTGCTTCAACTGGTCAATAAAATGCAGCCTTTATACCACTAAAATCCCAGTTCTCTTACAAAAAATTTGTATGTAGCTTGGCATAAAGGAATTGGATTGAAAATTAATATTAATAGCTAACATTCTATAAATACTCTTTTTTTTTTTTAAGATTTTATTTGTTTGACAAAGATCACAAGTAGGCAGAGAGAGAGGAGGAAGCAGGCTCCCTGCTGAGCAGAGCACCCGATGCGGGGCTCTGTCCTAGGACCCTGAGCAGAGGCTTTAACCCACTGAGCCACCCAGGCACCCTCTTTTTTTTTTTTTTTTTTTTTAAAGATTTTATTTATTTGGGACAGAGAGAGAGAGAGAGAGAACATGAGTGAGGGGCAGAGGGAGAGGGAGGAACAAGTTCCCCGCTTAGCAATGAGCCCAGTGTGGGGCCTGATTCCAGGACCCTGTGATCATGGCCCAAGCTGAAGGCAGACAGTTAACCAAGTGAGCCACCCAGGCCCCCCCTCCTCTTATTCTAATAATAATAGTGAAACTTTTCAAGCTAAGCATATAGTTCTGTCTTTTCTAGTATTTGCTTCTTCCCCAACCCTGACTTGATTCTTTCAGCTAACTTCAGTATTATGTTCCATGTGTGTGGAGAGAAAGAAAAAGAGAGCGAGAGTGCACTTTCTTGGTGATAAAATGGAAATTGGTCAGAGTTCAGATATAAAAAGCTTAATTTGGGGATGCCAAGGTAGCTCAGTCATTTGAACTTCCGACTCTTGGATTCAGCACAGGTCATGATCGCAACATTGTGAGATCAAGCCCTGTGTGGGGGATCTGCGCTCAGCAGGGACTCTGCTTGAGATTTTCTCTCTCCTTCTGCCCCTACCGCCACTCTCTCTTTATCGCTCTTTCTCAAATAAATAAATAAATCTTTAAAAAAAAAATCAAATAAATAAAAAGAAAAAAAGCTTAAATTTAGAGTCCTATCCTAGCTCTTATTCTGTCTTATAATTGTACTTTTTAAAGTTAAATTTAAATTTTCATTTGGAATGAGATCTTCCAAGTAGACTACTGTCCTTAGAGTCCATAGTTTTCATTAGCAGTTAACCATAGAAGTAGCTTTTTTGTTTTTGTTTTAATTCCTCTTTTCACCCCTAGGAACTTGGTGTGGGTGGCACAAGTCAGTGGAAAATCTGTGGCCTGGATCCCACATCTACACTTGGCATCTACTTTGAAGTAGTCAATCAGGTGAGTTGGATTTCTTTCTGAGTATTCATGTCACAGTGTTCTGTTTTCTGATCTCTTACTGACTGGCGGCCTCTGGTTTCTTTCTGTGTGGACTGATGCTACTTTGGGCTTATGTTTGCCTGATACCAGTCCAGCATGATCTTCTTTTCTCCTTTTAGGGTTTGATCAGAGTTAGATAGCATATTGCTTTCATCACTTAAATTGTTGGACTGATAAGCTCATCAGAAGGGGAATGGCTTTTACCAGTCATCATAATGGTTGTGAAGTTTTGAAAGTGTCAAGTTTTGCCCCCAGTATTTGATTTTAAAAAATCCTAATTTATAGGAAAATGAAAAGAATTTTACAGCGAATACTTGTACACCTACAACTCTGATTCTGTAGTTAACATTTTACTGTATTTACTTTGCCACATACCTATTTATTCATCAATTAATCTTATTTTTGATGCCTTTCTTTCTTTTTAAGAGGGGGTGTGAGGGAGGGGCAGAGGAAGAGGGAGAGAGAATCCCAAGCAGGGTCCATGCCCAGCACAGAGCCCTACATGGGGCTTGATCTCATGACCCTGAGATCATGACCTGAGCTGAAATCAGGAGTCAAATGCTAAACCGATTGAGTCACTCAGGTGTCCCTTATTTTTGACGCATTTTAAAACAAATTGCACTCCTCAGTGTCTTTCATCCCTAAATACTTTAGCATGTGTATCATTCACTTGAATTTATTACTAATTTGAATATGGTTCCTTTTTTTAAATTTTTTTTTTTGAGGTAAAAGTTATATGTGGTGAAATGCCCAGATTTTAAGTGTACCATTCAGAATGCATCAAGAACTGTGTTGTTAACACTGTGTCAGTCGTTTGAGGAAGAGCACAGTGGGCTCTGTGACCATTTGTGTTTGAGTCATGCCTCTAACAGTACCTGTGTGTGGCCTGTATCCTGCAGCACAACGCCCCAGTCCCCCAAGGAGGCAGAGGCGCCATCCAGTTTGTCACGCAGTATCAACACTCCAGCACCCAGAGACGCATCCGTGTGACCACCATTGCCAGAAAGTGAGCAGTCCTGGTTTCCTTTCTGTTGAGCCCCCAGTGTTTTCCCTTTGAAGAGATAATTTGGCATCTCTTAGTTTATCTGTAATTCCATTGAATGGTTCTCACCAATCCTGACTGGCTCATTTGATCAGAGAAGGAGGCAGAGGAAGAGGCATTGCTGGCCAACCTAGTTAGGCCTGCAGGCACTCTCCTGGAGGGATCCTCTTTTGGTAGGAATAAGTTCATTAAAAATTAATTTTCATTATAGTCAGATAAGTAGCCCATAAATACATCCTTCTCGTAAAAGATACAAACAGCTCATAAGTATATAAAGAATGGGTCCCTTTACTTGCTCTTCCAGAGGTGAAATGTTATTACTGCACAGGTGTTTATCACGGGCCCATTTCCATGGAGTTCTATACCATATGTGTGTATAACATGCATGTTGGCTTCTTATTTTTGGCATGTCTGTAAATTTTTCTTGGTAATCAGTCAGGGACATCTTCTGTATCAGTACGTACTAGCTGTTCCTTCCCTGTAGTGGCCTGTTTCCTCACTAATAATATCGATCTTTAATATGCCAATATAGAGCAGTTTACCACTTTTATATGGATTTTTCTGTTTATTAATGGGTTGAACACTTTTCATATTTATTGGCCATGTATATTTCTTCTGTGATAGCCTTTTCCCATTTTGTAAAGCCTATTTCTTTGTTTTGTTTATTGACTTGCATCGACTTTTTATGTATTCTGGATATGATTATTGTTTGTGGTTCATATCTGTTCATGGCCTGTCTGTTGTCTTTCAGTTTTGTTCATAGTGTCTTAATCTATCTAGAAAACTTTCATATATATGCTGATTCTTTCTGCCATGGGTATGATGTGGAAATTCATTTTGTGAATTTGTAAACATACAGATTTTTGCAAGATTGACCTGGAGGAAGGAACTAGAGGCTTGGGTACTTCTAGGGTATCTACTCTCATGCTATCTTGTAGAATTTTGGGAAGTTCTCTGTAATTTTTCCTTTGCTCTTCTTTTTTTTTTTTTTTTAAAGATTTTATCTATTTATTTGACAGACAGAGGTCACAAGTAGTCAGAGAGGCAGGCTGGGGTTGGTGGGGGAAGCAGACTCCCTGCTGAGCAGAGATCCTGATGCAGGGCTCAATCCCAGGACCCTGAGATCATGACCTGAACTGAAGGCAGAGGCTTAACCCGCTGAGCCACTGAGGAACAACTTTCCTTTGCTCTTAAAGCCTTCAGAGATCGGATGAGGGTAAATGAAAACATGTAAAACTCCTGTGATTCCTTACTGATGTTGCAGTTTGAATCTATGTTGCCTTAGATGAGGGAGCAGGACTTAGATTTCCATATCTTACCGGAAAGGCTTTCCAGTCTCTCCCGAATGTAAGTGTGGCACTGATTCTGGACTTGTCAGTTGGGCAGATCCTCAGAGCCAACTCAGGCACATAGAAGCGGCGTTTGACCAGGAGGCCGCAGCAGTCTTGATGGCTCGGCTGGGAGTGTTCCGTGCGGAGTCGGAGGAGGGACCTGATGTGCTCCGGTGGCTGGACCGACAGCTCATTCGACTGGTGAGTTGGGAACTGTGGCACCAGTTTCAGTCGTAGTTTCTGCTCTGTGTTTGAGAAGAGAACACTGGCACAGACACCTGTCATTTCATATAGTCAGTCAACAAGCACTTTGTGTTGCTTGCCTTATGCCAAACGCTGAATGTTCTGGGAGTAATGTAAGAGAGGGTTATACGTGCATTTTCCCCTCAAGGACTTATATTACCATGAGAAAGAAACAACACACGCAGGACATTTAGAGAAGGATGCAAATCTGTACAGTAAAGGTTGATTTAGATGAGTCCCTTTGAGTGCTGTGGTTCTATATTTTCTTTGCAGATCATAGAGATTTTTTTTAGCAATAGGGATACGTGGCCCAGTGAATGTGGAGATGCCTCATAATGTTATTTTGGGTCTGATCAGGAGAGATAAACCGTGCAGTGATTTAAACAGGGGAAGCATGAACAAGCGTGTGGGACATGGCTTTGCATTTCAGTTTATGCAGAGCAGCTGGAGAGACCATGGGAGCACAGGTTGGTGGGGAGAAGTAGTGAAAGTATGGCTTAATTTTAGAATTCTTCATTTTATTTATGAAGTTATTTTAATGTGTGTTATTGAAATGTTAACATACAGTGTAACTGTAGCTTCATGTGCACTGCAGTGATTGAACAATTCCATTGGAATGCCTTGCTTTTAAAGTTAAGTCACTGTTTAGGTGTGATTCCCAAGCAGGGGCCTGCCATCAGCATGATACTTGTGTTTACATTTGCCATTACTGTGTGAGATAAACAGGAGGGTGAAAGGCTACTGATAGGGAGACCAGTGGAGGATTCTGGAGGCTCAAGAGAGCTGAGACCAGGGTGGTGGTAGGACAGTTGGAGGGGAGGGCAAGTTTGGAATCAAGGTGTAGGCTGAAAGAAGAATTGATAAAACTTGCTCAAACAATGTGGAATCAAAACCCAAAAAATGAACATTGACTTAAGTTTTAAGTGTGGGTGACTGCAAAAGATGATGGAGAGAGAAAAGAACTGGAAGATGGGAAAGGGCGGGGGGAGGCATAATTTTTTTTTTTTTTTAAGATTTTGTTTATTTATTTGACAGAGAGAGATCACAAGTAGGCAAAGAGGCAGGCAGAGAGAGTGAGAGGGAAGCAGGCTCCCTGCCGAGCAGAGAGCCAGATGCGGGACTCGATCCCAGGACCCTGAGATCATGACCTGAGCCGAAGGCAGCGGCCTAAACCACTGAGCCACCCAGGCGCCCGGCATAATTTTTTTTTAATGTAATAAATAGTTGAATTTACTTTATTCATGAACTTGTACATGTGAGAGAAGTACGTGTGAGGGAAGCTGTTCTGTAGTTGGGTCCTAGTCCCCACAGGAGCTAAGGTTAGAGGCAGCACTGGACAGGGGCAGTGTGGGAGGGGCAAACTTATATGAGATGAGTCTGGTTCTCCTGTTACTTGTAGCTGAAGCAGTGAGGATGGGAGCAAGCGGCCAAGAACTAGCCTCCCAAGAAACCCACGGTTACGACAAAGGGAGATGAAGGGCTATGGAACAAGACAGAGAAGGATCAGTTGGAGACGAAAGGTGCCATGTTAGTGGCTGGAAGAGAATTTCACAGACTTTGGGGGAGTCACTTGACCTAGGGTCCTGGGGAGTCCAGGAAGGTGAGAGCTGTACCAGGTCACTGGACTTGGTAGGAGAGAGTAACTGTCAGAGATGGGCTTTCTTTCAATGGCGGAGGCTTCAGTTCTCTAGTGGCTGGAGGAGATGTGTGAAACAAAGAGGAAATAAAAGCGGAAGAGAAAATGTTCAGAAATTTGTCTTTGAAGGAAGGAAGAAAATTGAGCTATAGTGTCACAGACTTAGGGGCTTTCCTTATGGAAGAGGCACCCGAGAAAGCTCCTTGAGCCACTGACCCATCAGAGCAGTCCTCCGGCAGCATCGCCTAGGAGCTGGTTAGAAATGCAGGCTCTCTCCAGATCTGCGGAATCAGAATCTATGTTTAGCAGTACCCTGAGTGGTGGGTCTGCCAGGCTGTGCTTGAGAAGTGCTGGTCCGGGACCCTCAGTAAGTCAAAGTTGAGACTGGAGTGTAGCTCTTCTACTGCAAGGATTATTCCAGGTGACACTGACTGGACGTTTTTTTCTCTCTTTCTCTTTTTTGCCTTTTTTGCTGTTTTCTTTCAACAGTGTCAGAAGTTTGGACAGTATAACAAAGAAGATCCCACTTCTTTTAGGTTATCAGATTCCTTCTCTCTGTATCCTCAGGTAAGTAATAGGTATTTTTTAAGTAACTAGAGAAGAATGAATTGTGATAGAAATGAAACTCTGCTCTCAGGCTCAAGTGAAGACTTGGTGGGTTTTGAGGCTCCCATCTATAGGTGATGAAGGTTGTCCAGTTAAGGACAGATATTGTGTCTGTGTGTGAGACCGTGCCTCAGCCCTATGGAAGACAGAGATGACACGCAGAGAGAAGATAATGGCTCCCCAACTCCCATGAAGAGGCAAAACAGGGTTGTTGCTGAAGGGAACAGCAAAATCTCATTTGTAGAAGTTCTGGGCCGGCAGCTACCTCAGTGGTCACTCAAGCAAATGAAGCACGCTTGAAGGTGAACATTACAAAATGAGGCCACAGATAATGGCAAATATTTAATAATCCCTGCATAGTGACGGTGCTGATCGTACCTGGGAATCAGCAGTAGCAAGCAGTACCTGTAAATAACTGCGCTGTGCATGAACCAGCCACTTGGGGGGCATCAGACGGTGAAAGGAGGGACAGAAGTGGACACGGCATGAAGCCGTCATCAGGAATCTGTATTTACCTCTCCTGACGTCCACTCTCGTCTATAAATGAGGAGGCTGGAGCTGGACTGGGTGGGTGGTTGTGAGGATGGCGGGCTAAGGCGGAGAGTGTGGTCCACAGGGCCAGGCGCCTGGGAAGCACTTGGTCAGTGTAGGCCCACTCCACAGCTGGGGCCCATGACTCTCAGGTGGCTTTCACAGGTACAGCTTTCCTGGAGTTGGAAGCTTTTCCCTTCCCTCAGAGATGCCTTAATGAGGAATAGGTAGAGAGCAGCAAGCTTTCATCTTTATTTATTTATTTATTTTTAAAGATTTTATTTATTTATTTATTTATTTATTTATTTATTTATTTATGTATTTGACAGAGATCACAAGTAGGCAGAGAGGCAGGCAGAGAGTATGTATTTGACAGAGATCACAAGTAGGCAGAGAGAGAGGAAGGGAAGCAGGCTCCCCGCTGAGCAGAGAGCCTGACGTGGGGCTCCATGCCAGGACCCTGGGATCATGACCTGAGCCAAAGGCAGAGGCTTTAACCCACAAAGGCAGAGGCTTTAACACAAACTTTCATCTTTAAATAAATTTCTGAGCACTCAGATATCCCAGTAGGTATTACTCTTTTGATTACTCAGTTTGGAAAGTGGACACAAGTTTCAGTCATGCTATTGTATAGCTTGGACTCTCAGGGTTAAAAGGGGGTCTTAGGGGTCACTTCACCTGACCCCCTGGCCCAGGGCAGGGCTCTGTGGTCCCTGATGCCCACCCCTGTGGCCTGTGTTAGGGCAGTCGAGGCTGCTCAGTGTTGCAGAGGGCACCGTGGGCCTACCAGACAGAGTTCATGCGGAGTTCCAGCCACTGTCTCTGCCACTGCTGATCCCCTCCCTGAACCCCCATGCATGTTGGTTTCCTCTTTACAAGGACGGAACGGGTCTGGAGAAGTGGTTTCTCGTCTCTTTAAAGTTGTGGAATCCTTTCTTTGAGAGGAGTCCCTCAGAAGCCAGCACATAAGCAGATAGACTTGAGCTGCTCTGGTTGTGCCAATGTGCCACGCTTAGCACCGGCTGCTGCCGGAACACCCTCTCTTGTTCCCCATCTTGGGCCCAAAGGATCTGATGAGATTGAAGAGCACAGTTGGAAAATCTCCGAATGAGGTGGCTTGTAAGATTCCTTTTGTCAAGACATCTAGGTTAGAGGTCAAGCTCACAGTCTTGGGAGCCAGATGCCTGGAATGAAGCAGTTCCGCCCCTCAGTGTGAGTGGCCTTAGGCAAGTTGCCTACCCTGCAGATTGCTCACCCGTAAACCAGGGTGGTAAGCGAAGCTGCTTCATGGCTATATTAGAAGAATTAAATCATTCTTTCAAGTACTTTGTACTTTGCACACAGAATGTATTGACTATGAGCCATGATTTTTTTTTTTTTTTTAGTTTTATTTATTTATTTGAGAGAGAGAGACAGCACAAGTGAGGAGAAGGTGAGAGGGAGAAGCAGACTCCCCATGGAGTTGGGAGCCCGATGCGGGACTTGATCCCAGGACTCTGGGATCATTACCTGAGCCGAAGGCAGTCGCTTAACGGACTGAGCCACCCAGGCGCCCGAGCCATGATTATTATACAGGAGTCAGTGGTTCAATATTTAGAGTCTCAGGAAGCTTTAAACTTTTCAAGGCAGCTCATTTTCATGTTCTGGCACCTCTTTTCCCAGTGTGGGGTTTGAATTCATGACCTAGAGATCAAGACCTGAGCTGAGCTCAAGAGTCGGACCCTTGGGGTGCCTGGGTGGTTCAGTTGGTTCAACATCTTGCCTTCGGCCCAGTTCATGATCCCGAGGTCCTGAGATCAAGCCCTGCATTGGGCTCCCTGCTCAGTGGAGAGCCTACCTCTCCCTCTCCCTCTGCCTGCCACTCCCCCTGCCTATGAGTGCTCACTCCCTCTGTGTCAAATAAATAAATAAAATCTTAAAAAAAAAAATTGGATGCTTAACTGACTGAGCACCCCAGGTGCTTCATTTTATATTATTTTTATTTTTTAAGTATTGGTACCTCTTTAGAATGAGCTAAAAGTCTGCCATGCACCTTCACATCTCAGGGTAAATAGCATCCCTCTCTTCCCTCCACCCTTGATGCCAGCGCAGCAGCCCAGGTCTTGAGCTCTCCGGCCTCTCATCCGTGACTGCATCTGGAGTCCCCTCCCTCTGGCCTCCTCATGCACATTTTTCAGACCCCAATGGCTTGGGAAGCCTCTTGCTGCCCCTCCATCCCTACCCCTACTAGTACTTTCTTGTATCGTGCTCACAACTTTTTATTGTGGCTGCCTGGAGTGTGCCTTTCTTTTCCTCACAGCACTGTGGCCTCTCTAGAGCAGACGTTCTGCCTGCAGCCTGGCCCAGTGACTCCAGAAATAAATGCTGCTTTGCCTTTCCCCCTTCATGCGGAAGCTTTGATATACCACAGGGCCCCTCTCCCTTTCTTAAAAATAATGTTTATGATTGAGGTAAAAAACAGATAGCATAAAATTTACCGTCTTAACCATTTTTCAGTGTGCAGTTCAGTAGTTTTCAGTATATTCACATTGTTATGCAACAGATCTCCAGAACTTTTTTATCCTGCAAAACTGAAACAATGTACTCACTAAACAGCAGCTTCCCGTTTCCCTCTTCCTCCAGGCCCTGGTACTGTCATTGTACTTTCCACTTACAGGAACTCAGAGGCCTTTGTCTAAGGTCTGGCTTCTGTTTCAGAGACCTAAGACAAGCCTGCTGTCTAGGTATCTAAGAAAGTTACAACTGTATGCCCTTGTCTCTCTTTTTTTTTCTTTGTAAATGCAGTTCATGTTCCATCTTAGAAGATCTCCATTTCTCCAAGTGTTTAACAACAGTCCTGACGAGTCGTCGTATTACAGACACCATTTTGCCCGACAGGATCTAACCCAGTCCCTCATCATGATCCAGCCCATTCTGTACTCCTATTCCTTCCACGGGCCACCAGAGGTGAGGTTTATGTGAATGCTTTTGTCAAAATTGGAATCACCTAATACGGGTTGTTTTTTTTTTTCCTAGCAAGTTTACTCTTAGAACAAAGCTGTAAAAAAAAAAAGAAAAAGAAAACTTGGAGTCTTTATAGTACTTTTTTTTTTTTTTTAAAGATTTTATTTATTTATTTGACAGAGAGAGAGATCACAAGTAGGCAGAGAGGCAGGCAGAGAGAGAGGAGGAAGCAGGCTCCCTGCGGAGCAGAGAGCCCGATGCGGGGCTCGATCCCAGGACCCTGAGATCATGACCTGAGCCGAAGGCAGCGGCTTAATCCACTGAGCCACCCAGGCGCCCCGGAGTCTTTATAGTACTTTAACATTATTTCTGAGTATTGAAAAAATACATGTAGGAAAAAGTCACAGGACCTATAAAGAAAGCTATTATCTGTAAAAGGCAGGATTATATGTTTAAAAAAAAAGTAGAAAAATACATAGGTCCTTTTTTTTTCCAATTACTTTGGCCCAGTAATTCCATGTCTTGTGCCTGAAGGAAATCCTCTTACATACAGAAAAAGCCTTGTTCAAAGAAATAGTGAAATGAACTATTATAATAGAAGATTAGAAAATAATCCCATGTCCATTATCACCACTGCTATTGAACATAGTACTAGAAGTCCTAGCCTCAGCAATCAGACAACAAAAAGAAGTTAAAGGCATCCATATCGGCAAAGAAGAAGTCAAACTATCACTCTTTGCAGATGATGTGATACTATATGTGGAAAACCCAAAAGACTCCACTCCAAAACTGCTAGAACTTGTATAGGAATTCATTAAAGTGTCAGGATATAAAATCAATGCACAGAAATCAGTTGCATCTCTTTACACCAATAACAAGACAGAAGAAAGAGAAATTAAGGAGTCAGTCCCATTTGCAATTGCACCCAAAACCTTAAGATACCTAGGAATAAGCCTAACCAAAGAGGCAAAGAATCTATACTTAGAAAACTATAAAGTACTCATGAAAGAAATTGACGAAGACAAAAAGAAATGGAAAAATGTTCCATGCTCCTGGATTGGAAGAACAAATATTGTGAAAATGTCTATGCTACCTAAAGCAATCTACACATTTAATGCAATCCCTATCAAAATGCCATCCATTTTTTTCAAAGAAATGGAACAAATAATCCTAAAATTTATATGGAACCAGAAAAGACCTCGAATAGCCAAAGGAATATTGAAAAGAAGGCCAGAGTTGGTGGCATCACAATTCCGGACTTCAAGCTCTATTACAAAGCTGTCATCATCAAAACAGTATGGTACTGGCACAAAAACAGACATATAGATCAATGGAACAGAATAGAGAGCCCAAAAATACACCCTCAACTCTGTGGTCAGCTAATCTTCGACAAAGCAGGAAAGAATGTCCAATAGAAAAAAGACAGCCTCTTTAACAAATGGTGTTGGGAAAATTGGATAGCCACAGGCAGAAAAATGAAACTGGACCATTTCCTTACACCACACACGAAAATAGACTCAAAGTAGATGAAGGACATCAATGTGAGAAAGGAATCCATCAAAATCCTTGAGAACACAGGCAGCAACCTCTTTGACCTCAGCCGCAGCAACTTCTTCCTAGGAACATCGCCAAAGGCAAGGGAGGCAAGGGCAAAAATGAACTATTGGGATTTCATCAAGATCAGAACCTTTTGCAGAGCAACAGAAACAGTCAACAAAACCAAAAGACAACTGACAGAATGGGAGACTATATTTGCAAATGACATATCAGATAAAGGGCTATTGTCCAGGGGCGCCTGAGTGGCTCAGTGGGTTAAAGCCTCTGCTTTCGGCTCAGGTCATGATCCCAGCGTCCTGGGATTGAGCCCCGCATCGGACTCTCTGCTCAGCAGGGAGCCTGCTTCCCTTCCTCTCTCTCTGTCTGCCTCTCTGTCTACTTGTGATCTCTCTCTGTCAAATAAATAAAAAATTAAAAAAAAAAAAAAGGGCTAGTGTCCAAAATCTATAAAGAGCTTAGCAAACTCAACACCCAAAGAACAAATAATCGAGTAAAGAAATGGGCAGAGGGCATGAACAGACATTTCTGCCAAGAAGACATCCAGATGGCCAACAGACACATGAAAAAGTGCTCCACATTACTCAGCATCAGGGAAATACAAATCAAAACCACAGTGAGATACGACCTCACACCAGTCAAAATGGCTAAAATTAACGAGTCAGGAAATGACTTGAGAAAGGGGAGCCCTCCTACACTGTTGGTGGGAATGGAAGCTGGTGCAACCACTCTGGAAAACAGCATGGAGGTTCCTCAAAAAAAAAAAAAAAAAAAAAGTTGAAAATAGAGCTACTCTATGACCCAGCAATTGCACTATTGGGTATTTACCCTAAAGATACAAACGTAGTGATCTGAAGGGGCACGTGCACCCAAATGTTTATAGCAGCAATGTCCACAATAGCCAAACTATGGAAAGAACCTAGATGTCCATCAGCAGATGAATGGATAAAGAAGATGTGGCATATATATACAATGGAATACTATGCAGCCATCAAAAGAAATGAAATCTTGACATTTGCGACAACGTGAATGGAACTAGAGGGTGTTATACTTAGTGAAATAAGTCAGTTGGAGAAAGACAACTATCATGATCTCCCTGATATGAGGAAGTGGAGATGCAACATGGAGGTTTTGGGGGGTAGGAAAAAAATAAATGAAACAAGATGGGATTGGGAGGGAGACAAACCATAAGAGACTCTTAATCTCACAAAATAAACTGAGGTTTGCTGGGGGCAAGGGGGGTCGGGAGAGGGTCGTTGGGTTATGGACATTGGGGAGAGTATGTGCTATGGTGAGTGCTGTGAAGTGTGTAAACTTGGCTATTCACAGACCTGTACCCCTGGGACTAAAAATACATTATATGTTTATTAAAAAATTTAAAAATTAAAAAAAAATAATCCCAAGTGTTTAATAGTAGAAAAATAAGTAATCTAAGAAATATTTACAGAGTTTATGGAGTGTGATAAAATATTAAAATGTTACATGAAAGGGGCACCTGGCTGGCTCAGTTGGTAGAGCATGAGACCCTTGATCTCTAGGTCGTGAGTTCAAGCCCCTCATTGAGTATAGATGTTACTAAAAAAAATAAAGTTACATGAAAAAAATCAAAATAGAAACTTTACTGAATTATGTATTTTTTAGCATGCAGGAATTAAAAACTATATGAAAATAAATGATGAATATTTGTTGGACTTGGGTACAAATTTTCAAATTTTCCTTAACAAGTACCTTACTTTTATTATTGAATTAGGGATTATAATAAAATGTATTCTGTAGGAAACTTTTAAAACTCCCATTAAAAGCCGTTCTTTTTCATGTAGGCATCACTGTTCTGTCATCTACGGCAATAGATTTGAGAGAATGTGTCTCCAATAGATAAAACACATTTCTAATACAAAACTGAGAATGTTTGGAATTATCTGTGGTTCCTGGAGCAAAAGATGTTCTTAACTTCTCTCCCCAGTTGATGAGGGATCATTTGGAGGCTCTTTCTAAAACAAACTTAGAACTTCTGGGTCAGGGAGCAGAAAGCAGGAGTTTGCTTAAAGATGGAGAGAGCCGTTGTGCCAGGTGCCATTCATCAGTGGCCTTGGAGCTGTTGTGTAGACACCCCAAGTGTGGGGTTGGAGTGGTCGCTGTGTGGGAACGGGTCAAGACCAATGCCGTCTCTCCCCCTTTTCTTCAGCCAGTACTCTTGGACAGCAGCAGCATTCTAGCTGAAAGGATTTTGCTGATGGATACTTTCTTCCAAATTGTCATATATCTTGGTGAGGTAAGAAGATACTAATTTCTCTCATTACTATTGTTACTATTGTTTTGGCTTTCTTTTTATTAATTTAGGTTTTTATGGCATTTGAAAGACCCACTGTTAGAATCAGTATAGCAGTAAAATCTTTTTTTCAGGTCCCTGGGGGTATTTGTATATTTAGTAATTCTAATTATATTTGTCGTAAGTAAATCTCAGGTAGTCATTTTAAATCATTCTAAAATCCTTTAACTGAACATTATGTTCATTGATAAATTCTTTTCCTTCTGTTGTCCATTCTTTACCTTTAATAAATTGCTTTGGGATTGACTTGACTTCCTAGTGTCTGTATACTAGATGTGATTTCAAATGACCTGCAAAAGTATACATTGTATTTCAGAATTCCCTTAATAACGTAGGATGAATTAGTTTTCTGATACTAATATGCATTTTATAGTTTTTAACTTTTTTCAGCATATTAACATCTACTCTGCTAGTTACTTGCCTATTGGGTGACCAACTGCTGTTCCCACTGGTTCCTATAGAAGCAATAATCATAATTCGGTTTCTGTGCCTTCACCTGAGCTCTTAAAAACGTTCTGACTACAGCCCCCATCCTGTTCATTCATACATTTATTGAGTATATGTGCATGTGCATGCAAGTGATGGATTCTAAAGACGAAAACAGTGACATGGTTCTCACTCCCCAAAACCCCCATGTCTGCTGGTTGTGAGTGTTCTGATGAACTCATGGACCCAAACGAGCTTATGGGTATTTCCTCTATGCCACCATTCAGTCAGAAATTAAGACCCAGAAGATGTTACTGGAAACTGAGAAGGGGAGAGCAGGCTGCAGAAGGAAGCATCTAAAGAGAATCCTCTCTCTGGTATCAGACTGAATGCGTTTGTAAAACCCATCGATACCTTGTTACATCCTCTAGCTCCATTTCCCCTCTCTGCTGCTTTCTTTTTTAGTGTCCCCTAAATAACACGTGAAAACAAGAATATTTATAAAGCTGTACTAATCAGTCAGTGAGTATTTCTTGATATCCTGTGTGCACATGGCATTTTCTAGAGCTGTTGCCAGTGGGGATAAAAGAGGGGAGACACGGTGTCAGCTGAGGTGGGGAGATTGGCTTTACCTTCTACTGTATAGTACGTTGCCTTCTACTTGCCTACTGAACACCCACGCATGGATTCTCGCAGCTTTTCTCTCCCCCACCAAGAGTATCCCAACCCAGACCCCAGGGAATTTGGAGATGAGTCTTTGTGAGACTAGGCACTGGAGTTGGGCGTAGAGGTGTGCCCATAGAGAAGAGAAGGGGGAATGGATTCCACGTAGGAAGCTAACGGATCCCTTTCCCTACCAGCTGGAAGAACATGGGAGGCTGGACCCAGTGATGGCAGTGGAAATGGAAATGCAGGGTGGCTCCTTGGGACAGCTGTAACCTGGGTGTTTTTAGCTAGTTGGTATGTGCAGTTAGAAAGGGAAGAATTGTGACTGATGTCTCTGACCTTTCTGGGAGAACTGTGTAGTGGGGGGTCCTGGCTGCACCTCTTTGCTTCCTCTACTTTAAGCAGAGGAAGTTCCCCTTTGCCACCTGCTGCAACTCATCATTCTTGACATGGCTTCTTCCCCAAAACAAGTCATGGTGGAGTGTTAGAATGTCAAGAATGTCAGAGGAGACTATTGTTCCAGTGTTTCCACAATGGTTTTGGTTGGTTTATTTTGGTGCAGACCATAGCCCAGTGGCGTAAAGCTGGGTACCAGGACATGCCTGAGTATGAAAACTTCAAGCACCTTCTGCAGGCACCACTGGATGATGCCCAAGAGATTCTGCAGGCACGCTTCCCAATGCCACGTTACATTAACACGGAGCACGGAGGCAGCCAGGTGAGTGCGCTGAGTCCCAGCTCTTGTGTTCTGGTGGTTCCATGAGGTCTATGGCTATAAATCCAAACTGCGTGGTTAATATTTTATGTGGTGGCATAAACGGACATTCAGGCAAACTTCCAAACACGACTTCTTAAATCAGTGGTCAAAATACGTTAATGTAAAAGTAGAGCACTGACAAAATAAAACACATGCTTCATGTTTCAGGAACCCTAAGAAATGGAGAGTCACTGGCTTAACAGTAAAGAAATGGGTGCCTTTGTGGTAAAAAAAAAAACAAAAAACAAAAAAAAAACCAAAAAACCTCACAAAACTAATTTAACAAAAGAAATGTAAAAACATTTTTTTCTACTACACTAATATTAATGTCACTTTTAATCTTTAAATCTCTTGTTTTTAAAGGCTCGATTCCTTTTGTCCAAAGTGAACCCATCACAGACACACAATAACTTGTATGCTTGGGGACAGGTAAGAAATTGTCAGGTATCTGGGGAGGACGCCAGATTGCTTTTTGAACACCTAGTTACCAAGTTACCCTAAGGCCAACCTTAGAGGCAGAATAACTCAGGTATTTTGCTGGGGGGTGGGAAGCCTTTCAGTAACCTAGCTGAGGCAGGAGGGGGCACTTTGTGTGGATCCCCTTCTCTGACCAGAGGACAGAACTCTGTAGCGTGATCTGTATTTGGCTCTCTTCATAGACACAGTAGCATCTCCCTAGACTCCCTTTGCCTCCCTGACCCACCCCCAACTCCACTCCTCTCTCCCAATGGTGTGGGGTAAAAACATCTGATCACCACTGGCTCTGTCTCCTCACTTCTCAGCCTCTGTCTCCTTCTTTATCTAATTATTCCGAACATTTAGGTCTCCGTCCAGTCTTTTTCTTTCACTGTTTTCTTGTAACATTTTTGAAAATTAAACTTTCCTTTGAGGCAATTGTAAATTTATAAGCAGTTGTTAGAAATAATACAGAGAGATTCCCTGTGCTCTTCACCTCCTGTCCCCCATTGGGAACATCTTGCACAGCTGGAATGCAGTATTATTCAGGATATTGACATAGATATGGTCCAGATACACATTTCCTTCACCACAAGGATCTCTCATTTGCCCTTGTGTTAGTCACTCTCACTTCCCACCTGCCTCCACCTCTTCCTTAACCCATGGCAACTACTGCCATGTTCTCCACTTCTATGATTTTGTTAAGAATATTATATGTGAAATTGCATGGTATGTAACCTTTGGGGACTGGCTTTTTTCCCTCAGCATGATTGTCTAGAGATTCATCCAGGTTATTGCATGAATCACTAATTTGTTTCTTTTTACTTGCCGAGTAGTATTCCGTGGTATTAATGTATTGTGGTTGTTCATCAGTGTACTGTAGTTGTTTCTCATTCACCCGTGGAAGGACATCTGAATTGTTCACAGTTCCTGGCTGTTAGGAGTAAAGCTGCTAGAAATCGTCATGTACAGGTTTCTCATTAACAGAAGTCTTCCATTCTCCAAGATAAATGCCCGGGAGTACATTTGTTCAATGGTATGGTAATCACATGGTTAGTCTAAGAAACTACGATGTTTTCCAGAGTGGACTGCCTCCTTCTACATCCCCACTAGCGATTTATGAGTGATCCATTTTCTCTGCATCCTTGCCGATATTTGATATTGTCATTATTTTGATTTTAGCTATTCCAGTAGGTGTGTAGTGGTATAACATTGTGGTTTTAAATTACATTTTCTTTTTTTTTTTTTCCAAGATTTTATTCACTTGACACAGAGAGATCACAAGTAGGCACAGATGCAGGCAGAGAGGGGGAAGCAGATTCCCCACTGAGCAGGGAGCCCGATGTGGGGCTTGATCCAGGACCCTGAAATCATCTGAGCCAAAGGCAGACGCTCAACAGCTGAGCCACCCAGGCGCCCCTAAATTGCATTTTCTTTTCTCTCTTTTTAAAAATTCTTTTTAAGATTTTATTTATTTGACAGAGAGATCACAAGTAGGCAGAGAGGCAGGCAGTGGGGGGGAGGGGGAAGCAGGCCTCCTGCTGAGCAGACAGCCTGATTCGGAACTCGATCCCAAGACCCTGAGATCATGACCTGAGCCGAAGGCAGAGGCTTTAACCCACTGAGCCACCCAGGCGCCCCCCCCGAAATTACATTTTCTTAATGGCTAATGATGCTGAGCATCTTTTCTGTACTTCATTTCCATCTATTTATTTTCTTGAATGAAGTCTTTGACCATCTTATAAATGGGTTTTTGCCTTTTTTGCTGTTGAGTTTTGAGTTCTTTTTGTCAAATATGTAATTTGTAAATATTTTCTCTCACTTCTAGCTTGTCTATATGTACATCCTCTTTACAGGGTCTTTTGCAGAGCAAAAATGTTTAATTTTTATGAAATCCACTTTAGTAGTTTTTCCTTTTATGGATTGTGCTTCTGGTGCCAAGTCTGAGAACTCTGCCTACCCCTGGGTCCCAAAGATCTGCCATATTTGTTTGTCTAATTTTACATTTCCATTTCAGTCTGTGATCCATTTTGAGTTAATTTTTGAGGGGTGCTTGGGTGACTCAGTGGATTAAGCCTCTGCCTTCGGCTCAGGTCATGATCTCAGAGTCCTGGGATTGAGCCTCGCATCCAGCTCTCTGCTGAGCACGGAGCCTGCTTCCCCCCCATCTCTCTGCCTGCCTCTCTGCCTACTTGTGATCTCTCTCTCTCCGCGAAATAAATAAATAAAATCTTTAAAAAAAATTTTTTTTGTGTGTGTAAGATGTGAGGCTTAGTTTTATTTTTTGCATGTGGATGTCTCCATACCATTTGTTGAAAGGATGTCTTGCTTCCTTTGAATTACTTTTGTGTTTTCGTCAAAGGTTAGTTGATCATATGTGTGTGAGTCCACTTCTGGGTTTTCTGCTCTGTTATGTTGATCTCTGTTTCTGTCACTCTACCAATACCACAGTCTTGATTACTGTAGCTGTATAGTAAGTCAGTCTTCAAATTAGGTAGACTGATTTCTCCAACTCCTTTTACAAAATTGTCCTAGCTATTCCAGTTCCTTTGCTTCTACATAAGAATTTTAGGATAATTTTGTTTATGTCTTTAAAAACTTGCTGGGTGCTCCCTTCGGCAGCACATATACTAAAATTGGAACGATACAGAGAAGATTAGCATGGCCCCTGCGCAAGGATGACACGCAAATTCGTGAAACGTTCCATATTTTTAAAATAAATAAATAATAAAAACTTGCTGGGATTTTGATAAGAATTACATCAATCTTCTGTACAATTTGGGAGAGAATTGACATCTTTACAGTGCTGAGCCTTCCAATCTGTAAATTCATTTTGTCTTCCACTCTGTTTTGATTTCTTTCCTTAGTGTTGAATGTTTTCACTTTTTTTTTTTTTTTTTTTTTTTTTAGGAATTGTGATTGGTATTGTAGTTTGTTTTTTTGTTTTTTTTCTTTTTTTTTTTTGGTATTGTAGTTTTGATGTCAGTGCTCCAGTGTTCATTGCTAGTATATGTATACAATTGATTTTTGTGTATTTATCTTATATCATGTGACTTTCCTGAGTCAGTACTTCTGGGAGGTTTTTTTTTTTGGTTCTTCAGGGTTTTCAACATAGGTAATGATATCATCTACAAATAGAAAACAGCTTATTTTTTCCTTTCCAGTGTGAATACCTTTATTTCCTTTTCATATCTTGTTGTCTTTGTTTTCAGTTTCATTGGTTTCTGTTGTAATCTTTGTTTTCTTCTGCTTGCTTTGGGTTTATTTAGAAATGTTGCTTAGTTTCCAGGTATTTGGAGATTTTATTATTTGTTGATTATTGATTTTTTATTTTGATTCCATTGTGGTTGGAGAATATACTTTGTATGACTTCAGTGCCTTTAAATTTGAAGTTTTTTTTATGGCCCAAGCTGTGGTCTGTCTTGGCATACGTTCCATGGTCATCTGAGTATGTATTCTGCTGTTGTTAGGTAGAGTGTTCTGTAAATGCCTTTTAGATCCTGTTGATGGTATTGTTGACTTCTTACTGATTGCCCTGTCAGTTTATGAGACAGGGTGTTGAAGTTTCCAACTCTAATCATGAGTTTGTCTATATATATCTCTTTTGAGTTCGGTCAGTTTTTGTTCACGTTTTGTAGCTCCATTGTTTATGTGTACACATTTAGGATTGCTATGTTGTTGGGTTGATTTTATATCATTAAATAATTTCTCCTTCTGTTGCTGGTCATTTTGTTTGCATTGATGTCTGCTTTATCTGACATTAATAAAGTTCACTCTTGGGCACCTGGGTGGCTCAGTGGGTTAAAGCCTCTGCCTTCGGCCCAGGTCATGGTCCCAGGGTCCTGGGATTGAGCCCCACATCGGGCTCTCTGCTCAGCAGGGAGTCTGCTTCCCCTCCTCTCTCTCTGGCTGCCTCTCTACCTACCTGTGATCTCTGTCTGTCAAATAAATAAAATCTTTAAAAGAAAAAAAAAAAGTTCACTCTTTATTTTTCATGCAAAAAATATTGTTTGCATGTTATACCTCTTGCCATTCTTTACCTTTCAACCTATTTGTTGTATTATATTTGAAATGAATTTCTTGTAAATAACACATGGTTTTTAATCTACTCTGCTAAACTCATAACTGGTGCATTTGGGCCATTTATATTTAAAGTAATTATTGATATGTTGGGGCTTTCTCTCGTTTTATTTTTTGCTTTTCCATTTGCTTTCTCTGTTTTTCATCTCTGTTTCCTGTTTTCTGCCTTCCTGTGGGTTACTTGAACATTTTTTAGAATTCCATTTTAACTCGTTTATAATATTTTGATTGTATCTCTTTGTGTAGCTTTTAGTGGTTACTCCCAGTTGTAGATAGTAGAGCATTATGTATTACCTTATATATGCATAGCTTATCACAGTTGACTAGAATCTTTTTGACCAATTCAAGTGATGTATAGAAAACTTACCACAGTGCTTGGATGGCTCAGATGATTAAGTGTCTCTGTCTTCGGCTCAGGTCATGATCTCTGGGTCCTGGGATCAAGCCCCATATCAGGCTCCCAGCTCAGCAGGGAGTCTGCTTCTCCCTCTCCCTCTCCCTCTGCCTCTCCCCCTGCTCAGCCTCTCTTTCTCTCTCTCAAATGAATAAATAAAATCTTAAAAAAATATATATATACTTCCCTTTACATTCCTTTATCTTATCCCATTTATAATTGTCATAAATGTTTCTCCTACATGGATTAGTCAGTGGTAATAGTTTTTCTTCAACCATGAAGCATAATTTGTAAACTTCAAGAGAAGATGTAAGTCCTATTATACTTCTCCATATTTTTGCTTACTGTGTTCTTTATTCCTTCTTGATATTCCAGGGTTCCTTTTTTATAATTTCCTTTCTGTTTAGAGAGCTTCCTTTAGCCATTCTTTTAGGTCTCCTGATGATAAATTCTTAGTTTTCTTTCATTTGAGAATCTCGATTTCCCCCTTCTTTAATGCAGGATATTTTCTCTAGATGCAGGATTCTGGTGGCAGCCATATTCTTTGGGCATCTGAAAATGTTTTGCCACTTTTCTTGGCTTCTGTGGTTTCTGATGAGATATTCATTGTCCTTAGTGCTTTTCCCTTATAGGTAAGATGTTGTTTTTCTCTAGCTGCTTTTAAGATTGTTTCTTTGTTATAAGTACTGTGTTTGGTGTGGATTTCCTTGGATTTAGCCTATTTAGAATTTCTCGGCTTCTTGATTCTGTGTATTTATTTCTCGTGCCAAAGTTGGGTAGTTATCAGCCATTATTCTCTGAATACTTTTTCAGCCCATCCTCTTTTTCCTTTCTCTCTGGGACTCTGATGACATAAATGTCAGGTGTTTTGTAGTTCCACAGGTCCCTGGTGCCCTGTTTATTTTTTTCCTACTTATTTTCTACTTTTCAGTTGGGTAATTTCTATTATTTTATCGTCCAGATCACTGATTATTGTCTCTGTTCCTTTTCTGCTATTGAACTCATCCACCGAGCTTTTTACTTGTTTCTGTAGTTTTCAGTTTTAAAACTTTTCCTTTGGGGCACCTGGGTGCCTCAGTTAGTTAAGCAATTGCCTTCCGCTCGGGTCACGATTCTGGAGTACTAGGATCGAGTCCCCTGTCAGTCTCCCTGCTCTGTGGGGAACCTGCTTCTTCCTCTGCCTGCCACTCCCCTGCTTGTGCTCACTCTCTCTCTCTGTGTCAAATAAATAAAAATCTTAAAAAAAAAAAAAAGAATAAAAAAAAATAAAGTAAAACTTTGCTTTGGTTCTTTTTTATGTCTACTTCTTTCCTGAGACATTTTTTGCTGAGGCTTTCTGTTTTTTGTTGTTTTTTTTTCTCATTTGTTTCAAGTGTGTTTGTAATTGCTTATTGAAGCTGCTTTTAAGTCTGTCAGATAATTCTAACACTGTCCTCAGTTTGGTGTTAACACCTGCTGTCTGTTTTTCACTTTGAGACCTTGGCTGTTGTTATGATAAGTGATTTTTGTTTGTTTTTTGGTTTTTGGTTTTTTTGGTTTTTTGTTTGTTTAAAGATTTATTTATTTTATTTGACAGACAGAGATCACAAGTAGGCAGAGAGGCATGAAGGGTTGGGGGGTGGGGAGGGTGGGGAAGCAGGCTCCCTGCTGAGCAGAGAGCCCAATGTGGGGCTCGATCCCAGGGTCCTAGATCATGACCTGAGCCGAAGGCAGAGGCTTTAACCCAGGCGCCCCAATGATAAGTGATATTTTATTGAAATGTGAACATTTTCATATTTGTTATGAAACTCTGGATCTATTTAAATAGGCTGTTTTAGCTGGCTTTTAGTCACGCTGCTCTAGGAGGGAAGCTGGGAAGACAGTTTCATTACTGCCAGATAGCAATCCAGGTTTTCCATTGGCCTCTTGACACCTGGATGGGGGCAATTCATTTTTTTTTTTAAATATTTTATTTATTTGACAGAGAGAAATCACAATTAGGCAGAGAGGCAGGCAGAGAGAGAGGAAGAAGCAGGCTCCCCGCGGAGAAGAGAGCCCGATGTGGGGCTCGATCCCAGGACCCTGGGATCATGACCTGAGCCGACGGCAGAGGCTTTAACCCACTGAGCCACCCAGGCGCCCCAACAATTCATTTTTACTATTGGGTGGGGATGGGTATTCCCGCTCCCCACCTAGTCTCTACTGATCCTGCTGTGGAGATGGCCTTGTTAGTGTTGGGTGGTGGTGAAAGTGCGGACTGTTTACTAGGCCGCCTCTGATACCCAATGCAGGGGGCACAGAGGACATTTTCCTATTGCTAGGTCTGGATAGAAGTGCAGGCTCCCCGAATGGTCTCTACTGGTTCCATGGCAATTAGGGAGATGTCTCCCTGGCCATTGGGGAGGAAATTCCCAGTGCCATACTTGGCTTTCTCTGAACTCATCCTCATGGGCTCCCTTGTTATTGTCTTGTGAAGGTGGCCATCTTAGGTGCTCACTCAGCCTTTGCCAGTATGTGTGGGGCCACAGTTTTTTCTGTCTTCTTTGACTGGAGTTAATATCTAACATCTTTTGTCTTGCTAGGCTATGCTGGTCCTTTCACTAGAGAAAGTTGGCTTTCTCTATGTTTTTTTCTGTGTCCAGTGATTGTTTGCCAGCCTTTCAGCTTCAGGTCTGGGATGTATGAGGCAAAAAGGAAACACAAGGAGCTCGCCACTGCGTTGTTCCTTGGGATCCAGGGCCCCTGGTTTGTCTGCTCTCTTCTCCACCTTTCAGTCTTCTTACGTTTTTTTTATATAAAATGTCAAGGGTTCCCAGTTGTACATGGTGGAAAGAATAGGGAAAAGTACAGGTACTCCTTCCCGGAAGGCATCTTATAAAATTTTAATTATACTTATATTTTCCTAATAGTAGTACAGTATCATTTTTGAAAATTTGAATATGTTAAATAAAATATTAAGAAAGAAAATTCAACATTACTTATCATGCCACTGTCTAGAGCTAAGTATTCCCAGCTTCTTTGTAGGTAATATAAAATGTGTATATTGTATATATTTTTACCTATTTTTTTACAGATTTGGGCTCTTACTAGAAATCGAGGTTTCTATTCAGTTCTTTTCCCTTCACATTACATAAATCATGAACATTTTCTGATAGTACAGATACCATCTTTTCAGTGGAGATCCTGATTCACTCATTTGTAAATATACTACCATACAAGCAGACATGAAGAGCATTGAGTTAGGTGCTGGCAGGGTGATGGGGAAGGTGAGACACAGGGTGTGTGGCCTCCAGGAGCTCATGCTTGATGGGTGGCCAGACTCTGGGCAAGTCATCAGAACCATGGAGAGGATTAAAGCAGAAGGGCATATGCCCAAACTGTCTATAGTAGCAGGGGATGGCCTGACCCCAGTGGATTGGAGAGGGGTTTTGTGAGGAAATTATGCTTTAGTTGCTAGAATAGTTAGCTAAGCAGAGAATGGCAGTGGCGGGAGTCCTAGCAGAGCAGGTAGCCTGTGAATGTTCTGAGGTGGTGGAAGTGTCCTTAGTAATTCATAAATGCTAACCAGCTTTTCAGATACCTGCCAGTTAATCTTTACCATTAAATTTCAGGAAACAGGAGCACCCATCCTAACTGATGATGTTAGCCTGCAGGTGTTCATGGATCATTTGAAGAAGCTGGCTGTTTCCAGTGCTTGTTAAGCTAGAAGATGTGAGCAGAACATCAAAGAACACGTTGGATTGTGTTCACAATTGCTGATAACGGCTTAAAAACATTCCTTTCACTTTACTTGTGGGTCTTAATAAATAATCAAAAGAAACATTGTATGTAACTCTTTAGATTATAATTTATTTGTATTCCTTATTTGTGCCCCTTTTCCTGCATTATGAAATTGTAAGGTCATAAATGTTTTGGTACTTGTAGATGTTTATATACTTTTTATATCCTAACTTTACTGTTACATAAAATCAAAGGTAATGTATTTTGGCAACTTACTTAGGTGAAAATCATAATGATCAGACAGGAAATAAATCTGGATAAAGCAAGCACTGGCTAAAATAATGCTAATACAAATTTGATTTCCTGAAGTCTCTATGTGTGTATGGGTATGTTTTTAGTGACTCCCCCAAGAGGCATTTCCTGAACTTAATCCTCATTTTCTGTCTAAATGTTAAGTGAGGGAAAGGTTGAAATATGTGAAACTTGATCATCAAGGCAGAGCTGTCTGGAGTGCGCTGTCCCTAACTCACATGTAAACAGCCCAGCCAGGTGGCTGCTGGGAATCAGTGGCCCTAACAGAGTGATAATGCAGTTATCTTGGGCATCAAGTAAAACAACTTAAAAAGGTACTGGTTTTTTTGTTTTTGTTTTTTTTAATCAAAGTAGTATATGCAATGGTTTTAAAAAACAAAACAACATATCCTAAAGAACTTTATAATAATGGTTCCCTCCACTCCCTGAGCGTAGACCTACTCTTAAGAGGTGGCTGGTTTTTCAAGTTATTTGTTGATATATCAATGTTAGCCAGTGTCTCTCAATTTCCATTTTCCAGAATGAGGACCTTTCTCTGTACCATCCAGTTTTGATGGGCTATACCTTTATTTTTATATTATCAAGGTTGGTAAAATTTATATTCCGACCTGTTACCGTAGTTATGTCTTTTGTCTCAAAGCTCATTCTGAAAGTTGAAAACAAATAAAGATCATTTATATAATTGTGATAATGTTAACAATGTCCTTGTTCGAGTCAGGTAGTATTACATTTTTCTCCATGGGTTTGCTCTCTCAGTCCCTACACCATTTGAAGGAAAATGTTCCCAGTGACAAAATCAGTCACTTACATTCTTATGTTCTAGCACTCCTCAAGTCGGTTTGCTTCTTTTTTGCATCATAACTTCGTGTATTTGTTGTTTTCCCTAGAGTTTCTAATTTTGGGGGCAGGGTGATTTTTTTAAATTTTATTTATTCATTTGAGACAGAGAGCATGAGAGGGGGGAGGGTCAGAGGGAGAAACGGAGACCAAGGCAGGTACTCAATCCTGGAACTCCAGGATCATGACCTGAGCCAAAGGCAGTCACCCAACCAACTGAGCCACCCAGGTGCCCTAAAGTCCATTCTTTAGAGATCCCTGATCTCCTCTTTAATCACAGCCCAATTGCTGTGACAAGTCACCCAGGAATTTGTTTTGTTTGTAAGCCTGGGTTAGTTCTACAATTCCTTTAATCCCGTAAGTAATTTGCTATCTTAAGTTACATGGGAGATAATTCACTGAATCTATTCTGTCTTCATACTTAGCTTTGCCGAGTATAAAATTCTAGGCCCAAAACAATTTTCTTTCGGAACTTTGGAACTATTTTTTCATTCATGTGACAAATAATTTTTCAGTATTTGCTGTGTGTGGAGTGTCTTACAGACACTGGGTATGTAGCTGATAAAACAAATATCTGCCCTGGAGCGTATATTCTAGTTAGGGAAGACCAACAACAACAACAAAAAATTAGAAGGAAATTACATGATTTATTAGAAGGTACTGAGTCCTATGTAGAAAAACAAAGCTGGAAACTCCTATCAATTGGATGTTGGGCCATCTGGATTGATTCTTATTTGTATTTTGAATTTGTATTACAGCCTTTTGCCTTTGGTATGCGTTCTGGAGGCCTTTCCTATCTTAAGGTGTTTAACACATTTTAAATGCCAAGGGTTTTTATTTTGTGTACGTTTTCCATAGAATATTTTTCTTTTTCTTTTTTTTAAAGATTTTATTTATTTATTTGACAGACAGAGATCACAAGTAGGCAGAGAGAGAGAGGAAGGGAAGCAGGCTCCCCGCTGAGCACCCATGTGGGGCTCGATCCCAGGACCCTGGGATCATGACTGGAGCCGAAGGCAGAGGCTTTAACTCACTGAGTCACCCAGGTACCCCCCACCTTTTTTTTTTTTTAAGATTTTATTTATTTATTTGACAGAGAGAGATCACAAGTAGACAGAGAGGCAGGCAGAGAGAGAGAGAGGGAAGCAGGCTCCCCGCTGAGCAGAGAGCCCGATGCGGGACTCATCCCAGAACCCCTGGATAATGACCTGAGCCAAAGGCAGGCGCTTAACCGACTGAGCCACCCAGGTGTCCCACTTTGTTTGTTTTTTTAAGATTTTATTTATTTGTGTGTGTGTGAGAGAGAGCAAGCGTGGGTGAATATACAAGTGGGGAGGAGGGGCAGAGGGAGAAGTAGACTCCCCACTGATCAGGGAGCCTGATGCAGGACTCAATCCCAGGACCCTGGAATCATGACCTGAGCCGAAGGCAGACACTTAACCAACTGAGCCACCCAGGGGTCCCCCAGTTCAATGAGTTTTGACAGATGTGTACATTCATGAAACCACCATCACCATACCCGCCCCCCCCACTGGTTTCCTTAGTAGGTAACTGCTAGTCAACTTTGTCCCACTGTAGATTAGTTTGTTCCTAAAGTTTCGTCTAGTTTCATTTGTGTCTGGCTTCTTTCACTTAGCATAATCCATTTATGATTCCCCCATGTAGCTGCATGTATCAGTAATTCTTTTTATTACCAAGTAGGATATCACTTCTCATTTATCCATTCATCAGATGATGGTGATTTGGGTTGTTTCCCTATTTTGGCTGTTATGACAAAAGTTCTGTGAATGTCCATCTATATGTCTGTGTGGATATATTTTCATTTCTTTTGGATAAATTACTAGGAATGGAATGTCTGAGTAATGTGGTAGGTGTATGTTCAACTTATTTTTTTTAAGATTTTTATTTATTTATTTGACAGAGATACACAGCCAGAGAGGGAACACAAGCAGAGGGAGTGGGAGAGGGGGAAGCAAGCTTCCCACCAAGCAGGGAGCCCGATGCGGGGCTCGATCCCAGGACCCTGGGATCATGACCTGAGCCAAAGGCAGACGCTTAACGACTGAGCCACCCAGGTGCCCCTATGTTCAACTTTTTAAGAAACTTTAAGTATTGCAAAGAGGTTATGATGTTTTATGTTTCCACCAGTTAAGAGGTCTGATTGCTCCAAATCCTTACAACTCTTGGTATTCTTTTTTCTTTAGGATTTTATTTATTTATTTATTTTAAAGATTTTATTTATTTATTTGACAGAGAGAAATCACAAGTAGGCAGAGAGGTAGGCAGAGAGAGTGAGAAGGAAGCAGGCTCCCTGCCAAGCAGAGAGCCCGATGCGGGACTCGATCCCAGGATCCCGAGATCATGACCTGAGCCGAAGGCAGCAGCCCAAACCACTGAGCCACCCAGGTGACAGAGATCACAAGTAGGCAGAGAGGCAGGCACAAATAGAGGGGTTAGCAGGCTTCCGGCCAAGCAGAGAGCCCAACGCAGGGCTTGATCCCAGGACCCTGGGACCATGACCCAAGCCAAAGGCTGAGGTCCCAACCCACTGAGCCACCCAGGCACCCCAACTCTTGGTATTTTTTTTAAGATTTTATTTATCTATTTGACAGAGATCACAAGGAGGCAGAGAGGCAGGCAGAGAGAGAGGAGGAAGCAGGTTCCCTGCTGAGCAGAGAGCCCGATGCGGGGCTCCATCCCAGGACCCTGGGATCATGACCTGAGCCAAAGGCAGAGGCTTTAACCCACTGAGCCACCCAGGCACCCCAACTCTTGGTATTCTTAATATAAATTTTAGTCATTTTAATAGGTGTATAATTGTGTCTTGTAGTTTTAATTTGCATTTCTGCGATGACTAATGATGTCCCTGTGCTTATTGGCTATTTGTATATCTTTTTTAAAAAAGATTTTATTTATTTGACAGAGAGAGATCACAAGCAGGCAGAGAGGCAGGCAGAGAGAGGGGGAAGCAGGCTCCCTGCTGAGCAGAGAGCCCGATGTGGGGCTTGATTCCAGGACCCTGAGATCATGACCCCAGTTAAAGGCAGAGGCTTAACCCACTGAGTCACCCAGGAACCCCATTTGTTTTTTTTTTTTTTTTTTTTTTTTTTTTTTTTTTTTTTTTTTTAAATTATTTATTTGACAGAGAGATCACAAGTAGGCAGAGAGGAAGGCAGAGAGAGAGGAGGAAGCAGGCTCCCCGCCGAGCAGAAAGCCCGATGCGGGGCTCGATCCCAGGACCCTGAGATCATGACCTGAGCCGAAGGCAGAGGCTTTAACCCACTGAGCCACCCAGGCGCCCCAGGAACCCCATTTGTATATCTTCTTTTGTTAAGAGTTTGCTTAAATTTATTGCCTGATTCTTAGTAGGGTTGTCTTTTTATAATTGAATTGTAAGTTGTCCTTTTATATTCTGGATAGAAATCCTTGGTCAAATATAGGTTTTTGAATATTTTGTGGCTTGTTAAATTTTCTTAACTGTGACTTCTGAAGAACAAAAGTTTTAATTTTGAAAAAGATCAGTTTACCAGTATTTGTTTTATGGTTCATGCTGTCTGTATTCTAAAAAATGCTTACCCATCCCAAGGTGGCAATTTTTTCTCCTGTGTTTTCTCCTAGGTTTGTAGTTTTAGCTTTTGCATTTAAGCCTATGATCCATTTAGAATTAAATTTTTGTGTATGGCAAAACAATTTCTAAAGGGTGGGAGAAGTGGAAAGAGCCCTGAAGGACACAGAGATACGGAAGAAAATTATGTTTCTGAAGCTATGAAAGGAGCAGGTATGGTCAATGGTGTCAAATGCTTTAGAGATAAAATTTGACTATGGCTGAAAAGTAGTTACTGGATATGGCAATTTACTGAATGTCCACGGTATGCCAAGTACATCACTTCTGCTCTCAAAGTTAATTTGGTCTGTTGGAGTAGTGGTAGATTATGCTTTGAATTTAGAAACGTATGGTTAAGAGAAAAGTTGGAAGGTGGGCAGAGTCAAAGGAGATGTGTTTTTCAGATGTTCGTAGAGTTAGAGCGTAATCCCGAGGAGGCAGTAAAGCATAGGACCCAGACCCAGTGGAAAGATCAACTTTGACCAAAGGGGACCCAAGGCTCATCCGGACTGGGTTCTAGAAAGAAAAGTGGGGAAAGCTTCGGGGGTAGACAGGCATTCTCGCATATCTGAGAGCCGCAGGAGGAGTGGACTTAATCTTTACAAATACCTTCTGAATCCTGTGTAAGGTAGGTGTTACAATTTTCCACGCTAGAAGCTTGTTCAGAGAAATTGTCATTTGGTGTCACGTGGTAGGCGAGGCTGTTCCTCAGCAGCGCAGCCCGGAAGCCTCCTGAACCCTACACCTTAGGGTCCAAATCCTGGGCGCGACTTTCGGGACTACACGCCCCAGGATGCATCGGGGTCATTGCAGGAAGTGGCCTCCCGGAATCGGCTCTCCATTGGAGGCGGCGGCGGTTGTGACGCGCCGGCAGGAAGGCCTGCCTCCTCCCTGGGCCTCCCGGAGTCGAAACCCTTCCCGAGCTGCGTAATGCGCCCGGATCAGGCCACATCTTGGTACCGGCGGATGTCCGTGCTATATGGGGTGGGCGCTTGGACCACTCTGGGCTCCTTGTTTTATTTAGGCCGGAAAAAGCACAAGCCACCAGGTACGACCCTCCGGCAGCCTTCGGTGGGGCGTCCTGACAGGGTCACAGAAGCGGCTTTGCTGTGCTGCAGGCACCGGGTTTATTCTGCAAAACCATTGTCGCGAGCAGCTCGCTGTAGGAGAATCTGCCCGGAGCTAACTATCTTTTAAATCCTCCTATCTGCTTCTTGTTTGTTTATTTGACGAATCTGGGTAAGATTCCAGAGGGAATGTCAAAAACACTGGACGGTGATTTATTTAAAGAGGTTGATGCCTCGGTAAGCCCGGTCGCAGTTGGCGAGCAGTTTCAGCACTTCCACCAACCGGGGAGTATTAAAATCTTCTCGGTTACTGGGCGGAAGAGGAAATCTCCGAGCCTTCAGAGATGTGCTGGGGATCTGTAGATGCCTGCAGCAGATTCTAGTTGCCCGGGGCTGAACGGGTGGAGTTGATGGGCGGGACGTGCTAAAGGAGGGAAGTATCCTAAACTGCGGTTGCACAGATCTGAATGTACTAAAAGCCATTCGGAAAAGGAGACAGGAAAGCTGTTCTGTAAAAACCGTGCTGAAGATGACATTTGGCGTTGAAGACGATCAGCGGCCTGAAAGTACACGTATCCAGTATTGAGCATTTAATATACGTTTCAGTGTTTATAGTGGTCATGTCATATTTATTTTTCTTTTTCACAGGGAGAAAATAGTGTCAGGAATCTGACAGGGGTAGGGGTAATTCCTACCTTAGTTTATTTTATTTTCTTCCAAGACTTAACTAATAATTTAAGGACTGCTGTCTTAAAAGGTAATAATTCAGGTGTTCCTTTTTTCTTTTTTTTCCAAAGGTGATGAAGTGGAGCAAAAGGATGTCCCACGAAATGAATTGCTTGAGCCCCCGAAAGGGTTTTACTTGGAAACAATTGTTACATACAAGGAAGATTTTGTACCAGTCACTGACAGGATCGTCAACTTTTTGAAATCGTGGAGTGGTGGCCCTGGACGAGAATCGTGATTAATTGCGGAATGCTGAAAACTGGGACTTTGGTTCAGCATATGCATTTCATGGATGCCTTGATTTCCAGTTTATGTTTATGAAAAGTGTATCCATTTAATTTAATTTTGCTGTAAAATATAAACACTCGTGGTATGCAATGAATATGTCCTTGAGGAAAAGTCACCTTGCGTATTTCAGAGGTGTCTCTCAATACTTATATGAGTGAAAAGGTTGAAGTGAAATTTCACATTGAGCTTCTGTAAGCTGTTTCTGAGACTGTTTCATGTAACCTATTTCTGTCATGTTGCTGGCAAATGCAACATGAGAGGTTTAGCGTGCTTTGAAGGTTACAATCACCTGATCTCCCACCTTCAGCCTGGGATTTATAGCAGCTCTTTAGGTACTATTGGGTACTTGGGAAGTATGTTATAAACTAGATTTTGTAACTCCTGAATTAAAGAGACTTGACCTTTTTATGAGGACCAGTACAGGTACCCCTCATTCCTTCAGCAGATGTGGATTAAAACCCAACTGTGGCTACCAGTATTCTAGACATGGGGGATACGAAGTCAGGACAACGTGGGTTGTGCCCTAGAGTGCTGCACTGGTCTCTACTGTCTATTAATTGCAAGTAAGAACCCCACACAAGGGAACTTAAATCAGAAAGGAGGTGTTTATAAAAAATGTGTATGGACAGCTCAGAACTAAAGGCGAGTATGTTGAGGTCTTAGTAGAGCCTGGTACCCCACTCGGGAAAGCAGCCAGCCTCTCACTAAGCCTGCTTGGGCTCCTGTCTGCCTTGTTGCCTCTCTCGCTGCACACCAGCTTCTCTTCTCCCAAACCCCCATTGTGTAGTACTAGAGCTAGTCTGAGCAGCCTCTTCCCAAGCTGGTGTTTGGTTTCCACTCTTGTGAGACTCAGTCACTTTTTATTAAAGCCCTGCCCTGTGGATTACTGAGTATGCCTGACAGGCATTCATGGGGCATCAGGGTGGCTCAGTTGGTTGAGCAGGATAATTTAGGCACCGGAGAAAGAAATGTTGGAATAGGATTTCTGGTTAATGTTCTATAGGGGGGTTTTATACCTACACTTTGGGGTTTTGTTTATTTGTTTACCAGACAGGAATCACTTTTATCCTTATTGGCCAAAAATCCACAAGTTGATGTGTAACTTCATGAAACCTAGGTTTTGTTTTGTTTTTTTAAGATTTTATTTATCTATTTGAGATGTAGAGCATGAGATGGGGGGAGGGTCAGAAGGAGAAGCAGACTCCCCACCAAGCAGTAAGTCCCGATGTGGGACTCGATCCTGAGAGTCTGGGATCATGGCAATGAGCCCAAAGCAGTTGCTTAACTAACTGAGCCACCCAGGCTCCCGAAACCTGATTTTTTTTTTTTTTTAAGATTTTATTTATTTATTTGACAGAGAGAGATACAAGTAGGCAGAGAGGCAGGCAGAGACAGTGAGAGGGAAGCAGGCTCCCTGCCGAGCAGAGAGCCGGATGCGGGACTCGATCCCAGGACCCTGAGATCATGACCCGAGCCGAAGGCAGCGGCCTAAACCACTGAGCCACCCAGGCGCCCCCGAAACCTGATTTTTAATCACAGGTAAATGATAGTTCAAACAGAGGCATGTTCCCCCAGATAATTAAGGAATCTTTGAGTGGGCCTATAAAGAACTCTTGGGCCCAATTCCAATTTGCATGTGTGTGTGTGTGTGTGTGTGTGTGTGTGTGTGTGTGTGTGTGTGGTGGGGGTCCAGGCACCACAGCAATTCTTGGGAACCAGCTGTGGGGGGTTTCTATGATTCAACTCCATTCTGACACTATCTACCCAGAGAGAGCATCAGATTCCACAGGTCAAGGGCTCAGTCTTGCAAGATTGTCACCTCCCCCCCAGATCACAGTCACAGCCCAGGTCCTCCTAATCTGTGCTGCTTCCTGTGGCAGTCAGCTTTTCCAACACCACCCTCCTTGGGCTTGAGACACCAGTCTCAAGCCTAGGTTGTTACCTGTTTTTTTGACCCACCGGTTATAGATCGAAGTTTCCCATGACACCCTCTGTGAGTTCAATTAATGTGCTAGAGCAGCTCATGGAACTCAGAGAAACATTTCACTGACTAGATGACAGAATGTAACTCAGGAGCAGACAGATGGGAGAGATGCACAGGGCAAGGTGTGGGGAAAGTTCCCTGTTCTCTTCCAGCATGCCTTTCTCCAATCTCCATGTGTTTACCAGCCAGGAAGTTTTCAGAACCCTGTCCTGGTCCCCTGGGTGGCTCGGTTGATCGACTGCCATGGGCTCTGGTCATGATCCTGGAATCCCAGGATCTAGTCCCACTCCCAGCTCCCTGCTTGGCAGAGAGTCTGCTTCTCTGCCTGACCCTCCCCCATCTTGTGCTTTCTCTCTCTCTCTATTTCTCTCTCTCAAATAAATAAATAAAATCGTTTAAAAAAAAAAAGAACCCTGTCCTTTTGGGTTTTTGTGGAGTCTTTGTTACAGAGGCAGGACTGATAAAATCCTGGGCGGTTGGCAATGGAACTCAATCTCCAGCCCCTCTCCCCTCCCCGGGGGTTGGGGTTGGGACTGAAAGTTCCCACCCTCTAGTCACATGATTGCGTC
This sequence comes from Meles meles, assembly GCF_922984935.1. Classification (NCBI taxonomy): domain Eukaryota; kingdom Metazoa; phylum Chordata; class Mammalia; order Carnivora; family Mustelidae; genus Meles; species Meles meles. The sequence continues at coordinate 39,706,216 of NC_060081.1, read as the reverse complement.
TCCTGACAACTAGCCTTCATCCTTTAGGTGCGGTCCAAAAGTCAGCTCATTAATGTAACAAAAGACATATTTATCACTCTTATCACTTTGGTAATTCCAAGAATTTTAGGAACTCTGTATCAGGAATAAAGGAAGACCAAATATATACTTCTTATTTCAGGTCACAATATCACTGCTTGTTAAACACAGTGCTCCATAATGACATTAAATGTACTTGCTATCTTTTTTTTTCACCTGATACTGCAAGTTTTGGAAAATTTTCCTTTACAGCATCCTGACAGAACTTCATCATTGGCAGGCCAGGAGTCAGTGACTCCATCGCCAGGCCTGCCCAAAGACCATAATGAGTCAAGGGTCACATCCAAGGTAAGGAGGTAATTTGAGTGGGTTTCGTGGAAGGGATCAGGCATGCATGGTGGGGGGTGGGGAAGGGTGTCTTTCTGGTGATATGATATCAGAGAACTATCTTGCCATAGTTTTCTATTTTTTTCCATCACAGATTCAGCATACATCAAAATGAACATGAGATTCTCCTGGACTTAGTTTCTTTTTAGAGAAGAAAATCATACAATTTTGTACTGATGGAACCAGAAATATGACCAAGTGGCAGAAGTCAAAGAAGCAACAGAGTTAAGGTTCTCCTAAGCATTAGAGATCCACCAGCTGGAGCTAAAAAAAAAAAAAAAAAATCATGCTTCTTTGGGGGCACTGTGTCCAATGGGCTCTAGCACACAGAGTGTTGGGCTTTAAACATTCAGGGGAGAGTCCTGTGGGAGGATGAGTTGGCTAAGCAACTGCCTTTGGCTCAGGTCATGACCCTGGAATCCTGGGATCGAGTCCCAGGATCGAGTCCCGGGAAGGAGTCCTGCATCAGTTTCCCTGATCAGCAGGGAGGTCTGCTTTTCCATCTGACCTTCCCCCTTTCATGTTCTCCCTCTCTCATTCTCTCTCTTAAATAAATAAAATCTTAAAAAAAAAATTCAGGGGAGCTCTGCTTCACCTCTCTGAATTAGACTTTTAAGATGAATTACATGATCTATCATTTCCAAAATGACAGATATGGCCCAGACAGAAATGATGGATATGTCATTGTAAAGATATGCTTATTTGCAGATTCACTTCAAGATCAGTTTGAGAGCTGTATTACATTTACTCCTTGCCACAATCTAAAGAAGATATTCCTCCCAACTTTACAGATAAAAAGACAGAGGCTAAATGAGGTCTAACCATATTTCTAAGGTCACACAGAGAGGGGCAGAGATGGGACAGAAAGTGAAGTTTTTCAGGGTCCAAAACTTAAACCGTTGGCATTATGCTAACTTCGTCTCATAAAGCAGTGAGGGAGCTATTGATGACAAGCTTTGGAAAGAAATGCTGAAAACTTTTTGTTTTCCTAGAATCCAAATGCCAGAAAGCTCAAGTTACCAGATTGCTTTATGCTTTTGTGAGGGGCAGATAACAAGTGAAAAACTACCATCAGGGCTCTATTAAAAATAAAAGTCCAGTGAATTTTGGACCCCAAGTGAATTTAGTCCAGTGAATGTAACAGTTTGGCTATATAGTCTATCCATTGGCTGTATTTATTTGCTGTCTAATAGAATGGTGGTTGATGATTTGAGACACAACAGCATCCCATATCATAGAAAGGTTGCATATGCAAAATGAATTTTTAGTGTTAAATGTATTTTATTTATTTATTTATGAGAGAGAGAGACAGAGAAAGAGAGTGAGTGCACACTACTGGAGGAGCAGGGAGGTGACTGTGAGAAATCTCGACCATTCCACCATTTGGATGAAGATGACTCCCAAGGAATGGTAGAAAAAAAAACAAGGGGAACTTGGCTGGCTCAGTCAGTAGTGTGTTCAACTCTTGATCTCAGGGTTGAGTTCCATGTTGGGTGCAGAGATTACTTAAAAATAAAATCTTTAAAAACAACAACAACAGCAGCAGCAAAATGAATTGACTTGTCTGGCCCTATGGAAGACCATACCAGTGTGTGTTTTATGAGAAAAGAATCAATTTCTGTGAAATTCAAGGCACTGTTACTTGGGACTCTGTTACAGCTGATGTAACTCCAAGCAAATCCCATTTCCTTATTTAAAAACAATTTAACTTTCCATGATAGAAAAATCTCTACTTTTCTGAACCTCAATTCCTTTTGATTAAGGGGCATAATATCTATCTAGGCTGCTGACAGGGTTATGAGCTTCCATTGAGAAAGTGCTTTCTGCTGGGTTCCAGGGTGGCTCAGTCCGCTAGGCTGCTGCCTTTGGCTCAGGTCGTCATCCCGGGTCCTGGGAGGGAGCCCCACATTAGGCTCTCTGCTCAGTGGGGAACTTGCTTCTCCCTCTACCCCTCCCCCTCGCTCATGTTCGCGCTCTCTCTCTCAAATAAATTAAAAAAAGAAAAGTGCTCTGTGTCCATGCTACTATTAACAGGAGTAAACTATGTCTTAAGTAGTCCCGAGAAGCTGGTGTGAACACTTTCCAACTCTAAGTCAGTCCCCCCCTATAGTCCTCCACTGCTTGGCTCTTGGCACCCCACGGACTTTGTCGCATGATACTTGCCCATACGTCTTGCCCATACCGCCCAGACGTTAACATACGTCTTCAGCAGCACAGTTTAGCTGTGATTATCAAAATGGAAAGTGGCATATCCTTTGATTCAGCAATCCTGCTTTCAATTTATGGAATTTACGGAGATAACTGAAAGGATTCAGGCAGAACCGTCTTCCATAAAACTTGCTCAACATGGCACTGAGCTGAAAACAGCCTCTCGGTAGACAGGGCCGACTGCTTTCCCTACGTCCACTGTCTCCGTTCCTACTTCATTACAGACCCGTCGGTGAGTCCACCCCATCCGGAGGGCGGGGCCCGGTTGGTCCCGTGTTTCTCAAAGCGGGCACTGCTGGCACTGTGGATGGGACACTCCCGTTTGTGGGCTCCCCAGGTGTGGCAAGAGCCTCAGCCTTTCAAATTCTCTGGTGATTGAAGGCCCGTAACAACCTCCAGACATTGTTACAGCTCCAGACCCTCTCTTCACACACACCCCTCCTGTAACCCCCTGGGGAGCTGTACCCCGGGAGGCAAGAACCTTTCGTCTCAGCCAATCGTGTGGGTAGGTGGGGATAGGGTGGGGTTAAATCCCTCCTCCCTTTCAGCGATTGGGTCAAGCGTGGTCATGTGATCTCATTCTGGCTAGCCAAGAGCGAGGGGCTTCCAGGCTAGATGTCCCAGCTTCAGAGGAAGGATCCGGAAGAGGTGGTCTATTGTACCTCGGACTTTGGGTCTGGGTAGAATACCTGGAACAGCCACAGCCATACTATAAGTCTAGGGCACATTATCAAAGAGCTATATTCACACTCTTATTCATTGAACAATATTATCCGAGCTCTGGGTACTGTGTTAGGTGCTTCGGATACAAGGGTATCGCCTTGTGATACAAGGGTATCTCACGCTTGTGAGAGACATGAATGATCAGAACACAGCCTAACAGGCACTAGAGTAATTGAAAGTTGCCAGAGTATGGGGGCACCTGGGTGGCTCAGTCAGTTAAGCCTCTGACTTTGGCTCAGGTCTCCATCCCAGTCCTGGGATCCATTCCCGGTGCAGGCTCCCTGCTGAGCAGGGACTCTGCTTCTCCCTCTGCCCCTCCCCCTGCTCGTGCTCTCTCTTTCTCTCTAAGTAATTAAATAACATTAAGAGAGAGAGAGAGAGATGCCAGAATATGAGGGAAGAACTATGGGATGGTGCTGGGAAATAATGGGGAACAGGGACGCTTTAGTCTCTGTGGTCAGAGAAATTCTGTCTGAAGAGAAAGCCTTTGAACTGAAAACCTGAAGGAGAGGAGCAAGATGTACAAAGAATAGGGCGAGAATATACCAGATGGAGGATCAGCACCCGCTGAGGTGCTGAGGTAGGAACAAATGGATTTGCTTGAGGGATGTAGAGAAGACCACCATCTGGAAACAGAAGAGTATATACTCTAGGAAGACCACTTTTATTTCTCTGTAGAGAATGGATTGGAGCGGGAAACAATGTGGCAGTACGGAGACAAGTGAGAGAGTGGTGGTAGAAATCCCAGTGAGAGATGACGGGGAGCATGTGACAGGATGACATGGCGGTTGAGAGAAGAGGGCACTTGGGGGTGTGTTTTGGAGAGTGAGAAGATTTGTTGATGGACTAGATACCTGGGGAGAGGGAAAGGAGGCAACTATGAGTCACTTATGACTGTAGTAAACATTGGAGCCATTTATTTAGATAGTGATGACCCAGGTGGTGGAGTATGGAGGGCTTGTGGAGTTCTAACACCAACCGCTGTACTGCAGTTCGGTCCTGGCACTAAGCATGCAGGCTTAGCTCCCACGCAGCAAGTTTAAGGGGCATGTCCCCAACAAGGCTGCTTTTCAGATTCCAGGTTCATTTCAGGGGTCCCCAGGTCATCTGTATTTATGACCAAATTTGCAAATTTGGGAGTTTCTGTGACTCCCTCGTTTGATAATTTGCCGCAATGACTCACATGATGGGTCTTTCTGGTGACCAGCTCTCCATTTGAACTGACTTAATAGCATAAAGTCAGAGGTGATAAAGGGGCATGAAGAACAAATCCACTCCTATCACATGGGAGATTCTGAGGACTTTAGAAGGTCTGTGCCAGAAACCCAGAACAAAGATCAGACACATTCTTTGTTATACAACAGGGTTGGAAATCCTGAGTTCCTTTTAAAATCTATTCACTTTGTGACATCTGTGACTCATAGAAATGGAGATGTGAAGAAGGTATTTGGAAGCACAAACTCACAGGAGATATCTGGAGCAGAAATGAAAATGGGAGAGTTAGTGGCATGAAAATGGAATTTTAAATATGAGAATGGAGAGGAAAAACCAGAGCACACAGGGCTCTGAAGGCTTGTCACATGCAAAGTGGAGGGGAGAAGATGGGGAAAGGAGGGAACCCTGGGGAGAGTGGCAACTGAGAAGCCAAAGGAGAAGGTATGCAGAGGGGAGGAGGTCCTTCCAAGGGCAGAAGCCCCTGGTGTTGACCTTTCTGAGTTCACTAAATGCAAAAAACTCTGGTGTTTTGGTATGTTTTTAGAACCTTAAGATTTTTATTTTATTTATTTTTATTTTTTTAAAAAGATTTTATTCATTTATTTGACAGACAGAGATCACAGGTACGCAGGCAGGCAGAGAGAGAGAGAGAGAGAGAGGAGGAAGCAGACTCCCCGCTGAGCAGAGAGCCCAATGCGGGGCTCCATCCCAGGACCCCAAGATCATGACCTGAGCTGAAGGCAGAGGCTTTAACCCACTGAGCCACCCAGGCACCCCAAGATTTTGATTTTAAAGGAATCCCTACACCCAATGTGGGGCTCAAACTCACAACCTTGAGATCAAGAGTTGCATGCTCTACCAACTGAGCCAGCCAGGAGCCCCTAAAACTTTTATTTGAAATTTCCAACTTACGGAAAACTAAGGTCCCTTCCCTTCCAAATTGCCAACATTTTATTTCATTTGGTTTATCACTCACTATATTTTCTCTGTATATATATTATTTTTCTCCAAACCATTTGAGAGTAAATTGTAGATATGATGTGCCTTTACCTCTAAATACTTCGGTGTGCATTTTCTATAAACAAAGATGTTCTCTTACATACAAATCAGGAAATTAATATTGATTTCATGCCATTATCAAATCCAACAGTTCTCAAAGTGTCCCGCTAGAGGACTTGTGATTGCCAACTCTTTCTATAATAATATATAGACAATATTTGCCTTTTTCGCTCTTACTCCTTCAGGAGTGTACAATGTGGGTTTCCAGAGGTTCCATGGTGTGTAATGACCTCATTGCTCTACTGTTAACATATAGTGAATTTATTATTGTTGTTTTTGAATGTATTATAAATCAATGTTTAACGATTTTTCTTTGTTGTAATTTCTAATACAGTAAATCTCTTTAGATATAACCCAGATAAACAAAAGCTATTTAGGGTATTCAATAATTTTTAAGAATGTAAAGGGATATTGACAACCAAATGTTTGAACCATGCTGATTAAATGTAAAAAAACATCAAACTTTAAGTTTTTCTCAGCCTTAGGTTCTCTGGTTGGGTCTGAGAATTAAGCTGACAAAGACAGATTAACGGGTGAAAAGTACACAGACCTAATTACAAGACACGGAGCCTTCGCAAGAAAATGTGGGGGGCGCCTGGGTGGCTCAGTGGTTTAAGCTGCTGCCTTCAGCTCAGGTCATGATCTCGGGGTCTTGGGATCGAGTCCTGCATCGGGCTCTCTGCTTGGCAGGGACCCTGCTTCCTCCTCTCTCTCTCTCTGCCTGCCTCTCTCCCTACTTGTGATCTCTATCTGTCAAATAAATAAATAAAATCTTAAAAAAAAAAAAAAAAGAAAATGTGGCTCAAAGAAACAGACTTGTGTATTCCTATGCTATTTTTGATGGAGAGTGGACATCATGGAGGAATATAATAGGTCAAGGAGTATGAGGTAAGCATAGTAAACAGGGGGGGAACTTAGCAAGGTCTCTTTGTTCTGGCCATCCCTTTGTCTTTGCAGATCAAGTTGTAGGGAGGGCACACAGGGATTTACGACTGGTTTCAGGAGAGAAGGGTGATGGGAAGTTCAGAGTGACTTTTCTGATTCCGCTGCTTTCTTAAGCTCTGTTATGGTATTCGATATGCCAAGGTGCCATATTTTGGGAGTAGCCTGTTCTGAATGTCATCACTCTACACCCACTAATATTATTAGAGGGCTTGGAGAAGAAGGCATGCTGAGACGCGCTTATTTTAAAATTTTATTTATTTATTTATCTTAAGATTTGAGACAGAGAACAAGACAGCCACAGAGAACATGAGCAGAGGAGGGGGGAGGGGAGAGGCAGAGGTAGAGGGAATAGCAAACTCCCCTCTGAGCCGGGAGCCTGACTTGGGGCTTGATTCTAGGATCTTGAGATCATGACCTTAGCAGAAGGCAGACACTTAACCCACTGAGCCACCCAGGCGCCCCTGAAAGGGGCTTATTTTTCTCAGCGATAATAATTTGTTAGAGTAATACTTGTACAGTCCTTTGCGGCTTTCGAATGATTTTTACACAGTCTATTTTATTTAAATCTAACAACCCTGGGTGGGGGAAGCTGCTAAGTATTAGTATTAGATGAATTAAAATGAGAGGCTCATAGAGGTCTGTGCAACTGCCATGGCATGGTTAAGTCATATGAATACTTACATACCATTGTTAAATAGCTATTTTAGGAAGCAGATTCTATTTTGTCTGGTTTTTGAGAAGACACCAAGGCAGGAAGACAAGGGAAAAGGAATTTGGGAGCATCGGGACAGAGGAGTGTAAGGGTGGCAGGGAAACACAGTATTGAGATTCAGGACAAAACTGGGATTTAGGGATGATTGGCTCTTAGGTCGGGAATGTGAGAAACACAGCTGCCGCTTGGGCAGCGGTTGAGTCTGTGTAGGGGGTGGGGACCGGGCGGGGGTTTCGGGATGCGGTGGGGGGCTGGGCCCACCTGTGGCTGGGGCGGGACCGAGGGAGGGGCGGGACCTATCACCAGGTGGGCGTGACCGACGCGGGCGGGGCCGACCTGTGGATGGGCGTGGCCGACGTGGGCGTGTCGCCGCCAAACTGGTCGGACCGGGCCGTTCTGCGCGCTTCCTGGTGTCACCCGCAGAGGGCGCCGGCCGTCGAGCCGCCTGCAGAGTAGCGAGGCCGGAAGGAGCGCGGCGCCGCCCCGCTCGCCCCAGCCGCCGCCATGAAAGCAGTGGTGCAGCGCGTCACCCGGGCCAGCGTCACAGGTCAGTCGGGCGGGGCCGGGGTCGGGCCCGGGAGGAGCCACCCCTGACCCCGCGCCCGGCAGTCCCCGGCCGCCCCCGCGAGGGTTCCCCCGGGCCGTCCCGAGACCGGTGCAGCAGCTGCGGGCCCTGGAGAGCTCGCCCCGGCAGCCCGGAGTCTCCGGGTTGGCTCCGGGCGCGGCCGCGGCCACAGAGCAATCCACGTGCCCCGCGGGCCCTGCGGCGGCTCTGGCTGCAGGGTTCTTCTTTGGGTTCATGATAAACGCGGCTTATTATCGTGTTGTTTTTGTTTCGTATTGTCTTGTTTTGTTGTTTGTTTTTGGTCCCGAGTACAATGGCCCGTTCTTCGGTGGAGTGTTGCACAAACAACACGTAGGCAGCATTTCCCGAGCAGGGACACCACCATCCGCCGCTTACAACATTCTGTTTTTAAAAAATTTCCCGTTTTTGCCCATTGTCTACAGGTCCCAATTTTTATGGCGCGTGACTGCCAATAAAATGCACAGATATGAAGAGTTGTTCATATGGATGAGTTCTGACAGTTGTGCACATCCACGTGACCGCCCAGACTCGATACAGAATGATCCCCGCCCCCAGGACACCTCTCTTTCTCCCTTCTCTAACCCTGCAGGGGTGGGGTCAGAATCTAAAGAATTCTGGATCCATTATTTCTGTTTGCCACCAGTTTCTTGTGGACCTGGCCACCCAGCCAGTTGTCATTGCTGGATCACTGTAGTCTAGTTTGAACATCAGAGATTCAGATGATTTATGTATATAAGGTAGTCGTTTTAAAAAGTCAAACCAAGATAAAAAGATGTTAAAAAAATTTTTAATGACTAATAGTAGATTGTATTCTAGTTTTTGTGTGTGTGTGTGTTTTTTTTTTTTGTTTTGTTTTGTTTTTCATACTTATAGTATTGTCTCAGCCCAAGTAATTCCAGATATCCTTTTCTTCAGCCAGTCCACAACAACTATGTGTTCTTGGGTCCACAAAAGTTTAGATTTAAAAACAAAGCAACAAAATTCCCTATAGAAACAACCAAACCCAGCAAAACCATGTATTTAGATGTGAGAGTCTACTTTTCAGGGCTACCTAATGATTTCTAAGCTGTTCTGTTAACTGGTTTTGAATACGGTCCTGGAGTAATAGGGAACAGAATAGCTTTGGGATTTATGGGCTTTTTAAAACAAAGTTTTTTGGCCTTTCAGTTAATATTTAAATTAACTAAAATGGGAAATTAATAGATGAAAAGGTTTTTTGCTTTTTTCAGCAAAATCTTGCATTCTGCTCTATGTGGTCATCACCAACAGTGAGTGAACTTTGAGGAAATTAAGTTCTGATCTTCTCTTGCACTCTTCATTCTGCTGATCTGACATATTGAGAACATGTATTTTGTGAGATTTGCTGAATAGTTTGAGTGATTTTAATTTGCTATTTAAATTGGGTGCTTTTAGTTAAAAAACAGCAAACCTGCATATTAAAAAAGAGAAGCATATTTAAAAAAAGAGAAGGGTATTTAAAAAAAGGAAGGGTAGGGGCGCCTGGGTGGCTCAGTGGGTTAAAGCCTCTGCCTTTGGCTTGGGTCATGATCCTAGGGTCCTGGGATCGAGCCCCACATCGGGCTCTCTGCTTGGCAGGGAGCCTGCTTCCTCCTCTCTCTCTCTGTCTGCCTCTTTGCCTACTTGTGATCTCTCTCTGTCGAATAAATAAATAAAATATTAAAAAAAAAAAGGAAGGGTATTAATTGTGAGAAGTTGTTAAATAAAATGGAATTCTCTCTCAGTGCTGGAGGGAACTTCAGCTTAGCCAGGCCTTCCAGCTGAACTGTAGTGGAAAGATTTTCTGATTTCTTTAGAATGTGACTGGCTTCTCCGAAACGTGGTTGTACACGAATGGCATTTTATTATGGGGGTTTTAAAATGTCACTTTCAATTTTATGGTTGGGACAGAGGACAATAGGAGTCATATCTTAGTATGTGGCAGACTCAGTGAGATTGGTCAAGTACATTTTGATGTCTTAGCGTGGTTATTGTGATAATCTAATTTTAAAACTGTTATTATAGAACATTTCGAACATGTTCATTTGGTTACTCAGGCGGCAAAGTGTGGTAACTCTTAGGTCCTATCATTCATCATCAGCAGCTAACATCTGAATAGAATCATGTAATGTTGGGAAGGGGATCTAAAATGGGCTTGGATGAGTTAATTTGAGAGGTTGTGAATTCTTCTTGAAGTAGAGGTCAGTGGTGATGCCAGTATGCATGGGTAATTGACTGAATATCTCAGGTCTTTTCTAGCCCTGTGATCTGTTGTCTAAAATGGTGATTTTCAAGTTTTTTTCCCCCTTGGAAATTAATTTGTCAGTAATAAAAGAACCCTTTGGGTCTCCTAGTTCTTCTACTTGTCCCTGGAGGGGAGAACAGAACTACTCCAAAATAGGAGAGGAGACTATGTTATAGATAGACTTTGGGGCATAATTTGTTTCTTATTAAGACAGTAATAGGTTATACAAATGTTGAAACTCTTCAAAAAATTTTTTTAAAAAATTTTATTTATTTATTAGAGATTGAGAGAGCATCAAAGAGGCAGAGGGAGAGGGAGAAGCAGGCTCCTCGCTGAGCAAGGATTCCCCTCTGGAACCATGACCTGAGCCAAAGGCAGATGCTTAACTGACTAAGCCACCCAGGTGCCCCCACCTCCTTTAAAAATATTTTTAAAAATTTTATTTATTTGAGAGAGAGCATGAGAGAGTGGCTGAGGGAGAGGGAGAAGCACGAAACTCTTCAGGTAGTGATTTGAATCACTTTGAATCGTGATTCTACTTTTTAGAATCTATTTCAGAAAAGATTTAGAGGGATGAATAGGCAGAGCAGGGAGGATTCTTAGAGCAGTGAAATTACTACTCTGATACTGTAGTGGGGGATACATGTTAATGTATATTTGTCCACATCTGTAGAATGTACAACACAAAGAGTGAACCCTAATGTAAACTATGGACTTTGCATGATAATGATGTGTCAGTGCAGGTTCATCAGTTTTAACAAATGCACCCCTGTGGTGGGGGATGTTGACAGTGGGGAAGTGATGCACATATGGGGGCAGTGAGTATAGTACCTTTTTCTTTTTTTTAAAGAGGGGTTGTGGAGCAGAGGGAGAGGGGGGGAGAGAGAATCTTAAGCAGGCTCCATGACCAGGGCAGAGCCGGATGCAAGGCTTGATCTCATGACCCTGAGATCATGACCTGTGCAGAAATCAAGAGTTGGACACTGAACCGACTGAGCCACCCAGGTACCCTGAATCTCTGTATCTTTGCTCAGTTTTGTTGTGAACTTAAGACTGCTCTAAAATGTTAAGTCTAAAGTCTAGTATACAGAGGTTTTCCCCACAGTGTTATTTACTGAAGTGAGAATTTTGAAACAAACCATATATCTAGCCAAAGGGGATGGTTAGTTGGTCCAGTGGATAGAATAACTATTCCACTTGATGGGATGTCACTATTAAAAGATGTTTAGGAAAAGCTTATAACATGAAAAAATCCTTATGCACTGTTAAAAGATGGGACACAAAAATTTCTGTACAATATTATTACAGTATTTGAAAACAAATATGGAGTAAAAACTGTGGATAGAGAAAATATCAAAAGGAAATCATTGAGGGCTTCCTGGGTGGCTCAGTTGGTTAAGCGTCTACCTTTGGCTCTGGTCATGATTCCAGGGTCCTGGGATTGAGCCCTGCATTGGGCTCCCTGCTCAGTGGGGAAACTGCTTCTCCCTCTGTCTGCCTCTCCCCCTGCTCGTGCTCTTTCTCTGACAAATAAATGAATAAAATCTTTTAAAAAATTTTTTTAAAAAAGGAAATGATTGAAATATCAAAGTGCTTGTCTTTGGTGTTCTTTTTTTTCCTTCCTGTTTCTTATATTAATGCTTCTGCATTAATTTAATGGTGGCTATAACTGAATAACCATTATATTTAAGCTGTTAAAACATATCTGGGGAAAATTAAAAATATATATTATTAATATTATAAGAAAATAATGACTTCTTTAAAGAACAAATAAAGCCAGAAGCTTTTTCTAAAGCAACACAAACAAGCCAACCACCCCAATTGTTTACTGGTTATTTCAGGATAGATTATTTCTGTTTCAGCTTCTGAGTCATTGGCTCAAAGGACTGTAAATCACTCATAGTCCGTTATAAGCAGAGCAGCGCAGAAGAAAATACTTTTTAGCATAGAAAGAAGAAAAATTAAGTTTTACTGGTATTTGGGTTGGAATGTGTTGATGCTGATACTCCCCTGGGGTCTGCATGTCAGGTGGTCCCTTATCAGGTGAAGGAAGAGGGGGGTTTCTCATTCTTTCCTTAGCTTGCAGGATATGACAACACTTTTCAGTCTATGATGCTTTGTCAGGTATATTTATAGATAATATTATCCAGCAGAAGCAAACAGGAGAATGCAGAGTCTGCCCTTCTCCTGATTGGAACATTAGGCTAATAGATGGTAAAATAACAAGATGTCAGTAATCTAATGAGAGTTGGGAAAAAGTTGGCCAAAAATTGGGCACCTGAGTGGCTCCGTCAGTTCGGTGTCCGCCTTCGGCTTGGGTCATGATCTCAGGGTCATGGGATTGAGGCCTGCCTTGGGCTCCCTGCTTAGCTGGGAGTATGCTTCTCCCTTTTACTCTCCCTCTGTGTTCTTTCTCTCTCAAATAAATAAATAAAATCTTTCAAAAAAGTTAAAAAGGTGGCCAAAAATTTTGAAAGTTATGAAGACTTAACATTTGATGTATGGATTTAGGTTCACCATCATAACAATGGATCTTGGCCTAAGAACTGTGCTGAGATACTGCATAAAGTAGTGAAGTGTACATTTGACTATAAGTACATACACAAATGTTTGGAATATATATTCACAGATCTGTTTATTTGTGGGTGAGGTGCACAATTGAAAGGGATTTGGAGGTCATTGGCTTAGAATACAAAGTTTAGTACCAAACTGGGAAATAATAGAAGTTTGCTGACTTAAAGCTTAAGTTGTATTTATTTAATTATTTTCTTATTTAAAAAGATTTATTTATTTATTTTAGAGAAGTGGGGAGGGGCAGAGGAAGAGGAGGAGAGAGCCTCGAGCTCTGGAGCCTGACACAGTGTTTGATCCCATGACCCCAAGATCATGACCTAAGCCAAAACCAAAAGTTGGATGTTGACTGACTGTACCGCTGAGGCACCGTGAAGCTTATCTTTTATTCATTTATTTTTTATTTTTTATTATTATTTTCTGATGTTTCTTTCTTTTCTTTTTTTTCTTAAGATTTTATTTATTTATTTGACTGAGAGAGAGAGAGCACACAAGCAGAGGGAGCAGCAGGCAGAGAGAGAGGGAGAAGCAGGCTCCTTGCTGAGTAGGAAGCTTGGTGCGGGGCTTGATCCCAGGACCCTGAGATAATGACCTGAGGTGAAGGCAGCCGATGAATTGACTGAGCTACCCAGGTGCCCTGAAGCTTACCTTTTATACTATGGTTTTTATGTATGATGTATTTATCTTTTTGTAGTAAGTAGAAAAATTATTTCTTTATTTTTCTGACATAAATGTCTGTTATTTTGTGCTGTCTCTATATTGTGTTACCATATTTGCTGATTCCCAAGAAAAGAAGGTATCTCCTTTCAGAGAATTAATACTGGATTAATAATTAATTAAAGCTGGATTCTCTTGGGAGGAAAACTGTTCTGTTTTTACGGATGGGCATGTTCTGCCATGGAAAGTTTAAGGTGTCTTACCTATGGTATCACAGATGAAAATGTGGTCCTAAAATTTGGCTTAGTGGTTGTTCATTTAAGACTTATTCATTCCAGATAAAAAAATCAGAATGTGGTGTCTGGGTGATTCAGTTGGTTAAGCTACTGCCTTCGGTTCTGCTTGGTGGGGAGTCTGCTTCTCCCTCTGACCCTACCCTTCTTGTGTTCTCTCTCTTTCATTCTCTCTCTCTTAGATAAATAAAGAAAATCTTTAAAAAAATCAGAATGGACATAAATCTTGATTATCTTACAGCATTTATGGAACTCATTTTAAAAAAATAGTTTTAAAATTTTATTTGTTTACTTGTTTATTAGAGAGAGAGAATGCGCTCAAGAGATGGGAACATGAGCGGGGTTGGTGAGGGGCACAGGGAGAAGCAGACTCTCTGCTGAGCAGGGAGCCTGATGTGGGGTTTGATTCCAGGACTCTGGGTGCCACCCAGGCGCCCCTGTGAAACTCATTCTTGAGTACCTACTGACTTTGTCAAAGAAGTTATAAGAAGTACGTGTGATGCTCTGCCTACTTGTGGTCTCCCTCTCTCTGTCAAAAACATAAATAAAAAAAAAAAAAAAAAAAAAAATCTTAAAAAGAAGTACGTGTGATGTTTAAACATTCCTCTGGTTACTTAAAAGTGTGTCATGGCACCTGTTTGGTTCTGAGTTTTTTTAACTTTTTGTTTCCTTTCTAGTTGGAGGAGAGCAAATAAGTGCTATTGGACGGGGCATCTGTGTGTTGCTGGGTATTTCTCTGGAAGATACACAGAAGGAAGTGGAACACATGTAAGAGGCACATTTTGAAGTCATTGCTATCTGAATGGGATGTGTAATAGTTCTATTTCTATATTTCTGTCTACCTGCCTATGTACTGACCTTTCTAAATTATATACATACATACACTGGAACTTTTTAAAAAAATTTTATTCATTTATTTGATAGAGATCACAAGTAGGCAGAGAGGCAGGCAGAGGGAGAGAGGGAAGCAGGTAGGCTCCCTGCTGAGCAGGGAGCCTGATGTGGGGCTTGAGGGGCACAATCCCAGGATCGTGAGACCATGACCTGAGCTGAAGGCGGAGGCTTAACCCACTGAGCTACCCAGGTGCTCCATATACACTGGAACTTTGATAGTATTTTATTCCTATGAAGTGAGCTTCTGTTATCTGTGTCCCATTGATGTAATAGGGTTATCTCCGTGTTTCAGATGAGGAGACTGAGGAAGACTAATTTGTCAGGTGACACCCCCTAAGTTAGTAACATAGCTGGAACCCTGCGGCCTTGGTCCCTATCTGTTCCTTTATCTCGAACCATTCTCTTAATGCAGAACTGAACTTTTCTTATGAATGATTTCTCTTCCCAGTTTGAGCAGTATGATCTGGGCACCATTTATGCATTTAAAAAATGCTCAGTTGTCCATTGTACGCATAGCATCTGGAGCTCAGACAGTTAAATTACTTGCCTAAGATCATGAATGCCTATGTAGCAAAAAGCTTGAATTCACGTTAGATTCTAGGCTCCCTGACTTGAAAGCTGGTGCTGTTTTTACTGGGATGGGGGAGTTTGTCATTGCTATTTCCTGACTGGCTCTCTAAGTACAGGCCGCCTCCCCCATCCCCATGTTTGCCCTCCCACCCCCGGCACCTCATGGCACATTTGCTTCAGATGTATGTAGATCTGTTTATTCTGCCTGTTGGTGCCCATACCTGGGTATAATTCCACCCATGGTCCCTTCGTATTAGATTGGAATCAGACTTGGAACTTAATTCCCGCTAAGGACTAAATGTTCCCTGGTCTTCTTCCTTGCCAAAGTGGCTGCTCTTTGTCATCCACATTTGTAAGAAAGGCCCTCCTGGGGCACCTGGGTGGCTCAGTGGGTTAAGCCTCTGCCTTCAGCTCAGGTCATGATCTCAGGGTCCTGGGATCGAGCCCCACATCGGGCTCTCTGCTCAGTGGGGAGCCTGCTTCCTCCTCTCTCTCTGCCTGCCTCTCTGCTTACTCGTGATCTCTCTCTGTCAAATAAATAAATCTTTAAAAAAAAAAAAAAGGCCCTCCTGGGGCTCAGGAGGTGTGTAACACAGTTGTCAGGGAAGCTATTGCCAGGACTTTTTGCATATATGCAGTAACCTTGAGTTTTCTCCAGGGTGTTTGCCCAACAGTTCATTTTGAGTAGCTCAAAGAAAGGGTGTAAAGATGGGGTATTGTTTATTCCAGCATAAAGATTGAATTCTTCCGTAAATTAGAATTGGACCCATGTCTTGGCACTTCCACCAACCTGAAGGAGCAGTGAGTGAGTGGTTGTTCTTAGCTCTGGTTCCCATGGGTAGCTGCTGGGGGGACTGGCCAAAAAAAAAAAAAAAAAAAAAAGGAATCTCAAAACAGTCCTGTGATGTAGGGTCTGTTACTATCTCATGTTATAGGTGAGGAAACTGAGGTAACTTTCCCAAGGCCCAAATAACTTTCTCCTTATGTCTTTACATATATGTATTATGTATAATTATTATGTCAGCATTATGTCCTTATTCGACAGGATGCTGGTGACACTTTGGAAGTATGGAGTGCATTGGCGGGGGGGGCTTAACGATTCTTCAGGTAGCTCTCCCCACTGTTTTCCTCATAGGGTCAGAAAGATTTTGAACCTGCGCGTGTTTGAGGATGAGAGCGGGAAACACTGGTCAAAGAGTGTGATGGACAAACAGTACGAGGTGCTCTGCATCAGCCAGTTCACCCTCCAGTGCGTCCTTAAGGGCAACAAGCCTGACTTTCATCTGGCAATGCCCACAGAGCAGGCAGAGAGCTTCTACAACAGCTTCCTGGAGCAGCTGCGGAAGACATACAGGCCGGAGTTCATCAAAGGTAGGCAAGAGGGTGACCCAGCCCAAGAGGAGGGTCTCTGGGACATGTCCAGAAGGGGGAAAAGGAATCTGCAATTACAGTATCTCCTTGTCCATAAAGTTTGTTGTTTGTGCTTATTATTTCCTTGAAACAACAGAGTGGCTGCTTTCTTCTGCTGTGGTCAGAGTCGGAGTCCTCTAAAGGCCCCTGGTACTGTTTATCCTTCTTCATTCTTCTGTTCACGTGTGAAATGTTTAGCAACCCAGAAGTGTGTTTGATACAGCAGTGTTTCATTTTGCTTGCTTATCATGTCTGACAGAGAATACAGGGTAAGCCACAAATGTGAGCCATGTGTCATTTTTAATTTCTTATAGCCATATTAAAAAAAAGTAAAAAGAAATAGGTGAAATTAATTTAATTTAATTTAATTTTTTTAAAGATTATTTATTTATTTATTTGACAGAGAGAGAGATCACGAGTAGGCAGAGAGGCAGGCAGAGAGAGAGAGAGAGGGAAGCAGGCTTCCCGCTGAGCAGAGAGCCCGATGCGGGACTCGATCCTAGGACCCTGAGATCATGACCTGAGCTGAAGGCAGCGGCTTAACCCACTGAGCCACCCAGGTGCCCCCGTGAAATTAATCTTATTTTATTTATTTATTTATTTATTTTTTTAAAGATTTTATTTATTTATTTGACAGAGACAGAGATCACAAGTAGACAGAGAGGCAGGCAGAGAGAGGAGGAAGCAGGCTCCCTGCGGAGCAGAGAGCCCCATGCGGGGCTCGATCCCAGGACCCTGAGATCATGACCCGAGCTGAAGGCAGCGGCTTAATCCACTGAGCCACCCAGGCGCCCCGTGAAATTAATTTTAAAAGCACATTTTATTTAACCCAAATATATCCACAATAATATGATTTCACCTCACAATCAATATAAAAAGTTGAGATAATTTTTATTCCTTTTTGGTGTGAAGGTTTTCTAAATCTTGGTGTATAATTTATACATACAGCCCATCTCAGTTTGGACCAGGTACACTTCACGTACCTAATACCCTTGTGTGCTTAATGGTTGTCATTATTGGACAGTGAAGGTGTAGGTCTTTGCTTAACTGCTTATTGGTGGGAAAATCAACCTGATTTGACTGAGGCTTAGTCTAGAAAAATGCCTTGGAATAGTGGGCCTGGTTTATGAGAGAATTGTAAATCTGAACTTAATGAGTCTGTTTAAGGGGGCATTCATATTCTGTTTTCATGTTTCAGGGGGGCAGATTGCATTTAATGCCATCATGTTTTGCCTTTTATTTCAAAGCTGTTAGAATGTTTAGCCTCCTTTGGTAATACATCTCAATGTGAGACTTTTCTTAGTAGAATGTCTCAGTATCTAACTGTAGTTTCTTTTGCTGCCATCATATCTTTTTGTAGAGTCTAAGAGTTGTTAATAGTTAACTCTGTATTATCTCCTATACTTTGACTTTCTCTGGAAGAAACAAAGCTTGGTCCCTTATTTATTGGATCTATTTTAGAAGTTACTGCCTGATTTTGGATTAGAAGTTACTGCCTGATTTTGAAGCTCTGTAGCAAAGCCCCACATTGAGGGTTGTCAGCTTAATAGATTCACTTTTTTAGAAGAGTGATATTTCTATCTCTCTTCAATATTTTTTCTTCTCTCAATTCTCCTCTTAGCTGTGTGAAGTGTCCCTTTGCCATGATCAGGATACCCCTGCCTTAAATCAAATCCCACTCTCTCCTTGGGTCCTGGTGGAGTAGAATGTATTTGCCTCTTCTGGAAATAATCCAAGTTTAGAGCTCCATTCATAATTCTGGTCATGGATGTGTCCAGTACTTTTTCCCACCCTGTGTCCACCAGGATTCTTTGGCATGGCTTTGTTGCAAAAATGTTTCTTCCCCGCTAATTAGTAATTAAGTCAGGTCCTCTGAATAATTATTTCTCTTTGCTAAGCTGAAGATTAAATGCTGTCATCATTGTCTTTTGTGCTTGGTAATAGTAGAATCATCCCATTTCTGAATAATCTCAGACATATTTTAGAAGGGCCTTGAAAGCATGAGCACAAGGAATATTATAAAAGTGTAAATAAAGGCACTTTAAATGGGAGAACACTAGTGGTTGTTAAAGAATGCTGAAGTGAAAACAAAACAGCTTTCATCTGAGTCCTTAAAGAGGAGTGTTTTGTGTTCCTTTTACTTTTTGAAGTGGTGTGTATTTTATCCAGATAATTCTCTGAAGTACCTGAAGCAATGTACTATAAACACTACAGTTTTATAATGGACCACAGCTTAAGTTCATGGGGATATGATACATCTGATCATTTTGATAAAAATTGACATGATTTATGCAAAGAGTTTTAATCACAATTTATTTCCAAATCCTTTGGACTTTGAGAAACACTTCAGTGGAACAACAGTGCCTCTCTTCCTCTTTCAGCTTTTTATCTCTTTTATGGTCTTTTGTAGAACAGGAAGCAGAGAGCATGTTTTGCAGGCTTGCTGTGTTTTGCTTAATTTTAGGTTTTTGGTTTCCACTCCAGTTTGGAATGCCCTCTGAGTGGAAAGGATGAGGGAACACAAACCAACTGCTAATAAATACGTTTTCTTTATTTTAGGGTTCTTGGGGCCACTTTGGCAGTTTCAAGACTTAAAGTAGTTTAATTTCCTTTTTGAAAAAAAATTAAGAAAAATTTTTTTCTAGTTTTATAGTGCAATTGACATGGAATACCCTATTAGTTTTAGCTGTACAGCATGATAATTTGATACATTGGTATATTGTGAAATGATCACAATGCTAAGTTCAGTTAGTTCCTTAACTCACATAGTAACAGTTTATTTTTCTTGTGATGAGAACTTTTAAGATCTCCTCTCCCAGAAACTTTCAAATATGATACAATATTGTTAACTTTGGTCACTCTGGCATACCATATCCCAGAATTTATTTATCTTATAACTGGAGGTTTGAACCTTTTGGCCACCTTTACCATTTCACCCACCTTCTACCCCCTGCCTCTGGCAACCACCAACCTGTGCTCTGAATCAATGAGATAGGTTTTTTAGATTCTGCATGTATGGGAGATTGTGTAGTATTTGTCTTTCTCGGTCTGACTGAAAGCCCGTAAGGTCCACCCATGTCCTTGAAAATGGCAAGGACATCCTCCTCCTCCTCCTCTTCCTCCTCCTCCTCCTCCTTCTTTATTTTTAATGGCTGAATAGTATTCTGTTGTGTCTATATACCACGTTGTCTTTATGCTTTCATCTATCAGTGGACACTTAGATTGCTTCCATGTCTTGGCTATTGACTTTAATTAGACTTTGCATTTATTTTCACTCCTTTGCTCTTTTTTTTTTAAATATTTTATTTATTTATTTGACAGAGAGAGAGAGATTACAAGTAAGCCTAGCAGCAGGCAGAGAGAGGGGGTGAAGCAGGCTCCCTGCTGAGCAGAGAGCCCAATGTGGGGCTTTTGATCCCAGAACCCTGAGATCATGACCTGAGCTGAAGGCAGAGGCTTAACCCACTGAGCCACCCAGGTGCCCCACTCCTTTCCTCTTTAGTGACTGGAACTTTATTTTATTTATTTATTTATTTTTAAA
The DNA here is from genome assembly GCF_922984935.1 of Meles meles. NCBI lineage: Eukaryota > Metazoa > Chordata > Mammalia > Carnivora > Mustelidae > Meles > Meles meles. The sequence goes on along the minus strand of NC_060081.1, from coordinate 39,686,185 downwards.
GATTTTATTTATTTATTTGACAGATAGAGATCACAAGTAGGGAGAGAGGCAGGCAGAAAGAAAGAGAGGAGGAAGCAGGCTCCCTGCCAAGCAGAGAGCCCGATGCAGGGCTCGATCCCAGGACATTGGGATCATGACCTGAGCGAAAGGCAGAGGCTTTAACCCACTGAGCCACCCAGGCACCCTGGAACTTTATTTTAAATTTATATTTATTTTATTTCTCTTAACTTGTTAAAGATTGAATATCAGGAAGACTGTCCCCTTTATTCCCTGTCTCTATTCCCTCGCCGCCCCACCTTTCATGCTTTTCCTCACTAGCTGCAGCTCTTTCCCTTAGGCCCAGCCCACCTCAACTGTCTAGTGAACTAGACCTTATTGCTTTATGACTGAAGCATGTGGAGGTATGATGAGTTCAGGGTCAGCTTGGGCTGGATTCCCTCTGTCATCACTGTTGTGACTGTCTCTTTGGGATTCTCTGAGTCCTGCTTTCCCCTGTGTGTTTCAGCCTTGTCCTCAGGCAGGCCTTCTGCAGGGTGGTCATGATGGTTACAGTCTTCACAGTTCACCATCCCAGGAAGGAGAGTAAGTCTTTGTCTCTGCATTTCAAGCAGAAGTCCTGAAGGTCACTTTGATTGGGCCAGCTTAGGTCCCATGGCCACCCTTTTTTTTTTTTTTTTAAGATTTTATTTATTTATTTGACAGAGAGAGATCACAAGTAGATAGAGAGGCAGGCAGAGAGAGAGAGAGAGGGAAGCAGGCTCCTTGCTGAGCAGAGAGCCCGATGTGGGACTTGATCCCAGGACCCTGAGATCATGACCTGAGCCGAAGGCAGCGGCTTAACCCACTGAGCCACCCAGGCGCCCCCATGGCCACCCTTAAACCAATATGGGATGGACCGCGTGACTCAGTTTAGGTCATGTGTTTCGTAGAGTATGGAGTTGACCTCCTGGGGACCACCTGGAGCCACAGTGGAAGTCTGAGGCTGTTGGGAAGGGGGATGGGAGAAATGCCTTCTGGAAGGGCTATCTGAAAGTACCACTTGTGTGTCCTTGACTTGCTCTGACTGCCTTTCTAGTAGTGGGGATGATGAGGGGACTGTCATGATGTGTGTGCAGTTAAGGTGGGTATCCCTTTTCTGGTTACCTGGGAGGGAGGAGCAAGTGCATAATGCCCCCAAATGGTTCTTTGAGGCCTTTTCTGCCCCAGTTGGCCTTGAGTTGGTACTTGAAGCCAAGTTGACCCAGCACACTCTCATGACCAGAATTCTCAGCACCCTTGACCTGTTTGGGTGTAGTCTGTTTGGAACTCTCGGGCTTTGCTTCTGCCATGGCACCCCTCCCCACTCTGGTACAGTGACCCTTGGCCTTGTGAGAGTATCTCCTCTTCTCAAGAACTTGCCTACCTTGTCTTATGCTCCTGTTCACTATTGCTGCATAAAATATTATCCCAAAACTCAGTGGCTTAAAAATAACCCTTCTGTCTTCCTCAGTTTTGTGGGTCAGGAATCTAAGAGGGGCTTGGCTGAGTGCTTGTCTCTGAGCGCTATGGTGTTGGCTGGAGCTGGAGGATCTACTTCTATGATGGCCTGTGCATATCTCGCTCCTCCCCTCTTTCCCATCTTATCTTATTCCCTAGGGTCTCTCGCCATCACTTGGTCTTCTTATAGTCTAGCGGTCTGAGGGTAATCTGATTTCTGACATTGTGGCTGGCTTCTCCCACAGTGAGAAGTCCAAGACCAGGTGTTTCAAGAGACAGGAAATGAGAGTGCCATCCCCTTGAGGCCAGACCTGAAAGGGGGTATAGCATCACTTCTGCCATATGCTATTGGACAGAGCAGTCACACAGCTCACCCAGCTTCCGTGGGAGGGATGTAGACCAACTTTACAGTGGAAGGGATGTCAGAGTTTGTGGCCATCTTTTACCCTGCGTAGCGTGTAACAATGGTGCTCTCAAAGGGTTTTTCCTGTTCTCTGGCTCTTTTTCCGATAATTGATTTAGGGAGAAAAACCCAGTGTGTATATTCAGTTTTTGCCCTCTACTGCAGAATGAACCAGAGGCTAAGGGTGCTTTATTGGACACCCAGACTGAGTGGGCCCAGGAAACCAGGTCCAGATGTGGTCCTCGGCAGCCCATTGGGAATCTCCATCCTTCAGAAAGAGCACGGAAAGTATTATTTAGTGGGAGGCATTACATGCTGTCAAAATTGAGTATTAAACATGCATTGCTTTTATAGTTAGGAAAAAGTAAATGTTATACCAAAATGAAATAGTTGAGAGAGAGAGATCTCTGCTCTCCAGCTTCTTGTTCCAACACTGAGCCATTTGTAATGGGCCCAGGGAAGCAATCACCTGTTGGCTTTGTTGAGCAAATCAGAAGCTGCCATGATATTAAAAAGAGCTACCTGTGTATTCCCTGTGGGCTCTGATCTCTTGTGGGCGGCAAAGAGCTAGACCAATGTGGAAAGACATTTCAGGAGAGCAGCAGCTCTCTGATTGCCTCAGCTCTGTTCACTCCATGGGACATCCATTACTTCCAGGGCTCCTACAGGTTTGTTCACAAGAGAAGGCGCTGGGAGGAGGAAGCCCACATCCAGTATTTGCTTTGTGGTTAGTGTTTAATTTTTATGGATTTGTTTAATATTCTACTCTTTTTACTACATAAAGCATGTTAGCAGCCTGAGTGAGCTTTCGGTGGAAGCCTTTTATATAGTTAAGCAAGGGTGTGATGCCAGAGGCATTATTGTTAATGTAAATTTTGGAAATCACAGCGTGAGATCACATCTTCATTGTTGATAAATGGCAAGGCTGGTGGACTGTGTTATAGGCCGATGGCTCTCATGAAATCTGATGCAGATGTGTGACTGATCTTGGCCAAAAAAGTTAGTTTTCTGTCACTGCTTCCTTTCCATTCATTCTCTTCAGTGATCTGCTTATCAGCTTCCTTTATTTCTGCCTGTCTCTTCAGGTCTTAGACTTATACTAACTATATCATCTCTGTGACTAGTTTACCTTCGTTTAGCTCAAATTGCAAACTATATCTATTTTTGTTTTTGTTTCTTTTATTATTTTTTTATTTTTATTTTTTATTTTTTAATTTTTTATTAATATATAATGTATTATTTGTTTCAGGGATACAGGTCTGTGATTCATCAGTCTTACACCACTCATAGTGCTAACCGTGTTTTTGTTTCTTTTAAAAGATTTTATTTTTAAGTAATCTCTGCCCAACTTGGGGCTTGGACCTATATCCCTAGTATGAAGAGTCACATGCCCCATTGGCTAAGCCAGCCAGGCTCGCTCCCCAATCCATTTTTGTGTTTAGATCCTAGCTTTTTGTGATTCCTTGATTTGCTTTGTTGATTTGCCAAGGTGAACAATAGCATACATTTTGCCAGTTCTCCTTTCCCCACCTAACTGTCTGGAGCCACATTATGCATAGTGTCACAGATGTCGTCACCAGTATCCTGTGTTAATGGCAGAGCACCTTACGCATCACACCGTAGATGCCCAGTTATTTTGTGTGATGAGTGCCCCTGGGCCCAGGGAGATGAGGACATGCTCATTTTGGTGGCTTTACTATTTCATCCATTTGCTTCCTCCCTGCCTCTTTCTCCCTCCTGTCTTTATTGTCCTTTGAACCCTTTTATTTCATTTTCTGAGTCCCTTCATACTTCTGCTTGTGAATTGTGGGATCAACCTCTTTTTCTTGCCCACTAGAGTCTGTCATTGCAGCTCAGTTGGAAGACATAAAGGCCATTTTTAAAAAAGAAGATGCAGGGGCACCTGGGTGGCTCAGTGGGTTAAAGCCTCTGCCTTCGGCTCAGGTCATGATCCCAGGGTCCTGGGATCGAGCCCCATGTCAGGCTCTCTGCTCAGCAGGGAGCCTGCTTCCCCTCCTCTCTCTGTGCCTGCCTCTCTGCCTACTTGTGATCTCTCTCTGTCAAATAAATAAATAAAATCTTTAAAAAAAAAAAAAAGGAAGGTGCAGGTATAGATGTGAAGAAACTCACTGTTGTCATAATCTGAGGACATGAAATAACCCAGGATGAAAGGAAGAGTCTGAATTTCTCAGTGGAAGTAGGGCAAATTTAAAATCATATTGTTTTGGGGTTTGCAAATTCAGAAATGTTGATAAATTATTTGGCTCTCTATATTTTCTTCAAACAAAGGGTGTATTAAATAATAGGGTACATGGCATTGTGTCTCAATTGCTTTTTCTTTCTTTGGTGTGCTCTTAGGGGATCCTCCATTTTACTAATTTTTTCTTTGACCAGGTCCAGTTTGGAGTTTAGCCTGTCATTTGAGTTTTAAGTCAGTAGCTTATTTTTTATTCTCAGTATTTATTCTTTCTAAAATTAACTTATTTTTTATTGTGGTAAAATAAACACTTTTTAAATGTAACATAAAATAAACCATTTTAAAGTATAGAGTTTAGTAATCATGTACTCACAGTGTTGTCTAACCATCACCACTGTCTAGTTTCAAAGCATTTTCATTACCCTGAAAGGAAACCCTATGCCCATTAAGCAGCTGCTTTCCCTTCTCCCCTACCCTTAGCTCTGGTAATCTGCTTTTGGTCTCTATGGATTTGCTTCATCTGGATATTTCATATAAGTGGAACCATACCATCAATATGCAGCCTTTTGTGTCTAGCTTCTTTGACTTAGCACAATGTATTCAGGGTTCATCTTTTGAACATACATTGTGCATACATACATACATTGTAGCATATCATCAGTACTTCAGTCCCGTATATGAAAAATATCCCATTGCGTGAATATGTCACATTCTGGTTTTCTATGCATTCATTGATGGACGCTTGACTTGTTCCTAACCTTTCAGCTATTGTGCATAGGGCTGCCCTAAACACGTGTGGACAAGTTTTTGTTTGAGCACCTGTTTTCATTTCTTTTGATTATATACTCAGGAGTGGAATTGCTGGATCTTATGTTAATTCCGTTTAACTTATTGAGGCACACCAAATTCTTTTCCACAGTGACTTTTTATAGTCCCACTGGCAGTGAGGGTTCTGGTTTCTCTGCATCCTGCCACAGTTGTTATTCCCGTTTTAGTTTTTATTTATTTTTTGATTATAGCCATCTTAGCGGGTGTGAAGTGGTATAGCATGATGGTTTTGCTTTGTAATTTTCCTAATGGCTAATGATATTGAGCATCTTTTCCTGTACTTGTTGGCCATTTGTATATCTTCTCTGGAGAAATGGCTATTGAAGTTCTTCACTGATATTATTTTATTTTTATTTTTAATTTTTTAAAAAAGATCTTATTGATTTATTTGTCAAAGAGACAGAGAGCACAAGCAGGGGGAGTGGCGGGCAGAAGGAGAAGCAGGCTCCCCGCTGAGCAAAGAGCCCAAGGACCCTGGGATCATTACCTGAGCCAAAGGCAGACACTTAACCCACTGAGGCATCTCATCTCCACTCATTTTACTTATTTATTTTTTTTTAAGAGATTTTATTTATTGACAGAGATCACAGGTAGACAGAGAGGCAGGCAGAGAGAGAGGAAAGGAAGCAGGCTCTCACTGAGCAGAGAGCCCGATGAGGGGCTTGATCCCAGGACCCTGAGATCATGACCTGAGCCTAAGGCAGAGGCTTTAACCCACTGAGCCACCCAGGCGCCCCCAACATCTCCACTCATTTTAAAATTGAATTGTTTGAGGGGCACCTGGGTGGCTCAGTCACTTAAGCACCTAGCTGTTGATCTCAGCTCAGGTCTTGATCTCAGGGTTGTGATGTGAGTTCAAGCCTTGAGTTGGGGCTCACAATTAAAATTGAATTGTTTTTTGTCTTCTCGTTATTGAATTGTAAGTAATTTATAAATTCCAGATACCAGATCCTTATTGTATGATGATATATATTATATGATTATATGATTTACACATATTTTCTCCCATTCTGTGGGTTGTCCTTTCACTTTCTTGATAGTGTCCTTTGATGCACAACAGTTTAAAAATTCTTTTTTTTCTTTTCTTTTTCTTTTTTTTTTTTGGCTCACCATGGAGCTTGAAATCATGATGCAGAGGTCAAGAGTCTCATCTCCCCTGAGTCACCAGGCACCCCTGAAATTTTTTTTTATTGAAGTGTAGTTGACGTACAATATTATATTAGTTTCAGCTGTGCAACATAGCGATTTGACATTTATGTATATTATAAATGCTCACCTTGATTAAGTGTTTCTACCATCTGTCCACATGTAAAATTATAGCAGTATTATACACTACCCTGTGCTTCACTTTATATCCCTGTGACTTATTCATTTTATAACTGACAGTTTGTACCTCTAATCCCCTTCACCTATTTCACCCATCCCTCACCCCTAAAAGTTTTTAATTTGATAAAGTCCAATTTTATTCTTTTTTACTTCTGTGTTTTTGGTTTTATATATAAGAAACCATTACCAAAGTCCATTGTCATGAATTTTAACCTTATGGTTTCTTTTTTTCTTTTTTTTAACCTTATGATTTCTTCTCAGAGCTTTACAGTTTTAACCCACACAGTTAGTTCTTTGATACCTTTTGAGTTAATTTTTGTATATGGTGTGAGGTAAGGCTCTAACCTCATTCTTTTGCATGTGAATATCCAGCCGTTCCATCATCATTTGTTGAAAAAACTATTTTTCCCCACTGAATGGTCTTTGTACTTTTATTGACTATATATGTATGGGTTTATTTATGAACTATCCGTTCTGTTTCTTTGTTCTGTATGCCTGTCCTTATGCCAGTGCACACACTGTTTTGATTACCATAGCTTTGTGTAGTAGCTTTCGAAATTGAAAATTGTAAGTCTTCCAGTTTTGTTGTAATTAATTTTTGGATAGGTAATATGATCAGATAGTTCATACGTCCAAATGATATGAAAAGGTCTGCCTTGGGAAATTGTTGTCTACTGTTTCCCTTACTGTCTGTAGGTAATCACTTTTAATTAAATTTTTCTGTCTTTCTAGTGTTTCTTCATGGACATGTGAGCAAATATAAATATATATGTCTCTTTTTATACAATGGTAGCATCTTTAACAAATTATTTTAAAAAAGATTTCACAGTGTGTTCTAGAGATTCTTTCCTTAATAGTTCTTAGAGAACTTCCTCACACCTTTTGGAACAGCTGTGCAGTGTTCTGTGGTGGGAACAGAGCCTAGCTTACTTAATCTATTTTAAATCTTATTTAATCATGTGGAGCATGGAGGCATGACCCTGAGATCATGACCTGAACCAGAACTAAGAGTTGGATGCTCAACGGACTGAGCCATCCAGGCACCCTTGCCTTTTTTTTTTTTTTTTTTTTTTTTTTTAAAGTACACTCCATGCCCAGCGTAGAACCCAACACAGGGCTTGAACTCACAACCCTAAGATCAAGACCTGAGCTGGGATCAAGAGTCAGATGCTTAACTGACTGAGCCACTCAGGTGGCCCAAGGACAGACATTTCTGATACTAATTTTTTGAAGTGTCTTCTGGATTTTGAATCATAGTTTCTTAGGATTTCTATGACACTTCTTACTCCAAAGCTACAAAGAAATCTGGATATTCCCCTCCTAGTTGTTTTATGCTTTCACTTTTTGATTTTGAAATCCTAGATCCATTTGGAGTTTATCTTGTACAGTATAAAACATAGATCCAAAATTTATCTTTCTCAGGTGGTTATGAGATGGTTTCCCAAAACATTTATTTAAAAAACCCTCTTTAGGGGCACCTGGGTGGCTCAGTGGGTTAAAGCCTCTGCCTTCAGCTCGGGTCAAGATCCCAGAGTCCTGGAATCGAGCCCCACATCGGGCTCTCTGCTCAGTGGGGAGCCTGCTTCCTCCTCTCTCTCTGTCTGCCTCTGTCTACCTGTGATCTCTGTCTGTCAAATAAGTAAAATCTTAAAAAAAAAAAAAAAAAAACAAGCCATCTTTACCTCCACTAATCTGAGATTCTGACTTTATCCCATATTAAATTCCTGTATGTGTTCATGAATTGTTAAGTTTTGTTTCTATTCTGTTTTTGTTTTCTTTTAGTCTATATGATGAAGACACACTTTCAGTTATTGAAGATTTTGCTATGCCTTCTATAGGGTAAGGGGAGTCTCACCCACTTTGCTATGCTTTCTATAGGGTAAGAGGAGTCTTACCCACATTGCTCTTTGGAGGTTTCCTGCCTATTCTTGATTGTTTTTCTATATGAACTTTTAAATCAGCTTGTCTAGCTCCAGAAAATAATCTGTGTTATTTTTATTTGAATCACACTTATCATATAAATTCATTAATCCTGTGGTGGATGATGATAATTACCCTCTAGCATATTTTGACTGTTTTGTGGCCATGGGGACTCCCTGCTCAGGGGAGGGTAAGAGTTTACAGGCTTAGTCCTTCAGTCTACCTTTGAGCCTCTCTGAGACTACTTCTGCCTTATGTCTTTTCTTCCTAGAGGCTCTGAACTGGATAGAACCCTGCTGTGAAGGCACTCCAATCCCGAAGTGAAGATTTATTCCCTAGCTTGGGTCCCAAACTATGTCCAATCATATCACCTAGCCCAGCACAATGGAGGTTCTACAGTGAGGCTGAGTGATGATATTAATACACTCCTTTAATATAATACATAAGAAGCGCATAATAAAATGCCAACAACATGGAGATGCACTGAACTTGAATGTAAACCTTCTTCCATTCTTATAGTACCAGGGAAAACTCCTAGGTCAAGTTTAAATTCTGTATCATATTCAGGTATAAAGGAATTAAAGTTTAAAATCAAACCCATGGTCTGATGAGCTCAGAGGCCATTCTCCCTGGTTTCTTACTTTGCTACTCTTGGTGGAAGGGTATTACTGCCCAGTGGGGTCCAGGCTCTTTCAGCACAACTGCACCGCACCGCATAAGGCTCCATGTAGTCCTCTGGGGCCTCACACTGCATTGTCCTCACACAGGCTCCCTGGTGCCTCAATGAGGAGAACAGGGAGCCTTCCCTGTAGTTATCCCAAGCAGAATGAAGCCATGCCCAGGACCCCAGCAGAGACCAGAGATGTGCAAGCAAACCCTGATGGCCAGAGAAAACCTTGCCTTCAGCATCTCTGTTACATGAGGGGGCTGTGCCAGTTGCCCTGAATCTGACTTCAGAACTTCAGCTCAGATGAGAATTTAACCTCCCAGCAAGAGGTTAATTTTGGGCTATTTTCCCTGGCAACTCCTATTTACAGCTTTTAGTTTGGAATTGGGGTGACCCCCTTTGGTGGTAGTTGCCCTCACCTGGGAGTAGGCATTTTCATTTCCATGCTGGGCCACAGGACCTGTTCCCTAGTTCTCTGGCCATGGACTCCCTGGCCTGAGACATCTGCTGCCTGGAGGAGGTGTTTCTTTTGAGTGGATGGAACCATGGCAGAGACAAGCAGAGACCACTGATAAGGGGGACTTGAGCCTGAGGAGAAGCCATGAGATTCCAGGAGCTGACTTTCCGGTTCCTTTCATGATGCTGGATGTGGAATGGAACCTGGCAGTGGTTCTAATGTTGCCACCCAAGGCCTAATGTGGCTGACAGACCCTGTTGTGTGCCCTTTTCCCAACAACTGAATCCTTTCCCCAGCCAAGTCATTTAGGAAATGTCATTGCTGGAGCTGCTGGTCTTTGCTGATGGCTCCCAGAGCCCTTGCCTCTGCTTCATAGGTTCCCTTGAGCCAGATCAGCCTGCTGGGGAATCTGTGCCCTACTGGTGGTGTCCTGAATCGGCTGAGCCTTCTGGGGAGGGGGGCCTGGGGACATGGTACCCTCAGAGAAGCAGTTCTGTGCTGGTGGGCAGAGCTGCCATAGTTCCCATGGCCCACCAGGGTCCACTTCTCTGGGCTCCAGATGTGATGCAAGCCCATGGGTCTAGACCAAACTCCGTTAGCTGCGGTGGTCCTTTCCTTGCCACATGCTTATTTTGAGTCCTCCAGTTCCACACATTTGCTTGATTTCTTGGTTCCCAGCCTGTGTACCTGATATTGGGGCCTCCATCAATAACCCTCTTCCCTGCCTGCCCAGGCTCTGAGCAGCTTTAATGTAGAGCGAAGAGGAAGCCTGGGTAGTGAGGACTTTGCCTTAGTGACAGAGGGAGCTGCCTTTGGGGATGTGTTCAGGTGGCTGGCCTGAGGCTCAGGACTGGTCCCCAGAGGTAGGCCAAGTCCCAACCTGGTCATGGCCATGCAGGCTGCCTATGGAAGGTGCATGGGCTTGCTCCCAGCCAGGCCAAGAAGCCGTCAAACCTTCTGTTCTCCATTTTTCTTCAATAGCATGTTCTTTTCAGTGTGGTTTCCTTGCCTCCCCCACCCCCCCACCCCCCGCCATTTACCCATATTCTACTATGGATAGCGGTGGGAGTGACAGCAGTAACAGGGACCCAGATTTCCTGCACACTGACTGCGGGACTGTGGGCCCAGTGCCATGCCTGTACTAACAAGCAGCTTCCTTGTGGTGACTGTCCTGCTGTTGTCCTTGAACCAGCAGGGGCTCAGAGAGGCAGGGCGGGGCTTCTCAGGGAGTGGTGACCATTAGTCAGGTATTGTTCAGAAGGCAGGATGTCAGCCTTCACAGGCTAATGGGGTGCAGTGGTGGGGAGCTCGTAGAGGCCTTGGACCGTGGCTGCTGGAAACTAGGTCACAGCAGGTTTGGGGCTCCAGCTGGGAGTCTTCCAGCTGGAAACATGTGGCACAAATGTGCCTGACACGTGCTTCTCCAGCCCTGGACAGAACCTTGGGACTTAGAGTTAAGGGTGACTTGATTACATCATCATTAGAGCCCAGCTGTAGTTCTGCAGATATGTTTCTGTCTTTTAAGATTATTTTAAAAAATGTTTTTATTTCCTCTGGCCAGTATAATTTTTCATGGGACTTTACTCTTTGATCTGAACTGGAAAAAATGTTCCCATTTTAAGACCTCTTAAAACATGTCTTTGGATTTATTGTCTATACAAATGGAAATTCAGATAATAGTTCTGTTCATAACTGAAGAAAAACAGGAAAAGAAAATAAATTTTTTGCTACTTGAGTGATAAACACGGTAAAGCATATGCTGTATATCCTGGCAACAGAAATTCAAGGTCGGAAATAATTCCTTTCCTCCTGAGTCTGCCTTCAGCTTCCCTGAGGAGTGCAGCGGCTGAAATTTTATACTAATTGTAGCCATAATTTTAGCATGCAATTAAACACATGATTTCCTTCCCAGCTGATGTCTTTTTAGCTAGTCTGACATGGATAAAACAAAAGCCCTGTAGATTTACATGGCCACTTTAATTTGATAGGAATTGAAGAAAAGTCACCATTGTTTGAGCACTTTTGGCTGCATGGTAGAAATGAGATTAATCTTGCCTGTAAAAATGGCGAACAGCTTGGGTGCTTCTAATGGAGTTTCTAATGCTGCTCTCTGAGCATTGAAGGGAACCAGCCGTTGATATGTCCATTTTGCTAAGACCCTCCATGAGGTTAAGGATCACTGGACAGAGTGCTACCAGGGGGAGGAGGAGTCTGAGATGGACACTGTATGGTTGTGGCAACAGGAGCAGAGGTTCATGGATGTCGCCTTAGGCGGTAGTGGGTCTGGCATCTGAGGGAGCCCAGGACCTGAGAGCAGAGCTGCTCTCCAGGGAGGGAGCCAGAGAGGCCCCAGGCTGGCCTGCCCTGAGTTAGTGTGTCCATTTGGTGCTTTTCTTTTTCTTGGCTTCTCTCAGAGGGTCATTTGCTCTGTAAAGGATATTTTATGTGAAATTTGAGCTCCTCGCCCTGGGGAGTTTGGGAACTACCAAGGTAAGGAAACTAAATAGGTTTCTCTATTCAAGGACATCTTGAGAGTCTGTTACATGATTCTGTGCTTTGTGAGTCTCAGAAGGAGAGTTAAGCAAATGTGGTTTTCCAAAAGTATGTGACTGTGGCATTCTTTATTCAAGAAATACCTGGCAGGGCGCAGTTTGGGAAGCGTGGTTCTGGTTGTGTGGAGCCTCTTGAACATGACTTTTTATAACAATGAACATGAACAAGACTTGAGCATGACTTTTTATAACAATAAGAGCAAATGCTGATTGTGCACACACCATGTGTGAGCCGCGGTCCCAAACACTTGCTTGCACTGTCTCATTAAATTTTCCCCATGTTTTAGGTCCTCTTGTTAGCATCCCTGTGATACAGGCAAGAAACTGAGCCATTGGGAGGTTAAGAAGGTTGTCCAAAGCCTCAGAGCTTGTGAGGGCTGGGCCTGTCCTTCTCTTTCAGCCTGGGTCCTAGCTGTCCTTTAAAGCCCTGGACCTTGCGTTGCCTCATCCAAGAAGTCTTTCTGATTCACTCCCCATCCCCAAGAGGACTCGGACCCTTCTCTGGTCTCTAGAGCCAGAATCCCTTAAGGTCTCTGCCATACTGTGCAGTCACCATGATGTGCCCAGCTGTCCCCAACAGGGTTTATGAGTGCCAGGGCTGTCTGCACTTGGCAGCTGAGTCTTTGATCTCTAGCACCATGTTGGCACATAGTTGCTGTGAGTGAAAAACAGTGAGTGGTTTTCACATGTGGACTGGATCCCATATGCTCTCTTTGTTACTTATTGGTAGGTGGCAGCAGAAGAGTTCCTGGTGGTTCTGTTTGTGAGCATTTGTACTGTTTTAATTCTGGATCCAGTTCTTTTCTTACTTTGCATTTAAATTGATAAATTAAATAAATTTAATTGATAAAGTGTCAAGACCTGTGTGTTCCCTTGACTAAATGTCTGTATGTGTCATCAGCAGTGATTAGGCCCAGGGTTTAACAGAGGTACTCGGATGGATGGAGTCGTTTTTCTGATACTCCATCGAGTCATCTCTCAAGACATATTCTTGGCTTTCTTTATAAATGTAATTCAGCATTTGGGGATTGACCAGACACAACTGAGTGGGTTTGGGTGTTAAAACAGAAGGTTTGGAATAGGACACAGAGAAGAGTCTTTTCTGGGGCAGCCTCTGGCCATTTTGAAACGAATCCTAGAGAGCAGGATGGTTCCCACAGTGAGGGAGCAGGACCCTCCCTTTCCACCTATCCTTTTACTTTTATATTTAATTTATTTGAAAATTTTAATTATGAAACATACAGAAAATAGATACTAGTATGCTCACTAGTCACATTTGTCTGAGGTCTCTCTCTCAAATCTCATCATCCCCTGCCTTCTATTCAGTATGAATGTGGTTCTTGTCCTGTGTTTGGCTTTCTTGCTCATGTTTTTTTCATATATATTTACTATATATATATCTGTAAACAATATAACTCATTTTGGTTATTTAAAAGTATCATATGGGGCACCTGGATGGCTCAGTGGGTTAAGCCTCTGCCTTTGGATCAGGTCATGATCTCAGCGTCCTGGGATTGAGCCCCGCATCGAGCCCCATCAGGCTCTCTGCTCAGCAGGGAGACTACTTCCCCCTCTCTCTCTGCCTGCTGCTCTGCCTACTTGTGATCTCTCTCCCTATCAAATAAATAAATAAAATCTTTAAAGAAACCCAAACTTAAAAAAAAGTATCATATAAATGAATAAATGGTATTAAAATGATATGTCCTTGTTGCAAGTTACTTTAAAAAAAAAAAGATTTATTTTATTTAGAGGGAGAGAGAGAGCATGCGCACATGCACACATGCACCTAGGGGGAAGGGCAGAGGGAGAGGGAGAGAGAATCTCTAGCTGACTCACTGCTGTGTGGAGCCCAACATGGGGCTTGATCCCATGACCCTGAGATCATGACCTGAGCTGAAATCAAGAGTTGGACCCTTGACCAGCTGAGCCACCCAGGAACCCCAAAAGTGGCTTTTAATTTTTATTTATTTAAGATTCTATTTGTCTGACAGAGAGAGACATAGCGAGAGAGGGAACACAGGCAGAAGGAGTGGGAGAGGAAGAAGAGGACTTCTCGTCGAGCAGGGAGCCCGATCCAGGCCTTGATCCCAGGACCCTGGGATCATGACCTAAGCCAAAGGCAGATGCTTAACGACTGAGCCACCCAGTGGGTGCCAGGCACCCCAGCAAGTGGCTTTTTAAAGATCACATCACGTGTTTGAGATTTGCCCTGTTGACGCATGTAGCTGCCACATAGTATTCCACTGAGGAGTTAAAGTAGAGTTTATGCATTTATCCCCCCAGTGAGGGACAGATTGTGTCCACTTTTTCTGTAATAAATGCTGCCTGGGGGATGCCTGGGTGGCTCAGTCAGTAAAGCAGCTGCCTTTGGCTCAGGTCAGGGTCCTTTGGCCCAGGGTCCTGGGATCGAGTCCCACATTGGGCTCCTTACACGGCAGGGAGCCTGCTTCTCTCTCTCCCTCTTCCTGCCACTCTGCCTGTTTGTGCTCTCTCTCTCTCTCTGTCAAATAAATAAATAAAATCTTTAAATGCTGCTTGGATGAACACCCTCGAACACTCCTTTTGTGTAAGAATTTCTGAGTAGATCTCCCCCTTCCCCCAAGGTGGAATTCCGGAGTTGTAGAGCTTTTTCAAGCACCATCATGCCCTCTGAAGTGGCTAAACCAATTTACCTTCCGGCCATTTTATGGTCCTGTAAGCCCACATTTCCCCACCTGATGTTCCCAGATCTTTTCATTCTTGCCAAGTCCATAGGGCTTGCACCTCTGCTCTTTAATTTTGCATTTCCCTCTCTACTTCCACCTTTTCCCGTGTTTACTGGCTAGTCCTACTCTTCATGTTTCTGATTGCATTGATCTGGTGACTTTTTAGACAGGGTAACCTGGGGTCTCCATCTCTCATAACTGTTTGCGTTGCTCTTTCAGATGGCAAGTTTGGTGCCTACATGCAAGTCCACATTCAGAATGACGGACCTGTGACCATAGAATTGGAGTCCCCGGCTCCTGGCGCTGCTACCTCTGACCCAAAGCAGGTAAGCCTGGACTCTGTCGGGGTCTGTCCCTTGGTTTTTGGCTTCGATTGAGTCCCTGGAGCCGTTCTCTGTCTGAGGTGGAGAAAAGACTTCATTGTAGTGAACTAGTATCTGTGTTAATGCATCCCTTCCCAAGAATGCATCTGTTTACACTGCATCTCCTTGGTGCTGTGGTAGGCTGGACAGTACTTTTCCCTTAACCTCCTCCTGACTTTGGATTCCAGAGAAAATGTCCTTTGCCAGAGCCCCCTCTTTCCCCGCTGCGAGGTGCTTTGGCACCCACACGCCGCTGGGTGGCAGCAGAGTAATGGCACAACTCCACTTGAGCCCTGGCCTGTCCTCTGCATGGGATCAGAATGGTTACCTGGAGTGGGTTTTGTCCCAGCTGTGGGTACATGTGCCACCTGAGGTTTTCTGTAAATCCTTATTTTTCTAAAGCACTGTCTGACCTGGATTTGCTGCCAGCTCTCTAAGCTTTGAGAAAAAATTTTAATTAAAATAGAGAAAGGAAATCTATGATAGTTCTTGCAACCTGTATGGTTCTTACAGATGCTTAACACTTCTTGAGGCTTTAATTAATGTGCCCACTTAATAGCCTTCGAGACACATGGGAGCAGGCAGAGGAGTGAGACCAAAGGGACATTTCTGTTCTTCCTACTCCCCCACCCCACCCTCCCCTTCCTAGGATGCTATGAATTGGAATGATGCAGTAGGTGGGGGAAGTATTAGATAAATGTAAAACTGGATGATGTGTTCAAAGTTATAATGTTTCTTTCATTGATATTTATTGGATAAAACACTTTTGAGATACTGTTTTCACAAGAATAGAGTAGGAGAAGATAGCAGCCCATAGTCTGAATCATTATGGGCAACGCCTGAATAGTCCCCTGTCCAGCACAGGTGGCTGAAGACTCTGGTTGCTTCGTGTATCTGCCACTGGAGAACCTCTTATGAAGCTGTCATTGTGACAGCCAGTGGGATAGAGTACTAAGGCTCTACCAGCTTTATAAAAGAGTTGATGTGAATTATTTTTGTTTCTGCTTGCTTATAAATTCACATCTTAAATATGAAGGTCTGCATGTATGGCTGAAGTTGGTCTAAGACTTGTCATTAGTACAACCTGATACTGTCCAGAGGGGGAGAGCAGACTCTCCTCCTCTTTGGGTCTTTACTGTTGTCAACCAAGAAAACCTAATAGTTATGTAAAATCAGACTGATTTAGGTCAATTGGCAGTCTGCAGTTGATGGTCCTCTGCAATGCAGAAAGTTAAAATGAAACTCCTGCCACCCTACTTCTATACATTCCTTCTGTTTTCTTATTTCCTAAATTCGTGGGACTACTGTTTACCTTGTCAGCCAGGCCTAAATCTGGTGTCATCCTACTTTCATCTCAGCCTCTCCCAATACAGTTTACTATACGTTGATACTGCTCTAAGGTTTCTTTTTCTTTTTCTTTTTTTTAAAAAGATTTTATTTATTTGAGAGAGGGAGAGAGAATGAGAGAGGGTGAGCATGAGAGGGGGAAGGTCAGAGGGAGAAGCAGACCCCCAGCTGAGCAGGGAGCCCGATGTGGGACTCAGTTCTGGGACTCCAGGATCATGACCTGAGCTGAAGGCAGTCACTCAACCAACTGAGACACCGAGGCACCCAGGTTTCTTTTTTTTTTTAAATGTACTAAGTGATTTAATCTTTATCATAGGGTATGATGAGGAAATGGAGGCACCACGCTTAAGCAGTAGCTTAAGGTCGCATAGCTGCTAAGAAGCGGAACCAAGATGCAAACCCAGTTTTCAAAATCAGGAAGCAAAAAATTATTGCCTAAAATCTGTAGTCACTGACATTGTTTGAGAAATCTAATATTCCCTGAATGCTTGCCACCTCCCAGCATTTTTTGGAGAAGAATGCCAGTGGTTCCTGTGCATTGTGGGCCATGGTTTATTTTTATTTTTAAAATTTTTATTCAGTTTATTGAAAGTTAGAAAAACAAGCAGTTTACCTGTGGGTGATTTTTTTTTTTAACTGTTTCCCCCCCGCCTTAGTTCCAAGTTACTATTTTTAAGGGGAACATAACCTTTCCTACTTGTTGCTGATTGTTTGGGTTGATAGAGAAGCAGGAACACGTCTGACATAGTAGTGCTGGACTTCAAAGGTGATAATTAAAGTTTCTGGAATTACTTTAACATTAAAGGAAATCACAAATGAAAAATCCACATAAAAATTTAAATGTTTTATTTTGAAATAATTGGAGATTTTTTTTTGAAGTTTTATTAATTTATTCGACAGACAGAGATCACAAGTAGGCAGAGAGGCAGGAAGAGAGAGAGGAAGGGAAGCAGGCTTCCCGCCAAGTAGAGAGCCCGACACGGGGCTCGATCCCAGGACCCTGAGATCATGACCCAAGCCGAAGGCAGAGGCTTTTAGCCCACTGAGCCACCCAGGTGCCCCCAAATAATTGGAGATTTAAGAAAAGTTAGAGTCACGGTTCCCCTGGTTGCTTTACCCAGTGTGTAACTTTATTGCCTTACACAATCATAGTGTACTGATGGAACACTGAGATTAATACTGATTTGTTACCGTTAATTGATGGCGGGAATGTTGGGGTTTGGAGCTAATGGCCAAGAGAATTCTTGAGATGTCTTCGGTGCAAAAAGGTGGTCTTATTAAAGCACCAGGACAGGACCTTTGGGCAGAAAGAGCTGCCCTGGGGTTGTGAGGAGCTCCTGATTATATACTTTCACGTTGGGAGGGGGTTAGTAAGTCTCTAAGGAATTTTGCAAGCAAAGTTTCCAGGACCCCGAGGGGGCTAGCTCTTGTTAGGACAAGGTCATTTATTACTAGTGAAACCCTACCTTGAGACCCTTCAGATGTATATCACTGGGCCATGTGCTTGGAGGATGATTGCTAAAATATATCTTGGGGGTAGAGATAAAGGAAGTTTCCCAAGGAATTTTTAATATGTTAAAAGATCCAGGAGGTTGAGATAATGTTAGGCTAAGAGCACCTTTTTGCCCTTATCAAAGTATTAACATTGAGGCAGCTGAGTTCCTAGAGGAATGTCACTCTGCCTGTTTTAAGGACTTGTTAATAGGCTGTAAATAGTAAGGAAATTTAACTTTCCTTTTACCTTTGTTTCCCACCTCATTAACTACACTACAAACCTTATTTAAATTTCACTAGTATTTTTTTTTCTTCTAATGTCCTTTTTCTATTTCCGGGTAATCCTGCATTGCATTTAATTGTCATTTGTCTTCTCTAATCTGTGACAGCTCCTCAGCCTTTCCTTGTCTTTCATGACCTTGAGGATGTTCAAGAGTATTGGTGTGCTGTTTTGTTGAAGATTCCTCAATTTGGGCTCTCTGATTACAGTGAGGATATGTGTTTTGACAGGAATACCAAATAGCACAAAAATGATGTGCCTTTCTCAGTGCATCATAGGGAAGTACATGAGACTGATCTGTCTTATTACAGGTTATGTTAACTTCAGCCCCTTGGTTAAGATGAATTGACCAAATTTCTCCACCCTATGTGGAATATTATTAACCTTCCCCCCCCATCTGCTCTCTTGCTTGTTCATAACAGATGGCTATCTTTCTGCTTCACAAAGAAGCCATCTGAAGGCATTGACCCTGCTTCTCCATCCCCCTCTTCCTACATAGGTGGCAGAGCTGCCCTTCTCTGTGCTGAGGCCAACACCTCCCCTAGGCCGGGACTGGCTGTATAATTTGTGGGGCCCAGTGCCAAATGAAAACGAGCAGCTCCTTGTTAAAAAATTATAATAAAGAGTTAATTCTTTATTATAATAAAGGGTGAAGCCAAAGGTGAGCCCTTCTACAAGCAAAGCCCTGGGCTGTGGCGCCCTCCCTGGCCTCCCCTGTACCTTCCTGGCAGCTTCCCTTAAGCACTTTGTCCTTCTGTCCAGTCGGTCTGTCTGTCTCACTCATCCATCTCATTCCTGTGGCTTTTAAATATTCCTGAGCATTTCCAGTCGAGAAACGCCTCCGTTTCCTTTCTGCTTGCTGCCTGCTCTGTGTACTGTGATCTTCAGGGACTCCTGCTGAGGCCCCCTGAGCCCTGTGTTGTCTAATTCTGCTGCTGGCGGGGCCCGATGACCTGCCCGCTGAGCAGCAACTGCCACTGCTGCCGCTTGTCCCTGGACGTGGTCTTGAATCTTGTTTTCTGGGACACCGTGCTCTGGGCACTGGGCTACTCTGTCTGGTTTGATGTGATTGCTGTTTTCTAGTTCTGCTATAACTCTGTTTGGAGAAAAATTTTAGTCACGTTTTTGTTTTCATTCTAAATCTCTAAGAGAGTAATAATGTATTGTATCTTTGGGATCCTAAACCTTATTTCAGTTAGTACCTCCTCTTTATAACATAAAGACATACAAAGCATGATTTTTTTTTCTTTTACCATCTGATGAGGCATGTTAGCTTATTAGAGTAAGAAAGTCTTTTTTTTTACTATTTTATTTTTAAGTAATCTCTACAAATGTGGGGCTCAAACTCACAACCCCAAGATCAAGAGTCACATGCTCCACTGACTGAGCCAGCTAGGCATCCATTTTAGCCATTTCTGAGTCTTTCGTTTAGGAGCTTTCTCTTCAAATGCATGAATTGTGCTGTATCAATTTCATTTGTTCTACCAGTTAACTGGCTCAGGAGTCTCAGAGCTGGCAACAGGGTGCAGAGCAGTGTCCTCTCACTGACCAGTAGGGGGCGACAAGTAGGCATGGAGAGCCCTGGTGACGGTGAGGGCCGGCCACTTGCCTGTGGTCTGTCTCGCCCTTTCCATTCCCAGAAGACTGGGTGTTATATGCAACTAATGAATCATTGAACACTACATCAGAAACTAATGATGTACTATATGCTGGCTAACTGAACCTAATAAAAAAAAAGAAGGGGGTTCCTCTCTGGGCAAATAGCTAATTTGCTTGCTTTTGTGTTGGTAGGAAGACAGCTGCCAAATTGTTTTCACCTATAGATAAGCATGCCTTTCTGTC
This sequence comes from Meles meles, assembly GCF_922984935.1. NCBI lineage: Eukaryota > Metazoa > Chordata > Mammalia > Carnivora > Mustelidae > Meles > Meles meles. The sequence goes on along the minus strand of NC_060081.1, from coordinate 39,666,329 downwards.
AGTTGAGCTTTTAATTCCAAATGTTTTATTTTCTCAGTATAATCCAACTAGTAGCGAAACTATGTACATTGTAGAGAAATGGTTATTTTGGCACTTTTTTTAAAAAAAGATTTTATTTATTTATTTGACAGACAGAGATCACAAGTAGGCAGAGAGGCAGGCAGAGGGAGAAGGGGAAGCAGGCTCCCTGCTGGGCAGAGAGCCTGATGTGGGGCTCGATCCCAGGACCCTGGGATCATGACTCGAGCAGAAGGCAGAGAGAGGCTTTAACTCACTGAGTCACCCAGGCGCCCCTTGGCAAATTTTAAAACACAGGTTCTTTAGGGGTGCCTTCAGCTCAGATCATGATCTCAGGGTCCTGGGATTGAGCCCTGTGTCAGGTTTTCTGCTCAGGAGGGAGTCTGCTTCTCTCTCTGCCCCTTCCCTCTCCCTCTCTCTCAAATAAATAAAGTTTAAAAAAATCTTAAAAAATGTACAGGTTCTTTAAACTGTCTGGACAAATGCACTCTGTTTGTGTGTGTATTTATGCATTAAGTGTCTTTTTTAGTACCTGGCAGTATACTGGGCACTTGAGGGAGAGAAAGAAGTGCTGTGACCCAGTCCGTGCTCCCAGGAGTAGGTGTGGGGCAGTGTAAACCCAGAAGGTTGATAACAGCGAGGGAGGTACAGAATAGTACAGGACAGTGTAGGATGGGTCACAAGAACATCATGTCCTGCTCCTCCTTAAGGCCCTCCAGTGCCTTCTGATGCTTTTAGATTACAACCTAAGTTCCCTGCTATCACTTACCATGCCTTAGTCACCAGGCTTCTGTGACTCAGTCCGCCCTGCCCTGCAGCCACCTGCGCTTTGGTTCCTATACTTTACCTGCTCTGAGAGCACACTGAGCTCTTTCCTACCTCTGACTCTTGTCTCAGTGTCCGTGTCTCCTCCTCAGAAGGTATACCCTGACTGCCTCAGTCCTGAGGAAGCCCCTGCCAGGTGCTCTGTCACCGTACTCTGATGACTAATTTCATAGCACTTGGCCGTTCTGTTATGATCTGCTTGTTTCCTTGTCCCTCCTCTGTCCACCCTACTGCTAGAACTCAAGTTCCCTTGGTCTTGTTCACTGCCAAGTCTTGGGGGTGAGCCTGGATTGTGTAGTTTGTTTTGAACTCATGTGTCATGGGTGGGTGGGGGCTGTGCTGTCTGTGAATGTCCTGGGTTCTGAGAAGGCTGATGCCACTGCTGATGTGGTCAAGCTGGGCCGGCCTCCCAGAATGAGGGTTTTCACTGACCTTTAAAGATGCGGTGGGGAGGAGGCAATTTAGGTTGTTGTTCCCAAACTTACACTTCGGTTGGGGGTAGCTTATTTTCACAGGTCCCAGAGCTCTACTTGCTGCCCATGAGGCCTGCGCTGGTAAAGGTGACTAGCGGTTTGCCTGCCTTAACCAGCTCTCTGCTTGCTCTTGGAACTGGCCGTGCAGCCTTTGCATGCCTTCTGTGGCTGCATCGCCAGCATGCTCCGTGCATTTACAGGCTGCTGTGTGGTCCTGTGATGTATTCTGACAGTGAGAAGAAGTTGGAACAGGAGCATGATGTGTTTGCTCTGAAAGATATTTCCAAAGGGATCAGGGCGCGGAAGCAGTAGCACAACTGCCAGCCAGAAGCTCTTTTCCTTGTTGCATTCTCACGGAGGAACACGATTCTGATAGGAACATGCTGATGATTACCTAGAAAAGATTGCTAGTGTGTGAGCTCTTCCATGGGTGGCTAGATATTGGGAGATTTCAACACCCTCCTTAGCCATTCCTGATGGTGAAAGCTGCTTTCTGCTTGTGTTTTCATTTAAATGCCCTTCCCCTTTAAGTAGGGGTTATTTGCCTGGGTCTCACCGAGAGGGGGTTGCATGTATGTGTGAGCAGGTGGGGTGGGGTATTTTGTAATTGAGGGACTCTTCCCTCAGGCCCAGAGCCCACCTAGTTCATAGTGTTGTATTAATTATTTATATTCTCATTTATTTAGTGTGATTGAAACCCTCACTTAATTGAAATGCTAGAAGGAGAGGAAAAAAGGAACTTTCAAATACACATCTTTGGACTAGCTCATGTGTGTATTGACACACTGCTGGGAGAAGTTGACCAGTGAAAAATGGTGTCAGAGCTTTTAATTTTAGGCTTGTCTGAATATCATCATCACCTCACTTATAACTTTCTCCATAGACTTGTTTTATCAGCAAGGATCCATCTCTATTCCTGGAAACCTTGGAATGGCTGGATTGAGACATTTACAACTTCTGTAGGATCAAGAGGAAATATGTAGGGGTGAGTGGTGGGTGGGGAAAGAGCTCTGTTTGGTTTTATTTATTTGTACTTCCAGAGACGGGCTAGCCTTTTAAGTAATATGTGCTACGGAATCCCAAAGGTGGAATGGATGACAGACTAGGACACAGGTGGCAGCCCATGGCAGGTGCACAAAGGTGGGCACTTCATCTTCATTCCTGCAGTTTGAGGTTGTGAGAGTTATTCTCAGTATATGAAGAAGTATGTTGATGCCAATAAGTTTGTGTTTTTTCATAGAAGTACATTTATTTAGTGTAGGTCTCTCCTTTTTTATCCTTTTTTTTTTTTTTTTTAAAGGCTTGAACTCCAGGTTGAAGTTCCCTATCTCTGTTGGTTTCATCTCGGTTTTTGCATGACCTGAGCCAGGCTCACGTTGTTGACTTGTGACAAGAATGTGCTTCTAAGTCTGGTTGCCAAAATGGTACCAAGATCCACTCCTTTATTCCAGTCATTAGTTCATTTTGTCACACTGATTCATCAAACAAATGTTGACTGAGAGTCCTGTTGTGTTTACGCAGAAGCGTTAATAAAACAGAAGCAGAGACTTTGCAAGAGCATCTTCATTCGTTGTTTTTGTCGTTGGTGTTGTTTATCTTTGTCGTGGTATTATGGTGGGAGTGCTGGTGACCCTGAATCCTGGGATTCTCCTGTCACATAGGGGCCTTCCCAACAGGACAGGGCTGGTACCTGGCCGGACCTCTTGGGCTACGGAAATCACCCTTGTTTTTATTTCGATGTGAACATTGACTTCCCTGAGTTAGGAAAGCAGCATAACCCTCTGGGGGGAGGGTTGGATATGGAGGCTGGGTTGATCCTTGACCTCCTGCAGTCCTGCTCTTGGCTCACCAGCAGCCACAATCTCTACTAAGTCCCATCAGTGTGTGTGTGTGCCGTGCCCTACTTGGGGTATGCGGACCTGGCTGGTGGGAAAGGTTGTGAACTTCGAAGATGTTTCCAAGCAGGCTGGCTTCTTCCTTGTTGGGGGAGCTGCAAAGGATCGCTTTTGTCTTATTATTTTGATTTGTTTCTGTATAGGTAATTGTCCTAAGTTGGTACATTAGAATTAAAAAGAGGTCTTTGCAAGAGATACATGGTTTATCTTTGCTTGAGGACCCACTGATTGATTGATTGATTGACCGACTTTCATCTTACCTTTTTAAATCTGTTTACTGAAATTGCAAAAATTGATAAGAGTTTGGTTCTCTCCTATTGAAATTTGGCTGGTAAATTAAAAACTGTGATCCTCTCTACCTTTGACACATGAAACATTTATAATCTTCAATTAGATTAAACAACTCTCTCAGGGCACTAATGGGCTAGTGCATTTAAAGTTTAAGGGCTTTGTTCCTTTGTATGCATTTTGGGCAGATTCTTAGTTATTTTAACCTTCTGATCTTATCTGTGGTTGTGTCAAAAACACAAACTCCTAGGGGTGCCTGCATGGTTTAGTTGGTTAAGTGTCTGCATTCTGCTCAGGTCATGATCTTGGGGTCCTGGGATCCAGCCCTGCATCAGGCTCTTTGCTTAGCAAGGGGTCTGCTTGTCCCTTTCCCTCTGCCCCTCCCCACTGCACAGGTGCACACGTGTTCTCTCTGTCTCTCAAATAAAATCTTTAACCTCCCCCTCAAACTCCTTACCTTACTGTTTGACCTGCCAAAGATTAACCAGCATCTTTTTTGGGAGGGGAGGGGTAGAAGGAAGGGGAGAGAGAGAATCTTAAACAGGTTCCACCCTGAGCATGGAGCCCAATATGGGGCTTGATCTCAGGACCCTGAGATAATGACCTGAGCCAAAATCAAGAGTTGGACGCTTAACCAACTGAGCCACCCAGGCCCCCTAAGCATCTTTTTTATTATTCCCAAGGGAGGAAGGTAAAGTTTATCCTTCCATGGATTTATACTTTGGCAAAGCAATGCTTTAAATATACAGACTCAAGATTTTAATTGGGAATTTTTAGCTAATTTATTAGGAGCTTCATAGTTCCGGGTAATTGTAGAAAGATGTTTGGCAAACCAGTGGTGTTTTGTAGAAAGCCTTGTTCAAACATTTGCATTACTAATGGAGAGAAAAGAGTGGCATGGAAGTGATAGAAGTAAAAAATGGGCTTTCATCAGATTCTCAGAAGGCCCCAAAGAAATGAAGATATTGGTGGCCTGGGGGCTGTTGTGTGCAGCGATTCCATACTCAGTTCCGCGCAGAGTCACTCAGACTGGTGTGTTCTCTGTCTGAGACCACAGGCTTCAAGCCACGGAGGGTGCATATTAAAATGCAGAGTCTTGGGGCACCTGGGTGGCTCCGTTTTTAAGCATCTGCCTTTGGCTCAGGTTATGATCCCAGGGTCCTGGGATTGAGCCCTGCATCAGACTCCCTGCTCTGCAGGAGGTCTGCTTCTCCCTCTCCCACTCCCCCTGCATGTGTTCCCTCTCTCTCTGTGTCTCTGTCTATCAAATAAATAAAATCTTAAAAAATGAAGGGTCTGGGTGCTTTCCTCCCACCTCTGGTTTTCTGAATGAGAGTTCCTGGCATGTCTGGATGTGAAAGGCAGAAGAGTAGCAGATTTATGTTTTTAACTAGTTCTTTGTGAATGCTTTGCGAACTACTGGACCAGAGAAAATTGAACATTGCCATTTTTATCTGCTTCAGGCATTGGTCTCTCTGGACCACCTGCCCTCCCCCGCTCTGTCCCCCCAGCTGTGATGACTACAAATACTTTACAACCTGTATTACTGCAGCTGCCAGGAAGCAAGATGGCTGGGCTTGAGAATTGAGGTCACATACTCATCAGTGCCCCCTCAGTTCCTCACCCCCCACCCCCATATACACCGCAGTGATGAAAATATTCCCAGGGCATGGTACCTTCTTGACACAATTACAGATGTGTCAGGGAAAAGCTGATAGAACAACAGCTCAATACATGAGTGAGTGATGATGGGCCCCTCTGCTGAGTGACATTGAGGCCTGTGCCAGGGGAATAACTTGTTTCTTTCTTTCTTTTTTTGTTTTTTAGACATTTATTTATTTATTTATTTTAGAGAGCAAGTGGGAAAGAGAGCATATGTGAATGGGGGGAGGGGCAGAGAGAGAGAGAGAGAGAGAGAGAGAAAATTCTAGACTCTGCAGTGAGTGCGGAGCCTGATTTGGGGCTCGATCTCAGGACCTTGAGATCGTGACCGAGCCAAAAATCAAGAGCTGGATGCTCAAATGACCGAGCCACCCAGGCATCCTGGAGTAACTTGTTTATTTTCTTTTTTTTTTTTTTAAATTTTTTTTTTTTCTTTTTTACAGATAGAGAGAGAGAGAGAGAGAGAGAGATTACAAGTAGGCAGAGCAGCAGCCAGAGAGGGGAGGAAGCAGGCTCCCTGCCAAGCAGAGAGCCCGATACGGGGCTCGATCCCAGAGACCCTGAGATCATGACCTGAGCTGAAGGCAGAGGCTTAACCCACTGAGCCACCCAGGCACCCCGAGTAACTTGTTTCTTAAGAGAGGGGAACCCAATATGTGGATTGCCCAATGGCTGGGTGAGATTCCAGTGGTATACTCTCTTGAGATTTTTGGTTTGAAAAACAGTGCTTATAGTTCTCTTGGTTTTTTGGGTACCAGACATCTGGCCCTATTCCTAGGTTGATTTATTCATGGGACTTGAATAAAAACCCAGGGTCATCACTACCAAGCCTTGGCTGGGGAATTGCAATTTAATGGAATGCATGAATGTTGAGGCTTTGTGGGCTATTGGCTAATCATTTGCTTTTAAACACACGGGACATTGTTAGGGGTTCGTATTTTATGATGTATTACTTAAGTTCATGGTAGAAGCTTTTCACATTAAATTGTAGGACTAGTTTCCTGCAGATCGTTTACTGGTTTTTGATTGTTATTTTTGTTTTTCTCCTTGTGTTCCTGGTCGTCCACCTGAAAGGAACTCCTTCCCTGTTCTCTCCACCACCCCCAATCTTTTAAGGTTAATTTCATATTGTACTGCATTCCTGATGCTTACCTCAGGGCCCATCCAGGCGGGCTCTTCCTGCTTTGAATCCTCATTGCATGGTGTGGCACTGGATGCATAGTGGTTGGTGCTTTTATTAATGGCCCATCCTCCTTTTTTATTAGTTGGTTTGCTTGTTCATTTATCCGTCTCTGCACCCGCTGTGTATCCATCTGTCTTTCTGCCCATCCAGCCATCCACTCACCTACCTACCACCCTCTCATCTATGTGTGTAACAGATACTGATAACGGTGCCTGCTTTGTGCCAGCTTCGCACGTAAGTACAGCACTGAGCCAGTGTCGCGCCCTTATGGAGCTTGCACTGTGGTGAGACACGTACAAAAGCCAGCATAATTGACAGTTGTGATTATATAAAGAAATCAAAACAGGGTGAGGTACAGAGAATGCTGTGGAGTGGGGACTACCTTAGATGTGGGGGCTGAGGAAGGAGGTGGAGCTGAGAGGGAGTCAGGCCCATGAAGCCTGGGGGAAGAACGTGCTGGATGGAGGAATCAGCAAGTGCAAAGCCCTGGGTTGATCAGTGGAAGAAAGGCCAGTGTGGCTGAGCTCCGGGGGTATCTGGGAGAGGGTAGGACAAAGAGGATAGAATTGTGACCCAGGCCTAATGATGCGAGACCTTGGCGGCTAGGGTAGTAAGCCGGATGGTTGTTGGAATTTGAGAGCATCTAGGCGAGGGAAGGGGCAGCAGGTAGAGCAGTTCAGAGCTCTTACAACAGGTAGGTGAGAGGTGTGGAGTCTGGATGTACTTTGGAGGCTCTTAGCCACTCGTGTTCTGCTTCCCACAGTAAGGGTCTTCTATAAATGACTCATGTTTGAATTCTTTTATATCAAGGTTTGAGCAGTGGAGTGCACTGTAAAGGCTAGCCTCCTACAGTTCACTACTAGGAAGACCCCATTCCTGCCTCCAATGCAGGGTAGTGAGGGGATTCCATGGCATGAGTTTCTTTGAGTTTCTAGGATGAGATCAGACATTTAGACATCAAGGGGTGTGATGCTCAGCCCTGGTTCTGCAAGTTCCTTGGGCACAGTTTGGACATAAAGCCAGAACCTCTGTTTGATGATGTCCAATAACAAAGGAGCAGGTTTCAAGGATTTAGGTCCCCTTCTTCAAGTCAGCATGAAGCCACGTGTTTCACTATCAGCCAGCTTTCCCCCAAATGCAAAAAACTTTATAAAAAGAGACCGTAGAGAGCCCAAGAAACATTTATATTGAATTTGATTTTTACATGCCATTTTAACTTGTATCGTTAGGACAGTTTCTAAATCTTAAGTGTTCGGAACTTGTCAGAGGAAGAAAAGGATTTATTTTGGGAAAAGTATGTTTCCTGGTGTTCATTGATCTTGGAAATTATGGGAGGTAATTGTTAGAAGGGTGGTAGCGGCTCCAGAGGCAGAGTGGAAATCTGGGGCTGGAGGAGGCTGTTGTGCCTGACCAATGCCAGGGGACCGCTTGCTGGTATCAGGTCAAGAGTTTCATAATCGTCGCTTTCTACCTGCTTTGTTCTGTCATCTTAGTTATTTTTGTCAATATGAAACAAAAAAGAATAGCACTTCTCTGAAGATTCTTCACATTAAATGTATTCCTTTGACTACTCTCCATAAAATGTGAAGTCAATTTCTTTTTCTATTTTTAAGCATGAAAGTGGAGCCCGGAAGCCTCAATTTCTGTGTAATGGAAAGACCTAGGTTTGTGGTCTTCTTTCCATTCTCCACTCCTGCTCAGACAGGGGCATGATACCCACAGAATCCCCCAAGCAGTGGCTGTGTTCAGGAATCGCTGTGATTTGACTGCAGAGAGGGCAAAGGCTGTTATTAACTGTTGGTGGTGTCATTGTTGGGTCATGAAACCTTTAGGGGATAAGTACAAATCCTATAAAATTTCATTTCAAAATCCAGACTAGATCTGGCCTTATGCTCTGTGGATTCTCCCCCGCCACACCTCTGTTCCCGCTCCTGTTGTTCCTGTGCCTCCTTCATTTTCTCCTGGGAAGAATCTCCTATTATTGTTTTTTAAATTTCATGTAAGCAGTGTATTCTGGAAAATACCAGTTTGGAAATGTTTTTTTTTTTTAATTTTTTTTTATTAGTGAGTTTTTATAGTATTCCTGGGCAGAAAGGTATTTTTTTTTTTTTTATTTACTTGACAGAAAGAGATCACAAGTAGGCAGAGAGGCAGGCAGAGAGAGAGAGGGAAGCAGGCCCCCTGCTGAGCAGAGAGCCCGATGCGGGACTCGATCCCAGGACCCTGAGATCATGACCTGAGCCGAAGGCAGCGGCTCAACCCACTGAGCCACCCAGGCGCCCCAGAAAGGTATTTTTATAGAAGCAGTTCTTTTTCTGTCTTTTATTTTTCTCGTGTGCCCGTAATATACCATTTTTATATCAGATTTTGTTACAAGTAATATGTAAAATCAGTATCCTTTTAAAAAATTAAAAATACTGAAGATGATTTTGACTATAATCTCTCATTTCCAGAGGTATTAGTTAAGTTCTATGCCTTTTCTTCCAGACTTAATAAAAATTTGTTTACTCACATTTACCACATACTCAGAAAATATGTGATATCTCTGAGAGTGTCTATATCATAAGACTTTTTTTTTTAAAGATTTTTATTTATTCATTTGACAGAGAGAGATCACAAGTAGATAGAGAGGCAGGCAGAGAGAGAGAGAGGGAAGCAGGCTCCCTGCTGAGCAGAGAGCCCGATGCGGGACTCGATCCCAGGACCCCAAGATCATGACCCGAGCCGAAGGCAGCGGCTTAACCCACTGAGCCACCCAGGCGCCCTATCATAAGACTTTTTAAGAATTGTGGTAAAATAGAAAACAGAACCATTTTAGCCATTTTACCATATTTGAGTGTGCAGTTCAGTGGCATTACGGACATTCACGTTGGTTGTGCAGCCATCATCACCATCCATCTCCTGAACTTTTTCATCTTCCTCAACGGGTACTCCCCCCAATTAAACTGTAATTCCCCATTCCACTCATGCGTCCCTGGTAACCAGTCTTCTACTTTCTGTCTCTGAAATTGATTATTTGAAGGCCCTCACATGAATAGAATCATACAGTGTTTGTCCCTTTGTGTCTGGCTTATTTTACTTAGCATGATGTCTTCAGAGTTCATTCATGTAGCATGTGTCAGAATTTCATTCTTTTTAAGGCTGAATAACATTCCATTTTAGGTATATGCCACGTTTTGTTTAGCTGTTCATCAGTTGATGGACATTTGGGTTGTTCCCACTTTTTGACTCTTTTTGACTGTATTACTCAAGTAATGCTGCTGTGAACATGGGTGTGCAGATATCTGTTCGGTTGCCTGCTTTCAGTACTTTTGAGTGTATGCATTGAAGTGAAGTTGCTGGATCAATTAAAATTAAACAATTCTTTGTTTAATTTTTTGAGCAAGTGTTCCCTATGAAGTGCCCTAACAAGTGCCCTCCTCCAGTGGCGGTATCATTTTATATTCCCACTGGCAAGGTACCAATTTCTTCATATCCTTGCCCTCACTTCTTTTCTGGTTTTTTTTTTTTGTTGTTGTTGTTAATAGCTATCCCCAATAGGTATGAGGTGGGATCTTGTTCTGATTTGCATTTCCCTTTTGCTTTGTGATGTTGAGCATCTATCTGTTCATGTGCTGATTGGCCATTTGTGTGTCTTCTTTAGGGAAATATCTATTCAAGTGCTTTGTTCATTTTTGAATCATTTTGTTGTTGAGTTGTAGGTCTTTATTTTGGATATTAACCCTTTATCAGATGTATGATTTGCAAATATTTTCTCCCATTCTGTAGATTGCCTTTTCACTCTATTGATAGTGTCCTTTGATATATAAAAGTTTTCCTTTTGTTTTTGTTTTTGTTTTTTTGTTTTTAAGTGGGCTCCACAACCACTGTGGAGCCCAGTACAGGGCTTAGATTCGTGACCCTGAGATCAAGACCTGAGCTGAAATTTATTTTTTATTTTTATTTTTTAAAAGATTTTATTTGTTTATTTGACAGAGAGAGATCACAAGTAGGCAGAGAGGCAGGCAGAGAGAGAGAGGAGGAAGCAGGCTTCCTGATGAGCAGAGAGCCTGATGCGGAGCTGGATTGCGCATCCCCGACCCTGGGATCATAACCTGAGCTGAAGGCAGAGGCTCAACCCACTGAGCCACCCAGGCAAGCCCTGAGCTGAAATTTAGAGTCAGACACATAATTGACTGAGCCACCCAGGCACCCCTAATTTACAGTTCGATGAATTCCATTTTCTGTTTTTTCTTTTGTTGCCTGCCCTGTTGGTGTCATATCCAATATATAAGAAGGTTTTGAAGGCTTTCCCCTGTGTTTTCCTGCAAGAATTTTATAATTTTAACTCTTAATATTTATTTTGACTTAATTTTTATATATGATATGAAGTAAATGAAGTTGGAAGAATGGACATTTTTTCCTAAACCATTTGGGAATATGTTGCTGACCTGATGTCCTATCACTCCCCAAAACATGAGTGTATATTTCCTGCCAACAAAGACATCTCTTACAAAACCCCAAACCATCCATTAAAAGCAGAAAATTAGCACTGCCATTTCAGTACCATCCAATCATCAGACTCTGTTTACCTTTGAGTGTTTATCCCATAACTGGTCTTTTATTTATTTTATTTTACTTTATTTTATTTTTAAATAAAATATTTATCTGACAGATAGAGATCACACGTAGGCAGAGAGGCAGAGAGAGAGGGGAGGAAGCAGGCTCCCTGCTGAGCAGAGAGCCCAATGTGGGGCTCGATCCCAGGACCTTGGGAACATGACCTGAGCCGAAGGCAGAGGCTTAACCTACTGAGCCACGCAGGTGCCCCCATAACTGGTCTTTTAAAGTGGTTCAGAACCATGAGTTGCATTTTATTTATTTATTTATTTATTTATTTATTTATATATTTATTTGTATGTTACATTAGTCACCATACAGTACATCATTAGTTTGTGATGTTGTGTTTCATGATTCATTGTTTGCATATATCACCCAGTGCTCCATGCAATACGTGCCGTCCTTTTTTTTAAGATTTTTTTTATTTTTTTATTTTTTTTTATTTATTTATTTGACAGAGAGAGATCACAAGTAGATAGAGAGGCAGGCAGAGAGAGAGAGGGGGAAGCAGGCTCCCTGCTGAGCAGAGAGCCTGATGCGGGACTCGATCTCAGGACCCTGAGATCATGACCTGAGCCGAAGGCAGCGGCTTAACCCACTGAGCCACCCAGGCGCCCCAATACGTGCCGTCCTTAATACCCATCACCCAGCTAACCGTTCCTCCCCCTCCACCCCCAAAACCCTCAATTTGTTTCTCGGAGTCCATAGTCTTTCATGGTTCATCTCCTCCTCTGATTTCCCCCCCTCTTCATTTTTCCCTTCCTTCTCCTAATGTCCTCCATGCTATTCCTTATGTTCCACAAGTAAGTGAAACCGTATGATAATTGACTTTCTCTGCTTGACTTATTTCACTCAGCATAATCTCCTCCAGTTCCGCCCATGTTGATACAGAAGTTGGGTATTCATCCTTTATTATGGCTGAGTAATATTCCATCGTATATATGGACCACAGCTGCTTTATCCATTTGTCTGTTATTTATTTATTAAAAGATTTTATTTATTTATTTGACAGAAAGAGAGCGATCACAAGTAGGCAGAGAGGCAGAGAGGCAGGTCAGAGAGAGGAGGGGAAGCAGGTTCCCTGCTGAGCAGAGAGCCTGATGTGGGGCTCGATCCCAGGACCTTGAGATCATGACCTGAGCCAAAGGCTTAACCCATTGAGCCCCCCAGGCACCCCTGTCCATTTGTCTGTTGAATGGCATCTCTCAGTTTGGGTTTCTTTAAGACTAGATTCAGCGTGTGTGTGTATGTGTGTATGTATGTGCGTGTTTGCACATGCCCTCTACCTAAATGGTATTATAGTGTATATACTGTTTTGAGACATGCTTCTTGTATCTAGCAACATAATTTGTTTATTGTTATAATTAATTCATTCATTTTAACTGCAAGGTAGGATTCATTTTTTTTTAGATTCTATAATAATTTTATTTTTTAAAAATTTTCTTATTTTTTTTATTAACATATAATGTATTTTTATCCCCAGGGGCACAGGTCTGTGAATCGCCAGGTTTATATACTTCACAGCACTCACCATAGCACATACCCTCCCTAATGTCCATAACCCCACCACCCTCTCCCTCCCCCACTCTCCCCACAACCCTCAATTTGTTTTGTGAGATTAAGAGTCTCTTATGGTTTGTCTCCCTCCCGATCCCATCTTGTTTCATTTATTCTTTTCCTACCCCCCACAAGCCCCACATTGCTTCTCCACTTCCTCGTATCAGGGAGGTCATATGATAGTTGTCTTTCTCCGATTTTTGACTTATTTCGCTAAGCATAATACCTTCTAGTTCCATCCATGTCATTGCAAATGGCAAGATTTCATTTCTTTCTTTTTTTTTTTTTTTTAAAGATTTTATTATTTTTTTTTTTTATTTATGACAGAGAGAGATCACAAGTAGGCAGAGAGGCAGGCAGAGAGAGTGAGAGGGAAGCAGGCTCCCCGCCGAGCAGAGAGCCCGACGCGGGACTCGATCCCAGGACTCCGAGATCACGACCCGAGCCGAAGGCAGCAGCCCAAACCACTGAGCCACCCAGGGCCGTATTCCATTGTATATATATACCACATCTTCTTTATCCATTCATCTGTTGATGGACGTCTAGATTCTTTCCATAGTTTGGCTATTGTGGACATTGCTGCTATAAACATTTGGGTGCATGTGCCCTTTTGGATCACTACATTAGTATCTTTAGGGTAGATACCTAGTAGTATGATTACTGGGTTGTAGTGTAGCTCTATTTTCAGCTTTTTGAGGAACCTCCATGCTGTTTTCCAGAGTGGTTGCACCAGCTTGCATTCCCATCAACAGTGTAGGAGGGTTCCCCTTTCTCCGCAGGTAGGATTCTATCTTAAGAATATATTGTATTTTGTTTAGCTGTTCTCCTTTTGATGGATTTATGGGGTTATTGACAGTTTTTTATTGGTACTAACAATGATGCAAAAATCGTCCTTTTTTTTTTTTTTTACATTTCTTTGTGGATGTAGATTTTCTAGGCAGTAGATTTTTATTATTATTTTAAAAATTTGAAGTATTTCAAACATGCCAAAAGTGTAGAGAATAATACAGCAACAACCAGCTTTAGCAAATGTTAATATTGGCTCTGAATCTTTACGCTGGAAAAGTTGTCATCCCATTTGGTGTGTGGAAGTTTTATTGGTATTTGCACAAAGTTAACATCTCACTGAGTGAGAACTATTATTGACAAATTGCCTCAAAAGTATATAGCTTTATTCAGAAGAGAGATATTTTGGGAGAACCCATCATTTTTAAGGAGCTGAAAATGTAGGCCTTCCACCCAGATGTGAACTGTGAATAAAATACCAGGTAGGCTCGGCCAACTTTTCTTTTAGGCTTCTTTCATGTCTGCCTTAATAGAATTTAATGAAATGAAACCGGAGGAGGAATCACGAAAGGTGAAGAATAATAGACCTGAAAGACTGAAAGACTTGCTCATTTCTCCTTTTGGATCCCTTCCTTGGCTCTGGCATTGTGTGAGGTGAGAAGTATGTCCAGGAATTCATTCCAAGCTTATTTCAGTACCCGGGATAGATTGGCGATAAATCAGTTCTATACGGATGCATGACATTAGGTCAATTAAGGGAAGAAGGAAAGGAATTAGGTCAGAGCCCAGCTTACTTTATGAAGTCACAGGATATGGAATTCTCTAAAGGTAAATAAATACCTAAATTCAGGACTCTTGGATCTCTTACAGCCTTCCACCAGAGCCTAAGGCACATGGCCAGTTGTGTCTTCCTACAAGTCCTAGAAAAATGCAGTCCACTTTAAACACTGGCTCCTGTGAGCTTTGGAGATGTGGTCTCAATACCTAGAAACGCCGTTTCCCTGTTACTGTCAGTGGGTGTTTCAAGCGTTTTGTTTCTAATGCTAAGTAACAACCTTGTGAAAATTCCTCCTGGCTTGTTGATTAACAGTGTACTACAAAGGAACCACAGAGATACCTTAACATTTACATTGTGTTGGGGCTCTCATTCTTGGCTGAAACAGTGTTTGGTGGGAATGTGACTTTCATAAATTGTGAGTCCTAGAGAAAAGGCCTGTGGCCTCCAGCCTGAAAGACAGCAGTAACAGTGGTAACCACAACCAGGAGCTGGTTTGGGGCTTTCATGGATTTTTGTCCATAGTAGTTGAAGTACTATATATGTTAAGGCTGTGAAAATGAAATTCTGGTATTTCAGCATTCAGCAGAGCACATGTTAACTTGTTTCAGGCCTTGATTTAGGATTGCGGTGTAGATAGTAATTCTGAGGTTTTTTCCTGCATCTTTTCTAGGGATACACAGTATTTGGCATTTGAAGTGAAGCTGTCTGGGGCCTCAGATTGCCTCTGCCTGTCTTGGAGATGTTGGTCTAATGAGTACCAACTCACATTTGTCCCCAAGGCTCTGAGAGAGATCAAGGAAGAAGTGAGCCCTCTCTGGGCAAGGGCAAGAGCCGGGAAACTATGTCCAACCTTCACGGTGAGCCGTGTCTTTGTGGTTACAGGGCTTGGAATGAACTGGCTGCTGGCATGGCCTGGCATTTTTTCCTGTAAGAGGAAAGTGGCTGCTGTAGAAGAAAAACGTCATTATGGGCTTGAGCACTGTGCTTGGGCTGCAGGTAAACACTGGTGAACCAGTTAGCATCTTGGCATGGAGGATGGGCCTGTTCCCAGGCACACCATCTGCTGTTCACCCCATCTGTCTCAATTAAATGCTGGGGGAATATACACAATACAAAGTATATAGCTTTTCCCTCCTTTCTTTATTTTCCCTCCTGAAGTCTCTTGAGAGCTTGAAGGAAGGAAGAGAGGAGTAGCCCAAAGCAGCCTGGGAGTTGGGTAGTTGGGAATTCTGGCTTAATGGCTACTAGGTGACCTTGGCTATATCATGGAGCTCCTCAGGTTTGGTGTCTTTGTGTTTCAGGTTAGAGGGTTTGGCAAGGTGGATCTTTGGGGACCTTTTTAGCTCCAGAATCTTAGATTCGGTAATGTTGATAGTTGGCTATTTTTTTTTTAAAGATTTTATTTATTTATTTATTTGTCAGAGAGAGAGAGAGAGAGTGAGAGAGCGCGAGCGTACAAGCAGGCAGAGTGGCAGCCAGAGGCTGGGAGAGAAGCAGGCTCCCTGCCAAGCAAGGAGCCCGATGCGGGACTTGATCCCAGAATCACAGGATCATGACCAAAGCCAAAGGCAGCAGCTTAACCGATTGAGCCACCAACCATCCCAGTAGTTGGCTATTTATATGACCTCCTTCATCTGCCCTCATTGGCTCTCTCTGTTGAAATGTTTTCCCTTAGGCCTTTATTCTCTGCAAGAACCCCACAATCCCAAACAGTTTTGCAGTCCCCACTGGAGGCTGTTAGGCACTGTGTAGGCATTGGTCTCTATGCACCTTGATGGAGATCAGATGCTGGCTGAGGAGGGCACACATGTTAATAAGCCTTATGAGCCGATTGCATTTCAGGTTCCTCAGCTCTGGCCTGAGAGAACCGCTTACATTCGGATTTAACTTCAGGTCAGCAGAACAAAGTAAAGCCCTGACAGTGGGGGAGAAGATTGCCAGCTTTCTCTGCTCCTCTTATCAACCAACCTGAAAGTCTCAAAGGCCAAGTATTGCAGAAATAACAAATGCAAATAATATTTGCATTATGAATATATATCTTTCAGAATGTACTGGTATTTCCATTTGCTTTGAGTAGGAGGCTAATTTCTGTTCTTTTTTTTTTTTTTTAAAGATTTTATTTATTTATTTGACAGACAGAGATCACAAGTAGGCAGAGAGGCAGGCAGAGAGAGAGGAGGAAGCAGGCTCCCTGCGGAGCAAAGAGCCCGATGCGGGGCTGGATCCCAGGACCCCGGGACCATGACCTGAGCCGAAGGCAGAGGCTTTAACCCACTGAGCCACCCAGGTGCCCCCTAATTTCTGTTCTTGATCCATACCTGTATATGTAGAAATTGGGCCAGTTATGTTTTTTTTTCCCTTCTCACAAGTAAGTATTGTTGACTGTACTCTTCATGTGCCTGATTTCTGGGTTAGTCATGGAAACAAGAAAGAGAAATCAGGCAAGGTTCCTTTCTTTAGGGAAATGGAAATCACACTGGGACAGTTCTGAGAGGCAACATTTTCCTGGTGCTGAGGGAGGGAGTGGAATACACAGAGCTTTGGGTGGGGAATTGGTCATCAGAACAGATGTCCATGAGTAGGTATCAAATATCTGAGTTGAGTCTTGAAGAGTGAAGAGGTGGCTGGGTCTGAAAGGTTGGGCAGGAGCTGGCACGTTCCTGGAAGAGCATGAACAAGGGGAGGGAGGCTTGAACCTGCCCGATGGGATAAAAAGCAGTTTCAGTCTTATGGCGAGAAGGCTGCACGTGGGGAGAAGGGCAATGCACCTGGAGAGGCAGGCAGATGGGATGGAAGAATGAAAGTGGTATTCAGGGTCCCGGTAAGGAGCTTGGGGCTTGGTCATTTGGCAGCATGCAGCCACTGTGGATAGTTCAGCAGGATGGGAAGGTCATGTTTACTCCTTAGCTGTGACCCTCTTAGATTGGACTGGGCAAGACAGGAGAGGCGGGGACCTGAGAGGTGAGCACAGCATTGGACCAGTCTAGACGGAATCCGAGTGTCATTCAGATGGGCAGCGGGGACAATGAGCCAGAAAGGAGGGGACTGCTTGATCGTGGCAGATGGGTGGTTTGGTTTCTGGTGGAAGTGACTAGGGGATGGTGGCATCATCAACTTAGAGGGGCCCACATCAGGAGCCGTGTTTTTAAAAGGTCTCCTCTGGGGCGCCTGGGTGGCTCAGTGGGTTAAGCCGCTGCCTTCGGCTCAGGTCATGATCTCGGGGTCCTGGGATCGAGTCCCACATCGGGCTCTCTGCTCAGCGGAGAGCCTGCTTCCTTTCCTCTCTCTCTGCCTGCCTCTCTTGTGATTTCTCTCTGTCAAATAAATAAATCTTTAAAAAAAAAAATAAAAGGTCTCCTCTATTCCTTAAATTACTGTGGCCTCCTATCCTTGCCATCCTTCTTCATAACAAAGCCTGTACCTCTGCCCCCTCTACCCTGATCACCTTACTTCAGACTGCAGCCTGTTCTACCTCCGTTCTTGCGCTGTATTCCCTGTGCTCCTTACCCTCTCCGCCTCTTCTTTGCCAGGCTTAGCACCTTCTAAAATGTTACAACTGTGTCTGTTGGTTATTTATTTTGGAAAGCTTATTGTTTATTTACCTGCTAACATGTAAGTTCCCCAGGGACAGGGACCTTAGACCAGTTAAAGGAAGGCAATAGGCAGTTGAGAATTGAATATGTTCTATTAACTGTGTAAGAATATATTATTTTACCAAGTAGGCATTACAGATTAATAGATGGAAGGATGTCTCAGTAAGCAGTAATTGGGCAACTAGTTGGCAGTAATGGAAAATTAATCATTTCGGATCTTTACTTTATACTATACCTTAAAATAAATTCCAGTGGAATTAAAGAGATAAATGTAATTAAAAAAAAAATCTCACAGAACATCCTGACCTTCCTAGATATCAGAATGTATTACAACACTCTAGTAATGAAAACAAATGGTGCAGAGCAAGAGAGAAACTATTAGCAAACTAGATGAGAGACCTGAAAGAATGATTTAGGAGAAGTTTGGTATGTAATAAAGGCAGCGTTTCAGATCATTGGGCAAGAGGTGGGTATTCAACAAAGGTGTTACAGCTGGCTAGTTAGTTTTAAAAAATCGAATGCAATAGAAGTATATGTACTTACGTGAGAAAACATAGTGGCTATATTATTGTATGAAATAAGCATTTCTCCAAAGAATACTTGTAGCGTGATTCCAGTTATAGAAAAGTGAAGACTATTGGTACATAATCCATTTATCTGCCTCCCATTTTCATGGATCCTTTGTCTCCAGTACGCTCTGATAAAGAGAGGATCTGTCTTAAACTCTCAAGACCAGGCCCCTTAAGAGCGGCCTCACTGCTTCTTTTGGCCCTCTCTGCAGGGCTGGACTGACTACCCTCCTGGCCAGTGTTGGAACTCATGGGTCCTGGTATAAGGGTGAGCCCTGGGCAGCCTGCCCCACCCTGAGATAGCTCAATGTTATTTTTCTGGAAAGGAATCTGAATATCAAGACTTTACAAAGGTCCCCCAGGGGTTCCAGCATGCAGCTAATGCTAAAAACCACTGTTCTAATTGGATCTGGTAAGAATTCCTTCTTTTGGGGTATAACACAAGATGTAGGCCAGGAATGTGGCTCCAAAGGATTAGGGCATAGGGCTCACCAGATTCTTATAGTTATATAGAGATGGGGGTGTAACTGCTATATTTTTAACCAGCCCACTTATTAAAGAGTACAGAATGTCTTCCGGGGTTGTCTATCCAGAGGATGGGAGGTGGGGCCTTTAGCTACTGCGTCCTGTCCCCATTGGTACCCAAACAGGTGAGCAGGATTGCATGGCTTCCTAGAAGGTCTGAGGCACAAAGACCCTCAGTGCTTGCTGAGGAGTCCGGCTGTCACCTGAGCTGGAGCTTGCATGCAACTGTCTGCAGCAGCCAGGGCTGATGTCAGAGATGGGTCAAGGGGAAAGCATTCAAAAGGGTCTGCATTTAGGTTTTTGTATATTCTCATGTACCCCATCCTTAAAATTAAGTGTACTTCTAGGCACTTCGTGGGATTGTCAATAAATAGTACCAGGAACATAGTAGTTGTAAGAGTAAAGTATTCTGTAAAGCAGTGAGGGAAAAGTCCCATGTCTGTTTTATGTCTTAAGTCTGGTAGAGTAGCTCCTGGGAAGGTTAGAAGTTAGTGGGGTCCTTGGCAACACTTTTCCTTTCTGGTTCCTGCTTGGCTTCTTTTTGGGAATTGGCAGGTGAGCCTGCATGGGCCCATCCAAATTTTGGACCAAGTTAGGTATAGCCTGGAGGCCTCAGAAGGTGGTGAGGGGTAAGGGGCAAGGACAAACACTCTTGCAGGGACTTATGAATTGATCCTTCTGGTTCCAATTGTTTATGAAGTATGTCGCTAGATAGGGTGTCAGGGAAGACCACGACAAGGGCCTTGCCAGGTTCAGTATTTCCAGCCTCCCTTGGGCCCTTGGGTCTCACTTCTTTTTTTTTTTTTTTAAAAAGATTTTATTTATTTATTTGGCAGATAGAGATCACAAGTTGGGAGAGAGGCAGGCAGAGAGAGAGAGAGGAGGAAGCAGGCTCCCTGCCAAGTAGAGAGCCCGATGCGGGGCTCGATCCCAGGACCCTGGGATCATGACCTGAACGAAAGGCAGAGGCTTTAACCCACTGAGCCACCCAGGCGCCCCTTGGGTCTCACTTCTGAAAGAGCACTCCCACCTTCAGTGCGGCATACCTCAGATGTGAGGGACGAGGTTGTGTTGGGGATTGGGGTGGGGTGGGGGAGATGCTTGGGAACAGGCTGGCTGATTTGCTGTAGAAATCTAATTTTTTAAAAAAAGTTTTATTTAGATATTCTCTACACCCTACTTGGGACTTGAACTCATGACTGCGAGATCGAGAGTCCCATGCTCTTCCGACTGAGCCAGCCAGGTGCCCCAGAAATCAAATTTTTGCCAGGGTGGCTGAAACTTCCTGGAGCAAAAAGGGCTCTTTCAGCTGTGGATGTGATGAGTATGTTGTGGCTCAGTACTGTGTTACTGGATCTTAAGAACAATGGTCAGATTCCATAAGTTATCTTTGTTTGAATTTTAATATTGATCTAAAGTGTACAAATAAATGAAGTAGTAGCTCAGTTTCACTTTTGAGTATGAAATAAATACTCTAAAAATTAAGGAAGCTTATAAAACTGAATAATTTTACTTCTCAGTGGCTTATAATTAATGTGAGAGGCAAATCAGACAGAAAGCCTGCTTGTTTGAAAGCTCATGCTAGTTCATAAACTTCTGATCTGCCATCTAACCAGTAGCTCTGGTATTCTGTCTTTATTTTATTTTATTTCATTTTTAAGAAAGATTTATTTATTTTATAGAGAGAGCAAGAGCAAGGGAGAGAGCATGTGAGCATGGGATGGAGGGGCAGAGGGAGAGGAAGAGAAAATCTTAAACAGGCTCTACACTGAGCGTGGAGCCTGACGTGGGTCCACATCCTCCATCTCATGACCCTGTGATCATAACCAGAGCCAAAACCAGGAGTTGGGCACTTAAGCAACCACCCAAACACTCCTATTTTATTTTATTTAAAAAATTTTTAAGTAATCTCTACACCCAACGCAGGGCTTGAACTTGAAACCCTGAGATCAAGAGTCCCTCACATCCTCTATTGACTGAGCCAGTCAGGCACCCCCCTAATAGCTCTGGTGTTCTTTCCAAAAGTTTCTTTTCTTTTTTAAATGAATATTGTGAAACTGTTTCTTTTTTGAAGTCTATAACTCTAAAAGTAAACCTTGCTTTTCAAAAATGAAATTGTTATACACGAAGGAGGATTGTAATAAATAGCAGACTATCATTATTAATAAAAACGGATTTGAGAACTGACAGTTTTTAAGTTCCACATCTACACATGTGACCCTCACAAGGACTGAGGGAGGGAAGCAGCTCAGTCCTCACCTTAAATGATTGGTTCAAGGTCATGAGACATGGCCATTAGGTGGGAGAGCTGCATTCCAACAGAAGACCGTCTTTCAGACTGCACTGCCTCCGATTTATGACTGAATTTCCTTAACTACCGTCTTTCTGATTTATTATGTGGTCTGTTTAAACAAGCAAAGCCTCAGGATTTCTCAGACCAGTAGGTGACTCCGGGAGTCAGCTCTTCTAGAAAGGTGTCCATGTCCTTGCTGTTTGACCTTGGAAGTGCACCTTCGGTTCACTTTATAGTTGCCCCAAGGTTTACAGGTCTGGGTGTTCCTTTTCTCCCCAAAGGTTGGATGGTATTGACCAGAGTCCCTCAGTACCTGCTTGCAAAGCTGTTCTTTGGAGCTTCCTCATTCTGTGGTATTTCTCTAGGCCAAAGCTCTGGGAATCCCTGGTTTGTCTCCTGAACCTGTGTATCTCAGAGTCTGAGGCATTGTCTGAGTTTGACAGGCTGGAAAAAAAATTTTGTTGAGTGAAAGGTTAGTTTAATAAGGGAATCTTCAGTTTTATACATATGGAAATCAAAGTATCTTACAGTGTTAAAAGAACCTCCTTTCTTGAACATTGCTCAGTATTAACAGTGTTTTTTGGTTAAGATTGTATTATTATTATTATTATCATTTTATTTTAAAAAATAGTCACAGCTGGGAAAATGAATACATGTGTATGGGTCATGCATCTAATTGTTTTAATTAATTAATTTTTCTTTTTTTTAAACATTTTTTATTTTTTATTAACATATAATGTATTATTAGCCCCAGGGGTACAGGTCTGTGAATTGCCAGGTTTACACACTTCACAGCACTCATCATAGCACATACCCTCCCCAATGTCCATAACCCCACCACCCTCTCCCTCCCCCAATCCCCCCTGCAACCCTCAATTTGTTTTGTGAGATTAAGAGTCTCTTATGGTTTGTCTCCCTCCCGATCCCATCTTGTTTCATTTATTCTTTTCCTACCCCCCACAACCCCCCCATTGCTTCTCCACTTCCTCATATCAGGGAGATCATATGATAGTTGTCTTTCTCTGATTTTTGACTTATTTCGCTAAGCATAATACCCTCTAGTTCCATCCATGTCATTGCAAATGGCAAGATTTCATTTCTTTTGATGGCTGCATAGTATTCCATTGTAGATATATATATACCGCATCTTCTTTATCCATTCATCTGTTGATGGACGTCTAGATTCTTTCCATAGTTTGGCTATTGTGGACATTGCTGCTATAAACATTTGGGTGCATGTGCCCCTTTGGATCACAACATTTGTGTCTTTAGGGTAAATACCCAGTAGTGTGATTGCTGGGTTGTAGTGTAGCTCTATTTTCAGCTTTTTGAGGAACCTCCATGCTGTTTTCCAGAGTGGTTGCACCAGCTTGCATTCCCACCATTAGTGTAGGAGGGTTCCCCTTTCTCTGCATCCTCGCCAGCATCTGTCGGTTCCTAACTTGTTAATTTTAGCCATTCTGACTGATGTGAGGTGGTATCTCATTGTGGTTTTGATTTATATTTCCTCATGCCGAGTGATGTGGAGCACTTTTTCATGTGTCTGTTGGCCATCTGGATGTCTTTTTTTTTTTTTTTTTTTAAAGATTTTATTTATTTATTTGACAGAGAGAGAGATCACAAGTAGGCAGAGAGGCAGGCAGAGAGAGAGGAGGAAGCAGGCTTCCTGCAGAGGAGAGAGCCCGATGTGGGGCTCGATCCCAGGACCCTGAGATCATGACCTGAGCCGAAGGCAGCGGCTTAATCCACTGAGCCACCCAGGCGCCCCTGGATGTCTTTTTTGAAGAAATGTCTGTTCATGTCCTCTGCTCATTTCTTGATTGGATTATTTGTTCTTTGGGTGTTGAGTTTGATAAGTTCTTTATAGATTTTGGATACTAGCCCTTTATCTGATATGTTGTTTGCAAATATCTTCTCCCATTCTATCAGTTGTCTTTTGGTTTTGTTGATTGTTTCCTTTGCTGTGCAAAAGCTTTTGATCTTGATGAAGTCCCAGTAGTTCATTTTTGCCCTTGTTTCCCTTGCCTTTGGGGATGTTTCTACGAAGAAGTTGCTGTGGCTGAGGTTGGAGAAGTTGCTGCCTGTGTTCTCAAGGATTTTGATGGATTCCTTTTTCACATTGAGGTCTTTCATCCATTTTGATTCTATTTTTGTGTGTGGTGTAAGGAAATGGTCCAATTTCATTTTTCTGCATGTGGCTGTCCAATTTTCCCAACACCATTTGTTGAAGAGACTGTCTTTTTTCCACTGGACATTCTTTCCTGCTTTGTCAAAGATTAGTTGACCATAGAGTTGAGGGTCTATTTCTGGGCTCTCTATTCTGTTCCATTGATCTATGTTCTTTCTTTCTTTCTTTCTTTCTTTCTTTCTTTCTTTCTTTCTTTCTTTTAAAGATTTTATTTATTTATTTGACAGAGAGAGATCACAAGTAGATAGAGAGGCAGGCAGAGAGAGAGAGAGAGAGAGGGAAGCAGGCTCCCTGCTGAGCAGAGAGCCCGATGCGGGACTCGATCCCAGGACCCTGAGATCATGACCTGAGCCGAAGGCAGCGGCTTAACCCACTGAGCCACCCAGGCGCCCCTATTTATTTATTTTTAATTAAAGATTTTATTTATTTATTTGACAGAGAGAGACACAGCGAGAGACGGAACACAGGCAGGGGGAATGGGAGAGGGAGAGGCAGGCTTTCTACCGAGCAGGGAGCCCAATGCAGGGCTCGATCCCAGGACCCTGGGATCATGACCAGAGCCGAAGGCAGACACTTAATGACTGAGCCACCCAGGTGCCCCCGTCTATTTATTTTAATCTGTTATTTAAATTATAAAGTTATTTCAGAGAGAGTTTTTGGTTTTTAGGATATTTAGCTATGTTATGATAATCACATTTAAATTTAATTTCAGTTATACCAAGACAAGAACCCTGAATTTTAGGGTTTATAAGGCAGTGTAGGAAATGAAGGAATATTTCCTATTCAGTATCTTTGTTTTCCAGACAAGCTCAGGAACTCTCTTAAGTTAATCTAGATACAAATAGCTTCGATTACCACTGAGTTTATGTGAGTGATTATAGTAGACTAATGAGTTAATCAGCTAACAGCCCATTCTAACCATTTAGGTACTAGATTAATTGCTTTATGTGCCTGGGTTAGTTTTTTCTGCCCCTTTTAGTGAGCATGATAATTTCTGTTTATTACAAGGGTTAGTCAGTTTTAATTACCGCAATTTTTCTGAAATACTAATTTTTACAACTTTGTATTATAGCAAACTTCAAACTCACAGAGGATAGTATAACAAATCGCCATATCTGCATTATCCTGTATCAGGACGGACTGTCATCTGTCACAGAAAGTTCTCATTGATTGGGTCTTCCTGTGTGTATGGCATGGCTGTGGGCCCTGCGGGTTGAGTTCAGCTGGAGGGAAGTATGGGCAGAGCACATCACATATCAGGGGGATTGTTGTGGGGACCATAGAGAATTTTTCACTGAATGGCTGTCTTCTTTCCCTATTTGCTGTATTCTTCCGTATTTGATTTAGTTTGTTTTCATTTTTTTTCTAACACAGGCAGTGTGGCAGAAACATGCTTGTAAACACATCTTTACCTGCTGGTGTATTTCTATTGGGTAATGGAAGGAACATCTAGATATGGAGGAGGTTTAGATATTTTCATTTTTCCTTCTGATGATATTGTGACCTCATCAATTTTAACAATTTTGCTTTTTTTCTTAGAAGTCCTGGGTTATTTTCTGAATGGAAATATCTTTATTGGGATTATCTTAAATACTAGTTGCTGCAGCACACAAACTCAGAACCTCTATGGCTTACCACGAAGTTAATCTCACCAAAATACGATGTGGGTTGGAGGGGATCTACTCCGTTTGCTGACTTGGGGGAGTCCAGACTCCCTTGAGCTTACAACACTGGCCTCCCAGGCCGGGAGAGAGAGGGATAGTGTCACCTCATCAACTCTTATGCATCACCTTTGCTCATATTCTCATCTAAATCACTCACTTCATGAGGGGCTGAGAACATAAGGTATAGTGCATTCCCAAACTTGATGTCTGCCTGCCAGGGAATAGGAGGTTTGAAATCAAGCTAGACTTCTCTCATGACCATGTTGGAACAGCCTTTCCAAGTACATTCTGGAAAACTACAACTTTCAAGGAGCCCTTCAAGGAATGGATTTAGTGTCATTTGTATTTTAGTGGCAAGATTCTTTTTTTTGTTGTTGCTTTAAATGTATTTTATTTTTTAAACTTTTTTATTTTGAAATAGTTTGTGACATCTGTGGGTGATGCATTCCAAAAACCCCATATATACTCTGAAACCTATATATACTGTGTTTTATAGTATTGAACCCTATATATTCTATGTTTTGTCCTATACCTATATATCTGTGAAAGTTTAATTTATAAGCTAGGCACAGTCAGAGATTAACAGCCATAACTAGTGATACAATAGAACAATTATACAAGTTATGCGAATGTCTTCTCTCTCAAAATACCTTATCGTACTATACTCACCCAACTTGTGATGATGTGAGATGGTAAAATGCTTGTGCAAATAGACGAAGCGAGGGGAATGACATAGGCACTGTGACGTAGCATTAGGCTACTGTTGACCTTCTGATGATAGGTCAGAAGGAGGACCATCGCTTCCTGACCACATTTGACCATGGGTAACTGAAACCATGGAAAACAAAACCTCAGATGAGGGGGGGACTACTGTCTAAAAAATTGTGAAAATAGCGCACAGGGTACTTGTGTGCCTTTACCCAGTTTCCCCTGATATTAACATCTTTCATAACCATAGTGTAATGGTTGAAACCAGGAAATTAGCATGGGTATGTTATTAACTTACAGATCTTACTTGAATTTTTTCAAAGGGAGTTGTGTTACAACTAAAGCCAGAGTTGTTCTCAGGTTCCTGTTTGCATATCCCTATCACCCATAGGTGGGCTGTCTTTGCTCACAGGTTTCTCTTACTTTACAGATTAGCCCGATGAACTGAGAATCCACCAAGAACCCCAGGCTAGGCCCCACACTGCTGAATGTAACCCAGCACTAGGCATTTTGTAGTTCATGTATTACGACTCTGTTGACAGTATGCCAGAACAAACCAGGGGAAAGAAAGTCTTTCTTATTTATTAGACAGTAGACAAAGAACCTCCAATACTCTTGGGGACTTTTAAGATAAATAAGACCTAAAACTGCTTTAATTCTCACTTTTCCATAACCTCCTGTGGCCACAGGATAGGATTATCCTAATATGGGCTTAGATACAGAAGGGTCAGACTGAGGGGGTCTGGATCAATCAGCAGAAAATTATTCTCATTGCTACCTTAATTCGAGTCTACCGAGTGCCTGGAATCTTATAAAGAGATATAGGTATATTAGTCCTCTATTCTTGTGGAACAAATTACCCAAAATGTAGTGGCTTAAAATATCAATACATATATATTATCTCGTATGCTTTCTGTGAGTCAGGATTTCAGGAATAGTTTAGCTGGGTGGTTCTGGCTCAGGGTCTCTTGTGGGGTTGTAGTTATCAGCTGGCCTTGCAGTCATCTGAAGGCTTGGCTAGGGCTGCAGTATGGTCTGGGGCTTTCAGGATGGTCCGTAGGATTGGCAGTTTGGGCTTGGCTACTGGCAGGAGGCCTGGGTTCCTGTCCATATGGGCCTCCTTCTAGGCCTGTGGGATATGGCTTATAACATGGCAGCTGGCTTCCTCTAGTGTGAGCAGTTCAAGAGGGAACAAGGAGGATCATCAGTCACATACCATCATTTCCACAGTATCCTGTTGGTCACATAGGTCAGCCCTATTCACTGTGGGAAGGAAGTACATAAAGCCTGAAAACCAGGAAGTGAGGATCCTTGGGGGCCATCGTGGAGGCTGGCTACCACAGTGGGTGACAGAGAAGTGACAAGGCTTGGTGACGCTGAATTTTTCATTTATTGATAAAATAGTATTACAATTACATAATACTGGAGATTTGGGTCTCATGGCCACTGTGTTGTTTTGGATTTTAATGAAAAACAAATCAAAACCAAGAACCATCAAAATAAAGTGGACCTCATCAACATCAAAGTTTGGTGGGCAGAAGTAGAGATTTTGAATTGGAAGGTTTGAATTTCAGTACTAATCTCTGCTGCCTACAAGGTTGTCATGGGGAACAAAGAGGATGATGATCCCTGCCCTGTGGACTTCATGGGCTATTTTGAAGAATGAACTGGAGTGTGGGGTACATGAATTATGCAGTGTGTTATAGGAATATTAATTATGATAATGAGGGAGATTTAAAAAATGCTGTGAGATTTGTTTCGTACTTAAACCTGGAAGCAACTGAGAATATTTTTCAGATCAATGTTTTAGGATTGAGCTTATTTTATTTATTTATTTATTTATTGTGCTGGATAAAAATTCCTGTGACTACAAGTACCTTTATTACGAGGAGCTGTAGGATCAAAGACGTGAGGTTGCTGGTGGCGGAACCTTCATAGTTCTGTAAGGAAGTTTAAACCCAGGAGCCAGATCCATTTGGAGTGTTCTTCAGAGCCTTTCTATCTAGGATTGGGCATTTTCCGTGTTTGCCATTGCCATTTGGCCTGTCCCGAATGTTTGCCTTTGACTTCTTTTCATAGATCAGTGTTTCAAATCCAAGGATTTTCTCCTGGCTCTTTCATCATGGGGAGGCAGGAATTCACAGGATCATCAGCCTGCTTGTGGTTTATGAGGTCTGTGGCTGAATGTGTGGGCTGTAATCCCTGAGATTTGAGGGACAGATCTCGGAGAAATGGCTAGAAAGTGAACTTAAGGCCAGGCAAAGGCTTCTGAAAATCCATGTTATAGGTAGGAAAAGCTTGAATTATCATAAATATTTGGTGCCCAGTGTTTTTCTATAAGCTTTGCCTCATTAGTGTTAGTCTATCCACACAAAGTTATTTATTCAGCCTCTTTCCATGGATATCTGGGGGGAGAGCATTTCAGGGTGAGAGCTTGAAGGCCTGGGATGTGTGTGTATTAAAGATTTTAACTGTAGGTCTAAATATCAAACTGTCACCAGTCTCTCTTCTCTTTTTACTTAATTTCTAATAATTAAATGCTTGTGATGCTTTATGTCTTTGCAGTAGATATTAATGCATGCAAATGTTGATGAAATTTAACTTTCTTTCTGAAATGAAGGAATCATGCCATCTAGTTTCATTTTTCAATGGCCACTAATGATTTGTAGTTTGGGCTGAACCCTAGATAAACGCACAGATAATTTGGTTAGTAGGAGTGTTAGAAGAGGAGGATCATGACTTTGTTTTTCCTTTTTTTCTGCCAGCTTTATTGAGATGTAATTGACATATAACATTGTATAACTTTAAGGTGCACAATGAGATGATTATATATATTTATACACAGAAATGATTACCACATTGAGGTTAACACCTCTGTCACCTCAGAGAATTACAAGTTTCTTTTTCTGGCAGGAACATTTAACATTATTCTCTTAGCAATTTTCAAGTGTATCAAACAGTATTGTTAATGTAGGCACTGTGCTGTATGTCACATCCTCAGAACTTATCTTATAATGGAAATTTTATACTCTTTGACCAACACTTCCCACTCCCTAGCCCCTGGCAACCACCACTCTACCTTCTTTATAGGAGTTTGATTTATTTTGGATTCCACATATAAGTAAGATCATACAGTATTTATCATTCTCTAACTTCTTTCACTTAGCATAATGTCCTCAGGGTCCATCCATGTTGTTACAAAATGGCAGGATGTCTTTCTTATGACTGAATAATATTCCATTATATAGATGGGTAGGTAGAGATAGATATATCAGACTTTCTTTATTCATTTATCTGCCAGTGGACACTTAGGTTATTTCTGTGTTTTGGTTACTATAAATATGCTGGAATGAACATAGAGGTGCAGATATTTCTTTAAGATAGTGATTTCATTTCTTTTGGATATATAATCAGTAGAAGAATTATGGGATCATGTGGTAGTTCTATTTTTAACTTTTTGAAAAACTTCCATACTGTTTTCTGTTATGACTGCACCAATTTCCATTGCCACCACCAAGGGTTCCCTTTTCTCCACACCTTCAACAGCATTTGTTATCTCTTGTCTTTTTTTTTTTTTTTAAGATTTTATTTATTTATTTGGCAGAGAGAGATCACAAGTAGGCAGAGAGGCAGGCAGAGAGAGAGAGAGGGAAGCAGGCTCGCTGCTGAGCAGAGAGCCCGATGCGGGACTCGATCCCAGGACCCTGAGATCATGACCTGAGCCGAAGGCAGCGGCTTAACCCACTGAGCCACCCAGGCGCCCCTCTTGTCTTTTTGATAATAGTCTTTCTAGCAGGTGTGAGGTGATATCTTATTGTAGTTTTCATTTGCATTTCCCTGATGATTAGTCATGTCGAATATCTTTTCATATACCTTTTGGCCATTTGTATATCTTCTTTGGAAAAATGTCTTTTCAAGGTCTTCTGCCCAATTAAAAAATGGGATTATTAGAGTTTTTTTTGCTGCTGAGTTGTATGAATTTCTTATGTATTTTGGATATTAACCCCTTATCTTATATATGATTTGCAAATATTTTTTTTCCCATTCCTTTGGTTGTCTTTTCATTTTGTTGATACTGTTTGTTTTTCCTATCCCACTGGTTAAACATGATGGAGTTAAGATACTTATGCTTCTGTTTCTCTGAGGTATTTATTATGAACACAGCCCAAGTTAGCAACAAAGAAGAATTTTTGGTAGAACCAGCTGACCCACTTATTCAAGGCTGGGACACCAGTTAGCAGTTGAAGATGTGTACAACATGAGCCTGCGCTTTGAGAAGTAGCACTCTGAGGTTTGGGATCTGGTTCAACACTGGCTTGCTGTGTTACTCACCTTTCTGTATAGAAAGTAGGTAAAGTGCCTGGACTGGTATCTCTGGCACATTTTAGGTGCCGAACATAGAACTTTATAATTTTGTTTACGATGTCTGGGATGTCTAGATGAATACTTTCTTTAAACAAAGAAAATCGGTGGGTTGCCTGGGTGACTTAGTAGGTTAGAGTCTCCCTTTGGCTCAGATCATGATCTTAGGGTCCTGGGATCGAGTCCCACATTGGGTTCCTTGCTAAGTGGGGAGCCTGCTTCTCCCTCTGTCTGTACTCCCCCTGCTCATGCACTCGTGCTCTCTCTCTCTCTGACAAATAAATAAATAAAATATTAAAAAAAATTGATGGGGTGCCTGGGTTGCTCACTTGGTTAAGTGTCTGCTTTGACACTTAATCATGACTGGCTCAGGTCATGATCTTAGGGTCCTGGGATGGAGCCCTGCATCAGGATTCCTGCTTAGTGGGGAGTCAGCTTCTTCCTCTCCCTCTTCGGCACCTACCCTGCCTCACTTGTGCTTGCACATGCTCGCTCTCTCTGAAGTAAATAAATAAAATCCTAAAAAAAAAATTGGGGTCCCTGGATGGCTCATTTGGTTACGCCTCTGACTCTTGATTTCGGCTCAGGTCATGACCTCTGTGTCATGAGATTGAGCCCCACATTGGGCTCCACAGTGGATATGGAGCTGCTTAAAATTTTCTCCCCTTCTCTGTTCCTCCCCTCCCTGGCTCTCTCTCTCTTTCAAAAAAAAAAAAAAAAATCTGTAAGTACAGGTAACTCAAAAATATGCATGGTTGCTTTCTTCGGAAGAATTTAAAATTTCAAAATAAGGTCTTTTTGTGTACCCACAAGAAAAGTGGAACAGACATCTTTCTGGGATATTGTCTGATGTGTCAGATCCTGAGTTAGGTGCTGAATAGCTTGATCAAAAGCAGCACCTGGTGTTGGCTTGCACTTTTGGCCCTGTTGCCATCACTGTGACTGCTTGGGCTGACGTGGGCTGGGGGGAATGGTAGGGGGCGCTTGAAGATTTACTTTATTTATTATCATAGTATATATTATATTTATATATTATATACTTATATATAATGTGCTATATATTTATATAATATATGTTATATATTATATAATATGTAATTAATTAATTAATTTGCTTTATGGAATCTTTCTTCCTGCCTTCAGGAGCAACTACATATCCATTTGCTTTTGCCATTCTATTTATGATGTTTAATTTCTCTGTTCTTGTCATATCAACTAAGCCTGAAACTGAGATCATTTAAACATCATTCTTTTAAGTTCATGCCTAGGTTTCTTTAGTTTTTTAAAGTTTCATAGGGTTTCTTATGACTAATTAAAACAGTACTTTTAAAGACTTCTTTACTTAGCATAAAATACTTTTTCTTTATTTTTTTATTTTTATTTTTTTATTTTTATTTTTTAATTTTTTTTAAATTGACATTTTCCCCCTTATTTTTTTTTTGTTGAGATTTTATTTATTTATTTGACAGACAGAGATCACAAGTAGGCAGAGAGGCAAGCAGAGACAGAGAGAGGGGAAGCAGGCTCCCTGCTGAGCAGAGAGCCTGATGTGGGGCTTGATCCCAGGACTTTGGGATCATGACCTGAGCCGAAGGCAGAGGCTTTAACCCACTGAGCCACCCAGGTGCCCCTATTTTTTTATTTTTAAGGATTTATTTATTTGAAGGAGACAGAGAGGATGAGTGTTTGTGAGTGTGTGGAAGTGCAGAGAAAGAGGGAGAGGGAGAATCTCAAGCAGACTTCCCACTGACCCCAGAGCCCAGTGTGGGGCTCGATTTCATGACCTTGAGATCATGACCTGAGCTGAAACCAAGAGTTGGACACTCAGCTGACTGAGCCACCCAGATGGCCCTAGCATAAAAGACTTCTTAAAATCAATGCTCTTTTTTTTTTTTTTTAAGATTTTATTTATTTATTTGACAGACAGAGATCACAAGTAGGCAGAGGGGCAGGCAAAGAGAGAGGGGGAAGCAGGCTCCTGTGGAGCAGAGAGCTGGCACGGGGCTCAATCCCAGGACTCTGGGATTGTGATCTGAGCCGAAGGCAGAGGCTTTAACCCACTGAGCCACCGAAGCGCCCCCAAATCAATGCTCTTTTAACAGCTTCAAGAAAACTGCAAAGTGTTAAAAAATTAGGTAAATTCAGGAGACATAAAGAGAGAAATGAATTTGATTAGATAAAAATTAACTCTTCTTATACCATAAGGAAATTTGGAAGATAAAAATTAGACAAGGAGAGTCTTTGGCTTTCAACTTGGAGGAAGCCAAGGTGCACCTTTCTTTGGTTGTCCCAAATCTTGGTTCATCCGACACCAATGAGATCAACCCCAATGAGATCAAAGTCATGTACCTGAGGTGCACTGGTTGGGGAGTTGATGCCACATCTGCCCTGGCACCCAAGATCTGTCCCCTGGATCTGTCTCCAAAAATGGCTGGTGATGACATCACAAAGGTAGCCAGTGATTGGAAGGGTCTGAGGGTTATAATGAAACGGACCATTCAGAACAGGCAGGCCCAAGTTGAAGTGGTACCTTCTGCCTCTGCCCTGATTATCAAAGCCCTCAAGAAACTGCCAGGAGGGCGCCTGGGTGGCTCAGTGGTTGTCTGCCTTTGGCTCAGGTCACGATCTCAGGGTCATGGGACTGAGCTCCACCTTGGGCTTCCTGTTCAGTGGAGGGCCTGCTTCTCCCTCTCCCACTCTGCCTGCTGGTGTTTCCTCTCTTTCTGTCTCTCTCTGTCAAATAAATAAATTGGGCGCCTGGGTGGCTCAGTGGATTGAGCCGCTGCCTTCGGCTCAGGTCATGATCTCGGGGTCCTGGGATCGAGCCCCGCATCGGGCTCTCTGCTCCGCAGGGAGCCTGCTTCCTCCTCTCTCTGTCTGCCTCTCTGCCTACTTGTAATCTCTCTCTCTGTCAAATAAATAAATAAAATCTTTAAAAAAAAAAAAAAAAAAAAAAAAAAAAGACCCTGCCAAGAGACTGAAAGTAGCAGAAAAACATGAAACACAGTGGAAATATCACCTTCGAAGGATTGTCAACATTGCCGGACAGATGTGGCGCTAATCTGTAGCTAGAGAGTTCTCTGGAACATGAAAGAGATCTGGAGACTGCCCAGTCTGTGGGCTGCAATGTTGATGGCTGCCACCCTCATGGCATCATAGGTAACATCAGCAGTGGTACGGTGGAGGGCCTGGCTAGTTAAGAAATACAAAGGAAAATATTTCAATAAAGCATCATTTGACAACCAAAAAAAAAAAAAAAGTTAGACTAGGAGAATATATTTTCAACTTTTTTTTTTTTTTGGGTCTCACAACATAACTTTATTTGTATAAACAAAGATATTATGGGAGTAATTTCCAAAGCGGTGTCTCCCGTTTTCAACATTTTAAAAAAAAGATTTTATTTATTTATTTGACAGAGAGAGAGAGGGAGTGCACAAGTAGGGGGAGCAGCAGGCAGAGGGATAGGGTAAAGCAGTCTCCCCACTGAGCAGCGAGCCTGATGCGGAGCTCAATCCCAGGACTCTGGGATCTTGACTTGAGCTGAAGGCAGCCGCTTAACTGACTGAGCCAACCAGATGCCCCTCAACTTTTAAAAAAAGATTTATTTATCTTAGAGAGAGAGAGCACACATGAGCAGGGGTGGGTCAGAAGGAGAGGGAGAGAAGCACACTCCGTGCTGAATTGTAGAGCCCAGTGCGGCTTTTGGTCCCACAACCCCAAGGTCATGACCTGAGTTGAAATCAAGAATCAGGCACCCCTATTTCCAACATTTTTTAAAAGAATTTTTAATTGAGGTAATTACAGATTTGCATGCAACTGGAAGAAATAATACAGCGAGATATTGTGTACCCTCTACCCAGTTTCCTTTATGGCAGTATCTTGTAAAAGTATGGTATAATATCACAACCAGTACATCGATTCAGTCCACACCCATCTTTAGGGTGAGTGCTTTTTTTTGCCTATGGATGTCCAATTGATCCAGCACCATTTGTTGAAAAGGCTGTCTTTTTCTCCATTTTTATGCTTTTTGTCAAAAACCACTGGACTGACTTGTATTGATCCTTTGTTGGGTTCTGTTACTTTGTTCCGCTGACCTATGTGCCTGTCCCTCCACCACTACCACACTGTCTTGACTACTATAGCTATATACTAAACTTTAATATTGGGCATAGTGATTCCTTCCATTTTATTTTCCTTTCCAGCCTTGTTTTAGTTATTCTGTGGCCTGTGCTTTCTCAAATAAATTTTAGAATAAGCTTGTCTATAAAAAACTAAGCTGGGATCTTGATAGGAATTGTATTAAACCTGTACATCAATTTGCAGTGAATTAACTTTTTTTACTGTGTTGAGTCTTCTGATGCAGAAACATGGTTTCTCTCTCCATTTATGAAATATGTTCTTTTTTACAAACAAATATCTAGTACTTGGAATCCATAGTGCACTTCTATAAGTCAATAATAAAAAATAAAAGCCAAAATTCTATAGGAAACTAGAAGAAGGCTATTTTCAGGCAATTCTCACATGAAATACAAATAGCTTCTAAGATTTGAAAAGATGCTCTCAATCTTACTGGTGTTCCAGGAAATGCGAATTACAAGATCCCATTTTGTGTATGATTAGATGGATAAAAATAAAATGGGGTAATAGTATCAATTGATAAGCATAAGAAAATGGGCATATTTTGATGTAGTCCCAATAGTTAATTTTTGCTTTTATTTCCCTTGCCTTAGACATACCTAGAAAAATGCTGATTTTTCAATAAAAACAGCTGCTACCAGAGAAATTACTGCCTGTGCTCTCTTCTAAGGTTTTTATGGTTTCAGGTCTCACATTTAAGTCTGTAATCCATTTTGAGCTTGTTTTTGTGTATGATGTAAGAAAGTGGTCCAGTTTCATTCCTTTGCATATAATTGTGCAGTTTTCCCAGCATCATTTATTGAAGAGACTATGTCCTATTGCATATTATTGCCTCCTTTGTTGAAGATTAATTGACCATATAAATGTGGGTTTATTTCTGGGCTTCTGTTCTATTGATCTGTGTGTCTGTTTCTGTGCCAGTACCATACTGTTTTTATTACTGCAGCTTTGTATTATATCTTGAAATCTGGAATTGTGGTAATTCCAGTTTCATTCTTTTTCATGATTGCTTTGGCTATTTTGGGTCTTTTGTGGTTGTATACAAATTTTAAGATTATTTGTTCTTGTTCTGGGAAAAATGCTGTTGGTATTTTGATAGGGATTGCATTAAATGTGTAAATTGCTTTGGATAGTTTGGACATTTTAACAGTATTTGTCCTTCCAGTCCATGAGCATGGAATGTTTTCTGTTTCTTTTTGTCTTCAGTTTCTTTCATCTGTGTTTTATAGTTTTCACAGTATAGGTCTTTCTTTCATCTTTTTGGTTAAGTTTATTCCTAGGTATCTTATTATTTTGGGTGAGATTTTTAAAAAGATTTATTTATTTATTTTAGAGAGAGAGAATGTGTGTGCATGTGCACAGGTGGGAGGGGCAGAGGGAGAGGGAAAGTGTAAACTCTGTGCTGAGTGTGGAGCCTGATGCAGGGCGCAATCGCACAACCTTGAAACCGCAACCTGAGCTGAAACCAAAAGTCAAATGCCCAACTGACTGTGCCACCTAGGCAGCCCTGTTTAGGGTGCAGTTGTAAATGGGATTGTTTTCTTAATTTCTCTTTCTGTTGTTCCATTATTAGTGTATAGAAATGCAACAGACTTCTGTACATTGATTTTGTGTCCTGTGACTTTAATGAATTCATTTATCATGTCTAGTAGTTTATAGATGGAGTCCTTAGGGTTTTCTCTATATGGTATCATGTCATCTGCAAATAATTGAAAGTTTTACTACCAGTTTGGATGCCTTTTTTTCTTTTTGCTGTCTGATTGCTGAGGCTAGAATTTCCAGTACTGTGTTGAATAGAAGTGGTGAGAATGGCTATTGTTGTCCTATTTCTGATCTTAGGGGAAAAGCTTTTAGTATTTTACCACTGAGTATGATGTTAGCTGTGTTTTTTTTTTTTTTTTAAATATATGCCATTTATTATGTTGAGGTATGTTCTCTCTAAAATCTACTTTGTTGAAGGTTTTAATCATCAATGGATGTTGTATTTGTCAGGTGCTTTTTCTACATCTGTTCTTTCATTGATGTGATGTGTCATGTTGATTGATTTGTGAATATTGAATCACCTTCATATCCCAGGAATAAATCCTACTTGATCATTTTGAATGATTATATATATATATATATATATATATATATATATGCATTTTCTTTTAGTAAACTCTACCCCCATCATGGGACTTAAACTCAGGATCAAGAGTTGCATGCTCTGTTGACTGTGCTAGCCAGGCACCCCTGACTTTTTAAAATATATTGTTGGATTTGGTTTGCTAGTATTTTGTTGAGGATTTTTGCATCTATGTTCATCACTGATGTTGGCCTGTGATTCTCTTTTTTTATGGTGTCTGTATCTGGTTCTGGAATCAGGGTAATGCTGGCTTCATAGAATGAATCTAGAAGTTTTCCTTCCTTTTTGATTTTTTTTTTTAAATAGTTTGAGAAGGATAGATATTAACTCTTCTTTAAATGTTCAGTAGAGGGGCGCCTGGATGGCTCAGTGGGTTAAAGCCTCTGTCTTCGGCTCAAGTCATGATCCCAGGGTCCTGGGATCGAGCCTCGCATGGGGCTCTCTGCTCAGCAGGGAGCCTGCTTCCCTTCCTGTGTCTCTGCCTGCCTCTCTGCCTACTTGTGATCTCTGTCTGTCAAATAAATAAATAAAATCTTTAAAAAAAAGTAAATGTTCAGTAGAATTTCCCTATGATGCTGTCTCGTTGAGAGTTTTTGATTACTGATTCAATTTCATTGCTGGTAATTGGTCTGTTCAAATTTTTTATTTCTTCTTGGTTCAGTTTCAGGATATAATATGTTTCTAGGATTTTATCCATTTCTTCTAGTTTGTCCAATTTGTTGGTATGTAATTTTTCACAATTTCAGTTAGAGTTCAAAATATTTCAATTGTTCTCATAATCCTTTGTATTTCTGTGGAATTGGTGGTTATTTCTCCTCTTTCATTTCTGATACTGTTTATTTGAGTTCTTTCTCTTTTTTTTCTTTTTAATGAGTCTGGCTGAAGGTTTATCAATTTTGTTGATCTTTGCAAATAAACAGCTCTTGATTTCATTGATCTGTTGTTTTTTTATTTTCTATTTTATTCATTTCTGCTCTGTTCTTTATTATTTCCTTCCTTCTAGTGGTTTTGTGTTTGTTCATGTTTTTCTAGCTCCTTTAGGTGTAAGTTAGATTGTTTGA
This sequence comes from Meles meles, assembly GCF_922984935.1. NCBI lineage: Eukaryota > Metazoa > Chordata > Mammalia > Carnivora > Mustelidae > Meles > Meles meles. Next base: position 39,629,040 of record NC_060081.1, on the reverse strand, counting down.
GATTTGTCTTGCTTCTTGAAGTAGGCCTTTTTTTGCTATAAACTTTCCTCTTAGAACAGCTTTTGCTGCATCCCATGGATTTGGGAACATTGTGTTTCCATTTTCATTTGTCCGCATGAATTTTTTGATTTCCTTTTTGATTTATTGGTTGACTCATTCATTGTTTAGTAACATGTTATTTAACCACATATTCATGGTCTTTCCAGATTTTGTTCTTGCTGTTGATTTCCATTTTCATAATGTTGTGGTCAGAAAAGATGCATGGTATGACTTCAGTCTTTTTTATTTTGTTGAGACTTGTTTTGTGGCCTAATGTGTGATCTCTTCTGAAGAATGTTTTATGTGCACTTGAAAAGAATGTGTATTCTCCTGTTTTAGGATGGAATGTTCTGAATATATCTGTTAGATCCACCTAATCCAATATGTCGTTCAAGGCCATGTTTCCTTGTTGATGTTCTGTCTGGGTGATCTATCTACTGATGTAAGGGGGTGTTAAAGTCCCCTATTATTGTTTCATTACTATTGATCAGTTCCTTTATGTTTATTATTAACTTTCATGTGTTTGGGTGTTCCCATGTTGGGTGCACAAATATTTATAACTGTCATATCTTCTTCTTGGATTATTCCCTTTATGATTATGTAGTGACCTTCCTCATTTCTTACTGCAGTTTTTGTGTGTGTGTGTGTGTGTGTGTTTTAGTCTCTCTTTTTTTTTTTAAAGATTTTATTTATTTGACAGAGAAATCACAAGTAGGCAGAGAAGCAGGCAGAAAGGGAGAAGCAGGCTCCCTGCTGAGCAGAGACCCTGATGTGGGACTCGATCCCAGGACCCTGAGATCATGACCTGAGCTGAAGGCAGAGGCTTAACCCACTGAGCCACCCAGGCGCCCCTGTTTTAGTCTCTTTTAAAGTCTGTTTTGTCTCATCTAAGTATTGCTACCCCAGCTTTTTTTTTTTTTCACTTCCATTTACATGATAAAATGCTTTTCTTTTCCTTCATTTTCGATTTACATATATCTTTAGCTCTGAAATGAGTCTCTTATAAGCAGCATGTAGATGGCTCTTGCTTTTTTATCCATCCTATCATCTGGTGAAGACTTTTCAGAAGGCATTTAGCACTGTTGATCAAAATTGAAAGCAAACAGGGGCACCTGGGTGGCTCATCCGGTTAAGTGTCTGCCTTCAGCTCAGGTCATGATCTCAGAGTCCTGGGATCGAGACCTAGGTCGGGCTCCTTGCTCAGTAGGGAGTGTGCTTCTCCCTCTGCTTGCTACTCCCCCAGCTTGTGTGCTCATGCTCTCGCTCTCTCTCTCTCTCTGACTAATAAATAAATAAAATCTTAAAAGATAGAAAAACTAGAACCAGACATAAGTAGACTGAGCAATTTCTCTTCTTTGAGCCTCTTTTTCAGAAGTCTGTGCACATGTGCATGAAGATATTTGTATGAGGGGGCTCAATATGGCGTTATGGAAACAACCAAAATGCTCATCAGCAGAGGAAAGGTTAGAAAAATCATATTTCATTTGTAGCGTAGAATAATGTGCACCATTTAAAAAGAATGAGGCTGACCAATTTGTACTGACATTCAAATTAGGTAAGAATAGGAAAGAAGTCAAATTATACCCTCCTTCCTTTTTTAGTACTACTTTGCTTTAAAACAGATATAAACTGGCCATCTGCTTGATTCTGACTTCCTTGTCACATTGTTGAACTGATACAGATGCTTCAGATAATTACACTGTGGCTCAGGGAGTCTAAATTACTGATAAATTAGCTTTGTTTTTATGGCTCTTATCTTGAAGTCATTTTTACTGCTTTCATTGTGTGCCAAAATGGGGAATAAATGTCCAGGGCCGTGGGGATGGGGCTGTGCCACAGGAAGGAACGATGTGTCTCTGGCTATGTTGAGTACTCTTGTCCTCTCAGTGCCCTGGCCCTTTGTAGTCCTGCTCAGATCAGAAGGGCATTGCTACCCTCTCTGAAGAATGGCCTTTTCTTTGACAAGGTCTTCATAGGGCTGGCATCTGAAGAAGTCTTGTTTTCATGATGCAGTTGGGAGTAAAGTTTCATGAAAGGTACCTATATAACAGTTGAGTAAATGCCTTGATCTCTGTGCCCAGCACAATGAGTTGATCATTAACTTTAATAAATCACAATATTTATTTTCTTTCAAAAATACTTTAGGACGGAATTGGTTCTGTGACAAGAGCTCATTTCCTGTATGTTCTTTTCCAATTAAAAAATATTTTATTATGAATTTTTAAGACAAATAAGGAATAAGACAGTGAACATGGTGTATCCACCTCCCAGCCTAAGAAAGTGGGTTCTTGAATTTGTCCAGCGAGGGGAGGGCTGGCCATTTTATTGCCCATTGTGCTAGTGGTTTCTCTTTCTTTCTTTCTTTCTTTTTAAGATTTTATTTATTTATTTGACAGAGAGAGATCACAAGTGGACAGAGAGAGAGAGAGGGAAGCAGGCTCCCCGCTGAGCAGAGAGCCCGATGTGGGACTTGATCCCAGGACCCTGAGATCATGACCTGAGCCAAAGGCAGTGGCTTAACCCACTGAGCCACCCAGGCACCCCATGCTAGTGGTTTCTGATTAACATTGGTGTCTGGGGTTCGGATCCGTGCTGTTGTGGTGGCCCTTCCATAGCAGGGCCCAGATTCCATAGTGATGCATTGCTGTATAAGGGACTGGGCTGGGGGATCAGACTCAGAAAATGGCTTCTTGTGATTTCTTTGGAGGTGAAATTTCATATTTAATACAGGGTTTATAGAAAGCTGTCACCCCTGCTCTTGCCAAAGCTGTTGAAATTATGGCACCCTTGAGCCAGTGAGACTCTTACCCTTTGCAGTGATGGAATCCAAATCTGGTCCCTTTCCCCCACCTACTTCCCTGCCTTCCTATCCACCATCTCTCTGTCTATCTGTCCTTCTCTCTGTCTGTCCATTCATCCATCCTGGCATCCTCTCATTGATTCACTGTTCTTGAGTATCTACTGTGTTAAGGCTCTGTGCTTGGCCAGGCCAGGCTGTTTAAGTTCTGCTTAGAGCAAGAAGGGCAGCTGTAGACCATTTTGGACCAGCCCTGCTTGTTATTCTGCATCATCTTATGGTCCTGCAGGGGTTTCAGTGTGGAGTCCGGGGGGAGCCATGCTCTGAAGAGGTGTTGGAAGTCCGGTGTGGCGCTGCTCACATAGGCCACACTGCCCAACACGTGATTAGGACTGACACTGTGGTTGTTGGAGTCACACTTCTAGTGTCAGTCCAGGTAGATGCCCTTCAGTGAGAAGAACTGCTCAGGCCAAATGGAGCACTTATGTTTAGGGTTGGTGTGGGCTTATTGGATGTATTCTCATCAATGAAGATCTCAGGGCTGTTAATGCATTGTAGGTCAGCCTTCTTTGAGAGCTAGGGGTTGTGGGTGAGCATGTGTTTCTCTAGCAACCTGGTCTGACTAAAGTGTCCTTTGCAGACCACCTCTGTGTACAAGTTGTTCCCCGTGTCCCAGGAGGACGGAGCAGGTAATTCCTAGCCTGTTTTTGTTTTTTTGTTTTTTTTTTTTTAAAGATTTTCTTTATTTATTTGACAGAAAGAGAGATCACAAGTAGGCAGAGAGGTAGGCAGAGAGAAAGGACGAAGCAGGCTCTCCGCTGAGCAGAGAGCCCGATGCGGGGCTCGATCCCAGGATTCTGGGATCATGACCTGAGCCGAAGTCAGAGGCTTCAACCCACTGAGCCACCCAGGCACCCCTTCCTAGCCTATTTTAAAAGTTTCTTTGAGAGAGGAATGTCCAGGGTCCTATGGCAGTGTGCACTATTGTATATATATTAGTGGGTGTGTGAGAGAGAGAATGGAGAGAGGGAGGGAGGGAAGAAGGGAGGATATATGTATGGGTGAGAGGACACAGGACAGTTCAAGGTAAGACACAGGTATTTGCAAAGACACAGAGAGAGCATAAGCATATTAGTTATTTATTGCTGGGCAACAAAATACCTCAAAACTTAGTGGCTTATAGCCTTTATTATCTTCCATTGTTTTTGAGCATCAGGAATTCAGGAACAGTTTAGCTGGGTGGGTCTGGCTCAGAGTCTGTGGTGGGGTTGCAGTCAGGATGTCAGGCCAGGGCCACTGTCATCTGCAGGCTCGACTGGGGCTGGAGGGTCTGCTTCCAGAGTCGCTCACTCACATGGCTGGCAGGAATCACAGTTCCTTTCCTTTCCTGATGCCTTTTGCTAGAACTACTTGACTGTCCTCATAGCAAGCTGCCAGCTTCCCCGGAGCAAGTGATCCAAGAGAGAGCAGTCATGTCTTCTGTGACCCAGCCTCACTGGTCATTTCATGGTGTTGTGCAGTGGCAGTCCCATGCTGAGATTTCACAGTATCCTGTTGGCCACACAGGCCAGCTATACCTGCTTTTTTGAGGGTGGTGGGGGCTATATACGGGCATGTATACCAGGAGGCAAGGATTATGGGGATGCTCTTGGAAGCTGCCACCATAGCATGGTCCTGACTCTGCAAGCTGGTTCGTAGGCCGGCAAGGGGGGGTGGTTACAGCTGTGAGTTGGGGGAGCTAATTGGCTTGGGAATCCCTGTACAGATGCTGGACACTACTTTAAGCACTTTCTGTTCTATCTTCAGAGTCCTGGGGAGTCCTAGTAGGATTTTAAGCAGGCAAGTGACATGCTCAGTGTGCTTTTCAGTCTATAGCTCTGGTAGAGGTGTGCAGTGTTGGAGTGGGAGGCAGATGTGTGACCCAAGGCCTGCTGGTGGTGGTCTGTTTAGAGGCTCTGTAGTTCTTACCCTCCCCGGAGCATCTGGAGCTGGGTGAGAACCCCAGTTGTGGCAAATCCTGCCTCTCCCTACTTCCTCCTCTGTAAGGGAGACTTGGGCACAGGCTGGAGGGGCTGTAGACTTAATAAACCAGTGGTCTCCAGAGTGGGCTGTGGGGGGGTAAAGTCATTTGGAATATGGGAAGTAAATATTACCACTTTATTTATCTGTATCTTCTTTTTAAAAATGTCTACTTTTAGAACGATTTTCTGATGTCCTTAGTGTGTGAGCACCACAGTGAGATGTATGTAACTTATAAGTTAGTGAGTGTGTGCCATGGGGGTACGTGCCCCACCTCTTCTAGCAGTAGGGTAGATGATCACTGAGTTTCAAGACCTCTGCTAAGAGGGAGGCTCATCCTGGGGCATGGGACAGGGTTGGCAGCTGTGCCCAGTGTCTCCCTCTAGGACTGGGTGCTTTCACAAAGGCCCTGGCACACCTCAGCACCGCCCTCAGGAGACCTGTGCCTGCTTAGCCATCTGGTGGTAGCTGGTTTGTCCTACAAGCCCCTAGCGATCGCCCCTTGTGACCTGAGTCACTTTAGGGATGGCATTCTCAGGCATCCTCTGGCTTCAGAGTCATACCTGCATTTACATCAGGCTCAGAAGTGTTGGTGGTTCTGCCTTGGCAGGGCATTTGGTTTCTCTGAGGATCCCTATCGCTTTGTAAAACAAGGGTGGTCCTCCTTTGTAGGGTGCTTTGGGGGAAGGACCTCAAGTAGTGCCTGGCATGTAATATTCTTCTGCCTTCCCACACCCCACATTATGCACAGAAGGCCAGTATGGACTAAGGATTCCTTTCTGACCATGTCTCAGGTCAGGACTCCAGGGGGTACCACGACCCCTTCATTTAGGCCCTGAGGCCCCAAAGACACATTGAGTTCCAGGAAGATCCTGGCTTACTCAGCTTGGTGACACATCTCCTGTTTGGTGCTCCTGAGTTAAAAACACGAGAAGTAGCTTTGATAACAAAGTGAAATGTCCTTAGCAGTTGGGAACTCTGTTCCTGACGAGCAGCAGTTTCTCGTGTTTGATGAAGTATACCCGTCCTTTGCAGCCTTTGTGTGCAAGCCTTACTTTGTAGTCTGAAATTTAAAAAAAATTAAAGTCAATTCTCATAGTCTTTTCAGTAACTTTGAAGTATCTTTACAAAACAATGCATCTGGTCTACAGGGCATATTTTTATAATCCGTTACATGTTATTTGCAAAATGTATCTTTTTAACCTTTTATTTTGAAATAATTTTAGATTTACAGAAAAGCTGCAAAATAGTAATGAGGAGTTTCTGTACACTTGTCTGGCTTCCCCTAATGTTAACATCTTACACGAGTCTAGCACTATTACCAAAAGCGAGAAAGGAACATTGATACACCCTCATTAAGTAATCTTCAACTGTTACTTGAATTTCCCTGATTTTCCCACTAGTGTGTTCCCTTTTGTGTTCCAGGATCCCATTCAGGATGCCACACTGGGTTTTGTCATGTCTCTTTTGTCTCTTCCATCGTGGAACAGTGACTCAGTCTCTATGTTATGGAAATGTGTAAATCTGACTTTGTAGAAATCCTTTGAATGTAATTTCATTTTTTCCTCCAAGTCCTTGGTTGCCCCCAGCTCTGACTTGGCTTCTGTTGGGCCACAGCCGGTTAGCTGGCACATAGTACTTGCTCAATGAATGGTAGCTGCTGTTGTCTTGATGATAAATGTGACATGGTCATTAGTATGCCACTAGTGTTCTTTAGTTACTTTTGGAACTTATCACTGGACTCCTTATGTGGCACCTGTGGGTGAAATGCTTTCTGGTTTGCTCAAGATTCAGGCTTTCCAGTGCAGGTGTGAGATGCAAAAGTGCCTGAGACTGTGTGCTGTGAGCATCTGTTTCCAGTCTCGGGAGATCTGATGCAGTAGCAGGAGCTGGTGTGATGTTCTCTATTACAGATGTGTTGTGCTCCTATGAATCCATACTAAGCCTGAGAAAGCCCAGATATCACTGTTCAGGTTTGTGTGTGATAAACTGCACTGTCTCTGGGGAGCCTGACTGCTTATAAGGTGGCCTTTCCCCAGACTGTTGGGTGCTCTAGAAATGTATCTGGGGCTATGGCAGGACATATACGCAGAAGTGGCACTTGGTGTTTGCAGACGATGACAAAGAATCCCTGTCTTTTTTTTTTTTTTAAAGATTTTATTTATTTATTTGACAGAGAGATCACAAGTAGACAGAGAGGCAGGCAGAGAGAGAGGGAGAGAGAGGGAAGCAGGCTCCCCGCTGAGCAGAGAGCCCGATGTGGGACTCGATCCCAGGATCCTGAGATCATGACCTGAGCCGAAGGCAGCGGCTTAACCCACTGAGCCACCCAGGCGCCCAGAATCCCTGTCTTTTGAGGCCCGATATTGGGTGTATATATATAGTGGTGGAAGGTAGATGGTGGGGGGTGAGGTGTTGTTTTATTCTAGAGTTCTCTGTAAAAGTGAATTAGTTACCTGGATTCTGGAGTTGTGACCAACTTTTTGGGTATTTAACTCAAGAATCCCAGAGTGTTTGTGTGTATGCATGTGTGCATGCATGTACATATGAGACGGGCACACACATACACACATACACACATACCCATAGGGAGACAGAGACGGAGAGTTCTAGGTGTTCCTAGGACTGAGGGGGTTCTCAGGGATGTGGGCCTTTCAGTGCTGAAACTGGGTCGATCTCAGGCAAACTGGGATGGTTCATTGCTTTTATAAAGGATCTGCTTGGGAGAGAAGATAATGGGGATTGGTGACACCTACAAGATGCCAGGGGCAAATTTCTAGCCATAATCTTTTGACATTTGCTCTGTCCCTTAAAAAAAAAAATTCTTGGGGCACCTGGGTGGCTTCTGCCTTTGGCTCAGGTCATGGTCTCAGGGTCCTGGGATCGAGGCCCGCTTCGGGCTCTCTGCTCAGCAGGGAGCCTGCTTCCCTCTCTCCCTCTGCCTGCCTCTCTGCTTAATTATGATCTCTCTCTCTGTCAAATAAATAAATAAAATCTTTAAATAAATTCTTATTTTAAAAATTTTCTTATTATTATTACCAACACTTTATTATTCTTGATTTATTAATTCCCTCCCTGTGTTTTGCTAGAGAGTTTTGAAACAGTTCCCTGATATCCTCTCATTTCTTTACATTTGATTTCATAAAAATAAACTTTTGTTTGGGGTAATCTTGGATATCCAGAAATGTTGCTGAGAGTACAGAGGTCTGAATACCCCATATTCAGCATATCCCATTGTTACCAGTCTTACCTTTCCATAGCACATTTGTCAAAATTAAGAAATTGACATTGCTGGGGCACCTGAGTGTCTCAGTTGGTTAAACATCTGCCTTCAGCTCAGGGCATGATCCTGAGGTCCTGGGACTGAGCCTCGGGTCATCAGGCTACTTGCTCGGTAGGGAAGCTGCTGCTGCTTCTCCCTTTGGTGCCACTGCCCCTGCTTGTGCTCGCTCTCTCTGTCAAATAACTAAAATCTCTTTTGAAAAAAATAAATTGACACTGGTACATTACTATTAACTAAACTCCAAGTTTTATTTGGATTTTGCCAGTTTTTCCATTTATATCCTCTTTCTGTTCTAGGATCCAGTTGAGGGCACCACATTACATTTTATTGTCTTTGGCAGTTGCTGACTTTGAGGGGTACTGGTCAGGCACCCTGTAGGATGGCCTTAAATCTGGGTTTGTCTCCTGTGTTTTGTGATTAGAGTGGGGTTACAGGTTTTGGAAAGAGCATCCCAGAGGTGCAGTGTCCTCATCTCATCCTATTAGGAGATACGTGACACCCATGTGACATCCCTGGTGATGCAAACCTTGATCACCTGGTGGATGTTGGGGTGGCCAGGTGGCTCCACTGCAGTGTTACTGTTTCTCCCTTTCCCTCCTTGGAAGTGAATCCTGAGGCACAGGCCACCTTGAAGGGGTTTGGGAGGGTAAAGCTGTCCTTCCTGGAGATGGAAGCATTACATGTATTATTTGTAAGGTTGCAGGACACCTAGATGACTTTGATTTTCAGATAAACAGTAAATGACTTCTTGGTGTATGTCTCCTGCGATATCTGAACTTCACATTTAACTGGGCGTCCTTTATTTAGTTAAATCTGGCAACCCTAATTATTTGGAATTTTTCTGTAAGAGAAATTCGTCTCTTCCCCCACTACATTTGAATTTTAGTTTGGTTCCACCATCTTTTTGGTACGGTTGTCTTCCCACTTTCGGTCATCCTTCAGCAGAGTTTGATATATTTTAGTGATTGCACTTTGTCTACTTAATTTTCTTTTAAAACGGCATGGCAAATAATTGAGTTTGGCTCAAAAATGAATTAGTGTGTGTGTTTAATCAAAGGATTTTTCTCCTTAGATGAGCCAAAAGGCACATTAGTTTCCAACCCTCTATAAATCAAACCCAGAGGTGAAGGAAACAAGAGATTTGTACTGAATTTCCAAGTGTGGATCATGGGAGGTGCAGGGAAAAGAGATGCTGCTGTTCCTTGAGCAGCCCCAGGGGGCGAAAGCAGCAAGAGCGCTTGGATTCTGGCTGAACCTGGCAGTGTAAGGCACTTGTGATGGCTTACCGTCTCTGACTACTGGCCGGGGTGGGAGAACGCTAAGTGGATGTGGAAATGAAGGTAGACTGGGGTAGTGGCCATGCCGAGGGGGATCAGTGTAGTTTTCCTTTTGAAAGAAAACCAGATGGCCTGTTTCCTGCATGCAGGACACCTAGCCCCACAGAGGTGTTGCCTTTCAGCAAAGCGGCAGTTCTGTAGCAGCACGCTTCCCGCGGCGGAGGGGTTGTTCCCAGCATCCCAGCAGCTGGCTCCGGTCACACTGGGGCCACTTCCCTGCAGCAGCAGGTGTTCCCGGAAGCGGCAGGGGCTCCTCAGCCCCTTCTGGACTAGAGGCTACAGCTGGTGCCAGGGCCCTGACAAGCCTTCCTGGAGCCTGAGGGCCTGGCAGAGGGGAGGTGTTGCAGCTTGGTGAACGGAATGTGGCTGGGCCCTGTTGATGGTTGCCTTCCTGTCAGTTCATTTGAAATGATGGAACTTTTTTTTTAAAGATTTATTTATTTGACAGAGAGAGAGAGAGAGCGCGCGCGTGTGAGAACATGAGCAAGCACAAGTAGGGGGAGCAGGAGGCAGAGAGAGAGAAGCAGGCTCCCCACTGAGCAAGGAGCCTGATGTGGGACTTGATCCCAGGATCCTGGGATCACGACCTGTGCTGAAGGCAGATGCTTAAATTACAGAGCCACCCAGGTGCCCCTAAACAATGGCACTTGAGAGGGTTCATGTCACTTGAAGGTGGGATCCTGCCTGGCACACTGTAGGTGTGTGATTATAGGTTTGCCCGTCACATGAGTGTCCTTATTCTTTGTTCACATGTGGCAGCAGTTGTGACATTGATCTGTCTACTTACCTCAACCTAGCCCTGTCTCCCTTGTTAACATTGCCCATCACTTGTCATTGCTTCGTCTAAATCCCTTTTCCCAACTATAGGGTCTCATTCCTGTCAGGTCTCTACAGAAAGTCTCCAGCACTCCTGGAGCTCTGATGCCCTTTGATTCAGGTACCTTCTCCTTTTTCCCCACCAGGATGGGGCTGCCCATGTCTCTTCCTCTCAAAGGGTCTTTTACGGAATCTTGTCTCTGGCAGCTGGCACAGTCCTCAGCCTATAGAAAGCTCTTGTCGGATATGTGGGGAGTGAATAAATACGTACCTTAGGCCGAAATGATTTGTATATCCCAAAAAAGAAATACTTATAGGTGCAAAAGTGCCCTGAGCAACTTACTTTTTTTTTAAAGATTTTATTTATTTATTTGACAGAGATCACAAGTAGGCAGAGAGGCAGGCAGAGACAGAGGAGGAAGCAGGCTCCCTGCGAGCAGAGAGTCCAATGCGGGACTCAATTCCAGGACCCTGACATCATGACCTGAGCCGAAGACAGAGGCTTTAACCCACTGAGCTACCCAGGCGCCCCGCAACTTATTTTTTTTAGTTTTATTTATTTGAGAGAGAGTGAGAGCAAGAGCAAGCATGAGCAGGGGGAGGGGCAGAGGGACAAGGAGGCTCCCTGCTGAGCAAGGAGCCCATTGTGGGGCTTGATCCCAGGACCTCAGGATCATGACCTGAGCCAAAGTCAGATGCTTAACCCACTGAGCCACCCAGATGCCCCCCGGGGCAACTTATTAAAATATCTGTACCCTTGTACAGTTAATGAATTTAATCTTAGACTGCCAATTCTTTTGTCATAAGGAAACAAGAAACTTCACTTTTAACATAGCTTCCTCAAGGTATTACAAATATCTATGTTTGGTTCTTTTAATCTTCTTGACCAGAACAACATATGTCTGTCCATGTGTTTATATTTTTTAAGATACCAGCTGTCTGTAGTACAAGTTTTTATTACCTGTTGTCGAATTTTGTTTTGAAACTTAAAAACACATTTTGGAATATTGCTGTAGAAATGCGTGCTGAGTGCTACCTGATCATAGGGTTATATTTTGGCAAACTCTTCTGAGTTTTGAATTTTCTTGAATTTCTGGTTATGGGATGCCAGCATGTGAAATACATGAATTGTAAATAGGGGGTCAGTTTCTAACAGCTCTAAAAAGGAGCACGCAGTTATATTTTTGGTGAGGATTTTGGAAGTTGAGACTAAGTCCCGAAGAAGGACAGCCAGGTTCTGCACTGTTTAGAGATGAGGAAGCCAGGCTGGGCACGGGGATAGTGGCACCATTTCTGGTTCTCCATTGTCAGGTAAGGTTCAGCTGAGCCCCACCTGTCAGCAAAGCCCCATCCTGGGGGTGGCCCAACAGCTTATGGCAGCCACAGTTCCACCTGTTAGCGGCCAGTGGCGTAGGAACAGAGCACTCCATTAATTATTATGAGGTGTGACTCTCTGGGTTGGTGCCCTTCTATGTCTGGAGCCACAGTGGAATTGCTGAGTGAAATGAGCTACGGTGTCTCGTTTATACACAGACCACAATCTCTTCTAACTGCACCCTGTTCTTTTATGAGGAAACCTAAACAGCTTTACTTGCCCTTCTCCAGATTTTCTGCTGCTCCTTTTTATAGCTGCATATGAGGTCACCAGAAGGTTTTCTTTTCAGCTTTACTGTTATCGACTTGAGCATTGTTGCAGCTGTGGCTCCTCGTTTTCAGATATTTGTTTCCCTGAGTTCTGGGTAACGAGCGTCTTGGAGGCACAGAGAATCTCCCTCTAGAACACGAGCGTCTTTGAGAGGTATAGCTCACCTGGGGTGGCTCAGCTTCATCCTCATTAGCAGTTAGGCAAGGATACTCCATAGAGCACTTGTTTTCAAACTTTATTAGTAGGGGACCCCTTTGTAGACATACAGTTATATGCCGAACAGCAATAAAACACCAAAGCGAGCTGCTGTGTGACATGGGGACTGGGATAGCAAGACGATAGAGAGCATTGAGCTATTTCTGCAGGAGGCACTGGGAAGGGGTGTCTCTGAGGCCACTTCTGGGGAGCCCTTGGTCACAGAGCCCAAAAGCCACAGCTCTGGAGTCAGGCATTTGTGGGCAGGCATCCTTGGTGCTGCCCGCCTCTCTCTGGACAGCAACCCTCTGGGCTTTAGACCTGTGTTTCACCAGAGGCCTGATAGTTCCGCTGGGAAGTCAGTTAGTCTCAGCAGTTCCTCTGCTGTGTTCCTCTTTTCCTTGTCATATTCACAGTCTGTCACTGGCTCGGGTTCTCGGCACCTGCCCCTCTTCCCTGGCCTCCTGTTTCTCCTCTGTACCCAGGGCCTGTTCATCAATGTCTTGGTCATAATTAAAACAGCATTAGTGGCTAGCATTGATGGAGCAGTCATGTTGCTAGGCTGCTGTCAGTGCTTCATTGTGTTATCCTCCTCACCCCTCGCCCCAGCCTTTCCGTGGGAGGTGCAGATGACCCATAGCTTCCATTTCTTGTATCACTGCCGAACTGGAGTTCACTTCTTGCCTTACACTGGAATTTTCTAACTGCCCCTGATGCGTCTGCAGGCCAAAGGTTTCTTTCTGTACCATGTCTTGTGTAGCAGGGTTTGATGAATATCTCTCCACCACTTTGATCTCAGCAGTCCCCTCCAAAAGTCCTTGCTGGATCCACTTCCTTTAGGTAAAGATCAAACTTGAGCCCAGCGCAAGTCTGTGTCTGTAGGTTTGGGTCCCCTTGCTTCCCTGTAGGGATTGTCAGCAAGAACACACACTTCTTTTCTTGCCCCTAAGATCGTGCTCAAACTCTTACCCCATATGGCTGCAAATTAGTGCATCTTTTTCCTGCTCTCCTTTCCTTGCATTGGAATGGCAGGCCTGTCTGATCTGTGTATGGTGCTGGTGTGCACAGCCATCTGTTAGCACTTTCATTGCCTGGAAGTGTGCTCAGGTCATTTCCATTTGACTTCTCAAGACCTCATCCCTGTTCTGCAATTAAATTAGGAACTCTTTTCTATAAGAGAACCAGGGCTTAAAAATCTCCCCAAACTCCCCATGACAGTGCGCAGAGCAGGCAGTTGACAAATACTTGCTTTCTGTTAGAGTCCTAAAGAAAATCATTGCTCAGGATGAAGCTTTGTGTCAGTGCATGTGAGCACGGTAATCCTGTCTTGTTCTTCATGAATGTTCTCCATGAGAGGCTCACTTAAGTAGAAGAACAAGAAGCCATTGGTGACACTTCCAAGGTTTCTGTACATTGGGGACACTGGCATCATCATCATGAATTATATGTTAATAGAAAAATGTAAGTCTGGAGTTCTGGTGGCATTCATAAATAATTATTTTGCATCATTTTTTCTAATGTTTATGATGCGGACCAGTTCTGCAGATTCTTGATGTAACTGTGGTCAACAGCCTCATGTAAAGGGGAACTGAGAATGGCTTTGTCCTTCCTTAGTAGTGCCCTGAAACAGTCTCCACTGTGTAAATGCACTTGATTTGCAGAGTACATGTTGACTTCTAGAACTAGAAAAGGAGGAAAGGGAGAGGCTGCCCCTTCATATGACATTCTTAGATCAAGGGGCTCCTTCTCATTCTGTGTTTATTTGGAGACATTGGTCTCATTACAGTTTAAATCTTGTTCTCTTACTTTTGCAGTTTATTTCATTGAGACCGTTTCAATGAAAAAAATGTTTAAAACATTGCAGTTACAAAGAATCTGGGGTCAGGCAGAGGCCTTAATTGATCCTTATGATGAACGAATGACTGTAACTGCCTGGCGAAGGGCCTCCTTTTCATTATTTCTCAAGGCCTTTATCCCATCTCGATCAGTGTGGAACAGCTTAATGTTTTTGGCCCATTGCACTCTGAGTTATGCTACTTTTAAAGCTTTGACTGCATAACTGAGTGAGGCCGAAGCCAGAGTAAGCTGGATAGCATACTCCTGTGCTATTTATTGCATGAGGCAGTAAAAACAGCACCAACACAGTCCTTTGTTTTACTTTTTGTAGGCTCTGTCATCACTTTAATTGGTTGTTGTTAGAACAGATGTTTTAAAAGGAATATTTTGGCATGACTGTATTTGCTTATTTAATTTCTGATGACTTGCAGGACCTTTATATTTACATTAAGAAAAAAAAAATAGCCATGGGCCATAGGCACAGAGCAACCCCGTTGGCCCTTTCCAGACCTGGTCCTGGTGAAAGATAGTGAGGATCCCAGGGTGAGCTTTGCTGGGAAGAGTCTTGAGAGAAGGAACCATAAACTTGAAAACCCAGGGCCAGCGTATAGAAACTTCTCCATGTACCGTCAGTAGAACTTTCAGTAGCAATCCAAATATCAAGCCATCTTGAAAGATGGCTTTTAAGAAATGCAAAAGTGAAGTTACCAGTGTTTTAGGTAAACAGAATTTATTTATTTATTTATTTATTTATTTATTTATTTGACAGACAGAATCACAAGTAAGCAGAGGCAGGCAGAGAGAGAGAGGAGGAAGCAGGTTCCCCGCTGAGCAGAGAACCCGATGGGGACTCGATCCCAGGATCAGGACCTTAGGATCATGACCTGAGCTGAAGGCAGAGGCCTTAGCCCACTGAGCCACCCAGGCGCCCCTAAGGTAAACAGAATTTAAAAAGAAAATTGTCCACCTGTTTAGAGAGAGCTTATGAACCAATTAAAGTCTTTACAACAATGATACTTTTGAAAAGCATCGAACTGACTTCAGACTTGGACATGAGCTTGCTTCCTCTGCTGTAGCTGAAGAATCCAGTGATTATTTTTGGTTCTTTGAATTTGGGCATTCATAGAAAAGCTAACTTTCAAAAAAAATTGTTTGCACATTTGGGTCAAAATGTACTTTCTAAATTGCTATTTCATGATAAGGTTTGTAAAAATAATGTAGCTCAGTATTTTGAAGAATTTTAGATTCAGAAAAAGTCTCTAAGGATAAGTTTTATTTTAAGGGTTCTTTGCTCTTTATATGTTTGACTCCTCTTCTCTGCCCTTTTACAAATTAGAATAGATGGGGAAACTCCATTGGTTTATCCTAAAGCAGACACCTAATAAGTAAACAAAACATCATCAGTGGAAGTGGTCATGATGAATCCTGTGGTCTAGCAAATTTCCTTCTATAGTTAATTGATACATAAGCTAATTTGGGGCTTATGATTGTACAAAAAATGTTTGTTATGGTAAGCTAGCCAGACAGATGCTGCTCAACTTGTAATCAGAACTTCCTAGATGTAGAAGTCTCTTGATTCCAAGCCAGAAAGTGAACCTGTCCTTTCATCTAGCTGGGTTCTGCCTTACTCTTTTTCCCATTGCATGCGACTTGTTTGGTGCATTACAAGCATTCGGTAACTGTTTGCACAATTAATGAGTTGCCAAGAGAGTTAACAAGTGACTAGATGTCATTTGTACATGGGGGGTTTCTTATTGCTGGGGCACCACCTGCTTTCCATGGTGTTATCATTATCTGTGAGTGTTAACTGATTGTCAGGCTGCTCAGTCCTTCCAGTCTGTTTAAGCCCTAAGTTGAAATTCTGAGGTTTTCTTGGTCGGTGGTAGGACTTTTTGTTATTATGGGATATCTTAAACCATTTGAGATCAATGGATCAAGGACGCCTGGGTGACTCAGTTGGTTAAGTGTCTGCCTTCAGCTGGAGTCATGATCCCAGGGTACTGGGATGGAGTCATGCATTGGGCTCCCTGCTCAGCAGGGGGCCTGCTTCTCCTTCTGTCTGCCACTCCCCCTGCTTGTGCTCTCTCTCTCTGACAAATAAAATCTTTAAAAAAAATAAAGGAGCTCAATGGATCAGTCTTTTTTTTTTTTCTTCCTTTTTTGGTATTTTGTACCCACCTAAGCATTTTAGAATTAATAAAATGTTAAACTGTTTCTAAGTTGAAAAATGCTACAAACCAAAGCACACATTGAGTACATGTATGAATCATACTTTCTTTTGTGATTGTTATTCATATTTACATGTTACTAGGGGAGAGGCTGGGAGGGACTTCATTCTTAGCAGGTTGCTACTCTTACATAATGTAACAGGAAGGGTCTAAAGTGATGAAAATTGTTCCTGTCAAGTTTATGATTTTTGACCTTTATAGAATAACGTCTATCTCAATTGATTAGAAAAAAAAAGTAGTTTCTTTGAGATACTGTCACTTATTATTTTCAAAAGACCTTTAACTCTTTAAACCCATGTCACATATAAATTGACAGTAAAAGTTTCTTATGGGTTAAGAGAAGGTTATGCCTGGCATAACTTCTGTGGCCAAGCACAGAAGTCTTTCTCTCAGTGTGATGGCTGAGTGGGACTAGCAAATTTCTCAGCCAGATGTACCGCCCACTCCCTCTGACAGCATTTATCTGATTATTTTCTCCATAAATTATGTGTCCAAAATAAAATAAAACCCTACATTGAGATACTTTTCTGTATAGAATTCACAATTTAAAACTTTGTTTCATTTGTTCTAAATTGATACAAACCATTTCAGAATCACTTTTTCAAAATCATTGGTAATAAAGGGGAGGAGATGCCTAGTTTCTCTTCTTAAATTACCAAATTAAGCGTTTCAGGGCTTATATTTTTTCTTGTATTTGGGCTACTATTTTTCTGTTTTTTCCATGTAGATTTATATCAGAGGTACTTCACTCGTACTTTGGTGATTTTTTTATTTTTCAGTTTGCTAACTTAATTTGATGATACACATATACATGGGAAACTGTTGCTATTGAAATATTCTGAGCAGTAATAATTTTATTGACTTGGAAATCTGTGTTGTCTTGATTTCCAGTGGTTGTTTGCAGTATTTAAAGTAACTCACAACCCTGGGATCATCACCAAGTTTATGATTAGAAAAAAAGGGGGGTGGGTAGGGTGGGGAGTGGGAAAAAATGCAATTTATATTACAGACTGCTTGTGGCATCACATAGAGAGGGAAGTTCACTCAAGTCCCTTAAAATATAGTCATAATATTGAGAATTAAAAATAATTTTATGTAGAGAGGACCTCAAGAGTGAACATCAAAAAGCACCTGTGTGGCTCAGTGGATTAAAGCCTCTGCCTTCAGCTCAGGTCATGATCCCAGGGTCCTGGGATTGAGCCCCAAATCAGGCTTTCTGCTTAGCGGGAGCCCTGGCTCCCCCTCTCTCTGCCTGCCTCTCTGCCTTCTTGTGATCTCTGTCTATCAAATAAATAAATAAAATCTTTAAAAAAACATAAAACATCAAAAAGTCCAAATGAACTTAAAAGTGCATCAAAGGAATTACTGGACGGCACACCCATTTCATGTGTTCCTTTGTGCAAGGTTGTCCATTCTGTGGATTAGCCTGCAATCTGGGGCCACATGTGTGATCTTGCGGGACCCGGATTGATTGGGAGTTCCTCTCTTTTGACAAGGTCAAGTGTGGTCTCCTCTAGGGAGGTAGTGTTCCTCTTCTCCTTCCCCAGGTAGAGTGTTCACCAAGTCATACTGGAAGTTAGCTGACCTCCCAGGTGTTACCAGAGGAGGCCTAGGCATGCTGGCGAAGCCCCCCACCCTCAGCCCCTGCAAAGTGAATTCTGGGTGGGTCATGTGAGTAGTACTTTAAGTCAGACCATTTGTGTTAGTTATCTTGTGCTATGTAGCAAATTGCCCCAAACTCAGCAGCTCAACATGACAGTAAATATTCACAGGTTCTGTGGGTTAGGATTTGCTTAGCTGTGTGGTTCTGGTCAGGGGTTCTTTTGTGCAGTTACAGTCACAGTGTCAGCAGGACAGACAGGAGGGCCTGCTTCCTGGGTAGCCCTCAGAGGGCTGGCAGGCTGGCTGCTCAAATGTCCTTGACAATTGGTGTCCCCCAGACACCTAGCCTTCGAAGTCACACGCTGTCATTCCTGCAGTAACCTGTTGGTTACCCACATGAGCCCTGTTCATTGTAACTGCACAAGGTCACAAATACCAGGAGGCTGGGATCACTGGGGAATCTCAAAGGCTGGCTGCCACACCATCCCAAACATACCTTCCTTTTGGTCGAATCAGTCCTGTTGTCCATTAGGAAGGTGAACAAAATGCTTGCTGAGTCCAGGCATTCTGTAATGAATCACATTCTGGGAGGCTTGCCGAGGTGGCTGCCTAGAGAAAAGCATCCTTGCCGAGTGTGTGGTGGAAGCGGTTTCTTCAAATGGTCTTTTAAAATCAGTGATAATGCTTAATGTCTTTTAACAAAGAACAAGAAATTACCTTAATTCTACCTTCCTTAGTATCCAGATGCTTTTAGTTTTTTCCCATGGAGTTCTTTTTCCTGTGCCTGTGTATAGTGCTTATCCCTCTAGATCTACACATATATTTACAAAATGGGATCACAGTGTACTGTTTTATAACTTGATTTTTCTACTTCTAACATCATGGACATTTTTGCATATCTTCAAATACTCTTTTTCAAGCTCACTTTTAATGGGAGCCTACCACTGTGTCATAAGAGGTAGTCTATTACCTAACTCACTATTGTTGGACATTTAAATTTCGTCCTAGCTTTCATCTTAGGAGCGATGCTGCGGCAAACTTCATTGTGTCCTAAATCTTGCTGTGTGGCCAGGGTTGATTCTTGGCATGAATTCCCGGATCCGTAACTGTTGGGGTGGACAACAGAGTTTTGATGCTTTTGATTAGGAGCATGGTGTCTTTATTTTTATTTACTTACTTATTTTAAGTAGGATCCACACCCAGTGTATGGTTTGAACTCACAACACTGAGATCAAGAGTTGCATGCTCTACCAACTGAGCCAGCGGGCACCCCCACTCCGTCCTATCTTTAGAGTAAACCTTCAGCTGGTAGAGTTTATAGGCAGCCCTTCCCGAGTATTGGGCTCAGCATATCAGTGTGAATCTTTGCCAATTTGATAGATTAAAAAATGGAAAATAATAGAAATTTTATTGGAGTATGCCTCACTTAAAAAAGAAGTCGGTCATTTTTTGTTTCCCCAAGAAATTGCATGGAGGTAGTAGGGAGGAAGTGAGGAGTAATCTGGCCCTGTGGAATGATCTGCCAAGCAAGTCAAGCAGAAACCCAAGCAGCCTCCCCTACAAGCAGCTGTTTTCTCCACCTGCACTGAAGCCAATAAATTGGAAAATTGATTGTTTTATATTTCATCCTTCATTTCTCTCTGCCCACTCTAAATCTGATGGTTCTGCTGAGCGCAGAACAGGCAAGAGCAGAGAACAAAAGCACAGGGGGTGCTGCTCATCCCTAAGGCGATTGGTTTATTTCCAGAGCATCGAAGGTGACGATGTCCTGTGTGCCTTCCCTAACTGCCACTGGTTATTAGGACAGTGTTTTGGTCATGTCTGTTCTCTGCTGCTGTTGGTTAATGTAGGGCTCCGTGAGGGACATACCTTGAGCTCCCAGTTCATGTCTCATGCTTGTGTGTACTAGACAGACCCCCTACTTGTTGGCCCTTTGATACTTCCATCTCAGGCCTGGCAAAAGGGAAGGAATGGGAAGGAGAAAGGAACTGCCATTTATTCAGCTCTTAGCGCCTCCTTGCCAGGCATTTCTCTTGTTTTTGTTTTTACTAACTTCCCTTCGCCCTTCCAGAAAAGGAAAAGAAACAGGCATTTTATATACATCATTTTATTCAGGTGACAGAGTAGTTAATCATGGTCATAAATAACATACAACTTAGAAATTTTTCTTGCACGTGAATTTTATAAGCAAGTAAATATTTTCTTATTTGGGGCCTTTGTTTTCTCTGCCCCATTCAAGAGTTTTACAGCCCTTAACAACCCATGTGCATTTAAATGGTTTGAGGTTTTTGGTGTGCCATTTCTATAAATGTAAAGAAAACATGGGCAACCTCTCCCATTAAGGAGATGACATGCAAAATCTTTTTTTGTGAGCTAGAGCCCTGACTTTGGAACTGCTTGCTTAAGAACCCATGTTGTCTCTGTGCAGCTCTGAGTGACTTAGGGAACATTTCAGTGAAATTTCAATTCCTAGTTTACAGTTGACCCTCGAACAACATGGGGTTTGGGGGTGCCAGTGCCCCTCTGCAGGCAACAGTATAACTTTTGACCCCCTCTAAACTTAACTGTTCATAGTCTGCTGTTGAGAGGAGCCTTTCCTATAATGTAGTCAGTTACATACTGTGTTCTTACAATATAGTAAGCTAGAGAAAAGGCAGTTATTTAATCCTTCCCCTCCTCCTCCTCCTCTTCTTTTTGGAGCTGTTTTCTATAACTTAAGAATACTGGGCATGGGATTAGGGGAGGGTGGTTGAGACTGGCTAATATGCCTTGAGCGTCCACCCGGTGGCATTCTGATGTCTCTCATGGTGGAAATCCGCCTCCAGGGAATACTTTCCAAAAGGCCCATGTTTAGCTCTGTGACTTGTGCCTTAGATGTTTAGCAAATACTGCTTAGTGAAGATGTTTTACTTTGCCAAAGCATGCAGAACCTTACATAGATACTATTTTGTTAATTTCTCCCCACTTCTCAAAGGAGACCTGCTGTGATTTTACTGATGGGGCAGGCAGAGAAATGGGGAGACTGAGTTAGATGAGAACTAGACCCCAAACTCCTATTCTTTTCTTCTCTTTCCTTGATTTTATCAAACTTTTATCTAAATACATCTGTAAAAAGACCAAAATTCAGGAGCATTCATTCTACCAAAGTCTTAAACAGTAATTTGAAAAATGTAGTTGCTGCTTTTAAAAAACTAAACCTCAGCTCTCCTTACTGGACACACAAGTATAATCTTAAAATACGCTTGGCAAGAAGAAAGTTAAGGGCTCGTTTCTGAAACACTGCACTCCTTGATGCTTTGGTCTCTTGTGCAATGAATTATAAATGCAGGTTTTCCTGAGGTTTTTGAGATGATATGAGAGCACTGTGAGTGGAAATATAAAAGAAAGGCTTAGAAAAGAATTTGAGACCAAGAGGTGCTATAAATGGCTGCAGGACAGAAAAGGGAGAAGGACCTTAAAACCTGTGTGTGTGTTGAGGATTCTGATGTGGATAGCCTTGGGTTAAAGGGATCTCCAGAGGTCCAGAACCACCTCTAGGCTGGCCGTCTGCAGGCACACTGTGCCAACCACCGTATGGGAGGATGTAGAGCTGATTTTAAGAGGGTGAGGGATGGGTTGTTAATACCTCCACTGGTAATTCAACTTTACTGTCTGAAAATGTTCTTTCTTTGGAACTTAGTCTTTCTGCATTAACCCACTGCCACATCTCCCTGGAGACGTAGTATGTCTTACATTCTGACACTTGCTGTTTCCTGGAAGCTCATCATAATCTATTTCAAGCAATTGATGTTTTAGAACTTGATTATAGGTGAGGCCATATTGTAACTGATCTTTTCTGAAGGAAGAGATCTGAAAAATATGTCAGAAATAATATACACTTTAAATCCTAAAGTTTATCTGAATGCTTGATGTTGAGATCAAGTTTTTCAGGTGAACTGTTTACCTTCCAGGAAGGTAATATTTTACTTTTTTGACCCCATAGTTGTTTTTGTCTCAGCCTCCCTATTTCTTTTCCTGTCCAGCCCCTTGTCACTACTTTATTCCCTCCACCCACATCACCCCATTTCCCCCTGTGCACCACAGATTCCCAGTGAGAATTGATTTCCTTTCTTTTTAGCATATCTTGGGCTTGGAATCAGTAAACTCTTCCAGACGAAGGTCTCCTCCTGTCCTGTCTCTTGTCTTTCTAGGAGAGCTCTTTTCTCTACGTTTGGCCTTACCATCTGTAGGATGGCTTCTGAGGAGTGGAAAGAAAAACTGGCTAGGCTTCAAGCTTCATGTAATGGGTTCTCTTTGAATACTAAAGAAATGTCAAATTTGATAGCAGGTTTAAAACCACAATGAGCCCGTCCTTCTCCAAGTCCCTGAGTGAGCCAGGGCCCTCTTTCTGGTTTTCCTGAGACCATACTTTTGAGTTGTGAAAGCATTTCTTGATTTACATTTTCTTTGATTGCATCTGAAAAGGCCTGTTGGCCTGACAACAGTTGCTATGGGGATGATACTTGTGGTTAGTGCTGTGGGGCAGTCACCATTATTGAGAGCACCAGGTGCCTATTTATTCACGGTGTGGAATGAGGTTCTGTTCTAAATCACATGAAAGTGACTCACCCTAACCTTGTTCTCTATCTGATTATAGTCTGGGAGCCTACATAACATCTATCCCAACTGTGGTGGTTGTAATTTGCCACTGCTGGCCTTAATTTTCTAGCATTCTGGAACTTGCGGTACTTTTCTTAAAGAACAAATATTAAAAGTGAGATTTTAAATAATTACCCTCCCTAGTATGCTTTATATATAAAATACCGACCTGTCTGATTGACAAGGAAGAAGAATAGATAAACCGCCTTTTATTTTTTTAATTTATTTATTTGGCAGAGAGATCAGAAGTAGGCAGAGAGGCAGGCAGAGAGAGGAGGAAGCAGGCTCCCCGCTGAGCAGAGAGCCCGATGCGGGACTGGATCCCAGGACCCTGAGATCATGACCTGAGCCAAAGGCAGAGACTCAACCCACTGAGCCACCCGGGCGCCCTGATAAACCGCCTTTTAAAACTGACCTAATCAAACTGGCCTTGCCAACTCTTAGATTCTTTTTGGTAGGTAATAATCACCACCAGAATGTGTGACGTGGGTGAGGGTTAGTTATTCCTTCCACCAACCTCCCTACCAGGTGTGATGGAAGCAAGTATCAGACCAAATTCTGCTCGATAGGATTTATTAAAGAAACATGCATTAACAAGCCAGCACAAAACAGTTCCTACAGCCTGTTCTGTTAGCTTGCTAAAGCACCAGTGCTCAAGGGGATGCTGTCTCTTGTAGACTTAGCGGCAGGAACTATTACCTACGCAATCTACAATTAGGCCCCTGGATCTGCGTTAGGATCCTGATTCAGGATCAGTGTACATAGCACTGCTCAGGAATTAAGGCTAGGGCCCCTTACTCAGGCACGGAGGCTGCACACCTGGATAGATTCTCATACCCTGTTTGTGCAGGGTCTGGGGAGTCCATTCCACATTTCATGAATACTGTTAACTTTCAGTGGTGAGAACCCATTTCTAATACATGTTATATGCAGATTCACCAATCATTAATTTGCTACTGAATGCCCACTTCTGACATTCATTTTCTCATAGCACAGCCCATTGCCAACATGTGAATGATGAAGATTCCGGCTTCACGGTCTCTGGAATGTGGGTCTTGATGTAGAACTCAGGCTGCCCACTTTTGCCATGTCAGTTCCTGCCTGGCCATGTGGCCAAGCCCTCAGTGTCTCTGCTGAAGGGAGACAGCAAAGTGACCATGCACCTACTTTTTATGGCACTTAGAGGCAGCTTCCTTTCTTAAGGTGACCTTGAGCTCATACTTGAGGAGGCCAAAGTACAAAATCCAGTTTGGGGTGGATGATGGGTTCAACTTTGGCAATGTTATCTTAAGGTGGTTCCCTGAATTAGCAAGTTTATTTCTATCACAAAGACAGTTTCTACACTTAGAAGAGTCTTCCAGTTGGTTCCTTATTCCTAAAGCCACCATACATAGGCTTCTGTGTTAAATGTTCATTGATAGTTTACTTGGCTCATAATAGTTTTTAATCAGTCTTTCCATAAAGGTGACAAGTAACCAGCTGCATGTAGTAAGCATTATCTATTCTTTATCTTAGTGATTTTTTTTTTTTTTTTAAGGCCTGGCAAGTGATTAGTAGTTAATGCAAGTGGTCCTGGGTACTTAGAGGCGCCTAGGTGGCTCAGTCCGGTGTCTGGTTAGTGTCTGCCTTCTGCTCAGGTCATGACCCCAGAGTCCTGGGATAGAGCCAAGTTTGAGTGTGTCTCTCTGCTCAGCAGGGAGCCTGCTCCTCCCTCCCCGCTCCCACCCTTGCTGGTGCTTGCTGATTCATGCTGCTTTCTCTCTCTCTCTCTCTAATAAATAAATAAATAAATTTTTAAGTGGTCCTGAGTACTGAGCCATCCACCTTCATGCCAGAGCCGCCTGATGGGGATGGAAGTCTGTTATCTCTGGGTCACACAACAGCTGGGCGTGCTGAGCTTGTCAATTGGGGACATTTTAAACAGATTTGTTTGCAGGCTGGTTTGCTGGCAAGGTGTGGAATTATTTTAAGCATTAATGATGTGAAAATTAGGTGAGGCCCTTCACAGACACCTTCATGACAAGATGTCTTCTACTTGAGCCACGTTAATTTGCCTGGATTGTACGTAATGTACAGGTTTACCTCATTGGGGATTTTATGGGATTGATAAAGAGCATTTCTGTTTTTGGAGGAAGGTGTTTTACTGGAAGGTTTTCTTTTCTTTTCCTTTTTTTTTTTTTCAAGATTTTATTTATTCATCTGACAGCACAGGCAGAGGGAGCAGGAGAGGGAGAAGTGGGCTCACTGCTGAGCTGGGTGCGGGACTCAGTCCCAGGACCTGGGATCATGACCTGAGCTGAAGGCAGATGCTTAACCCACTAGGCCACCGAGGCGCCCCTCGGTTTTCAATATGGAAATGAAACATCATTACCTAGAGACGAACAGGGATAAGAATTACAGTGGGCTTCTTGTTAGAAACTATGCAAGCCAGAAGAGGATAGAGGAAAATATTTCAAGTGTTGAAAGAAAAACCCACCAATTTAGAGTTCTGCATTCTATGAAGTTACCCTTCAAAAGTGAAGGAGAAATCAAAACTTTCTCACACAAAAACTGAGAGAACTCATTGTCAGCAGACCTGTCTTATAAGAAATGGTAAAAGAAGTTCTTTAGGCAGAAGGAAAATGATGGAGGCCAGACACTTGGGTCTCTATAAAGAAAGGAGGAGTATCAGGCAAGGAATAAATTAAGGTGAAAGAAATTTTTAAATTTATCTTATTCTCATGGATCCAAAAGTTAACCTTTTGTTCAAACCAATACCAGTAAAGATAGCAGATGGACAAGTGGAATAAATGACTGCAGTGTCATAAGGGGCAGGAGAGAGGAATTAGGAATTCTGTTCTCCGGGACCTGCACTAGATGCATTAGCACTATCGTGTTAATTTGAAGGTGACTTAGATTAGTTAAAAATGCATATTGTAAGGTCTTGGGCAATCACTAAAAGTTTTAAAGAGAAATATTATTAATTGATTCACTGAGAGAGTGAGCACACATTTGTGCAGACATGTGTTTCTCTCTTCCTATTTTTGACAGCAAATACTTAAATTCCCTGGTCCAATTCTTGGTCAGACTATGACCCTGAGAGTGATAGGTGACATATTGTGTGTCACATTTGATGTGATAGTTCTAGCCCATTGTTGGACACTGTGTGTTGTGAAGTGTATTCCTTGGTTTGAAGAAATGGAACCTGGTGGCCCAGATGGGTGCAGTGGCTTTTGTTTCAGTCCTTTAGTAGTGTTTTGAGCCATAGCATTTGCCACCAAGTCTGCAAAGCCCAGTTCAGAAGGTGCCTGTGCATGTCAGGACCTATCTATAACCTCCTGGATCTACAGGCAGCAATCCATGTTGTCCATTTGCCAACTGCATGCAGGACCTTCCTTTCAGGAGTCTGCCCAAGAGCTGCCTGAGTTTTTCTTCTTCTTTTTTTGTTTTGTTTTGTTTTAAGATTTATTTATTTATTTTGGAGCGCGTGCTCGTGCAAGAAAGCACATGCACGTAAGCGTGAGTTGGGGGGCAGAGGGAGAGAGTATCCAAGCAGACTCCTGCTGAGTGTGGATCCCAATGTGGGGCTCAGTCTCACAACCTATGAGATCAGGGGTGTGAGCTGAAACCAAAAGTCAGAAGCTCAACCGAGTCACTCAGGTGCCCCATCTTTCTTGTTAATAGGACAGTCTTTGTTGGCATCTTGTGCCTCAGAGGATGCAAGAGGAGTATATAGGTAGTCAGCCCATCTCTTCATGGCTGTGGCTCCCCTGTATCCATTTATTTCATGGAACTAGGTGGCTGTTATCCCAAGTGAGTACTCTAGGATATCCACTTGTTGGTTTTGATCACCTTCTGAACCTGGAAGAGGGTTCTTCTTATGGGTATGAACATGTCCATTAAGCCCCTTAAATTTCCATTTTGTCTTTCATACCTTATGTCTTGTAAGAACATCACTTTAATAGCTCAGTTTCCATGCCCATCTGTTTGACCATGTGGCAAGCCATTGACTACTGCCCTTGAGTCTGTATGTACCCAAACTTCAGTGCTCTTATTCTTGTCTAATTCTTCCATTATTGGAAGGAAAATAGTATGCACTTAGGCACTGAGCTGATTTATCCTTAACCTTTTTTAGTCAGACTTTTTCCATGAATTAGTTGTAGTGTGACAGCTTTCTAAACAGAATACTCTCCATCTCCCTTGCAATACCAGCTGTAAACCAAGCAGCTCTTGGTCAGTTGGGAGTTTTTGTAGGGCATTGCCCATGTGCTGATAGGCTCTGGCAGCTCTTCAGTTGATAACAAAGTTGTTGCTCGGGAAAAACAGTCCACCTGCTCATGAAGGCAATACTTTGCATTTCTTCAGTAGCCTGTTCCTGTATAAACCATTTCCATTAATATGGTATTTTCTGGTAACTCCTTTCCTTATTAGAGTTTCTTTGACTTTATCTAAGGCATTCTGGGTGTTTCAGATTGCAGGATTATTTTACCTCCTTCAGTCACAGGGACAATTTTCATTAATATCCAGTAGCAAGCCAGTAGTTGTCTCCTGATGGCATATACCATACCACCATGTCTAGAAATTTTCTAATTCTAAATTCCAGGGGTCACTGCTTAGTGGCACTCATGGGACTTTGCCATAAGCTCTAATCTAAGTGCAAAATCTAAATGTGGATCCTGGGGCCCAGAGGCATTGACAGCCACTGCTTTTTGCAATTTTGACATAGCCTGTTATTGTTTAGGCTTCCATTAAAATAAAATATGATCTTCTTTGGGTAGTTTTGTTTAGGAGCCAGCAGTGTTCCTAGATGTAGGATACTTGTCCTCCAAATCTGAGCAGCCTGACCAAGCACTGTGTTTCCTACTTAGTTCCAAGGGTAGACAAGGATGGCACTTTCTTTTAAAAAAAAATTTTTTTTTCTTAAGAGTAGGCTCCATACCCAGTGTGTAGCTCAAGTTGGATCTTGAACTCACAACTCTGAGATCAGACCTGAGCCAATATCGAGAGTCTGATGCTTAAACAACTGAGCCACCCAGGTGTCACGACAGCACTTTTAGCTGCCTGTGGAATATCACAGGTGGCTCCTGCCCAAGTTATTTCTAAGCATTTTACTATGTGGTTGTGTCCCTGAATGTCTGCTGGGCTTATCAGTCAGCCTCTGTTAGTCATGTGTGTCACCACTGTGTTTAATTCAGTTCTAGCTTGTTTTTAGTTTCTGTGGTGATATCATGTGGAGTACTTACTCTGGACCTGCAGTGAAGACAGATCCTCCCTAACCAGATCAAAACAGTAGGCTGGTGAATTCCAGTAACTGTTGTGGGAGCATAGTAGGTGTAAACTGGGATCTGTTCTGTGTGAAGGCAAATTGCCGTTGACTCTTTGAGGTAGTTATTGGAGGACCGATCACTGCATTCCAGTCTCCTCTAGTTTCTGGTGTTTGGACCATCAAAACCATCTTGGGAGCTGCTGATGCTATAGGTGGTACTACTTCATTCAGGCCTGGGTAATTACTGCTCGTGTCCATGAGCCGTATGACTTTTTCACTGGCCACTCAGAAACAGTGATACAGAACATTTACTGGTACTTCTAAAATATCATCAGTTAAGGTGAGAATTTCTTTTCATCTACCAGGTATTTTGTGTTGTTTCACATGAAGAATTCTAGGTAGGGAATGTGTTCCTCAGTCAAACATAATATCATCTTAATGGTACATTCGTGTAAGGGAGACACAGTTAGTTCACATCAAGTCTGTCCAAACATTCCGGTTCTTATCTAAACTTTTATCTTAATCTCATCAACCCTTGTGTCCCTATTTCCTCCCAGTCTAATTGTAGCCCCTTTCATGACCTCCCCAGCAGGTTTTTGCATCACACATAATTGGACTTGAATATCAGGGAGCCTCTGAAAAGTTTCTTCTTCACTCCCCAGTTATTTTACTACATATGCAGAGGTGCATATGGTCTTGGCTCCCCAGGCAGGAGTCAGGCCAAGAGACTGTGGCTCCTTCATCACTTCTAAGCCAGATTAATTTGTCATAATGTCACCCCCACTGATTGGGAGGTCAGGCTTCTCATTGTCATCTTTGCCTTCTGGCTTTTAACATTCCTCCAAATGGTAGTAAATAGATCAGATTTATTTAGGTCCCTTTGATGTTAGAGGACCAGCAGGGGCTTCCATCAGTCAACCCAGCCTTCAGTAATGTACTGTTGACCCAATCAGTGTCCAGTTTATTCAGTTTATTCATTCCTTCATAACAGTTTAAAGACTCCACTCTGTTGGGAGAGTCTGTTGGCCATCTTCTTTGTCTCTCCCCATTTTTGTGAATCACTCTAATATATATATATTAGCATTCTTAATACCCATAGGAGAAGCTGAAATAATAAATCTCATATGGCTTCTCAAAGTGTCCCCTCATTCTGCATCTGTGAGGTTATGTGGGGCCTGTGTAAAGGGGCTCCTTTATCCCAGCTTTTTAATGACCTTGGGAAGGGTGAACATCAAGGGGGTGAACATCAGGTGGGTGATGTCCCAACCATAAAGCCAATCCAGAACAGCTCGCTATTTGACATTTAAAGGAGGGGCAGTGAGCCAACTCCTTTCGAGTTAGAGCCATTATTTCTAAATTCGATGGGACACCTACCTCCAGCAGGGATCAGAGTACATTTGCTGTCTGTAGTGTGGATGACTCATTGGCTATCAGACATCGGAGGTTTGTCTCCCTGTTCCTTCATCCTTTTCCCAAGCAGTAATTTTGCCATATCCCAGTAAGTCAAGAGTCATTTTAGTGACTCTCACTTCTGACACCTCTCACTCTTCTATTGGGTCTTCAGGTGCTCTTTCAGGCTTGATTTTCATGAAGGATTGACAGGACTGAGAGGTAGTTGCACTCGTGGTTACGGTTTATTACAGTAAGCAGATACAGAGTTAAATCAGGAAAGGGAAAAAGTGCATGAGGTGAAGTTTGGAGGAAACCAGGTACAAGCTTCCAAGTGTCCCCAAAATATCTCATTTCCCCCAGCAGCAATGTGTGACAGTATGTGCAAAGTGCAGCCAGGCAGAAATGTTTCCCACAAATGACACTGTCAGTATAAACAGCTTATCTGTCTAGATAAGCTTACAGTGTCAAGGCCTTGGGCAGGCAAAAACAGTCTTATGATACAGAAGATTCTAAGGGCTCAGTTCCCAGGAGCCTCCCAGGGCTAGTTAGGAAAATGGGCTTTCTTGGGCGTGTGCTGGGTTTGAGCAACCCAGGCCTGTGAAGTTAACCCTTTGTTCACAACCACACATGTTGATTAGGGTTTAGGAGCTAAGGTAAATAGATCTTTAATGTGAGGATTTACATTAGTATGATTGTAGTTGGCTTTCTTTAACATTTGTTAAATGTTAGCAAGAGATGCCAGAAGCTTCAGATTTCCCTACTGTCCTTATTTTTGTCTTCATCACTTTGAGCTTCTCTAAGTACTCCTCTCTGAGAAAGTCTGTGTCTTCTAGCTCTTTGAGCTATAAACCACTGGTCCTACACTGGAGCCCTATTGGTATGGTGGTAAAGAATAGGGGAGGAGAATTCTGTAATCTTCCCATTAAATTTTAGCCCTGTGTCTAGGGGTGTGGGTTGATTTTCTCTATTCCCTGCTCCATTCTTTGTGTGCAGCATTCCTACCTGTTTCCTTGAAGCCCTCACCCTTTGACTATTTTTACCCCCACTTAGGGAACCTGGAGGAGGTTAGAGTGGGAGAAACTTTCCTTTCAGAGCTAAGGGTCTTCAGAGGGTAGTTAAAAATTCTTATTTATTTACTTTACTTACTTACTTACTTACTTTACTTACTTTTCTGGAGAGTGGGCCTTGGTTCTGGAAATACCCTTCACTGTGAGACTCTAATTCAGTTCCTGGTGGTAAGGCACACAAATGTGGAAACCCGCGGATACTCTGGACTCTGGAGTTTCTCCCCCACACTTGTGCACATTCAGTCTCCAGCAGTTTACCAACATTACCATTTAAGCATTCCTACCAGTTTATGGCTCCAGTGGCTTCTGTTCCAGGTAAGTGGACTTTGGCCATCTCTCTTGATGTGTCTGACTCTCCATGTTTCAAGGTGTAGTTTTCCACACATCTCTGTTTAAAACTAAAGTCATGTCCTAGTACAAGAACCTGTTTCCCTGATTCTCAAAAGATATTTGTTCTTTCACTAATCCATTTGTTTATCTTTTAAATATTTATTGATTATCTGCTATACCATGCATAGTACTGGCCATTGGGGATGTAATGATGAACAGAACTGACACAGCGCCATTCTTCACTGATTGCTCAGACTTGTCGGGGGTGAGGTAGACATTCTCTGTGTAATAATTATATTATTCTCTGAATAAGCCTTTAGGTAAATATGTAATTATAAACTGTGATGAGTGCCATGAAGTATAAATACAAGGGAACCTGTATTCATCTGGGGTGTCAGGAAAGCTTCCTTGGGGAAGTAAAGTTGAGTTTAAGACAGAGCGGCATTAGTGAGGATAAGTGGGATGGGAGGAGCATTCCAGGCAGCAGGGGCAGCATGTGAAAAGGCCCTGAGAAAAGAATGCAGGGTAACTCTGGAGTATTCTTATAGCAAGGACATATTTTGTTGTCTTTGGACCTAGCTAAATACACTTTGGGGCATAAACACTTCTCCTTTGAGCATCTGAAAGGTTCCTTATCTGGGGAACAATTTGTTTTACTGTAATAGATAGCTGAATGTTATTTTTGTCATCTGCTCTCATTTTATTCTCTAGTGTTTGGTATTTAGCTGTGATGCATTCCCAGAAATTACCTGAGCGAAGAGGTTCTTCTTAGGGAAGTGGTGTTTAATGGGGTGACATATGTACCTGAGGGAAATGCCAGCAGAGCACTGTGTAGGAGAGCTTGGAAGTCTTGGCCCCATTTGCCATTGATGGGGGGATTGGGAGGGAGATAGAACATGTGGCAGTTGGAGCAAGCAGTGACCAGGAGGGATGACCGAACGAGAAATAAAAAATTCAGAACCCACTGAAAGCATTACAGACCATTATGGGAATTGAAATTAGAAACATTGTGTGCATTTTTAATATTCTGCTAGGAAAAAGACCTTAGCCATATTAATGTTTAATGCACGGCCCGTAATAGAGAGCTAAACAGCTCTCCATGGCCCCATTTGTTCCAGACTTGCCCAGAAAAAAGAAGCTGGGTTCTATTTTAGGCCTGTATTTGAGAACTGGATCCTGCCATGGAATGAGAGCCCTGAGCTCTGAGCTGCTTTTTCTCTCCTACATGACTAGGTATATTGATAGAAGAAAAATGATTTGCTTTGGGTTATTTGCCCCTCGCTCCCTCTGTATATGTGTTATGCAGTTTTCAGGGACTGCACACATTTTGGTAATTATAAATTCATATTTATTTGTTTATTTATTTGTTTTAGAGAAGGAGAGAGAGAATCTTTTTTTAAAAATTAACATATGATATATTAGTTTCAGGGGTACAAGTCTGTGATTTATCAGTCTTGCACAATTCACAGCATTCACCATAGCACATACCCTCCCCAGTGTCCATCCCCCAGACACCCCATCCCTACAACTCCCCTCCCCTCCAGCAACCCTCAGTTTGTTTTCTGAGATTAACAGTCTCAGACAAAAGATAAAGTTTGTCTCCCTCCCTAGTTTCATCTTGTTTCATTTTCCTCTCTGTTCCCCTCTGCTCCTCTGTCTTGTTTCTCAAATTCCTCATATCAGTGAGTTCATATGATAATTGTCTTTCTCTGATTGACTTAATTTTGCTTAGCACAATACTCTCTAGTTCCATCCACGGGGAGAGAGAGAATCTTAAGTAGGGTCCATGTTGAGCAAGGAACCTGAGAAGGGGCTCAGTCTTACATTCCTGAGATTATGATCTGAGCTGAAATCAAGAGTCAGACACTTAACCAACTGAGCCACCCAGGCTCTCCTTTAAATTCTTTTAACATTTTTTCTCTCCAGATTTTCATAAAATCAGCTGTAGATTTTTTTTTTTTTTTTTTTTTTTTTTTTTTTTTTTTTAGGGTAGCTCTGTTAGGGACAGAGAAAGGGAGTGGAATACACATTAGTCTTTTTTTTTTTTTCTCTCTCTCCACTTTTACATTCATTTCATTTGAGCAGTGATACAGCTGAGACTTTAGTCTCTAGGCAGATTTATTTGTACAGTGGCATATAGGGAAGGTCAAGGGGCCAGAGAGGGATATTTTATCACTAATTTTATTTATAATTGCCTGTGTATGTTGACAGTACAAACCAGAATGACTTTCAGTCACTTTTATTATTGTTTCAAAGCTATGTAGACCAGTGCTGTCCAATAGAATTTTCTGTGATGCTTTGAGGAATTCTGTGTTTGCATTGTTCAGAACATTAGCCATCAGACGCTTGTGATTGATGAGTGTGGCCACTGTGATTATGGAACTTTAGTTTTATAAACTTTAGATAGCCACATATGGCCATTGGTTACCATATTGGACAGTGCAGGGCTAGGCAGTGACCCTGCCTGCATCAAGGCTGGATTACTCCCATCTTACCCTGGGCCCCCACTGTTTGGAGAATCTCACACCTGGTAAAACATCAAGCCACCTTGTAGGCTGCCATCCACCCACCACTGCCATGGTGTCAGTGCCATGAATAGAGGCAGAAGACAAGAGATTGTGCCTTTATAACAATTACCAGCTTGCTTGCAACTGAAGGTGCAGTGATGGATATATAAAGGAGCCTACTTTAATTGAGTATATACTGTATACACCAAAGATGTGTGAGCCATACCCAAACTGTCTTGTCTTCCATAGTTTATTCTTTGGTAGTGTACACGTTGCAGTGCAAGGACTGAATGGAGATTTCCCTCTTTAGTGTGTAATGAAATATTCACATGATACCTAAGACAAAGAGCTTGATCTTTGCAGATTGGATACTTTGTCAGTGATGGAGATAATGAAATGGTCTCTGACTTAGGAGAGAGTCTTTGGTGATGTTGATATTTTTGTCAGCTGTAAACTCTGTATCTTTGCTTCCTTTCTCCATTTCCCAGTGAGAGTGCCTTTCACTCAGGGCATTTGTGGCAGGCTAGTGGAAGAAGAAAAGCCATCTCCTCTGCCTTTATCACAAAGGCAGCTGGCTTCATCAGGGCTAGAACAGGGCCCCACTGGTGCATAGGATCATGCAGGGGAGAGCGCAGATGCTCAGCCAGCCAAGATTTGGTCATCTGTTTCTGAGGTCAGTGGCTCAAAGTGCGGGAGGCAGGGTCAGTCAGATTGGAGTCAGGAAGAGCCCTGCAAACAGGCCTGGAAGGCACGGGTGTGGCTCTGAGCCTGCGTTCTTGGCAGATGGTACCCTAGGCCTAGAAGTTATGTTTACTTTTATAAGATCACCCCTGACTACCACACAGGATAGAGCTGCACATGAATTAACCAATACTATTCCTTCTTGAAATATCTCATACCTTGAATTCTTTTTATTTGGTATATGCTACTTGTACATTTGAACATTTTCTGGAAACATGACATGGATATTGATTCATCTTTTCTGCTTTTAATTGGCACCTGAGTAACGATGACTCAAATTTCTTCATAACTGGTATATTTGGTAACAAAATTGTTGTTTGCTTTCTTTTTGACCTTTTCTTACTTTTTCTTGTGGTAGTTAGTGACGGGTAGGAAGGGAGGTGACTTTGTTCTCATGACTCACTGATATCGGGGAAGAGAGAGTGATCAGTGAATAACATTGTTATTTCTCACTAGCTTTTATTGTAATCCCCAAATTGTGTCTTCAGTGTGAGTCATGCTTATTTAGTTTCTCCTGTTGTTCCTTCACTAAGCACCTTGAAAGTAGCAGCCTTAACACCCACCAGGGATACAGCGCCACTGTGGTGTTCACACAGATGTGGACTTGAGCAGAAGTAAAGCTTGGAGCAGAGGGGGAAGCATCACCAGCCATTGATTGTTGGTGTTGTGTTAGAAATCAGGAGAGGTTAGACCTATGTCCTCCAATGGGGTAGTCACCAGCCTCATGTAGCCATGGAAACGGAAAGTCATGAAAATTAAAAACACCAGAAAATCCTTCTTTAGTCTACTAGCCACATTTGAAGCACTCATTAGCCACGAGTGGCTACCAGACAGCTCAGATGTAGGACATTTCCATCACAGACCAAGTTCTATCGGAGAGTGCTGTGGTAGCTGTTTTTTGGGATGGGCTTTATTTATCCAGTCAACAGGTAGTGCTGAGTATCTTATCCTTGTCAAGCCCTGTTCTGAGCATAGGGACACTTAGAGGAACAGGTAAAGCAAGTTGGACTCACTCTCTTGGTGAGGAGCAAGGTGCATTAAGCACAGTCAGAAAATACCACGTAGTAAATGTCAGTACCTCTGTGGCCACCGTTCCCTGGGGACACACAGATTATGCTGGGGATACTTTCCCTCTCTAACGAAGCATTGTTTTTACAAAAGGGGAGGATGATTAGTGCAAAGAAATCCAGCCCAGTGTGTGCCTTGTTGTCAGTCCCTTACCCTCTCTGAGTTTTATTTTCTTCGATTTTAATAGTGGGGTTTTTAGTACTTGTCTTATGGAGCAGTGGTGAAGGTTAAAAGAAAAAAGATATTTGTAAAACCTAGTGCTCAGCACTCAGTGTTAAATAAATTGAGGCTATTATTACTCTAGCTTCTTCTACCATAAAAATGCAACTTCAGCAGAGGCAAGGGGAAAGGGAGGCCTTTTCCCAGAACAGGAGCAATGGGGTCAGATGGAGCCGGCCTTGAACTGTCTGTGAGAAATGACTGCACAGCTCAGTGAGAGGACAGTCCTTGGTGAAGTCCCTGTTGAAAGTAGGACACTTTGCAGACTCCTGTTCTCACCATGTTTTTATGGATGTTGTTTTGATATTTATACCCAGGCTCCATTGTGCTCTGTGTTAAGAGCGTATCTTGCACGAATCTTTCCTAGAGTTCTCCAGAAATGAGAAAAATGCGGGCAGTACTTCCGGCCCTAGCATATTTCCCCATCAGTCAGAACTACATGCCTTTGAGCAAGGCAGGTCACTTGTCTGGGACAGTCTCATTGTTAGTGAAAGCGGGGATGAGAGGGGCTTGTCAAGATGAGGAAAGATGACACCTATGGTTTCCATGTCTTTCTCCTCAGGTTTTTTTTGGCCTCCCCCTGCCCCTTTAGGGCCCACCTTAGATTTGGTGGTCCTGTAGGGGTAATTGAAAAGTGCATTAATTAGTGAGGAAAGTTACTGTATTCATACGTGAACTATACTTTTTTATTGCTTTCTCTTAAAAAAATTAAAAAGTAGAGAAAATACAGTTTATTTATCTTTAAGTTCTTATTTTACTTCCAATTAATTAACATACAGTGTTATATTAGTTTCAGGTGTATAATATAGCACCTCAGCAGTTCCACACATCATCCAGTGCTCGTCACAAGTGCCCTCCGTAATCTCCGTCATTTGGTTCCCTCATTCCCCTACCCACCTCCCCTCTGTAACCATCAGCTTGTTCTCTGTAATTAAGAGTCTGTTTCTTGGTTTGTCTTCTTCTCTCTTTTGTTCCCTTTGCTTATTTGTTTTATTTTTTAAATTCCACATATGAGAGAAATCATATGGTATTTGTCTTTCTCTGACTGACATATTTTGCTTAGCATCGTACTCTCTGGCTCCACCCATGTTGTTGTAAATGGCAAGATTTTGTTCTTTTTTATGGCTGAGTAATATTCCACTGTGTGTGCGTGTGTGGGTGTGTGTATGTGTGTCTATATCTATATCTATCTCAGATCTTTATCCGTTTCTCAATTGATGGACACTTGGGCTACTTCCTTGATTGTTGTAGATAATGCTGCTATAAATATTCAGGGTGCATGTATCTCTTTGGATTAGGGTTTTTGTATCTCTGGGTAAATACCCAGTAGTACAGTTGCTGGATCACAGGGTAGTTTATTTTTAACTTTTTGAGGAATCTCCATACTGTTACACCAGTTTGCATTCCCACCAACAGTGTATGAGGGTTTCTCTTTCTCCACATTCTCGCCAACATCTGTTGTTTCTTGTGTTTTGGTTTTAGCCATTCTGACAGGTGTGATGTGATATCTCATTTTAGCTTTGAGTTGCTTTTTCCTGATGGTAAGTGATGATGAGCATCTTTTTATGTATTGGCCATCTAGATATCTTCTTTGGAGCAATGTCTATTCATGTCTTCTGCCCATTTTTAAAATTGGATTATTACTTTTTTTTTTGGAGTGTGGAATTGTGTAAGTTCTTTATATATTTTGGATCCTTAACCTTTTACCAGATATGTCATTTGAAAATATCTTCTCCCATTCCCTAGATTGCCTTCTAGTTTTATTGTTTCCTTAACTAATTTGAGGTAGTCCCAATAGTTCATTTTTGCTTTTGTTTCCCTTGTCTTAGGAGGCATATCTAGAAAAAAGTTGCTATGGCTGGTGTCATATGCCTGTGTTCCCGTCTGTGATTTTTAGGTCTCATATTTAGGTCTTTAATCTAGTTTGAATTTATTCTTCTAATTATTTATTATTATTATTCTTATATATGATATAAGGAAGTGGTCCAGTTTCATCCTTTTGCATGTTGCTGTCCAATCTTCCCAATACCATTTGTTGAAGAGATTGTCCTTCTCCCATTGGATATTTTTTCCTGCTTTGTCAAAGATTAATTGACCGTATAGTTGTGGGTTTATTTCTGGTTTTCTGTTCTGTTGATGTCTGTGTCTATTTTTGTGCCAGTATCATACTGTTTTGTTATTTATTTATTTATTTATTTAATTTTATTGTCCCCATATAGTACATCATTAGTTTTTGATGTAGTGTTCCATGGTTCATTGTTTGCGTATAACACCCTGTGCTCCATGCAATACATGCCCTCCTTAATACTCATCACTGGGCTAACCCGCCCCCCCATCAGCCCCCCAAAATCCAGATTGTTTCCCAGAGTCCATAGTCTCTCATTGTTCGTCTCCCCCCTCTGATTTCCCCCCTTCATTTTTCCCTTTCTTCTCCTAATAGCCTCCATGCTATTCCTTATGCTCCACAAATAAGTAAAACCACATGATAATTGTCTTTCTCTGCTTGATTTATTTCACTCAGCATAATCCCCTCCAGTTCCATCCATGTCGATGCATACTGTTTCAATTACTACAACTTTGTAATATAACTTGAAGTCTGAAATTGTGATGCCTCCAGCTTCGTTTTTCTTTTTCAAGATTGCTTTGGGTATTCAGAGTCTTCTGAGATTCCAAACAAATTTTAGAATTGTTTGTTGGGAGTTTTTTGATTATTGATTCAGTTTCTTTGGTGGTTACCAGTCTATTCAAATTTTCCATTTCTTCCTGTTTCAGGTTTGGTAGTTTATACATTCCTAGGAATTTATCCATTTCCTCCAGGTTGTCCAATTTGTTGGCATGTAGTTTTGGATAATATTCTTCTATAATTGTTTGTATTTCTGTGGTGTTGATTATTCTCCCCTCTCATTTGTGATCTTATTTATTTGAGTGCTTTCTCTCTCTCTCTTGTGTGTGTGTGTGTGTGTGTGTGTGTGTGTGTGTGTGTAACTCTGGCTAGAGACTTACCAAGTTCATTGAGTTTTTCAAAGAACCAGCTCCTGGTTTCATTGATTTGTTCTAGTTTTTTTTTTTTTTTAAGTTTCTATATCATTTATTTCTGCTCTAATCTTTTTATTTTGTTTTATTTTATTTTACTTTTCTTTTTAGAGAGAGAGAGCGAGAACAGAGAAGAGGGGCTGGGGGAAAGGGAGAGAGAGAATCTTAAGCAGGTTCCATGCCCAGTGTGGAGCCCGATGCAGGGCTAGATCTCACAACCCTGGGATCATGACCTGAGCCAAAATCAAGAGTTGGACCCTTAACTGACTGAGCCACCCAAGCACCCCTTAAACTGCTGTTTTTATGTTACTTTTTCATGTTGGCTTCTGTCTCTTTAAGGGTGGCGACCCAGCTATCACTTTCCTCCTTTCTCACCCAGTGCTGTGCCAGCTGTTAAAGCCTCAGGCTCCAAGTCCCAGTAGTTTTATGAACTCACAGAATTCAGCCCCTCTGGTTTTTAAAGCCAGATGTTATTAGGATTAGTTTTCCTTGTCTGAGCTCCCTGGTTTTGTGGGCCCATTTCTTTGCACTCTCTGGGCCTTGGGAAAGACTCCTGCCTTTCTGACTTTCCCGACCTTTATATTTAGTTGTGGAGTTTGTTCTGTCAATCTTTGGGTCACTTTCCGGTTTATTGACTTGGATGGGGATGATATCCCCTAGTTGTCAATGTGGGGTAGGATAAGCTCAGGGTTCTCCTACTCTGCCATCTTCCAAAGCTCCATTCAAGAAAATACAGTTGAATACAAAATAAGCATGACACTCTTTTTTCTGGTTCTGCAAGCCTCAGGAAGAAGTTGACTGAGAGACATATATGATGGTGGCCTCTCTCATTTTGAGGCAGACTTTTTTGAGTAAATTTATCTTTCTTTCTTTTTTTTTTTTTAAGAGAGGAAGAAAGAGAGGGGAGGGGGACAGAGAGAGAAAGAGGGGGCAGAGGAAGAGGGAGAGATAATCTTTTAAAATTAATTAACTAATTAATCTTAGGTAGTTAACATACAGTGCAATATTGATTACAGGAGTAAAATCAGTGATTCATCACTTAAGTACAATGCCCAGTACTCGTCATGTAAGAGCCCTCCTTAATACCCATCACCCATTTAGGTCATCCCCCACTCACCTCCCTCCCTCAACCCTCAGTTTTTTCTCTATCGTTAAGAGTCTCTTACGGCTTTTTTCCATCTCTTCTTTTTTTCTTTTCCTTCCTTTCAATATGTTCCTCTGGTTTCTTTCTTAAATTCCACATATGAGTGAGATCATATGGTATTTGTCTTTCTCTGACTGGCTTATTTCACTTAGCCTAATATACTCTGGCTCCATCCACGTCATTGCAAATGGCAATATTTCATTCTTTTTGATGGGCTAATATTCCATTATATACACACACACACACACACACACACACACACACACATACATACCACATCTTTTTTACCCATTCATCAGTCGGTGGACATTTGGGCTGTATACATAGTTTGGCTATTGTTGATAATGCTGCTATAAACATTGGGATACATGTATCCCTTTGAATTTGTATTTTTGTATCCTTTGGATAAATACCTAGTAGTGCAATTGTTAGATTGTAGGGTAACTCTATTTTTAACTTTTTGAGGAAACTCCATACTGTTTTCCAGAGTGACTGCACCAGCTTGCACTGGTGGGGGTTCTGTCCCCTGCTTGGTGCTTTGCACAGGAACACAGCCATTTCTACATGTGAACACCCTAGGTCAGAGAGAAAATGTGTCCTGCTAACTAACTTGTCTGGATGAATTCTTGATAAATGAGATGTACCAACAGGTACCCTGGTAAAGGGAGCATATAGCAAATGTCTTTAAAAACATTACAAATGGCCTTCTGTAGGTTTGTTCCTAATAATTCATTATGTCGTTTGCTAGACCCTGGCAGTATTCTTTGAACTTTTTAGGCCTTTTCAATAATAGAGTTTTTGCCCTTAAGACACTTTGTACCTTTCCTTCATCATGTATAATCTGCAGACAGGTTGGAACAATAGATCAAGGGACATATCTCCAGGGCCCTTGGTTTCACTGCTGTGTGTGTGAACTGAATGCACTCAAGGAATCCCTCTGGCCTTGGAGTGTCCAGGAGTACAGTTAGGGTTGAACCACACGGTCGCTTAGGAAATAGCATTTGCCTTGCCCCAGTGCTCCAGATTTAGTAGGTTGACTTTCAGTAAATATTTACTGAGAGAGTGATCTGTGTGCTTACTTTGGCTTCTGCTTTCAAAGAATACTTTGTTAAGTCTTTCTGACTGCTGATTTGTGCATCTATCAGATAAAATGCGGAAAGTAAATTGATGATTCTGAATAGGAGCAGAACTCTTTTCTGGTTAATTTAAAGTATCATTTAGATTTGTTTATGTTGCATAGAGCTAATGTAGAGCAATGCCCGAGGTCTATTTTAAGGTCCTGTTAAGTAAACCTTATCATTGTTGATAGGAGAAATTTATCTCTAGTCACTTTAATCTCCCATAAGAAATGCTTAGGGATCTTCTTAGTTACTTCCCTGTTGGGAGTTTTTAGATAAGCATCTATTTGTATGTTCTTTTTTAAAAGGACCAGACCAAAGGGACTCTTCATTGATCCCTAGAGCCAAGACTGGGGGAAGGGCTGATAATCTTTTTAAAGAAAGGTTTTGGTTTCTATCCCAAAGCCTCTAAGTCTCCCCACCTGTGTATGACACCCCCTCCCTCCTCCTTCCCTCCCTCTCTGTAACAGGCTCTCCTTCCTTAGTTTTAACTTCCTTTGACAATTGAACCCTCCATTTGGGTGCCATTAGCTACCTCCCTGTTTTAATTTCCCCTTTTCCTACTTCCTAGCCTAGACTGGTGTTGTGTCCAGCATGATTGGGGAGGTTGGTGGATTTAGCAAGTGGTGGATAATAAAGATCCAAGTCCAAGGCAGACCAGAGGAGCCACACTGGACTAAGCACTGGAGGTCACAGAGGGTGATCAGCTGCAGTGGTCTTTTGGCACTGGTGACCAGGAGTGGACAGCCTTAGATGTCTCTGTGTCAGTACTTGAGGTGGGGTACCCCAGGGAGTGGGGCTGTCCTGAAGGATGGAGATAGGAGCACAAAACTATTACTGCTTCTGTTGCAGGACAGGTCACGTCTGCAGTAGGCAAAAAAGGGAATTGTTTATACACTTTTTTAAAAAGAATAAGGAATTGGCAAACTAATGTCCCTTTTAGCACACACCTTTGCCACATTTCTCCCTATCAGCCTCAGTTCCTATCCATGGGACTAGTTTTCCTCCCTGAGCACCATGACCGGCCCCTGGCCCGAGTGGTCTCGGGGTCCCCTGTTGCCCAGACTCAGTCCCAGGCCCCTGTCCTTGCACCCTGGGTCCGCTCCCTTCTTTACTATTATTTTTTTTTAAAGATTTTTTATTAATTTATTTGACAGAGATCACAAGTAGGGAGAGAGGCAGGCAGAGAGAGAGAGGAGGAAGCAGGCTCCCTGCTGAGCAGAGAGCCCGATGCGGGGCTCGATCCCAGGACCCTGGGATCATGACCTGAGCAAAAGGCAGAGGCTTTAACCCACTGAGCCACCCAGGCGCCCCTTTCTTTACTGTTCTTGAATTGCTTTTTTGTTTGTGCTGAAGTCCATCTTCAAGTAAGTTTTTCTAGGAAGAATGTTTGGAAAGTGAACTTTCTGACTTAGAAATCTGAAAGGCTATGTAGATCCTTATACTCGAGTGTTAGTTTGGATGGATATAGGATTCTAGGTTCAAAAATCCTTTTCTTCAGCACTCCCAAGCATTTGGTTCTGCCTCTGGTGTTTCTGTGATGTTTGCCGACCACCACATTTTCCTCGCTTTGTTAGTTCGTAGCTTTTTTTTTTTTTCTTTCTGCAATCCTGTTTTTGTTCCTTGGTGTCCTGAAATTTTATGAAGATTGCTTAGTTTCATCCTGTTTAATCTGAATATTCTTGGGGTGCCTAGGTGGCTCAGTTGGTTAAGTGTCTGCCTTGGGCTCAGGTCATGATCCTAGGATCCTGGGATCAAGCCCTGCGTCATGCTCCCTGCTCAGCAAGGAACCTGCTTCTCCCTCTTCCTCTTCTGCCACTCTGCCCACTTGTGCACCCCCAAAGACATTGGGCATTGTCTGGAGACATTTTTGACTGTCACGGCTGAGGAAGGGGGATGGACTACTGGCTTCCAGTGAGTGGAGGCCAGGGATGCTACCAAAAACCCAGAATCCACAAGACAGCCCTCTCAACAAAGAATTGTCTGGCGCAAAATGTCAGTAGTGCTGAGGTCAAGAAACACTGCCGCGGAGCAGGAGGATCAAGGGAGTGTAGCACAGTCAGCACAGGTGGAAGGATGTCAGGAAGCATGTCTCCTAGGATGTCAGTTTCTGTTTTGCTCGTCCCCTCTGCTGAGGGGAGAGACTTGTCCAAGTTGATGTTTCCATCCCAGAGAATTTGTAAGAAGGATTATCTGGACACTGTCCAGTGCAGTGTTACTTGCCACAAGTGGCTGTTTAGAATGAACTAAAATAAAAAATTTAATTAAGTTGCATTAACCACATTTCTAGTGCTCGACAGCCAATTGTGGTTATTGCAGTAGACAGTATGGAGATAGAACATTCCCCTCATCAAAGAGAATTCTCTGTAGACAGTATTGGTGATGTTTTAAGGAATTTGAAGACTAGAAGGGGTACTGTTCCATAAAAAATCCAGTTTTGTATTTCAAGGTGTAAGGGGCTAAGGGGAGTTTGGAAGGGGCCACTGATTGGCACAAATTCTAATTTTAACAGATTGATTAATCAGAGTTTATCAGGGTCCTCACATGTAGATATACATCCATAGCACACATCCTGTACCAACACAGACACCCACTCACAGATGCACAGTAGCCCCTCCCCCCAGCACATAGCCTTTCTGCACAGTTGGTTCATAGCTACTGTGGGAAGAGGGATGGAACTCCAGTAGATGGAAAATGAGAGCAGCTTTGATGTTGTTCACGAAATTCTTCAGGAAGGTTCAGGCCAAAGATGTTCCATGCTGAGGCCAAGGATGCTGTGGAGATTATAATCCCAGCCTTATTTGATGAGCTCGTTATGTCTTGTTGGATTGGATGCCCTTCTGGAGGATCTGATGTCACATTCAGGATTCAGGTGTCTTTTACTAAGTGGGTATCTGTGAGATAGTGCCGCCCCTCTAGCACAGGTCACAAGATGCATTCAGGTGCTAGGAGAATGTCAGATTTCTTTCTTTCTTCTTCTTCTTTTTTTTTTTTTTAAAGATTTATTTATTTATTTGATAGTGAGAGGGAGAGAGAGAGAGCACAAGCAGGGGGAGCAGCAGGCAGAGAGAGAGGGAGAGGGAAATGCAGGCTCCCTGCTGAGCAGGGAGCCCAATGTGGGGCTCTATCCCAGGACTCTGGGATCATGACCTGAGCTGGAGGCAGTTGCTTAACTGACTGAGCCACCCAGGTGCCCTGAGAATGTCAGATTTGACCTTAGAGTGAGCACCCCAGACAAAGGATGTGATGGAAAGCTTCCTCAAACCACCAGTAACCAATCAGTGCTAGTTTCCTCCAGGAAATTAACATTACTGAAAAGAATACATTTATATTGTAAGTGCTACTTCAC
This sequence comes from Meles meles, assembly GCF_922984935.1. Lineage (NCBI taxonomy): Eukaryota > Metazoa > Chordata > Mammalia > Carnivora > Mustelidae > Meles > Meles meles. Next base: position 39,585,392 of record NC_060081.1, on the reverse strand, counting down.
TGGGGGCTACACATGAGAAGGTGTGAGTCAGGACCATGATAGGTTATAGTAGAGGATGAGAGTTCCAGCCTCCAAAAGGAGGCTGAAGAATCTGAGCACTTTCATAATGTGATAATGAGCTCAGTGATGTCTCAGTGGAAAGGAGGAGGTGGATGGAAGTGGTTTAGCTCAGTCATGGTGGTCGCCATGAGTTAGGAGATGTGCTTTATATGAGAATGACCAAATCAAAAGACCAGGGGACTCGATGAGCCCCCTCTTCCCTTCACCTGTGTAGAGCCACATATCTGCCAGAGGTGTACTTTCTCTTTTGGGAGAAGGCAGTGACATTGTGTTCCTTCACAGACTTTAAAAGAACTAAAAAGAATTGAGTGTGGAGGTGTTAGAGACAAAATGCCAAAGGACAGAAGCAATATTGGAATCTTAAGTATGTTCTAAAATGGAAGAGTTGCTCTTATAGCCCGGTGTATTCTCAAGAGTGTTTGCTGGCATTTGAGCCCGTGTCTTTCTAAAGGCACAGCCATTCAAATCCTTCTTGTGCACCATGTCTTCTCCTTGACTGTGCTGGTGGAGCCATGACTGATCAAACCTGGAGCTAAGACTGTACTGGGAAAGGGACCTGGCTTAATGCATCTGGTTTTCTTGAGTTTTCTCTCTTTTCTTAGATGTGAATAAAGAGGATAAAGGTTAAATGAACTGTTATCAGCAGTTGTGGTTTGATGCTTGGAGATTTAACAGTTGACCAGCCAGAGGGTTCCATACTCTTCGCTATGTCAGGGGCAAGGCCAAGGCAATTGTGCTTGTAGCATCAGCTCTGTCGGCCATACCCTGTGCTTATGGGAGGAGATTTGTCTCCCTGTAGAGAGGTTTATTTGGGCGCATTGCTTTTCTTTAGTACTTGGAAAGGTCTCTTCCTGAAGAGCATCACTGCAATTCCAAGTGAAAAAAAAAATTAAAAGGTAAAATCTCTTTGCTACTGCTTTTGATTTTCTCCTTGTGGTGATGTTTTCTGGAATAAAATCTTCTTCCTTTGATTTCCAAACAGGTAACTTGTTGAGTGGGTGGGATTGCTCTTGGGTTTGCTCAGTTCACAGAGTCATGGTTGACTTTGGAAAAGGAAAAGGAATATTGGGACTTCTTCACTGGTAGAGGATCCACTACCTTTAAAAAATGAGACTTGAGGGGCGCCTGGGTGGCTCAGTGGGTTAAAGCCTCTGCCTTCGGCTCAGGTCATGATCCCAGTGTCCTGGGATCGAGCCCCGCATCGGGCTCTCTGCCTCAGGGAGCCTGCGTCTTCCTCTCTCTCTGCCTGCCTTTCTGCCTGCTTGTGCTCTCTGTCTCTCAAATAAATAAATAAAATCTTTAAAAAAAAAAATGAGACTTGATGCTTTGACAATGATGTGGGAAGTTACCTCCAAGGAGCTATATTAATAGCTAATCTTTTGAAAAAATAACACAGAAAATGACCTTTCAGTTCTGTTCTCTGAGGCAGATCAAGTGGAGTGCATTTGTAGGCAGAAAAACATTTTCTGTGAATTATACCCAGGGAAGCAGTGTGACTCAGTGCTCTGTAATTAGCCCTGTCCTGGTGTTTAAGCTTCTGAAAGGAAGCACTGCCTTTGTAATTGAGTTCTTTTTAATCTCTTTAGTGGTACATTTACATATTTTAATTGAATGTTTCAGCATTCCTCAGGTGAAGCATTTTTTTTTTTTAAAGATTTTATTTATTTGACAGAGATCACAAGTAGGCAGAGAGGCAGGCAGAGAGAGAGGAAGGGAAGCAGGCTCCCTGCTGAGCAGAGAGCCCGATGCGGGGCTCGATCCCAGGACCCTGAGATCATGACCTGAGCTGAAGGCAGAGACTTTAACCCACTGAGCCACCCAGGCGCCCCCTCAGGTGAAGCATTTTTGAGCATTGCCGTTCTACCCATCAGGTGTGCCCCATAGAGAGCACTGGGCCCAAAGAGGCTGAACAGCAGTGGGACCCCAGGCCCAAGAAAATACCTGCTCTTTGATGGCCTCCCTCACATTTTGTTTTTCTCCTATGGTTTGCCATTTTTCACCTGGTCTTCATCTCCTTTAAGGAGTTAGAATCTTCATGAGAGAGACACAGAAGATAATTCCAATCTTCTTGGCTCCCTTGGATATTATCAGGATTTCAGTTGTGTTCAGAAAGAGCTTTCTTGGGTAAAACACATGGTGATTGATTATGGGAAACCAGAGACCTGTTTGTGTCAGCTCAGATTCTTCAGTTGGAACAACCTCTTTAGTGTTCAAAATCATATATAGTTGTCGTCTAAGTAAAACACCTCTAGATGCATTAGAACAGATTATTTCTTGAGTACTCTTTGTCTGGGACTAATCTTGCTTGCTCTCTCATATATGCATCTGGTCTACCAAATTCAAGCTGTAGTGGTCAATGTCTGAGGCACAAGGAAGTTCTTTAAGCCAAAGAGTACAGTGTACTATAATGGGCCCAGGACTCAAAGTGGAGCCCTGGTTGCCTGAAAGCATTAATGGCTCCCTTCAAGGTGAACTGGTGGCTGTGTGTTCACAAGAAGGCCTCTTCAAGACATCATGTGTTAGTCCTTTTGGAGATTGATCCACTGCTGAGGGGGGAATCTTAGAGCTGATTCTTTTCTCTCTGGACAAGTAAACTTTGCCACAGAAAATCTTTTTTTTTTTTAGATTTATTTATTTGAGAAAGTGAGAGAGCGTGTGCACACATGTTGGGGGTAGGGGCAGAAGGATTGGGAGAGACAGTCCTAAGCAGATTCCAAGCTGCGTGCGGAGCCCAACATAGCGTTTGGTCTCACGAACCTGAGATCACGACCCCAGCTGAAATCAGGAGTTGGACATTTTATCAACTATAGCACCAAGGCACCCTGCCACAGGAAATCTTAAAGTGCATGTTAACACATAGGTGTGTGTGCATGCATGTGCGCATATCTTAATCTTCCTCTTTTCTAGCCAGGAGAATAAGAGTACCAAAGGTCTGCAGCTTCTTAGAGCTCCTTCCTTTGGCCCTCTCAGTGACCTGCTGGTCCTCAGGAACCTGACATCCAGCCCAGCCAGAGGCAGGACCAAACTTAGGCACCACCGCAGAACGCCTAGCTACTGGCTCACAGGACAGAGGTCTTGTGAGTGTGTCTGTATGAGGATTGTGGTGCAAGGGACACCTTTACAGACCTAGCTGTGTAGCTAACTCTTCCATGAGTGGGCAGGGCTTGGGGGATTGTGGGCCATGCACATAGAAGGTGGTCAGGAGCTTGGAGAAGCTCTCTGTCTCTCTGTCTCTTGAAATGTGGCTAGTCCCTGCAAGCTGGTGCAACCACTCTGGAAAACAGCATGGAGGTTCCTCAAAATGTTGAAAATAGAACTACCCTATGACCCAGCAATTGCACTACTGGGTATTTACCCTAAAGATACAAACATAGTGATCCGAAGGGGCACGTGTACCCGAATGTTTATAGCAGCAATGTCTACAATAGCCAGACTATGGAAAGAACCTAGATGTCCATCAACAGATGAATGGATAAAGAAGAGGTGGTATATATACACAATGGAATACTATGCAGCCATCAAAAGAAATGAAATCTTGCCATTTGCGACGACGTGGATGGAGCTAGAGCGTATCATGCTTAGTGAAATAAGTCAATCGGAGAAAGACAACTATCATATGATCTCCCTGATATGAGGACATGGAGAAGCAACATGGGGGGGTAGGGGGATAGGAGAAGAATAAATGAAACAAGATGGGATTGGGAGGGAGACAAACCATAAATGACTCTTAATCTCACAAAACAAACTGGGGGTTGCTGGGGGGAGGTGGGATTGGGAGAGGGGGAGGGGGCTATGGACATTGGGGAGGGGAGGCGAACCATAAGAGACTATGGACTCTGAAAAACAACCTGAGGGTTTTGAAGGGTCAGGGGTGGGAGGTTGGGGCAACCTGAGGGTTTTGAAGGGTCAGGGGTGGGAGGTTGGGGGAACAGGTGGTGGGTAATGGGGAGGGCACGTTTTGCATGGAGCACTGGGTATTGTGCAAAAAGAATGAATACTGTTACGCTGAAAAAATGAATAAAATGGGGAAAAAAAAATGTGGCTAGTCCCAGCTGAAATGTGCTGTAGATATAAAGTACACAGTGGATTTCAAGGAGTTAGTACAAAGAGAAGGTATAATATCTAATTAATAATTTTTATGTTAATTACATAATATAATGTATTGAAAATTTAAAATTATATTGGTGCCTCTTATCTGTGAGTGTGTTCTATTTCTGTTGGACAGCAATGATTTAAAGCCTAGAGGCTTTAACTGCTATCAAGGACAGTCTGGTGAACATCTTGACACAATAGTGATATATATTGCTGGCCTCTGGTCTTCAATGAAAGGGGGTTTTCTTTGGGACTCTGAATGAGAAAGTTTACAATGAAAGCAAGGAATGTGTATGTGTATGTGTGCCTGCATGTAGATACATTCATATATGGATGCATGTAAATTGTCTAGGACTTGGAGAATAAAATAACTAAAATCTTAAATGTAAACTGTGAACTTTCTTGTCTCCACAACCCTTTCTCCACATCTCATTAGGGTATGTTATGGGAAAACCATATGAGAATTAATTGTGTAGTGAAATGTCTTGATCTCGAGAGAGCATGAAAGTATATATACTGTTGAAGTAAAGTTTGTATGAATAAAAATGTTTCTATATACAGGGAGGTGATTTTACTGATCACTGGCTTATTGGTTATTCATTTTAAAGAGAGGAATGCCGTTTAAGACCTTTTTCTCAAATGAAATTATTCGTTCATTTGAAATGATTCTTTGTGTCTCTCCTTTGTTTCACATGATAATTTTATGCTGTTATTCAGGTAAATAGGATGTATCCATTACTATCCAGAGGGAGAGAGCCAGAGGGAAAAACTGAGTTTTTCATAGTGATAGCTGAATTATAATGTTTAAAAAGTTAAAACCTAATTTCCCTACAAATGAATAGTGAGTAGGTATCAGGAATTGTTTAACTCATAAATGAGGGAGCCAGCTGGATGGCAGTGGAATCGGGGGAGGCAATAGGAGACAGGTGGGAATGAATAGTCAGGTATGAATGTTAGATTAAGGGCACTAAGGTAAGTACAAATTGATTAATGGCCATCCAGCCATAACCTTGGGAATGTCTCTTTGTTTCTACAGAAGTAACTTGCAGGTTCTCAGTCTTCTGATTTCAGACTTCACTGGGTCTGGGTCCTAATCAGTAGTGAAGGGTAAGTCACACAAAGCTGTATGCCCCGAGAGTGAGGTCGGTCTTGCTAAACCGTGCGCCACAACAATGTTGAGGGAGAGGCCAGTTATCTTTTGGTTTAATTTCAAAATTCTGGCTAATTTTTTTTTTTCTATTTCCCAGTAGAATGGGCTTATTTGATCTTTTCCAGCATTCACGATTGCCTAGGACCTTTCCTATTCTTGTAAACTCCAAGGGAACTTAACGATATTTGAAGATTACGTGAGGCCACAGTTATCCCTTCCCATCCTCCTTGTCCTCTTCCCCTGTCCCATGTCCTCACTCATGACAGACCAGCTTACAGTCTGAATCTCACCTCCTGGGCCTGAATGCCTAAGGAAAGTTAAGTGGAGGGATGGCTTGCTTAGTTAGAGTGGTACTTTTGTTAGTTTTTTTGTTTGTTTATTTGTTTTTAAAGATTTTATTTATTTATTTGATGGAGATCACAAGTAGATAGAGAGGCAGGCAGAGAGAGAGAGAGAGAGAGAGGGAAGCAGGCTCCCTGCAGAGCAGAGAGCCCGATGCGGGACTCGATTCCAGGACCCTGAGATCTTGACCTGAGCCGAAGGCAGCGGCTTAACCCACTGAGCCACCCAGGCGCCCTGTTTGTTTGTTTTTAATGTTTGATACTGGAGACCAATACATTAAAAATGCACGGCAACATCAGATTGCTCTAGAAGTTTTTGAACACTCTTGTGGTCTATACTTACATCCTTACAGATTTGTGCAGTTTGGGGCAGACAGTGGTCTGTTGCCCTCCCTTTGAGTAGTGTTGTCTTAGAGGACAGTCTTTCCTAGCACTATGGTTAGGATAGAGGTATAGTTCCCTGTCATCTACAACAGTGGTGGGCCTATGAGTTGCTATGGGATCTGTAGCCCCCCGCCTCCTGGGTCTCCCTCAGTCTTGCCAGCTGGTCAAAGTACGTGTGTGACGTAAGTAAGAGTGAAGGGTTTGTGGTGCACAGATAGCTTCAAGACAAGCCTCTTGCCTTCCTTCCACTGAATTGGTGCAGCCAAGCCCCATCTAAATAGAAATTCTGGAGCCATTCCTGCTTGCTGCCTCTAGGAAAAATGTGCTTTCCATTAGGCCACTGGCTCAGACTCTGAGTCTTCACAGTGCCTACTGCCCACCTAGCTTTCACTTACCAGAGGTCTGTTGTGCCTAGATGGGATCCTGTTTTAAGGCAGTATTTTGAAGACTGGTTGTAGTTTTATTTGGGAGATTTGGGCAAGATGAATGCCCAGCCATGTACTTATGGACTGAGGAATGTAGAGAGCATGTTATTTCCTAGATTCCCTTCCAAAGACCAGGGCACTTGGGAAAGATGTGTACACCATAAATAAAATCCCCATTTGCTTAGGAATATTTTTGGCCTTTTGGAAGAGACTAGCTTTCCTTCAAAGGGCATCATCAAACTTTCCTCATTCATTATGAACAAGTGGACTTCTATTTAAGTTACTTACAAAGCACATCAAAGAAACCCCGTGCTATCCTGGAAGTTTGGAAAGACATTTTCCTTCCTTGCCAATCTCCATTTCTGTAGCCTCATGTTCCAGGGAGCTTTTGTAAGTGACGTGACTGGCTCTTCTCTTGGCATTTGATGCTCAGGTCTGTGGGGCTGGCAGATTGTTTTCCTGGATAGTGGACCTGTTCCCATGCAGACCTGACGGAACCAGGAAGTATTGTCATGGAGATCATGACACCTCCGTGGATTCTCTCTGCCCAGTGTAGAATGACTGTCCACCAGATGGGTCTCTGTACTTACATTCTTTGATAGCACTAGTTACTCTTACCTGATGGTAGAACACAGTCTTTTTGTTGCTCTTTGGCTGTTGAATTTCTCTGGTAAGGGAAGAGCACACGTCCCCTTTGAAATGGGCTAGTATACATTGTGACTCCATTGGGTCTGTGGAGGTCTGGGCATAGCTTTTATTTTTACCCCCACAGCTCTTGAACAGTGCCTACTGCCCACCTAGCTTTCACTTACCAGAGGTCTGTTGTGCCTAGATGGGATCCTGTTTTAAGGCAGTATTTTGAAGACCGGTTGTATTTTTATTTGGGAGATTTGGGCAAGATGAATGCCCAGCCATGTACTTATGGACCACCAGCAGTATAAACATAATCAGTAGAATAAGCATAGTGACCTGCATATTAGAGACTCACACTGGCAAACCAGGAGCCCACACATGTGTGTTTGGTGAGTTCAGTATTTATACCTCTAAAGAAAATGGGTGCCATTGTTATAAAAAGTTGAGACTTTGAGTTCTTCTCCCCATTTCAAGAGTCTGGCTAACACAGATATCCTGATGACAGGGTGTGTTTGCCCTGAGTCACTGCTGCCTCTTCTGTAGGAGGCCCTTGCTCTTCTCACGCTTGCCCTCTTCATGTGCGGCTGTACCTTCCTCATTTCCTTGAGGCATTAGTTTTGGTTCCCTTGATTTCACATGCCTTTGCTGGTAAGTTTGGGGATGCATTTTGGTGGTGGACTCTTGTCTGAGTGTGGGTCAGTTTCCAGAGTCATCCTATAAGGTAGAAATTGGATGTGGTCTCAGTGGCCTTGGAAAACCCCTTGTACAACCCATTGTTTTGTCCTCCACAGTACGGTGTATATTTATATAAATCTGTTTGGTATGCACTGGTGGGCATGATGACCTCCATAAGAGTGTTACTGATGGAGACTCCAATGGGCTACCTTTCCTCTTCGCCATCCTCATTGTTTGGGTAAACACGGTTAATTATTTCCTCACTGTTTCTCTGTGACTTTCCATTCCTTCTTGTTTCTTTGTAGAAGGTGTTAAGGAGCCTTACCCCTGTTATGCCTGTCCCCTAAAGGTCATAACCTTGTATAAGGATAAGTCCAAATCTGGCTTCTTCCCACAAATCTTTCTTCACTGGCTCCAGTTTGCTTGGTTTCCCTTTCTTAGAGCACTTAGAGATTTTTAGTAGCCAGTGGTATGCCATCCCTCAGTGTTTCATCTTTGTCTTATGTAATTAAATCTTGCCTTTCCAGACTTTTTGAGCCAGGGTTCCTTGTTTATACATTCTCGTGCCCCTCGTATTGATCAGCACAGAAATAAGCATGTGAAGTATCAGCAGGTACTTGTTCATAGGAATACTCACTTTGTGGCCAAAGGATGCTCAGGAGATGTCATTTTGGGAAATACTCTGTGTGTGCAGGTTTGGGATGGAGTAGGGATGACGTAGTAGCTCTCACTACAAGGTCAGATGTCAACATGGCTGTACCAGTTTCCCTCAGTCTGGGTCACAGGTGGCCTTTTATTTACCATGAGATTGTTAGATTGCAGGTCAGCATGGAACTTGACCTGAGTGACCATATGAAAACCAAACCTTAACAATTGAGACAGACATGGTAAAATTAGGTCATTCCCCTCTCACAGTCCTTTTAATAAAGCAGCAGTGGGCTCCCTGCCTTTATGTAGGTCTCCAGTGGAAATAAAGCCCCCAGGTGCACACAGGAGAGATTTGGAAGCATCCTGGGTGTTTTTCTGCCTGGCTCTCCCTCAGTTCAAAGTGGTCATGATCTTACACTGACTCACATGGAACCTATTTTACCAATAGCTGTGCCGCCCCTGGAGTCTTCTTTCTTCAGTCCGCACAAAGCCTTTCGTGCACAGACCTTCCTCCTCGCCGCACCACATGAGGTACCAATTCCAGCAGAGGGATCTGGGCACAGCTCTGGGGGTTTGACTGTCACTGCATCACCCTGTAATGGGATTACCATTTAATGTGTTCTCTTTCCCTCCCCTGCCTGGGCATTTCCATTTCCCCAGTGTTCTCTGGTCCTTGTGCCTTGGGCCTTGGAGGGAAGGGGCTGCAGGTGAGCTGCTTTCAAGGCTTGCCGCAGCCTCTGCTGCCCCTCGGTGGCCTCCTGCTGAGGCTGGTCCACGGGGCATCCTTTGCAGAGGTCACTCTTTGAAAGAAGCCTCTTTGTGCTCCTCTTCCAATTGCTCTTTCTTCCTGGTGCGTGTCCCCTTGGCATTTCAGGAACTCTTTCATGTAGTGGCTGGCTTTGTAAGTGTGTACCTAAAGACAATAGAAAACCTTTAATTTTAAACACCTATTTTCTTCCCTAAACCTTTTTTGCTCCTTCGGAAATGTCCTCTTGTTAAAATCTTCCCAGGATCCCTGGGGGTAGGTCAGGACTTGACTCTCCCGTTGGCTTGGATGAGCTGGCCCAGCAGGTGCAGGCCAAGCTTCTTCTAGGGATATCAAATTCTCCTTAAGAGCTGGGGCAAGGACCTGACAGATCACAGTGGGTTGGGTGTGACTGGTTGAGATTCCCAATGTTCCTCAATTGGTCTCTGTTGCCAGAGTAAGGATTTGGAGGATCCTTGGCCTGGGTTCATGTCCCCATCTTTATCTGACCATATTGGCTCATCACTCCTTAGTTGGAGCCTGAGGCTGATTCTTCTGCATTGCTCATTCCTGGCCATTCTTTCACGTTTACTTCTCCCTGCTCCTTCATGCTTTGCCTCTGGGCTGAGAATTCTCTCTACTCCTCTGGGCTCTACCCGTTTTAGGGGATCCCCGGCCTGAGACCATGGAGTTCTTGTCTTCAGTAGCACACAGGTGTTCTCTCCCCAAGGGTAAGGTCTGTTCCTGGCTTTGCATCCCTTTCTGGACCTGGCATGACTGTGGGTAGAGTGGGTCATTATTAGATGTTTTCATTGTCCTGATGTGGTGAGCCCTGGTTCAGACTAGGGAAGCCTCCGCTGTCTTGTTCCCTGTAAATGTGAACCTGAGAAGGCTGGGAACTCTCTGAACTTCAGTTCACCTGCCTATCAAATGGGCATGACTGTGAGGCCTCCTCAGCCCCTACATCACTGTGAGGCTCAAAAGGAAGGATGAGAAAGAGGGGGCTCTCGGGTGAGCATAGGGTGTTCTTGTGTCAAGTCACTTCACCTCTTAGGCCACACCTTCCTGACCCATGAAATCAGAAGGCTGTCCTCGGTACATATTTTTCAACTGAATTACCTTTGTGATTTTCCCATTCTGTAGCCACTGTAGGTTTATGTATGTACTCTGACCCGAGTACCATGTTGTTTGGCTTCATGTGCTGCCGCCTCACCACATGAGTTGTATTAAAGCTGGTTTTGCCCACATGAATCTCCATATTCTGTGTGGATGACTTCTTGCTGTAGGGATAATTATTTTCACCGCAAGTTCTTTTCTGCTTGGAGTTAGCTTTAGAACTTCTCCTTGCCCCTGCTGTTCACAGGTCCACTAGTTAGGATAAGCAGGGTTTCCCCCCTTGGTTCAGGTCAGTGATTCTTTGTATACACAGGCTGATTAAGCACAGATGCTGAGTGATGGGTTGGATTGGTTCTGCTTCCTTCATTGCTGCCCCTGACCAAGCTGGAGGCCAGCCTGGTCACTGGTCATTCTCTAGGTTGGGCCCAGTGGGTCCATCCTGTAAGAGGACTCAGGTCCCTTTGCTTGGTGTCCTGCTCAGGTAGGAGCAATTAAGAGTGCTAGATATGATTTATCCCCTGAGTCCTGGAGAAGTTTTAAAATTTTCCCCTTGGAGCAAAACTTATTTCAACCAGAAGATTTGTCAAAATAGGCTGTGCGTTCACACCTCAAAGGGGGACTGACTGCTGACATTCCTGCCCCTTTAGCCAAGTTCCTGTGTGTGTGTGATACTAAACAATGTCTGTTGTCATTCGTGTGTCTAGGCTTTTAAGTCTCTGGTTCCATTGCCCAGGTCCATCCTGGATCTCAGGCTTCGAGGATCTTCCTGTTCCCAGTTGTCTGCTCAGCCACAGTCTGAAGACCAGTCCTGACCCCGGACCCCGGGGGTGTGTGATATGGACTCTGCCTTCGCTGTATCTGCTGTTGGTCCAGCTCTGATAGAGGGTGTCGGCTCTGTGCTTTGGGTACTTACCTGAGGCCTGACACTTTACTTCCTCCTGCCCCATTCTCTCTGGAGCCTGGAGATAGTAAGCCGTGTCCCTGAGGCCAAACCCCAGGGCACCTCCTTGTAGAAGAATGACTGTCCTACTAGACCACCACTCCCTTTACCTGGGCCCTGCTTCCCCCCAGTATGCAGCATGCCAGGTGGGTCTTCTCACCTGTCCCTGAAGTTGGTGAGCCTATCTGCACATCTGCTTCATCTCAGGGTGTGGCTCTTTCCACACCAGTTGTTCCCAGTATTCTTATGGCTGTGCCTGGCCCTGGGCTGGGCTACAACCTCATTAAGCAGAGAACACCAAAACCAAACCAAGTTACCGAATCAGACAGACGTTTTGGAACTTCTGTTTGGGTGGGGGAAGGGGTTGAAAGGAGACTCTGGGATTTTCTGTGGGTATGATCTATAAAATGAAAACTAATCAAAAGTTGACAAAACTGTTTTTGCTTTCTTCCCTCATTACAGAGTCTTTGGACTCTGAAAATTCCCCCAAATTTCTAAAGGTTAGTGTATCAGGTTCTAATTCACAGACTTTTTGTTCTCTGCAGACAGCACTTTTTCCTTGGGAAGCTTTTGGTGCTGATCTCTGGTATACCTGCTATTCCAGGTGTATGTGGAGTCTGTCATTGGTGCCGATTCTTGTCTGACCTAGTTTCTGTCATGTTTGAAATGCAAATCGAGTAATTTGAAATGAAGTTGGACCTACTAATATCCTTTAAGAGATTCTGCTAAGGAAAAGCCAACCCTGCCATGCTCTTTGTTTACTGGATGTTTCAAACTATTTTTCAGGCATTTGGTATTTAATAAAATCCAGCACATTTCAGTGGTACTTTCTCCATCCGTTTTCAAAGCCTTGTGTTTTTTTTTCCAGCAAATGTAATCCATGTGATTCTTTCACTCAGTTCATCTAAATGTTGGTTCAGGATCTAAACCCTTTGATATCCCAGAAACATTTAGATTCCTCTCTCTTAAAAAAAAAAAAAAAAAGAAAAGAAAAAGAAAAAAAGCTATAACATTTCTCCACTTTCCAGAAAGGAGAAACAATGTTTTAAGACTGAGCGGGATCCTCAGCTCTAAAATGTTTCCAGATTCTGGTTTGTGGCATGTGGGGTCCGACTGGTTGGGCCGCAGTATCCCTTGTCCTTACTCCTCCACACACAGGCCAGACTCTCACTGTGGCATGCACACTTCTCAGACATCTGCTTGGCCAACCTTGAGTCCCAGGAGGAGGCCCACAGACTCACGCAGGGTCTGCCTTCTGTCTCACAGGAGGAGAAGACCTAACCTGCCTGAGACATTTTGGGGCTTGCTTTATTCTGGAAGGAGATCTTATAGTCTTTTAAAAATAACATAAAAGGCTAGCCTGTGATTTTATAAATTTTGATTTGAGTGAAAGAGTAGCTCATTTTTTATAATGAAGCAAGTTTATCTCCTTTTGGGTTTGTGATTGCAAGAGTTCCTGTTACTTTAATCTTTCTGACTATCCCCTTAGAAGATTTAGAATTTAAGCTGAATGTAATCAGCTAGGCCTTTTACTTAACTAGCTACTTTGTGTTTATTCAAAACTTCCTCTACAGAGGGGTGCCAGTGGAAGGGGAGAAATTAGTGTGCCATTCTCCTTTAAACTGGAAAAAAAAATTATGGCAGTTCATAGGCCAGGATTAAAGACTTAGAAGGTGAAAAGAACTAGGAGAAAATAGAAGAAAGAAAAATCTGCCTGTGTTTCTAGGAAACTTGTTTATAAGCCTCTCAAGAAAACAGCCAAGGGGTGCCTGGTTGGCTCAGTGGGTTGAAGCCTCTGCCTTCAGCTCAGGTAATGATCCCAGGGTCCTGGGATCAAGCCCCGCATCAGGCTCTCTGCTCGGCAGGGAGCCTTCTTCCTCCTCTTTCTCTGCCTACCTCTCTGCCTACTTGTGTCTGTCAAATAAATAAATAAAGTCTTAAAAAAAAAAAAAAGAAAACAGCCAAAGAAAACCGAATGAAAAAAAGCAACAAGGGGTTCAATTTAGGAGTAGAGTTGGTTTTTCTTAGCCAGTCTTTATCAGTTTCTCTGACTGGATCTTTAGTTTGTTTCTTTAAAAATCCTCAATGAGCTTTGAAGTTTCAGGTAACATTAGTTTAATAAAGAGATTTATTTTGTATGAAAAGGTGGAGATCCATGCTTATTAGTTAGTGGAATGACGCTTACATTTTTCAAAATTAGAAATACGGAACAAAGAGCTCCTTTTAGGTCACCAGTAATTGATGCAATATTGTATTTATATTATCTCTAATAGAAAATTTTGATAATGTGTGATATACAGGAATATATATTACATAGATTATATTAGATTGAATCATATGAACTTGTTGGTATTTGACCATATTTTATTACCAATATTGCAATTTTATATGGCTTAATCTAAAATAACATCATATGTAAATTCAGAGAATTTTCAAAAAGCAGTTGAGGAGGAAAGATGCCAGCTTGTTAACTAGACCTCTCCAAGTTAGGGAAAACTTTTCGGATGTTCCTTTTGGCCCACATAGGAACCCAGAATGAGGCAGGATGGTGGTTGGGGCTCTGCTTCTTCACCTTGGCTGGAGGCCAGACTGGATGCATGACTTACCTCCCTCTCTGCCATGAGAAGAGAGCTACAGGCCTTTGTCCTTCCTTGGAGAGAATGTCTCCTATTTCGTATTTTTGTGTAACTTTCTGCATATATGAATATTTTCAATTTCTGTGTATTTTTCTGTGTCTCATTGTCCTAGCCTAGTTTCTAACAGCGCCCCAGGCAGAGTGTCTCTTATTTATGCACATCTAAAGATACATCCTAGACCAGTTTCACAGATGATTTCTTAAAATGTGGCTTCTGAGGGATTTGCTCCTAAAAATCTCCTGTCAGCTACAGTGGCTGGAACACTTACATGAAATGTCACATAGAATATCACATTATGACATACCTAATAATTACTGGGATGGGAGTTGTGAAAACAGGTGTTGTTTTGTGTTTCCCAGAGCATAGCATCTTATGGATTGGGTTGTTTTTCCAAAACAAGCTGCCAGAGGCTGAGAAGTGTACCAGGACTCAAGCCTCTGAGAGGCACATGTGAGGGACAGGGAAAACTGCCATTTTCCTGCAGAGAGAGTCCCTACCATCGTAACAATGGTGCTGGCATACCAGACCTGACCCTTGCTGTGACTTAGGACACTTATTTTTATGTAAAAATGTAGCAAAGCATTTAAAATCATTTTGTCGGAGTAATTTGTTTTGTCAGAGAGTGGGACATTTATGAAGTCACAATCCGTTGATGTTCCAGAATTCCAGTTCTTAAGGATTCTGATGTAGAATAGATCACTTACTGCAAAGGCCGAGACAGTGTGGAGTGCAGCTTTTTAAAGATTTCATGTGGAACAAACAGGCAATGATTTTCTCTTAGAGCTCGGACCTGAAAGTGTAATAACATCAAAGTGTAAATAACGTTATAGTCTTTTCCGATTTGGGTGGAGAACCCTGTCTGGTTTGTAAAGTGTTAGATCCAGTAGATCACATGCGATACTCAGGTTGTATCAGTACTCATTTCTGTCTGGCTTAGCAGGGAGAAAAATAACCAATAGGTTTTTTGCCATTGACTGTTAAAGTGCACTTCTTAACAACACAAATGCAGATCAGACATAAAACATTCTTAGAGGTTTTTATTTATTTATTTGTCAGAGACAGAGAGAGAGCCTAAGAACAGGGAGTGGCAGAGGGGGAAACAGGCTCACTGCTTCGATCCCAGGACTCGATGCAGGACATGATCGGGATCATGACCTGAAATGAAGGCAGATCCTTAACCAATTGAGCCACGCAGGCGTCCCTAGACATGAAACATTCTTAAACCAGGTCACCTCTTCTGTACCTACCTGCAGAAAATCTTTTAAGCAAGTAGGCCTCTTTCCTTTGAGAAGTGAGATAAACTTGGCCCTTTCCTCCTGAATTACCTTTCTAAGATTTTCAGGAAATATGTGTTTAATTTATTCTGTTTTCATCTTTGTTGGATTTCTAGTGCTTTATCAGCAGATCCTCATTTTTACTCCTAACTGGTTTTTTTTTAAAGTTTATTTACATGTTAAGTATGATTTAACTATTTCCTGGGCTGGATTTTGTTTCTAGGACACATACATTAATTTAGGTATTATATCCAACAACCTTGTTAAACAAACTTTCTGATAGTTTACAATCTGTAGACTATAGATTTTTTTTGGGTTTTCCAGGTAGTCATACCAGCTAGAATTATGACAGTTTTTACTTCTGGTATTATCATCTCTTTGCCTTTTATTTACTTTACTTATCTTACTGCACTTAGTATTTCAGTAGGATGCTGAACAGAAGTGATGAGAGCAAACTCCCTTGTCTTTTCCTAATTTTTTTTTTCTTTGAAGGTTTTGTTTATTTTTTTTGAGAGAGAGAGAGCGCTCAAGCACAAGCTGGGGGGAAGGGCAGAGGGAAAGAGAGAAGCAGACTCTCTTCTGAACAGGGAGCCTGACTCAGAGCTCAATTCCAAGACCCACGGATTATGACCTCACCTGAAGGCAGGCAATTAAACAAGTGAGCCACCTGGGTGCCTCAACTACGTCAGATTCCTCATATCAGAGAGATCATATGATAATTGTCTTTCTCTGATTGACTTATTTTGCTTAGGAAAAACTTACATCCTTTTATAATCTTTTGGGAAATGTTCAGTGTACATTCATTCAGTAGAGGTTGTCTTCTTACAACCTCTCTTCTGAATGTTTGGGGTGGCTTTTCTATAGCCCTCTTCTTCTTTTTTTTTTTGTTTAACTTTTTATTTCTTTATAAACATATAATGTATTTTTATCCCCAGGAGTACAGGTCTGTGAATCACCAGGTTTACACACTTCACAGCACTCACCATAGCACATACCCTCCCCAATGTGCATAACTCCACTCCCCCTCTACTAACCCCCCCTCCGCCCAGCAACCCTCAGTTTGTTTTGTGAGATTAAGAGTCACTTATGGTTTGTCTCCCTCCCAATCCCATCTTGTTTCATTTATTCTTCTCCTACCCACCTAACCCCTTATGTTGCATCTCCACTTCTTCCTATCAGGGAGATCATATGACAGTTGTCTTTCTCCAATTGACTTATTTCACTAAGCATGATACCCTCTAGTTCCATCCATGTCGTCGCAAATGGCAAGAGTTCATTTCTTTTGATGGCTGCATAGTATTCCATTGTGTATATATACCACTTCTTCTTTATCCATTCATCTGTTGATGGACATCTAGGTTCTTTCCATAGTTTGGCTATTGTGGACATTGCTGCTATAAACATTCGGGTGCACGTGCCCCTTCGGATCACTACGTTTGTATCTTTAGGGTGAATACCCAGTAGTGCAATTGCTGGGTCATAGGGTAGTTCTATTTTCAACATTTTGAGGAACTTCCATGCTGTTTTCCAGAGTGGTTGCACCAGCTTGCATTCCCACCAACAGTGTAGGAGGGTTCCCTTTCTCTGCATCCTCGCCAGCATCTGTCATTTCCCTGACTTGTTAATTTTAGCCATTCTGACTGGTGTGAGGTGATATCTCATTGTGGTTTTGATTTGTATTTCCCTGATGCCGGGTGATGTGGAGCACTTTTTCATGTGTCTGTTGGCCATCTGGATGTCTTCTTTGCAGAAATGTCTGTTCATGTCCTTTGCCCATTTCTTGATTGGATTATTTGTTCTTTGAGTGTTGAGTTTGCTAAGTTCCTTATAGATTTTGGATACTAGCCCTTTATCTGATATGTTGTTTGCAAATATCTTCTCCCATTCTATCAGTTGTCTTTTGGTTTTGTTAACTGTTTCCTTTGCTGTGCAAAAGCTTTTGATCTTGATGAAATCCCAATAGTTCACTTTTGCCCTTGCTTCCCCTGCCTTTGCCGATGTTCCTAGGAAGATGTTGCTGCGGCTGAGGTCCAAGAGGTTGCTGCCTGTGTTCTCCTCAAGGATTTTGATGGATTCCAATCTCACATTGAGGTTCTTCATCCATTTTGAGTCGATTTTTGTGTGTGGTGTAAGGAAATGGTACAGTTTCATTTTTCTGCATGTGGCTGTCCAATTTTCCCAACACCATTTATTGAAGAGGCTGTCTTTTTTCCATTGGGCATTCTTTCCTGCTTTGTCAAAGATTAGTTGACCATAGAGTTGAAGGTCTATTTCTGGGCTCTCTATTCTCTTCCATTGATCTATGTGTCTGTTTTTGTGCCAGTATCATGCTGTCTTGATGATGACAGCTTTGTAATAGAGCTTGAAGTTCGGAATTGTGATGCCACCAACTTTGGCTTTCTTTTTCAATATTCCTTTGGCTATTCGAGGTCTTTTCTGGTTCCATATAAATTTTAGGATTCTTTGTTCCATTTCTTTGAAAAAAATGGATGGTATTTTGATAGGGATTGCATTAAATGTGTAGATTGCTTTAGGTAGCATAGACATTTTCACAATATTTATTCTTCCAATCCAGGAGCATGGAACATTTTTCCATTTCTTTGTGTCTTCCTCAATTTCTTTCATGAGTACTTTATAGTTTTCTGCATATAGATTCTTAGCCTCTTTGGTTAGGTTTATTCCTAGGTATCTTATAGTTTTGGGTGCGATTGTAAATTGGATTGACTCCTTAATTTCTCTTTCTTCAGTCTTGTTGTTGGTGTACAGAAATGCAACTGATTTCTGTGCATTGATTTTATATCCTGACACTTTACTGAATTCCTGTACAAGTTCTAGCAGTTTTGAAGTGGAGTCTTTTGGGTTTTCCACATATGGATTCATATCATCTGCGAGGAGTGATAGTTTGACTTCTTCTTTGCCGATTTGGATGCCTTTAATTTCCTTTTGTTGTCTGATTGCTGAGGCTAGGACTTCTAGTACTATGTTGAATAGCAGTGGTGATAATGGACATCCCTGCCATGTTCCTGACCTTAGCGGAAAAGCTCTCGGTTTTTCTCTATTGAGAATGATATTTGCGGTGGGTTTTTCATAGATGGCTTTGATAATATTGAGGTATGTGCCCTCTATCCCTACACTTTGCAGAGTTTTGATCAGGAAGGGTTGCTGTACTTTGTCAAATGCTTTTTCAGCATCTATGTAGAGTATCATATGGTTCTTGTTCTTTCTTTAATTAATGTGTTCTATCACACTGATTGATTTGTAGATGTTGAACCAACCTTGCAGCCCTGGAATAAATCCCACTTGGTCGTGGTGAATAATCCTTTTAATGTACTGTTGAATCCTATTGCCTAGTATTTTGGCGAGAATTTTTGCATCTGTGTTCATCAAGGATATTGGTCTGTAGTTCTCTTTTTTGGTGGGATCCTTGTCTGGTTTTGGGATCAAGGTGATGCTGGCCTCATAAAATGAGTTTGGAAGTTTTCCTTCCATTTCTATTTTTTTGGAACAGTTTCAGGAGAATAGGAATGAGTTCTTCTTTAAATGTTTGGTAGAATTCCCCTGGGAAGCCGTCTGGCCCTGGGCTTTTGTTTGTTTGGAGATTTTTGATGACTGTTTCAAGCTCCTTACTGGTTATGGGCCTGTTCAGGTTTTCTATTTCTTCCTGGTTCACTTGTGGTAGTTTATATGTCTCTAGGAATGCATCCATTTCTTCCAGATTGTCCAATTTGTTGGCGTAGAGTTGCTCATAGTATGTTCTTATAATTGTCTGTGGTGTTAGTTGTGATCTCTCCTCTTTCATTCATGATTTGATTTATTTGGGTCCTTTCTCTTTTCTTTTTGATAAGTCTGGCCAGGGGTTTATCAATCTTACTGATTCTTTCAAAGAACAAGCTCCTAGTTTCATTGATTTTTTTCTATTGTTTTTTTGGTTTCTATTTCATGGATTTATGCTCTGATCTTTATGATTTTCTTCTCCTGCTGGGTTTAGGATTTCTTTCTTGTTCTTTCCCCCAGCTCCTTTAGGTGTAGGGTTAGGTTGTGTACTTGAGACCTTTCTTGTTTCTTGAGAAAGGCTTGTACCGCTATATATTTTCCTCTCAGGACTGCCTTTGCTGTGTCCCACAGATTTTGAACCGTTGTGTTTTCATTATTATTTGTTTCCATTATTTTTTTCAATTCTTCTTTAATTTCCTGGTTAACCCATTCATTCTTTAGAAGGATGCTGTTTAGTCTCCATGTATTTGGGTTCTTTCCAGCTTTCCTCTTGTGATTGAGTTCTAGCTTCAGAGCACTGTGGTCTGAAAATATGCAGGGAATGATCCCAATCTTTTGATACCGGTTGAGACCTGATTTAGGA
Source organism: Meles meles (assembly GCF_922984935.1). Classification (NCBI taxonomy): domain Eukaryota; kingdom Metazoa; phylum Chordata; class Mammalia; order Carnivora; family Mustelidae; genus Meles; species Meles meles. Next base: position 39,565,916 of record NC_060081.1, on the reverse strand, counting down.
CCCAGGATGTGATCTATTCTGGAGAATAGATCCATGTGCACTAGAGAAGAATGTGTATTCTGTTGCTTTGGGATGAAATGTTCTGAATATATCTGTGATGTCCATCTGGTCCAGTGTGTCATTTGAGGCCTTTATTTCCTTGTTGATCTTTTGCTTGGATGATCTGTCCATTTCAGTGAGGGGAGTGTTGAAGTCCCCTACTATTATTGTATTATTATTGATGTGTTTCTTTGATTTTGTTATTAATTGGTTTATATAGTTGGCTGCTCCCACGTTAGGGGTGTAGATATTTAAAATTGTTAAATCTTCTTGTTGGACAGACCCTCTGAGTATGATATAGTGTCCTTCCTCATCTCTTATTATAGTCTTTGGCTTAAAATCTAATTGATCTGATATAAGGATTGCCACCCCAGCTTTCTTCTGATGCCCATTAGCATGGTAAATTATTTTCCACCCCTCACTTTAAATCTGGAGGTGTCTTTGGGTCTAAAATGAGTTTCTTGTAGGCAACATATAGATGGGTTTTGTTTTTTTATCCATTCTGACATCCTTTGTCTTTTAATTGAGGCATTTAGCCCATTAACATGCAGGGTAACTCTTGAGAGATATGAATTTAGTGCCATTGTATTTCTTGTAAGGTGACTGTTACTGTATATTGTCTCTGTTGCTTTCTGATCTACTACTTTTAGGGTCTCTCTTTGCTTAGAGGACCCCTTTTCATATTTCCTGTAGAGCTGGGTTGGTGTTTGCAAATTCTTTCAGTTTTTGTTTGTCCTGGAAGCTTTCTTTCTCTCCTTCTATTTTCTTTTCTTTCTTTTTTTTTTTTAAAGATTTTATTTATTTATTTGACAGAGAGAGATCACAAGTAGATAGAGAGGCAGGCAGAGAGAGAGAGAGAGAGAGAGAGAGAGGGAAGCAGGGTCTCTGGTGAGCAGAGAGCCCGATGTGGGACTCGATCCCAGGACCCCGAGATCATGACCCCAGCCGAAGGCAGCGGCTTAACCCACTGAGCCACCCAGGCGCCCCTCTCCTTCTATTTTCAATGATAACCTAGCTGGTTAGAGTATTCTTGGCTGCATGTTTTTCTCGTTTAGTGCTCTGAATATATCATGCCAGCTCTTTCTGGCCTGCCAAGTCTCTGTGGGTAAGTCTGCTGCTAATCTAATATTTTTACCATTGTATGTTACAGACTTGTTTTCCAGGCTGCTTTCAGGATTTTCTCTTTGTCGCTAAGACTTGTAAATTTTAGTATTAGGTGATGGCGTGTGGACCTATACTTGTTGATTTTGAGGGGGGTTCTCTGCACCTCCTGGATTTTGATGCTTGTTCCCTTTGCCATATTAGGGAAATTCTCTCCAATGATTCTCTCTAATATACCTTCTGCTCCCCTCTCTCTTTCTTCTTCTTCTGGAATCCCAATTATTCTAATTTGTTTTGCCTTATGGTGTCACTTATCTCTTAAATTCTCCCCTCGTGGTCCAGTAGCTGTTTGTCCCTCTTTTGCTCAGCTTCTTTATTCTCTGTCATTTGGTCTTCTGTATCAGTATTTCTTTCTTCTGCCTCTTTTATCGTAGCAGTGAGAGCCTCCATATTTTTTTTAAGATTTTATTTATTTATTTGACAGAGATCACAAGTAGGCAGAGAGGCAGGTAGAGAGACAGGAGGAAGTAGGCTCCCTGCTGCGCAGAGAGCCCCATGCGGGGCTCGATCCCAGGACCCTGAGATCATGACCTGAGCCGAAGGCAGAGGCTTAACCCATTGAGCCACCCAGGCGCCCCGAGAGCCTCCATTTTTTTAATTTCACCTCATTAATAGCTTTTTCCTTTCAACTTGGTTAGATTTTAGTTCTTTTATTTCTCCAGAAATCACTTTTATATCTCCAGAGAGGTTTTCTCTAATATTTTCCATGCCTTTTTCGAGCCTGGCTAGAACCTTGAGAATCGTCATTCTGAACTCTAGATCTGACATATTACCAATGTCTGTATTGATTACGTCCCTAGCCTTCAGTACTACCTCTTGTTCTTTTTGTTGTGGTGAATTTTTCCACTCCTCAGTGCGCCCCCAGAGAACAGTGCCCCATCACTCCCTTATCCCCGACTCCGGCTGCGCTCTGAGTTCACCCAGCCTGTGACTGGTTCAAGGTAACCCCGAGCTGAGAGCTCTCTCCTCGGCTCTGTCTCTGTCACTGGCTTCCCCGTTCTAGTACCTGCAAGCTCTGCGACACTCCGACACCCTGATCTTTCTGTGACCCTGCGGGACCTGGGGCCACGCTGACCCCGCGTGGGCTTCACCCCGGTTTAGCCTCTGGAGCAATGTCCCTCAGTGGAACAGACTTTTAAAAGTCCTGATTTTAAATGAAACAAGATGGGATTGGGAGGGAGACAAACCATAAGTGACTCTTAATCTCACAAAACAAACTGGGGGTTGCTGGGGGGATGTGGAGTTGGGAAAGGGGGAAGGGGTTATGGACATTGGGGAGGGTATGTGCTATGGCGAGTGCTGTGAAGTGTGTAAACCTGGCGATTCACAGACCTATACCCCTGGGGATAAAAATACATTATATGTTTATAAAATAATAAGAAATAAATTTAAAAAAAAATTAAAATCTAAAAGTCCCGATTTTGTGCTCCGTTGCTCTGCCGCTTGCTGGGAGCCGGCCCTTCCCCCCGCGGTCTATGGAGCCAGGAGCCCAATGTGGTGCTCGATTCCAGGAACCTGGGATCATGACCTCAGCTGAAGGTGGACCCTTAACAGCTGAGCCACCCTGGCACCCCTGTCCTTGTATTTCTTGACAAAAGCCAGCTTTGATCATGATATGTCATTATTTTGCTAGATTTGGTTTGTTACGTTTTGCATAGGGCTTTTCTTTCTTTTATTTGTATCTGGTTCTATTTTTTTAAGTGGGCGCCATGGTCCCAACACAGAGGTTGAAGACCTTAGCTGAGATCAGGAATCCAACACTTACCCAACTGAACCACCCACGCTCCCGTGTAGAGCTTTTCTGTCTATGTTTAGGAATGAACTTGGCTTACAATTTCCTTTTTTTTTTCTATTATTATCTGATTTGTAATGGAGTTAATATTATCTCTTAGAATTCATGAGTTGGGTGTGTTATCTCTTTTTCTCTCTTCTCTGTTACTTTGGAAACATGTTATCTGATTAGAATGATCTGTTCCTTAAATGTTGGTTGAATATGTCTGTAAACCCATCTGGGATGATGGGTGGTTTTTGTGAGAAGTGTTCTTTGCTCCCACTTTCAAAACCATTCTTGGTTCCTTTTGATTTCGAAAACATTCTGCAGACTCTGAAGGTCATTTGGGGTGATGATAGAGACAGATGGGAAGCTATAGGGGCCGGGCAGGCAGCAATGGTTCTGTTAGCTCCAGCCCTGTGCTGTGTCCTGGAGGAGGGAAGGGGGTCATATCAGCGTCTGTGTATCATGGGAGATGAGGAGACACCATTCTCTTCAGGTAAATCTCTAGAATTGAGTTGGAGCCGTCCTGGGGTTCCATGAGGGTCTTGGCACTGTTTTCCTCTGATCCACATCTGTTAGCCAGGCTCCAGATGACAAGTCTGCCCTGGCCACCCACTCTTTAATGCACATGTTGGCCAGTACACACCTCATTCAGGCCCCTCTCTTGTCTCCCTGTGCCCTTTCCTTTGGTGTAGTCCTGTGTTCTTACAACTTGAGTGGATGCATTTGAACCATAGTCTGTTGAGAATGGGGTTCCCTGGAGGTAGGCCCTGACCACTCTGCTCAGTTCTGGTAACTCACTTCTCTTGGAATCCTAACATACCTGGGACACTGGTTTAGAATCCAGTGGTGGAAAGGCACAGAGATGGTGCAGTCAGGTACAGCATGCCCTGTGGAATTAGGCATATGCATTTTAAGCAAAGGTGAGTAGGATGGTCATGTAGGTGGGATGGGAAAAATTTTACACCTGAATTTAAGATATCCACCACATTTGATAACTTTTCTTACGTGTATGCCTGATTAGGGATTTACACTTTTATGTTGGGTTTATCTGGCCTAGATGAAATGTATTTTTTATTGACTCATTCACCGTCTGCATGAATTTTACACTCCAGCTGTATCATTGGGGACTGTGCTTGTTCATCACAGGCACACTGAAGGCTGCACTGTTGAGGGCAGAATAAGAGACGTCATATAGGTAGGTGGACTTGCTGAATCTGTAAAGTATGCTTTCAAAGAACGGGCTGTCTTAGTGTAGAAATGCTGGGTAAATGGCTGATTGGGACTTTGTAAATCATCATTCAAATAGAGCAGATTTCAGGCAAGCCTGAAATTTGTATACTGGGTTCCCTCGAAATCTGAAAATACTGTCCTTTTTTTCTGTGAGCATAAAACACAGACATAGATGTTAAATGGAGATTTAATTATTAAGTTAATGAAATCAAGTTTTTGTGTCTGGTTTGTGGAAGGAGTCAACATCGCTTTAGACTGGGGCTTCTCAACCTTGACACCATTGCCATTTTAGGCCAGATAATTCTTTATTGTTGGGGGCTGGCCTGTGCCTTGCAGGATGTTTAACAGCATCTGTGGCCTCTGTCTACTTGATGCCAGTAGTTCTTCCGCCCAGCTGTGACGAGCAAAAATGTCTTCGTTCACTGACAGATGTCCCTGGCCATGGGAAGTCCTGGAAAGGGCAGGAAAAGTGCTGCTTTGCTATATCGTGAGGCAGACTACTGATAATAATAGTTTTATCTTGGGGGCGCCTAGGTGGCTCAGTGGGTTAAAGCCTCTGCCTTCAGCTTGGGTCATGATCTCAGGGTCCTGGGATCGAGCCCTGCGTCGGGCTCTCTGCTCAGCGGGGAGCCTGATTCCCTTCCTCTCTCTCTGCCTGCTTGTGATCTCCGTCTGTCACATACATGAATAAAATCTTTAAAAAAAAATAATAGTTTTATCTTGGAAAACTTAGCCTGCTTCACCTACACTGCCTGGGTAACGCATTCACCAAAGTAGGCATGTTCCAAAGGATTCAGTGTTTCCAAAATTTTTAGTTTGTGGAGTAGAGCCTATTGCCAGGCTGATCACAAGAAGAAATGATCATCATATTCCAAACATGCTGTTTTCTGCAGTGAGCTCTGATTTTCAGCACATGGTTCATGTTTCACACTGCAGTGTACTTGGTTTTGTGTTTATACTTCTACATGGTAATATGCGGGTATAAATGTGTAATGTGCACAGGAAGGTGCAATGTATACTAAAGACTGTGACTTGTTTAATAACACAAGAGATTGTTACAGGGGATTCACAGACGTCACACGCATCTTTGTGCCAGTTCTTGAGTAGATTAACAACATTTAACCTATTGCTTCCTACACTTGATGGTTCGTGAGTTTGTATATTTTGGCAATAGGTCTAAAAAACTTTTAAAGTGACTTAAATGATAGAGACATTTATTGTATCACGTAACAAAGCGTTTAAAGGTCAGCCTTCATTAACATAGTGGCACAAGTAAGGTCCACCAGGTCCAGGTTCCTTATATTTTCCACTTACCCTTCAAAGTGCTTTGCCTTTATTCACCTTTCTAAGCGTATTTCCAGGAGTTTCATACAGACAGATGGCAGTGGCCAGAGGCAGAAGGACCATCTCTATCTCATGTCCCTTTTTAGGACCTTCCGCAAAGCCTCTATCTAGCAAACTTCTATAATGTTTGTTGCCCGGCATCCTGTTTCATACTTTTGTCTCACTCAATTCCTGGCAAGATACATGGGGTGCATAGGCCATGATGGCTTAAACTGTGGCCCCCGAGGGATCTGGCTGGTCAAGGGTGCACTCAGTAGGAATTCTGTCAGCAGGGAAGAATGGGGGCAGAGTGGGTGGGCAGGAAAGGAGAGCACCTCCCACTGAGGTGTGTCAAGAGTGGTGCTTCTGAGCCCAGTGTCCTAGTTTAAGAAATATAGCTAGGTGTCCAGAGCTCCTGTTCTACAGAAGAGTGATGTTCTTTTTTGCCTTAATAAATAGTGTTCTCCTATTTTTCTGTTTTTATATGAGTTCTTGATTACAAACATTAAAGTTATATCAGAGTATAAATGCCAATTTTAGGTACAGTGTGGAGAATCCCATAAACAAGGACAAGCTGACAGCAATGAGTAGCAAAGCAGGGAGGTGATTAAGACAGTGGTTGTAGATGTTCATGGGAAGTTAAGAATGTCCTATCTTAGTACAGGTTAGAATAATTACTGCCTGAAGGCTGGCATCAGGCTTTGAAGTTCAGAGTCTATACACATTGATTTAGGTTGATGAGTGGCTTATGTTGTCATGGGGAAGACCAGCCTTGAGCACCCATCCAAATTGTATAGAGAAAGGAAGTGGAAAGGAGAGACAGAGGCCCCATGTGTGTGGCCTTTTTTTTTTTTTTAAGATTTTTATTTATTTATGTGACAGAGAGAAAGACCACAAGTAGGCAGAAAGGCAGACAGAAAGAGGGGGAAGCAGACTCCCTGCTGAGCAGACAGCCTGATGCGGGGCTCGATCCCAGGACCCTGAGATCATGACCTGAGCTGAAGGCAGAGTCTTAACCCACTGAGCCACCCAGGCGCCCCTGTGTGTGACTTTTTAACACCAAGTGACCCTTCTTGCTAACAAACTGGACCCAGCAATATTCTGGAATTTGGTCCCAGAGTCCTTCCTCTTAGGGAGAAGCAAGAGAAAGAGGAGGAGAGAGAGCTAGGGAGGTGGGTACATGCTTTCGCTTCTTTCTGGGCACTTTTAGCCCAAGCAAGGGGCGTGTAGAGGATGGTCCATCTTTAAGCATGTTGACTTCATCCAGATGGTGCCAGTTTAGAGATGTGGAACCTGGAGTGTGTGGGGAAAAAGCCTCCTTTCTTTTCTCCAAGAGGCCCTTGCACTGGAAAATTTGTGGGAGAAATGCCATACAAATCTAAAAAATGACCAGTGTTTGGAATGAGGTGTTCCTTCTCATTCACCTGACTCTTACTGCTTGTTGCCAGCTTCAGGTCTGCACCTGCTGGGGACATATGAAAACACTGGGCTGCATTTAGGAAGATAAAATTCAGGCACCAGGTAGCAATCCATGTTTTAGTCCAGGAAGCCTCAGGGTATTCAGGAATCTGTAGTAAAAATCACATACCCAAAAAGAGTGGATATATAGGCTTGCAAGTGCTCAGAAAAGAAAAAGCCAGGAGAGAGAGGTTGGGGTTGTGCTCCAAGACTTGTATTCCCTGAGCTTTTGTGTTTTGTCTGCGATTTGTCCTCAGCCTTATCTGAGAATTCCATGGCCAGAAACCTCAGTTCTTCTACCATAGTTGCTGTTGTTTTAAATAAATGGGCTCATATTAAGTGGTAATAGATTTCAAAATTCCATTGGTAAATATTTTATTATTATCAAGACAAACAGTAACATGAATATTGTCCTGTAACTCAGTCATAGTTTATGTATTATGTTTCTAACCTAGAACATGATTTAGGATCTGTAATGGGAACCAAATTGTATATATTTTCTCGTTTTTCTCCAAATTGTCCTAAAAAGAAGAGCCCTCCATTCCTCTGGCAAGGTTTAAAGTATTTGCAAATATTATTTTGGTTTCAGATAATTGGGAATCTATTTCATTTTTGTGTAAGACTTCCAAGGAAGGAAATGTGTCAGCTGTCAGCGACCTGTCATAGGCCCCTCCAGAGCAAGCTAGTCCTTACATAATAGAAATTGGATTAGGATGCTGCCTCCTTTTTTTTTTTTTTAAAGTAATGGAATGGATGTTAAATGGATTTATTTAAAAAGATTTTTTTCAAGATTTTATTTATTTTTAGAGAGAGTGTTTGTGAAGGCGCAAGCAGGTGGAGGGGCAGAGGGAGAGGAAGAGATGCAGACTCTGTGCTGAGTGTGGAGCCTGCCACGGGGCCCAATCTCATGACCCTGATGAGATCAGGGCCTCAGCTGAAACTAAGAGTCTGATGCCTAACTGACTGAGCCACTCAGGCATCCCTGCATGGATTTATATTTTTAGAGAAAATAGTTATGAAGCTGTTCCTTAGCTTCTGTGGTGAAGTCAGAAGTTTGACGGAATGTTTCTGTCGGGTCTGGTTCTGTTGGGCCCAGTTCTGTTGGATCTAGTTCTCTCATCTGACAAGTGCATTGTGCCTTAGCAGGAGCCACTGTTGTTGTTGTTGCTTAAGATTGATTTATTTTATTTATTTTTTATTTTTTAAATTTTGGATGTGTTTATTTTATTATGTTACGTTAGTCCCCATACAGTACATCATTAGTTTTTGATGTAGTGTTCCATGATTCATTGTTTGCGTATGACACTCAGTGCCCCATGCAATCCGTGCCCTCCTTAATACCCATCACCCAGCTAACCCATCCCCCCACCCGTCCCCTCTAAAACCCTCAGTTTGTTCATGGAGTCCATAGTCTCTCATGGTTTGTTTCCTACTCTGATTTTTCCCCCTTCACTCTTCCCTTCTTTCTACTACTGTCCTCCATGCTGTTCCTTATGTTCCACAAGTAACTAAAACCATATGATAATTGACTCTCTCTGCTTGACTTATTTCACTCACATAATCTCCTCCAGTCCCATCCATGTTAATGCAAAAGTTGGGTATTCATCCTTTCTGATGGCTGAGTAAACCTCCATTGTATATATGAGCCACATCTTCTTTATCCATTCATCTGTTGAAGGGCATCTTGGCTCTTTCCACAGTTTGGCTATTGTGAATGTTGCTGCTCTGAACATTGGGGTGCATATGGCCCTTCTTTTCCTTACATCTGTATCTTTGTGGTAAATACTCAGTAGTGGAATTGCTGGGTCATAGGGTAGCTCTATTTTTAATTTTTTGAGGAACCTCCACACTATTTTCCAATGTGGCTGCACCAACTTGCATTCCCACCAACAGTGAAGAGGGTTTATTTATTTTAGAGAGAGAGTGTGTGCGAGGGAGTGCACAAGTGGGACAAAGCCAGAAGGAGAGGGAGAGCAAGAGAATCCCAAAAAGAATCCCCGCTGAGTGTGGAGCCCAACATGGTGCTCATTCTCATGGCCCGTGAGATCCTGGCCTGAGCCTAAACCAAGAGTTGGGCGCTTAACTGAACGAGCCATCCAGGCACCCCCAGGAGCTATTTTTTGCTAACATTTTCTGTAAGATGCCATGGTCATCTTGAGTAAGATTCCATGACAGTCTTGTTTTGAACTCTGAGGCGCTCCCAGGTTGTCTCACCCTTAGACCTTGACTCCTAGTCACAGTCTGTTTTCAGTTGACTACATCTCTCTCTCCGAGACAGCAGTCAGTGTCGTCATTATACTCTGTCAGCATTTTCTCGGACTTGGCCTCCCAGTCACAACTGTGCTTCAGTGGATGTCTAGCAAGAAACCTCCACGGCATGGTCAGCACTTTCTCTCATTCCCGTATCTTGGTCTGTGTCTGGTGTGGTGTTTATCCCTTGGAATTTAGACAGGCCTTCCTGGGTGGTCAGAGGCAGATGTCGAGGAATGCTGGAAGCCTGCCTCCCTCTGCTCTACTCTTGGGCTCTTTCCAGGCATTTGGGTGCTGTGCTTGGTTCTAGAGAACTGGAATCTTTGTGTGCTGCTCCCTCCATCTGGATGGTTTTGTCTTAGTGGAGGAGGTTGCTTGGTGCCAAAACATTGGATTGTCCTCAAGTTCACTTTTTCAGGCTCCTCACAGGTTTGGGGATGTTTCTGAATGAATGGGTGTGGCATGGAAAGGCCTCTGGCATAGCTGGCCTGTGAATAACTGATTGAACCTGAAATTTAGACATTTATTTTGCCAGCCTGACCTTCCTAGTGACAGCAGAGGCATTTTCTCTTCCTGCTTCGTCAAACTCATTCTTCATCTGTTTGTCCAGAAATGTTCCTGATCTTGATGTCATAATTGAAAATTGTGCAATTTATTTGTCCGCTTGTGAGCCCATATTTATATTAATTCTCATTACGAAATTGCACTGTATAAGTGATCTCACACCACAAACACAGCAATGATGGGGGGGTGTCAATCCAGGTTTTTTTCCTTACAGAGTACTGACGTAATTCAGCCCAGTTAATCATCAGTGTAAATGTAAGCTGTTGGCACCAAAATTTAGTTACTTTGTGCATGGACATGAAGAGAGCGACATCTTGGAGAGGTTTCTGAGAGGGCCCTGTTGGCCGATTGGAAATTCTACTCCTCTTCTCAGGAAGGTGGTGTCAGTAGAGAGTGTCGCTCCTTTGCCTGCTGTGGAAGATCCAGATTTAATCCCAAGGCTTTGGTATGGTTTGCTGCCATATTGTTGCACTTTTGCTCCCAGTCCAGTCCAGACTGAGATGGGGACACAGTATTTCTTAAGATGTTCATTGCCAATGGAAGGGTGGGGAGAAGGGGCTTGGGAGTGACTTTCTCCCAATGTTGGGAGACTAAGAAATGTTGGAGACCAAGTTTGGAGAATTACTATCTTTGTGTTTTAGGAGCCCATTGGCCTTGTGAGCTGAGAGCTGGTGAGGCTGGTTTGTGGGCTTCTGTCTCTGGGGCCTGTGGCAGTGGGGAGTTGGTGGAAGGATGGCATGCACCTTCCTAGGCAGGCTGTGGCAAGGTGCTGGTGTCAGGCCCAGTGCTTGCTTGGCTGCATGCATGTAAGCCCGGTCAGAACTGACTGTGAGCTCTAGAGCTGCAGGCCAGACTGGATGCTTTCTGAGCTCCTGCAGCGCTGGGGGCAGGACTACTCTGGGGGCTGGAGGGTAGCCCTCAGTCCAGCTCCCAGAGAAGACCAGGATGCTGACGCTGAGGCTCTGAAGATAATTAGGAGTGGATGACATGGGAGTCTAGGCATGCCCATAGGCCTGGGCAGGAAGCAGGGTGATGGGATAGGTTTGGGAGAGTTTAGACATCCTACAGCATGAAAGGCAAGGGGAAGGGAAGTGGGAAATGAAGCACTTTGAGGCCAGTTAAAGTAGAATTTTCTGGAATGTACTGAGGGTGCATTGACTTGATCCTTTGGAAATGGAATGCCACCCTGGAAGGGTTCTAAATGGAGAGTGACTTTGTTTTTTCAACAGTTTTACTGAGATATTTTTCACATACAGTTCACCCACTTTAAGTGTACAGTTCAGTTCAGTGACTTCTACTATGTTCAGAATTGTGCAGCCATCCACACAGTGGGTTTTAGAACGTTCCCATCACCACTGAAAAACCCAGCGCTTTTTAGCTCTGCTTCCCGTTCCCCCCTAACCTCCAGCCTCAGGCAGCAGTGTGTTTCTTTTCTGCATCTACAGATTTGCCTGCCTTGGACAGTTCAAATAAATGGAATCATGCTCTATATGGTCTTTGGTGCTTGGCTTTTTTTTTTTTTTTCACTCAGCCTAATGTTTTAAGTGTTCATCCACATTGTAAGATATAACACTAGTTCAGTCCTTTTATTTCCAGATAATACTCCATTGTTTAGCTCTATCACATTTTATTTATCTGTTCGTCAGGTGATGGACATTTGTGTTGCCTCACTTGATGGGTATTATGAATAATGCTGCTGGGGAGGGCTGTTTACACACCCATTGACTTGGCATTTTGACTGCATCTGTGGCTGAGTACAGGATAGATTTGAAGGGGACAAGATGAGGCAGGGAACATTGTTAGGTAGTTGCAGAAGTCCTTTTCATACTTCTTTAGTAAGTCCTTTTCATACTTCATACTTCTTTAGGTGTGGAATCTTGCATTTTAGCTAAAGCCCCATGCAGAACGAATGTATAAAACAGATTAAATGAAGCTACCCTTGACAACGGTGTGGAAGCCTAGAATCCCTTGCCCTCAGTATCTCCCTACCGTGAAGCTGATGGGGTGGGGGTGGGAAGTTGGTTTTTGAGAAGTTACAAAAGTTGGCTGTATTGGTCAAAGAGGGGTTTTCCCATGGGCAGTGTGGCCGTCTGGAGGAGGAAGAGGAGGCTAGGAGCCGGAGGCCAGGAGCTGGGAGAGTGTGTGTTTGTGTGTGTAGGGGTGGTGGAGGGAGAGAAGCCTGGAGGGGTTTTCATTTGGCTCTTACATTGACTCAGAATCTGATGAGCCCCTCCTGGCCCCTGGCCTCCCTGTCAGGCATAGACCACTTGCTGGATGGTAGCAACCCCTTAGCTACAAGGCTGGAGGGATAAGCTGGCTGAAAGGTTCCCCTGGGTGTGGGAAGAGGGAAGGCACTCGAGGTGTTGTGGCTTCTGGTCAGAGGCCCCAGCAAGGCATGGCTGGGGGCTGGACAGTACTCCCTTTCCCTACAACCTCCGTTAGCCCCTCTCTAAAGCAGCTTGCTGCAATCTAATTTAAGATGGTGTTCCCTCTGCATCCTCAGTTTAAGACAAGTCCTTCAGCCCAGTGTTCCTCAAAGTTTAGGTGCATGGTCCAGCATGGGCTCTGATCTGCTAGTCTGAGCGGAACCAGAGAGTCTGTCTTTCCAACTAGCTCCCGGAAATGCTAAGATCATCTTGGAGCAGTGGGGGGGGGCAGCCCCAGTTCCACACAGGTTGTTGCTGCTCAGCCTTTCTCTTTTGGTGTCTGGTTGTGGGAATCAGGAAAGTAGAGCGAAGTAGAGTAACCCAAAGTTTGTTAAGTCTTTTTAGGACCTTATTGGCACAGGACACTTGACAACAATACCCATTCAGGATGTTCAGACCCGTTCAGGTCTTCCTCATAGCGCAGAGTGGGGCTGATGGGTGAGGAGAAGCACGTGTACTGTTTCCTGGGTCTGTCTCACAGTATGTGTATTTTGAGTCAGGAGAATCCAAACAGGATGGATGGCCGTGTGAGCTACGCTTCTCTGCTCTCATTTCATTGTTAGCAAACTTCCCCTCAGGAGGTGATACTCCTGATAGCATCCTGAGAACTGAGTCGTGCCTAATTACAAATTTATCTCGGAGCGGGGTGGAGCAGCTTTTGTTTGTACTGAAACTATAGCGGATGCTTTCACAAATATGTTTTCTCCCACACAAATTGCATTCACGAGTTTTGTGGGGGTTGGCTAACATTTCTTTTAAGAAGTAAATGGTAATGATAGCAAACGTCAAATTTCAGAGGACGTTTTAGTGCTACGGCTCTGGCCCCTCGTGGGTATCTGTGTGTGTGCCCTGAAACTAAGCAGGTTCAGCCATGTTGCAGGGGCATCCCGAGCCGGGTTTCAGTTGAATCCTAGGGAGTGTCAGAGTAATACTACTGAAGAGCACGTCCTTCTCTCTGACAGGCTGTGCACTTGAGAATTGTAAGTTTGTGATCAAGAGTTTTTGCCTCTTTAGATATTTTCTTCAGAGGCAAGTCGGATTGCTGGAGCTGTTTAGACAAAGCAGTGACTAAGGATGAAGTGTTGTCACTCTTGTGTTTAAAAAATTTATGACACTGTTTGCTAGCTGGGAGAGAACGTATGGAACGTATGGAACACACATGCATGTGAAGAGCATAACATTCAGGTGTGCACGCAAGGATCTGCCTCCTAAGCCTAAGAGTAGAGCATATGCCATACCCAGTGGCCTTCCTGTCCCTGCCCCCACCTCACCTGTGTCCTGGTGACCTGTGTCCAGTCTCTCAAAATGGCACATGCATGTCCCCAAGCAGCAGTGTCTGGCTGGCTGGCTTGTTTTCTAACATTTTTTACTTTTTTGACGTAGGCTCCACACCCGTGCCCAGAGTGAAGCCCAACATGGGTCTTGAACTCACGACCCTGATATCAAGATCTGAGCTGAGATCAAGAGTTGGGCACTTAACCAACTGAGCCACCCAGGTGCCCCTGGCTTTCTTGTTTAATGATGGAGATGGGAGTTCTAGTTTTTGATTACTGCAGTCAACAGGCTTTTCATAGCAACACTTCAGATCAGGTGAATCAGTTTGTACAGAATGTCCCCTAATTTATTTAAAGAATCCCTTTTCTTGTGAACTTTTAGGTTGCTCCAGTTTTTACTGTTGTAAAAATGAGTGCAGTGAACATCCTTTCGCATGTATCTTTGTGTACTAAGCCACTTGTTTTCCACAAGATAAATCTGAAGAGATGGAATTGCTGGGTCATACTGTGCTTAGTGCTTTGAAATGAGCATTGCGAAGTTGCACCCCTGAGGCCCGAATTTACAGTCTCCACCAATGATATATAAGGTTCCTTTCCTTAGACCCTTGCAAAGGCTGATTATTATCATTGTTTAATCCTTGTCAACTTGATGAGTAATTATATTATATCTTGGTTTTATGTGCATCAATTTGATTGCTAGTAAAGTTGAACTCTTTTTATAAGCTTATTAAGTGTTAGTATTTCTTCATTTCTTTAAAAAAAATTTTTTTTGAGAGAGAGAGAGAGAGAGCAAGAAAGCTGGGAGAGGGGCAGAGGAAGGGGGGGAATCCCAGGCAGACTCATCACCTGTGCCAAAATCAAGAGTCAGATGCTTAAGTGAATGAGCTACCCAGGCACCCCGGCATTTCTTCACATTTTAAAATATTACTTGTGAGGGCACCTGGGTGGCTCAGTGGGTTGGGCCTCTGCCTTCAGCTCAGGTCATGATCTCAGGGTCCTGGGATCGAGCCCTGCATCGGGCTCTCTGCTCAGCAGGGAGCCTGCTTCCCCCCTTTCTCTGCCTGCCTCTCTGCCTACTTGTGATCTCTGTCTGTCAAATAAATAAATAAAATCTTAAAAAAAAATATTACTTTTGAATCTGGGTTTTTGGATCCCAATAAGTTTGATTAATTTCTCATTTACATTTTTTTTCTATATACCAGCTAGTTTTTAGAAGTTGTACTCATTTTATTGGTCATATTATTTAACACAATTTCCTTTATTACTCTCTTAGGGGACTCTAGTTCTCTAAGTAATTTATTTATGCTTTTTTTTTTTTGAGGATGTGAATGGCTGTAATACATTCTGAATACTTGCATGTTTGCAAACGTCCTGGTCGATACTGAATTTTTGGGTCACCATCTTTTACTCTCCGACTCTGTAGGCATTGTCCTGATGCTTAGTTGGCTTTCTTCCTTCCCTTTGTCCACCCATCTGTCGTCACACAGTATTCTTTTATTCCTCTGACACACGGTTTATTAATATTTCCTGTGTCCTGGCTCTCCGGTGGCACTTAGTGTCATGGAAGAGAAGACAGGTGGCCTCTGTGAATTTCTTTTAAATTTCCCTGATTGGTCCTTCTGGGATATTCTTGAGCCTTTCTGTAGTCCGGGGTTTGTTCTCCAGTGATGTCTTTGCTTATTGCTTTTTCTGTGTTTGCTCTGATCTCTTCTCTGTCTTGAAGCTAACTTCTAAGTTTCTGCTCCTTTTGCTTAGAGTCTTGTCCTCTAGATATTGGAAGGATTATATGAATTGATTTTTCTGAATCATTAACTTTTTTTTATGGTATTAGATTTGTTGCTGACTATATCTGCTGTTTGACTTTTCTTTCTTAAACATATTTTTATTTACTTATTAAAGTAATTATGTGCTTGATTGAAAATCAGGTAATTCCTAAAGGCTTATAATGAAAAATAAACCCCTTTGCCTGTTTTTCCTTATCCCATTCCTGTTCCACACAAATGAGCACCTTTAACATATTTTTTTTAAGATTTTATTTATTTCTTTGACAGAGAGAGAGCACAAGTAAGCAGAGCAGCAGGCAGAGGGAGAGAGAGAAGCAGGCTCTCCGCTAAGCAGGGAGCCTGATGCGGAGCACGATCCCGGGACACTAGAATCATGACCTGAGCCGAAGGCAGCTGCTTAACCAACTGAGCCACTGAGGCGCCCCGCACATATTTTTTTAAAAAGATTTTATTTAGAAAGAGTGAGTGAGAGAGAGAGCATGGACAGGGGTAGGGACAGAGGGAAGGGAGAAGCAGATTCCACTGCTGAGCAGGGAGCCTGACACCTGGCTCAATCCCAGGACCCGGGATCCTGACCTGAGCTGAAGGTAAAGGCTTAACCTACTGAGCCACCCGGTGCCCCACCTTTAACATATTTGAAGCTATTTCTTTGAGTACTTTCTTCTCTATCCCTAAATAATAAACTTTATTGTTTCTTGATATATTAAATTCTGGCATTATTTCATGCTACTTAGCATTGTTCACCTCCTACACCCTCCATCTTTCTGGTATTGGGATATCATTGATGATTTATTTTTCCATACCATTATTTTTAGTTGAACGAATAGTATTTACATTGTCTCAATTCTGGAACTGCTTGGTACCACAGACTTAGTTACCACCAAAAATCTTAGGATTTTTTTTTTGTGTGTCTTTTGTGGCATTTTGCTTTTCTAGGATTATGTACCTGTCTTTCTCTGCTTGAAATTTTACTGAAAGTACTGTATTTAAGCCTGCTGCTCCAGACTGCTCTTTGCTACACATCCCCTCTAGAGGCCTCTTCTGTGAGAACCCAGTTCTGGAGCCCTTACCGATATCCCCGTGGATGGATTGCTCCCCAGGGTTGCCGAGCCCTCATTTCCTCTAAGCCTGGCAATGAATTCTCTCCCAGAGAATGTCCTCTGTTTCTCTGGGTCCCATGTCTTCCTCTTTCCTGGACTATTGTTATTTTGTACAAAAAATTCTTCATTGTTCCACAAATCCGCTCCACTGGCATTTGTACAACATATAGACCAAGTGGGGCAGAAAAAATGTCCCACTCCCCCTTTTTTGAAGTCTTGCAAATTGAAGAAACATTTTGAATCATTTAAAGAACACTATTAGTTTGAAATGCTCATGAACAGTTTTCTGTTACCAATTATGCACTGGAATAGCAAAACTGAACTTGCTTTAGTGTCTCCTTAAACTTTGCTACAGTTCGAATGCTTATGAACCAGACCTGTGCCAACAGCTTGATAGAGGTTGACTTCAGTCTAAAGTAGATGTTGACCAAAGAGTTGCCTGTTATTTCTGCCTTCAGATAGTTTATGGCCTTAAAAGCAAATGCACACTGGCACAGAGGAAGAGAGAAGAATCCATTTACTTGGTGTGTGGAGTGAAAGAAGTCCAGCCTCTGGCCTCCCAAAGGCTGTGGGCTGTTGCTTTTCTTTCAGTAGAGGGGAAATGGTTATTCCTTTCCTATAACTCTTGAAATTTTAAAATTAGCTCTCATCGAACCAAAAGCCCAGGCCACTGATAGAATCAAGAGTTGAGAAATGTAAAGGACAGTGATACATTGTTTTGTAATAGAGTTAGGGAATGGTGGGCAACACCATAAAAGTCCTGGCTACTAGAAGATGTAGTGTGCCAGGAGGATGGGTGAACAGTGTTCAGAGCATCAGCATATGTAACATAATAAAGTGTTGTGGAATTATACTCCCGACCTGCTCAGTTGTCCCTTTACGTTGCTGCATCCTTTAGGGCTGTGACTAGGGCTGTGATCCCAAGCATTGCCACTGCCCTTCAGTGTCCAGGTGTGTAAACCAGTATTAGGGCGCTGGTTAAGGGAGGGTCAAGTAACAGATTACACAGAGTGAATTATCACATTAACATATGGCTTATTTCGATGAGTTTAAAATGTTTCTAGTTTGGGTCCTCCCAGAGTAAGAGACTTTAGATAGAGGTCTTCCAGGAAGCACAGTGAGACAGGGCAGAGAAAAGCCTACTAAGGCCGGGTTGGTGATCCCTGGGGACCCTCTGGAGGACTGTATAGTACTTTTTCAGAGTTGGCACCATGATGGAGGAGGAAACTGGGTTTTGAACCCCGTAATTCTCATTTCTCGGTGACTGAACTCATTCCTAGAGGTGTTGACTTCCTGATACATTTGGCCTGCCCTGCACTTGTGGCTAGCCCCTGCCCCTGGCCAGGTGGTGTCCTTAGGCAGAGAGGTACAGGCCAAAAGTTGTGGGCTTGCAGGCGGTTGTCTCCTGACACTGCAGTGATCTCTGGGCTAGGGGTCACGGTGGACGCTGGTAGCATCTGCTGTAGTGGGCCAACTTAGAGATCTGAGGGCAGCTGCACTGATACAGAAACACATGCCTGGGCTGACCTTGAACCCCTTGGCACATCCCACAGTGGCCTAAAACAAGCCCCAATATGTGTGTCTGTTCGATGAGGGAGTATGCTGATGGGACTTCGTGAAATAAGAATAATAGGAAAGACAACTGAACACCCCCATCCTCAACCCCCCATCATTTTTGCATGCCTAAGAGGGTTTTTGTAAACAATGGGGAATTAGAAAATAAAATTAGCTTGCACGATTTCAGATGGGAACAGATGCCTGCCTGCTTGCTTTTTTTTAAATTCCCACAAAAACCTCAAGCAGAGTTAATAATGTATGAAAATTAGGTACCATGTGTGCACTTTGCTTCGTAATGTTTTTATTAAGCAGCCCGTTGATTTAAAAATAACACAATAGTTGACATAATGGCAGACACTGTGGTGTATATGGAAACATCCTCTTCGAATGTTCTGTCAGGTTTTCCATTACACAAGGAATTTTTTTTAAAAGTGCTTTCAGAATTATCACATAATACGAAATTATATCAAATTACAGTTTGATAAAACAAATTGCCCAAGTACAAATTCCAGTTGCTTTAAAAAAAAAATGGCTTGGTCAATTAGAGATAATCTGTAGAAGTAGGTTTCTACAGATTGTTTAAAATTCCACGGGAGATTCACACTTCTGTCTTCTCAAATTTTTGGCCATGTCATTTGCTGGTTGGAATTTGCCTCTCTTCTTTGTCCTTCCCACCCTCTGCCACTCTGGCCTGTAAATAGCAGGAAGAAACAGGGAGAAGTGAAAGGTCATAAACCTAGGAGTTTCCAATAGCTCAAGAGATTCCCTGGTACTGAAGGCAAAGCCAGTCTGTACCAAGTTGATATGCATTGGACTAGCAGGTGGAAGTGTCCCCACCCAGAGTTTGAGTATAGGTCTCTGCCATTCTTTGAAGAATCCACTTATGAAGGTGTCTCATG
This sequence comes from Meles meles, assembly GCF_922984935.1. NCBI lineage: Eukaryota > Metazoa > Chordata > Mammalia > Carnivora > Mustelidae > Meles > Meles meles. Next base: position 39,547,074 of record NC_060081.1, on the reverse strand, counting down.
CATTATGGAAGGCCAGCGGGCTGCTCTAGTCACTGTGCTGGTCCCCTTAGCCTATGCTGCATCTCCTTGGTAGTAATGCAAGGTTGCCTCCTGGTTTATCAGGTCTAGGAGAGCACACTGAGGCACAGGGAAATCTAGTAATTCAGCCTAAACCTCAGAAGGTTCATTGCTGATTGAATATTTCTGTATTCTGCAGTGCTTCACATATACATTACTGTGAAATTACTAGCTATTCAACAAAGCATATATCTAGTGTCAGCTTGTTTTGTTTATCTGCAGGGTGAGCGAAGGACCACACAGGGCAATTTAAACTACTTGACAGAATCAGGGCATTTTTTTACTGGTGGTGGTAGTTGCTGGACTAAGGAAAGACAGTGAGCATTGTGGAAAGTTCTAAAGCTATTGAAATGAGTTAACGGGGCTGATGAGTTTGGGGCATTTTGTCCTTTAACTCGTGTCCTTCTAAGGGAGCCTGGCTGGGCATGTCCTTCCTTTGCAACCTCTTGTGATTGCCCAGTTGTGCCTCTTGACACCACCAGGGCCACAGGTGTGGGCCAGCACCCTCAGAGTAATAATACCTTGTGGTATTTTAAAAAAGTAATTGCAGAGGAGACATTTGATCTTTATGACTTGCACCATAAGACTTTCTTGGAATCTTTGCAAGGGGTTGGTTGGAACAGAACTTTTCCATCTCCACTACGGTCTATAAAAATCATAGTAACTGACTTCATGGGGCTTGAGTTTTTCTTTTGTTATTTTCTTCACTCTCTAATTAGATTTTGCTCATATGTGGGACAGAACAGCCTGGCAGGAAATAACCAGCATTAAAATAACTCAAAGATGGGGCCGTGGGGGGTGGGCCCGATATTGCCCTAGCAAGGAGACCAGGTTTGCTGTCCTGGACCTGTGGCTCACCCCAGGTGCTCCTGTCCCAGTGAGCATTACCTCCAAAAGGAGGCAGGTCAGCTGGAGTCTTGGCTGGGAGTCTGGGAGACCTGGTGCTTTTCCCAGCCTGGCTGGTGCCTGGATGTGGTCTCTCTCAACTGACTTCACCTCCATAGTTCTCAAAAGCAATCTGGGAATCATAGTATCTATAATGCTAAAGGTGGCAAACTATCACAGTCTGAGGCGTCATTGATTTCCCGAGGGTGAATAAAGACTTTAAAGAACTGAAATTAAAATTTCAGGTTATGTCTGTGGTTCCTTTGAGGAATGAGGTGCTCTCTTCTGTCAACCGTAGGCTCAAAAAGGAGAAAGAAGAGGGCACCCTGTGTGGCTCATTAGGTTAAGCATCTGCCTTTGGGTTAGGTCATAATCTCTGGTTCCTGGGATCCAGCCCCTTGTTGGGCTCCCAGCTCAGCGGGGAGTCTGCTTCTCCTTCTTCTGCCCCTTCCCCTTGCTCATGCTCTCCTTCTCTCTCTCTCAAATAAATAAGTAATCTTTAAAAATTATTTTTTTAAAAAAAGGAGAAAGAGGAAGACCTTGACATGGTTTACATGGGACGTATGGGAACTTATGAGGACATCGACAAGAAGCTGTAGTTTTTCGCTATCATTGCTGCAGATTACGTTGGAAGCAAGTTTAAGACACCATCTCACTCTAAGGATGATCCTTCCATCAGGAATTCCTAGGCACCTGTTTTGTTCTGAAATGACTTGCAAAGAAGTCGGTTTTCTAGAGCCCCTTCAAACCTGCACCCAGCCCCTAGAGGCCTGGTGGGTTCCAGTGTTCCCCAGAGAGGCAGGCAGAAGGGACAGCGACAGCAGACACAGGTCGACTCTGCCAGCTCTGCTTACCCCTTTCCACCCACGTGGTGGACACGTGGGTGTCCCCAGTTGTGGGGCAGCAAACCCCACCTGAGCATCTCCTGGAGTGGGCGGAGTCCAGGGGAACCTGGAGTCTGATCGTACACACAGCGCTGAGCGCTCAGGTTTTCTCGTCAGGGGGCTCTTGACACATTAGTTTCCACCAAAGGCTGTGCTTTATGTCACCATCACACTGGAACATTCCACAGTGAACAGTGAGCAGCCTTTGAGGATGCCTCTGAAGAGCTGTTTTGTAGATGAAAGGACAGGACGCATAAGAACAATTCCCTGTTCGTTGGGTGCTCTCCATATGCCAGTGCCAATGTCAGTGCCACACCCTGTCCCCACTCAGGCCCTGGGCCAGAAGACCGGGTGGGGGATGGTGTGGCATTTATCGTAGAGCAGACGGAGGCTGGAGGTGCTGCGGTCTGGGTACAGCAGCTCTTGAGTCCTGGCTTCCAGGACTCACCTGTAGTGCTGATACTTGGTGTCACTTGGCGGGGTGGGTCCCCTGTGGTTTCCTTTGTCCGAGAGCCGGGAAAGCGCTGGGCAGGCACATAGCTGATGTGACAACAGTTTGAGTCCCCCTTCCCTCGGAGCCTGTCACTCTTCAGACAGACCGGGGCCTGCTCGCTCATCTCTGCCCTCGCTTGTGCAGGCATGTTGTTCATGTGCAGGCACATGTTCTGTGTGCGCTGCCCCATGCTGGTCATGTTGCCCTTGTTGTCTGAATTAGTGGGGAACTCGGGGAAAATGTGTTCCCCGGGCTACCCCACACCGCCAGCACTCCAGCCTGCCGTGCTGCTTTGCCCCATCTGGTCTATTCCCAAGTCTCTGGCCGTAGTTACCACCAGCAGTGCGTCGACTCACCTGCCTTCCCCGGGTGGTGACACTTCAGTTCCTGCTGGTGGTGCACCCTCACCGTCATTCCTCCCTCACTCTTTCCCCTATTTTCCTGGGTGGTCCCCACCTTCACCCTGGCCTCTTGCTCTGCAGCCTTTCCTTGTCTTCTGTCATCTGCCGGTCGTTTTCTGCTCAGGGGGTCTGCACCGCCTATACTCTCGGCCTCCGTGTGGCGGTTAAGACAGAATACACAGGATGATCCGGGTCTCGCCTTCTCAGCCTTCCTGCAGGACGTCAACTCCCACCCACCCTCAGCCCTAGCTTCCATTGGTCCTGCCTGACCTACCTCTGCCAGTTCCTTCCTGACCTCCCTTCGTTTTTGTTTTTTTTTGTTTTGTTTTTTTAAGATTTTCTTTATTTATTTGAGAGAGAGAGATCACAAGTAGGCAGAGAGGCAGGCAGAGGAAGAGGGGGAAGCAGGCTCCCCGCTGAGCGAAGATTCCCAATGTTGGGCTCGATCCCAGGACCCTGAGATCATGACCTGAGCTGAAGGCAGAGGCTTTAACCCACTGAGCCACCCAGGCACCCCCTGACCTCTCCTCTTGAGACCCACCACACCCTGGCCACTCTGTGTTCCTTGCTGTGATGCTCTGGTACTGACTGCTTGGTTTGGTCCCCCTGGTCCATGGCGGGGCCTTGAGAGTCCCCATGCTGCCTGCATTCTCTTGATGTTGGCAGCTGGACTGTTTCCTGCTCTGTGTTAGCCTTGTGTCAGTGGGTGGGCCTAGGGCCAGACTCATCTCTCTCACCCTGGTCTGCCTCTCCTACTGCTGTTGACAGGCCACACAGGGTCTTTTCCTAAGGACAAGTGCCAGCGACATTAGAGAGCTAACTCTAGGGCCTCGTTGCTTTGGGGCGTTTTGGAATGGTGGCAGCTCTCAGGAGGAGGAGGGCATGTCTGGAGGTACACAGAGGCTTCTGGAGAGCTGTGGCAGGGCTGAGCTGGAGGAATCCACTGTCCGTAGCGGAGGTCCCCCAGCTCCTTCCTGCTTAAGCCATACTCAGGTAGGTTTATAGCTCTTGCAGCTGAAAGCAAAATATCTCATAAAATACCCAGTGAACTAAATGAGAACATGGGTGTTCAGTAGGTTATGTCACTTGCATTCAGTTTCACCGCACGCAGGTAGCTGAGATGGGTCCAAACTCTAGGCCTGTTGACACCAAACTCCACATTGTTTTCAGGGAGCCACGTGCCCTCTTTTGCTTAATTGATGAGCTTCATTTAAGATGTATAATGAGCACCAGCTATAAGTCATGCCCTGTTCTAGGTGCCAGGGACACAGAGGCAAGCCAAGCAGACCCCTTGGCTTCCTGGGGCTGTCTACCAGGTATGTAGTTGGTGATCTCCACTTACTATGAGCCAGGCTCTGTTCTAAGCACTTGACATGTATGAAGGATAATATTATAATCCCCATTTTTTTTTCTTTTTAAGAAAGAGAGAAAGAGAGAGAGGAGTGTAAATGTTGGTGGTGGGAGGAGCAGAGGAAAAGGGGGAAGGAGATAATCAGGCTCCATGCTCAGCACAGATCCTGATGTGGGGCTCAATCTCATGACCCTGAGATTGTGCCCTGAGCTGAGATTAAGAGTCAAACGCTTAACCCAACTGAGCCACCCAGACGCCCCAGTAATGCCCATTTTAAAGCAAAGGAAGTTGAGGGTACTGGTAACCCCTGGCACTCTGCCTGTAGTATACGGCAGGCCAGGCTGTGACCCTTCTTTGCCCTTGTCTTCATTGCTAGAAGAGATGCAGGGTCCTTGAGGCCATCTGTTTGCCAAATTAAAGAGAAACTGGACATGGGTCCAGCTCCTAGGTGGTTTAGCTGCAAGCTGCCTGTACATTTTGACCTTGATGGTTGAGGAAGTCAGAAGGCTCTAACACAATAACTCAGCCTTAATTAGCTGGGAGCAAGGCTGGCTGATAAACCTGTGTTAATCCGGGAGGGAAACCTTGCGCTGTAGTCCCCTGCACCCCCTCAGGGCCTGTCAGCTGTGATTTCCATCCCATGCCCACGTGATAGCAGGGCCAGACATGGCCACCTCTGAAGTAGCAAGTGGCTGGGGTCAGCAGGAAGGGAGGAAGAAGCTGGGAGTATAACTGTCCCTGTGGTGTTGGCAGCTGACAGTGGTTTCTCTGTGGGATGCTGATGAGAATACAGCTGTCACTGGCTTGTTCAGAGCAAAGGGGATCACTCGGGGAGGAGGGGAAGTGCAAAGTGGAGGTTCCAACAGGTGGCCCATACCTGTCCTATTGACATGACATCTGTCCAGATGTTTAAAAAGAAACGTGAATGTCATTAGGTGGGACTTGTCCTCTCCAGTGTGGCTGCAGTCTCTACCGTGCCCTGTCGTCTGGTACTTTGTTACTTCCCTTGTTGTGCTGCCCACCTGGTTCTTCACGGTGTTTTGGCTTGCGAGCTGTGTAGTAGTGTGCGTGTGCAGCTAGCTTATCCTGACATTATGCAGTTCAAGCACGGACCTCTTCAGGACAGAGAAAATCCTTTATTTGCTCTGGATTTAATCATGAGTCAGGGAGTTTGGGGCCTAGATATTCCCATGTCCCCCACCTTAGCCCCCTTGGAACTTTCCAAGATTCACTGTGAGAGGAACAGGCTGGCCATAGAACAGTTATCCAGCCCCTGACAGCGTCTGTGTGCCCAGAGCTGGCTGTGGAAGGTTGGATTTCTCCCTATAACACTAGAGCCTGTACGGCTTGGACAGTGTTTCTTTGCATTATGGACACCCTCATCAGTTAATTAAAAAACAAGTAAACAAAGAAAAAAACCAAAAGTACTGTATTTCAGTGTTTGTTTGTAGATCATGTGTTCATGGGACCTGTAGTGGTTTACATTCTCCTTGACATGCATCTCCCTGTTAATTTGAAAGCTGTTGACATCCTACATGATTCCATATGCATTACTGATTTCTTCTTTTTCTCTTTCTCATTTGTTTCCTTAAAAGAAAAATCCAACTGCTTTCTTGTCTTGAGATGTGAATTCCAAGTTTTGGCTGCCTTGGATTCCAAGTTTTCTGAGAGAAGGCTTAAATTTATTAGGTTAGTTCACAGTGTTCTCACAGAGAACTTCGAGGCATGGAACCATATGTGGTTGGGGTTGTATTAAGATAAATAATGTAAGAGAATCAGCATTACATCGTTCACAGAAACTTGGGCTACGCCTTTCGCTTTGGTAATTATCATAGATGCTTTAGAAGTGTGGTCCGTGGTGGGAGGGGACAGAGTTGGGGTGAAAGGTCAGATTGATATTTCCACAGTTTCATACTCTGTTGATGGCACCTCCAAGTCAGTTCAGAATCAGATGGGCACTGTGGGCCCTGCAGGAACCTCTGAGAAGCCTGCTTTAATTAGGAATTATTCCCATCAACAGGGTCTGGCTTTTCACCAGGATAAGAATAGAAAGTAAAGAAAAGGACGGTTGACAAATAGGCCTTTGCATGAGATTGAATCTTAGCGGTGAGGGGAGGCTTGGTTTGGCTAAGTCACTGGTGATACTCAGATTTTCTATATTTACCTTTAAAGAGGGGACACAAAATGGAGAGGGTCTCTTTTTAAAATAAAAATCATGCTTTCTTAGTGCCTAACTTGGAACATGTTTGTGATTTTATGTGTGTGTGTATGTGTGTGTGTGTATAATTTGTCTATAGATACACATATTTATTATACATACATGTATAAACACATACACAGACACTGATGTAAATGTAAGCTGCTGGCAGCAGAAGGCAGCTTCGCACAGTTCACTGCAGAACATTGATTTCCAGATGTTTGGATTTCGTGAACTAGGAATATTAAAAAAAAAAAAAGAAAGAAACTGGGGGGTGCTGTCCAGCATGGAGTGCCAACTCTGTGTTTTCTGAGATCATTAACAAATTTCTTTAGTGATGGCTGTTAGCTAGGCTTATCATGGTGATCAGTTTGCAGTATATACAAATACCAAATCATTATGTGTACACCTGAAACTCCTATAATACATGATGATTATATCTAGCTCAATAAAAAGTTTTTTTTAATTGTATTAAAATACATATGAAATTTATCATCCTAACCATTTTTAAGTGTGCAGTTCAGTAACATTAAGTACATTCACATTGTGCAATCCAAGATCATTTTTGGAAAAAAAAAAGAGCAAGACAGAAGGACCCCATCTACTATCCTCCTCATCTCATAAAGAAAAGGAGCATTTTAACAACAAAAGGGGAATGAGAATGGTAGGCTGTTACCTTAAATGCAAGAAATTGCTTTCTTATCTGTGGCAGAATAGTACAGAGAAATTATGCCATGAAGTACACAGTTCAGTAGCTGATACTTTCTCCAGACTTTGTTGGTGAAGGAAGCTATGTATGTCTTGGTTTACATCATGGTGCAAGTATCTTATTGTCCAAGTACCAGTAGCAAGCAGTTCACATATCTATACCTGGTTGTGTTTATAAAAGTAAATGTTGAGGGGCACCTGGGTAGCCAGTGGGTTAAGCCTCTGCCTTTGGCTCAGGTCATGATCTCAGGGTCCTGGGATTGAGCCCCACATCAGGCTCTGTGCTTGGCAGGGAGCCTGCTTCCCCCCCACTCTCTGCCTGCCTCTCTGCCTACTTGTGACCTCTCTCTCTCTCTCTGTGTCAAATAAATAAATAACTTAAAAAAAAAAAAAAGCAAAAGTTGACAGTTCTGGTGGAAGCCCACGTATATTCATTCCACTGTGATCCCATTCTCTTCTCTGTCTCCTCAGACTTAACTACTGTACTGAAGTTGGCTTGTATTCTGGTCAGACCATATCGGCAAAAGCCCGTTAGTAAAGTATAGTGTTGTTTTGTGTAAATGAAATCCTGCCTCGTATAGCTTTCTGAAACTTCATTTGGGTCACATAACATGATCTGTTTTGATGTAACTAGATCTGCTTTACAGTATCGCTTTTTTTGACTATATACCGCATTACATTTATCTGTCCTTCTATGAGTGTACTGGTGGTGGTGGTGGTGTCTGGGTTTTTGCTGATACAAACAATAGTGCAGTGCTCATTCCTGTGAACCTTTCCTGTGCACGTGAATGGGAATTTATCCAGGGAAGTTACTTGGGAGGAGAGTTGGAGGTTAGAGGTGAAGTGATGTCTTCATTCACAAAGTCTAATTAGCATGTTACCCAACCTAATTGTTCACTACAGCTTTTCAGGGAAGTGGGGGAGTGGGAAAGATAACATTATAAGTCAACCATTAGTAAATTTGGTTTTCTGGACCAAATTGAGAGTTGCTGATTGTTGATCTATCTAAAGATTCAGTTCAAAGTCTGTCCGTAATCCAGAGATGACATGGCAGGTTAGTTACAGTGTTTTCTTTATATGCTTGGGTGTGGGACAGTGACTGGCAGGGAGAAGCCAGCTCTTCATTAAGTTTCCCTCTTTCGATGTGAACTATCAAGTGTTTGTAGTCCTGGTCTGGGAGGCACATTGGGTGCCTGGGAGGAAATTGGGTGTTGCTGTCTCTCATTACAGATGGCTTTTTTTGGTCTAGAAAATCCTGTGGGCCCAGACTTGGCCAGCGTGCTCTGACAGGTTTCTCAGCAGGCCTTTTTCGAGTGGTCTTGCTGTTGCTCAGGGTGTCAGATGATCTGTTTCTTTTGACTGTCTAATCTGTGGTTTCCTTCAACATGTTGAGGAGACTTACCAGGGGGGAAGTGGACCCAGGTCCCTCTGGAGTCGGATGTCAGAGTCATGTCCCCCATCTGGCCCAGAGGAGGTCTGAGAGGGCTCCTGGGACCAGTGTCCCTGTGTAGCCCCCATGAGGCCTTACTGTGAGCACTTAGGGTTTTGGTTGTGGGTAAGTTGAGTCTCAGAGAACAAACAGAACTGAGACGATGTCTAAAATTGCTTGACATATTTTATTCAGAGCCTTCTTTCCTACCTTCAGCACATAGAGGAGTGTGTTGGTCACTCTTTAGAAAAGAGTAAGTAGGAAGACAACTTGGTTAAAAAAAGCTATAGAGACATCAGAGGAAAAAAAATAACAGAATAAAAGCTTTTTCACTTATCGGGCTCTTCTCAGCCTGTCAGTGAAGCCTGTTGGTTGACCATTTTCAAAGAGCACATGGCAAGATGAGTTACAGGTGGAGAAAAGTCCAGAGAGATCTCACGTGTGACTAATCTGTGTTAACAATTTAGGTGCCTGACCGATGGACATTTTGCAGACCATTTGGCACATCTGAAACCCTGTGGCACACCGGTTTATCAGACAGAAGCATGTTTAGTGGTTGCTGCATGTGAAGTAATCGGTGTTTTGGATAGAGAGATACATATTTATGTTTGTAAAACAAGTCTTTTTACTTTTTATAATCAGCTGTCAAAGCTTGAAAAACAGCAGCAGAGGAAAGAAAAGACCAGAGCCAAGGGGCCTTCTGAATCAAGCAAAGAGAGAAACGCCCCCCGAAAAGAAGACCGCAGTGCCAGCAGTGGGGCGGAGGGCGACGTGTCTTCTGAGCGGGAGCCATAGACTTAGGGATGGAACTCAGGTAGGAGCCTCCCCTCCCTGCATATGTCTTCTCACATTTTGGGCAAATGGTAACAGATGGAGAACAGAATGGCTTTTGAGGCAGAATTCGTTTTATGGGCATTCACCCATACCTTCCTGGAAAAGTGGAGGTGTGGACAGGGATCCCTTGGGCCTGGGGTCTTCTCCTTCTTCACTTGCCTGTGTTGACCGATAACTGCTGCTACTGTGAGCATTTCTAGCATGTTCGCAGATGTGCGTTCAATGCACGCTCAGAGCCTCACCCGAGCCCTTCCTCACCACTGTTCCCTCCTCTCCACTCCTGCTCTCAGCAGCTCCATCGGGGACCACGGTCACCTGCAGCCTGCTCTCAGAGCTGTCCCCCTCATGTTCTTCATCCTTCAGTTCCTGCCTGGCACTGACTGTACTCCCAGTTTCCCTTTGCGAAAACTGGGCTTCATTCCTTCCCTTCCACATCCAGTAATGTCTCTTAAGTCCACCTTCCTGCCTGAAGGTCAGAGGTGTCTAAAACTTGATTCAGCCATCTGAAGGCCTTTGCTCAAGCTCATTCCTCCAGCAAGCACATTATTAAGAGCCCTTTACTTGTGAGAGTTTGCAAGTTCAGGGAGAAGCATAGAAATAATCAGCAATGTGGTTTATTGTGGAGGGAATGTGAGGGGGTAGAGAGGGAAGTTGGGGAGGTTTCACAGAGGGGAGGACCCCAGAACCAGACCTCAGAGGACATATGGAAATGGGCAGATGAGGGGCAAGGGTGGGAGCTGCCTAAGCCAGGAGAAGAGCAGATGCAAACACTGTTGATTGTGGGAAAAGAACAGAGAGTTTTGGAACAGAGGTTGGAAAGAGTGGCTGAAACACTGGGTACCATTTGGGTTGGGTTGTCTAGGGAGCTTCCGTAAAATTAGAGAAGGAGGAGGGTCCTGGTTCATAGGGCCTGGTGTGCAACTGGGCAATTTGGATTTCATTCTGGGATGGTGGGAAACTTCTGAAATGACATAATCAGGTCCAGAGTTTAAGGAGATCATACTAGCAGCCAAGGGGCATGAGACTGGAACCAGTAGGCCAGGAGGGAGTAGCAGAAATCAAGAGAGGAGCGAGATCTGGCCATACATTTTGGAGCCTTCAGCTTATATATTGTCTTTGGTTCAAACCAAGTCAGCATACAGGTGCTTCCTGGAGGTGTTGAGCGGTGAGAGAGGAGAACATTCATAAGATGGTTTTCTGCCTTCTCTTTCCCTTCTGAAAGGGAAGTCCATCTGTGAAATGACCTCTGGGATGAGCACTACCAGACACTGAGCTCTATTACAGAGTCCACAGTGATAGTCGGGTGCAGTGGAGGTGGTTTACAGACACAGACAGACCAAAGGCACAGGACAGAGAGCTCAGAAAGGCTGCATCATGGACTCACTGGTAGTTTTTTTTTTTTTTTTTAAGATTTTATTTATTTATTGGACAGAAAGAGAGAGAGATCACAAGTAGGCAGAGCAGCTGACTGAGAGAGGGGGGTGGGGAAGCAGGCTCCCTGGTGAGCAGAGAGCCCGATGCGGGGTTTGATCCCAGGACCCTGAGATCATGAGCTGAGCCGAAGGCAGAAGCTTAACCCACTGAGCCACCCAGGTGCCCCCTCACTGGTAGTTTTAAAGGGTGGGAGACACTGGATAATCAATCCTGTAATGTCCACTTGACTTTTCTCCTAATCACTCTGTTTCCTTCCCTGTTTTTATGGGCGGGGGGGGTGGTGACAGAACTGTGGTCACTGGTCTTGGCTGATTTTTCTCACACTCACATGAAAGTGAAGCAGGAATCAGAGGGAACCTCCCCCTACCCCCTTTTCTTGGTCTGGACCTCAAGACATGGGTTTTTATTCATGAACTGAAACAGTTGGTGTCAGGGAGAACCTTCCGAAAAGTGCTATGTGGTGTCTGAATAATGTTAAATATTCATGAATACACAGTAACATTTACATGTGTAATTTGTGGCCTTTATGTCACATAAAACTTCCATTGCCATCCCTTCAGAACTTTGTGGTGATTTGCTCATATCAGTGGTCAGTTTTGTCATCACAAATCCTGCTGGCGCCTCTGACTTATGGGCTGGACAGAAAGCCTGTCTGAGGGGTGGAGCACGGGGTAGCTCTTGAAGTTCCTTTTACAAGTACGCTCACTCTGCAGGTCCAGCAACAGCTCAGAAACTCACTGAGTTCTCATTTCCCTCTGGCCAGTTTCTGTGTGACAGTAAGTTGTGTCATTTTTGCTTCCTTGGTTTTTCTTCATTAACTAAAAGAGTAAAACTCCTCCCCATCACCAGTGCTGTTGTGAAAGGCAGGCAGGTAAAGGCATAAAGTGCTGGGTGACCGTCCTAGCAGGATGGGGTGGGAGGGCAGGTCCATCCCCCCGCCCCCCAATGTGTCTGTGGCACCTCTGCGTAAGCCTCCTGTGCCCCCTGGGGATCGTGCTGGAGAGAACACCCCATATCCACTCCTGCCACCTGAACCAAGGATGAAGGACGGGCCAATCTGATGGCCAGCTAATGACAGTCATTATAGTGGGTGATTCCTTGGTTGAGAACCAAAATCCAGACCTGATGTTTTCTGTTTCTTCTCCTCGGACGGAGGGCAGCTGGCCAGCCTGCACTGTGTTTTGCTCTCTTGGCCCTACTCTGACACGGCACCATGTGTTTTCCCTTCAGTTTTAAGATTATATAAATAATAGCCTCTTCCCCAATGAGTGTTGGGACTTTTCAATAAATTTTTAAAAATTGAATTTCCAGACTCTCATGCTGAACTCAATGAATAGATAAGAAATATTCATCTGCCAGTAACCAAACCGAGCTTAACAATGTAAACACACAAATTCTAATGTGTCTTGGACCTTGTATTTTCAAAATGGCTTTAAAAAATTTTTATGTCACCTAGTTGATTTTTTTCTTGATTATATTATCTACCTGCTGATTTTGTATTTTTGTATTATTAAAATTATTTGTATTATTATATAATGGTATTGTATAATTAAAATGAATAATTTTTGTATTTTTAAAATTTGATGTTTTAATTTTTGATGTAATTGTTTCTGTTCAATACTTTGAATCTTTGTTTTATTTATTGGGGGGTACTGAATTCTACTCTATATGTCAGCGCAAAACATAAGTCTCTATTTGTGTTAGATTTTGGCCTCAGAGTAATCCCAGTAGATTAGTTTTAGTTAGTTAGATGAGAATAATTCCAGTAGAAAGGTATCCTAGGCATTAGTATCCTGTGGCCAGTGGGCAGCTTGGGAGTGGTTTTGCCATTTCTGTGTGCAAGAGGAACACCAGAAAGCCCATGCACAGAGGAAGAGACAGTGACTTTGTGTCTCAGAACATCCTGGAGGACATGCTTCATAATAGGAGACAGCACACAGTAAGATGGGGAAGAGGTGAAAGTGCGTATTGCTTTCCAACATCTCCCAAAGTTTAAAAGGCAAAATTTCTCGTAGACTTGTAGGTATTTATTTTTTGCTTTTCTAAAATCAGTGGAAAGTTTAAAACCTGTAATCATATTTAATTCTCAAGTTACTGCAAATTGGGTAGTATAGAACTTGGGGTAAATCATGCTACAGTTGACCCTTGAACAGCATGGGTTTGAACTCTGTGGATCCCCATATCATGGATTTCTTTCAGGATATGTATGTTGGAAGATTTTTTGGAGATTTGCAACAATTTGAAAAAGTCCACAGATAAACCCTGTAGCCTAGAAATAAAAAAAAAAACCCAAAACTTAAAAAGCTAGGCATGTTGTGAATGCACAAATGTCACTACCATAAAATACACAGAAACCTATTATAAAAAGTTAAAATTTATCAAAACTTATACACAGAAATACTTAACAGACCATATGTGGCACCATGTACAGTGGAGAGACATGTAAACTAGCTTGAAGATGCCGTTATAAATGGTAGCTGCATAAAATTAACTACAGCACATGCTGTATACTACCATAATAATTTCCTGAGCACCTCCTGTTGCTGTTGTGGTGAGCTCAGGCATTGTGAGTATCTGCTTCAGATGTTGTGTGATGTTCATCATCTCCGCGTGAGCAGTTTGTCTCTACAGTAAATTACGGATCATGGTAAAAAGTGATCTCTCACAGTTCTTGCATTTTTTTCATCATGTTTAGTGCAATATCCTCACCCTTGAATAACACTGTGGGACCCATCCCAGGTGCCACTAGTGGTGCGGGAAGTGCTTCCAAGAACCAGAGAAAAGTCATGACGCCGCAAGAAAAAGTTGAATTGCTTGATGTGTACCACTACGGTCTGAAGCTGCAGTGCCCACCATTTCAGGATAAATGAATCCAGCATAAGGAATATTGTTAAAAAAAAAAAAAGGAAGAAAAGGAATTTCATGAAGCCATTGCTGCAGCTATGCCTGTAGGCCTGGGAACCTTGCACTTCTTGATTGCTATAAGAAAGGCGTACCTGTAGACTCAAAGATGATTTGAGAAAAGAAAAGGTGAAATCATTATGTGATGACTTAAAGCAAAAGGAAGGTGGAAGGATCTAAAACTGGAGGACTGAATGCCAGCAAAGGATGGTTTGATAATTTTAGAAAGAGGTTTGGTTTTACAAATATCAAGCAGCTTTTGCTGACCAAGAGGCAGCAAACGAGTTCCCAGACACCATTGGGAAGATCACCGAGGAGAAAGGATATCTGTCTGAATAGGTTTTTAATGCAAAGTGCCCTATTCTGGAAGAAAATGCCCCAGAGGACATTTATTAGTAAGGAAGAGAAACAAGTATCAGGATTTAAGGCAGGAAGGGAGAGGCTAACTGCTGTTCTGTGCAAATGCAGTTGGGTTTATGATCAGGACTGTCCTTATTTATAAAGCTGCTAACTACCCCCCCACCAACAGCCTTGAAGGGAAAACATAAACATCAGCTGCTTTCTTTTTGGTTGCATAATGAGAAGGCTGGACAATGAGAACCATTTTGCTGGATTGGTTCCATTGATGCTTTGTTCCTGAAGTTAGGGAGTACTTTGCCAGGAGGGACTGCCTTTTAAAGTTCTTTTGATAGTGGGCAATGCCCTGGCTGCAGAACCCCATGAGTTCAACACTGAAGGTGTCTGAGTGGTTTGTGGTCTCCAAACACATGGTCTCTAATTCAGGCTCTAGATCAGGGGATCATGAGGACCCTGAAGGCTCATCACACACGGGACCATATGGAAAGCATGGTCCGTGATCTGGAAGAGAACCCCGACAGAACATCAAGAAGGTCTGGAAGGATTACTCCATTGAAGATGCCACTGTTGTTATAGAAAATGCTGTGAAAGCCATCAAGCCTGAAACAATAAATCGCTGCTGGAGAAAACTCTGTCCAGATGTTGTGAATGACTTCACAGCATTTACAGCAGAGTCAGTCACGGAAATCATGAAAGAGATTGTGGATATGGTTTAAAAAAAAGAAAAGGTGAGTTGAGGGGGTGAAGGGTTTCGTGATACGATCTTGGAGAAATTCAGGAGCTAATGGGCACCACAGAGGAATTAGCAGAAGACAACTTGAAGAAGATGAGTGCTTCCAAACCAGTGTCAGGTAATGGGGAGGAACACCTAGAAGCAGCAATGGCAGAAAACAAACTACTGTCTGGCAGAAGGGTTCCAGGCATTCCTGACTGCTTTCGCCTTCTTTTATGATACGGATGCTGAAACTGAAGCAAAGGTAGAGGAAGGGCTGGTGCCACAGAGAAGCATTTTTGGAGAAAAGAGAAAGCAAAAATGTCAGAAATGATGAGATTTTTTGTTTCCATAAAGTTACACAGAGTGTGTCTGCCTCTCCTGCCTCCCCTTCCACCTCCCGCTTCTCCTCTGTTTGCCACGCAGGGCAGCAAGGCCAGCCTCTCCTCTTCCCCCACCGCCTGTTCCTCGTGGGGACGGCGAGGACTGAGACCTTACTGATGATGCACTTCTACTTACTGAATAGTAAATAATCATCCTGCTGTACAGTTAGTAAACTCGTGGGTTGTGTATGTGTGATTCTCATGTGAAAACCTAGCGATCGTACAGCCAGGACTGCGTGAGACATTTTGTGTCACCGTCATCGTTGCCCACATGCTCATCGTGCGCAGATGCATATGGAAGCGGAGAGCCTATCCTTAGACAGGTGGAAGGTGAGTGAGATTAATGTGAAATTGATGACACGTTTTTTTCTCTTACTGTTTTATAACCGTGCTTTCAAAGAATTACCATACGTGTGCCTCTCTGTCTTAGAACTGGACAAAGTGCATACTGGCCTATCATCAGAGGTACGTGGTTCTTAAAACAACGTTAACAATGTTTACTGTACTGTATTAGGAATACAACTGCGAAACCGTATGCTAGAAAAATTATATAATGATTCATTCGTTAGCCCATAGGCTAGGCTACCGTAAAGCAGTCCTATTGCTGCCTCTTTGTTATCAACGCACTTAGCATTACACCTGTAAATAAATATGAATTTCTTTTTCACACCATCTTTTCGTTTTTGGTGTTTGGGGTTAGTAATACGGATAACGCATGCAGTGTTTTGTGTTCTGTAGGATGATGACGTAGGTACTGACAGTTCATCTTGCAAACAGGTGAAAGCTTCTGGTGCCAGTAGATACAGGACAGGACTGGGGATGTATTTTCTCCTCATGATTTTCTTTTTTTTTTTTTTAAGACTTTATTTATTTATTTGACAGACAAAGATCACAAATAGGCAGAGAGGCAGGCAGAGAGAGGAGGAAGCAGGCTTCCTGCTGAGCAGAGAGCCCGATGCGGGGCTCGATCCCAGGACTCTGGGATCATGACCTGAGCCGAAGGCAGAGGCCTTAATCCACTGAGCCACCCAGGCGCCCCTCCTCATGATTTTCTTAATAACGTTGTTTTTCACTCATTTACTTGACTATGAGAACACAGGGCATATGTATGATGTACAGAAAATGTGTTTATGTCAGTAAGGCTTTGGTCAGCAGTAAGCTATTAGTAGTTACGTCTTTGGGGAGTCAGAAGTTCTGTGGATTTTCAGCTGTGTAGGGTTTGGTGTCCCTAACCTCCACGTTATTCAACAGTCAAAATCTAGCCATTGAAGGGACACTAGGATGGGAGAAGCAAACTCAAGGGAACTGCAGCCCTGTTATCATTATGGCCCTGGGGAGGAGGTGGGAGAGAAGGTGGATGAGCAGGAGGAGACCCTGTCTGGCAGGAGGGAAGGTGAATGAAAGTTTCAGGTTAGGAGAGGGATGGATGAGGAAGCCCAGGGCCACACCTGGTCGTCTGGCTCCAGGCTAGAGTCCTTGGGCTGATGGTTGGGTTGACAGGGAAGCTGGATGCCTGGGGGCCTGTGCTCTGGTCCCCTGTGAGAGTCCTGGCAGGAGACTGTTGTGAGGGATGGCTGTAGGTCTCTGCGAGACTATTGCAGCTGAGTAGACGGGGCAGCAAGACGTGGTGAGGCAACAGGATACAGCAGGAGTCAGTAGAGCATCTCACCTGCCCCATGAGGTGTGTTGAAGAGAGGGTGTGCGGGTCTGCTGAGCTGACCGTGGGTGCTGGTGGAAGGAGTGAGACTGCCCCAGAAGCTGAGAGAGCCAGGAGGGTTGTGACCTCAGCTCTCCGCAGCACGGCTGCTCTGCGACTCTGCGGGTTTCAACCACCATCTCCATGTGGCTCCCAGGGTGGGATGTGCGGGGTCTGTAGTGCTAGTGAGGGCAGGAATGGAAATGAGGTCAAGTCAGGCAGGGGTGGGGGTTCTCGCCCCTGAGCTATCAAGTGCTGCTCAGTGGTGTCCCTGGGGCTCAGCACCAGGTGCAGAACCACACCAAGCACCCAGGTGCAGGGGCTATTTGAGGACTCAGCTGTTCTAACACCCAGGTGAGCAGAATTACTGTGGATTCTAGATTGTGCTGCTGCTACCCAGCGGGATGGAGGCTCATGAGGACGTTTGGATGGGCCCATGAAAATGCACAAGCCACATTTTCTTCGCATGTTTATGGAGCACTGCCTGGCTTTTTGACTGAGTGCAGGAGGCAAACCATTTACTGATTGGCAGTCTAAGGTGGGTGCCCAGTTGGACTTCTAACCAGAGGTGGTAGTGGAGGCCTGGAGGCTGATGCTGACATCCAGACAAGGACAGACATGATGGGTCCTTGGAGACCCACTGCTGCAGCCAGCCCAAGGGCCAGGGAGGATCTGGGCTACCCCCACCTCTGGGATGATAGACATGTGCTTAGATTTGAAGACCATAAAGGAGGCCAGCAGCAAATGGCAGCTGCTCCTCCAATTACATATTTGGGGTTTTTGTTGCCCATGGGCTTTTGTTGCCCCATCTGCTAAAATTTGTCATCCCAGTAGACCCATGAAAACGTCACCAAATATTCAGATATCTCTAAGAGCTGAACTAAATAGTGACAGAAGGTGACCTTGGCACCGACTGTGCTCCACAGAAAAACAGCAGCCCCACCCCTGCCTCAGCGAGGGGAGCTGCAGTTTTCATTTGCTTTTCTTTACAAACAGAAGGAGCCCTGGGGAGCCTCATAGGACCTAAGGGAGTAGCTTTGAGTTTCCAAGGCATGAGAGAGAAAGAAAAGGCAAAAGAAAATGGAGTGAGAGACTGCATGAGCTCGGGCACAGTTTTCTTTGAAAGTCAGAAGCCTTCAGAGGACACTCCCAGGGTGCTGACATTTCTCTATCACATTGCAGATGTTTCTTATTTTGTCAAACGGACAGGGAAGTGCTAAAATGCACTTCTGTTGTTGTCCTCTGTCTCATTTCTTCAGGCTCATTCACCTTGTGTGGAGGGTTCAAGGTTTCCTCTAAGGCAGCAACTCCCTTCCCCCCTTTCTGGCCACAGCCAAGGCACATGGCAGCCTTTCACGAGGACCGCATGCTTTCTGCCTTTGAGTGCAAGGTCAAGTGTTGCCTCATTTGAGTATTTACTTTGCTGCCATCATAGGGTGTGAGAGGAACCCACTCTTGAGCAGCACCCCACATCTCTGTCCTCAAATGTCAACACACTTGAAACAAAGCAAGGAAAGTGTATTGGAAGCTGCCATCTATTTGCTTTTTCAAATTGACCTTTGTCTGAATAAAAGATGTGTCTGGCTGAGCACATTTCTTCCTAATGAGCTAGAGAAGGTGTGTGTGTGTGTGTGTGTGTGTGTGTATTCAAGGATAGTCATGTTTTCACTGTTTTCTCCCCCACTTGTAGAAAGTAGAATCTCTTTCATTTTCACAGCTTTCATTTTGCTTCTTGTGTGAACATTCATTCCCAGTTCAGGTGCTGGTGCTTCATGTATAAAACTGTGCCTCTGAGGTGCTGTTTTCATTTTTTTTAAACTTAAAAGTTTTTTTAGTGGTCGCCCTAGATGTTGTAATACACACCTTAAAAAAAGACGTATTTATTTTTTTGAGAGAAAGAGCTTATGAGCGAGTGGGAGAAGGGACAGAGGGAGAGGGAGAGAGAATCCTCAAGCTGACTCCATGCTGAGCACAGATCCCAACATGGGACTTGAACTCATGACCCTGAGAATAAGACCTGAGTTGAGATCAAGAGTCGGACGCTTAACCAACTGAGCCATATAGGCACCCTGCAAATCCAAGTGTCTGACCCATATCATGTTTCTTCTGCCTGAAAAACCTCTTTTAACATTTCTTACAATGCAGATCTAAGAAAGTCTATTTGCTTCACTTTTGGAGGGTAATTTCGATGGTACAGAATTTTAGATTAGTGGTTTTTTTCTTTCAGTGGATTAAATATTTTATTGCACTCTCTTCTTGCTTGCGTTATTTCTTCTGAGAAGCCCTTTGCAGTTTTCATCCTTGTTCCTCCATGGGTAAGGTGGGTTCACAGCTGTCCCTTACTCCTTCCTCCTGTCCTCCCATCCCCTTCAGCTTCTTTGAAGATTTTCCCTTTCTTTGTTTACAGTTTGGATCATTCTTGGCCATTATTATCTCAAATACTTCTCTGTTCTCTATCTTTCTCTTCTTGGTATTCCAATTATGTGTATGTTACACCTTTTGCAATTGCCCCACATCCCCTTTCCCCCCATTCTGTTGTCTCTTTGCATTTCGGTTTGGAAGTTTGTTTATTAACCACTTTTCAAGGCCCCTGGTTCTTTGGCTGTGTCCAGTCTACTGATGAGCCCATCAGAGGCATTCTTTCTGTCTGTTGCGGTGTTTTTTATTTCTAGCATTGTCTTTTGATTCTTTTTGGAGTTTCTGTATCTCTGCTGCATTACCCATCTGTTCTTACATAATGTCTGCTTTACACATTAGAGCCCTTAACATATTAATTGCAGCTATTTTCCCTTGTCTGATAGTTCCAACATCTGTATCACATCTTGAGTTTCACTCTGATGACTGCTTTGGGTCTTCTGAGCCTCTTGAATCTGCAAATGTTTGTCTTTCAATACATTTGGGAAATTTTAAGCAGTATTTCTTCAGAAATTATCTTCTGCTCCATTCTCTGTCTTCTAACCTGGAGGAGGTTACTGTTCCCAAACCTTAATGTTGTTCTTAGCTTTGTTATTATACAAGAGACTGAACTGCTTCCTCACTGATACATAGTCGGCACATTATGTTATTTTGCCAGCAGTAGGGTTGGATTTTCTACGGGTCTAGGCTTCCACCTCAGTTTCATTTGTTAGAGAATTGGCAAGAACCTGGCCATAATTATTAATTCTGTCTATTGCTGAAGTATTGAGCTAAGCTATCAGATAACCTAGAAGTATGTCATTTAATACAGTAGGTGCTACCTGTGTGTGGATATTTAAGTGTAAATTAATTAAAATTAAACAAAGTTTAAAATTCATTTCCATAGTCCCAGTAGCTACATTTGGCTAGTGGTTGCCATATTGGATGGTGCTGACATAGAACAAGCCCATCTCTGCAGGAAGTTCAGTTGGACTAGTGAATGTTCTGAACCACTGTCAGTTCTGTAACACTGGCTTGATTAAATACATAAATATACATGAGCAATAGTGTGGAAGTAAGGCCAAAAATAAAAACTAATTGCTGTCAGTTTCTTCTTTTGGTGTACCATACCAAACTTTCCTGTCTCATTGCCTTCCTTCCTCCCTCCCTCCCTTCTTCTCCTCCTTCCTTCTTTCCATCCTTCCTCCCTTCCTTTTTTTTTTTTTCTTTTTTTTTGTTTCTTCCCTCCCTCCCAACCTTTTTCTCTTTTCTCCTCTTGGCTTCTCTTTTTAAGTAGGCTCCACACCCAGCATGGAGCCCAGTGTAGGGGTCAAGCTCACAACCCTGAGATTGAGACCTGAGCAGAAATCAAGATTCAGAAGCTTAACTGACTGGGCCACCCAGGTGCCTAAGATTTTCTGTCTTAATCAGGAAATTGAGTCACTGTCCCCATGTTCTCATCACCAATTCAGGCCCATTTGCCCTCACGTAACGGCAGAGATTCTTCACTTGACAATTCAGTGGTGGACTCACTGGAATTTCTGTAAATGCTAAGTCAGATCGAATCCTTCTCTGATAATGTGGACTTCTCAGAGATTCATGTTTTCTCATAGAATAGCCTTTCTTTTCTAGGTAAGTGAAATCAGATTAGATTCCTAGCTGTAGCCTGAAATAAATACATAAAATCTGGGTTCTTTTGAGAGTGGTTTGGAGAGCAGGTCTCTGGTGTGTGTATCTTAACTCAAGCACTTAACATTTTGTGGTTGCTTGAATGACCTGAAGCCAGAAGCAGATCAGCTGGAAATCAGCATCTTTGAGAGACTCAAACAGGGTGTTGAAGAATTCCTTTCTTCTGGTGCTGGAGTATTCCCTACTGCCTTTGATGTTTGCAGGCAATAAAAGAGAACCACTCCAGAAGGTTCTTTCTATAAGGCTCTGAAATTGCGGTGTTACATTATCTCAGGCATGTACTGCTCCCTGTTAGGTGCCTCCAGCCTATAGATCATGTCTGCCCTCAGACAGCTCACCTGACTCACAGGGACATCAGAAAACTATACTATGCGAGCAGATGCCATCCTCTCAAGGCTCTTACAGGGAGGCACATTACCCTTCCTCCAGGATTTCTAAATTTCCACTCTTTTTGTGCAGAATCATGTGTTTGTCCCCTTGCACATGACTTCTGCTTGCTTGTGATGTGGCAGGTGGACCTCACAGATAGCTCCCTCCCCACCTCGCCTTTCATGCTTCAGGCCATGCTACGGCTATGATCTCCAGCCACACCCACCTGACAGCCAGCGTCCTGGCCTCTAGGTTCTTCCATGGGTATGTCTAAGAAAATGAGAAGGAACGTTTGTTAAAGGTGAGATTGACAATAAAAAGCAGTATCTGTTTGACCAACCCGTGTGGTGAGGCAGTGGCTTTTGGGTGGAACAGTGTCTGTTGTTGGCCAGAAGGCTCTTGCATGCAGCTTGGGAGCTCATCACTCGTGTTGTCACTGTTGATATTGGGATGAGGTGTGCCTCTTGGGTATCCCAGTATTAGAACAGTTCATTCTGAAGGAGTTCTTAGTTTAAACCCTTCAGATTAGGTGCTTTATGAAGTCCCTAGGCCTGAGTGGTTTACTGTAGAATTTGAGAACCCCTGGGGTGAAACCTCTCAGGATCCCTTCTAGTTCTGTGATTCTCTGGTAGGGAATTGGAATTTCTGAATTGTCTTTCTCATAAAATTTCTTTTGAAAGCCATTTTGTATTATAGAATTAATGCTCATTCATCACAGAAAATTTTTTAAAATGCCAGAATGCTCAAAGAAAATAAAAGTCACTTGCCATTTCATTGAAGATAATCATTATTAACATAATGCTTTTATAACATTTTCTCTAATCAGATAATTCTATATCTCTTTCTCTAATTTTGCATAAAGACAGACTATATATAATGTCATATAATGTCACTGCTTTTATCATCTAATGGAATATTGTGAACATTTTCCAGGTCACTTATTCTTCTTCAGCAAACTTTATCATTTCCATCTGCACAACAAACATTGGAAGCATAAATTTATTATCTCAAAGCTTTGAAACGTGTAGAATATTTATTTGAAGTAAATGTCGAAGAATAATATACTAAAGCAGGATCCCAAAGCTCATTTTGAAAGTTCAGAAACAAAGGTTTTAATCTGTACCAAGAAAATGAAGTTCCCCAAAGGTCAATGTGAGATCCAGTTTCAGGATTTTAATTATTAGTATTGCAGATGAGGAAAAAGGCATTAATACACTGCAGGTGCCTAGATTTGGGTTAACATCTTATTAAAATACAGGAGCATATGAATTTCTTTCCCTGACTTAAAAATGGGCGTAATATGGTCCCCCAAATTTATGTTGTGGTCTTTGAGATCTCTCTTAGGAAGTAGTGCAGGACTGTGGCTGGTGGGTTTTAGAGCATCAGGGTAGGCCTTGGGGAAAATTTCAGTCCTTTGCATGGGTCCATATATGACTGAAGAACATAGCTGCAGTTAAGTTAGCCTTTCTAGTGTGGGCCCATGGGCCTCCATAACAAGCTGGGTGCAGGAATGGAAGACTCTTAATTCTGTGGAGGTATCTGCTCATAATACGGCCGTTTTCTAAGAATGCAGCCTGTGCTGGTGTGTCCAGAAGCATATTCACAGATGTGTGGTATCACTATGCAACCTACTATTATCAGAAAGTTTTGCTTGTACTGAAGTTCACCCAATTAGAATTTAGACCTGAGGGAATAGAAACTGTTGTGTTAAGTTTGGGGTTTAAATTCTTGGATGTCAATCGCCTGCCTCACAACTCTTGGCAAGACTAGCTGGTTTTTCTTGTAGCCTCAGAATTATCGAGGGAAACTTGAGACACTGGGATGTTTTATACTGAAGAACCTACCATCCTTTGAACAATATTAAAAATAACTCAAAAGCAAGTGTTTAGTTTATTCCCTGTTCCTATGCTTTATTTAGGTTCCCCTCTCCCTCCCTCATGATTGAAAGGATTTAAAAATGAGACGTTTGTGTCTTTTTTCAAGGACTTTGTCTATTTCATGTGTTGTTTGATTTGTGGGAATAAAGTTGTTTGTGACATATCCTTTTTTATCCTTTTAATGTCTATAATAAAATGTACTGATGTTGCCTCTTTGATTCCTGATATTCATAACTTATGTCTTCTTTTTTCCTGGTAGGTCTGGCAAGAGGTTTATCAAGTTTATTGATCTTTCCAATTATTTATTTTTTCTTTCCATTTATTTTTTGGTTTTGTTTGAAATTTCATTAGTTTCTGTTCTAGTCTTCATTTTTCTTCTTCTGCTTGCTTTGGGTTTTATTCTGCTCTTATTCTTTCAGTTTCTTAATGTGGAAGCTCAGATTATTGATGTGATAGCTTTTTTCTTTTCTAATACAAGCTTTGGTGATACGAATTTCCCTCTACATGCTGCCTTAGGTGCATATCACGGATGGTGATATGTTGCCTTTTCATTTACGTTCAGTTTAAAATATTTTCTCCTTTCTCTTTGATCCAAAGGCCATTAAGAAGTGAGTTAATTCCCAGATATCTAGAATCTCTTTGCGCTCTAAGGACGAGGTTCTAATAAATTGGAGACTTTGGCGAGAAGTTGTTTGGATTTATACATGACAGCATGGCAGATTGTTCATCATAAAGTGAAACACTGTCATGCTGTTGTCATTGTATGAACTCAAAGGGTGTCTTCAGCTGTTTGTTTAGGCTTGGTTATATTTTTTTTAAAAATAGGATTTGAAGGTGTATTTTGGTACCTTCTCCTGTAATGTGTTTTATCTTTGTTCTTTTAGTGCATTATCATTGGGTGGAACTGGATCCTGAAAAATTCATGAAAGATGCTGTGTACCTTCTCTGCTTTAAGAATTTGGAACTGTATCACGAAAAGGAAGACAGAAATAAGAAATTGGGACCCTGAGTAGTCCTGCAGAAACAAAGCAGAACAAAACAAAACACCACCACCAAAGGAACGATACCATTTTCTGTTGTTGCTGTGGTCTTAGTGAAAGTGGGTGCTGGTGGTGTGGGGGCGTGCACCCCACGCACATGGCAGCGGGGCATATCCCCATGCTCCCCCCGTGCAAAGACTTTGCTGGTTCCTGTGATTTCTTGGCTTGCTTGTGAAACAGGCTGGCCCCACATCATTTGTCATAGAGCCCTCCTTTTACATGTGTCCATGATGGGTCTCCACTGCATTCATGCTGTCCATGTTCCTCCCAACACTGGCTAAGCCAGGGCACTGGTTAAGGTGTAAAGAGAACAAACATTGGTGATAATGTATTGTGTAAGACCTTTGCATCTTGTAAATTTTCTCATTTTTCTAAAAAGAAGTAATAAAATCCTAAACCCCAACAAACCACTTTATTATTAAACAAATCCTGCTGTGTTTGTGCTTGATGATTTTGTCTGTAGAAATACATCTGATCCCACTCTGTGTATAATCTATACTTCTTTTCAAATAACCCCCCTTCCAAGAGGCCTTCCCTCATTACCTACACAAATCTCTGATTCCATGGTGAGACCCTATATACACTAGTAATTTGTAGTTGATGGCATTTTACTCAGACATGAGATGACAGGAGAGGGTAGTGTATGTGGGAAGGTAATCCAGTTTGGGAATGGCCCAGTGACTGAGAGCCAGCGTGGCTGCCTTCTCTGCCATTCACCTTTGGGAGCTCAAGGAAGGTCTCGGCATGTTGGACCATACAGATGTCCCCTTTCCAGGAGCTGAATGGTTGTCCATATATCCAGCTGGTATCCTCACAGTTATGTGAAGAAGGAACCACATTCAGCCAAAGAGTTTCTCAGTTCACTTTAATCCATTAGTGGCACAACTATAGTGGTCATTTTTAGACATTATCTGATGTTAGTAGTTACATATGTGTTACTATATGTAGCAGATATTTATATAACATCTCTAATATTGCTTATACAAACAGAATTATCCTCTCTTGAAATACTTCTTGCCTAACTGTAAAGGGGACATCTTTATTTGGCATTTTTGTAATGCTGAAACTCTGTGTCCTTTATAATAATTTCTGAGTCTGTCTCATCTGACCCAGTTGTCTACTTCAAATAAAAACATAGAAAATGTGAGAAAAAGAAAAAACCCTCAAATTATAGCTCCAGTGTACATTCAAGTACTTGGAAGATGGAGTTGGGAAAGCATTTGCCAGACTGCCTTTCTCTGAATCAATACAGGTGGTTTGGGATAATCCATGATAGCATGTACCTCTGGATTTGAAATCATTACATTCCAGATGCAAATCTCCAGTCGACTTCCCCACCTGTATGGGCAGTGAGGTCCAAGAGGCTCTCCTGTTTGAATTATCTGTATAGGCCTTTATAGGCTGAATTAAAATTCATGTAAAGTTACTCCAAACTACAGTTTTGTAAACTTGGCTGTAAGGTCGAGGACTTCCTGAACACATTTGTCAGACATTTCTCAGCCACAACATTTTATTGCCACCAATTAATTCTGACTGAACAGCTGCAGCCTGCCCTTGTGCTAATTGGTCACGAGGATGGCACAGAGAGAAGAGCTAATGTGCTTGATGTCTGCACAGTGGTGAAATGATAAAGACCCTCAGCCCACAGTCCAGTTCCTGGATCCCATCTTAAAGGGACATAGAAAAATTGGGGCCTGAGTGGAGTCATGTGAGCAGTTGGCTGAAGGATCTGAAAACCATGAAGGACTGAAGGGAAGGAAAAAAACTCTGAATAATTTGAAAGGTCTGGACAAGACACTTGGGCCAGGAAAAAAAAAAAAAAAGGAGCCGGGGGTATAAGTTGCATTAACACAGATGCTGGCTTGATAACAAGGTAAATCTTTCCAACGTGATTCAGAAGTAGACAGTGATGTTAGGAGCATTTAGCATTTGGGCAGAAGTTCTGAGGTTTCTTAATGTGTGCAGAGAATTTTATTTGGTTAATTTAAAAATCCTCCCTCACAGTTTGCAGCAAACCTGGTAAATGTCAGAATATGGTTGCTACTTTTGTAGCATTGGATTGAAGGAAGCTTTTCCACCATCCTGAAGGCCATTTTCAATTCTTAGAAACAAAAGAAGCCGCCTGTCCACTAAAAACTGGCTCAACGGGGTCAGATCTAACCACAGGGCAAGGCTGTGAAATAAAAATAAAAGCTCAAGAAGAAACCCCATGGCATTCACAGCTGCATCGAAAAGGTAGTTAATTCTGCCTTCTCCTACCCCTTCACTCTCTTACGGAAGATCATTTCTGACCCTTACCATGGGACTCAACAGCCAAAAGTAGATTTGGGGTGCAGTTCCACTCAGTATAAAACTCAGTCTTTATGCCCTACTATCATCTGCGGCTCCTGTTTGCTGCTTATTTTCAAGCTTGCTGTTTACTATCCATTAAAACATCACTTGAATGGAAATGGAGAGGAGAATCGTCCCATGTATGGCTTCTCTGAGGAGGCTTGGCAGACAGCAGGACTGTACTTTAAACAGAGCGATGTCCAATAACAATGGATAACGGGGTCTGTTTCATTTGCCTTTCATGGTTTACTTTATAGGAGACCAAGCTCTAGGGAGAGGCAAAGCACAGACCGGAGAAAGGCAGCTTCTGGAGCTGGACGTCGTAGCACGTCATGGTTGGTGGTCCTCGGGAAGGCATTTTCTCCACCAAGCTGTGTCCTGGAGAGATGGCTGCACCACTGCCAGCGAAAGTGGTAGTTCATTGATTTGATTGTAGGGAACAAACGGTTCCACAAACATAGCCTTTCCTCTGACATGTTGTTATTTTAGTCACCCCAAAACCAGAGAGGTGATCCTTTCTGTCAGATGGTCAGATTTCCTGCCCTTTTTCAGCCAGGCACTGTCAGAATTCTTAATTTGCAGCTCATTACTGATTTGGACATTTTAGGAGTAGAGTTAACCTCATTTCAGAAGACACAGACTAATAGCAAAGGTAGAGCCTCCTGTGAATCATATTCAAGAAGAAGGTGGAAAATCCGGGATTCGAGGCGAGGCTGCCCCTCACTGTTGCTGCTAATGTCCTTATTTTCTTCTGGGGTACAGGCACTTGTGCACTAAATTTGTAAAGGTCTGGAAATTAAAACCTTAAATTCCTATCATGAAATTATCTTATTAGTGATGGTATTTTGGATTTGTTACATTAATTTTTGATAAGAGAATTCATATTTGTAGGGGTCCTTAAAATAACTCTGCTTGTTTTTTAATCTTCCCCGAGGGTTGGTGCATGAGAGTCTCCATCATCAAGCAGGAAACACACCGTGGTGTCTGTGGGAGGACATTCAGTAGACGGTCACTCTGCAGCCCAGATGGGCTCAGCCCAGGCGCCAGTCCAAGACAGCAGTCTCCTGGAGGGAGCTGAGGTCTGAAGGATGAGGCGGAGTTGGCCGGTTAAAAGTGGTGTGCCATGGAGGAGGGCAAGCCTTCAGGTGCAGTGCCTCAAGTTGTGAGCGAAGGGGGGTTCAGACACCTGCCAGCAGGCTGGTGGGGCTGGATTCAGGGAGATGGGAGACACATGGAAGAATGTGGACCAGTGCAGGTGGGGAGTAAGGAGCAAGGACAGGCCCCGCAGAGGTCTGGTAAGGTGTGATCATGCATTTAGGCTTCATAACCTCTTCCTCCCCCTTCTCCAGCTCAGTTTGTTCTAGTTCTGCAGTTTCTCACATGACCTGGCCTTGAGCGTGACTTGGAGGACTGGGTACAGCTCTGCGAGTGTGCGGTGACCAAGGCCACTGGACAGTGGTGTGGAGGTCTCAGTGGCCAAGGGGTGGCCCAGACTTGGAGTTTGCATCCTGGCTGTGCGACAGAGGTGACCTGTGATCTCGGCACAGTGTGTGTGTTTCTTCAGCTCTCTGAGCTTCACCCTACGTCTGTACTCCTGGATTGTAAGGGTTAAATGAGAGATGTACACAAGGCACTAGACACGTGGTGGTGTCTGCTCAGGGTGCCAGGCCATGGCCTTGTGCTGATGCAGCTCACTGTGGCTGAAGCTGTTTGCTTTCAGGAGCTGCACTCCAGCTCTGGACTGATGCTCCCCAGGCCTGCAGGCATCTGAAATCCCAGGTTTACATCCTATAGCCGCTGTCTGGTCTGTGAAGAACCCAAACAAAGAACTGAATTCTGTTTCTGTTGGGCTAGGCCATGCTTCTGGACTGTGGAACTATTTCAGATGGCATGCTCGCTCTTCCTCCCAGCTTTGTGCCATCTCCAGACAAGTTCTCTGTACCTTTGCCCAAGTCCAGGCTAACCCTGATGCACAGGAGACAGTTGGCACTCTTAGAAATCTTTCAGGTCTGGAGCTGCATTCTTTATATCCTCATTCAACTCCCATTGCTCCATTCCACGTCACCCGTTCTTGTGGAAATCATGTTATATTGTTTTTATGGTTTTTTAGTGATTAACCCAACAATTCTGTCAGAAGAAATATTAGGACAGCACAGCATGTTACTTGTGAACTTGTTCAGGCTTCCAGTGTTTGCTGTGTTCTTCACCGCGGGCTTACAGACCATCTGTTTCATCATCAATTCTAGAATGTTTCCAAGAACCTGCATCTCACTGACCTGTCTCCTGTGTCCAGAATCCATCTCTTGAAACTCAGATTTTTGGCATTTTTGGTCTTCTCTCCCCTCTTTTCATTTCAGAAGATTATTTTTTGGGGTTATGAGTGGTAAGTCTGTTCTGTAATCCCATCTGTAAGTTATTTCAGGACTTTTGAAACTTCAGTTCATTCAGAGATCCTAGTAAGTCTGTCTCTTCACCCACCATGGGCTTCGAGTCCCCCTTTATGATGTTTCTTTTGCTCTTTTGAAGTTTGAATCATTTGCCTTAGAGGAGTAGATAAAATAACTTTTTTTTTGAAGATTTTATTTATTTATTTGACAGAGAGAGAGAGAATGAACAAGGGAGCAGCAGACAGAGGGAGAAGCAGGCTTCCCGCTGAGCCAGGAGCCTGATGGGAGGCTCAATTCCAGGACCCTGGGATCATGACCTGAACTGAAGGCAGACACTTAACTGACTGAGCCACCCAGGTGCCCCTAAAATAACTCTTAATTTGAGCATGTATCCAGGGCTGAAAGCCAGTCTAAGCCCTTTATGTATATCATCCCCACAGCCCTTTTGTTGTTCTCACTTTACAGCTGGGGAGATTGAGACTCAGAAAAGTGAGCTGTCAAGAGCTGTGAAGCATCTCAGATCTAGCTGTTTACAGAGTGACCGAGCTAGCCCAGTGTCCTGGGTGCCGGCAGCAGGCAGGTTACCCAGTGTGTGATAGGGCTGAGCTTTGTTGCTCTCAGCACCGGTGGGAGCTGGCGTCAGCACTTGGGCCAGCCCCTGCTCTCGTGCACTCTGTGCCATCTGTCAGAGTGCCAGGTGACACCTCATGCACAGCGGGCCATGCTACAAAAGGATCCAGAAAAGCCAAATCTTTCATAATGTTGGGAGACACACTGTCTGTTTCAAGGCTGTTTGCTACTTAAACATCCTCAGAAGTATAGTCCCCAAGCAAAGCAGTCAGCACCGGTGCTCATGAGATGCACAGAGACATCAGAGACCATGAGAATGGTCGCCCACCGGGAACTTAACCCAAATCAGCCTGTCAGCAGATAGTGGAGTCAGGGTTCAGAGCCAGGCCAGCAGGCCCCACTGGACTGCTGCCATGACATTGTACAGGTGCCCTTCTCACACAGCGGGTCTCTCATGTTGTTGTCACCCCCCTTTCCTTGCCACTCATTCCATCTCTGATGCATTACTTCCCGTTCACTTGTCCAGACCCCTCCTCTGCCCGTCTCTGGATTTCCTCAAGGCTGACCCATGTGCTCTTGCTTCTGGCTTCTTGTCGGGTTGGGAGCAGGGGAGGCCCCTGTGGTGCTCTGAGGACTCAAAGCGTGAGGGCTGGGTGTGGGTTCCCCAGCTCCTTCCCTCCACGAGAGCAAAGGCGGCAGCCCAGCCAGGAGGTCTTCTCCCACAGCTGTTTCTAAGTTTTCCAGCCTCCCCCCTACCACCCTCACCCCCCCACCCCAGCCTGCTGCCATGGCAAGCTGCTCGTCTCAGGGTTTCCTTCTTAGTGAAATTTCTTTGGAAAATTCTGGAGCCTTTTCTCTCCTAGTCCTTCCTATGTCATGTATGTTATTTAACAGTTTAACCTGAGCACTCTTCTCTCCTTTAATTTGAATTCTCCAGTGAGGTCCTGTGTTTCAAGTGCTCACTGTCTTGGTGGTATAGGCCAGAGAGGGCCTGGACCTTCTTCCTCTTCTAACACTCACCTTAAAGGAAGCTATGATGGCATCCCACGTGTCCTCAAGTCTCTTAATGCCTTTACATAATGCCCATTCAAGACCGTCAAAAATCCTTTCCATCTGAGTCTTCTTGTTGTCCATTAGCAGGTTATTCAGTAAAACTGGGTGGTAACCTGAAGGCAACACCAGTACTCCCCCCCAATTCTGGACCATTTGGAATGGTATTTAGAGAAAATGGGTTTTGGTCTCAAGGGTCTTGTCTCTCATCAGAGGCAGGTTCTGCCTTCTTTGTAGTATAATGAATGGGCGCTCCCTCCACCCCTCTACCTCTGGAAGCTCTATATGGGAGGTGGGAAAAGCCAGTGATGGCTCAGGACTTGGCATTTGAAGCAAACAGAACAGAAAGAGCTATATACATCTGGCCAGAAGCCCCATGTCTGGTTTCTCATCCTGTGCAAGTTCTTAGAAGTCCAGCTTAGCCTCTGAGTCCCTTTCTTGTCTAGACACTGGCTATGCCTCCTGCACGTGAGACTCAAGGCTGTTATACCTCAAGACAGGTACGGCAAGATGGCAGCTGCTCAGCCATCTTAGATGATCCAGCCAATGCTGGATCGGCAGTGGGGGGTGGGTGGGGTGACTGGTTTGGGAGTCAGGGACTGATCCTTATGCCTGCTTTTCTTGCAAACTCTGGGCTCCAGACTTGGGTTCTGTAAGTTGTGGGCTGGGATCAGATCACAGCGTGAGAGGGCATAAAAGGGTACTGCTGGGTCTCCACTAACTTGTTTTCGAGTTACTTTTTGGCATACGTTGATGCAAGTGTTTCTGCTAAAAAGGAAAACAGAAATTCCACATGGATAACTGACAGCAAAGAATGTTCTCCCCACATTTCTCACTACTATCTGAAGAAGGGATGCTTCCAAATAAGGACAGGGACAGAGGAGGCCTTCTCTGCTTAGTGGGGGAGGCCCAGAGAGAGCCAAACCAAGCTGCACTATGCTTGAGAGCAAGGCCGCAGGCATAATTGTGATCCTCGAACTCCAGCAACAATTTGCATCTCAATAGAGTGGGGTTGGTCCCCTTGACATGCTATGTTCCAGATACCCCTCCTTCCCCAGGAGGACAATAACCCATTTTAATAAGCTTGCCCCTCTGAAAAGCAGTCTATATTAACAAAAAATAAACAGTATTTTGGCATTTTGGGGCAGTTATATGAAGACACTAGAAATATGGAGGAAAAAATCCTTGGATTGCCAGGAATGTAGAATAATAACCTATTATGGGGTTTAAAGGGTTACTTTTTAAGCCTTTTATTTGGAAATAATTTCAAACTTACATAACCGTTGCAAGAATGGTGCAAAAAACACCTTTATACCCTTTACCCAGATTTGCCTGCTGCTAACATTTTGCCTCATTTGCTTTATCATTCCTCCCTGTCCGTGTGTGTGTGTGTGTGTGTGTGTGTATTGCTCGTTCCTCTAATTTATAGTCCTTGTTCTAATTTTATTGAATGGCCCAATAACATCTTTTGTTGCTACATTTTCTCTTTTAGTACTAGGTTCAGTCTAAGATCAGACTGCCTTTCTGTAGCTGCTTTTTCCTCCAGAGTAGCTCACAAGCAGAGCACTTGCCCCCTGGGGGCCATAGTTTCCTCATCTGTAAGATATAGGGGCCAGAGTGGCTGACATCTGCATTCTGTGATTATTTGAGGGCCTGGGGTACCCAGCACAGTGCTTTACATGACAGGTGTCCTTTATTTATTTTTTTAATTAACATATAATGTATTATTTGCTTCAGGGGTACAGATCTGTGAACCATCAGTCTTACACAGTTCACACCACTCGCCATAGCACATACCCTCCCCAATACCATCACCCAGCCACCCTATCCCTCCCACCCCCCTCCCCTCCAGCAACCCTCAGTTTGGTTCCTGGGATTAGGAGTCTCTAATGGTTTGTCTCCCTCCCTGGTCCCATCTTACTTCATTTTTTCCCTCCCTACCCGCCATGACTCTCCACCCTACCTCTCAAATTCCTCATATCAGGGAGATCATATAATATATGCCTTTCTCTGATTGACTTATTTTGCTTAACATTATACCCTCTAATTCCATCCACATCATTGCAAATGGCAAGATTTGGGGTTTTTTGATGGCTGCATAGTATTCCATCATGTGTGTGTGTGTGTGTGTGTGTGTGTGTGTGTGTGTGTGTGTGTGTATACCACATTGTCTTTATCCATTCATCTGTTGATGGACGTCTGGGTTCTTTCCATAGTTTGGCTATTGTGGACATTGCTTCTGTAAACATTCAGGTGTATGTGCCCCTTCCGATCACTACATTTGTATCTTTAGGGTAAATACCCAGTAGTGCAATTGCTGGGTCGTAGGATAGCTCTATTTTCAACTTTTTGAGGAACCTCCATGCTGTTTTCCAGAGTGGATGAACCAGCTTGCATTCCCACCAATGGTGTAGGAGGATTCCCCTTTCTCCACATCCTCGCCAACACCTGTCGTTTCCTGACTGGTTAATTCTTGCCATTCTGACTGGCATGAGGTGGTATCTCATTGTGGTTTTGGCTTGTATTTCCCTGATGCTGAGTGATGTTGAGCACTTTTTCATGTGTCTGTTGGCCATTTGGATGTCTTCTTTGCAGAAATGTCTGTTCATGTCTTTTGCTCATTTCTTGATTTGGTTATTTGTTCTTTTTGAGTATTGAGTTTGATAAGTTCTTTATAGATTTTCGATACTAGCCCTTTATCTAATATGTCATTTACAAATATCTTCTCCCATTCTGTCAGTTGTCTTTTGGTTTTGTTGACTGTTTCCTTTGCTGTACAAAAGCTTTTGATCTTGATGAAGTCCAAATAGTTCGTTTTTGCCCTTACTCCCCTTGCCTTTGGTGATGTTTCTAGGAAGGAGTCACTGTGGCTGAGGTCGAAGAGGTTGCTGCCTGTGTTCTCCTCAAGGATTTTAATGGATTCCTGTCTCACATGGAGGTCTTTCATCCATTTTGAGTCTATTTTTGTGTGTGGTGTAAGAAAATGGTCCAGTTTCATTTTTCTGCATGTGGCTGTCCAATTTTCCCAACACCATTGTTGAAGAGACTGTCTTTTTTCCACTGGACATTCTCTCCTGCTTTGTTGAAGTTTAGTTGACCATAGAGTTGAGGGTCTATTTCTGGGCTCTCTATTCTGTTCCATTGATCTATGTGTCTGTTTTTGTGCTAGTACCATACTGTCTTGATGATGACAGCTTTGTAATAGAGCTTGAAGTCTGGAGTTGTGATGCCGCCAACTTTGGTTTTCTTTTTCAACATTCCTCTGGCTACTTGGGGTGTTTTCTGGTTCCCTATAAATTTTAGGATTATTTGTGCCATTTCTTTGAAAAAAGTTGATGGTATTTTGATAGGGATTACATGAAATGTGTAGATTGCTTTAGGTAGCATAGACAATATTTGTTCTTCTAATCCATGAGCATGGAACATTTTTCCATTTCTTTGTATCTTCCTCAATTTCTTTCATGACTACTTAATAGTTTTCTGAGTCAGATTCTTTGCCTTCTTTGGTTAGGTTTGTTCCTAGGTATCTTATGGTTAGGGTGCAATTGTAAATGAGATTGACTCCTTAATTTCTCTTCAGTCTTGTTGTTGGTGTGTAAAAACACAACTGATTTCTGTGCATTTACTTTATATCCCGACACGTCACTGAATTCCTCTATGAGTTATAGTAGTTTTGGAGTGGAGCCTTTTGGGTTTTCCACATAAAGTATCTATCACCTGCAAAGAGTGAGAGTTTGACTTCTTCTTTGCTGATTCGGATGCCTTTTATTTTTTTGTTGTCTGATTGCTGAGGCTAGGACTTCTAGTCCTATGTTGAATGACAGTGGTGATAGTGGATATTCTTGGCCTGTTCCTGACCTTAGGGGAAAAGCGCTCAGTTTTTCCCCATTGAGAATGATATTCACTGTAGGTTTTTCATAGATGGCTTTGATGATATTGAGACATATACCCTCTATCCCTACACTGTGAAGAGTTTTGGTCATGAAAGGATGTTGTACTTTGTCAAATGTTTTTTCAGCATCTATCGAGAGTATCATGTGGTTCTTGTTCTTTCTTTTGTTAATGTATTGTATCACATTGATTGATTTGTGGATGTTGAACCAAGCTTGCAGCCCTGGAATAAATCCCACTTGGTCGTGGTGAATAATCCTTTTAATGTACTGTTGGATCCTATTGGCTAGTATTTTGGTGAGAAATTTTGCATCCATGTTCAGGGATATTGGTCTAATTCTTCTCATTGATGGGGTCTTTTCTGGTTTGGAATCAAGGTAATGTCTTTGCCAGAGGTTGAATTGCACTGCCCTTGCCAGGGGCTAGGCTAAGAAATCTGCTTAGGTTCACTCTCAGGAGTTTTTGTTCCCTGAATGCCTTCTGTAGAGCTCTGGAGGTATCCTCCCAATCTCCAGCCCAGAGGAGCCGAGAGTTCGGGGCTCTCTACTCCTCAGTGTGCCCTCAGAGAAAAGGGGTCAATCACTCCCATCTCCCTGGTCTCCAGCCGCACTCTGACCTCACCCAACCTGTAACTGAGTGTTTCTATCTCTGGTGCATAGCCCTATTTCTAGTCTCCAAATCCAGCAGATTCCTGCTGCACCACTCCTCCAAAGGAGGAAGGTGAGTCTAACTGGATCTGCCACTTGTGGGGTTCCTGCTCAAAGCAGTAGTCTGATGTGCCTCGGATCACGGTTTACGGTAACCTCGAGCTGAGAGCTCCCTCCTTGGCTCCGTCTCTGCAGCCATCTTCCCTGCTCCGATACCTGGGAGTTCTGCTGCATTCAGACATCCCTGGTCTTTTTGTGACCCTGTGGGTCCTGAGACTGCACTGTCCCCTCAAGGGCTCCACCCTCTGCTTAGCCTCTGGACGGATGTCCCTCAGTGGAGCAGACTTCTAAAAGTTCTGATTTTGTGCTGCACTGCTCTACCACTTGCCAGGAGCTGGCCCCTCCCCCCACAGTCTATCTTCTCGAATGTTGCCTTGGATTCACTTCTCCACACATCCTACTTTCCAGAAAGTGGTCGCTTTTCTGTTCCTAGAATTACTGCTCTTCTCTTCTCTCTTCTGTTGAGTTTATAGGTGTTCAGAATGGTTTGATAACTATCTAGCTGAATTCCTGGGACCCAACCAAATTTAGGTCTCCTGCTCCTCTGCCATCTTGCTCCAATAGGTGTCCTTTAGATGCTTAATGGAAATCCTGCTTTCCAGAAGGACTGGGACTACCTTTCTAGTTGAGGAAGCTTTTGTCTCCCCTCCCTCTCTAAAACAAGACTGGAAACAAATCAGAAGGTTCTGTCCTGGTCCCTGAAAGATCTCAAAAGTAACTATGTAAAATGTAATTAGAACAATGTATTTGGCGATTACAGCATATGGATAAGTGAAATGAAAACAGCAGTGTCAAGCACGGGTGAGGGGACACTCTGTTACAATGTACCTGAACTACATGTGAAATGGAAAAGTGTTTTTTGAAGGTGGACTTAGATTTGTTAAATGTTTATTGTATTACTTATTTGCTTACTTGTTTACTTAACTAGATTGCTGGTTTGTTATAAAAGGATATCACATAGGAACAGACAAATGGCAGAGATGTGTAGTGCAGGTACCAGGAAACGGCACAGAGCTTTTGTGCTCCCCATCCCCCACACTGCTACAAGTTCACCAACCAGGAAACTCTAAGATGTATATTTTAAACTCTAGGGCAACTGCTGTATGTTTCTTTAAGAAACCCTTTTTTTTTCTTTTGAGAGAGAGAGAGAGAAAGCAAACATGAGTGGGGAGGGGTGGAGGGAGAGGGAGAGAATACTGAGCAGGTTTCTTGCCCAGCACAGAGCCCAATGCAGGGCTTGATATCACACCCCTGACCAAGATCGTGATCTGAGCTGAGATTAAGAGTCGGATGCTTAACTGACTGAGCCATCCACATGCCCCTATAAGAAACCTATGTTAAAAATAAAGATTGATAGGTTACTAGTAAAGGGACAGGAAAGATGTACCATTCTAAGAGTAATCAAGAGAAAGTTGGGGAAGCTATGTTAATTTCAGACAGAGAAGACATCAGAACAAGGAAAATTACTAAAAAGGATAAAAAGGTGTACTACATCATAATAAATGGGTCAGTTTTCCAGGAAGACATACAACGTATGTGCCTAACAACAGATTGTGAAAATATGTTAGGCAAAAATATGTCAGCCTAAAAAGAGAAATAGACAAATCCACTGTTGTAGTTGGGGACTTCAGTGTCCCCCTATCAGTAATAGATAGGTCAAGCAGGCAGAAAATCAATAAAGATAGAGTTGACTGGAACAGCAGTATCAAGCAACTTGATCTAATTGACATTTATAGAACACTCCATCTACCAGCAGCAGAGGACATATTTTTTTCAAGCTCATATGAACACACCAAGATACATCACATCTGGGTCATGGAACACTAACAGTTTTAAAGGGTTAGCAATCATATACAATCATTTGTCAGATCACAATGGCATTAAACTAGAACCCAGTAACAGAAAAATATTTAGGAAATCCCTAAATATCTAGAAATTAAACAACATACTTCTGAAGACTTCATTGGTCAAAAAGAGTCTTAACAGAAGTTAAAAAACATTTTTAACTAAATGAAAATGAATATACAGCTTATTAAAATTTTTGGGATGAAGCAAAAGCAGTCCTTAGAGGGAAATATGTAGCATTAAATGCATATAATAGAACAGAAGAAAGAGCTAAAATTAATGACCTAACCTTCCATCTTAGGAAAGTAAAGAAGGAAGAGTAATTAAAACCTAAGGCAAGTAGTAGAAAAGAAAAACATATTCAGTATCCCACCTCCCCACATGAAAAGATACCAGACAGAAGTAACTCCACTGCTCAGAGGAATAGTTGTTACATTAATAGTAATAATGACATCAACAATGATGATAGGTAATACGGCATAGTGCCCCTTATGTACCAGCTGCTCTTCTAAGCAGTTCACATGTACTCACACATTTGTTATTTACAGAAACTCTATGAGGAAAGTACTATTAGAATCCCCATTTCACAGATGAGACGCCAAGGCACAGAGCCAGTAGGTAACCTTCCCAATGACACACAGCTACTGAGGAGAGGAGCCAGGATTAAAATGAGGCAGTCTGGCTCCAGAAGAGGCAGAACCCCTCAGTTCCTGATCTGTGTCTATCTTCTCCATAAGAATGATGACTAGTCTTCTAGAACAATTCATGTAGACTAGGAATATGTATAGAAGGGGAGATCTAAGGTACTGTCATGGGGGTGGGCAAGAAATACAGATGCAGTTATGCCCCTAGAAAAACTTACTAATGTTTGAAAACTCACAGAAGATAGGAATGCTACTGGAAGGTTTGTGGCAGATAAATGCTCCCCAGGAATTTGTCTGGGGAGTGCCACAGGGCTCTGTTCCAAACAGCACATTTATCAACGTCTTGGATTAAATCAAGTTCATCAAGTGGCAGTTTCCCTCAAGTGGAGCCGTAAGTGATACAGTGATGCCAGCATCTAGAGTCCGCTTTGAATTCAACACAATTAAGTGATATTTGGGTAAAACAAAACCTGCAGAATATAGACTAGGCAGGACCTAGATGAAGAGGAGTTTCTGTGAAAATGAATTTGAGGTTTAGCAAACTACAGCTACAAATGAGTTGGAAGTGTGATGTAGCTGTCCAAACATGATTCTGTCTCTAGCTGCACTGAAAGGGATGTAATATTTGTGCTGGAGACTCTTAAGCTGGACAGCATATCAGAATCATCTAAGAATTTCAGATGCAAATAAAAAGCATCCAAATCGGCAAAGAAGAAGTTAAACTTTCACTCTTTGCAGATGACATGATACTTTGTGTAGAATTTCTAAAAGACTCCACCAAAAAAACTGCTAGAACTGATAACAGGAATTCAGCAAAGTTGCAGGATATAAAATCGATACTCAGAAGTCTGCTGCATTTCTCACACCAACAATGAAGAAGTAGAGAAATCAAATAATTGATCCCATTTACAATTGCACCTCAAACCATAAGATATCCAGGAATAAACCCAACCAAAGAGGTAAAAGATTTATACTCTGCAAACTGAAGAACACGTATGAAAGAAATTGAGGAAGACACAAAGAAATGGAAAAACGTGCCATGCTCATGGATTAGAAGAACAAATATTGTTAAAATGTCTATGCTACCGTGACAGGAGAAACTTAGGAGATCATATAGTGGCATCCTGTAGGGGTATGGTAGACGGAAGAGCTGAGGAAGAAGGATAAGGTTGTAAATAAGGTGTGGCCATTTGTTGATTCCTAAAGGAGATGGGGCTGCCATCAGGCTGAGCAAATCATGAATCCAGGAGGAGGAAAAAACAATGTTCAAAGGAGACTGAAAAGAACTTAGAATGGATTGAAAGAGAAAATCAGATCTATCAATAGCTAACAAGATGTCATAAAGGGAAACTATGGTTTGGGGGGCAGAAAGGAGGAGGAATTGATTTAATGGAGGCATGGCTAACAGTTAAATAAGGAAGAGATTTAGAGACCCTCAGTACAGTCCCGTGAACAATGGAGCTAGAGTGTTGCTCTTGGTTTTTGGGAAGCAAGATAGAAGAAAGTTCAAGGCTGCCCATGTGACCAGCATGGACATTAGACATTTTCCAGGTACTCTAAGTTGGGGAGGAAGCTGGGTATAAATATGTATCAACAAAGTCATACGCAGCCCCAAGAGATAGAATTGGCCTCCTGCCTATTGGCAGAAGCCCTGCTAATGTTGTGGTTGGCAACTATTTGCATGTTTGCTAATATTCTGAGAACAAATTAGGATCCAGTGATATCTGGATGTTCCATGAGTAGCTGGCCATAGCCGTTTGGCTCTTAAGTTTATTTAGGGCTTTTACATTCATTATCTCATTTACTCTTCTAAGCTTGTGATCTAGGCAGGGAAAGTATTATCATGCCTATTTGGGGGATGAAGCAACTGGAAGGTTAAGTGTCTTCTCCAAGCGAGGCAGCAGCAGGTCCAGGACTAGAATCCAAGTCTCATGCCTCCTGGTATTGCCAGGGCCTCTGGCCTCTGCCCTGTCACTTCCCAAGCGGGGCCAGGAGTTTAGTTGTGCTGTCAACTGGCCTCTTCCAGGGGCAGACGTGCACAGTAATGTTTGACTGCTTCTTGTAGCTGGAGTCCATTTCAACTTCAGTCTTCCTTCTCCATGCATATACCCCCACTTTGAGCTCCACACATGATGTCGCTTTTACAGGTGCCAGAGTGTTTCAAAGCCTTCAGAGTCCTGTGCTCCTCCCCCCACCCAATTAATCAGTTGTCTACTACTGTGTTATAAGCCACTCTAAACCCTAATGGCTTAAAACAGTACCATTTATTACTACTTATATTTCTGTGGGTCATCAGTCCTGGCAGTATTTCTGCGGGTCTCACTTGGGCTCATGTGAGATGAACAGATAACTGATGACTATGCCATGCCTGAAGAGCCAAGATGCCCTCACTCTCTGGATGTTAGCAGGACACCTTGGTTTTCCTCCGAGTGGTCTATTGTCCTTCAGTAGGCTTCCTCACAGCATGGTGGTCTCAGGGTTCCAAGAAGGTAAAGGTGGAAATTTCAAGGCCCCATAAGGCCTAGACTCATGAAACCACACAACTTAACATCCACCATATTCACTTGGTCAAAGTAAGTCATAAAGCCAGCCTTGATTCAAGAGGGGCAGAGAAATAGACTCCAAGGATGGAGTCTTGATGGGAGGTGTAGCAGTGTCCCATTGCAAGGGGCCATGGACCACCTGGGGGCCATTATTATGATGATCTACCACACTCTATAATCTGCTGAATGAGGATTAACCCAAACATGCCCCAATAGGAAAAAAGCAAGTTTCTCTCTACTACAGCATGTACATATCAGCAGCTAGTGTTCTTTGGTGGCAAACAGAAACAGACTCTAGTTAACTTAAACAGAACAGACTTAGCAGGAGGGCTTCAGGAAGTTCACTGACTCAACGGAAGGGTTTTACAATGAGCTCTCAAAGGTGATAGGAAGAGAGCAGCCCTGGGTGGGGACGGGGGAGGGTCTCTGAAGCAGGGATTGAAGGACAGCTTTTGTCGGGAACCACCACTGGAATAACTTAGTTCCAGCTGATTTTATTTTTCTGGTTTTTGTGCCATTTGGAGGACCCATGTGAAAAGTGGGAGAGGACCTAGGTGGGCAGAAGTATCAGCTGTGCTTCCTGACCATTCCCTGTGGTTGGGCCTGACAGTGACTTCTGTATGAACAACATCATTCTATGTCAGTGCCTTAGCTTCCCCCCTCCTCATCCTCTCCCCAAGAAGGAAAACAATAGTTAAAAAACCTTTTTTTTCTTCCTTCCTGCTAAATGTAATCTTAGATTAACTTTGGTCCCACTGCACCTAACGTCTTAGTCTAAGTGTTCCCTAAGGTTCTATCATTCACTCTCTTTGTTCTCAGTGTCCTCTCTGAACCCTTTTAGTCCCCACCTCCCTGCAGGTGACCCCTTGATCTAAGCCTTCACTATTGCCCATTTTCAATTTCCTGTAGGAATCCTCTACCCAGATCCACTGGGCTCAACCTGCTCTTCCTCCCAAAATGTGCTATGGCAGATACCACATTGTGGCTCGCTCAGCATCTGCTTCAATCCCCTTATGCATGTCTCCCCTGAACTGTAGAGTCTGGAAAGGTATAAATGACATTTCCCAAACTACTGTGCAGCTGGGGAGCTATGCTTGATTGACTTCCACCGTGCGGGCCCTTCCTCATGAGACATGGGAGGCAGAGGGGTGATGTGAGTGGTGGGGCCCTATGGGAGCCACATGGAAGGCCACATGGGTGCCACATCTTGTGTTGGGGCATTTGGTTATTTAAGGGCAGCACAGGAGCTTCTTCTTTCCAGTCCTCTAGGGTCACAGGCTGCGCCTGTTGGGAGCAGTGGGGTTTCTGCTGGAATATTCCTCTGGGGTGGTTTGTACATATCTCCTAGCATTGTAGCACCCAAGATCAGCTCTTAGAATTGGAAATTTTGTGCAATACCTAATAGAATAAGCCTTTTCTTGCTTCTTAAAGTGGATTCTGTAGTCTGCAACCAAGAACAGTGCCTGATATAAATACTCCCTATCTCCACCAGTGCTATAGTATAGACATTGACAACAGGCTCTTTGGGGGGGAAAGACCCTGAACAGGGACACCTGGGGCCTCAGTTGGTTGAGTGTCCAACTTTTGGTTTTGGCTCAGGTCATGATCTCAGGGTTGTAAAATAAAGCCTCAGTGTGTAGGGTTCTATGCTCAGTGCAGAGTCTGCTTGAAATTCTCTGCCTCTCCCTCTGCCTCTGTCCCTCCTCCTGCTTGCACCCCTTTTCTCTCTCTTAAGTAAATAAATAAATAAAATCCTTAAAAAATAGCCCTGAACCATTTTGAACTTCCACCAGCAGTGTGTGAGACTCTCAACTGCTCTCTCTCCTTGCCAGCACCTGCTTTTGTCACACTTGATTAATGTTGGTAAAAGAAACAGTATAATTTTAAAAAATGTTCCAATATAATAATGTGACTTTGGATAGAAGGTAAGATAACACACATACCCCCACACACAAACTTACATCGCAGTTAAAAAAGAATATTTCTTATTAACACTGGCTAGGTCTTTAGAGTACAGCTTCTTTCTTTTACTGACTTACATTGTGGCAGATCAAGAATTAAGGCAAGTCTTCAAGGTATTGTTTGACTTAAACTAGAAACACCTCTCCAGGGCGCCTGGGTGGCTCAGTGGGTTAAGCCGCTGCCTTCGGCTCAGGTCATGATCTCAGGGTTCTGGGATCGAGTCCCGCATCGGGCTCTCTGCTCAGCAGGGGGCCTGCTTCCCTCTCTCTCTCTCTGCCTGCCTCTCTGCCTACTTGTGACCTCTTTCTGTCAAGTAAATAAATAAAATCTTTAAAAAAAAAAAAAAAAAAAAAAAAAAAAAAAAAAAAAAGAAACACCTCTCCAAATTTATAAACATAGCTTCCCTAATTGTTCCTGTCTTCTCCCCAGGTGGGTAGATGGACTGTGGACAGAGCTGTCTCCTCATCAGCCCAGGACGGGTTTCTTCACACCCTGAATTTGAATACAACTCAAGGAGGAGACTATGAATAAAAGGGCTCAGGTACCGAAGTTCAGTCTCAGGACCAATCTGTAACTTAGTTGTTATCTTCATGTTGAATTAGGAGGCACATTGAAGGACAAGAGGCCTATGGTTAGCAGCTAATTAATGGCCTTGATGAACTTCTTATCAATTCAGGA
Source organism: Meles meles (assembly GCF_922984935.1). Classification (NCBI taxonomy): domain Eukaryota; kingdom Metazoa; phylum Chordata; class Mammalia; order Carnivora; family Mustelidae; genus Meles; species Meles meles. The sequence goes on along the minus strand of NC_060081.1, from coordinate 39,504,375 downwards.
GGCTGTGCTAATTTGAAACCATTGCCGGCTTCCTCTGTTCATGAACTGTGCTCGTTCTCCCCACCCCATCTACAAGCATCCTCCCTGACTCCTAAAGTCTGTGGCAGATCTGGTTAAGGATTTTCACTTGCACGCCGGCCATGATCCAAGTCTTCAGGACCCAACTTCAGTTTTGCATCTGCAGGGAATTTTTTCATTTCACCTTCTAAGGCAATGCTCATGACACATGATCCATGATATCCACAGAAATACTTCGTTATCCATGTCAGGGTCTTTTATAGAGACTACAGAGTCCAATGTTGGTTTTGTTCATGGGTATGTGTGTGTTGCGGGGGTAGATAGAGAGTAAGGTGGGGAGGAAGGGAGGTGGCGGGGGGAGTGAGTTCACTCATTTCAAATAAATTGTTTCTGCATAGTCCATTATTTCAAAATTTCCTGTCGCCTTTTCTTTCCTTCTTGGTACTGATGACTGGACTCTATGGAATCCAGTGACTATAGAAAGACTGGCACGTGCTGAACTGCTCAGGTTGAAGCATCTCATACTCTTTGCCCCTTGGGAAGTAGATATAGGAATTGCATTCATTATCTTGTACTCCAGTTTTGAGGCTTCTAGAAATAGGAATTTTGCGGTCAGGCTTCAGTGCAGGGAATCCCTTCCCTTGACAATAAGGAAGAAACTAAAACAGCACAGAGTGGGGCCTGTAAAGTGTATTGTTCTTATAAAATATCAGACCCAGCCTGTTGTCTGGCTTTGACTGATGTGCCATACTATAGGTGTGACTATAGGTATAACTCTGTAACTCACTCCTGAATTCTGTGACTGCTGTATTATTGTTTTTTCATTTTTGTATGTGATTCTGAGGTGACAGATTTGATTTCCTTTTGGTTCCCTGCCCCACTCAAGATTTGACCCAGTGTGTAAGTTAGCTTTTGCTATGTAATGAGCCACCCCTAAAACTGAGTGGCATCAAATAACAAATATTTTTGGTAGACTTTATATTTCTAGAGCAGTTTTAGGTTCACAGAAAAATTACATGAAATGTAAAAAGATTTCCCATGTACTCCTACCCACTCTGTTATGCACAGCCTCTCCCACTGTCAATATCCTCCTCCAAAGGGTTACATTTGTTGCAACTGATAAACCTACATTGAGACATCATTACCATCCAAAGTCCATAGTTTACATTAGGGTTCAGTCTTGGTGCTGTATGTTCTGAGAGGTTGGAAAAATGTATAGTGACATGTGTGCACCATTATAGTATCATACAGAGTAGTTTCACTGCCCTAAAATTCCATGTTCCACTTATTCATCCCTCCCTCCCACCTGAAACCCCTGACAACCACTGGTCTTTTCACTGTGTCCAAAATTTTACTTTTTCCAGAATGTCGTATCGTTGGGATCGCACAGTATTTCACCTTTTCAGGTTGGCTTCTTTCACTTAGTAATATGTATTTAATTTTCCTCAATATCTTTTCATGGCTTGATAGCTCATTTCTTTTTATCCCTGAGTAGTATTTTACTGCCTAGTACTACAGTTGATTTGTCCACTCACCCACTGAAGGACATCTGGGTTGCTTCCAAGTTATGACAATTATGAATAATGCTACTATAAATATCCACATGTAGGTTTTTGTGTGGACATATTTTTTCAGCTTATTTGGGTAAATACCAGGGAACACAATTGTTGGATCATATGGTAAGAATATGTTTAGTTTTAAAAGAAACTGCCAAACTGTCATCCAAAGTAGCTATCCTAGTTTGCATTTCCACCATTAATGAACGAGAGTTCCTGTTGCTGCACATCATTGCCAGCATTTGGTGTTGTCAGTGTTTAGGATTTGGGTCATTTTATTAGGTGTGTGTTGGGGACATATATTTTTACTTTCTCAAGATTCTATGGGTTGTCTAGGTGGCTCTTATCATGTGGGCAACTCAACTAGGGCTGGATAGTCTAGGGTGTTCTCACTTTTATTTCTGGGGCCTTGGCTGGAATGGCGGGAAACCTTGCTCCATGTGGTCTTTCATCCTCCAAAAGGCTAGCCCCGCCTTCCTCACATGGTGGTGGAAGGGTTCTAATAGCAGGAGAGGGCATGTCCAATTGTGTAGCACTTTTGAAGCCTCTGCTTTCGTATGTTTGGTACATCCTGTTGTCTAAAGTAGGTCACATGGGCATGCCCAGATTGTAGGGATGGAGAAATAACCCCCAGTTCTTGCTGGGAGGAGGAAACTTATTGTGACCACATTTCCCATCCACAGCAGTCAGTGATTGTGATGTCTAACTCAACAAAGGAATCATTTGTTTAAACCACCCTAAATCCCCACCCCAGGTGGTACCCAGAAAAGCAGTTTCTTCAGTTATGTGAGGAAACATTATGTAAAGGATATTAGATACTCTCATTCTTCTTTCCTAATTACCCAGTTGGTATTGTTTCAAAGGGGCAGTCATCGTTTCCTTAGCACCATTAGGAACTCACAGCCTCTGGTCCTGTGTCCTATATAAGAAAAGCAACTCATTTATTCTTGGCTCCATTTCTTATCTGCTGGGAAAGAGGTTGTTGAGGTTTAAGGACTGATAATTAATCATGCCTCTTCCTCTTCCATCTTTGGAATCAGTTGAGAAATAGATGCAAGCATGGGAATTGGAGGTCAGAAGAGAACTTCTTTGCTGGCAGCACTGGACCAAAGATTGTGGTTTGGACTATGGCCAGATTGGCTTCCTGCTTCTTCCCTTCAGGAGAGACCTGGGGTTGCCCATGGGGCTGCCCACGGTCAACTGGCCTGGCCAGACAAAAGGAGAATTGTTGCCTCTTTCTTTCAGGTCATGGCAGTCAAGACAGAGGGATCAGAGCAGGGCTCGGGAACCAGGACTGAAGGGCCACCCAGGCTGTGGGTGGCTGTGGCTCCTCCCTCCTCACCAGCAGTCAGTGAAGAATGAGAAAGGAGTGGACAGAAGATTAGGTGGAAGGTTTCCCCAATACTTTCCATTCTGAAATTTTTGCAATTTTCCTTTATGCATATATTTCTTTTTTTTTTTATTTATTTTTTCAGCGTAACAGTATTCATTCTTTTTGCACAACACCCAGTGCTCCATGCAAAACGTGCCCTCCCCATCACCCACCACCTGTTCCCCCAACCTCCCACCCCTGACCCTTCAAAACCCTCAGGTTGTTTTTCAGAGTCCATAGTCTCTTATGGTTCGCCTCCCCTCCCCAATGTCCATAGCCCGCTCCCCCTCTCCCAATCCCACCTCCCCCCAGCAACCCCCAGTTTGTTTTGTGAGATTAAGAGTCATTTATGGTTTGTCTCCCTCCCAATCCCATCTTGTTTCATTTATTCTTCTCCTATCCCCCTACCCCCCCCATGTTGCTTCTCCATGTCCTCATATCAGGGAGATCATATGATAGTTGTCTTTCTCCGATTGACTTATTTCACTAAGCATGATACGCTCTAGTTCCATCCACGTCGTCGCAAATGGCAAGATTTCATTTCTTTTGATGGCTGCATAGTATTCCATTGTGTATATATACCACATCTTCTTGATCCATTCATCTGTTGATGGACATCTAGGTTCTTTCCATAGTCTGGCTATTGTAGACATTGCTGCTATAAACATTCGGGTACACGTGCCCCTTCGGATCACTATGTTTGTATCTTTAGGGTAAATACCCAGTAGTGCAATTGCTGGGTCATAGGGTAGTTCTATTTTCAACATTTTGAGGAACCTCCATGCTGTTTTCCAGAGTGGTTGCACCAGCTTGCATTCCCACCAACAGTGGAGGAGGGTTCCCCTTTCTCCACATCCTCTCCAGCATCTGTCATTTCCTGACTTGTTAATTTTAGCCATTCTGACTGGTGTGAGGTGATATCTCATTGTGGTTTTGATTTGTATTTCCCTGATGCCGAGTGACGTGGAGCACTTTTTCATGTGTCTGTTGGCCATCTGGATGTCTTCTTTGCAGAAATGTCTGTTCATGTCCTCTGCCCATTTCTTGATTGGATTGTTTGTTCTTTGGGTGTTGAGTTTGCTAAGTTCCTTATAGATTTTGGATACTAGCCCTTTATCTGATATGTCGTTTGCAAATATCTTCTCCCATTCTGTCAGTTGTCTTTTGGTTTTGTTAACTGTTTCCTTTGCTGTGCAAAAGCTTTTGATCTTGATGAAATCCCAATAGTTCATTTTCGCCCTTGCTTCCCTTGCCTTTGCCGTTGTTCCTAGGAAGATGTTGCTGCGGCTGAGGTCGAAGAGGTTGCTGCCTGCGTTCTCCTCAAGGATTTTGATGGATTCCTTTCTCACATTGAGGTCCTTCATCCATTTGGAGTCTATTTTCGTGTGTGGTGTAAGGAAGTGGTCCAATTTCATTTTTCTGCATGTGGCTGTCCAATTTTCCCAGCACCATTTATTGAAGAGGCTGTCATTTTTCCATTGGACATTCTTTCCTGCTTTGTCGAAGATTAGTTGACCATAGAGTTGAGGGTCTATTTCTGGGCTCTCTATTCTGTTCCACTGGTCTATGTGTCTGTTTTTGTGCCAGTACCATGCTGTCTTGATGATGACAGCTTTGTAATAGAGCTTGAAGTCCGGAATTGTGATGCCACCAACTTTGGCTTTCTTTTTCAATATTCCTTTGGCTATTCGAGGTCTTTTCTGGTTCCATATAAATTTTAGGATTATTTGTTCCATTTCTTTGAAAAAAATGGATGGTATTTTGATAGGGATTGCATTAAATGTGTAGATTGCTTTAGGTAGCATAGACATTTTCACAATATTTATTCTTCCAATCCAGGAGCATGGAACATTTTTCCATTTTTTTGTGTCTTCCTCAATTTCTTTCATGAGTACTTTATAATTTTCTGTGTATAGATTCTTAGTCTCTTTGGTTAGGTTTATTCCTAGGTATCTTATAGTTTTATGAGGCCAGCATCACCTTGCTCCCAAAACCAGACAAGGATCCCACCAAAAAAGAGAACTACAGACCAACATCCTTGATGAACACAGACGCAAAAATTCTCGCCAAAATACTAGCCAATAGGATTCAACAGTACATTAAAAGGATTATTCACCACGATCAAGTGGGATTTATTCCAGGGCTGCAGGGTTGGTTCAACATCCACAAATCAATCAATGTGATACAACACATTAATAAAAGAAAGAACAAGAACCATATGATACTCTCAATAGATGCTGAAAAAGCATTTGACAAAGTACAGCATCCCTTCCTGATCAAAACTCTTCAAAGTGTAGGGATAGAGGGCACATACCTCAGTATTATCAAAGCCATCTATGAAAAACCCACCGCAAATATCATTCTCAATGGAGAAAAACTGAAAGCTTTTCCATTAAGGTCAGGAACACGGCAGGGATGTCCATTATCACCACTGCTATTCAACATAGTATTAGAAGTCCTAGCCTCAGCAATCAGACAACAAAAAGAAATTAAAGGCATCCAAATTGGTAAAGAAGAAGTCAAACTATCACTCTTCGCAGATGATATGATACTATATGTGGAAAACCCAAAAGACGCCACTCCAAAACTGCTAGAACTTGTCCAGGAATTCAGTAAAGTGTCAGGATATAAAATCAATGCACAGAAATCAGTTGCATTTCTGTACACCAACAACAAGACTGAAGAAAGAGAAATTAAGGAGTCAATCCCATTCACAATTGTATGCATATATTTCTTAAACTTTGTTTTGAAGCATAATGTATGTATAGAGAAGAGCACATCATAAGTGTACTGCTCAATACATTTTCACAAATTGAAAACATTCAGGTAATCAGCATCTGGATCAAGAATTAGAAAATTACCAGCTCCCTAGAAGCTCTGTGGAATCTTTTTTGGTGTGGCTTCTTTTGCTCACAATTATGACTGTAAGGTTCACCGCATTGTGTATAGATTTATACTGTAATATCCTACTCTGAATATCGTGTAATTTATTTCCATTTTATGCCCATGATGGGCATATGTGTAGTTGCCAGATTTAGCTGATTTGAAACATTGTTATATGTGCCTTTTCTGAAAATATGCAGTTATTTCTGGTTGATATATCCCTAGAAATATCCCCTGGGGCCCAGTGATTCCACTTCTAGAGTTATACCAAAGAAAAATGCCTAGGAATTTTAGATACTGAAACTGTTTTCCAAAGTGGAACTGCTGGGCACTCCTGCTGGTAGGATTATGAGAATTCCAGTTGCCCACCTTCTTGCCTCCTCATACTTCGAAAGATGCAAAGTTCCTGTTCTATAGATGAGGGTGAAATACCAGGAGAGGGAGAAAAAGGGAGGAATTTTGCAAAGGACTTTTAAAAAGAATTTTTAAAAACTTGTCACTCCATCTTATTTTTTTGATGTATTTCAAATCAAGTTGTAGACAATTAACAGATGGGGTCTTTTTAGGTGCAGAGTACTACCATACAAGCAGGAGAGTGATTTATGATCTAACTTTAGAAACTCGAGATGCTCTCAAAGTCTCACCCAGCTCTGTGGAGGAAGGTTTGCAGACAAAATGTTCCCTCCACAGAAATTGTGATAAAACACCAATTAGTGACTGCAGCAACGAAGTGGGAGTGTTTAACCTTTCGGGCGTGCCAACAATGTGCTCCTTAATTTGAAAATAGGGTACAAAGTGTTAGCAAGTGAAGAATAGTAATCGTTCATCACTCAACTTGACATATCTCCTTTGCAGCAGAGGCAAGAGAAGGAATCCTCTCTGCTCCACTTATTCTGGCTTTCGTCTAACTTCTCTGAGATGCTCTAATGGGGGTCCCAGACACTGAAAATATCCAGAGATCAGGAGAAAACAGGCTGACAGCTTTCCCCTTGAGAAGCCTACCTTCCCTCTGAGCTCCTCAGTGCACTTCATATGCATTACCCAGCAGCAAGTCTTATTATCCCTTTTTGCAAACTATAGAAAATGGTGCAGAGAGGCTAAAAAGGCTCACTTGAGGCTACAAGGGAAACCAAATGTTCAGCTCAAAATAGAAACTGAGAGCTCTGGGAAATTCAGACAGCCTGAGAGGGTCCTTTAATCTCTGGGCCCTTCCGTGTCTTTTTAGACAATAAACCTTTCCTTGAAAGAGTTTTTATTCCCTGAACGACAGGGCTGCCAACTTTCCCTCCAGGATGTTGTAAAAAGGTGACATTTAACAGTGGAAATTGAAACTCTAATTGACTTCTCTTAAAACAGGAAAACAAGCCCCCTGTATTCCTTCTCTTGGCCAGATGTTTGTAATTGTTCCCTTGGGATTCTACCTTGAGGGAAGCTGAAGAGGCAAAATAGACCAGTTCATGGAAATTAGTATCATTACAGACTCAAGATTTGTTTTTGCCGTGTGGTGGAAGACATGGAGACGCCATCCAAGCAGAGAGAGGTTTCAGGAAGAGGGTTGTAGCTCATGTCCCTAGAGACTGGCACCAAAGAAGCCCCAGAATCTCTTTCAGTGATCAGGAAAGAGGTAGAGGTGAATCCGTCATTTCCAGATCTGGGTGTATAGGGTCCTATGATTATTTAGCTTAATTGTGTTACTTGCCTTAGCCTAATGGAATTTTAACAGAGATCATGTGAGCAAAGTCTTAAAATGCACTTGTGCAGGAGGTCTCACCTTCTTGTATTTTAGTCATTATCATGAGAAGAACATGCCCAGGGAACCTGCTGGTCGAGGAAGGTGAGACATGTGGATGAGACCGTTGAACCTAGTCTAACTGAGTCCAGCCTAGACCAGCCAATCTCTAGCCTCTCCACAAACATGTAAGCAAGAGACAATTCTTATTGTTGTGAGCCACTGAGTTTTGTGGTGGTTTGTTATGTAGCACATTATGTTATAGCTGACTGATACAGGCCCGTTGAAAGGAGGTAGAGAGAGATACTTAGTGACAAACTTTGCAGAAGTGTTCAGTTTGGGTAGCCATATAGCAAGTACCTCGTAACTGTGAGAGGAGCTGAATTCAGTGGGGTGATTGTAGTTTATATATTTGAAAAAGAAGACTGAACCATACTATGTGTTTTGAACGTCTGGCCTGCGTGTTGATATTTTCCTCTTCATTGTAACTTTTATGAATCCTCTTCTATTGGCTTCATTCCCATCTCTTCCCTAGTCAGTATGTTGACCTCTCTTTATGACTCAATCCTGGGCTGAACTGTGAATACCCATAGGACCACTGCCTAGATTCTACAATTAACATTTTGCTGTATTTGTTTTGTTTTGTGTCTGTCTATCCGTTCTTTTTTCCATCCATCAGGCCATCTTATTTTTTGGATGCATTTTGAAGTAAGTTGCAGACATCAGTGCACATCACCCTGATGGTGAATTTTGACAAAGGCATGTACCCATCACCCATGAAAGTTTCTTCATGTTCCTTCCCTGTTAATCCCACCCTCATACCCCAGGATAAAGACTAATTTTTTTCTACTATAGATTAGTTTTTTTCTGGGTTAGTATATAAATGGAACTATGCACTATGTAATCTTCTGTGTCCAGCTTCTATTTGGTGTAATATATTTTATATTCACACATGTTGTTGTATCTATCAGTAATGGGCCTCATTTTAAAATGAATAATTAGACGAGATATTTGTAAACTCTCTTTACCTTAAGGTTTGGGGCTTCTGTATACTATATACAGTTATAGTAACCAACTGTTAAGTAATACACTCGAACGAAACATCCTCCTGAAAAAGGCATCTCTCATGCTGTCTGTCAGAGATCTGGTCCTTTGGTATTCACTCTCCCCCCTCCCCACTAAAGTTGATAAATCTTTCAAAACTGCTGAGGGAATTTATTGAGATTTGTCCCATGGGCACAGTGCTTTTGATTTACTGAGCTGAGTAAAATGTAGGGGCTGACTGAGCTCTTAGGATTAATTGGCATCTGGCTTTTCCCCAAGGGGTCATCAGCAGTTTATCCTTCCCAGGACTCACAACAGTATGTCCAAATTGTTGTTTAGTGGGAATGAGTGAAAGACTTGGAGAGTTGTCTTTCTTACTTTGCTCTACTCTGGTTCCACAGCAGTGAGTGGGGAAAAATTTTTAAGAAAATGAGAATAAAATGACAGTTTTCCTCCACGGTAGCTAAAAGCCAGTTCTCAGCCTATTTGACCACTTTATCTCTTAGACTTAGCTTGAAGAGTTGACTAATTTAACTAAGAATTAAAGCCACACTTAGTGTGGCTGGCTCCCGGCTTTGTTCCGTGCCAGTTTAACTAAGCTGGAACTACACTTCCCAGAATTCCCTTCCCTGCAGACTTCCGGGTTTAGCGGGGTGACGGAAGTGACTCAACACTGTAGTTCTTTTCACCCTTGAAAGGCGGGTTTGGGGGCGCACGTGCTGTCGCTGATCTTGGGGTTGGCGCCGACACTTGGCTCACCGGTGGGCGTGGGATAACAGGCGGTTGTAGCACTCCTGCAGCCCCTCTGACAACTGGGCAGGCGGCGGGCCTGCAGCAACGTCAGCTTCCTCGGACCGCCATCGGCTTCCCTGACTTCTGGGCCAGGCTACCAGCCGCGCTGCCCGCCTGCTGGGCACCAGACACGGAAGCAACAGCTGTACAACAGCTGTGCGTAAGCTGTGCAACCAGCCCCCTCCCACAGCTGTATCACACATCCCGTATTCCGTGTTATTCTTGACGTTCCTGCATCTAATTGAATCCTGAGTGGATTTCCCACCACAGAGGATGTGCAGCATTCACTGCTGGTTCTTCTCTCTTCCCCCCGCAGCAGCTGGGCTTGGTTCCAAGATTCACAGTCCTTCCCGCAGCTAGATTCAGGGAGAGCTGGCCGAGCCCAGCCTCAGAGGTGACTTGATGAACCTAAGATAGTGTGGCTAAGGGTAATGGACCCAGTCCTTGCCCATGAGATGGGGTAGAAGTCACTGAAGTACTTCTAAAGAATAGACCCTTTGGATAAAGAGATAAGTGCGAGAGGAAACGGCTTTTTGTTGTTGTTCTACTAGATGTTGCCCCAAACTAATGCTTCCACAAGGGAGACTGGCCTTAGGAGGACATGTTGCAGGAAGATGGAAGGAAGGACCTTGGCCCATGAAAGCTCACTGAGCTGCTCAAGAAACCAACTCTTATCCCTGGTTGCCTAGTTCCAGTTTCAGCACTGAATGAAAAAGGTCCAGTGTCCTGGGAAGCCCCTTAGTCCGGAGCATGCCCAGTGGGCGGTCCCTCTTGCCCTGCCTCGGGGCAGAGATGATAATTCCCTTTCCTGTTTAAGTCCCCTGAGTTGTGACTGTTTTGGGTGAGTGTAACTGAAAGGATTCTGAATGGTACCGGGCAGTATGAGAATGTGTCTCTAGTTTCTGACAGCAGCTGTAAAAGAGATACTCTAAAAAAATATTTTGTGTAATGTCAATGTCATTGGAAAAGTGCTTCATTCATCGCAAACTATCTGTGTGTCTTTTGTTTGTTCAAATAAATTTCACTAATCTATGGGCGGATAAAACTTAGCACATTTTACCTGATTAAAAAAAGTTGCCACTTGAGCAACACATATGGTATATTAAAAGATACATATAAGTATTCTATTTTAGCTCTTTGCATGTCTTTGGACCTTTATTTAGCTTCCTCCTAAAATAGGAGGGCCCTTAAAGTGATGGCTATGGAGGGAGGGGATATGGAGAGGGGGTGATCTCTGTTCTTTATGTTTAGAAATCTTTTTTTTTAAATTTTTATTTATTTATTTTTCAGTGTAACAGTATTTATTGTTTTTGCATCACACCCAGTGCTCCATGCAATACGTGCCCTCCCTATTACCCACCACCTGGTTCCCTCAACCTCCCACCCCCAACCCCTTCAAAACCCTCAGGTTCTTTTTCGGAGTCCACAGTCTCTCATGGTTCACCTCCCCTTCCAATTTCCCTCAACTTCCTTCTCCTCTCCATCTCCCAATGTCCTCCATGTTATTTGTTATGTTCCACAAATAAGTGAATCCATATGAAAATTGACTCTCTCTGCTTGACTTATTTCGCTCAGCATAATCTCTTCCAGTCCCGTCCATGTTGCTACAAAAGTTGGATATTCATCCTTTCTGATGGAGGCATAATACTCCATCGTGTATATGGACCACATCTTCCTTATCCATTCATCCGTTGAAGGGCATCTTGGTTCTTTCCACAGTTTGGCGACCATGGCCATTGCTGCTATAAACATTGGGGTTATGTTTAGAAGTCTTAAATAAGTTACTGGGACTTTAAGAATATATTTGTAGGTGAGTTTGGTGTCATTCAGTTGATTTTTTTTTTTTTTTTCCCGAAAGAAAGGCTTCCAGGGCTTAACACTGTCCTCCTGTGGGTGCAGTAGATTAATTGTACTACTTATCTTTACCCTTTCCTGTGTCTACACCTGTCCTAGCTTGGGCTGCTGTAGCAAAAATACCATCCTGGAAGGCTTATATATAACAAATAAAAGAATTTATTTTTCACTGTTCTGAAGGCCAGAGGTCCCAAGAGCAGGATAGCAGCATGGTGACAGCTCTGGTAAGAACCCTTTTCTGGGTTGCAGACTGCCAGCTTCTCATTTTAACCTCATATGGGGGAGAGCACAGAAGGGAAAAAAAGCTGTCTTGTGACTCTATAACGGCACTAATCCCATTTATATGGGCTCCACCCTCATGACCTCATCTAATCCTCACTAACGCCCAAAGGCTCCTCCTCTTAATGGTACCACATTATGGGGGGAAAGTTTCACCATATGAATTCTGGGGGTATGCATACATTGTGTCCATATAATGACACCCTTTGCCATGTAGTATGTGCCCTCCCACTATGACTTTGGGTATGGCCATGTGTTGTTCTTTGGCCAGTAGGTGCAAGCAGAAGCTGGAAAAGTAGTTGGGATTGTTCATGTTCTGCCTCCCCTATGACTATGTGCCAAGGTTAGCCCATTGGAGAATGAGTGTCACATGGCATAAGCACAGCAGTTGACAGACAAAATGCCAGATGTGAGTGAGCCCAGAAGAGAGAGAAGAATCACTCAACTGAATCTAGCCCAAATTGCAGGTCCATTAATTCACAAGCTGAAGAAATGCTTACTGCTTTAAGCCAGGGAGATTGGGGGTGGTTTGTTACACAGCATTATTGCAGCAGTGGATAACTAAGACATCTTTTTATCCATCAGGGACAATTTGAATGGGCTGTAAGAAGGAGCTAAATGTGTTGGCTTTATAGACAATTGTACCTTATAGAATTTAACTCAGAAGTTGCCCAGGAATCACCCACTTGGGCATGCTTATGTCCTAGTAAAACATAAATATAACAGGACTATTTTAAGTATATATGTGTGTCTTCAGGCCTTTAGTTTTGTCCCAAAATGGGGTGGCTTCACGTGGACCAGATCCCACCAGTGGGAGCTGGTCTCTATTCCACATGTATGATAGCCTTGAGTGAGTTATTGGGGATTTTTATATGAGTCTGGTGTAATTCAGCAATTAAGTTTAGGGGCAACAACCACTAGATGCCTATGTTACTTCCTTATGGTGGTTAGGAAAATATTGAGGTGGTTTTCCAGGATGCTGATGCGAAATCATATGTGATTATTAAATTTAAATTAATTGTAGGGGCACCTCGATGGCTCAGGCAGTTAAGCATCTGACTTTTGGTTTTGGCTCAGAGTGGTGAGATCGAGACTCTAGTGGGGCTCCACATGATCAGCATAGAGTCTGCTTGAGGTTCTCTCTTCCTCTCCCTCTGCCCCTTCTCTCTCTCTCTCTGAATAATAAGTAAATGAACGAATACGTAAAATCTTAAAAAAATACTTAAATTCATTGTAAGTAAATTAAATTAATCCAGTTCTTCAGTCATACCAACCATAAGTCTATAGCCCCACAGCTATGGATGGCTAGCAGCTACTGCTTTGGACGGCACAGACACAGAGCATTTTCATTGTCTCAGAAAATTTTATTGGGTAGTGCTGGATTCAGTGCTTATGTTCACATTTCTTATTTACAACCTCTTTCCTGTCTAAACCTCTAGTTTCTGCTGACCAGTTGATTCTGACAGTTCCTCAGTCTGTACCCTTTGGGAAAAATGAATTATTATTTTCTAGATTATTTAATAAAACTCATGCTAGCCTGTTTTGACATTTACAACATTCAGTGTTCTCTTCATTTACAGGCCACAAAGCTAAATGACAGAGGGAGTAACCGTGCTGCCAGAGCAGGGAGGCTTGGGGAGGAGTGAGAACAGCTAAGAGAATCCCCCAGTGTGAGTTGTAAACTTGAGTTGTCTAACAAAACTTGAGGGAGACAGAGAAGAAAATGAAGCATGGAGAAGACTGTTGGGCAAAATTGTTCTCTACTGGTCAGGCACTTCCGAACTTATCCCTTCCACACCCACCCCAGCTGAGCTAGCATTTACTAGAGGACAGAGCTCACAGCTTGTCTCTGTCTTTTCCCCTAAAGCAGCTTCTCCCCAGATCATCTCTGGTCCCTCTTCACCTCTTTACTCACATGGATGGGTTGACTTTTTTTGGTTTTACTTGTTTTGATTTTATTTTTATTTTAAACAATCCCAATTACAAAAAATTTGCAAGTACCCTAATTTATTGAATAATTTTAAAAGATGTTTTTATTTTAATTCCAGTATGGGTATTATATTATATTCCACTATATTCCAGTATAGTGTTATTATTTTCAGGTATACAATAGAGTGATTCAACATTTCCATACATCGCCTGGTGCCATTATGATCAGTGTACTCTTCATCTGCTTCACTTACTTCACCCATCTTCCCACCATGTCCCCAATGGTAACCATCTGTTTTTCTCTATAGTTGAGTCTGTTTCTTGGTTGGTCTCTCTTTCACTCTCTGTCTGTCTGTCTCTCTTTCCTTTGCTCATCTGTTTTGTTTCTTAAATTCCATGTATGGATGAAACCTTATGATATTTGTCTTTCTCTGAGTGATTTATTTCACTTAGCATTATATTCTTAGCTCCATCCATGTTGCTGCAAATGGCAGGATTTCATTTTTTATGGGTAAATAATATTCCATTGTATACATATACCACAATTTCTTTATCCATTCATCTATCAGTGAACACAGGAGCTGCTTCCGTAATTTGGTTATTGTAAATAATGCTGCTATAAATGAAGGGGTGCATGTATCCCCTTTGAATTAGTGTTTTTTGTATTTTTTGAGTGAATACCAAGAGAGTGATTATTGGATCATAGGGTAGTTTTATTTCTAACTTTTTGAGGAAACTCTGTATTGTTTTCCAAGTGTCTGTACCAATTTGCATTCCCACCAACAGTACACGAGGACACGAGGGTTCCTTTTTCTCCACATCCTCACCAATCCTATTGTTTCTTGCGTTTTTAACTTTAGCCATTTTGACCAGTGTGAGGTGCTATCTCATTGTGGTTTTGATTTGCATTTCCTTAATGTTAGTGATGTGGAGCATCTTTTCATGCGTCTGTTGGCTCTCTCTGGATATCCTCTTTGGAAAAATGTCTGTTCATGTCTTGTGCCCATTTTTATTTTTATTTTTTTAAAATTTTTATTTCTTTTAAAAATTTTTAATAAACATATAATGAATTTTTATCCCCAGGGGTGCAGGTCTGTGAATTGCCAGGTTTACACACTTCACAGCACTCACCATAGCACATATCCTCCCCAATGACCATAATTCCACTCCCCCTCTACCAACCTCCCCTCCCCCAGCAACCCTCAGTTTGTTTTGTGAGATTGAGAGTCACTTATAGTTTGTCTCCCTCCCAATCCCATCTTGTTTCATTTATTCTTCTCCTACCCCCCTAACCCCTTATGTTGCATCTCCACTTCCTCATATCAGGAAGATCGTATGATAGTTGTCTTTCTCCGATTGACTTATTTCACTAAGCATGATACCTTCTAGTTCCATCCACGTCATCACAAATGGCAGGATTTCATTTCTTTTGATGGCTGCATAGTATTCCATTGTGTATATATACCACCTCTTCTTTATCCATTCATCTGTTGATGGACATCTAGGTTCTTTCCATAGTTTGGCTATTGTAGACATTGCTGCTATAAACATTCGGGTGCACGTGCCCCTTTGGACCACTTTGTTTGTATCTTTAGGGTAAATACCCAGTAGTGCAATTGCTGGGTCATACGGTAGCTCTACTTTCAACATTTTGAGGAACCTCCATGCTGTTTTCCAGAGTGGTTGCACCAGCTTGCATTCCCACCAACATTGTAGGAGGGTTCCCCTTTCTCCGCATCCTCGCCAGCATCTGTCATTTCCTGACTTGTTAATTTTAGCCATTCTGACTGGTGTGAGGTGATATCTCATTGTGGTTTTGATTTGTATTTCCCTGATGCCGAGTGATGTGGCGCACTTTTTCATGTGTCTGTTGGCCATCTGGATGTCTTCTTTGCAGAAATGTCTGTTCATGTCCTCTGTCCACTTCTTGATTGGATTATTTGTTCTCTGGGTGTTGAATTTGCTAAGTTCCTTATAGATTTTGGACACTAGCCCTTTATCTGATATGTCATTTGCAAATATCTTCTCCCATTCTGTCAGTTTTTTTTTGGTTTTGTGAACTGTTTCCTTTGCTGTGCAAAAGCTTTTGATCTTGATGAAATCCCAATAGTTCATGTTTGCCCTTGCTTCCCTTGCCTTTGCCGATGTTCCTAGGAAGATGTTGCTGTTGAGGTTGAAGAGGTTGCTGGCTGCATTCTCCTCAAGAATTTTGATGGATTCCTTTCTCACATTGAGGTCCTTCATCCATTTGGAGTCAATTTTTGTGTGTGGTGTAAAGAAGTGGTCCAATTTCATTTTTCTGCATGTGGCTGTCCAATTTTCCCAGCACCATTTATTGAAGAGGCTGTCTTTTTTCCATTGGACATTCTTTCCTGCTTTGTCAAAGATTAGTTGACCATAGAGTTGAGGGTCTATTTCTGGGCTCTCTATTCTGTTCCATTGATCTATGTGTCTGTTTTTGTGCCAGTATCATGCTGTCTTGATGATGACAGCTTTGTAATAGAGCTTGAAGTCCGGAATTGTGATGCCACCCACTTTGGCTTTCTTTTTCAATATTCCTTTGGCTATTCGAGGTCTTTTCTGGTTCCATATAAATTTTAGGATCATTTGTTCCATTTCGTTGAAAAAAATGGATGGTATTTTGATAGGGATTGCATTAAATGTGTAGATTGCTTTAGGTAGTATAGATATTTTCACAATATTTATTCTTCCAATCCAGGAGCATGGAACACTTTTCCATTTCTTTGTGTCTTCCTCAATTTCTTTCATGAGTACTTTATAGTTTTCTGCATATAGATTCTTAGCCTCTTTGGTTAGGTTTATTCCTAGGTATCTTATAGTTTTTTTTTTTAAGATTTTATTTATTTATTTGACAGAGAGAAAGATCACAAGTAGGCAGAGGCAGGCAGAAAGAGAGAGGGAAGCTGGTTCCCTGCTGAGCAGAGAGCCCGATGCAGGGCTTAATCCCAGGACCCTGAGATCATGGCCTGAGACTAATGCAGACGCTTAACCACTGAGCCATCCAGGCGCCCCGGTATCTTATAGTTTTGGGTGCAATTGTAAATGGGATTGACTCCTTAATTTCTCTTTCTTCTGTCTTGTTGTTGGTGTAGAGAAACGCAACTGATTTCTGTGCATTGACTTTATATCCTGATACTTTACTGAATTCCTGTGCAAGTTCTAGCAGTTTTGGAGTGGCGTCTTTTGGGTTTTCCACATATAGTATCATATCATCTGCGAAGAGTGATAGTTTGATTTCTTCTTTGCTGATTTGGATGCCTTTAATTTCCTTTTGTTGTCTGATTGCTGAGGCTAGGACTTCTAGTACTATGTTGAATAGCAGTGGTGATAATGGACATCCTTGCCGTGTTCCTGACCTTAGTGGAAAAGATTTCAGTTTTTCTCCATTGAAAATGATATTTGCGGTGGTTTTTTCATAGATGGCTTTGATAATATTGAGGTATGTGCCCTCTATCCCTACACTTTGAAGAGTTTTGATCAGGAGGGGATGCTGTACTTTGTCAAATGCTTTTTCAGCATCTATGGAGAGTTTCATATGGTTCTTGTTCTTTCTTTTATTAATGTGTTCTATCACATTGATTGATTTGCGGATGTTGAACCAACCCTGCAGCCCTGGAAAATCCCACTTGATCGTGGTGAATAATCCTTTTAATGTACTGTTGAATCCTATTGGCTAGTATTTCGGTGAGAATTTTTGCATCTGTGTTCATCAAGGATATTGGCCTGTAGTTCTCTTTTTTGGTGGGATCCTTGTCTGGTTTTGGGAGCAAGGTGATGCTGGCCTCATAAAATGAGTTTGGAAGTTTTCCTTCCATTTCTATTTTTTGGAACAGGAGAGTAGGAATTAGTTCTTCTTTAAATGTTTGGTAAAATTCCCCTGGGAAGCTGTCTGGCCCTGGGCTTTTATTTGTTTGGAGATTTTTGATGACTGTTTCAATCTCCTTACTGGTTATGGGCCTGTTCAGGTTTTCTATTTCTTCCTAGTTCAGTTGTGGTAGTTTATATGTCTCTAGGAATGCATCCATTTCTTCCAGATTGTCCAATTTGTTGGCGTAGAGTTGCTCATAGTATGTTCTTATAATTGTCTGTATTTCTTTGGTGTTAGTTGTGATCTCTCCTCTTTCATTCATGATTTTATTTATTTGGGTCCTTTATCTTTTTGATAAGTCTGGCCAGGGGTTTATCAATCTTACTGATTCTTTCAAAGAACCAGCTCCTAGTTTTGTTGATTTTTTTCTATTTTTTTTGTTTCTATTTCATTGATTTCTGCTCTGATCTTTATGATTCCTCTTCTCCTGCTGGGTTTAGGATTTCTTTCTTGTTCTTTCCCCAGCTCCTTTAGGTGTAGGGTTAGGTTGTGTCCTTGAGACCTTTCTTGTTTCTTGAGAAAGGCTTGAACCACTATATATTTTCCTCTCAAGACTGCCTGCTGTGTCCCACAGATTTTGAACCGTTGTGTTTTCATTATCATTTGTTTCCATGAATTTTTTCAATTCTTCTTTAATTTCCTGGTTGACCAATTCATTCTTTAGAAGGATGCTGTTTAGTCTCCATGTATTTGTGTTCTTTCCAAATTTCCTCTTGTGATTGAGTTCTAGCTTCAGAGCATTGTGGTCTGAAAAGATGCCGGGAATGATCCCAATCTTTTGATACCAGTTGAGGTCTGACTTAAGACACAGGATGTGATCTATTCTGGAGAAGGTTCCATGTGCACCTGAGAAGAATGTGTATTCTGTTGCTTTGAGAATGAAATGTTCTGAATATATCTGTGATGTCCATCTGGTCCAGTGTGTCATT
Source organism: Meles meles (assembly GCF_922984935.1). Lineage (NCBI taxonomy): Eukaryota > Metazoa > Chordata > Mammalia > Carnivora > Mustelidae > Meles > Meles meles. The sequence goes on along the minus strand of NC_060081.1, from coordinate 39,486,101 downwards.
TAAGGCCTTTATTTCCTTGTTGATCTTTGGCTTGGATGATCTGTCCATTTCAGTGAGGGGAGTGTTGAAGTCCCCTACTATTATTGTATTATTATTGATGTGTTTCTTTGATTTTGTTATTAATTGGTTGATATAGTTGGCTGCTCCCACGTTAGGGGCATAGATATTTAAAATTGTTATATCTTCTTGATGGACAGACCCTTTGAGTATGATATAGTGTCCTTCCTCATCTCTTATAGTCTTTGCCTTAAAATCTAATTGATCTGATATAAGGATTGCCACCCCAGCTTTCTTCTGATGCCCATCAGCATCGTAAATTGTTGTCCACCCCCTCACTTTAAATCTGGGCGTGTTCGGGTCTCAAATGAGTCTCTTGTAGGCAACATAGAGATAGGTTTTGTTTTTTTTATCCATTCTGATCCCCTGTGTCTTTTGATTGGGGCATTTAGCCCATTTAACATTCAGGGTAACTATTGAGAGTTATGAATTTAGTGCCATTGTATTGCCTGTAAGGTGACTGTTACTGTATATTGTCTCTGTTCCTTTCTGATCTACTACTTTTAGGCTCTCTCTTTGCTTAGAGGATCCCTTTTAATATTTCCTGTAGAGCTGGTTTTGTGTTTGCAAATTCTTTTAGTTTTTGTTTGTCCTGGAAGCTTTTTATCTCGCCTTCTATTTTCAATGATAGCCTAGCTGGATATAGTATTCTTGGCTGCATGTTTTTCTCGTTTAGTGCTCTGAATATATCATGCCAGCTCTTTCAGGCCTGCCAGGTCTCTGTAGATAAGTCTGCTGCCAATCTAATATTTTTACCATTGTATGTTACAGACTTCTTTTCCCGGGCTGCTTTCAGGATTTTCTCTTTGTCACTAAGACTTGTAAATTTTACTATTAGGTGATGGAGTATGGACCTATTCTTGTTGATTTTGAGGGGGGTTCTCTGCACCTCCTGGATTTTGATGCTTTTTCCCTTTGCCATATTAGGGAAATTCTCTCCAATAATTCTCTCCAATAGACCTTCTGCTCCCCTCTCTCTTTCTTCTTCTTCTGGAATCCCAATTATTCTAATATTGTTTTGTCTTATGCTGTCACTTATCTCTTGAATTCTCCCCTCGTGGTCCAGTAGCTGTTTGTCCCTCTTTTGCTCAGCTTCTTTATTCTCTGTCATTTGGTCTTCTATATCACTAATTCTTTCTTCTGCCTCATTTATCCTAGCAGTGAGAGCCTCCATTTTTAATTGCACCTTTTTAATAGCTTTTTTTAAAATTTCAACTTGGTTAGATTTTAGTTCTTTTATTTCTCCAGAAAGGGCTTTTATATCTCCAGAGAGGTTTTCTCTAATATCTTCCATGCCTTTTTTGAGCCCAGCTAGAATCTTGAGAATCATCATTCTGAACTCTAGATCTGACATATTTACAATGTCTGTATTGATTAGGTCCCTAGCCTTCGGTACTGCCTCTTGTTCTTTTTTTTGTGGTGAGTTTTCCCGCCTTGTCATTTTGTCCAGATAAGAGTATATGAAGCTGCAAGTAAAATACTAAAAGGGTGGCAAAGACCCCAGAAAAATGCGCTGTAACCAAATCAGAAGAGACGCCAAATCATGGGGTGGAGAAAGGGGATAAAAAGAGGTTTAGAAAAAAAAAAAGAAAAAATTTTAAAAAGATAACAAAGAAAAAATATGAAAAAGAAAGAAAAAAATATATTTAGATAAACTAGTTAAAAACATTAAAAAAGAGAACAGTAAAAGTTAAAAAAGTTCAGAAGAAGAAGAAAAAAAAATTGAAAAAACATTAAATTAACTGCAAGACTAAAGAATCATGGGGAGAAAGGCATGAGTTCCATGCTTTGCTTTCTCCTCCTCTGGAATTCCGCTGTTGTCCTTGGTATTGAACGTGCTTTCCTTGGTAGGTGAACTTCGTCCTGGCTGGATTTTTTGTTGATCTTTTGGGGGAGGGGCAATGTCCCTCAGTGGAACAGACTTTAAAAGTCCTGATTTTGTGCTCTGTTGCTCTGCTGCTTGCCGGGAGCCGGCCCCTCCCCTGCGGTCTATCTTCTCGTCATTTTGGATTCACTTCTCTGCCAGTCCTAACTTTCAGAAAGTGGTTGATTTTCTGTTTCTAGAATTGCTGTTCTTCTCTTCAGTCTCCTGTTGGGTTTGTAGGTGTTTGCAATGTTTAGATAAGCTATCTAGCTGATCTCCTGCTACCCGATGCAGTCTCAGCCTGCTACTTCTCTGCCATCTTGACTCCTCTCCCTTGTGCCCATTTTTAATTGGATTATTCATTTTTGGGGTGTTGAGTTGTATCACTTCTTATATACTCTAGAGGCGAATCCTTTATCAGAATTGTCATTTGCAAACATCTCCCATTGAGTAGGTTGCCTTTTCGTTTTGTTGATTGTTTCCTTCACTGTGCAGAAGCTTTTTATTTCGATGAAGTCCCAAAAGTTTATTTTTGCTTTTATTTCCCTTGTGTTAGGAGACATATCTAGATGTTACAGCTGATGTTAGAGAAATTACTGCCTGTGCTCTCTTCTAGGATTTTTGGGCTTTCAGGTTTCCATTTAGGTCTTTAGTCCATTATGAGTTTTTTTTTTTTTTAATTTTTACTTTTTATTTTTTAAGCTTGTTTGAGTTTTAGACAATTAAGTTGAAAGCAGGGTCAACAAAGTACTTGTTTATAAAGTAAAAATTCAGTTTATTCATCTGTTTATGACACAGTACACAAGAGGCAAAGTGTTTCACATCATAGATTTCACTTCCAACTCCTTGGAATGTTCATTTCTTTGGCTAAAAGGAGACACTAGACATGAGAGGCAGGCAATGCTCAGGCAACTGCAATAAGGATGGGGAGCGGGTGGTACTAATGCCATCCCTGCGGGGACAGGCACAAGGAGACTTAGTCACAAGCTCTTTTCTAGAGCAGGGATAGGTACAAGGGGACTATTAGTCACAAGCTATTTTCTAGAATTGTTAGCTGGAAACAAAGGAGCACCACTCCTGGATGCTCAACCGTCGTGGGCCTCAGTCATCCCCACCACACAGGTACAGCAGTGCTTTCTGGTAGTCGCCCTTCGTGTCTTGCTGGATGTCATAATACAGGGACTTGCCATACTTTCTCTTGAATTCAGACCTAATTTTCAACATGTCCACTTCACTGCAAGAGACCATGATTCTTATCAGAACTTTATCACGAGTCCCCTTGCCCTTCATGGAGTCATACAGTCAGTCAGCAAAATACAGGGGCTTATTCTGAATGCACTGGACCAGGTTTAGGAAAGCATTTTCCAGGTCTCCTTTGACCTCCTTCTTGATGCTCTCCAACATGTCATAAGGGCTGTAGCTCTTGTACCTATCAGATACTTTCTGGAGGTGACACACACACTGCTCAGTCATGATGCTGATCCACTTGGATACATCAGTTCCTTTTCTCTTCAGTCCGGCATCATAGAGATCCTGGGCATCTTGGTCCATCAGTTCATAATCAATGACAGAGCCATCCTCTGCTCTTCTACCCATTGCAAGGGCAACCATCAGCTTGCGGAAGTCACTAGATGTGTCAGAAACGATGTCCTTCTCCAGATCAGTCTTGTACATTTCCTTGGAGACTCTGTTAATTTCCTGAAGCTCTTGGTTGGTCCTTGAGCAGATGATCTCAATGAGAGAGTCCTCAGTCCCCAGCCCCTTCATGGAGGCTTTCAGTTCAGAAGCGTCATACTGAGCAGGTGTTTTTAATAGGCCCAAAATCACTGTCTCCAGGTGGCCAGACAAGGCTGATTTCAGCGCTGATGCAAGTTCCTTTTTGGTCCTTCTCTGGTAGGCGAAGGCAATATCCTGTCTCTGTTCATTGCTGCGGTTGGTCAAAATGTTGACAATGGTGACCTCATCCACACCTTTGGTCTTGATGGTCGTTTCAATGTTCAGAGCATCACGCCCAGCATCAAAATTGGTGTATGCTTTGACCGACCCATATGCACTTGGGGGTGTGGAGTGATCACCCTCCAAGCTGAGCTTGAAGAGAATTTCATGAACGGTAGACATTTTGAAGGAAGCTGGGCCCGGCGCCGAAAGCAGCAAGTGTCCCCAGTTGTGGAGCACCATTGTGAGTTTATTTGTGTGTTTGGTGTAAGAAAGTGGTCTGGTTTTCATTCTTTTGCATGTAGTTGTTTTCCCAACACCATTTGTTGAAGAGACTATCTTTCTCTCATTCAATAGTCTTTCTGGCTTTATTAACAATTAATTGGCCATATAATTGTGGGTTTATTTCTGGATTTTCTATTCTTTTCTATTGATTTATGTGTCTATTTTTTTTCTAGTACCATGCTCTTTTCATTACGACAACTTTGTAATATAACTTGAAGTCTTGAATTATGATGCCTACACAATGCTTTTCTTTTTAAAGATTGCTTTGTCGAAGATTATTTGACCATAGAGTTGAGGGTCCATATCTGGGCTCTCCACTCTGTTCCACTGGTCTATGTGTCTGTTTTTATGCCAGTACCACGCTGTCTTAAAGATTGCTTTGGCTATTTGAGGTCTTCGTTGTTCCATACACATTTTAGGACTGTCTATTCTAGTTCTGTGAAAAATGCTGTTGGTATTCTGATAGGGACTGCATTAAATGTGCAGTTGCTTTGGATAGTAGAGATATGTTAACAATACTTGTTCTTCTGATTCATGAGCATGAAATGTCTTTCCATCTCTTTGTGTGGTCTTCAATTTCTTTCGTTGGTGTTTTATAGTCTTAAGAGGACAGGTCTTTCATCTCTTTGATTATTTTATTCCTAGGTATTTTATTATTTTTGATGCAACTATAAATGGGATTGTTTTCTTAATTTTTCTTTCTGCTGCTTCAGTATTAATGTACAGAAATGCAACAGATTTCTGTACATTGATTTTGGATCCTACAACTACTGAATTTATCAGTTCTAGCAGTTTTTTGATGGAGTTTTTAAGGTTTTCTCTATATAGTATCATGTCATCTGCAAATAATGAAACTTTTACTCTTTCCTTACCAATTTGGATGCCTTTTATTTCTTTTTGCTCTCTGATCGCTGTGGCTAGGACTTCCAGTACTATGTTGAAAAGAAATGGTCAGAGTCAATATCCTTGTCTTGTTCCTGACCTTAAAGAGGGAAAACTTTCATTTTTTTCCTATTGAGTAGAAGTTCACTGTGAGTTTTTCATTTAAGGCTTTTTATTATTTTGAAGTATGTTCCCTCTTAAACTACTTTGTTGGGGGTTTTTATCATGATGTTTGTGATGAAGTTTTTGGGTGGTTGATCTCTCTGAGCTCTACCATGTCCAGGACTTTCCCTTGGTGGGCCCCTTACTACTGGCCTCACAGGCAGAGGCCTCCCAGGATGGGGGCTAATAAGTAGTTGGATAGCTCTGCCTTGCATTGTGGGATATAGTTGGCAAGTCCACTAGAGCCTCATATAAAGTACTTTCCCTTCAACTATATTTCCCTCAGTTATCACTTAACTTTTATTTATTTAAGTAATCTCTACGCCCAACATGGGGCTCAAATTCACAACCCCAAGATTGAGAGTCAGGTGCTCTTTCAACTGAGCCAGTCAGGTGCTCTGCTCCCTCAGTTATCACTTAACAATAAAATTTTGGTTTCCATCTGGGATTCCTTGTCTTAGTTCTCAATTTCTTCAGAATTCAGATGGGGAAGAGAAATGCTGTTTATTGGATGTTCCTACTGACCCCATAATCTTGCTAAAGTGTTTTCTGCTCATGCTTGATTTGGGCTACACCTGTGCACCTGCCTCCAGTTTAGCACGTGGCTGACCCCCAATGCCTGAAGTGTATCCAGTTAGCTATTTTTGCAGATTTTACTGCACAGGGAGAGGCCAGTGGGTTTAAACCGAGGTGTGAAGGAAGGGTGGAGTTTGGATGGAAATAGAGGGCAGGATGCACAAACCTAGGGGCAGAAAGTTCAAGAACTGTTTGGGAGAGAAGTGTAAAACCATTTGGTCTACAGGGCTCCTGCAGGTATATGATAGGGGATAGACTGGAGAGATAAACAGGGATCATTGACTGATGGTATTTCTCTTCCACCTCAACGTCATCAGCATCCTTGATCATCTTCCTTTACTTGCTCTGTGTTGGACAGGAACAGGGATCCTCCATGCCCCTTTGAGGCCTACTTTCCTCATCCCTGCTACCTCCTGCAGGATTTTGTTTCCTTTTGTATCCCATCTTTTGAGAAGAGCTAACTTTACAGAGCACTTATCTGTGCCAGATATTTTCTGAGGATTATCTCATTTCGTCCTACAGCAAAAGGTTTGGCACTTGTGTATGCTGTTATCCGTACTTTGTGGTGGTGAAATGGAAACACCACGTGGATAGGAAGCTTGCCCAGGGTCCTACTGCTGGGATCAAAAGCCAGGCTGGAGTGAAGCTCCTAACTGCTCTATAGCTTCCTCCCATTTCCCTTCCATTTTCCGCTCGTTTTCTACTTCCCTTCTTCATATAAATGTGTTCACATCTCCCTTCTCCTAAGAGACATTTTTCTCCTTTGTCCTGTCTCCTCAGCCTTTCCTCCTGCTTCTCTCCCTCCCTTTCCAGCCACACCTGGAGGGGTCTGCTTAAGGCCAGTGCTTCATCACCACCACTTCCACTTTGCTCGTGAAGGTGTAACACTCAATAAAGGCTTTTGTCTCGATTCCCACTTCGGCAGTTGTTCTGAAGCTTCAGACTGTTCCAGCCATTCCTCTTCCTTCCATTCCATCTTAGAGTCTGTCTTGAGATTGTAACCGAGATGTTGGCTGAGGTCCAGTCATCTGAAGGTTTGAGTGGGTCTGGAGGATCTGCTTACAAATGGCTCACTCATGTGGTCATGGGCAGGAAGCTTTACCCCTCAGCATGTGGACCTGTCCATAGGGCCACTAGGGTGTCCTCACAACATGGCAGGTGATCTCACCTGGAGTGAGCAGCTTCAGGGAGAGCAGATAGGAAGCCACAATGCCTTAGGCTGTGTGACCTTATTGACCACCACATGTATCTTTCTTGTGGGACTTGTAACAGTTGGCATTATATATTAGATTTTTTTTTAAAAGATTGTATTTATTTATTTGACAGAGAGAGAGAGAGATCACAAGTAGGCAGAGAGGCAGACAGAGAGGGAGAAGCAGGCTCCCTACTGAGCAGAGAGCCCGATGCAGGGCTCGATCCCAGGACCCTGAGACCATGACCTAAGCTGAAGGCAGAGGCTTAACCCACTGAGCCACCCAGGCGTCCCTATATGTTAGATATTTATGTGTATGTTTTCATTTTCTAAGCTAAACTACTTTTTGGACATATTTATTTATCTTTGCATATTCTTTTTTGTTGTGGTAAAAAATACATGACATAAAATTTACCATTTTAGCCATTTTTAAGTGTGCAATTAGATGGCATTAAGTACATTCACATTGTTCTGCAACCATCGGCACCATTCATCTTTAGAACTATTTATCTTATGAAGCGCCTGGGTGGCTCAGTCAATTAAGCATCTGACTCTTGGATTCAGCTCAGGTTGTGATCTCATGGGTTGCAATCTCATGGGTTGTGGGATCAAGCCCTGCATTGGGCTCTATTTTCAATGGGGAGTCTGCTTGAAGATTCTCTCCCTCTGCCCCTCCCCCTCTTGCACACACACACTCTCTCTAAAATAAATAAATCTTTAAAAAAAGAGAGAACTTCTTTATCTTCTTATACTGAAACTGTGTGCCCATTAAATAAGAATTCTCCATTTTTTCCCCCTCCTTTCAGCCCCTCGCAACCATTGTTCTTTTTCTGTTTCTGTGGATTTGACTATTCTAGGTACTTATTATAAGTGGAATCATAAACTATTTGTCTTTTGTGTCTAGCTGATTTCACTTAGCATAGTCTTCAAGTCTTCAAGTTTCTTCCAAGTTGTAGCGTGTGTAGGAATTTCATTCCTTTCTAAGACTGAACAATACTCCATTGTGTGTCTATCACATTTTTGAAAAGTTTTGTGTTTTTATTGTTTTTTTTTCTTATTTCAAAGAAGTTAATTCCAGGATAGTTAACATACAGTGTTATATTAGTTTCAGGTGTACAATATAGTAATTCAACAAGTCTGTGTATCACCCAGTATTGACAACAAGAAGTATACTCGTTAGTCCCCATCACCTATTTTCCCCATCTACCTCCCCTCTGGTAACCAATAGTTGTTCTCTATAGTTAAGAGTCTATTTCTTGATTTATCTCTGTTTTTTTCCTTTGCTCATTTTATGTCATATTTTGTTTATCCATTCATACGTCAATGGACACTTGAGTTGTTTCCATCTCTCAGCTGTTGTGAAGAATGTTGCTATGAACATGAATGTACTAATATCTGTACAAGTGCCTGCTTTCACTTATTTTGGGTATGTATCCAGAAATGGAACTGCTGGGTTATATAATAATTCTAGGGTTAATTTTCAGAGGAAGCGCCATACTGTTTCCCACAGTGCTGTGCCATTCTCCATTCCCACCAGCAGTGCACGAGGGTTCGGATCTCTCCACATCCTTGCCAGCACCCACTTTCCATCTGTGTGTATTCTTAACCGTGCCAGCTCAGGGCTTTCTGCAGTCAATGCTCAGCAAATATGTTGAGGGGATGGAGATGGTAACAAACTTGAGGATCCTTGAATACTCAAGTTATCCAAATTCTTGCAGAACTTCTGATGACATTTAGTGTGGAAAAGATGTCGGGAATACTGGAACATTTTCTCAGAACACCTGACCTCTAGAAAGGGGTCATCCTTACGATGATGATGGTGAGTTGTGGGGAGCCCTTCCCGCCTGAAGTGAGCTGCCTCTCCTTCTTCAATGCTGGCGGATTGTTGCCAGATAAAGATGTGGGTCCAAGGTTATGGATCCTTCCATGAATAAGAAAAGCCACAAATATGGATCTTAAAATGTGAAATCTCTCTTTTTGTGTGTCAGTAGCTATGGTAGATTACATTGTTGGTCCCAGTTTTTCTCTTCTCCTTGCCTCTTGCCCAGTCATGTCCTCTTCATGATAGAGTGTGCCTCCTTAACCTTTGACTTTGCACCTGGCTCTGAGAGTTGCTTTTTGCTGCTGGTCCGTGGGCAGGAGTGACACTGAGCCAGGGCCGAGCCTGGGCCTTTCTGCTCACTACCCTTTTACTTCTGCCATTACCAGAGGAGGGACATGCCTGGCAGGCCTACTGGTTGCAGACAGAAGGTGAGAGACACATGAGTCTAGAACAGCAGCCTGGTCCATCTCAGTGCAGAGCAGCAGGCCCCAGCCACCCAAAAGACACGTGAGAAATAATTATTTAATGTTAGTTACATGCTGCTAAAATTTTGAGGTTGTTTCTTTTGCGGCATAATGTAGCAAGAGTTAAGTGATATAAGAATGAATTAAAAAGTTAAAATTATGCATCACAGTGCAACAGTAGCGACAGATATAGGAACTAATTAAAAAAAAAAAAAGGAACCAGTATCCAGGTTTGGCTTTGTGCCCTCTGCTCTAGACAGAACTCATACCAGTGACAGTATGGATCTGTCCATGTCTATTTTTGTTTTTAAAGTCAGGTTTGTTGAGGTATAATTTACATACCTAAATGCATCCCTTTTAGTATACAGTTCTGGATTCTGACAATACATACAATTGTGTAACCACTAGCACAATCAGGAAAAGTTCCATCACTGTCCCCCACTCTACCAAAAAGAAATTCTTTGTGTTCCTTTCTAGACAAACTCAATTTCTTCCCCTAATCCACTGGTGATTTTTTTTTTTTTTTGCAGTTCTGCCATTTTTAGAATGCCGTATGAATCGAATTGTATGTCATCATTTGAATCCGGTTTCTTTCTTTTGGCATAATGCATCTGAGGTTCATCTGTGTTGTGGAGTGAATCAAGAGGTTGTTCCTTTTTGTTGCCAAATAGTATTCCATTCTATAATTATGCCATTTTGCTTATCTGATCTTCTGTTGATGAACAGAAGATGAAGGACATAAGCAAAGATTTGGATTGTCTCCTAGTGTTTTGCTTTAATGGACGATGCTTCTGGGAACACTCATATGTCCTTCCTTTCTTTTCCTTTCATTTGTCTTGCATAAATACTCAAGAGGAGTACCTACGGGTTGTGTACTGAGTGTGTGTTTGACTTTTACCACCCTACCCAGCAATCTTCCACAGCAGCAGCATTTTGCACTCCCACTAACTCTGCATGGGAGCTCCAGTTGCTCCACAGCCTTGCCAATACTTACCATTGTCAGTCTTTCCAATATTCATGATTTTAGTGGGTGGGAAGACGTATCTCACTGTAGTTTTAATTTGCTTGTCCTTGGGGACTAATGATGTTGAACACCTTTCCAGGTATACCGGCCATTCATAGAGGAATTCCTTTAATGGTAGAAATACTTATAAAAGATAGGAACTCATGAAGGGGACAAATATGGGCTTGGAATTGTGTTCTCCTCTGACATGCTGAGGCAGGAGTGGCAGCCTAGTTGGAGATCTATCTGAATAATTCAGAAGGAACAAATTTGCTCTGAGGAAAAGTATATATGGATGATGGGTGGTGATGGGGGCTCAGTTCACTGTTGGTGGCTCACAGCAATCTTACTGTGGATTCGCTCACCTCTTCGTTTAAAATTCTCTGTGTGGATGTCCATACCAGGTGGCCTCAGGGTAAAGTCTTGGTTTTGGGAGCTGCTGGGTTTTGTTTAACTGCTCCATGTTGAGCAGTTAAAATGCTTATCTATCATGTACCAAAGAAAATATACCAAATCTTTTTTTTAAATTTCCTGCATTCCTTCCTGAGAGAACAAAGCTATCAGCAACTCCATTTAATGTAGCTTCACTTGCACATAAGAGCAGCATGGTTATGAAAGGGCATAGGCACTCACTTGATGGAGCTCCCAATGGCTAAGCCTGGGACAGTTTGAGCAAGAAAATACCTAATGAAAATAATAGAGTATGACCCACAGAATAAAATAAATATTCACAAGTCCCTACCGAGATAAAGACATATTTGAAAAAATAAAGAAATGGGGGAGAAGGGACAGCTCTTCTTCTTTTTTAAATTAACATACAATGTAATATTTGTTTCAGGGGTACAGGTCTGTGATTCATCAGTCTTACACCCATCACTCTACTATAACATACCCTCCCCAATGTCCATCACCCAAGGTACCCCATTCCCCCCCCCTCCAGCAACCTGCAGTTTGTTTCCTGAGATTAAGAGTCTCTTATGGTTGTCTCCCTCTCATTTTTCCCTCCCTTCCCCTATGATCTTCTGTCTTGTTTCTCAAATTCCTCATATCAGTGATCATATGATAATTGTTTTTCTCTGGCTGACTTATTTCACTTAGCATAAAACCCTCTAGTTCTATCCACGTTGTTGCAAATGGCAAGATTTCGGTTTTTTTGATGGCTACATAGCATTCCTTTAAAAAAAAGATTTTATTTGTTTATTTGACAGAGAGAGACACAGCGAGAGAGGGAACACAAGCAGAGGGAGTGAGAGAGAGAGAAGCTGGCTTCATGCTGAGCAGGGAGCCTGATATGGGGCTTGATCCCAGGGCCCTGGGATTATGACCTGAGCTGAAGGCTGATGCTTAATGACTGAGCCACCCAGGCGCCCTGCATACTATTCTATTATATATGTATACCACATCTTCTTTATCCATTTTTCTGTCGATGGACATCTAGGCTTTTTCCATAGTTTTGGCTACTGTGGATGTTGCTGCTATAAACATTTGGGTGCACGTGAGGGGCAGCTCTTCTTAAGAAAATTCCAGTCATTAAATCTAAAGGGAGTGATGGGAATGGAAAATGGCCATTTGGTACATTTCACACTGATGGACCGCTGATGGATGCAAAGAGAGGGCTGAAGTATGATATGAAACAGAATATTGGCAAAGTCTCATATCTCCTTATAAGTTACTAATTACAGAAGGAAAAATAGTAACTGCGGTGGATAAAACTGGTAGACACCACTTTGACCAAGTGACCAAGGTCAGCATCACCAGTCATGGGACATATTGATACCATGTAGCCCCTGGATATGATGCACTGAGAAGGGCATAAGGTCATCTTTGTAGTATTTTGGTCCAAAATGCACAACCTCAACCTAATCATGAAAAAACCTCGACTGCCCCCAATGAGGGACATTTTACAGAGGAACTTAGCCAGTATTCAAAAGTACCAAGGTCATGATAGACAAAGACTGAAGAACTCCCAGACTGGAGAGCACTAGGGAGACATAAAAACTAAATTCAGTGCAGGATTCTGGACTGAAGGTGGATTCAGGACTAGAAAAGGGACATTTGTGGGACAATTGGCAAAATTTGAGTATGGTCTGTAGATTAGTTAATAGTATTGTACCCATATTTCTTTCCTGGTGTAGATCATTGTACTGTGCCATGTAAAATATTAACCTTTGGGGAAGTGGGGTGCAGGTGATACAGGAACTTGGGTGTTTTTATAACCTTTTTTGTAAATCTGACATTATTTAAAAATTAAAGGAAAATATATATGTATTCTAGAGTCATTCTACCTCTGTTTAAATCTGGCTACCCTACTTATTAGCTGTATGACTTTGGGTAAATCACTTCATTTCTCCTTGTCTCAGTTTCCCCATATGTAAAATGGGAATAAAAAGAGTACCTTCCTCAGAGGATTGTAATGAAGCTTAAAAGTGATAATACATGTGTAATGCCTACAACAGTGCCTTGGCTCAGAGGGAGGCCTATGTTATTATATACAATGATCATTTGAGGCCAGCAGTATTCTCTGTTGATCTTAGGGATATTTCTCCCTCTATCCCCTGATTTCTCACTGTGCCTCTGAAGCTTTCTGATGCCAGTCCTGGTACTGATTCTTTCTCCAACCAGCCATTTTTCTCTAAAAACATTTCCCCTTCCACCAGCGGCTATGTAATGCTAAATCTAGCATTAGGATCTGTGCCTTAAGGATTTAAACACCTTCAAAGGAATCAGAATAACTGCTCTGAATTAGGATTGTTATGGCGAGAGGTCTGCATTGGAAAGACAGAACTCATATCACCAAAAAACCCTCTGGGGCCACTTTCTCTTATTCCCAACTTGGGGTCCAGACTTTTCTGGGCCTGTGAGACCAACAGCCTTGATTGGCTTGAGGGGGTAGTATGGATATGCATCATAATTACCTATCTGAGGTCTCACCCCATGTCACATTTTAGTATCTGTTTGGCCAATAAGAGTGCAGCACACACACTAGCCTCATTCCCTGCTTGGGCCTTACCTTTGATGTCACAATCAGACCTGTGGATATTAATCTGGCCACAGCTGCTCACAAACCAGACGGCAAGGTCAAGAGGACCAGCACAGTAAGATGTGGAAGAGAATTGACCATCAGCCCAAGATCAAAGCAGTGGATGGGCCTCAGGCAGGCCAGTTCAAAGACCTGGGTGCAGCTCGGGAACCTGCCATGCCACACCCTCTAGAGCTGTCAGAATTCCAGAGCTTCCCTGTGTTTGAGGACATTAGCCATCACATCAAAGAGGTGGGGGCCCAACTGGTAAAGAAAGTCAACGCCATCTTTCAGCTGGACATCACCAAAGATGGGAAGACCATTCTGCAGTGGACCATTGATCTGAAGAATGGTTCTGGGGACATGTATCCAGGATCTGCCAGGCTCCCAGCTGACACTGTCTTTACAATCCCAGAACCTGTCTTTATGGAGTTGGTTTTGGGCAAAATGAACCCTCAGAAAGCTTTCCTTGCCGGCAAGTTCAAAGTGAGTGGTAAAGTTCTGCTTGGCCAGAAGCTCGAGAGAGTTTTCAAAGACTGGGCTAAATTTTAAGCATGTAAAATACCAAAGAAATGATCAGAACTTCTCTCCGGTTATAATGTTGAGCGGAAATCATGCTTAAACTGAAGATTAAAACAAAAAATATCCAATATTTTTACTCAAATTCTTCCTGTTCAAGTTTGATTAATTTTCCTGCTGATGTGTTAATTTTCAGTGAGGGTTCTAGAGCAGTAAAGAGTGTTGGAGTGTCTCACCTAAAATCTTTGTCTTTTTCTTTCTTTAGGTTCATGTATGCTATACTATGTTAGGTTGAAAGCCACACATAGAGAAATGGGTGGTTTTGACACTTGGGTTTAAATGCTTTCATGATTGAGTTCCCGAGAATTTTGTTTGTTTGCGCTTTGGGGAAAGAAGTGCCCACCATCGTTGTGTCGGTTTGCATTCCAGTTGGTAACTTGGTTCTTTGAGATTTTAAATTTGCAGAACTTAGAGGGGTTGAGCTCTTGGTGTATCATGACTTTGGATAGATATAATTCCAAGAGAATCCAGGGGTTTGGAAGATGTTCTAGGCTAATGAATCTTAAACTAGAGCATGCATCACACCACCTGCAAGACTGGTAAAAGCCCAGATTGCCCCACATCAGGGTTTCAGTGCTATAGGTCTGGGCTGGGGAGAATGTGCATTTCTAACAAGTTCCCAGGTGATGTTGATGGGACCACCCCTGGAGAACCCCTGCCTTAGTTCATGCTCCAGCTTTCAGAATTGGTGAAAACTATTCTAGACCAGTGAGACGTTGCCATTATTTGAATGAGATGTTTCCATAACCTAAAGGATCTCCTGTGTGCTATTTCTGAACTTGTAGACTGAGCATTTTATAAAACCAAAGGTCATGGCGGGAGACTTTCCCTTCTGGGAGCCCTGTTCATACATTGGAGGACTCGGAATAGAGCCAGCTGTAGCCCGATGTGACCTCTGTGGGTGAGTGTGTGTGACACTGGTTCCCCTGTGTGATCTGTGTAGACCTTTACCTTGTGTACCTTTATACTCTGAAGCCCACATGAAAGGTTCCTGAAAACAGCCATGCCCCAAACGCATGCCTACCGAATTATCCAGCTGTTCTCCATTCTGGGTGTTTCCCTAGGAGGAAAGAAAGCATATGTACCAGTACAAAAATGTGTACGTGAGTGTTCACAACAATTATTTGTGATAGTTCCAGACCGTAAATAAGCCAAATGCCCATCAGTAGGTGAATGGGTGAACCATTCACCTAGAGACGATGCTCTGTCGTACCCTGGAATACTACTCGGCAAAAAAGAAAAAAAAGGGATGAATTATTGATGTACATACAACAGCATGGACCCATGTCAGATTATGCTGAGTGGCAGAAACCAGAGAAAACCAAGTACAGAGTATGCGGCTCTATTTATGTAACATACTAGAAAATGCACACTGGGGGGACAGAAGGAGAATCAGTCGTTGCCAAGAGACAGGGATGGGGAGGGAAGAGGGTTGGGAAGGCGGATTATTAATGGCCTGAGGAAGCTTGGAGGTGATGGGTAGATTTATTATCTTGATTGTGCTGATGGCTTCACAGGTGTATATATGGGAAAGACATCGCATTGTATACTTTATATACCCATGGGCAGCTTTTTCTGTGTCAGTACAAACTCAGTAACACTGGAAATCCTGCTGCCCTCAACCAAAGTGGAGGCTTTATAAAGAGGATTTAAAGCTCTACTTGTCTCTCGGCACCAGTCCTCTGACCTCATCACGTGCCTCCTGTTCCCGCCCTTACTGATTTAGATGGTTCTGCCGAGACCTTCCTAAGGTCCCCTGTCAGAAAAAGGCAGAATGAGGGCTTGTTGCTATAAAATCTCTCAGTGGGAAACAAAGAGGCCTTTTGTTTAGTTCATGTTCACTTCTGAGGGAAGAGACTGAGGGCCCCTTACTGAGGGTTTGTGAGTAGGGACGCGGAGCGCTCCCTGGTTTCTTTCCTCTCCTGGTTCTTAGGTAGGGATGTGTGTGGTGTTCCTGCCAATGGCCCTGCCCGGCCATGTGGTGGGCATCTCAGAGGCTTCAGACTGATTATGAGCACTTACCTTGCCTGGTTTAGGCACCTCCATTAGAGCCATATTTATAAATGTCAGGCATAGCTGGGCAGGTGTTTGGGATGCTGTGTTTAGGGAAATGGCTTGCCCAAGCTTGTTCCCTGAGTTTGGCCCTAGCTTCTGGGGATTGGCCTGGAGATGGGAGTTGCTCAGAGATGGTTGGAGATAGAGAAGGGTATGAGGCAGGGAAGGGTTGCAGAGGGTCACATCTAGGCTGCCATCTGACCAAAGGGAGGCCCATCCCATAGACGGCCAGTGACTTATGACCAGCTTTGATTTGGAACAAAACACGACCCATGCCAATGAGAACCCTTCCTCAGGAATTTGGAACTGGGAAGTGGAGGGACTGAGCTACAAGTGAGCAGTGGGAATGGAATCTGCCTGAAAGGCTGGGATGTGGTGTGTGTGGGGTGGGTGAGGGAAATGCTGTGGAGGGTGGGCAGCCACACTGGTAGAAGTTGGAAGAGCCTTGAATAAGGAGAGGGATCTGGTTCACATCTGAGAAAAGACTCTCGACCTTGGGAAACAACACCAACCCCCCTTTCAATAGGAACAAAATCATAATAGGAATATGTTTAATAGGAACAAATCCATAATAGGATTAGTGCTGGGATGCCATGTCGAACAGCTGGGAGGACTCCGATTTTGGAATCAGAAGCGTGGTTTTGAGCCCCAGGTTATAAGCACAGAGAATTACTGAACCACTCTGCACCTCAGCTGCCTTACCCAGAAATGAGGCCAGTGGCCCTTATGACATCAGGTTGTTGGGGAGCTCCTAATAGGTCATGCCCAGTGTAGTGTAGTCACTGACCCATGTGAGTTTTCTATGCATATGAATGAGTTCCTTTTCTCTTCTGGATGAGAGGGAAGAGGACAATTTTCCCTGGCTCCCTACTGCCTTCCAAGAAAGTCCACACATGGGGCTTTTGTGCTCTGCTCTGGGGACCTTCTTTCTGCCTTTTCATTTACACTCAGTTGATGCCCTAGAAGGTCACATATGGCTCAAAGTACACATGTGCGTGTTGCTTGGTCTGTAAAAGTTTGGCCAGTACAGTGTCTATAGAGTTTGAATGAAGTTATTTTATGTAAAAATTGGATTTTTGGAGTCTCTTGCAAAAGTGGATGCTTTGGTCACACTAAGCCTGTACTCCTGCCAGGCAGCAGCTCAGGAAACATGGAATGGGGGTGGGTGGCTGTCTGGACAGGTGTGGGCTTCACTCTCTATGCTGCCTCTTTGACTCTCAAGCTGAACTTGGTGGTCCTCTCTCCTGGAGCCTGCACTATTGTTTCCTTCAGCTGTGCGTGTTTGACTGGAGCCCCTGCTGGTGTTTGCCTTCAATACTGCAGCTCCCCCCGCCCCCCACACATGGTCTTACTCTTACCCTTAATGGAAATACCCTGTGTTCATTTTCTTTTGCTGTGTGTCAGAATACCACAACTGAGCAGCTTAAAACAACACCCATTCATGATCTCACAGCTTCTGCAGGTCAGAAGTCTGGGTGGGCTCAGCTGGGTCCTCTGCTCCAGTCTTATTTCACAAGGGCCAAAATCAAGGTGTAAGCAAGGCTGGGCTCTCACCTGGGGACTTGGGGGAAGAATTGCCTCCAAACTCATTTGGTGGTGGCCTTATTCAGTTCTGTGTGGTTGTAGGACTGAGGCCCAGGTTTCCTTGTTGGTTTTCAGTCAGGGATGCTCTCTCAGCTCCCAAAGGTCACTCACATTCCTAGTCATGTGGCTCCTCTGTCTGCAAAGCCAGCAGTGATATGTGGGGTCCTTCTTAGGCTTCAAGTCTCTCAGAATTCTACTGCCTTCATTTTATGCCTCCTTTTAGGGGATTTGAGGGGTTGTATTGGGCCCACCCAGATAATCCAGGGTAATCTCCCAGATATGTACATATCCCCCTAATGTACATGTCCTACCTTCCTTATTTTTGTTTTTGCAAGAACGGTTGCTGACTATAGATGCTGTTCTCCACCTTGCATTTTGAAAGGTTACAGAAAGATTTCTTCAGAGAGTGCCCTCCTGTGGGGTTAAAGGTTTGACTTCACTTACCCCACTGAAACTCTTTTCACATGTTCTTTTTTTTTTTTTTTTTAGATTTATTTATTTGACAGATAGAGATCACAAGTAGGCAGAGAGGCAGGCAGAGAGAGAGAGAGGAGGAAGCAGGCTCCCAGCCAAGCAGAGAGCCCGACGCGGGGCTCGATCCCAGGACCCTGGGATCATGACCTGAGCCGAAGGCAGAGGCTTTAACCTGCTGAGCCACCCAGGCGCCCCAGGAAAAAGCTCACAATGGGCAGCTTTACTGGTGAAGGTTGCAAAATGGACCCCTCTCCATTGGAAGTGGGATTTATTTACCCTCATCATTGAAGAATTTCTGCCAATCCTCAGTGTCCCAAGGGCTGGAGGCTGTGCTTGCCCATGGCTTTTCCCGACCCTCCCATCCTTCTGGCCTCCTGTCTGCTCAAGGGCACCTAGAGAGTACCAGGTGTAATGGGCTCCTGAGAGGGGATGCTGAAGACCTTGCTGAACCTTTTCCCTTAGGACTGAAAGGGTTGTCTGATCCGAGAGAGGGAGCCCTAGCTTTAAAGTAGAAATCAACAGAGCTACAGAATCAGATACTTCTGCAATAGGTAGGGTTTGGGGTGGAAGGGAGTAGGACCTAGGGCGGTCCTACGTCTACGAAGGGGAATCCTGAATATCCCCATAGCTGGGACTATTTTATTAATTTGCCTGAAGCCCCAAAAGAGACAAAATCTATTCTGATGTGGGACTTTTACCACTTTTCTATTAGAGACGCAGGGATGTCTCTCCTGGGAGACTGCCTCTCCCCTCTTTATGTGGTTGTTTATGAAACTCCACACTTGACCAGTTTTTCTGTTTTCCTGCCTAGGGGTAGGAGGAGGGAAACCAGCCCCTAGTGACCACCATGGGATACCTAGTGCTGAAATGAGGAACTCCTTCCAGGGGACAGCTCAGAGATGTGGGTGTCAGCTCATACACTGGGCATCCTCAGAAAGTGCCTCTTCATCTTCTGTGTGCAGCCTGCTTTATACTCCTCAGGGGATTTGCATCTCTCTGATTTGGCAGGTAGTACGGGGGAAGTGTTGAGTGCAAGGCCCATGAGCCGTGACTTAAGATAGTCTTGTATTGAAATGCTGTCATTTCATTGACTGAACAGCTCATTCATTCAGCACAATTTTATGGTGCGTCTGCGATGAGGGGGTTCCATGTTCAGCCCTGAGATGCAGTGGGGGGGATGAAGTGCTTCCTCTCCATCCAAGCAGACAACACCACACTGGAAAACAATCCTCAGGGCTGGAACCTGGAGCTCAGAGAGGCTGAAGGAGCACCGAGGCTGGGCTGGTGGAAGGAGTTATGTCAGGGCTTGGGCTAAAAGAGCTTCCCGGGGGTTGCTACCTCTTCAGCTCCGAAAAAGCTTGGTTGTGTACCAGGCCTAGATGGAATGGGACAAATGGCTCGTGACCCCCATGGAGGTTTCATTTCTCTGATTACTCATGCTGGGGTGCAGACAAGACTGATTCTGGGACCTGGAGTAATAGTTAGGGCCCCCATTGTTTTGCAGCTGATTTCCTCACTCCCTAGAGGGCAAATGGCAGTCTCAGCTCCCAAAGTTAGGTTTGTTCACCTGTGTTTAGGCATGAGATCCAGGAAAGCATCAGCAACGGGGGCAAGGTTTCTGTTCTGGGGAGTTTAAATAAGGGCAGATTTTGGATTTTTAGCAATGAGCTGCCAGATTTCATTTGTTCATAGACTGACTAATTCATTAATCTCATAAATATTTGTTGAGCATTTATCATGTATTAGACACTAATGATGTTAAACTGGTAACACACCCATTGTTTATGAGACCAGGATTCGTTCCCATTGGTCAGACCCTGTTCTCTGGGTTCCTCCTCCTTTTCCTCCTCCTCCTCTTTCTCTTCTTCCTGATTTATTTATTTTAGAGAGACAGAGAGACAGAGAGAGACAGACAGACAGACAGAGAGCATGAATGAGAGGAGCAGAGGGAGAGAGAGAGAATCTTAAGCAGATTCCACGCAGAGTACAGATCTCAACATGGGGCTCCATGTGGGGCTTGACTTAGGGCTCTATCTCATGACCCTGAGCCGATGCCAAGAGTCAGATGCCTAACCACCTGGGCCATGTAGGCGTCCTGATGGGTTTCTTCTTTACTGTACTTGTTACTAAACATTCTGGAAATCACTGCTGTTTCTAGGTGCTAGAGGGGGACAGTGGCAAGCCGAGGTTCCTCTTCTCCCAGGCTTTCATTTTTCAGATGGGGGAACATATGTGGGTGGTGGGGAGACAAATAAACATAAATGAATAACCAAGCAAAATGATTTCAGAAAGTGAGTACAGTTGACCTTTGATCAACACAGGTTTGAACTGCATGGGTCCACTTACATGTGGATTTTTTTTTTTTTTGATAAATGCAGTACAGTACTTGTGAATGTATTTTCTTTTCTTAAGATTTTCTTAATAACATTTTCTTTTCTCTAGCTTATTTTATTGTAAGAATAAGGATATAATACATATAATCTACAAAATATGTGTTCATTAACTATTTATGTTATTTGGAAAGCTTCTGGTCAGCAGAAGGTTAGTAGTAGTTAAATTTTGGGGGGAGCGAAAAGTTATATGTAGATTTTTGACTGCATGAGGGGGGAGTCAGTGCTCCCAACCCCCACGTTGTTGAAGGGTCAACTATACAACCAAAAGGGAAAGAGTGGGTAATGTGGCCAAGGGGAGCTGGGTGGCCAGAGAAGTTCTGAGAAGGGACTGCCTGAATTTGATGGTTTGGAAGCAGACCATGGGGCAAAGGTTCGAGTGGCAGCAGCTTACCTGGGAGGTAGTCCCGGAAAACACCTATCAGGGGCTGGACAGGAAAGTAGGAGACTTCTGTTTGTAAGTGGACCCAAGGGGATGTTCAGGGAGATGCAGTAGTCATCCCACCAAAGAGAGGCTATGGGTTTTCAAACCAAATCCCATGAGCCTTTGGTGGAGAGCTACTCCTGGACCAGGGGCAGATTGAGCTCCAGGCACCCAAGAAAGTTCTCAGGCAGTTGGAAGTCAGCTGGAGTAATAGTGAGACCCAAACACAGACCATAGTAGGTGATGAATCTGGCCACCCCAGTGGGCTCTGATCTGTTGGGACTCTGGGACCAGAGTGCCTGGGGCTGGGTCTTGTCCCGGCCACTTCCTAACTATGGGAACTCAGGAGTGTTCATTTATTTTTTAAAATACACTTTTTGATAGAGGAAAGCCTATAAACCCTAGGTGTGCAGCTCAACAAACGTTCCCAAGTGGAATAAACCCCTGTAACCAGCACCTGGCTTGGAAATAGGAAACCAGGGCACCCAGCACCCAGGAACCCCCTCTCATGACACGCCCTCCCTCCTTGAGGATAGCCACTGTTCTGACTTTTTACTTTTTATATATATATATATATATAATATATAAATATAATAATATTTTATATTATTTATGACTTTAACATCATAAATTTTCGTGTTGCCTATTTTTGTGCTTATATAAATTGCTTCTTCCACTCTGCATTCTGTGTCTGAGACAACTGCGTATTTTCCTGTGTAGTTATGGTTTCATTTTACCTTTGAGTGGTGTTTCATTGTGTTTGGATTGTTTCCATTTGGGGGCTATTTCCAGCAGTGCTGCTGTGAGCCTTCTTGTAGGTTTGTGTGACTGGAAGTCTCTTTCTGTCACTTTGGTGACTGCCACAGCATGGCATCTTGCATGCAGTAGGTGCTTTCTGAAGGTCTGCGGCACGAATCCAGGGACAGGACAAGTCCAGAGGTACAGAAACAGCGCATGCTGGGGTCGCGTGTGTGAGGTAACTTGAGATGGGGCAGAGTTGAGACCATTCCAGTGTGATTCACATGGTGTCTGACCTGCTCCATGGACTTTGGACCCCACTTGCTGCGTTTCAGAGGGAAACTTACAGCTGGAAGGAATTCTGCCCAGTGTCCATGCTGACCCATGAAGTACCCACAAACAGCTGTTGAAGATCCTCTTTTTTACTTTTCTTTAGGGGAAAAAAAATTCTTCCAGACCTGTGACTTGGCTAATCACAAGAAACATCTGTGACCTCCTAAAAATATCTGCTTTGTACCATTTTGTGGAGTGCAATATTTATATAGCCCAGCAGTATAATTAAGTTGATGTTTAGTCAACTCTTGAAAACAGCTGGGGGCTCCTGAAGTCCAGAACAAGATTTGCAGGTGACCCGTGAAACTGGCTGGGAGGGAGTTCCCTGGGGATGCTCCCACGGCTTTGGTGGGGGAGGAAACGGGGGTGGCCCTGGAGATGGGGGCAAGGAGAGGAGTTGCAGAAAATACCACAGTGGAGGGCTGCTCAGCCCCCTGAGGCAGTTGAATAATGGTTATTTCCATGTCTGTCTGGCAGCCTCGAACATTTTCTGCTGAGGAAGGTTTTCCCGTGAAGAACAAATCAGCAAGTGCTTCATCCCAAAGTACCTTTTTTTCTTGTTGTTGTTTTGTAGCTTGAGTAGATTAAGTGGGGGTAGGTACTGGTAGATTTTTCTGGAAATGTTCATGCTTTTTTTCCAGGAAGCCACATATATTAATCAGGATTTTAGCCAATAAGAGGGTAGAGCTTTGTGTGCTCTCTCTCTCTCCCCGCACTGATAAAGAAAAGAATGTGGCTGAAGAAAGTTTTTAGACAAAGGAATCTCCCAGCTTTTCTAGTCTGTTTGATTCCCTGGAGGGTTACCAAGCAGGATTGGAACCTTTTATGGACAAGCAATCTCAAAAGCCTTGAGGATACCATTCAAACATGGGTGTCTTTAGAAGTCCCTTCAAAGCACAATCTGGTTTGGGACGTGGGATTCAGAAGGACCTGTAGGGGAGTTTGACGAGAAGTCTGGAGTTAGGAAGACAGTCCAGGGATTGCACCTCACCCTTTGACCAAGTCCTTCCTTTGGAATTCTGCTCTTTGCAGGACGAAAAGGGATAGCCTGTTGATGTTCCCAGCCCCTAAGCATGCATCCATTTATTCAGTGATCATTACTGAGCATCTACTGTGTAATGAGTCTACTCAGTCTTGTACTGAGTATAAAGGATTCTGTGGTGAGCACTGCATGGACACCTCCTGTCTTCAGGGAACTTCTAGTGTGGCCTCTGGCTACACATTGTGGTGGTGAGGGCTCATAAGGAAAAGCTGAGGGGGTTCTCATGGACTGAATGGGGGTCAGAGCAGGTTTCCTGAGGAATGAGATCAGTGGAGTGATTAGGAGGTGATTGAGGTGGGGCAGAGATGAGGCCATTCCAGGCAGAGGAAATAACATGTGCAAATGCCCTGTGGCTGGCAGAGCAGGATGAGTTCCAGGAGCAGAAGACCAGGCCCATGGGGCCAGAACATGGTGGTCAGTGATAGATATTGTGAAAAGGCTGGTCAGGCACAGGAGCTAGCCAGAGCATAGTCTTCTAGCCTAGTGGGTTAAGGTGAAGGATGACACTCTCCAAATTGGGTCCAAAGACTCATAAAGCTGGGATTTCCAGAGGATTTAGTTTCTTCCCCTGTCTTAAGATCTGTGACTGCACACTCCTCCAGGCTCTGTTGGTGATCCTCATGATGGAGGTGGTTCTGTGACATCACTGTAGGGACAGTGACCAAAGACATAAATATAAGACTCTGCTCATGGAATGGAGGGTTTTCTATCAGTGTCTTTCCAAGCTATAGCCTAATGGGTCAGTAAATAGATTCAAGAGGAGAAACAGCCGAGGAAAGAAGGAAGGCTACCCACGTGTATTCCCAATGGCACCATCTTTTCTCCTAAGTCTAAAGGAATATGAGTATGTGGCCAGGAAATTGTGTACAGTGGGAAGGCTGGGGATGTGGGGCAGTGGGAAGCCATTGGAGGCTCAGAGGATTCCTGGTTCTATGGCTAGCCAGATGTGTGATGCCATTCTCTCTTTTCCAGTAGGTCTGTTTCTCTTCAAGCCCACCATAGGAGAGAGAACCCCAGTGGATCCCCATTTGCCTTGGATATTTATCATTCTCAAAAAAAAAAAAAAAAACAGTCGACATTTGAAAGTTAACTGGGAAAGGGGAGGTCAGCTCAGTGATAAGGGTGAGGTGACGTCTTGGGCACATTTGTATTCGTGCCAGGCACTGCATTAAGTGCTCAATGTGTTATCACCTTAATTACTTATCACCTCCATTTGGAGAGGTCCTGAAATTATTCCCATTTCTACTCAGATGGTGAAGACTTGACAGGGTCTAGGACTCAGAGTCAGGGTGGTGCTTTCCTTACACTTCCAACACATGTGACTAAAAATAAAAAAATGTGCTAAACCATAAATTGAGTGCAAGGTAGGCCAACCAAATTCTGGGTTTTTCTTCATGATGATTCATTTAATGTCTTCTGAAATGTTATTACATATAATTTAGTTGTTGTTTTTTTTTAAAAAGATTTATTTATTTATTTTAGAGGGTAAGAGAAAGACTGCACAAACATGAGCAGGGTGAAGGGCAGCGGGAGAGAGAAAGAGCGCATTCTCAAGCAGGCTCCCTACTGAGTGGGGAGCCTGATGTGGGGCTCAATCCCATAAACGTGAGATCATGACCTGAGCCAAAATCAAGAGTTGGCCACTTAACTGACTGAGCCACCCAGGGATCCCTAACTTACTTTTTTCATGTGAGCTTGAGTGATATGATTCTGAAATTATCTAATATAAAATAATAACAAAGTCTCACTTTATGATACAAATATAAAACAGAGTATCAATAAATTAAACTGTGGAAGGAGCTGAGATGTCCTTCAACAGATGAATGTATAAAGAAGATGCGGCTCATGTATGCAATGGAACATTACTCAGCCATCAGAATGGATGAATATCTACCATTTACACCAACATGGATGGAACTAGAGGGGATTATGTTAAGTGAAATGACTAATCAGAGGAAGACAATGATATGGTTTTGCTCATATGTGGAACATAAAGAATAGTGCAGAGGATCATAGGGGAAGGGAGGAAAAACTGAATGGGAAGAAATCGGGGAGGGAGACAAACCATATGAGACCCTTGACTCTGGGAAACAAACTGAGGGTTACAGAAAACAAGGTGGGTGGAGGGATGGAGTAACTAGGTGATGGGCATTAAAGAGGGCACGTGATATAATGAGCATTGGGTGTTATATGCAACTAATCAATCATTGAATGTTATATCAGAAACTAATGATGTAGTATAATTTGGCTAATTGATTTTATTTTTTTATAAAGATTTTATTTATTTCTTTGACAGAGAGAGAGAGAGATCAGAAGTAGGCAGAGAGGCAGGCAGAGAGAGGGGGGAAGCAGGCTCCCTGCTGAGCAGAGAGCCTGATGTGGGGCTCAATTCCAGGACCCTGAGATCATGACCTGAGGCGAAGGCAGAGGCTTAACCCACTGAGCCACCCAGGTGTCCCAGCTAATTGATTTTAAATAAAAAAAATACACAAAAAATTAAAGTTGGATGGGAATTGCAAAATTTGAAAGCTGTCAAGATAGAATGGTTTGTGAGCTGTGTTTAAGATACTGACCATGGCAGGGGACTGCTTGAGCTGGTTCAGGGAAAACCCACCATCATTTGTGTGGGTCTTGCCTTTTGTGAGTTGAGATTTACACGACATCTTCAGGAAAGCATCTTTCTAGTAAATATAACTGCCATGTAGCAAATCATTTTTGGGGAAAAAAGAACCCTCAAGTGCCTTTGAATTGCATGTGGCAATGCTATGAACTCATGCTGTCTACTGGGTCAAACAGGGAAAGAGAAACTGAGAGGCACGTATAGGGTACAAGATCAGGATGAGGCCAGGATGTGAAAACAGGGCTGTTTGATTCCAAATGCCATGCTGAGAGAGGTTTTGTGTTCTTGACCTCCTTCCAGAGAATTGTTAAAAAAACAGGGGCACCTGGGTGGCTCAGTTGGTTAAGCCTCTGACTCTTGGTTTCCACTCAGGTCGTGACCTCAGGGTCCTGAGACTGAGCCCTGCATCCTTAGGGATACTGCTTGAGATTCTTTCCCCCTCCTCCCTCTCCCTCCACCTTTGTTCCTCCCCCTCTGCTCTTCCCCATGCTCACACATGCTTGCTCTCTCTTTCTCTCAAATAAAATCTTTTAAAAAAGAGAATTATAGAATGGAATAAACTGAAATCCAGAGAGCTGAAGGATGCAAGGTCATGGTTGTTGTAATTCCAGGGGCGTTACCTGTCTTCCAGGGAATCTTCTGAAGGGGGAACCTAAGCTCTATTTCAGGCTGGTTCCCAGCCTCTTCATGTGACCACCAGGAGGAAACTTGCCCTCTCTGGGCTCCAGTCTTGCCTTTCTCAGGCAATCAGATGAGCTGGATTAGGTGGTCTCCCACTTTTCTTTCCAGAGTTCTTTAACTCCAATTCCAGCTGCTTTCCATTGAGTTTCTTCCCGTGTCTCTGGGGAAGGAAATCAGGGTGGGTGGTGTAGGTGAATCAGTAATGCAGAGGTGATCATTTTTCTAAGGGAAGTTCATTTAAT
The DNA here is from genome assembly GCF_922984935.1 of Meles meles. NCBI lineage: Eukaryota > Metazoa > Chordata > Mammalia > Carnivora > Mustelidae > Meles > Meles meles. Next base: position 39,459,678 of record NC_060081.1, on the reverse strand, counting down.
AATGATAAAATAAAATTTTTTTCTTTTTTTTCTTTTATTTAAAGAAATAGCCAGGTCAGAGCTCAAGACAATGGACTAGAAACTGATGAATTTTACTAGTTCTTCATTACAAGGATCATCCAAAGATGCTGTCCCTATTTCATGCTCAGCACACAGAACCCAAAATGCACTTGCATGTACCTATCCATCCCGCACCTGGTGAGGCTCAGGCATCATGATTAGGGGGCATCAGTGAGCTGGGTTAAGCAGCCAGTTTTGAGCAGGACTCAGGCAGTGGCTTTGATGGGAATCTCTGGACAAATCCATCCTATGTGTTCATGGGTGCAAGACCTTGGAAAACTTTCTATAATGTCACTGACCAGCTTGGCCGACATATTAATTTATCTTCTATTCATGTTTTCTTCATCTTGAGGAGTGCCATCATATACAATTAGTCATAACACTTTCTCACATCTCCTAAATATTCTTTCTGAAATGGGTCCAACATTGTTTTGACCATGGCAGTGCACCATTTACTTATAGCCACAAAAAACACTATTACAAGCTATCTCAACATTCTGTGGCTTGACAGGTGCTGAGCTCTTCTGCTGGATCTGCGGGTGGTTGCTCTCTTTGGAGACAGCCCTGGCCAGTCAGTCTGACTTCTAATGCTTGGCATAGAATAGAGCTTTGCATAACTTTAACTTTGTTTCAGTCTCATTCCCCTGGCCAATCAGTCTGACTTCTAATACTTGGTATAAAATAAAGCTTTAAGTAAATTTCACTTTGTCTCAGTCTCATTGCATTTAATAATGGACCTAACATTGGGGGCTCGTCTGGGATTAAACGATGAGAACTGAGCCAGCATCAGAGTTTCTGGGAAAAGTCTCCAGAGGTAAGATCTTGAGACCCCATCCTTCGAGATCCTGTCGGTCTGTCTGTCTGTCTGGTTGTGGAGCTCCAGGGGTTTGGCCCACTGGGGAGAAACTGGGCGCAGTATTGCTCCCCAGGGCTGGAGTGGATGCGGGGATGCCCCATCCCTCCACCGGTGGATCATCAGGGCGTTTGAGTCCCCCTAGGCAGTCAAGGGCTGCCAGGGTGTTTGAGTCCCCCTAGGTGGTCAAGGACCTGCCAGGGAGTTCGAGTCCCCCTAGGCGGTCACTGGGGGTTCGAGTCCCCCTAGGCAGTCAAGGGCCTGAGAGGGGGTTCGAGTCCCCCTAGGTGGTCACCAGGGGTCTGCAAACTCATGGGAGACCCAGAGAGAGGACTGCCTGGTTGAGCAGGTTAACTCCAGACTCTGAGCAAAACAAGTGACTGTTCCTGTTCTAGCTGCTGCTTTGTGGCGGCTCATTATGCAGTATTAGATAACCAGAAATCATGGTTATCACTTCCAACAAGGACTGGAACTCTAGGCGGGAATCACAGCTCCACCGCTTGCCACCCAGTCTATGCTTGGATGAGCCCAATGAGCTCTCAGTTTCTCCATCTGTAAAATGGTCACATTTCCAGCCTCATACGTGTGCTGTCAAATTACATCAAACACTTAGTAGAGGCCTGCATCATAGCTGGGGGCAGTTCATGTTGATTGAATAAATCATCTCCTGCTGTTAAATTTGGCTCTTAGAGTGTGGAGGCAACAAGGGTAAAAACTGGCTGGAAGGGTATTGGGGGCCACAAAATGGACAAATAGAATGATTATAGCAGAGCTATGATTTAGCCTAGGTTGCAAATTAAGGCTATCAGAGGTTTTGAGTGTATTATGTGTGTGCACATGTGTGCAGGCATATGATTCCAAGTCTTCTTTTAAAAAGGAAGCTAATAAAAACAGTAGCTCTTAAAGTTCTCATCTTAAGAAAAAACTTTGTAACCGTGTTTTTTGGTGATGGATATTAACTGAACTTATTGTAGTATTTGTTTTGCAATATATACAGGCATCAGATTGCCATGTTGAACACCTGAAACTAATTCAATGTTATATGTCAGTTACAACTCAATACAATCGGGGTGGTGGGGGTGGGGGGAAGGAAGCTGATGCCTTTCAAAGTCTTTTTTTAAAAATAATTAATTAATTAATTAATTAATTTGACAGACAGAGACCACAAGCAGGCAGAAGCAGGCAGAGAGAGAGAGGAGGAAGCAGGCTCCCTGTCAAGCAGAGAGCCCTACATGGGGCCTGATCCCCAGACCCCGGGACCATGACCCGAGCCGAGGACAGAGGCTCCAACCCACTGAGCCACCCAGGCGCCCCCAAAGTCTTGACTGACACATATGAAATGTGTTTTCCCAGGGCTATCAACGGAGTTTTTTTTTTTTTAATTAACTTATAATGTGTTATTTTTTTCAGGGGTACAGGTCTATGAAGGGGAGGCTTTTCCCCCCCACAAAGCTTGTTTCCTTTAAGTTACGGTGACATACAATGTATAATGTGTTTGGGGTGATGCTTTAGTTTCAGGCAGGCTGATGAAAGTGGAAGCCAATGAGTCAAGGTCGTCTCCTTTCTCCAGATCCTATAGCCAGCCTGTTTGGGTTTCTCTCTGGTCTCAGCAACCAAAGGAATCTTCCCCTTTAAAAATCTTATTATAAATTTTAAAACTTAAACCTGTAAACATGCACACATGCAGAAGGCACATACACCCGAAGTGTACAGCTCCATGAATTTTTGTAAAATGAACACATCTATCCAGGTCAAGAAACAGACTATTCACCGCACCCTGTATGTCCTTCTTATGCCCACTCCCAGGCCCTGCCTGATTTCCCCACCAAGGGAAACCAAAATTTCAACTTAAAATAACATTGTTAGGTCTCTCTAGTTTTTGCTTTTTATATAAACAGAATCAAGCACTCTTTATGCTTTTGCATGCGGATCCTTTGGCTCAATGTGCTCTCTGCACAGTTCATGAGTCTCTCGTACGTTCTTTGGCTCGCCCGTCCTGTTTGCGGCACCATATTTCATTTTATGAATATATCACAATCTGTTTATCCAGTCTACTGTTGGTGGGTAGTTTCCAGATTTGCTTCCGATCTACCTATCGCCCCAGCATGCAGATTATTTAACGTTTTCCCAAACACCTACAACATTTACTTGGAACCTCAGGGTAAGAAGGAAGGTTCTTTTTGTAAATTCACATCCATTCCCATCCCATTGCCCACGCTGCCCATGTGTCTTCATTGGCTCACTTACTTGGCTAGATTTCAAGGAGTGGTGTGTAAGAATTCATTCCCTCACTCCTCCCAACCTTCCCTTCCCACTGCCAATGCCTGAATCCCATTCTTAGAGACTCTTTCCTTTCCCACTGTAGAAATGCAAGTACGCTATGGGGAAGGCATGTTCTTTTGAGCCTTCTGTGTCATCTGTCCCCCAGGGAGAAGAAAGGAACAAAGCTTTTCCTGAGAGTTGACCCAGATGAGGAATCCAGTGGCACTTGATATCTGAGGGACGAGGTTTTTCATTTAAGAAGGAAGGGGAAGGGAAAGTACCATAAAGTTAGGGAGAAGATGTGGACTATGAACCCAGCGTGGCTCATGATTCTTCCTGTGTCTGGCCCACTTTTGGGCACTGTGATTGAAGTGAGGCATTAGATGTGGGATCTGGTAAAACCCAGTACAAAATACTGTCTTCAGCCCCACCTGGTCTGAAAGTGGACTTTTACTGCTGTCTCACTGAGGAGGAAAAAACGTTGCAATGAAAACTGTGACATCCTGCTGTCTTATCATTTGGAACTTATCTTTAACTCATTGAAAGAGCTCTTTCAGACTTAATTACATGAAGGTTTTATCATCTATTCCTCTTGGATGAACATAAAGAAAGACAAGCAAAACAAATTGGTTAACATATTCTAGATTTCTCAACATTCACAGTCCGATTATTCTGAGATTATTTTGACAGTTTGAGTCCTGTGGTTCTCTCTCCCTCCCCAGCAGTATTGTTGTCAGCACCCTCAAGAGCTGAGTTGGTGTAGCAGTACCAGGTGTCGAATCCAAACAAGAACTGAAGCTGGTTTTGCCATTATGCAAGGCTAGCCTGCTTCCAATTCCTGCTTTGTAGGGGCTGCTAAACCATATCTCACCTTCTTCCCACCCCACCCGGATCAGGTGCTCGGCTCTCAGCTGCCACTACTCTGCCAGTTTTGATGCTGGTGCTTTCAATATTTAAGCATGTGCAAGCACAGTTACTATATGAACTTCCTAGAGGAAGTGGTTTCCAGGAACCTTTGATGATAATATGAATCCCAACCAATTTCCAATGGGGAAACAAGTCTGTCCTAGAATAAGTTCTTCACCATAACCCCACAGCTGCCTGCAGACTGGCTCCTAGACCCCCAAATCTGAGACCTCCTACAGGTCTGCTGCCTCTTACCATCACAGCCTGTGTCTGCACACTTGACTTTTCTACATCTTCTGAAAATATTGTCCATAGAAAGATTATGTCACTTCACTCCCCACACTCTTCCAAAAGTAAGCCTAGTAACACAACTCAGTGATTTTTCTGGAGCAAAATGGAAAGGCACTGCCAGGCTTTAGACCCCGGGGGATGGGGCTGGGGGTGGGGGTTGGGGGGGAGAGTGGGTGCGTGGGTGTGTTCACTAACTAGTTGCAAAATGAGTCAGCCTCAGAGCAGCCCCTGGAGGGTTGGGGTGGCACTGCCTCCTGCTTCCACTCCTGAACTTCCACACACCGACCCTCCTTGTGGGGTGTGCTGCAGTGTGCACTGACAGGGGACTGAACCTGGGACAGGTGCTGGAGCACAGGGTGAATTTTCTGCTTTTCTGCTTGATGTTCCCAGTTTGCCTGGGGTTATGCTTTAGGACTGGCAGATGGATGTTCTGTTGTTCAGTGCTGCTCCATTAAAGCGTTGCCCCTGAGACTCCCATGAAAACAGTTTGTGTTGTTTTTCTGGACAGGGGTTCATTCAGGAACAGATGGAGACAATTCCCCTGGGGAACTTGACTCTTTATTTTGAATGGCTTGGGAGCCTGGAAATTTCATATTCATATCCCTGACTTAAGAGCTTGCCACAGAAAGGGTTTGGAGGGTGGAAAGGTGATGGCTTATTTTTCTTTGTAGAGTTTCGTAGGTGATGGCTCAGCGGGATCATAGCCACAGATTGAGGGGCTCTGTCTATGCTAAGTGTACATTTTAGGCAAATTTAGTTTCTTAGCAAGCTTCCAGGAAAAGTGTAGGAGAGGTCCATTCTCATTGGGGAGATGTCCTGAGCTTTGGAGAGGAAAACAATGCTTCTGGTATGAATGAAGGGGAAACCATCCTGCAGAGATGAAAAGAAGGCTTTTCCTGGATCCCTGCAGAGATGTGAAGGGAGAAGAAAAGAGAGGGAGGTGGTGTGGGGCTGGAGGATGGCAGGAGACCCCTCCATGGAGTGTGAATAACTGATCCCAGTTCTCCTCTCCCCTCTACTATTATGTACCCAAATCCCTTGCTATGGCCTCATGGGTTGGGGGGACTGAGTATTTGTCCTACTCCCTGACTTTAGATTTGCCCATTTAACTTGATTTAGTTGGTGAGATGTTAGCAGATATGACATGAATGGAGGCTTAAAATGCTCTTGGGCAAGGATTTTGCTCTGTTGCATTCCTCCTATTCACCACACTAAGAACATGTCTCAGACATTTGTAAGACTGGGGGCAATGAGGAACACATTGAACAGACGTGGACCCAATCCATAATGTATGCCATGCCCACCCAAGTCTACACTAAATCAGCCAAATCCCAGCCAATCCACTGATATGTGATCAGGGAATCAATTCTTTTTTTTTTTTAAGATTTTATTTATTTATTTGACAGACAAAGATCACAAGTAGGCAGAGAGGCAGGCAGAGACAGAGGAAGAAGCAGGCTCCCCGCTGAGCAAAGAGCCCGATGCGGGGCTCAATCCCAGGACCCTGGGATCCTGACCTGAGCCGAAGGCAGAGGCTTTAACCCACTGAGCCACCCAGGCGCCCCAGGGAATCAATTCTTACTGTTGCATGCCACTGTGTTTTGGGATTGTCTGTTCCACAGCATGTTGTGGCAAGAGCTGACTAATACAGAAATCTGTTTTTTTTAATCCTCTCAAAACTTTAGTAAAGTCAGTAAACTCATGAAATGCTTGAGACAAATTATTTTTTAAAATGGAAACCAGTGAGGGGTTGGGCTTAGGTATGAATTGCAAGACAGTACTTAGGGAGAAAGAAGCATTTGGAAGAAAGTTCTAGATGAAGAGAGGTCCCAGGGAGAGCTTTAGAGCCTCACATGAGCATGGAAATTGGGGCTGAGCAAAGTTTAACTAGCTCCCTAAGAGGCATAGACCACCCAGATGACATCCAGTTTAAATAAGAAAGGGCACAATCTAGCGACCAAGAATATGGATGTGTTAGTTAGGTTTCTCCTGAAAAATGAACTAGACTTGTATATGGTGACAGAGAGAGACTGTTAAGGAATTGGCTCACATGATTATGGAGGCTGCTGAGTCCCAAATCTGCAGGATGGGCCGACGGGCTAGAGACTCAGGGAAGAGGTAATGTTGTGGGGCGCCTGGGTGGCTCAGTGGGTTAAAGCCTCTGCCTTCGGCTCGGGTCATGATCCCAGGGTCCTGGGATCGAGCCCCGCATCGGGCTCTCTGCTCTGCAGGGAGCCTGCTTCCTCTTCTCTCTCTGCCTGCCTCTCTGCCTAGTTGTGATTTCTCTCTGTCAAATAAATTAAAAAAAAAAAAAGAGGTAATGTTGTAGTTCATGTCCAAAGGCCTTCTGCTGGTGACGATCACTCTTGTTTGGGCGGAAGTCAGCCTTTTGTTCTTCAGGCCTTCAACTGATTGGATGAGGCTCACCCACACATAGACCACTCTGCTTTACTCAAAGTGCACCAATTTAAATGTTAATTGGATTAAATGCTAATCTTATCCAACAACACTCTCACAGAAGCACCCAGAATAATGTTTGACCACATGTCTGGGCACTGTGGCCCAGCCAAGGTGATAAGTGATACAGAAAATTTATCATCACAGTGGGCTTTCATCTTTATCTGGCCCTGAGGAAAAGAAACCTATTGGTTCCATGCTGGCAAATTATAAGTTAGCAATAAGAGGGCCAGCATCCAACCACAGTGCTTTTATCCACCTGGTGATCATATATCCCAGTGGAAGTGATTGGGGCTCTTGTTGAGGAAATTCTGGATTGAACCCGCTGAATTCACTGAGCTTTGTCAAAATATCATTCCTAACATTCTTAAAAATATCCCTTACTGAACTATAGTATACAACCATGAAATGTACGAATAAGTGTAGCTTAGTGAATTTCACAAAGTGAACCAGCACTGGATCAAAAAAATAGAACATTGGGGCGCCTGGGTGGCTCAGTGGGTTAAAGCCTCTGCCTTCGGCTCAGGTCATGATCCCAGGGTCCTGGGATCAAGCCCCACATCGGGCTCTCTGCTCCGCAGGGAGCCTGCTTCCTCCTCTCTCTCTGCCTGCCTCTCTGCCTAGTTGTGATTTCTCTCTGTCAAATAAATAAAAAAAAATAGAACATTACGAGAGCCCCAGCACCCCCTCTCATGTTTCTTTCTAGTCATTGCCCTCTCCCTAAGGGTAACAACTACCTTCCCCTCTATAACCACAGGTTAGTTTTTCTTGTTTGGCACTTTACGACAGGTGTATTTTTCAAAGATGTTTGTACTAATGTATCCCATCTTACCTCTTCTGAAAATGTGATGCTGACTTTCCTTCACTGAGAGGTGGAGTCTCCATTCCCTCCCTTGAGTATGTGTGGACTTATAACTATGATTATAGGTAATGATGGTGGAAGTGAACCATGTGGCTTCTGGGGCTAAATTATAAAAGGCAATATGACTACTCCCAATTCTTTTGATATTCTCATCCTTAGAACCCAGCCACTGACAAAGCTATGTGTATATGTTACAGCCCCTGCCCCAGCTGAGGTTCCTGCCGAAAGACAGCATCAACCACCACACAGGTGAGCAAGGAGCCTTCAGGTGATACAGGTTTCAACTTTCCAGTGTCCCTTTCTACCTTGGAGTGGAGCCGAGATGAGCTGCTTTATGGAGCCCAGCCCAAATTCAGATTCATGAGCAAACAAATGTTTGCTCATTAGTTAGTGACCATAGTCACTAACTATGGTATCATTTGTTACACGGCAAGACATAACTACAACATGATTTATGCAAATGGTATCATGTAGTATGAATTCTTTACTTACATTCAACACAATGCCTGCGAGATTCTTCCACAAGACATTATTGTTGTATGTAGTTGTAGATTTTTCATTCCTATTGCTTTAGAGTATCTAATATTATATGAATACAATGTAATGTGTGTATTCATTGTGCTGTTGCCAGAAATGAATTGTTTCTAGTTTTGGGCTATTAATAAAAGCTAAACATTCTAGTACATGTCTTTTGGTAAACAGAACTGATTTCTGTTGGATACATACACAGAGTTGGAATTGTTGTGTCCTAGAATATGTGTATCTTCTGCTCTACTGGTTACTGCCAAAAAGTTTACCAGTATTTTTTTCTGAACAAAATATTAAAAGCAAATTTCCAGGCTTGTTTAAGGACTGACCTGAATGAAGTTTGATCCAGTATAGGAAGGGGAGGTCATATTAGAGGTGTCCTTGTCATCATTAGGAAAGTCTCTAGGTCAAGACTGATTTATTCACTCTGAAACTTCAGGGCCCAGTAGACTTGCAAGGAACATAAACTTTAATAGCATCAATTTGCAGAATGGGAGCTTCCCAGTGTAGCACGACCTTGGTGTAACCCTTTCTGATATTCCTTCTTTGCCTTCCTCTGACACATCTGTGAAGACACACAAAATCAAAATATGGCCTCATCTTTGGAAACTGTCATTGCCATAGTCCAGGGAAGTTACTTGTAGGTGTTTCATGATAAAGAAGATTCTTGGATCACACCCCACAGGCTCTGCTCTCTAAAGCAGATTAGTTGAGAAAGATCTCAATGGAAGTAGGAAAACGCCAAGTTACTCTTCTATGTACCCCTTCATATAAATTTTAAATGAAAATTATATCAGGGGTGCCTGCTGGCTTGATCAATATAGCATGGGACTCTTGATCTTGGGGTTGTAAGTTCAAGCCCCCCTAAAAATAAGATCAAATAATAAAAAAATGAAAATTATACCCAGTTGGCATCAAACTCACAATACGCTATTGAAGTGATGGCAGTGGGAGCCATGACCAAGATCACACAGGCCCAGGCAATGACAACTACATCACCGTTGCCATCTGGCCAGTAGCAATTGTGAAGATGCCGCAGAAGGTAGGCTTGATTTCAGGGGTGATAAATGTGAAATGAATGTGCATGTTAGAAGTGGTCCAACATAGCCCTTTGAATATCACTCCCAGCCACAGCTCCTTGCTAGGAGGGCAACATAATCTGTTGTACATATTAATTTTTACCTTGATCAGCTTAGGTGATTAAAGATGATATCTGATTCTATTAATAGCTTAGAAAAAGTATTAAACCTTCAGAGTGTCTCTGTGTCTGAATTCATCAAATTGTTTGATGGGCATTTTCCTGAAAGATAACAGGAAGAAGGGTTTCTTTTTCCTTGTCACCACCAAAGAGACTTTGTGGGTGTTCCTAGCTGGGACCATACCCTTGGGATTTAGATTTAGGCTATTTGGGTCTGGACATCACCCCCAGGTCTGGTAATGCCCAGGGAAGCTGCTGAGAGGTCTGAGGTATGGACAGAGAGAGCAGGACCAGAAAATGAGAGGGAGAGAAAGACTGAGAAGAGAGAAGACATGAGAAAGCAGTAGTCCAGATGGAAGGAAAGAGGAGAGAAAGGTACATGTGCTAAAGATTGGTGGAGCCCTCAGTGGCCACACAGCACAAAATAATGAACTTGAAAGATTCTCGTGAGCCTGTAAAATGGGATGATGATGATCATCCTATCATTATCATCATTACATCATCATCATCATCATCATCACCACTGTCATGATCATCAACATCATCACCACCACCACCATCATCATCAGCATCATCATCAACATCAACATCATCCTCCTCATCATCATCATTGTCATCAACATCCCATCCTCATTCTTGTGTTTTCATGAGAATTCTTTGAGATGACAGCTATAAAGTTCTTACCTCAGCACCCCAGCTGTGGGGTGGAGGGCTATGGAGATAATGCTTAATTCATGTAGTGAATGTTAAGATTCTACACAGATGGTGTTCTAGGTAATAAATAACAATATTCCTCTGATAAACAGTAAGTGTTTTTCCCTGGAAAAAATTCTGGCTAATTTTTCTATACCACCACATATAAATGATTGCTTTTCAAAATAGACTAGCACCAGGTAAATATAACTGAAGCAAATACAGTAACATATAAGCCACTTTGGAATCCTGCAACACCTCAGGACACTGTTGAGACTCCCATTTGGGTGGGAAGAAGCTTATGCTCTGCCTGGGTTTGAATCCCAGCAGTATGACCTTTGATAAGTCCTTATCCCCTCTTAGCCTCCATGTCTTTCTTTCTTTTTAAAAAATTAATTAATTATTTTTTATGTCAATGTATAATAGAGTATTTGTTTCATGGGTACAGGTCTGTCATTCATCAGTCTTACTGAGCCTCCATTTCTTACCTATAAAAGGCAAATAATGGTAGTATCCATTACACAGTGTTGGTGTGAAAGCTAAATGTGGCTAGACAGTTTAAAACTCAAGGAGGTCTTGGGCACATAGTTAGCACTCAGTACTTACCAGCAATTGTATTTCAGTGGAGGGGTTGGTCAGGGTCAGATTCATAGGGCATCCTGGTTGGGTGAATGCTGAAAACCATTTATTCCAGGTCAGACTAAAGGGGATGAAATGCAGATTCTATATTAGTCCTCCCCATTCCTCAAAGTCAGCCCTCACTGCTGATGCTGTGTGTCAGGATGAGACAGGGGGCACATATTGGGGGAGGTGTAATGATCACTGAACACAGCTGGGAGGCAGCAGGGGCAAGTCGTCATGCCAGGATTTGGTCGACAGAAGCAGCAGCTTACTGAATATCCACATCAGGCAAAAGATGAACATGTTCTGGTTTCCCAAAGGCTGTGTCACCCTAGCGGAGTGTTACCTAATTACTTTCATTTCCTTAGCTTTCCTATCAAGAGACCATTTGTGTTTCCTTTGAAGGGCAGCTGCTCCCTCCTGGTGTGCCTTCAGCCCCAATTCCACCAGTGCACCTGAGTGACTTACAGATGGTATGGACGTGGGTGTCTGCGGATAGGCTTGACCAAGGAGCCACCATCTCAGGCTCCACTGTTCCTGTGAGACCTCAAGGTTGAGGTGGAGGGAGCAGGTGGGACTGGCCTACTGCACACAGCGACGTGCAGCTAGCTGTCTGAGGGACTTGGCCGTCCAGCATTAGTACCACCACTTCTCTGGGTCTGTGGACTGTTCCACCTGTTTCCTCTCTCCTGACTGCTCTGCTGCTTTTTCTACAGAAGCAGCTGCTCCCATGCTTGTGGTATGTCTGCCTTTCAAATCTAGTGCTGAGCTAGTGCACAAAAGGCAGAATCCAGAAGCAAAGACTTTCATGTCTTGACTGTTCAGCTGGCTTCTGAGCCATCCAGGAAGTAGTGGGAACCTGCCTCCGTGGTGCTTTAAATGGGAAATTAAAAAACACAATATGATAAAATTGGCGTAAATTGGGAGGATTAACACTAAGGATGTGAGATGGACAGGAGCAAAAACCGTAATCAGAAACAATGGCAGGCAATGAATGGAGGGAAATGAGAACCCCCTGCTGGTGCCCAGAGCCCAGTCTCACTGATCCTTCCCCCATAGATTCCTCTTCTCCAGGCTTCCAAGCTGATTTTGTTTATCAAACACTTGCTGCTGGCTTCCTTGCACCGGACTCTCAGCCACAAGGCTGGGTAAGCTTGTAGGGGCATCAGTGCCCCTGGGTGCTGGGTGGCCCAGGCTCACGATCCTCAAAGAAAGGATGGTACAAACCTGGTCTGACTGCCCACTGACCCCCACTTCCTCCTCCAGAGGATTTGACTGCTCTTGAAATCCAACATCTGTGCCTACAGGTGTCCTTAGTATGGATGCAAGGTTGGTGTGCTTGTGTTGTCTGTGAGATTTATGAACTAGCAAACTAGCCGATGCAACCCCAAGAGGGAGGGAGGGAGAGAATGAGGCAGTCTTCAGCTATGGTTGCACAAAAAGAAGTGGGGTTGGGGTAAGCTGTGAGGAGTTCTCTTTTTGGCAAGTTTCTGTATTTGGGGAGTCCTGAGCTCAATGATCACCTCTGGTCAGCAAGATCCCCAAGAAGCCAGGCCTCACCTCAAAACTACTATCAGCACATGAGAAACTGCCTTGTAAGGAATCTCATTACAACCCTGAAAAGTCACAGAGTTCAGGACTCCCTGCTTTGAGAGTCAATCACTTCATTGCGGGCGGCTAAAAAAAATACCCTTCTGATTGAAGCAGAATAAGCAGGACAACGTTTTTTAGTCAATTGACCAGGCTGTGGAAGTGGATATAGAAGTTAGCTTTGTGGCCCTACGATACACTACTCAGGGTTTACTTGTTGCTTCAAAGGGTATAATTGGAAAGTAAGCACCATATAAAGAGGTAATGGGTCCACGAACAAAGAGTCTTGCTGGTTTTCTTCAGCTGCTGTGACAAATCGTAACAACCAGAGTGGCTGAAAACAACACAAAGTGATTCTCATGTTTCTGGAGGTCCAAAGTCTGAAGTCAGTCCCTCTAGGCTGAGGTGAAGATGTCAGCAGATTCCTTCTGGAGACTCCGAGAGGAGAATCTATCTCCTTGCCTTTTCAGATTCTAGGGGTTGCCCGTCTTCCTTGGCTTACAGCCCCTTCTTCTGTCCTCAGAATAAATCACTCCAATCTCTGTTTTCATCAACATATCACCTTCTTGGACTCTGACCCTCGTGCCTCCCTCTTATAAGGACCATTGTGATTGCATCTGGATCCATGCAGACAGTCTAGGATAATCTCCCCATTGTACACATTTGCTGAATGCCCTTTGTCATGGAAGGTGATACTCATGGGTTCCAGGGATTGGAATGTGGACACATTAGGGAGTAATTATTCAGTCGAACGTAGGGTCACTTGCTCAGCCTTTTGGAAAATGAATTCTACATTCAGTTAAGGCCAATGGTCCCAAATAGACCATTTCTCTCAGGGCGGTGATAATGTCTTTGAATGTGACAATGCATTTCCTGCTTTATGAGGGAGACATTGGAGGCAGCAAGGCCCCAGAACAATGCCTCTTGGCAGCTCCTAAAAGGCTGAGCATTTTAAAAACCAATGAACACATTGGTGGAGGTAGAGGTCATACATGCAAGCAGATGGTACCATGGAGTAACATGTGCAGAAAGAGAAATAAGTTCCCAAATGCCAGAGAAGTCAAAGGTCCTGAAGAGAACATGGGAAAACAGGGTGCAGTGTCATCATGGGTAGCCCAAGGTAAGCAGCTGCATGGGGGCTGTCACAGCTACCAGAGGAACTTGCTGCTTCTCCCCGAACACAAGTGGTGGGGTTTTCAGAGGTCCAGGTTGATTCCAGGACCTGGAATCAGGTCCTGCTGTCCTGCTGTCCAGCTGTCCCAGCTTTAGACCACTAGTTTTTCTTCTTGTACATCATGACTTGCTCCACTGTCTGCAAATATGTAGGAGGTTTTGTATCTTATTTGGACTTCCTTGGACTCACCTCCCAAATAAACCCCCAGCACCAAGTCCTTGTCTTGGAGTGTCTGCTTTTGGTGGGACACAAGCAGGACACGTGGTTCTATATAGTCCTTCCATTGAAAAGTGTAGCTGCAAGCATGGGATTCCTGTGGAGGTCCTGACACTCAAAAATGTCAAAACCCATTGATCTAGATAAAACTTTCATTTTACAGATGGTCCATAAACATTTGGAGTCTTTTTTTTTTTTTAAAAGATTTTATTTATTTGTCAAAGAGAGAGAGAGAGCATAAGCAGGGGGAGTGGCAGGTAGAGGGAGAAGCCCCACTGAGCAGGGAGGCTGATGCAGGACTGGATCCCAGGACCCTGTGGCAGATGGGGACTCCATGCTACTGGAGATCCCTGAAGAGTCTCTTCTCACAGTGTGATCTCTGGACCAGCAGCACCACCATCCCCTTGAGCTTGTTATTAATGCAAATTCTCATGTACCCAGACCTACGGATTAGTCCCAGCTGAGGGGCTCAGCAATCCATGTTGTGAAGCTTTCCAGGTGATTCTGATGTACCCTGAAGCTTGAGAACCACCAGTAGAGGACATGCCACAGAATTGTCCCATGGAGAGGTTGGGGGTGCGGAAGCAAAAGTGACCATCCACCAACTCTCTGCTCTTACTGGTTGTGGTTGCTTGGTGGTCTGGATCCCTTAGCACTCTGGATTGCCCTGTGCATGGCCTGAGCAAGGTCACCTGGTGCTTTCTCCAGCTCTCAGGTACAGAATTTGCAAGATACAGGTGCTTCAGGTGGATGCTGGCAATGTACACAGAAACTCTCCACCACAGCTGGAGGTAAACTCAAGAGGTTATCCAAGGGGCCCTGGGGTAGGATAGCAATCAATAGATTATGCCCCACATACTGAGAATTCAGTGACATTATACCTATTTGGAAATAGAGGTGCAGATAGTGTGTGGATACATATATTCATTAGATTCATGGTAAGGGCCTAGTTAAATGTGGAGAGGATACTTATTCTCCTTGTTAATTGAAACCATTGTAGAGTGTACCCATTCCATGGATTTACCAGTCTCATGCTGTGTAATAATGTCATTTTGCCTCATTACCCATGCTGTCATTTGTGTGGAAAGACATAAATTTTATTTTTCTGTGAAAAATGACTCAAGAAGTCATCAGCTAATGTTGGTCATGCAGGAGAGAAGGTGAAATTCTTAGCCAGACAAGAGAAATAACAAGAAATGATAGATAATGGGGTCATCTGTGTATTTTTTGGGGGGTGTTGGTGCAGAAAGGTGTTGGACTGTGGCTTTTCCAAGCATCAAAATCTGCCGTGCTGTGTTCTTAATGGTTCTCATTGATTCTCCCCATCCAGCATAGGGAGGGAGGTGGACAAGAATTAGGCAGGATGCCGGGTCAGAGAACTGGCATGCAAGACACAGTAATTATCTCAGTAGAATTGAATCACTAAAAGAAGCTGAGGCAAAACCCAGTTGTCTGGTCTGAGCCATGTGGTGCACGCCTCCACCAGTAGGACACATTCCAGGCTTAGAATTCCACAACAAATTGCCCACCCTCTCACTGAGTGGTGGGGTAGAAGTTTCCCAGGGGTTGGACAGTAACGGAAGTGACCCATATAGTGTTCTTGTTACCTCATATCACATCCCCAGGCGAACTTATGTCTTCCACTGTGGCGGCAGTTTGCCTTTTCTGGGAAGCAGATACTAGGTCTGAGTTAAGAGTGTAGAAGGTTTTCTACAGAGTAACAGCTGAGAAAGGAAAAGGAAGGAAGCAGGATTGAATAGGGGAGCTGTTAGATCCTAGTGCAGACCTGGCAAAGTCTATACCAGCTGAGACTACCCATCAGAGGAGTCCTGTATTGGATGGAAATGTCTAGACCCTTCCTTGTTGCACTGCCTTGGTCAGTCATTGACTGGACACTGCCCCAAGAAGAATGTGAGTTTGGCTTGAGAGTCAACGTGGGCTCTGAGGAGTTAAAGTGGGAGGCTGCTAGTAGAACCAGGGATATAATTTGTAGGACCTAGAGTAAAATGAAAATGGGGCCCCTTATTCAAAAACTACTAAGAATATCAAGATGGTGGGAGCATGGCATTAAACCAAGGGTGGGACCCTTCTAACTATGGGGTCCTGTGCAACCATAAGGCTCACACACCCATGAAGCCAGCTCTGGCTGTAGCTGACCATGCTGCTTGCATCTGAATTGCATGTCTTACCTTGAAGGGGACCTGAGCAGTGCACCCTCACTTTGCTGCAGATCAGGACTTTCTGTGAAGTCAGGAGAGGCAGTTCAGCCTGTTCCTAGTTGCCTCCCATTACACTACAAAGGCAGCCCTCATTCTTTGAAGGGACAGATCTGTGATATGTTCTGGGTGGTTTTTCAGAGGGATCATAGCAAGATTGGGCTGTAGTTGTCTATAGCAATAATTAAGTCAATAAAATGTATTTTATGGGCTTTTCCTTCTTCCATGTCCTACTTTGTCTACTCCTTCACTCCTTGGTGTCCTAAGATCACCTCCTAGATAAACAAGGCTTGTACCCAACTCCTTGTTTCTGGCTCTGATAAAAACATGCCTTCATTCAGGACTATCTCAGGAATTGGTGCCCCTGGCTGAGCACAGCTAGAGAAGGAAGAAGCTGATTTATTCGCAAAATAAGTCATATTTTCTCAAATATGTGGAGGAAGAAACTGAGAGAAGTAAATTTTGATTAATAAACAGACTATACGCATTGCTGGGAGCAATGAGGCCATCGTTTGCTTTGGCTACCATGAAGGTCTCACCTGCCTTCTCACACAGAGACGCACAATCTCATGGCCAGTCATCCTTGAGACCATGGGACAAACTTGGATTGAGAATTTATTGCCAAGTATTGACTATCCCTTCTATGTAATGGGAGAATAACATTTTTTTCTAGAAAATGGAAATTGAAATCATCCTTTCTAGTAAATATCTTGAGTAGTTTGTAGAATGAAGGAGAGTATTTCCAAAGAGCTGTTAAAATTAGGGCTACCCTGGATTAATTTTTCCCCTAATCTTATTGAAATATACTTGACATAAAACATTATATTAGTTTTAGGTATATCACATAATGATTTTTTAAAATTTAATTTTATTTTTTTTCAGTGTTCCAAAATTCACTGTTTATGCACCACACCCAGTGCTCCATGCAATATGTGCCCTCAATAATACCCACCACCAGGCTCACCCAACCTCCCACCCTTCTTCCCCTCCAAAACCCTCAGTTTGTTTCTCAGAGTCCAAAATCTCTTGTGGTTTGTCTCCTCCTCCAATTTCCCACAACTTACTTCTCCTCCCCATCTCCCAATGTCCTCTGTGTTATTCCTTATGTTACACAAGTAATTGAAACATTATAATTGACTCTCTCTACTTGATTTATTCATTTAAATCATTCAAATAAACATCTCAGCATGATCTCTTCCAGTCCCATCCATGTTGATACAAAAGTTGGGTATTCATCCTTTCTGATGGAGGCATAATACTCCATTGTATATACGGGCCATATATTCTTTATCCATTCTTCCATTGAAGGGCATCCTGGTTCTTTCCACAGTTTTGTGATTGTGGCCATTGCCGCTATGAACATTGGGATATAGAAGGCCCTTCTTTTCACTACATATACCCAATAGTGGAATTGCAGGGTCATAGGGGAGCTCTATTTTTAAATTCTTAAGGAATCTCCACACTGTTTTCCAAAGTGGCTGCACCAACTTGCATTCCCACCAACAGTGTAAGAGGGTTCCCCTTTCTCCACATCCTCTCCAACACACGTTGTTTCCTGTCTTGCTAATTTTGGCCATTCTAACTGGTGTCAGGTGGTATCTCAACGTGGTTTTAATTTGAATCTCCCTGATAGCTAGTGATGATGAACATTTTTTCATGTGTCTGATAGCCATTTGTATGTTTTTATTGGAGAAGTGTCTGTTCATGTCTTCTGCCCATTTTATTAATTAATTAATTAATTTTCAGCATAACAGTATTCATTGTTTTTGCACAACACCCAGTGCTCCATGCAATATGTGCCCTCCCTATTACCCACCACCTGGTTCCCCCAACCTCCCACCCCCGCCCCTTAAAAACCCTCAGGTTGTTTTTCAGAGTCCATAGTCTCTTACGGTTCGCCTCTCCTTCCAGTTTCCCTCAACTTCCTTCTCCTCTCCATCTCCCAATGTCCTCCATGTCATTTGTGATGCTCCACAAATAAGTGAAACCATATGATACTTGACTCTCTCTGCTTGACTTATTTCACTCAGCATAATCACTTCCAGTCCCATCCATGTTGCAACAAAAGTTGGGTATTCATCCTTTCTTTTCTTTCTTTCTTTCTTTTTTTTATAAACATATAATGTATTTTTATCCCCAGGGGTATAGGTCTGTGAATCGCCAGGTTTACACACTTCACAGCACTCACAATAGCACATACCCTCCCCAATGTCCATAACCCCCTCCCCCTCTCCCAACCCCACCTCCCCCCAGCAACCCCAGTTTGTTTTGTGAGATTAAGAGTCATTTATGGTTTGTCTCCCTCCCATCCCCATCTTGTTTCATTTATTCTTCTCCTATCCCCCTAACCCCCATGTTGCATCTCCATGTCCTCATATCAGGGAGATCATATGATAGTTGTCTTTCTCCAATTGACTTATTTCACTAAGCATGATACCCTCTAGTTCCATCCACGTCGTCGCAAATGGCAAGATTTCATTTGTTTTGATGGCTGCATAGTATTCCATTGTGTATATATACCACCTCTTCCTTATTCATTCATCTGTTGATGGACATCTAGGTTCTTTCCATAGTCTGGCTATTGTAGACATTGCTGCTATAAACATTCGGGTACACGTGCCCCTTCTGACCACTTTGTTTGTATCTTTAGGGTAAATACCCAGTAGTGCAATTGCTGGGTCATAGGGTAGTTCTATTTTCAACATTTTGAGGAAGCTCCATGCTGTTTTCCAGAGTGGTTGCACCAGCTTGCATTCCCACCAACAGTGGAGGAGGGTTCCCCTTTCTCTGCATCCTTGCCAGCATCTGTCATTTCCTGACTTGTTAATTTTAGCCATTCTGACTGGTGTGAGGTGATATCTCATTGTGGTTTTGATTTGTATTTCCCTGATACCGAGTGATGTGGAGCACTTTTTCATGTGTCTGTTGGCCATCTGGATGTCTTCTTTGCAG
Source organism: Meles meles (assembly GCF_922984935.1). Classification (NCBI taxonomy): domain Eukaryota; kingdom Metazoa; phylum Chordata; class Mammalia; order Carnivora; family Mustelidae; genus Meles; species Meles meles. Next base: position 39,440,799 of record NC_060081.1, on the reverse strand, counting down.
AAATGTCTGTTCATGTCCTCTGCCCATTTCTTGATTGGATTGTTTGTTCTTTGGGTGCTGAGTTTGCTAAGTTCCTTATAGATTTTGGACACTAGCCCTTTATCTGATATGTCGTTTGCAAATATCTTCTCCCATTCTGTCAGTTGTCTCTTGGTTTTGTTAACTGTTTCCTTTGCTGTGCAAAAGCTTTTGATCTTGATGAAATCCCAATAGTTCATTTTTGCCCTTGCTTCCCTTGCCTTTGCTGATGTTCCTAGGAAGATGTTGCTGCGGCTGAGGTCAAAGAGGTTGCTGCCTGTGTTCTCCTCAAGGATTTTGATGGATTCCTTTCTCACGTTGAGGTCCTTCATCCATTTTGAGTCTATTTTCATGTGTGGTGTAAGGAAGTGGTCCAATTTCATTTTTCTGCATGTGGCTGTCCAATTTTCCCAACACCATTTATTGAAGAGGCTGTCTTTTTTCCATTGGACCTTCTTTCCTGCTTTGTTGAAGATGAGTTGACCATAGAGTTGAGGGTCTATTTCTGGGCTCTCGATTCTGTTCCATTGATCTATGTGTCTGTTTTTGTGCCAGTACCATGCTGTCTTGATCATGACAGATTTGTAATAGAGCTTGAAGTCCGGAATTGTGATGCCACCAACTTTGGCTTTCTTTTTCAATATTCCTTTGGCTATTCGAGGTCTTTTCTGGTTCCATATAAATTTGAGGATTATTTGTTCCATTTCTTTGAAAAAAAAATGGATGGTATTTTGATAGGGATTGCATTAAATGTGTAGATTCCTTTAGGTAGCATAGACATTTTCACAATATTTATTCTTCCAATCCAGGAGCATGGAACATTTTTCCATTTCTTTGTGTCTTCCTCAATTTCTTTCATGAGTACTTTATAGTTTTCTGCATATAGATTCTTAGCCTCTTTGGTTAGGTTTATTCCTAGGTATCTTATAGTTTTGGGTACAATTGTAAATGGGATTGACTCCTTAATTTCTCTTTCTTCTGTCTTGTTGTTGGTGTAGAGAAATGCAACTGATTTCTGTGCATTGATTTTATATCCTGACACTTTACTGAATTCCTGTACAAGTTCTAGCAGTTTTGGAGTGGAGTCTTTTGGGTTTTCCACATATAGTATCATATCATCTGCGAAGAGTGATAGTTTGACTTCTTCTTTGCCAATTTGGATGCCTTTAATTTCTTTTTGTTGTCTGATTGCTGAGGCTAGGACTTCTAGTACTATGTTGAATAGCAGTGGTGATAATGGACATCCCTGCCGTGTTCCTGACCTTAACGGAAAAGCTTTCAGTTTTTCTCCATTGAGAATGATATTTGCGGTGGGTTTTTCATAGATGGCTTTGATACTATTGAGGTATGTGCCCTCTATCCCTACACTTTGAAGAGTTTTGATCAGGAAGGGATGCTGTACTTTGTCAAATGCTTTTTCAGCATCTATGGAGAGTTTCATATGGTTCTTGTTCTTTCTTTTATTAATGTGTTCTATCACACTGATTGATTTGCGGATGTGGAACCAACCCTGCAGCCCTGGAATAAATCCCACTTGATCGTGGTGAATAATCCTTTTAATGTACTGTTGAATCCTATTGGCTAGTATTTTGGTGAGAATTTTTGCATCTGTGTTCATCAAGGATATTGGCCTGTAGTTCTCTTTTTTGGTGGGATCCTTGTCTGGTTTTGGGATCAAGGTGATGCTGGCCTCATAAAATGAGGTTGGAAGTTTTCCTTCCATTTCTATTTTTTGGAACAGTTTCAGGAGAATAGGAATTAGTTCTTCTTTAAATGTTTGGTAGAATTCCCCTGGGAAGCCGTCTGGCCCTGGGCTTTTGTTTGTTTGGAGATTTTGGATGACTGTTTCAATCTCCTTACTGGTTATGGGCCTGTTCAGGTTTTCTATTTCTTCCTGGTTCACTTGTGGTAGTTTATATGTCTCTAGGAATGCATCCATTTCTTCCAGATTGTCAAATTTGTTGGCGTAGAGTTGCTCATAGTATGTTCTTATAATTGTCTGTATTTCTTTGGTGTTAGTTGTGATCTCTCCTCTTTCATTCATGATTTTATTGATTTGGGTCCTTTCTCTTTTCTTTTTGATGAGTCTGGCCAGGGGTTTATCAATCTTATTGATTCTTTCAAAGAACCAGCTCCTAGTTTCATTGATTTTTTTATTTTTTTTTTTTTTTTTGGTTACTATTTCATTGATTTCTGCTCTGATCTTTATGATTCCTCTTCTCCTGCTGTGTTTAGGGTTTCTTTCTTCTTCTTTCTCCAGCTCCTTTAAGTGTAGGGTTAGGTTGTGTAGTTGAGACCTTTCTTGTTTCTTGAGAAAGGCTTGTACCAGTATATATTTTCCTCTCAGGACTGCCTTTGCTGTGTCCCACAGATTTTGAACAGTTGTGTTATCATTTTCATTTGTTTCCCTGAATTTTTTCAATTCTTCTTTAATTTCCTGGTTGACCCATTCATTCTTTAGAAGGATGCTGTTTAGTCTCCATGTATTTGGGTTCTTTCCAGCTTTCCTCTTGTGATTGAGTTCTAGCTTCAGAGCACTGTGGTCTGAAAATATGCAGGAATGATCCTAATCTTTTGATACCGGTTGAGACCTGATTTGTGACCCAGGATGTGATCTATTCTGGAGAAGGTTTCATGTGCACTAGAGAAGAATGTGTATTCTGTTGCTTTGGGATGAAATGTTCTGAATGTATCTGTGATATCCATCTGGTCCAGTGTGTCATTTAAGGCCTTTATTTCCTGGTTGATCTTTTGCTTGGATGATCTGTCCCTTTCAGTGAGGGGAGTGTTCAAGTCCCCTACTATTATTGTATTATTATTGATGTGTTTCTTTGATTTTGTAATTAATTGGTTGATATAGTTGGCTGCTCCCACGTTAGGGGCATAGATATTTAAAATTGTTAGATCTTCTTGTTGGACAGACCCTTTGAGTAGGATATAGTGTCCTTCCTCATCTCTTATTATAGTCTTTGGCTTAATATCTAATTGATCTAAGGATTGCCACCCCAGCTTTCTTCTGATGCCCATTAGCATGGTAAATTGTTTTCCACCCCCTCACTTTAAGTCTGGAGGTGTCTTCGCGTCTAAAATGAGTTTCTTGTCGGCAACATATAGATGGGTTTTGTTTTTTTATCCATTCTGACATCCTTTGTCTTTTGATTGGGGGCATTTAGCCCATTAACATGCAGGGTAACTATTGAGAGATAAAATTAGTGCCATTGTATTGCCTGTAAGGTGACTGTTACTGTATATTGTCTCTGTTCCTTTCTGATCTACTACTTTTAGGCTCTCTCTTTGCTTAGAGGACCCCTTTCAATATTTCCTGTAAAGCTGGTTTTGTGTTTGCAAATTCTTTCAGTTTTTGTTTGTCCTGGAAGCTTTTTATCTCGCCTTCTATTTTCAATGAGAGCCTAGCTGGATAGAGTATTCTTGGCTGCATGTTTTTCTCGTTGAGTGCTCTGAATATATCATGCCAGCTCTTTCTGGCCTGCCAGGTCTCTGTGGATAAGTCTGCTGCCAATCTAATGTTTTTACCATTGTATGTTACATACTTCTTTTCCCGGGCTGCTTTCAGGATTTTCTCTTTGTCACTAAGACTTGTAAATTTTACTATTAGGTGACAGGGTGTGGACCTATTCTTGTTGCCTTTGAGGAGGGTTCTCCGTACCTCCTGGATTTTGATGCTTGTTCCCTTTGCCATATTAGGAAAATTCTCTCCAGTAATTCTCTCCAATAGACCTTCTGCTCCCCTCTCTCTTTCTTCTTCTTCTGGAATCCCAATTATTCTAATATTGTTTCATCTTATGGTGTCACTTATCTCTCAAATTTTCCCCTCGTGGTCCAGTAGCTGTTTGTCCCTCTTTTCCTCGGCTTCTTTATTCTCTGTCATTTGGTCTTCTATATCACTAATTCTTTCTTCTGCCTCATTTATCCTAGCAGTGAGAGCCTCCATTTTTGATTGCACCTCATTAATAGCTCTTTTTAAAATTTCAAATTGGTTAGATTTTAGTTCTTTTATTTCTCCAGAAAGGGCTTTAATATATCCAGAGAGGGTTTCTCTAATAACTTCCATGCCTTTTTCAAGCCTGGGTAGAACGTTCATAATCGTCATTCTGAACTCTTGATCTGACATATTACCAATGTCTGTGTTGATTAGGTCCCTAGCCTTCAGTACTGCCTCTTGTTCTTTTGTTTTTGGTGATTTTTTCCGCCTTGTCATTTTGTCCAGATAAGAAGATATGAAGGATCAAATAAAATAGTTAAAGGGTGGCAAAGTCCCCAGAAAAATGCGCTGCAACCAAATCAGAAGAGACCCCAAATTATGGGGGGGAGAAAGGGGATAAAAAGAGGTTCAGAAAAAAAAAACAAAAAAAGACAAAAAAATTTTAAAAATAAAACAGATAAAGAAAAAATATAAAAAAGAAAGAAAAATATATATATTTAAACAAACTAGTCAAAAAAAGAAAAGGGTAAAAGTTTTAAAAAATTTAGCAGAAGAAGAAAAAGAAAGAAAAAAAATTGAAAATAAATTGAATAAACTGTAAGACTAAAGAATCATGGGGAGAAAGCCATGAGTTCCGTGCTTTGCTTTCTCCTCCTCTGGGATTCTGCTGCTGTCCTAGATAATGAACCTGCTTTCCTTGATAGATGAACTTTGTCCTGGCTGGATATTTTGTTGATCTTCTGGGGGAGGGGCCTGTTGTAGTGACTCTCAAGTGTCTTTGCCCGAGGCGGGATTGCACCGCCCTTACGGGGGGCCGGACCAAGTAATCCACTCAGGTTCACTTTTGGGAGCTTCTGTTCCCTGAATGCTTTCCGTAGAGTTCCGGAGGACGGGAATGAAAATGGCGGCCTCCCAGTCTCCGCCCTGGAGGAGCGGAGAGCCTGGGGCCCCACTCCTCAGTGCGCCCCAGAGAACAGCGCCCAATCACTCCCATATCCCCAGCCTCCAGCCGCGCTCTGAGCTCACCCAGCCTGTGACCTGTTCAAGGTAACCCCGAGCTGAGAGCTCAGTCCTTGGCTCTGTCTCTGTAGCCGGCTTCTCCGTTCTAATTCCTGCGAGCTCTGCGACACTCCGACACCCCCGATCCTTCTGTGACCCTGCGGGACCTGGGGCCACGCTGACCCTGCGTGGGCATCACCCCGGTTTAGCCTCTGGAGCAATGTCCCTCAGTGGAACAGACTTTTAAAAGTCCTGATTTTGTGCTCCGTTGCTCCACCACTTGCCGGGAGCCGGCCCCTCCCCCCGCGGTCTATCTTCCTGTCGTTTTAGATTCACTTCTCCGCCAGTCCTACCTTTCAGAAAGTGGTTGATTTTCTATTTCTAGAATTGCTGTTCTTTTTCTCTTCAATCTCCCGTTGGATTTGTAGGTGTTTGCAATGTTTAGATAAGCTATCGAGCTGATCTCCTGCTACCTGATATAGTCTCATCCTGCTACTTCTCCGCCATCTTGACTCCTCCCACTTTTGCCCATTTTTTGACATGTTTATTTGTTTTGTGTGTGTTGAGTTTGAGGAGTTCTTTATAGATCTTGGATATCAGCCCTTTATCTGTAGTGTCATTTGCAATTATCTTCTCCCATTCCATGGGTTGCCCTTTGTTTTGTTGACTGTTTCCTTTGCTGTGCAGAAGCTTTTTATCTTGATGAAGTCCCAAAAGTTCATTTTCACTTTTGTTTCCTTTGCCTCTGGAGACATATCTTGAAAGAAATTGCTGTGGTCGATGTCAAAGAAGTTACTTCCTATGTTCTCCTTTAGGATTTTGATAGGTTCCTGTCTCATGTTGAGGTCTTTTATCCATTTCGAGTTTATCTTTGTGTATGGTGTAAAAGAATGGTAGTTTCATTCTTCTACATATAGCTGTCCAACTTTCCCAGCACCATTTATTAATGATTTGATATGTGTGTATATTGCAGAATGAAACACTATGTCTAGTTAACATCCATCAGCTTATATGGTTATAAATTTGTTGCTTGTGATGAGAACTTTTTTTAAGGGGGGCAGCGGCAGAGAGAGAGGAAGAGAAAGAGTGTTCCAAGCAGGCTCCATGCCCAATGCAGAGCCTGATGTGGGACTCAATCCCACAACCCTGAGATCACGACTTGAGCCAAAATCAAGAGTCAGACTTTTTTTTTTTGTAAGATTTTATTCATTTATGTGTCAGAGAGAGAGAGAGAGAGAGAGAGACAGAACAAGTAAGAGGAACAGCAAGCAGAGGGACAAGCAGGCTCTCTGCTGAGTAAGGAGCATGGTGCAGGACTTGATCTCAGGATCCTAAGATCTTGACCTGAGGAGAAAACAGATGCTTAGCCAAGTGAGACACCCAGGTGCCCCATGATGAGAAATATTAAGATCTACTTTCTTGGTAACTTTACAATATACAATACATATTGTCACCTGTAGTCACCTGCTGTACATGACATCTCCAATACTTATTCACCTTATGAGTAGAAGTTGTTACCTTTTGACCACCTTCGCCTATTTTGTCCACCAGCTCCTGCCCCACCTCTGGCTGTCACTAATCTGTTGTTTGCTTCTATGCATTCATTTTTTTTTAAGATTCCACATGTAAGTGAAATAATACAGTATTTGTCTTTCTCTGACTGATTTCACTTAGCATAATATCCTCAAGGTCCATCCATATTGTCACAAACAGTAGGAGTTCCTTCTTTTCTTTTTTTATTAACATGTAATGTATTATTTGCTTCAGGGGTACAGGTCTATGAATCATCAGTCTCACAAATTTCACAGCATTCACCATAGCATATACCCTTCCCAATGTCCATAACCCAACCACCCTATTTCTACCACTCCACCCCCCCCACCCCAGCAACCCTCAGTTTGTTTCCTAAGAACAAGAGTCTGTTATGGTTTTTCTTCCTCCCTGGTCCCATCTTGTTTCTTTTTTCCCTTCCCTTCCTCTCACAACCCCCTGCTCTACCTCTGAAATTCCTCACATCAGAGAGATTATATGATAGTTGTCTTTGATTAACTTATTTCACTTAGCATAATACCCCCTAGCTCCATCCACATCATTGCAAATGGCAAGATTTCCTTTTTTGATGGCTGCATAGTATTCCATCACATATATGGACCACATCTTCTTTATCCATTCATCTGTTGATGGACAACTAGGTTCTTTCCGTGATTTGGCTATTGTGGACATTGCTGCTATGAATATTTGGGTGCACGTGCCCCTTGGGATCACTACATTTGTATCTTTAGGGTAAATACCCAGTAGTGCAATTGCTAGGTTATAGGGTAGCTCTATTTTCAACTTTTTGAGGAACCTCTATGTTGTTTTCCAGAGTGGCGATATCAGCTTGCATTCCCACCAACAGTGTAGGAGCGTTCCTCTTTCTTCATATCCTCACCAACATCTGTCATTTCCTGACTTGTTAATTTTAGCCATTCTGACTGGAGTGAGATGGTATCTCATTGTGGTTTTGATTTGTATTTCCCTGATGCCGAGTGACATTGAGAACTTTTTCATGTGTTTGTTGGCCATCTGGATGTCTTCTTTGCAGAAATGTCTATTATGTCTTCTGCCCATTTCTTGATTGGATTAATTGTTCTTTGGGTGTTGAGTTTGATAAGTTCTTTATAGATTTTGGATACTAGCCCTTTATTTGATATGTCATTTGCAAATATCTTCTCCCATTCTGTTGGACTGTTTCCAAAAATTTTAAAGAAAAAAAAACTTATATGTATGCAAAAAATAACACTAAATACAATGAAGGCATAGAATATGAGTATAACAATGAAAATTTAAAAAGATTTTTAAAAGGTATTGATAAGATAAAATAGTTAAAAAACATTAAAATAGGAAAGAGGAAAAATTTTAAAAATAGAATAAGAAAAAAATAAAATTAAAAAAATTTAACTTTGAAAGGCTAAAGAATCATGGAAAAAAGCCATTAATTCTATGTGTTGCTTTTCCCTTGTTCTGGAGTTCCACAGTTCTCATTGGTGGGTGAACATGGTCTTGGCTGGATATTCCTGCTGATCTTCTGGGGGAAGGGCCTTTAGCAGTGATTCCTAAGTATCTTTGCCTGAGGTGAAATTGCACCACCCTTGCCAGGGGTCAGGCTAAGTAATCTGCTCAGGTTTGCTCTTGGGATCTTTTGTTCCCTGAATGCTTTCTGTACAGTTTTGGAGGATGGGAATGAGGATGGCAGCCTCCCAATCTCTGGCCTGTAGTAGCCGAGAGCTCTAGGCTCCACTCCTCAGTGTACCCTCAGAGAAAAGCAACCAATCCCTTCCATCTCTCTGGTCTCCAGCTGCACTCTGAGCTCACCTGGCCTGTGACCAAGCATTTCTATCTCTGGTGCATGGCCCCATTTGGAGTCTTCAAACCCAGCAGATTCCTACCGCCTGTTCTCATGCTGCTCCTCCTGGAGGAACAAGGTGAATCTCCATGGATCTGCTACCTGTGGGGTCCCTGCTTGAAGAACGGTGGCCCTACTGTGCCTCAGATCATGGTTTAAGGTAACCCCGAGCTGAGAGCTCACTCCTTGGCTCCATCTCTGCAGTTGGCTTCCCCACTCCAACATCTGTGAGCTCTGCCACACTCAGATACCCCTCGTCTTTTTGTGGCCCCGCAGGTCCTGAGACCATACTGTCTCCATGAGGGCCCACCCCCCACCCCCCTTGGTCTACCTTCCCATATATCACCCCGGATTCATTTCTCTGCATGTCCTACCTTGCAGAAAGTGGTCGTTTTTCTGTTCCTAGAATTGCTGCTCTTCTTCTCTCCTATCTTCTGTGGAGTTTGTGAGTGTTCAGAATGGTTTGTAACTATCTAGCTAAATTCCTGGGACCTGATGACACTTAGGTCTCCTACTACTTCACAGTCTTGCTCCTCCTCTGGAGTTCCTTCTTTTTTATGACCAAGTAATATGCCATTGTGTGTGGGTGTATGTGTGTGTATACCACATTTTCTTTATCCATTTATCCATCAACGGATACTCAGGTTATTTTGGTTGTCTTTGTTATTGTAGAAACACTGCAAGTGAACATGAGGACACAGATATCTCTTCAAGATAGTGATTTCCTCTTCAATCTCTTCAAACAATCTCTTCAAGATTGTTTCCTTTGGATATCATCCCAGAAGTAGAATTGCTGGGTCATATGGTAGTTGTTTTTTTAATTTTTTGAGAAACTTATATACTGTTTTCCACAGTGGCTGCACCAATTTTCATTCCTAACAATGGTGCACGAGAGTCCCCCCCCCTTTTTTTTATATCCTTGCCATCTTTTGTTACCTCTTGTCTTTTTTTTTAAAAGATTTTATTTATTCATTTGACAGACAGAGATCACAAGTAGGCAGAGAGGCAGACAGAGAGAGAGAGGAGGAAGCAGGCTCCCCACAGAGCAGAGAGCCCGATGCGGGGCTCGATCCCAGGACCCTGGGATCATGACCTGAGCTGAAAGCAGAGGCTTTAACCCACTGAGCCACCCAGGCGCCCCACCTCTTGTCTTTTTAATGGCAGCCATTCTAACAGGTGTGAGGTAATATCTCACTATGGTTCTAGTTTGCATTTCCGTGATGATTGCCTTGGGTTTTTTATTTTCACCAAAGTGTGTGTCTACATTGATGAATACTACTATTAATTATAAGAATATAGGTCAAGGAGAGTGGGGATGGGTCCATGCTAAAGAAATGAGAGAATTATTGTTATAAATGAATTTTGGGGACTGTGGTGGGTTCTCTGATGAGCTATCTGGATCCACCTTGTGAAAGCTTAATTCTTCCAGCTTCTGGGAGTGCTTTTGGAAGAGAGCACTTAGTTGTCAGCCCTTGTGAGGACTGGTTGGTTCAATGTCAGTCCTCCTGCCAGGGCCAGCCTTCATCTAGTGATTGGTCAAGGTAGAATATAAAGTATAAATCCTGGCCCTCTGGTCTCTGAGGAGTTTGCACTGGAGGCCACCTGAGTACCAGAGCTCCCATGAGATTGGCTGAGTGTTGAGACTCTATCACAGCTCACCTTTCCCTCTGTTCCATCCTGCTTGCATCCCTTCCCTTCCTTTCTACAAACATTGACCCCAAAAGCCCTCCCTAGAAAGCCTCCTACAAGCTAATATTCATTCCAGAGTCTGCCTTCCAGGAAACTCAATCCTTAATGGTGACACTATCCATGACATCTGTGTTAGTGTCAACTCCCAGCAAGGGAAACCCTCTTTTGCATCTTGCAAGTTGGGTTTGTCCTAAGGTCAAACTTTTCTGTTCAACAACCTTTCTTTCATTGGGAATTCCAAGAAGCCTCGGTGTTGAGAACACTGTTCTTCTTGAGTTTTCATGGAGAGGGCCAACACAGACTTCCCAGTAACACATCTGTTCTGCAGCTAGAGATTTTGTTTGCTTTCAACTTGAGATATAAATTATATACAGTGAAATGAAGATTTTAAATGCATAGTTTAATGAGTTTTGACAAATGTTTATGCCTGTGTAACCAATATCCCCATTCTGATAGAAAACATCTCCTTTACCTCCCAAAGTTTACTTGTGCCCCTTTTCTAGTCAATAACTTCATTGTCCCTTCCAGAGGACTATTCTGATTTCTATTACCACAGCTTTGTATGGCCCCTTATGCAATTTCACATGAATGGAATCATACGATGCGTACTGCTTTGTATCTGCTTTCTTTCACTGAACATAATGATTCTGAGATTTACCCATTGTCTAAGTCAGTTTGGGGTGCTATGCTAAAATATTGACTGGGTGTCTAAATCGACTGGGTGTCTAAACAACAGGAGCTTATATTCTCACAGTTCTGGAGGCTGGAAACCTGAGATCAAGGTGCCAGTGTGGTGAGTTCTGGTGAGAGCCCTCTTCCTGGCTTGTAGCTGGACATCTTCTTGCTGTGTGTCCTCATATGGCAGAGAGAGAGGAAGCAATGCTCTTTCTCATGTCTCTCCCAGCAAGGGCACTAATCCCATTATGAGGATCTTCACCCTCAAGACATAATTACCTCACACATGTTCCATTTCCAAGGACTTATAGGATTGAGCACTAGGATTTCAACATAAGAACTTTTGAGGACACCAACATTCAGTCCATAGTGTTCAAGTTATTGAATATATTATAAGTGCCATGTTTTTATTGATAAAGAGTATTCATTGTTGGGAAGTACTACAGCTTACTCATTTTCCTGCTGATGAACATTTTGGTTGTTTCTCGTCTTTGGCTCTTTGAACATTTGTGTAGAAGTGTTTGTGTGGGCATATGTTTTCACTTCCTTTGGGTAACAGGGAGAGGGATTTGTGGGTTATAGGCAAATGCATGGTTGACTTTATAAGAAACTGCTGAACAGTATTTGACAGTGGTTGTATTTATTTACCCTTCCCAGAGTGAGAGTTTGGCTATCTGATTGCCTCTTGATTCAATGTTGGAACAAATGGTGATCTTGCTGTTTCTTGAACTTTTATGTTAATCCACACTAATGCTAGAAGAGGAGAAAGTCATACTTTGGAGATGGAGAATGGCCTGAATCAGCTCACCAAGCTTCAGTGAGTTTCATGGTTTATCCTAAAGGTTCCTGGAAACTTGAGTTCTACTCCAGCACATATCTGTATTTTTTTTTCTTTTTTTTTTTTAAGCCAAAGTGTTGGAGCTACATTCACCATCTCCAGTCAGATGTTCTGAAGTGTACTCTGGGGATTTAAACCTGTTCTTGACAAGCAAACAACTAGCCACCTCCTTTCTTTTACAGATTATACCTCACCTGCAGGGAGGTCAGCTAGCTTCTCTAAGGTCACATGGCTGTCTAATGAAAGGGCCAGTTACTAGAACCTAATATTCTTAACTAGCAACTGAGAAAAATAAACTATGGAGCTGAGTCAGTCCCTATACCCTGGTTACTCCTCCTTATTCTTCAAGTAGAGGCAGTGAGAGATTTGGCTGAATGTTCTTTTCTTTGCTAAGGAGAGTTTTATAATGTTTTAGATCTGCTCCCCCAACTGATGAAGCCATTGCTTCTAGTTCCTCTGAAGGGAGAAAGGGCTTTAGTTTTCCAAACAAATAAAAACCACCTTTCCCTTTAAGCAGCTTTGGGATGCAAGCACACATGGAATTCACATGGAATAAACTGTTAATATACTAAAGGGGATGCCAGCAATTGGCAATAGTGATTAGAAACATAAGCATCGAACTGCAGGAAACTGCCCGAAATAGCAGCCTCCTCCAACCCCCTGATGGGGAGCTTAACGTGTAAGGAGGCGATGACAGTGATGTGGGAGACATCTGGCTCTGTGTTCTATCTATTGTCAGAGCAAGTGTCTCTTCTTCCCATTGTATGCAAGATGTTAGCAGGAGCTAGCCAGACTCACACTTTGGACCTACTCATATCATGGCAGCTGCACTGATAGGACCCTGCTGCTTAAGGGTTCTGAGCTGGCCTGTAGGTGTCCATCCCAAACACCAGCACTCTGCAGACCTAGGGTACAGAGGGGTGAGTGCCATGCCATGATGGTTTCATCACCAGGCATCTTGTGATGGTGGAAAGAGAAGATGTGAATTCTAGTAGTTAATCTGCATGGACTGTGTGACTTAGGGCAAGTCATTCCATCTCATTGGAAGGGTTTCCTCATCTGTAAAAGAAAGGGTTATTTATTTACTCATTCATTCTTCCTCTCCTGAGCTCAAAGACAATGACTAAGGACATGCTGTATACCTGGCACAGTAATAAACTCTGCGGATAGAAAATGAGTAAGATAGGACTCCAAACCACAGGAACTTGGGTAAACTGCATTAATGCCCTAATTCTTCATCCCACCCTCTATCTAATCTATCCCCTTCACATTTGATTTTTAGCCCTTCCCAATAAAGAGGTAGAGTCTATTTTCTCAACCACTGACTTTGGCAAGATCGTGGGGCTTGCTTGGGATCATAGAATGTGGTATAAATAACAGTGTGCCAATTCTGAGCCCAGGCCTTAAGAGGCCTTGGCATGTTTCCTTCTTGCCTCTGCTATTGCCATGCAATAGCATGTACATGCACAGTCTAGCCCATTGGTTCCAGGAGGAGGATGAGAGACACATGGAGTAGAGCCACGCCATCTGAGGCCAACCTGATCAGCTGACCCTCAATTAACTCACAGACACAGAAGCAAGCCAAGTCAGGATCAGCAGAGCCCCTCAGCCCTGATCAGCCCATTCCTAGCTGACCTATTGGTCACCTATGGTGACCATAGTTAGCTGTACAGAGCTCTTGGGCCATCAGACATGTCCATACAATGGGATAGTTCTCTCATAGAAATGGAATGGTGGGGAGATGGAGGTGGGGGCTATATAGATTCAGAGGGGCAGTGAGCCCTAAGTGGGACTCAGAGAAGGTCTGAGGAAAAGATGCAGCCTTTAATCAGACCTGGAAAATGAGAAGAACATAGATGAAGTGGAGAGAAGGGGAGCTGGACCAAAGATCAAAAACTTGTTGCTTGAAGTGTGAATATAGTTGAGTTATATTTTATTTGACCTGCACAGAATTTTGGAATTTTTAAATTTGTTGCCAACATTTAGAAATGGAAAGATTTCTTATTAAAATTCATATTTTACCTTTTCTAGAAAAATGGAAAAATCTGGGGACCCTGGGCCTGCCTCCTTGCTTGGCAAAAATGTCTTGGAGGAGAGTAGTGAATGCCTCTTTGGAAAGATTGTGTCCCTCTCATTCTATAGTCCTTTGGTCATTCCACTTCACTCATTTATGAGACTTCCTACTCCCACACACATCTGAGTCTACATATCCTCGACATGATCATCTTCATGGTTTAAAGTCACTTATTCCCTTGACTCTGTCCAGTCGAGATTATTTCACCTTTGTGCTTTCTCCCATGGGGTTATCTTTTTTTATTTCCAAGATTTGAATCAGTCTTTTTATGTGCATCTGTTCTTTTTTCTTTTCTTATCTTTTTAAAATTAAAAATTAGAGGTAATTATAGATTTCACATGCCATTGTAAGAAATGATATGGTGAAAGTTTGCATGCCCTTTATCCAGTTTCTCACAAAAGTAGTGCCTTACAAAATTATGTCACAATATTACAACCAAGATTTTGATATTGATACAACCTACCCACTCACCCATCTTGTTTAGATTTTCCCAGTTTTACTTGTACTCATTTGTGTGTGTCTATTTAGTTCTATAAAATTTTATCACACGTGTAGGTTTGTGTCTTCACCATTGCTATAATGACACAGAACATTTCCATCCCCATGAAGACTCCTCCTGTTGCCTTTTACAGCAATACCCATTTTCCTTCCATTCCCTGGACCCACACCTCCATGCTTACCTCCTGGCCAAAACTAGTCTGTTCTGTTTCTATAATGGGATTATACAATATGTAACATTTAGGACAGACTGTTTTCACTCAGTGTAATTTCCTGGAGACTTAAACAAGTTGAAGTGTATATCAATAGTTCATTCTTATTTATCATGAGTACATTCCATGGTATGGATGTACCACAGTTTAACTGTTCATGTTGAAGGACATCTGGGCTATTTCCAGCTTTTGGCTCCTATGAATAAAGCTGCTGTGAACATTCATGTTCAGATTTTTGTATGAACATAAATTTTCATTTCTCTGGGATAAATGCCCAAGGGCACAGTTTCTGGATCATATCAGTAATTGCATATTTAGTTTTATAAGAAGCTATCAAACTGCTTTCCAAATGGATGTGCCATTTCACATCACATTCCCACAGCAATGTGATCCAGTTTCTCCACATCATTGCCAACATTTGATGTTGTCACTCTTTTTTTTAGTCATTCTCTTAGGTTTGCAGTGATATCTCATTGTGGTTTTTTTTTTTTCCATTTTATTTATTTTTTCAGCGTAACAGTATTCATTGTTTTTGCACAACACCCAGTGCTCCATGCAAAACGTGCCCTCCCTATTACCCACCACCTGTTCCCCCAACCTCCCACCCCTGACCCTTCAAAACCCTCAGGTTGTTTTTCAGAGTCCATAGTCTCTTATGGTTTGCCTCCCTTTCCAATTTTTTTTTTAATAAACATATAATGTATTTTTATCCCCAGGGGTACAGGTCTGTGAATCGCTAGGTTTACACACTTCACAGCACTCATGATAGCACATACCCTCCCCAATGTCCATAGCCCCCTCCCCCTCTCCCAATCCCACCTCCCCCCAGCAACCCCCAGTTTGTTTTGTGAGATTAAGAGTCATTTATGGTTTGTCTCCCTCCCGATCCCATCTTGTTTCATTTATTCTTCTCTCATTGTGGTTTTGATTTAATTTTCTGTGATGGCTAATGATGTCGAACGTCTTTTCATCATGTGTTTTCTAATGTGCTTTCTTTCACCTGTGTGTGCTCTTTGGTGAACTGTCCACTTTTAAGGAAGCAAGTGACTTGATTTGGCTCCTGGAATCAAGGTCCATTCAAAGTTTTCTACCTTCTTCAGCCCTAAAAGCCATACTCCCAGGCAGCAGTAGACTACTTTCTTTACAGCAGCCAGCTTGGAAGCCCCATTCCAGCTCCGCCTTCAAGCCATGAACCTGGTATCTTGTCTCTGAATAACCCCTGTTCTAATTACCCTAGCTGGAGAGTCCCAAACTCTTCCTGGGAAAACCCACACTGGAAACACTTTCTCTACTTTCATCCAGGGCTCTTTGATTCTTTATTCTATAGCACCTGCATCTTTGTTTTCCAGCAGAACATGGATATGGTGTTCTCAGCTCGAACTTATGCTTACGTGTGTTTTTTTGTGTTCTGTGCCTGCTAGCCCTTTGGGTGATAAAAGGCAGTGTGGGGGCTGCTCTGCAGGGAGGGTGGGAGTTAAGTGACTTGTGGGGTTACTCTAATTGGACACTGTAGGTATGTTGTCCATAGCTTCTCAGTCCATTCCAGAGGTACTTTTAGGCAGTTCTTGTACTTATCTTGGCTTCTTGTGTCTCTCTGCCTCAGGGCTTCTGGCTGCAGGTGTGTAGTCTGTTCATGAGCAGGACAGACTGAAGGTGTTGAGGAGTTAAAGCTCAGAAGCAACTCTCAACCAAAGAGCAAATGTTGGTGGATTAATACCCCTGCTTCCTCCCCTGTCAGTGATAGAAGTTTGAGGCATGTTCTTCACAGACTCTCAGAGGTTCCCCAGCAGGACTGAGGATCCTGCCATGTTTACTCATAAAGGCCCAATGTCCCAAAATAGTATAAAAAATCCCTTTGCCCCAAATGTTAACATTTGTCTTATTTGCTTTATCATTCTCTCTTTCTGATTTCCTCTCTCTCTTTCCCTCTTCCCCAATACATTTGTATATATTTCCTAAAAAACAAGAAAATCCCCTTACATAACCACAGTAAAATTCTCCAAATCAGGAAACTAATATGGATATAATACTGCTGGCTAATCGGCAGATCTTATTCAAATTTCTCTATTTTCAATAGTATGCTTTATATAAAAAGAAACATTTTCTGATTTAGGTTCCATTCAAGATAATGCATTGTAATAATAAAATGTAATGTCATGTCTCTTCAGTCTCCTTTAATCTGAAACAATTCTTTAATCTTTCTTTGGCTTTCACAGATGCTCTTGATACTTCTTTCTTTCTTTCTTTTTTTTTTTTTTTTTTGACTTTGACATCTTTAAGAGCATAGGCCAGTTATTTTATAGAATGTCCTTCAATTTGGGCTTGTCTGATGTTCCTCATGATTAGATTCTGTTGATGTGCTTTTGGGAGGGACACCCCAGAAATGATGTTTGTCCTTCCCAGTGCATCCTACCAAGAGGGAGATGATGTCATTAGTTCCATAATTGGTGATGTTAAAACGGATTGTTTTGTGGAGTAGGAATTTAAGAGGAAGTCACCAATAGGACCTCTGTGTTTTCTTTTGAGTGAGGATTCATGTGCCATAGCCTGGTGGAATCAGATTTCCTTTAGACATTCTTTCACACCCACCATGAAGATTATTTGAACCTTGAGGGCAGGTCTATGCACGTGGAAGGTGATGGATATGCTCACGTATTAGGCCTGAGCTCTGGCCTCAGTTGTGTGGGATAAGAATTCTGCTCTCCTCCCCAGCCTCTTGGATTCAGAGGCAGCTGGGGAATGAGGTGATGGAGTAGAGACAGTAATGCTATGTCCCTCAGACACTTTCTGTTCCATCCAGCTCTGGTCTAGACATACCAGGTTTATAAATCTGATTGGAAATATGCCTCTCCATCTAGGTTTATCTTCTTTGACTACAGACCAGGCATTCCTGCTACTATGTCTCTGTGTCTGTGGTTTCCTAACACACACAGCAGAATATCATGTGGATTTGGACAAGTCACTTAAACCCTTAAATTTCAGTTTCTTCATCTGTATGGTGATCCTAATATATGCTTTCTAGAGTAATGAAGTTAAAGATGATATAATTAATGTAAAATGCAGCATGCATCTGGAACACATAAATGCCCAATAAATACTGTCTATTATTGTTAATGATGATAACTAAAAGAAGCCCACACTGGGAGTTAGGGAAACTGGATTTGAATCCCAGCTCAACCTCTTCCCAACTTTGTGACCTTTCACGTTTCCTCACTTGTGAGCCTTGATTTCCTTGTATGTAAACAGGATAATCATATTTTTCCTGGCTGCCTCACTAGGCAGGATGAAGTGGGCCACTGTGGGTGAAAGCCATTTACCCAGTGAAAAATTAGGTAAATGTGGGTAGACCCCGGCATTCCCTCTTCTACACCAGCTTAGGCTCTATACCCATAAGGAGGGGCTGGGTTGTGTGATAGCAGTGGGGCTGGAAATCATTATTGGTTTTAAGGCCTTTCAGTGAAACCACTGAAAATACTGCCTTGTCCCTCCCCTGAGCCCTGACCCTGCCTAAGTTTGGCTCCCAAATGGCCCTTGGGACACCTTTGGTGGTCCATGGCCCCTTGGTTGCTGGCGAGCTGCTTGCTGTAGCATTGTGCCTCTTTAGGCTCATTCCCTATGTTAGTGGCTGCTAGATCAGAGAGGAGTCCTGGACCCTACAGATCCCTACCCCTGAAACTGCTCTGGCCATTCTGATGTCCCTGGGGTGGAACAGACCCCTTCTTGCATCTGTGTAATTGATACTGTTAGGCTTCCTCACAGTTTCTTACAGATCATTTTATCAGTTGTTCTCAGCCTCAACTGCACATTGGCTATCACCTGGGGAACTAAAAACCACTGGGTAGAAGTCAGACATGAGTCTTTTTAAAGCCATCTCAGAGATGAAAGATGGAGGGTTACCACTCTATACTAAATTTTTCTCCAAGCCAGAATTTTAAGGCTTTGGGGACTCAGGAAATCTGCTCTGCATGGACCTGGACCTCCCTCTGGTCCAGCTGCAGTTGGACTATCTGGTTAGCCAACGGAACTACATGGTAGATGAGTGAGACACCCCCTTAAGGGCATTGCAAAACATTTTGCAAGGGCATTGCAAATGCTAACTAAAATTTATCAGCCTTTAGCTGGTTTGACCTGACATGATTTTGGCTGCTGGATTGAACTGGGAATCTTCCATCTCTAAAAGTATGACTCCGCTGTGCAAAGTGATTTCACGATTCGTTCAGTTCCTCCCATTCTCCTGTGAGGTGGGGGAGTCATGTAAAACCCACTTAGCAACTGGAAAAACAGCCTTGGGTGATGGTGAACCACTCAACAGCTGAGTACTGTCATGTTCTAGTCTGGATCCTGCTATTACAGTTTGTTACTCAACTACTTGTGTCTCCAAATTTTGTCACATTTTCCATAACCTCTAGCACAAGACTGGGCATATGGTGGGTATTTATTATGACTGTTAAAAAGCATCTTTATAAAAAATGGCCAACATTTGTAAAGCATCTTGTAGATTGCAAAGAACATTCACATCCATCTTGTGAATTGCAAAGAACATTCATATCCATCCTCTTTCTATTAAAATGGTTGCTGAGCAGTTATGAATAAGCAAATGGGCATAAGGTTGGAAACAGAAGTTAGATATTCATACCAGCACATTTTCAAACTCCCTGAATATTCAGGAAGGCAATTTCGTGATACTTGCCCATGGATAACCTGCATCTCTTGTCCAGGTAAGTTCCTGCCTTGGTTCTTCATTCTTTTCTTTTTATTTATTTTTATTAACATATAATGTATTATTTGCCCCAGGGGTACAGGTCTGTGAATCATTGGGCTTACACATTTCAGAGCACTCACCATAGCCCATACCCTCCCCAATGTCCATAACCCAACCACCCTCTCCCTACCCCTCCACCCCCCAGCAACCTTCAGTTTGTTTTGTGAGATTAAGAGTCTCTTATGGTTTAATCTCTCTCCCAATCCCATCCTGTTTCATTTTTTCCCTCCCTACCCTCTAAACCCCTCTCGTGGCCTCTCATATTCCTCATATCAGAGAGATCATGTGATAATTGTCTTTCTCTGATTGACTTATTTTGCTCAGCATAATAACCTCTAGTTCCATCCATGTCATTTCAAATGGCAAGATTTCATTTCTTTGATGGCTGCATAGTATTCTATTTTATATATATACCCCAATCTTCTTTATCCATTTATCTGTTGATGGACATCTAGGTTCTTTCCATAGTTTGGCTATTGTGGACATTGTTGCTATAAACATCTGGGCTCATGTGTCCCTTTGGATCCCTACATTTGTATCTTTAGGGTAAATACCCAGTAGTGCAATTGCTGGGTCATAGGGTAGCTCTGTTTTCAACTTTTTGAGGAAGCCTCCATGCTGTTTTTCCAGAGTGGCTTCACCAGCTTGCATTCCCACCAATAGTGTAGGAGGGTTCCCCTTTCTCCGCATCCTCAGCAACATCTGTCATTTCCTGACTTGTTAACTTTAGCCATTCTGACTGGTGTGAGGTATTAGCTCACTGTGGTTTTGATTTGTATTTCCCTGATGCCGAGTGATGTTGAGCACTTTTTCATGTGTCTGCTGGCCATCTGGATGTCTTCTTTTTTTTTTTTTTTAAATATTTTATTTATTTATTTGACAGAGAGAGAGATCACAAGTAGGCAGAGAGGCAGGCAGAGAGAGAGGAGGAAGCAGGCTCCCTTCAGAGGAGAGAGCCCGATGCGGGGCTCGATCCCAGGACCCTGAGATCATGACCTGAGCCGAAGGCAGTGGCTTAATCCACTGAGCCACCCAGGCGCCCCCTGGATGTCTTCTTTACATAAATCTCTGTTCATGTCTTCTGCCCATTTCTTGACTGGATTATTTGTTCTTTGAGTGTTGAGTTTGATAAGTTCTTTATGGATTTTGGATACTAGCTCTTTATCTGATATGTCATTTGCAAATATCTTCTTCCACTGTGTTGGTTGTCTTTTGGTTTTGTTGACTGTTTCCTTTGTGGTGCAAAAGCTTTTGATCTTGATGAAGTCCAAATAGTTCATTTTTGCCCTTGTTTCCCTTGCCTTTGGTGATGTTTCTAGGAAGAAGTCGCTGTGGCTGAGGCCGAAGAGGTTGCTGCCTGTGTTCTCCTCAAGGATTTTAATGGATTCCTGTCTCACATTGAGGTCTTTCATCCATTTTGAGTCTAATTTCATGTGTGGTGTAAGAAAATGATCCAGTTTCATTCTTCTGCATGTGGCTGTCCAATTTTCCCAACACCATTGTTGAAGAGACTGTCTTTTTTCCACTGGACATTCTCTCCTGCTTTGTTGAAGTTTAGTTGACCATAGAGTTGAGGGTCTATATCTGGGCTCTCTATTCTGTTCCATTGATCCATGTGTCTGTTTTTGTGCCAGTGCCATACTGTCTTGATGATAAGAACTTTGTAATAGAGCTTGAAGTCTGGAATTGTGATGCTGCCAACTTTGGTTTTCTTTTTCAACATTCCTGTGGTTGATTGGGGTCCTTTGTTGTTCCATATAGATTTCAGGATTATTTGTTCCATTTCTTTGAAAAAAACTGATGGTATTTTGGCAGGGATTACATTAAACATGTAGATTGCTTGAGGTAGCATAGCACAAACAATATTTGTTCTCTCAATCCATGAGCATAGGACATTTTTTCCATTTCTTTGTGTTTTCCTCAATTTCTTTCCTGAGTACTTTATAGTTTTCTGAGTATAGATTCTTTGCCTCTTTGGTAACGGTTATTCCTAGGTATCTAATGGTTTTGGGTGCATTTGTAAATGGGACCAACTCCTTAATTTCTCTTTTGTCTTGCTCTTGGTGTACAGAAATTTGACTGATTTCTGTGCATTGATTTTATATCCTGACACTTTACTGAATTCCTGTATGAGTTCTAGAAGTTCTGGAGTGGAGTCTTTTGGGTTTTCCACATAAAGTATCATATCATCTGCAAAGAGTGAGAGTTTGACTTCTTTGCAATTTGGATGCCTTTAATTTCTTTTGTTGTCTGATTGCTGAGGCTAGGACTTCTAGTACTATGTTGAATAGCAGTGGTGATAGTGGACATCCCTGCCATGTTCCTGACCGTAGGGGAAAAGCTCTTAGTTTTTCCCCATTGAGAATGATATTTGCGGTGGGTTTTTCATAGATGGCTTTGATGATATTGAAGTATGTACCCCCTATCCCTACACTTTGCAGAGTTTTGATCATGAAAGTTGCTGTACTTTGTCAAATGCTTTTTCAGGATTTATTGAGAGTATCATATGGTTCTTGTTCTTTCTTTTATTAATGTATTGTATCACATTGATTGATTTGTGGATGTTGAACCATCCTTGCAGCCCAGGAATAAATCCCACTTGATCGTGGTGAATAATCCTTTTAATGTACTGTTGGATCCTATTGGCTAGTATTTTAGTGAGAATTTTTGCATCTGTGTTCATCAAGGATATTGGTCTGTAGTTCTCCATTTTGAAGGGTCTTTGTCTGGTTTTGGGATCAAGGTAATGCTCACCTCATAAAATGAGTTTGGAAGTTTTCCTTCAATTTCTATTTTTTGGAACAGTTTCATGAGAATAGGTATTAATTTTTCTTTAAATGTTTGGTAGAATTCCCCTGGGAAGCTGTCTGGCCCTGGGCTCTTGTTTGGAGATTTTTGATGACTGTTTCAATCTCCTTACTGGTTATGGACCTGTTCAGGTTTTCTATTTCTTCCTGGTTCAGTTGTGGTAGTTTATATCTCTCTAGAAATGTATCCATTTCTTCCAGATTGTCAGGTTTGCTGGTGTATAGTTACTCATAATATGTTCTTTTTTTTTAAATTTTTATTTATTTGACAGAGAGAGAGAGAGAGATCACAAGGAGGCAGAACAGCAGGCAGAGAGAGAGGAGGAAGCAGCCTTTTCACTGAGCAGAGAGCCCGATGTGGGGCTCGATCCCAGGACCCTGAGACCATGACCTGAGCCGAAGGCAGAGGCTTAACCCACTGAGCCACCCAGGCACCCCCTCATAATATGTTCTTATATTCGTTTGTATTTCCTTGGTGTTGGTTGTGATCTCTCCTCTTTCATTCATGATTTTATTAATTTGGGTCCTTTCTCTTTTCTTTTTGATAAGTCTGGCCAGGGGTTTATCAATCTTATTAATTCTTTCAAAGAACAAGCTCCTAGTTTTCTTGATTTGTTCTACTGTTCTTTTGGTTTCTATTTCATTGATTTCTGCTCTGATCTTTATGATTTCTCTTCTCCTGCTGGGTTTATGCTTTCTTCGTTGTTCTTTATCCAGCTCCTTCAGATGTAGGGTTAAGTCATGTACTTAAGACCTCTCTTGTTTCTTGAGAAAGGGCTTGTACCACTATATACTTTCCTCTCAGGACCACCTTTGCTGTATTCCAAAGATTTTGAACAGTTGTGCTTTCATTTTCATTTGTTTCCATGAATTTTTTCAATTCTTCTTTAATTTCCTGGTTGACCCATTCATTCTTTAGTAAGATGCTCTTTAGCCTCCATGTATTTGAGTTCTGTCCAACTTTCCTCCTGTGATTGAGTTCTAGCTTCAGAGCATTATGGTCAGAAAATACACAGAGAATGATCCCAATCTTTTGGTACCAGTTGAGACCTGATTTATGACCCAGGATGTGATCTGTTCTGGAGAATGTTTCATGTGCAC
Source organism: Meles meles (assembly GCF_922984935.1). Lineage (NCBI taxonomy): Eukaryota > Metazoa > Chordata > Mammalia > Carnivora > Mustelidae > Meles > Meles meles. The sequence continues at coordinate 39,417,798 of NC_060081.1, read as the reverse complement.
TAGAAAAGAATGAGTATTCTGTTGCTTTAGGATGGAATGTTCTGAATATATCTGTGATGTCCATGTGGTCCGGGGTGTAATTTAAAGCCATTGTTTCAGGCACCTGGGTGGCTCAGTGTTTTAAAACCTCTGCCTTCAACTCGGGTCATGATCCCAGGGCCCTGGGATCTTTTGCTTGGATGATCTGTCCATTTCAGTAAAGGGGGTGTTAAAGTCCCCTACTATTATTGTATTATTGTCGATGTGTTTCTTTGATTTTGTTATTAATTGGTTCATATAATTGGCTGCTCCCATGTTAGCGGTATAGATATTTAAAATTGTTAGATCTTCTTGTTTGACAGATGCTTTAGGTATGATATAGTGTCCTTCCTCATCTCTTATTATAGTCTTTGGCTTAAAATATAATTTACCTGATGTAAGGATTGCCACCCCAGCCTTCTTTTTGATGTCCATCAGCATGGTAAATTGTTTTCCACCCCCTCACTTTAAATCTGGAGGTTTCTTTGGGTCTAAAATGGGTTTCTTGTAGACAGCATATTGATGAGTTTTTTTTTTTAATCCTTTCTGATACCCTGTGTCTTTTGATTGGGGCATTTAGCCCATTTACATGCAGGGTAACTATGGAAAGATATGAATTTAGTGCCATTGTATTGCTTGTAAGGTGACTGTTATGTATATTGTCTCCGTTCCTATCTGGTCTACTACTTTTAGTCTTTCTCTTTGCTTAGAGGACCCCTTTCAATATTTCCTGTAGGGCTGGTTTGGTGTTTTTAAATTATTTTAATTTTTGTTTGTCCTGGAAGATTTTTTAATCTCTCGTTATATTTTCAATGAGAGCCTAGCTGGATATAGTATTCTTGGCTGCATATTTTTCTCATTTGGTGCTCTGAATATATCATGCCAGTCCTTGCTGACCTGCCAGGTCTCTGTGGATAAGTCTGCTGCCAATCTAATATTTCTACCATTGCCTGTTACAGACTTCTTGTCTGGAGCTGCTTTAAGGATTTTTTCTTTGTCACTGAGACTTGTAAGTTTAACTATTACATGACAGGGTGTGGACTATTTTTATTGATTTTGGGGGGGGGTTCTCTGTGCCTCCTGGATTTTGATGCTTGTTCCCTTTTCCATACTAGGGAAATTCCCTACCATAATTTGTTCCAATATACCTTCTGCCCCTATCTCTCATTCTCCTTTTTCTGGGATCCCAATTATTCTAATATTGTTTCATCTTACGGTATCACTTACCTCTCGAATTCTCCCCTTGTGGTCCAGTAGTTGTTTATCTCTCTTTTGCTCAGCTTCTTTATTCTCCATGATTTGGTCTTCTTTATCACTAATTCTTTCTTCTGCCTCATTTATCCTAGCAGTAAGAGCCTCCATTTTTTATTGTACCTCATTGATAGCTTTTTTTTATTTCAAACTGGTTAGATTTTAGTTCTTTTATTTCTCCAGAAAGGGATTCTGTAATATCTTCCATGCCTTTTTCAAGGCCAGCTAGCACCCTGATAATCATTCTGAACTCCAGTTCTGATGTATTACCAATGTCCATTTGATTAGGTCCCTAGCCATCAGTAGTGCCTTTGTTCTTTTTTTTTGTGTGTGGTGGGTTTTTCTGCCTTGTCATTTTATCCAGATAAGAATATATGAATGAGAGAATAAAATACTAAAAGGATGGCAAAGACCCCAGAAAAATATATGCTAACCAAATCAGAAGAGATATGAAACTGGGGGAAGGAAGGGGGAAAAATAAAAATAAAAAAAAAATATTAGACTGGTGAATAGAACAGAGCCACCCACTTGATTTTGGGTGTATTCTGGTCTCTTAGAAGAAACTACCTCCCAAAATTTTAAGGAAAGAAATACTTACATATATATAAAAATAAGGGTGAACATGATGAAGGGATGGAATATGACTCTGAAGATGAAAATTTTAAAAAGATCCTAAAAAAGGAATTGATAAGTTGGTTGGAAAAGGAAAAAAAAAGGAGAGAATGTGATCAGGCTGGAGACTAAAATAAAGCCATGTGCTAGATTTAGGGTATAATTTGTTCTCTTAGAAGAAATTGTATCCTAAAATTTTCAAGGAAAAAACCCTATATGTGTACAAAAATAAGGTTAAATACAATGAAGGGACAAAACATGACTACAAGAATGAAAAGTCAAGATTTTTAAAAATTTTTATTAATTTTTTTAAGTTTACTAAATTTATTTTGACTGAAAGTATTTAGATTTTTTAAGCCAGATTTGATTTCATTGTTAGCAGTAAACTTTTTAAAATTTCTTTTCAGCGTAACAGTATTCATTGTTTTTTTATTTGTTTTCAGTGTTCCAGAATTCATTGTTTATGCACCACACCCAATGCTCCATGCAATATGTGCCCTCTATAATACCCACCACCAGGTTCACCCAACCTCCCACTTCCCTCCCCTCCAAAACCCTCAGATAGTTTTTTAGAGTCCACAGTCTCTCATGGTTTGTCTCCCCCTCCAATTTCTCCCAACTTCCTTCTTTTCTCTGGAAGAGATTATGCTGAGTGAAATAAGTCAAGCAGAGAGACACAATTATCAGATGGTTTTGCTTATTTGTTGAACATAAGTTTTTTTAAAAAAAGGTATTATTAAGATAAAATAGTTAGGAAACCTTAAAAGAGGAAAGAAGAAAAGTTAAAAGAAATAGAATAAGGAAAAAAATTTAAAAATTTTAACTTTGCAAGACTAAAGGATCATGGGGAAAAAACCATGAATTCGGTAATAAAATTATGAATGAAAAGGGAGAGATCACAACGAACACCAAGGAAATAGAAACAATCATCAGAAATTATTACCAACAGTTATATGCCAATAAGCTAAGCAACCTAGATGAAATGGATGCATTCCTGGAAAGCTATAAACTCCCAAAATTGAACCAGGAAGAAATTGACAACCTGAATAGACCGATATCTAGTAATGAGATTGAAGCAGTGATCAAAAACCTCCCAAAAAACAAGAGCCCAGGACCTGACGGATTCCCTGGGGAATTCTACCAAACTTTCAAAGAAGAAATAACACCAATTCTCCTGAAGCTGTTCCAAAAAATTGAAGCAGAAGGAAAACTTCCAGACTCTTTTTATGAAGCCAGCATTACCCTGATCCCCAAACCAGGCAAAGACCCTACCAAAAAGGAGAATTTCAGACCAATATCACTGATGAATATGGATGCAAAGATTCTCAACAAGATCCTAGCAAACAGGATCCAGCAGCACATTAAAAAGATTATCCACCATGACCAGGTGGGATTCATCCCTGGGTTGCAAGGTTGGTTCAACATTCGCAAATCAATCAGTGTGATAGAACACATCAATAAGAGAAGAGAGAAGAACCACATGGTCCTCTCAATTGATGCAGAAAAAGCATTTAACAAAATCCAGCATCCGTTCCTGATGAAAACGCTTCAAAGTATAGGGATAGAGGGAACATTCCTGAACTTCATAAAATCTATCTATGAAAGACCCACAGCAAATATCATCTTCAATGGGAAAAAGCTGGCAGCCTTCCCGTTGAGATCAGGAACACGACAAGGATGCCCACTCTCACCACTCTTGTTCAACATAGTATTAGAAGTTCTAGCAACGGCAATCAGACAACAAAGAGAAATAAAAGGTATCCAAATTGGCAAGGAAGAAGTCAAACTCTCTCTCTTCGCAGATGACATGATTCTTTATATGGAAAACCCCAAAGACTCCACCCCCAAACTACTAGAACTCATACAGCAATTCAGTAACGTGGCAGGATACAAAGTCAATGTCCAGAAATCAGTGGCTTTCTTATACACCAACAATGAAAATACAGAAAGGGAAATTAGAGAATTGATTCCATTTACTATAGCACCAAGAACCATAAGATACCTGGGAATAAACCTAACCAAAGAAGTAAAGGACCTGTACTCGAGGAACTACAGAACACTCATGAAAGAAATTGAAGAAGACACAAAAAGATGGAAGACTGTTCCATGCTCTTGGATTGGAAGAATAAACATTGTTAAAATGTCTATACTGCCTAGAGCAATCTATACTTTTAATGCCATTCTGATCAAAATTCCACCGATATTTTTCAAAGAGCTGGAGCAAATAATCCTAAAATTTGTATGGAGCCAGAAGAGACCCCGAATTGCTAAGGAAATGTTGAAAAACAAAAACAAAACTGGCGTTACCCGATTTCAAGCTTTACTACAAAGCTGTGATCACCAAGACAGCGTGGTACTGGCATAAAAACAGACACATAGACCAGTGGAATAGAGTGGAGAGCCCAGATATGGACCCTCAACTCTATGGTCAAATAATCTTCGACAAAACAGGAAAAAATATTCAATGGAAAAAAGACAGTCTCTTCAATAAATGGTGCTGGGAAAACTGGACAGTGATATGTAGAAGAATGAAACTCGACCATTCTCTTACACCGTACACAAAGATAAACTCGAAATGGATAAAAGACCTCAACGTGAGACAGGAATCCATCAGAATCCTAGAGGAGAACATAGGCAGTAACCTCTTCGATATCAGCCACAGCAACTTCTTTCAACATATGTCTCCAAAGGCCAAGGAAACAAAAGCGAAAATGAACTTTTGGGACTTCATCAAGATCAAAAGCTTCTGCACAGCAAAGGAAACAGCCAACAAAATGGAGAGGCAACCCACGGAATGGGAGAAGATATTTGCAAATGACAGTACAGACAAAAGGTTGATATCCAGGATCTATAAAGAACTTCTCAAACTCAACACACACAAAACAGAGAATCATATCAAAAAATGGGCAGAAGATATGAACAGACACTTCTCCAACGAAGACATACAAATGGCTATCAGACACATGAAAAAATGTTCATCATCACTAGCCATCAGGGAGATTCAAATTAAAACCACATTGAGATACCACCTGACACCAGTTAGAATGGCCAAAATTAGCAAGACAGGAAACAACGTGTGTTGGAGAGGATGTGGAGAAAGGGGAACCCTCTTCCACTGTTGGTGGGAATGCAAGTTAGTGCAGCCACTTTGGAGAACAGTGTGGAGATTCCTCAAGAAATTAAGAATAGAGCTTCCCTATGACCCTGCAATTGCACTGCTGGGTATTTACCCCAAAGATACAGATGGAGTGAAAATAAGGGCCATCTGTACCCCAATGTTTATTGCAGCAATGGCTACGGTCGCCAAACTGTGGAAAGAGCCAAGATGCCCTTCAATGGATGAATGGATAAGGAAGATGTGGTACATATACACAATGGAGTATTATGCCTCCATCAGAAAGGATGAATACCCAACTTTTGTAGCAATATGGACGGGACTAGAAGAGATTATGCTGAGCGAAATAAGTCAAGCAGAGAGAGTCAAGTATCATATGGTCTCACTTATTTGTTTTTTTTAAGATTTTATTTATTTATTTATTTGATAGCGAGAGAGAGAGATCACAGGAAGGCAGAGAGGCAGGCAGAGAGAGAGAGAGAGAGGGAAGCAGGCTCCCTGCTGAGCAGAGAGCCCAATGTGGGACTCGATCCCAGGACCCTGAGATCATGACCTGAGCCGAAGGCAGTGGCTTAACCCACTGAGCCACCCAGGCGCCCTCTCACTTATTTGTGGAACATAACAAATAACATGGAGGACATGGGGAGATGGAGAGGAGAGGGAGTTGAGGGAAACTGGAAGGGGAGATGAACCATGAGAGACTATGGACTCTGAAAAACAACCAGAGGGTTTTGAAGGGGCGGGGGGGGGGGTGGGAGGTTGAGGAACCAGGTGGTGGGTAATAGGGAGGGCACGTACTGCATGGAGCACTGGGTGTGATGCCAAAACAATGAACACTGTTATGCTGTAAATAAACAAATAAAAATAAAAAATAAAAAAAAATGCAAAAAAAAAAAAAGAAAAAAAAAGATGAAAAAAAACCAAACAAACCATGAATTCAGGACGCCTGGGTGGCTCAGTGGGTTGGGCCGCTGCCTTCGGCTCGGGTCATGATCTCGGGGTCCTGGGATCGAGTCCCGTGTCGGGCTCTCTGCTTGGCGGGGGGCCTGCTTCCCTCTCTCTCTGTCTGCCTCTCTGCCTACCTGTGATCTCTCTCTCGCTGTCAAATAAATAAATAAAAATCTTTAAAAAACAACAACAACAAAACAACAACAAAAAAACCCCATGAATTCTATGTGTTGCTTTCCCCTAGTTTGGGAGTTCCACAGTTTATGTTGATTGGTGAACTTGGTCTTGGCTGCATGTTCTTGTTGATCTTCTGGGGGAGGGGCCTGTTGCACTGATTCTCAAATGTCTTTGCCTGAGGTGGAATTGCACCACCCTTGCCAAGGTCCCAGGCTAAGCAATCAGCTCAGGTTTGCTCTCAGGAGCTTTTGTTCCCTGAACAGTTTCTGTAGAGCTTTGGAGGATGGTAATGAAAATGGCCCAGAGGAACCAAAAGCTTGGGTTCCCACTCCTCAGTGCACTCTCAGAGAAAAGCAGTCAATCCCTCCTGTCTCCCTGGTCTCCAGCCATGCTCCAAGCTCACCCAACCTGTGACCGAGTGTTTCTATCTCTGGTGCACGGCCCCATTTGGAGTTTCCAAGCCCAGCAGATTCCTGCTGCGTGCTCCTGTGCCACTTCTTCTGGATAAGGAAAGTGAGTCCCCAGATATGCCACTTGTGGGGTCCTTGCTCAAAGAGCAGTGGGCCAACTGTGCTTTGGATCATGGTTAAGGTAACCCTGAGCTGAGAGCATTGTCTCTGTAGGCAGTTTCCCCAGTCCGATACCTGGGAGCTCTTCTGCACTCAGACACCCCTGGCTTTTCTGTGACCCTGCGGGACCTGCGACCACACTGTTCCCATGAGAGTTCCACCCCCACTTAGCCTCTGGAGTGACGTCGCTCAGTGGAGCAGACTTCTAAATGTTCTGATTTTGTGCTCTGCTGCCCCACTGCTTGCTGGGAGCCCCCCTGTCCCTCCCCCCATATGTCTTCCCATTGCTTCGGATTCACTTCTCCACACATCCTACCTTCCAGAAAGTGGTTGATTTTCTGTTTCTAGAATTGCTGCTCTTCTTCTCTTCTATCTCCTGTTTAGTTTGGAGGTGTTTGGAATAGTTTGATAACTATTTAGCTGAAGTCCTGGGACATAATGATATTTCAGTCTGCTACTTCTCCATCTTGCTTCCTCCTCTTAATTCTTCATTCTTAATGCTCTTTTCTCCCAGCATTCATCCTGTAGGATCTCATGGAGTGGTAAACCTACATCGTAGGCTTAATCATGCCTCTGCCTCTGACTACCAGCATGAGGTTGGACAAATCATTTCGCTGGGTTTCAGTATATGCATGTGATAAAAGAGAGAGCTGGACTAGATTGGTGGCAAATGTAAGGCAAGTATTCACATCTCTCCTCACCCATGCACAAACCAGACAGTGCTAATTGATTGTACAACTTCTTGCCCACTGAGTTTGGATGCAGGCTCAGAATCCTCTGAATCCTGCCTGCCAGGCAACCATTACATATGAACTGAGTTAGCATTGAGGATGAAACCAATTAGCCATTCTGGCAGTGGATGATTTCTGAGTTCCCTTCCAGCTACTATTTGTTCTCTGGTTTTAAAAGGTCAGGACTATGAGGAGAGCATCCTACAGGCTGTTATGATCCTAAGGGTGGAACTGGCAACATAACTCGGGATGGCCAGGGCATTGATGATGCTCAGCAGTTTCTTTGAAGCAGTGTTTCCCAGGTTTGGCTGAACATTAGAAGCATCTTGGCAGCTTTAAAACAATATCAAGGTAAAGATATATCATACATATGGTAAAGTGCATACATTTTAGGTGTGGAGCTTGATGGATTTTACATGCATATATATTTGTGTAACCACTATCCTAATCAAGACAGAACATTTCTTGCAACTCCAAAGGAAGTCTTCTTTCCCTTTTCATTAATACCCTAGAGGTAACCACTATTCTGTTTTCTCCTCCACTGATTAATTTCTGATCTTGAATTTTGCATAAAGTGTGTAGTCTTTTGTGTCTAGCTTTTGAAATTCACCCATGTTGTTGAGTGCATTGGTAGCTAGCTTAGTTATATTGCCACTTAGTATTTCATTGTGTGAATATATCATGCACTATCCATTTTCCTGTTGATGAGTGTTTGGAATATATCCAGGTTTGCACTGTTGTGAGTAGAGCTGCTCTAAGCATTCCATACTTACCTTCTGGTAGACATATGCTTTCATTTTTCTAGGCTGAAGTGCCTTGCTGGGTCTGAGGACACAGGTACAGCTAATCTTCATTATCTGTAGATTCTGTATTGCAAATTTGCTAAAATACATTTGTGGCCCCAAAAGTTGATACCCATACACTTTTGCAATCATTTGTGGCCATGTGCAGAGTGGCAGAAAATTTGAGTTGCTCTTTCTAGCTGAGGTGAAACAAGGTAACTGCCCTTTTTTTTCAGCTCTCATTCTGAAAGCAACTGTGGTTTTCACTATATGTTTAGTGCCTTTTTTTTTTTTTTTTACATTTCTGTGCTTTTTGTTGGTAATTTCAATGTTTAAAATGGCCCAAGCCAAATGTTGATGTCTATGTTCCTAAGATCAAGAGGCTGTGATGTGTCTTACTGAGAAAATACATGTGTTAGATAACTTTCGTTCAGGCATGAGTGCTAGTGCCATTGGCCATGAGTTCAATGCAAATGAATCAACAATATATTTAAGATAAGACGTCTTTAAATAGAAACACACATAAAACAAGGTTATGTATTGATTGGCTGATGAAAATGTTATGACCAGAGGCTCATGGAAGCCTAAGCCTGTATTTTCCCCAAGAGCAGTAGTTCAGTATTTGCTAACTCAGTAATCATCATGACTTTATAGGACACAACTACTGCAAACAATGAGAACTGACTGTATGTTCAATTTTAATAAATAATGTTCAATAATTTGCTTAAGTTGTATCACCTGAGGATATTTTAAAACTCCCCTTGATCAAGCCACACCCAGACCAATTAAATTAGTATCTCTGGTTGGGGGACCCAGAGACAGTGTTCTTAAAGTCAGTGATTGTCACTTATAGAAATACAAGAGAAGACTGGACAGTCACAACAGGGAACACTGTGTATATATATATATATATATACACACATACATACATATATACATATATACATATATGTGAGTGTGTGTATATATATATATAGTGTTGTTATATATATGTATATATTTATATATCTGTTACTAGATGAATAGTTGTTGCTTTCATGTGCATGTATTATTTTAAAAAAAGATTTTATTTATTTGAGAGAGAATGAGAGAGTGCACAAAGGGGGAGGGCCAGAGAGAGAAGCAGACTCCCCGCTGAGCAGGGAGCCCAAAGTGGGACTTGATCCTGGGATTCCAGGATCATGATCTGAGCTGAAGGCAGTCACTTAACCAACTGAGCCACCCAGGCATCCCAACTTGCATGTATTCTTTTGGGTTCTTTTTATTAAGTGTTTCTTTTCTCTTTCTGTATAGTTTGTGCATTTAAAAACATACAATCAATGGGAAAAAAACAATCTCTTGCCTGGAAGATAAATGACACGAACTGTCCCCATAGCAAGGTGCAACTCTAACTCACAGGCCTTGGCTTGATTGTAAAAAGCAAACAACCACTTGGCCAACAGAAGTAATTACCTACCAGGCACATGTGCATCTCTCAGCACCTTTAATCTTGAGCAAAGGGAGAACAGGGAAGTCATGTACCAATCAGAAATTTGCTTCAATAGGAAGCCAAGGTGAGGATTGATTTCTAAGTGCAAAAGAACAGCTCTGTGTTATTAAGAAATCAGTAGCTCCTGTCAAAGCCAGCAGTGCCAATTTCCACTAAAGTCTTCACAAACTTAGCTGAAAAAAAATATCAAACTTCCACGATCCAAGAGGATTAGCTCTGTTGTTGAAATAATTATAACTGCTTTGGTTAGATGGTGAGATTGTAAGATCCACTTTTCATTTATTAAGACAACCAAGAGCTGCTTAAGGCACTTTCTTTACCTGGCCTTCAGGCACCACCTGAAGGTATCTAGGTATTTGCCTCCAGGTGGGAAGTCCTAGCAATTAGGGTGAATTGGAAGTTGCTGAAGGCCCGTCTAGCAATTCTCAAAGTGTGGTTGGGAGACCACAACAACAGTATCACCTGGAACTTGTTAGACATGCAAATGTTCAGGCACCATCCAGTAGGGTTGCCAGATAACACAGTATGCCCAGTTAAATGAGAACTTCAGATAAATAACAATGATTTGTTAAGATAAAAAACAAGGATTTTCTTCTTTTTTAGTATAAGTATGTTCCAAGCATTATTTGGACCGAGTATTTATAATATTTGGGACTGTTTAACTGAAATTCAAATATAACTGGGAGTCATGTATTTTTATTAGCAAATCTGATGACCCTACATCCCAGACCTATGGAATCCAAAACTCTGGGGGTGGGACTCAGCAAAATGTATTTCTAGGAAATTTCTCAGTGATTTGCATGTATGCTAAAGCCTAGGGACCATTGCTCTGGTCAGTTTTCTATCCTACCTAGTTGATCAAGGAAAGGATTAATTTTATAGCAGTCATATCTCAGTGCTTGGATTTTTAAAAAATTAATTAATTATAATTAATTAATATTTCATTATTATGTTCAATTAGCTAAAATTTTACTAACAAGAAGTATCTGAGAGCTAAGCCCATTTTTTTTTCCTCTTCAGATTGAAACTAAATAACTCATTATCTAAGTCCCTTTGTAACTCATATTGGGCAGGGCCCCATTTGCAGTCTCACGAATTGACTTTCTCTCTAGGTACAGGTGGATGCTTCAGGGAGCACATTTCCTGGGTTTTGGTGGCTGTCCCCATTGCAGTTTGCTATTGCATGGGACCTCTGACCAGAGAGGTGGCAAGGTTGTCTATATCTGGGACCCATGGCAAGATCGATGTACAGACTTCTTTGTCTTCATTGTTGCCACACCACAGTAGCTGTTGTACATTTTTACCTCTGGGAGCCCATGAAAGTCTTGCCTCATCTGAATAAGATGACAGTTAATATAATGATGCCATTCCTGTGCTTCTTTTCACAGCAGCACATACTGCTTCACTATAGGAACCCACTATTACAGAGTGTCTGAGCAGGATAGGTCTGGGGCAAAATAACTAGAGTCTGATATCGATAACTAAAAATAACCAGCATTTATTGAGCACCTACTATATGCTAGGCATTATGCTATGTGCACAACATATAACAAAGAGGGATTATTAGTTATCACAATATCCTTGTGAATTCAGGACTATTTTCCTCATTTTACGGTAAGGAAGTTGAATTTTAGTAAGGGCATATAACTTGCTTACATTCACACAACTGGGAAATGAAATTTTTGAATGCCCATTTGTTCAACTCCACAGCAGTGCTCTAAACCATAATGTCCATTTTTTCCCTTGGGAAATTAACATTTCCCAATTAATTAATTAAGTTAAAAGCCTCTGTGCTAAATACCACATTCACTGACCCATATCAGGCTCCTACTGTGGGCAGGCAATGTTCTAGGTGCTATGGGAATCAGAAGTACCTCAGATACAGTCCCTGTACTCTGAGAGTCATACATGGGTGATGGGGCAATATGTTTGAAATAACAACTACTATCTCTCCTCCTGTGTATTTATCCTCCCTTCTGGAGCCAGTTCTTTACACTCATGCAAGGACTGGGCAGTACAAAACACAAAATAAAGGAATCTGTCTTCTTGGCTCTTAAATTTTGGAAGTTCAGTACTTTGGAGGATGGGAAGGACTCCCCAAATGGGTAAAATATTTAGGAGAACACTTCATGAGGGGAGCAACTTTTTCCCATCTTAGGCTAGAAAAGGATTTTCAGGGTAGAAAGGGAGAGATAGCTCACAGAAAGTGAGAGTTTTGGGTTGTGTTTCCTGTATCATGTCCTAGGAAGGCATTAGACAATCCCTCTCCCCCACTGATGGTTGTGTGGACTACATGAACAGGATGGCCTTGGACCCTGTGGCCAGAGTGGGGCTAAGAAAGATGGCAAGTACCAAAGTAGAAATGGCAATGCTAGTATCTGGGCAGGCAAGTCTTTGGATGCTCTTATGGAGTTTCATACACTTCAGCATGGCACAGTCCCAGACAATGAACTTTTATGTATCTCAAATGGGCACTGAAATAGCATCAAGAATTTCTAGACATGAAAGAACCACAGATGGGAGGAAGGGATGTCTCCATGACAATGTATAAGGACGATGCCTACCTTAGGACTCTTCAGTGTGGAGGGATGACACTGAAAATCAGATGGTCCTTTCCCAGTAATGACACCAGTCTTAGCTCCCCCCAAAACTTAGATGCCATCATTGGAAAGTAATTGCAAGTTAATTGAGATAAAGTTTCTGCAATTTAGACTGAATGGGGACTTGAAGTAAAAATTAAGAGTAATGATAGGAAAAGAGCAACCATTGTCTGGCTCATTTGTGCCAGGAAAATTTCTGGAAGTCTTTGGAATTAGTGAAAAAGATCACTGGGTATCCTGTCTAGGGCACCCTTCCAGGCTATCTTAGCCTTATGTTGCCTTAGAGCTATCTCGAAGCTCTAAACATTATAGGAAAACTATAGTAATTCAAATGATTCTTGTCCATAGAAATATAAATAGTGTCAATTAATTGCAATTCATGCAATTGTCAATGCAATTAATTATTGCCCAGTGGGTATTGGCCAGTTTTGCATCTGTTTATAGATTCATTTCAGCATTTTTGATTGTCTATATATGTGGGCGTTTTTAAAATTCTCTTTTGAGCTTATTATAGCATCTTACTGGTTCCCTCATTAATTGATGAATTAAGTTAAGTTTTGATGTGTATTCATTTTATAATTGTATGAGAATCATAGTTTTTACCTTTGAAAAAATTATCTTTGACTTCTGATTTCTGGTCTTTATGTAAGGAATTTAGAAGTCTTCACTCCCTCTAAACAACCAGTAAAAATCTGAGCAAAATGAAAAATCAAAAAACTCTTCTTAGGTTTGTCAGAGAAGTGAGGTCACAGGGCATACTCATACCACAAAATTGGAGAGATGGACAGGTGGATACAGAGAATCACAACTTACTGGTTCAGAAATGCCAATCAAAAACCTCCATGGATACTACTTCCATGGTGGGAAAACCTGAATTATAATTGGTGATTTGCTGGAGACTCAGTGTGGACAAGTCTGAGAGATAAAAACTTCAGGGAGACCAAGGTATTCTGGGGCCCCCACACTTTTGCAAGTTTTATCTCCAGGAGCTCTACAAGGTTCTTACAGTGAAGATGGAGAAAAATCCCCTCAAGCTTCCCACTGGAGAAGACATTTTGAAACCCCAAGACCATTCTGTTCTTCTCAACAATGTTTGCACTCCACAGATGCTCTTTTACCAGAGCCTAATCTGTTGGGGTTTTATCAGAACTTAAGGAACCTAGAGGAAGCAAAATACCCAACTTCAGGCTCCATTAGCTATCCTATACCATGTAAAGGGGTGGGGCAAAACACAGAGAAGCACTTATAAAGTTCACAGCCAGTGATCTTGTAAGTGAAATGAATAACAATGATATGTTATTATAAGGCTCTTGCACTACCTATGAAACAGTGCAGCATATCACTTGGAAGTAAACTTGATTAGTTATAAATGTATAGGGCAAACTCCAGGGTAACCACTAAAAAGAAAAAAAAAAGTAAAAAGGAAGTGTAATGAATATGCTCTGAAAGGAGAGAAAAATGAAACATATAAAATGCTCATTTAAAACCACAAAGGCAGAAAGAGTGGAAGACAAAAAAGGAACACAGAACAAAGCTTTCTATTTTCAAATATATGCTGTGTATAAGAAACACACTTTATTTTTTTAAATTTTAAAAAGATTTAATTTAGGGGTGCCTGGGTGTCTCAGTGGGTTAAGCCTCAGCTTTTGGCTCAGGTCATGATCCCAGGGTCCTTGGATCAAGCCCCACATCAGGATCTCTGCTCAGCAGGGAGCCTGCTTCCTCCTCTCTCTCTCTCTGCCTGCCTCTCTGCCTACTTGTGATCTCTCTCTCTGTCAAATAAAAAAAATAAAAATCTTAAAAAAAAGATTATTGTGTGAAAAGTTTAAAAAAAGATTTAATTTATTTGAGAGAGATAGGGAGACAGAGCATGAGCGGGGGTGGGTGGGTATTGAGGAACACAAGGAGGACCAGAATCCCCAATGAGCAGGGAGCCCAATGTGGGGCTCAATCCCAGGACGCTGAGACCACAACCTGAGCCGAAGACAGCACCTTAACTGAATCACCCAGGAACCCCCCAAAACAATATTTTATTTTATTTTAATTACTGTATGTATGTATGTATATATGTATGTATGTAATGTTAGTCACCATACAGTACATCATTGGTTTTTGATGTAGTGTTCCATGATTCATTGTTTGCGTGTAACACCCAGTGCTCCATGCAATCCATGCCCTCCTTAGTATCCATCACCAGGCTAACCCATCCCCTCAGTCCCTGCACCCAAAACCCTCAGTTTGTTTCTTGGAGTCCATAGTCTCTCATTCTTTGCCTCACCCTCTGATTCCCCCCCTTCATTTTTCCCTTCCTTTTCCTAATGTCCTCCATGCTATTCCTTATGTTCCATATATAAGTGAAACCATATGATAATTGACTTTCTCTGCTTGACTTATTTCACTTATTATAATCTCCTCCAGTTCCATCTATGTCGATGCGAAAGTTGGGTATTCATCCTTTCTGATGTCTGAGTAATAGTCAATTGTATATATGGACCATATCTTTTTCATCCATTCATCTGTTGAAGAGCATCTTGGCTCTTTTCACAGTTTGACTATTGTGGACATTCCTGCTATGAACTTTGGGGTGCGTGTGGCCCTTCTTTTCACTACATCTGTATCTTTGGGGTAAACACCCAGTAGTGCAATTTCTGGGTCATAGGGTAGCTCGATTTTTGACTTTGTGAGGAATCTCCACACTGTTTTCCAAAGTGGCTGTACCAACTTGCATTCCCACCAAAACTGTAAGAGTGTTCCCCTTTCTCCACAGCCTCTCCAACATTTGCTGTTTCTTGCCTTGTCAGTTTTTGGCATTCTAACTGGTGTAAGGGGGTATGTCAGTGTGGTTTTGATTTGAATTTCCCTGATGGCTAATGATGATGAACATTTTTTCATGTGTCTGTTAGCCATTTGTATGTCTTCTTTTGAAAAGTGTCTGTTCATGTCTTCTGCCCATTTTTTGACATGATTATTTGTTTTTTGGATGTTGAGTTTGAGAAGTTCTTTGTAGATCTTGGATCCAAGCTCTTTATCTGTAGTGTCTTTTGCAAATATTTTCTCCCATTCTGTGGGTTGCCTCTTTTTTTTTGGTTGACTGTTTTCTTTGCTGTGCAGAAGCTTTTTGTCTTGATGAGATCTCAAAAGTTTATTTTGCTTTTGTTTTCCTTGCCTTTGGAGATGTGTGATGAAAGAAGTTGCTGTGGCCAATGTCAAAGAGGCCACTGCCTATGTTCTTCTCTAGGACCTTGATGGATTCCTGTCTCACATTGAGGTCTTTCATCCATTTAGAGTTTACACTTGAGAAACACATTTTAAATATAGAGACACAGATAGAGCAAAAGAAAAGGGATGGAAAAAGATATACCCTGCTAATACTAATCAAAAGAAAGTTGGAGTGGCTATATTAATTTCAGACAGAGTAAATTTCAAAGTAAGGAAATTTTTCAGGGATGAAGAGGGACATTGCATAGTAACAAATGAGACATAATGATCCTTAATGCATATGCATAGAACAACAGTGTGTCAAACTACATAAGGCAAAAACTGACAGAACTGCAAGAACTAGGTGAATGCATTATTACAGTTGGAGACTTCAAACCTCTCTATCAGAAATGGACAGATTTATCAGGCAAAAAAGCAGTAAGGGTATTACTGACCTCAATAGCACCACCAATTACCTCAATATAATTGACACTTATAGAGCTCTTCATCCAACACCAGCAGAGTATGTATTCTTCCAAGTTTTTGTGGAAATTTCACCAAGAGAGACCACATTTTTGGTTATAAAACACACCTTACCAAATTTAAAAGGCTAAAATTATACAGTGTATATTCTCAGACCAGAAAGGAATTAAACTAGAAATCAATAACAGAAGTATAGCTGAAAAATATAAAAATACTTAGAGATTAATTAACATACTTCCAGAGAGTGCATGAGTCAAGGAAGAAATCTCGAGAGGAGTTAAAAAGTACTTTGAACTAAAAGAAAATGAAAATGAACTAAATGAAAATGAACTAACTTTGCAGATTTTGTGGGAGTCAGTGAAAGTAGTACTTAGAGTGAAATTTGTAACATTAAATATTTATATTAGAAAAGAAGAAAGATCTAAAATGAATAATCTATGTTTCCTCCCTAGGAAATTAGAAAAAGAAAAGCAAATTAAATCCAAAGACAAAAGAAAAGAAATAATAAAAATAAGAGCAAAAATCAATGAAATTGAAAATAGGAACTCAATACAGAAAATGAATTAAACCAAATGCTGATTATTTGAAAAGACAATAAAGTCAATAAGCCTCCCCAAGGCCAACTGAGGGAAAAATTACACAATTTATTAACATCAGAAGTAAAAGAGGAAACATCACTACAGATGATATGGACATTAAAAGAATAATAAAAGAACACTATGAACAACTCTGTGCCAATTCTTTGAAAGATACAATTTGTCCATACTCACACAAAAAGAAATAGACAACCTGAATAGGTCTTCATATATTGAATCAATCAATTTATCAAATTGAATAAATAATTAATAACCTTCCAAAACAGAGAATGCCAGGCCCAGAGGGATTCACTGGTGAATTCTTCAAACATTCAAGGAAAAGTTATTCCAATTCTCCATAATTTCTTCCAGAAGATAGAAGCTTCCTAACTCATTCTATGAGGTCAGCATTATGCTGTACTAATGCCAGACAAAGACATTACAAGAAAAGAAATACCAATACGAACATACATGCAAAAAAATCCTTAAAAATATTAGTGAATCTGGAGTTCCTGGGTGGCTCAGTGGGTTAAGCCTCTGCCTTCAGTTCAGGTCATGATCTCAGGGTCCTGGGATTGAGCCCCGCATCAGGCTCTCTGCTCAACAGAAAACCTGCTTCCCCTCTCTCTTTCTCTATGCCTGCCTCTCTGCCTACTTGTGATCTCTCTATATCAAATAAATAAAATCTTTAAAAAAATTAGTGAGTCAAATCTAACAATGTATAAAAAGAATTACTAAGGCATGTGATATGATGAACATTGGGTATTACACACAACTAATGAATAATTGAACACTACACCAAAAATTAATGATGTACTATATGTTGGCTAATTGAGTTTAAATTAAACAAAAGAGAAAAGAAAAAAAAAAGAATTATTTACAATGACCAAGTGGGATATATCACAGATATGTGATGCTGATTCAACATTTGGAAATAATTAATGTAATTCATCATATCAATAAGCTAAAAAAGTCACGTGATCATATCAATAGGTGCAGAAAAAGCATTGGAAAAATCTAATACCCATTCATGATTTATTTTTCATTTTATTTTTTTAAATTTAATTTCTTTTCAGTGTAACAGAATTCATTGTTTATGCACCACACCCAGTGCTCCATGCAATACGTGCCCTCCATAATACCCACCACCAGGCTCACCCAACCTCACTCCCCGCCCCTTCAAAACCCTCAGATTGTTTTTCAGAGTCCATAGTCTCTCATAGTTCATCTCCCCCTCCAATTTCCCTCAACGTCCTTCTCCTCTCCATCTCCCCATGTCCTCCCTGTTATTTCTTATGCTCCACAAATAAGTGAAACCATATTATAATTGACTCTCTCTGCTTGACTTATTTCACTCAGCATAATCTCTTCCAGTCCCGTCCATGTTGATACAAAAGTTAGGTATTCATCCTTTCTGATGGAGGCATAATACTCCATACTGTATAGGCCCAAATTAATAAAATTATGAATGAAAAGGGAGAGATCACAACTAACACAAAGGAAATATAAACAATCATCAGAAGTTATTATCAACAGTTATATTCCAATAAGTTAAACAACCTAGATGAAATGGATGCATTCCTGGAAAACTATAAACTCCCAAAATTGAACCAGGGAGAAATTGACAACCTGAATTGACTGATATATAGTAATGACATTGAAGCAGTGATCAAAAACCTCCCAAAAAACAAGAGCCCAGGACCTGATGGATTCCCTGGGGAATTCTACCAAACTTTCAAAGAAGAAATACCTATTCTCCTGAGGCTGTTTCAAAAAATTGAAGCAGAAGGAAAACTTACAGACTCTTTTTTATGAAGCCAGCATAACCCTGATCCCCAAAACAAGCAAAGACCCCACCAAAAAGGAGAATTTTAGACCAATATCCCTGATGAATATGGATGCTAAGGTTCTCAACAAGATCCTAGCAAATAGGATCCAATAGCACTTTAAAAAGATTACACAACATGACCAGGTGGGATTCGTCCCTGGGTTGCAAGGATGGTTCAACGTTCACAAATCTATCAATGTGTTAGAACAAATCAATAAGAGAAGAGAGAAGAACCACATGGTCCTCTCAGAAAAAGCATTTGACAAAATCCAGCATCCGTTCCTGATTAAAACAATTCAAAGTATAGGGATAGAGGGAATATTCCTGAACTTCATAAAATCTATCTATGAAAAACCCACAGCAAATATCATCCTCCATGGGAAAAAGCTCACAGCCTTCCCGTTGAGATCAGGAGCACCACAAGGATACCCACTCTCACCACTCTTGTTCAACATAGTATTAGAAGTCCTAGCAACAGCAATCAGACAACAAAGAGAAATAAAAGGTATCCAAATGGCAATGAAGAAGTCGAACTCTCTCTCTTCACAGATGACATGATACTTTATATGGAAAACCCAAAAGACTCTACCCCCAAACTACTAGAACTCATACAGCAATTCAGTAACGTGGCAGGATACAAAATCAATGTACAGAAAACAGTGGCTTTCTTATACACTAACAATGAAAATACAGAAAGGCAAATTAGAGAATCGATTCCATTTACTATAGCACCAAGAACCATAAGATACCTGGGAATAAACATAACCAAAGAGGTAAAGGATCTGTACTCGAGGAACTACAGAACACTCATGAAAGAAATTGAAGAAGACACAAAAAGATGCAAGACTGTTCCATGCTCTTGGATCAGAAGAATAAACATTGTTAAAATGTCTATACTGCCTAGAGCAATCTATACTTTTAATGCCATTCCGATCAAAATTCCACTGGTATTTTTCAAAGAGCTGGAACAAATATTCCTAAAATTTGTATGGAATCAGAAGAGACCCCAAATTGCTAAGGAAATGTTGAAAAAGGAAAACAAAACTGGGGCATCATGTTGCCTGATTTCAAGCTTTACTACAAAGCTGTGATCACCAAGACAGCATGGTGCTGGCACAAAACCAGACACATAGACCAGTGGAACAGAGTAGAGAACCCAGATATGGACCCTCAACTCTATGGTTAAATAATCTTCGACAGAGCAGGGAAAAATATACAGGGAAAAATACAGTCTCTTCAATAAATGGTGCTGGGAAAATTAGACAGCTATGTCTAGAGAATGAAACTCGACCATTCTCTTACACCATGCACAAAGATAAACTTGAAATGGATTAAAGACCTCAATGTGAGACAGGAATCCATCAGAATCCTAGAGGAGAACATAGGCAGTAACCTCTTCGATATCAGCCACAGCAACTTCTTTCAAGATATGTCTCCAAAGGTGAAGGAAACAAAAGTGAAAATGAACTTTTGGGACTTCATCAAGATCAAAAGCTTCTGCACAGCAAAGGAAACAGTCAACAAAACAAAGAGGCAACCCACCGAATGGGAGAAGATATTTGCAAATGACAGTACAGACAAAAGGCCGATATCCAAGATCTATAAAGAACTCCTCAAACTCAACACACACAAAACAGATAATCATGTAAAAAAATGGGCAGAAGACATGAACAGACACTTCTCCAATGAAGACATACAAATGGCTATCAGACACATGAAAAAATGCTCATCATCACTAGCTATCAGGGAGATTAAAATTAAAATCACATTGAAGGGCGCCTGGGTGGCTCAGTGGGTTGAGCCGCTGCCTTCGGCTCAGGTCATGATCTCAGGGTCCTGGGATCGAGTCCCGCATCGGGCTCTCTGCTCAGCGGCGAGCCTGCTTCCCTCTCTCTCTCTCTCTGCCTGCCTCTCTGTCTACTTGTGATCTCTCTCTGTCAAATAAATAAATAAAATCTTTAAAAAAAAAATCACATTGAAATACCACCTCACACCAGTTAGAATGGCCAAAATTAGCAAGACAGGAAACAACATGTGTTGGAGAGGATGTGGAGAAAGGGGAACCCTCTTACATTGTTGGTGGGAATGCAAGTTGGTGCAGCCAATTTGGAGAACAGTGTGGAGATTCCTTAAGAATTTAAAAACAGAGCTTCTCTATGACCCTGCAATTGCACTATTGGGTATTTATCCCAAAGATACAGATGTAGTGAAAAGAAGGGCCATCTGTACCCCAATGTTCATAGCAGCAACAGCCACGGTTGCCAAACTGTGGAAAGAACCAAGATGCTCCTTATTTTATTTTTAAAAAGATTTTATACATTTATTTATTTGAGAGAATGAAAGAGAG